>NC_090648.1:90537247-91737247 GCF_040937935.1 Hyperolius riggenbachi
GAGGTACTTCACCTGGGTTCATGGGGTAGACGAACTTGGTCACAGCCAATACATTACAGTAAATTAGTGGTACCAAAATAACATAAAACATCCTACCTAATAAAACTAGTGTTGGGCGAACATCTAGATGTTCGGGTTCGGGCCGAACAGGCCGAACATGGCCGCGATGTTCGGGTGTTCGACCCGAACTCCGAACATAATGGAAGTCAATGGGGACCCGAACTTTTGTGGTTTGTAAAGCCTCCTTGCATGCTACATACCCCAAATTTACAGGGTATGTGCACCTTGGGAGTGGGTACAAGAGGAAAAAAAAATTAGCAAAAAGAGCTTATAGTTTTTGAGAAAATCGATTTTAAAGTTTCAAAGGGAAAACTGTCTTTTAAATGCGGGAAATGTCTGTTTTCTTTGCACAGGTAACATGTTTTTTGTCGGCATGCAGTCATAAATGTAATACATATAAGAGGTTCCAGGAAAAGGGACCGGTAACGCTAACCCAGCAGCAGCACACGTGATGGAACAGGAGGAGGGTGGCGCAGGAGGAGAAGAAGGCCACGCTTTGTGAGACACAACAACCCCGGCCTTGCATGAGGGCAAGAAGCGTGCGGATAGCAGGCTTTGTACCGCCATGCAGTCATAAATGTAATAAAGATAAGTGGTTCAATAAACAGGGACCACGCGGCAACGCTAACCCAGCAGCAGCAGACGTGATGGAACAGGAGCAGGCGCAGGAGGAGAAGGCCACGCTTTGTGAGACACAACAACCCAGGCCTTGCATGAGGGCAAGAAGCGTGCGGATAGCATGCTTTGTACCGCCATGCAGTCATAAATGTAATAAAGATAAGTGGTTCAATAAACAGGGACCACGCGGCAACGCTAACCCAGCAGCAGCAGACGTGATGGAACAGGAGGAGGCGCAGGAGGAGAAGGCCACGCTTTGTGAGACACAACAACCCCGGCCTTGCATGAGGGCAAGAAGCGTGCGGATAGCATGCTTTGTACCGCCATGCAGTCATAAATGTAATAAAGATAAGTGGTTCAATAAACAGGGACCACGCGGCAACGCTAACCCAGCAGCAGCAGACGTGATGGAACAGGAGCAGGCGCAGGAGGAGAAGGCCACGCTTTGTGAGACACAACAACCCAGGCCTTGCATGAGGGCAAGAAGCGTGCGGATAGCATGCTTTGTACCGCCATGCAGTCATAAATGTAATAAAGATAAGTGGTTCAATAAACAGGGACCACGCGGCAACGCTAACCCAGCAGCAGCAGACGTGATGGAACAGGAGGAGGCGCAGGAGGAGAAGGCCACGCTTTGTGAGACACAACAACCCAGGCCTTGCATGAGGGCAAGAAGCGTGCGGATAGCATGCTTTGTACCGCCATGCAGTCATAAATGTAATAAAGATAAGTGGTTCAATAAACAGGGACCACGCGGCAACGCTAACCCAGCAGCAGCAGACGTGATGGAACAGGAGCAGGCGCAGGAGGAGAAGGCCACGCTTTGTGAGACACAACAACCCAGGCCTTGCATGAGGGCAAGAAGCGTGCGGATAGCATGCTTTGTACCGCCATGCAGTCATAAATGTAATAAAGATAAGTGGTTCAATAAACAGGGACCACGCGGCAACGCTAACCCAGCAGCAGCAGACGTGATGGAACAGGAGCAGGCGCAGGAGGAGAAGGCCACGCTTTGTGAGACACAACAACCCAGGCCTTGCATGTGGACAAAAAGCGTGCGGATATAGCAGCAATGCTTTTTGCCGCCATGCAGTCATAAATGTAATACAGATGAGAGGTTCAATAAACAGGGCCCGGAAACGCAACACCATCCCAGATGTTCATTGGTCATGTTACTTGGTTGGGGTCCTGGAGTGTTGCGTAGTCATTTCCAATCCAGGATTGATTCATTTTAATTTGAGTCAGACGGTCTGCATTTTCTGTAGAGAGGCGGATACGCCGATCTGTGACGATGCCTCCGGCAGCACTGAAACAGCGTTCCGACATAACGCTGGCTGCCGGGCAAGCCAGCACCTCTATTGCGTACATTGCCAGTTCGTGCCAGGTGTCTAGCTTCGATACCCAATAGTTGAAGGGTGCAGATGGATGGTTCGACACAGCTACGCCATCTGACATGTAGTCCTTGACCATCTTCTCCAGGCGATCGGTGTTGGAGGTGGATCTGCACGCTTGCTGTTCAGTGGGCTGCGGCTGCATGGGTGTCAGAAAATTTTCCCACTCCAAGGACACTGCCGATACCATTCCCTTTTGGGTACTAGCTGCGGCTTGCGTTGTTTGCTGCCCTCCTGGTCGTCCTGGGTTTGCGGAAGTCAGTCTGTCTGCGTACAACTGGCTAGAGGAGGGGGAGGATGTCAATCTCCTCTCTAAAGTCTCCACAAGGGCCTGCTGGTATTCTTCCATTTTGACCTGTCTGACTCTTTCTTCAAGCAGTTTTGGAACATTGTGTTTGTACCGTGGATCCAGAAGGGTATAAACCCAGTAATTGGTGTTGTCCAGAATGCGCACAATGCGTGGGTCACGTTCAATGCAGTCTAGCATGAATTGAGCCATGTGTGCCAGAGTCCTACCAGAATCCTCATCATCCTCTTGTGAGCGTTGTGATAGTTGTTGTGATGCATCATAGTCGTCACCTTCCTCCTGGTCTGCTTCTGCTGACCATTCGCGTTGAATTGTGGAAGTCCAACGTGCACCGCTCTGGCCCTCGTCAGTGGTGGCATGAAATTCCTGCTCCAACTCCAGCTGTTCCTCCTCCTCTTCTTCGTCATAGCTGCTGGGGCCAGCGTTCCCTGAGGCGGATGGCCTGATGTTGGTACCATCACGCTGATCGTTTTCTCCTTCAGATTCCCCCAGTTGCATCATGACAGCTGTTTCCTTGATTTTTAACATCGACCTCTTCAGTAAACACAGCAGTGGTATGGTAATGCTGACTGAAGAGTTGTCACTGCTCACAAGCAACGTGGATTGCTCAAAATTTTGGAGGACTTGGCAGAGGTCCAACATGTTGGCCCAATCGGATCCACAGAAGCTTGGCAGCTGGCCGGATGCGCCTCGGTACTGCGCCGTCATGTACTGGACCACTGCACTCTTCTGCTCGCAAAAGCGGGCTAGCATGTGCAGCGTAGAATTCCAGCGCGTAGGGACATCACACAGCAAGCGATGGTGGGGGAGATTGAAGCGCTCCTGCATCTTGGCGAGTGCCCCCGAAGCAGTACTGGAATTTCTACAATGTTTGGACACTCGACGCACCTTCAACAGCAGATCGGGCACGCCTGGGTATGTCCTCAGGAACCGCTGAACTACTAGGTTCATCACGTGCGCCAGGCAAGGGATGTGTGTCAGCTTAGCCAACCTTAAAGCGCGAATGAGATTACTCCCATTATCACACACAACCATGCCCGGTTTCAGGTCCAGCGGTGCCAGCCACAAATCCGTCTGTTCCTTTATTCCCCTCCAAATTTCCTCCCCTGTGTGCTGCTTATCCCCAAGGCAGATTAGCTTCAGCAACGCTTGCTGACGCATGCCAACAGCTGTGCTGCACTGCTTCCACGATCCTACTGCTGCTGGGTTAGCGTTTCCGGATGAGGTACAGCTTTGAGATGCGTTGGAGGAGAAGGAGTCAGAGAGGTAGGTGCTGCTGTTATCCAGTGGGAGGGACGGCGGTGCAGCTGTTTGTGGCGTGGGCAACACCCGTGCCGTAGCAGGTGAGGAATCGCTGCCAGGCTCCACAAGGTTCACCCAGTGCGCGGTAAGGGAGATGTATCGACCCTGGCCGAACGCACTCGTCCAGGTGTCAGTGGTGAGGTGAACCTTGCAGGCAACGGCATTCTTCAAGCTTCGGGTTATTTTGCTGACCACGTGCTCATGCAACTCAGGCACTGCAGAGCGTGCAAAGTGGTAGCGGCTGGGAACCACGTAACGTGGGATGGCCACTGACATCATGCCCTTGAAGCTGTTTGTCTCCACCAATCGATATGGCAGCATTTCGCAGGCCAGAAGCTTGGCTATGCTGGCTGTTACTGCCACGGCCCGGGGGTCATTTGCTGGCAATTTCCTCTTGCGCTCAAACATCTCCGACACAGACAACTGAACCGTAGCGCTGCACACGGAAGGGCTGTTGGTTGTTGTGTTTGATGAACACTGGGAGACCTCAAGAGCACTACTCCGGAAAGTGACAGTGTCAGCGTCGTCTGATGTTTGTGAATGTTGTGAACCACGCAATGGCTGGGCTACTGCTGCTGCTGAGGCGGGTCTGGTGGTGAGTCTGGTGAACCCAAGGGAGGCAGTGTTGTTTCTGGTACCCTGTCCTGACGCGTTTGCCCAAAGAGTGGGATGTTTGGATAGCATGTGACGGCTCATGCTGGTGGTGGAGAGGTTGTTAATATTTTTCCCCCTGCTCAGGCGGGTCTTGCACACCTTGCAAATCGCCATGGTAACATCCTCAGTGCAGTCTTCAAAGAAAGCCCAGACTTTGGAGCACCTGCCTCCTTGCTGGCGATTTCTGTTTGCTCCTCTTTTGCCTCTCACTTGAACTTCCACGCTTGTGGTGCCTGAAATTGCGCGCCGCCTACCTTGTGGCACAAGGCGAACTCGTGCAGCAGTGTGTTCTTCAACAGACTCATCTGTGCTGCTGCTACGACGGCGATGTTCTCGTTCACAAACAAAATCTGGGTCTCTGTCCACATTGTCCATACCCTCCTCTTCCATCTCCTCAAACTCGTCATATGTCATTGTGGGCCACCGCCGTGGAGTAGAGCTCCCCACAACAACCTCTGCGCAGCACACTCCAACGTCGTCTTCCAGATCTTGTCGGCCGACCTCCTGCAATTGCAACCCCTCCTGCCCAAATTGCTCTGGGATTTGGGTTTCCGAGTCCTCTTCGGACTCGCCTTGTATTTCAGTGCGCGGTGCATTTCCCACAGTTAACGGTTGTGAATCCAGGCACAACATTTCTGGCTGTTCCTCCATTGACCTTTGAAAGGTGGAAGTTTGTTGGGCTGGGAATAGCTCCTGCGAATACCCCATTGTGTCCTGAGGTAATTCATCGGACTGGTTATCTGGCAGTTGTGTGCGTGGTGTCGCTGCCGGTTGTGTCAGCTTTGTGCCCACTGGCTCCTTGTAACTGGCTGAGGACTCGGACCTCGTGCGTGATGTGCTGGTGCTGCTTAACCCACTGCTGGACGCTTGAGAGGTCATCCAAGTAATTATCTGGTCCTGTTCTTTTGGATTTGTGAGGGTTGTTGTCCTGGACAACATGGGCGGTATTGAGTGGGTTTTCTTGGGTGCTCCCCTGTGGCCTGTACGTGAACCGTCAGGGGAAACACCTCTTCCCTTGCCCCTCCCTCTTTCACCGGATTTCTTCCTCATTTCACTTATCCTTACAGTACACGCTGACTGGCAGCAGTACAGTGGCAGTACAGAAATGCTATACAGTACCACTATTCCCAGCAGCGACACAGAGCACAATGCTATACAGTGACGGGTGAGCGGTGTACCACTATTCCCAGCAGCGACACAGAGCACAATGCTATACAGTGACGGGTGAGCGGTGTACCACTATTCCCAGCAGCGACACAGAGCACAATGCTATACAGTGGCGAACGAGCGGTGTACCACTATTCCCAGCAGACACAGAACAGTACACAGAATGCTATATAGTGTGGCTGAACGAGCGGTGTACCACTATTCCCAGCAGACACAGAACAGTACACAGAATGCTATATAGTGTGGCTGAACGAGCGGTGTACTACTGTTCCCAGCAGACACAGAACAGTACACAGAATGCTATATAGTGTGGCTGAACGAGCGGTGTACTACTGTTCCCAGCAGACACAGAACAGTACACAGAATGCTATATAGTGTGGCTGAACGAGCGGTGTACTACTGTTCCCAGCAGACACAGAACAGTACACAGAATGCTATATAGTGTGGCTGAACGAGCGGTGTACCACTGTTCCCAGCAGACACAGAACAGTACACAGAATGCTATATAGTGTGGCTGAACGAGCGGTGTACCACTGTTCCCAGCAGACACAGAACAGTACACAGAATGCTATATAGTGTGGCTGAACGAGCGGTGTACCACTATTCCCAGCAGACACAGAACAGTACACAGAATGCTATATAGTGTGGCTGAACGAGCGGTGTACTACTGTTCCCAGCAGACACAGAACAGTACACAGAATGCTATATAGTGTGGCTGAACGAGCGGTGTACTACTGTTCCCAGCAGACACAGAACAGTACACAGAATGCTATATAGTGTGGCTGAACGAGCGGTGTACCACTATTCCCAGCAGACACAGAACAGTACACAGAATGCTATATAGTGTGGCTGAACGAGCGGTGTACTACTGTTCCCAGCAGACACAGAACAGTACACAGAATGCTATATAGTGTGGCTGAACGAGCGGTGTACTACTGTTCCCAGCAGACACAGAACAGTACACAGAATGCTATATAGTGTGGCTGAACGAGCGGTGTACTACTGTTCCCAGCAGACACAGAACAGTACACAGAATGCTATATAGTGTGGCTGAACGAGCGGTGTACTACTGTTCCCAGCAGACACAGAACAGTACACAGAATGCTATATAGTGTGGCTGAACGAGCGGTGTACCACTATTCCCAGCAGACACAGAACAGTACACAGAATGCTATATAGTGTGGCTGAACGAGCGGTGTACTACTGTTCCCAGCAGACACAGAACAGTACACAGAATGCTATATAGTGTGGCTGAACGAGCGGTGTACTACTGTTCCCAGCAGACACAGAACAGTACACAGAATGCTATATAGTGTGGCTGAACGAGCGGTGTACTACTGTTCCCAGCAGACACAGAACAGTACACAGAATGCTATATAGTGTGGCTGAACGAGCGGTGTACCACTGTTCCCAGCAGACACAGAACAGTACACAGAATGCTATATAGTGTGGCTGAACGAGCGGTGTACCACTGTTCCCAGCAGACACAGAACAGTACACAGAATGCTATATAGTGTGGCTGAACGAGCGGTGTACTACTGTTCCCAGCAGTGACACACAATGACTGGGGGGGACCCTGGCTAGCGTGGCTGGAGC
This sequence comes from Hyperolius riggenbachi, assembly GCF_040937935.1. NCBI lineage: Eukaryota > Metazoa > Chordata > Amphibia > Anura > Hyperoliidae > Hyperolius > Hyperolius riggenbachi. The sequence goes on from NC_090648.1 coordinate 90,544,343, forward strand.
GCGAACTACCCTGCCTGCCTACCCAAAGCTAAACCCACAGACAAATGGCGGAGATATGACGTGGTTCGGGTATTTATTTACCCGAACCACGTGACAGTTCGGCCAATCAGAGCGCGTTCGGGTCCGAACCACGTGACCCGTTCGGCCAATCACAGCGCTAGCCGAACGTTCGGGGAACGTTCGGCCATGCGCTCTTAGTTCGGCCATATGGCCGAACGGTTTGGCCGAGCACCGTCAGGTGTTCGGCCGAACTCGAACATCACCCGAACAGGGTGATGTTCTGCAGAACCCGAACAGTGGCGAACACTGTTCGCCCAACACTAAATAAAACCTGTGTCCCCGTTTCCGTTCTTTTGACGTACCGCGCATGCGCGGCATGCCGGCGGCCGTTGGGACAGGAGGACGACGTGCAGCGGCGGTGGTGGTGACAGGGGTGGGAGGGGAGGAGAGGGGCGTTGTGAGGAAGGCCTAGCGCCCGTTATGTTAACAGGCCTTAGGTCTAGAGTAATAATAAATAAGTATTGTTAGTCAACTCAAGTGTAAGGAAATGTTTGAAAAACACAACACAATTATGGAGCGCAGTTATAAATGTGTCAAAGTTGTAATGGAGAGGATGTTGCCCATAGCTGGGGATAATAATGCCGGGACACACTCTTTAGAACATGCACACATTAGGTCTCTGAAAGTAAAACCGTATTAGGGTATTTATATATAGAGTTGGGCCGAACCTCCGATTTTAGGTTCGCGAACCGGGTTCGCGAACTTCCGCGGAACGTTCGGTTTGCGTTAAAGTTCGCGAACCGCAACAGACTTCAATGGGGATGCGAACTTTGAAAAAAAAAATTTATGCTGGCCACAAAAGTGATGGAAAAGATGTTTCAAGGGGTCTAACACCTGGAGGGGGGCATGGCGGAGTGGGATACACGCCAAAAGTCCCCGGGAAAAATCTGGATTTGACGCAAAGCAGCGTTTTAAGGGCAGAAATCATATTGAATGCTAAATGACAGGCCTAAAGTGCTTTAAAACATCTTGCATGTGTATACATCAATCAGGGAGTGTAATTAAGGTACTGCTTCACACTGACACACCAAACTGTTCACTGAACAGAACAGGTATGCAGTGGCGGGTTCACTGAACAGAACAGGTATGCAGTGGCGGGTTCACTGAACAGAACAGGTATACAGTGGCGGGTTCACTGAACAGTACAGGTATGCAGTGGCAGGTTCACTGAACAGGTATGCAGTGGTGGGTTCACAGTACAGGTATGCAGTGGTGGGTTCACAGTACAGGTATGCAGTGGTGGGTTCACAGAACAGGTATGCAGTGGTGGGTTCACAGTACAGGTATGCAGTGGTGGGTTCACAGAACAGGTATGCAGTGGTGGGTTCACAGAACAGGTATGCAGCCAGGGACAAGCTAAGCCTAACTAATCTTTCCCTATGAGAGAGAGTGTGCAGCAGCTCGCCCTACTCTCACTAATGCAGGCACACGAGTGACCGTAATGGTCGCCGCTGCCTGCTTTTTAGTAGGGGGGAGTGGCTCCAGGGGCTAGTGTAGCCTAATTGGCTACACTGTGCCTGCTGACTGTGATGTAGAGGGTCAAAGTTGACCCTCCATGTGCATTATGGGGCGAACCGAACTTCCGCAAAGGTTCGCCTGTGGGACGCGAACGCGAACCACGGAAGTTCGCATGGAACCGTTCGCAGGCGAACAGTTCGGCCCAACTCTATTTATATACATTGGAAGGCTACACATCTCACCGCACGCTCTGCAGCATGTAGAGGACCTCTGGGGGCAGCGTTGTGGCCTCTGGCTCACTTGGAGGTGTGAAAAGTGAAGCAGTCTCTGTTTCTGAGAGATGTGAGGAAGCTGTGTGAGGTTCCCATCCCCCTCTCCGGATCCTAAAACACAAATGTTACAGCAGTTTCCAAAACTTACATTTCTTCAACTACCCTCTATTGCCCAATTTCTCACCTCTGCTTTAGGCTCAGCACCTTCCTCTTCTTCTTCTTCTTTTTGAGCTGCAAGGACATCAACACATTTTTAAAGGTTCTTGTAGCATCCAAAAATTAAAAAAAATTGACAAAAAATTTCAGTTAGCACCCTAAAAATATATGTAATTTAAGGGGGCACTGTGGAGAAAAATTGTAAAATGTAATATATGTGAAAACATAGACAAATAAGAAGTACGCTTTTTCCAGGGTAAAATGAGCCATAAATTACTTTTCTCCTATAATGCTGTCACTTACAGTAGGTAGTAGAAATCTGACAGAAGCGACAGGTTTTGGACTAGTCCATCTCTTCATGGGGGGATTCTCAGCAAGGCTTTTATTCTTTATAAAAATATTCCCTAAAAAGGATTCAAACAATGATGCTGGCCAGCCTCCCTGCTCCCTACACAGGTTTTTGGCAGTTGGACAGAGCAACTGCCATTTCCTAAGTGCTTTTGAAAATAAATAAATCCCTTAAAATCCCCTATGAAGAGATGGACTAGTCCAAAACCTGTCACTTCTGTCAGATTTCTACTACCTACTTTACCGGCTGCAGTCCTGACTGGTTGCGGGGAAAGACGAGCGGAGCAGATCAGCTGTTTATCGGTAATCAGCTGTCTGCTGCCAGCTGTCCTCCAGTCTCTCCTGGCTGCATGCATAGAGAGGAGAGCGCCCCTCCCCTCCTCTCTTCTCCTCTGTGACATTGAGGGGCGGGGCTGACTCAGAACAGTAGAGGAACTAGGGGAATTCAAGAAGTCTGAAGACAGGTAGTTATGCAAGGCAAGGGGGAGATGGCACTGTGAGGAAGAGGGAGCAGAACATGCAGGCATGATTCTGCTCACATCCAGCACACACTGCCTGTTCCTCCTGAACTGAATGGATCGGTTTCACTAATTCTGATTGCCACGGCAGATAAGGCATATAAGCTCATTTGAAAGCACAGGATGTTAGCAATATGTCTGGTTCCATGAAAGCAGGAAGTGGAAACCGTGCAGATTTATTGCAGGATTTGTATCAGCTGCAGTAAAGAGAGGTTTTTCTTTAAAGGTTCTTATGCTGTAGCTTTTCTTTTAGAGCAGAGAGGAAGTTCAGCTCTGCTTTAAAGTGGCCATTACCGATACAATTCTCCAAACAATCGTCCTGGACCACTAATGAAAGCTTACCGATGTATTCAATTCGATCAAATTGATGGAATTGATCCGAAAAGTGTATCAATTCCATTAATCTGAGCAAATTGGATAGCAGCGGGCCTGAAAGATAATTTCTGATCAATGTTATTATAAAATCAGATGATCAATTGTCTGGAGAATTGTATAATTAATGGCCACTTTAAGTATTTATATAGCGCTGATTCCCTCCATAGCATGTTAGAGTACATAGCAATATTGCTGATTATCCTCAGAGCTTAAAATGTAATCCTACTATAGTCATAGTGTAATAAGTCTCTACCATATTAATATGTATTTATATAGCACTAACATGTTCTGCAGCACTTTACAGAGTACATGGTCATGTCACTGACTGTCCTCAGAGGAGCTCACAATCTAATCCCTGCCATAGTCTAATGTCTGCCATATTACTATTATGTGTTTATATAGCTAGAGTTACCAGACATCCCCGATTGCCCGGGACGCGTCCCGGATTTAGGGTTCGCTGTCCCAGGCTGAATGAGGTCCCGGGAAATGTCCCGCTTTCAGCAGCGGGACGTCCCAGCCTCGGGACTCTGGCCACTCTATCTTCATGAACTGGCAGTGGTGTCTATATACGCCGTGCCAGTTCATTGTCCGCCGCCGCAGCCCCGCTCCAGCCTCCTTAGTCTTCCGGTGTTCTGACACCGGCAGGCGAGCAGGGCTACGGCAAGATGGCTGCCGAAGCCCTGTACTGGAGACTATTTTTGTCTCCAGTACAGAGCTTCGGGCGCCATCTTGCCGTAGCCCTGTCAGCGTGGGAGACAAGAGCAGGAGGAATGTGGTCCCGGGAGCAGCGCGCCAGAGGCGGGAGACTTCTGCCAGGCAGAGCCGGGACAAGGTCCTCCAGCACCCAAGGCTGAGACACCAAAGTGCGCCCCTCCATCCCTCCCACCCGTCACACACTGATTGCTATTAGACTAAGAGGCACCACAGGGCCCACAACCTCCCAAACACCTTAATATGTAGTTATCTGGCTTGCAGTCACTGCCATGTATCCCCTTTTCTTATTTCTTTCTGCTTCAAACACAATTAGGAATGACAGCTGAATGAATTTTGCGCCCCCTCCTACACTGCGCCCTGAGGCTGGAGCCTCTCCAGCCTATGCCTCGCCCCGGCCCTGCTGCCAGGTGAGTAAATGCTTTCTTTTCCAGGTGAAATGTGCTCCCATTGCGTTTATTTTCTGGTAAAATGTTTGCCGGCATTGCGTTTATTTTCTGGTGAAATGTTTGCCCGCATTGCGTTTATTTTCTAGTGAAATGTTTGCCCACATTGCATTTATTTTCTGGTGAAATGTTTGCCCGCATTGCGTTTATTTTCTGGTGAAATGTTTGCCCGCATTGCGTTTATTTTGTACTGACATGTTTGCCCGCATTGCGTTTATTTTGTACTGACATGTTTGCCCGCATTGCGTTTATTTTGTACTGACATGTTTGCCCGCATTGCGTTTATTTTGTACCGACATGTTTGCCCGCATTGCGTTTAGTTTCTGGAGAAATGTTTGCCAGCACTGCGTTTATTTTCTGGTAAAATGTTTGCCCGCATTGCGTTTATTTTCTGGTGAAATGTTTGCCCGCATTGCGTTTATTTTCTGGTGAAATGTTTGCCTGCATTGCGTTTATTTTCTGGTGAAATGTTTGCCTGCATTGCGTTTATTTTGTACTGACATGTTTGCCCGCATTGCGTTTATTTTGTACTGACATGTTTGCCCGCATTGCGTTTATTTTGTACTGACATGTTTGCCCGCATTGCATTTATTTTGTACTGACATGTTTGCCCGCATTGCGTTTATTTTGTACTGACATTTTGCCCGCATTGCGTTTATTTTGTACTGACATTTTGCCCATTGCGTTTATTTTCTGGTGTCCGGGGTAACTGTTACTGCATTTATTATTTAATGGTCATAGTTGGCTATGTTTGCTGCTTTGTGGTTACGGTATACTATTAGCATCACACAGTTTCTGCACACCCATGATGCAAAGTCTCGTTTGACCACATCATGTCGTAAACACTGCTTTCTTATGCCTCGCTGTTACATCATTACGTTAGCTCCGCCCATACAATGTCATGGCCATGCCCATTTTTCCACTGCGCCCCAACCCCCCACCCCCAGTCTTCGTCACTGCACGCTCCTCAGTCCCCCCGCTTTTCGCCGCCCCCCTCCCCGTCCCAGGTTGGACCCACAAAAATCTGGTCACTCTAATATAGCACACACTAGATCTTTAATCAACAGCTGAATGCATTATTCTCCTCCTTACCCCACAAGCTAGAAGTCATTACATCGTGTTCCATGTAGTCATCCCTCTTCCCCTTTCCCACAGCAACAACACTCATCACTTTAGCTGTAGCCAAGAGATGTGTCTGCATGAGCTTGTGACCAAATTTGTCACCCTAGGAATTGGATTCTGGTCCCTACAAGTTATGGTTTGTGTGTACACTTTTAGACTCGGGGGCAGTTAATAAAAGTGGGCTTTGGGCACTGAAAAGTAGAAATCCAGCCCTGTGCCATGGTCACCATGCAATGCTGCCCCCAGTGCCTCTCTCTGTTGTGCAGAGAGCCTGCCAGCATGCATCTCACGTGACGTCAGCCTGTCTCTGCGAGTCTTACTTATGCAGCTCAACATGCAGTTCAGTCATCAGAGAGCTTCTAGAGGTGTTAGCACCCCTGGTGTTTGGAGCCTTTCAGACTGGTATGGGTCTGTTTTAATGAGTTTTGTCAATTGTCCGAGGTTGTAAAGTTCATTTTTGTCAGCCCACAGTTGTTGTTTTCCTATTTTTACTCATATAAATGAAAACTCTATTGTGGTTTTCCTCAGCAGGAAGTGGGAGGGAGACACATATGTATGTTTGCTTCGGGCAGCAAAAAGTCTAGAACCAGCACTGGTTGGAGGACAAACTGATCAAGAGCGCTGCTATTGTGCTGACTGATCAAGAACCTCAAACAAATACAATATTTTCATATTTGGTGTTTATTATTTGCTAAAAATACATTGAAAGAAAAATACTATCTCAGATAAATAAATATTAACATGGAAAATATAGTCCTACAAATCTTGTATACAGTACGCCAATGATTTATATTAAGCCATAACAGACTAGAGTTGAATATGTAAATAAAGTCTAGCCAAAATAAAGAGAGCTACTTCTATTTTCTACGGATTTGGCTGTATTTCCATTCTGTTTATCTAATGCCATGCATATGTGTCTCCCTTCCACTTCCTGCTGAGGAAAACCACAATAGAGTTTTCATTCATATGAGTAAAAATATGAAAACAACAACTGTGGGCTGACAAAAAATGAACTTTGCGACCCGTACAAGTCCTCCTAACCCAAGCCAATGTGGCAAAAGTGTGGTTAAGGCTACATTGCTAACACGATGCAATAATATTGTAATCAGGGGCGTAGCAATAGGGGTTGCAGAGTTAGCCACCGCATTGGGGCCCTTGGGCCAGAGGGGCCCCGAAGGGCCCTCCCTCAACTGCAGTATTAGCTCTCTATTAGTCCGGTGTTCATAATAATCACTTCTATAGATACTTTGAATAGTGGTAATTATTAACAAACTGCTCCCCATCCCCTTCTTGCACCTCTGACACTGTAGTTGCCATTGGCAGGTTTTGGTGCACCATATCAATTGCTATGAATAGAGTGCTTGGGGGGCCCCATTGTAAAACTTGCATCAGGGCCCACAGCTCCTTAGCTACGCCACTGATTGTAATGGTGTAGTTACATCGGCACTTTAGAAATGTGGTGCAACGGAATCCATTGGCACTAACAGTTCCAGTCAGGCATACTTTCTATGCACTGTATATGTGTTTTAGGCTACATTTACAGGGGGGCTGCTGTGCATAACGGCCACATTGTAACACGGACTGTCACACTGCAATACAACATCGAATTTGATTAAAGATAAATTTGTCTCTTTGTTGAAGCTGCCCATATACTACAGGCCGATTCCCGTCCGATTTCAGCATGAAATCTTCAGGGAGTCGGGTGAGCCAGCCGCGTCTGCCCCGCCGCTGCCCCCATGTATAAATGTGCCCCCCCCCCCCCGTGTGTGCATTTATACATTACCTGTCCGGTGTCAGCCTCAACGGTGTCCGTCCATCTCGTCGGGTTCTAGTAGCAGAATACGAGCATACACGCTAGCAGTGCATAGCGTCTGACGTCAGACACTATGTGCCCGTAGCATGTATAAGTGTATGCGGAAACCGGAGACATGGATGCACACCGTGTGGAGGCTGACATCGGACAATTGACAAAACTCATTAAGACAGACCCATACCAGTCTGAAAGGCTCCAAAACACCAGGGGTGCTAACACCTCTAGAAGCTGTACCAGCTTCAAAAATATTCCTATATACATCCTGACACAGATGTTCACTATCATGTCAGGGAACCTCCCTGAAACAACCTGAAATTAATATTTCCTCCATATTTAATGGATTTTCTAGCCTTTAGAAAAATGCTAGCAGAACAATTTTTTCAGAAGTTATTAAGGTCATTCTGATGCCCATTGCGGGAAATTCCCACACAGATTAGACCCCCACTGGCCAAGCAATGCAAGCTTTCGGACCTACTGTACAGTTTAATGATCGTGTTGCATATCTGTGAATTCATAACGCTCTACTGGATGTAAATATGCAATCTATTTCTTGATATGACTCACTTTTACTAAGAGACTGGGAAAGCAGGAGTTCTGCCAAAATCTTTTTCCCTGGAAGGGGGACTTCCCCATCTTCAATTGAAACAAGGCTCAGCTTTGCTTGTCACAGACAGCTTTGCTTGCCATCAGGATGAGCACCTTAAGTGACCTGACATAACAGATCTCTGGGTCCTTTGTCTATTATCTGTTGTCGAAATACCATTCCGACAGGCCAGCAAGACACCAGCCACAGATCATCAGTTTGGATTATTCACTGCACAGACTTATCGCTTACTGGACTCCAAGACAGTATTTTGAACTTTTAGACATTCTACCTCATTTCTCATCTCTTACTTAGGGCCAGTTCACAGTTGTTCAGGAACCATATCCATGTTGTACGTTTTTTGACGCGGACAAAAACAGAGCCACTGATCCTAATGTTAAAAATAACGGCCGTCTTCACTCTGGTCAAAAAACGGATCCATGGGATTTGTGCATGAAAACTCAATGGAGAGTCCGGACTTTGCACTTTTTCCCGGAGCCCAGATCCCCACTAAGGCGATGAAAGGCAACACAAAAACAGATCACGTTCTACACAACACAGAACTTTGCACACAAAACAGATGCCAAAGCGGATTGCCTACTGCCTGCTCCTCCCCTCAGTGTCATGTTTGCGGACCTCTTATCCAATAGAAACGCACATGAAGGAAGGATACGTTTGTGACATTGTTTAAACGGAATGGAAACGTATCCTGCAAATACACAACATTTTGAAAAACTGATCAGTTTCTAGAAAAACTGATCCATTTCAAATGCATTCCGATCTGCAACCTGACAAGTGTGGACCGAGCCTTATTCTACAGACAAATCCTTTGACTTTGTGCTTTGTTTATGCTCTGACATGAACTGTCAATTGTGTGATCTTATATACACAGGTGTGTGCCTTTCCAAATCATGTTCAATCAACTCAATTTACCACAGGTAGACTTCCCTAAAAAACATGCGCTGTGAATACTTTCCGGATGCACTGTAAGTCGATCGATAATGGCGAAAAATTCTGATCAATTTTTCAGAAAATTGAATGGTTTACGATGGATTGTCAATTTCTTGATTAAAAGCAAATTTGTCTGCATTTTTACTTTTTTTTTTTTTTTCATAGTTGTGGAAAAATCTAACATGTGTGTGATACAATTGTCAGATGTTTCAAAAGTTGCAATCAATCGGAAAAATAGATAAAAAAAAAACAAAAAAACTTGTATGGTGTGTCATATAGATAATTAATAGAACATTAGTAGCAAAGAAAATAGTCTCATATTTTTGTTTTCAGTTAAATAGTTTTTTTTTATAACATTGCATCATTCTCTAATATTTGCGATTTACACACTACACTCAGCATTCTAAATTATTTCACAGAGCAGGCTAATGAACTTTTGAACTTTACTTTGCAGGAAAAAAAACCCACAGTGTCAGACACTTGAGATAATAAGCTTCAGAAGGCAGAGCTCTCTGCGATTTAAAAGTCGTGGAGCTCAGATAAGCTCTTTTGCATAGATAACAACTGGAGTTTCTTAACTCTTCCTGTACTGGAAACAATACTAGACTCTGCTACTAATTGCAACGATCGGTGTAACATAGAGAGGGTCTGATTACCGGTGATCTGCAGTATCACCGAGAATGCAGAATATACCCGATTATTGATGATCTGCAGTATCACCGATAATCAGATATATCTACTAACCTCTGGACACCTGAGATGAGAGTGTTTGGGTGCAACAGTATACTTTGAGGAAAGCACCCAGGAAATGGGAGCAAGACCGTAGGATCTACTGTGACGGGTTAGCTTCCTTCCACAAGCCTGCTGCTCCCCAAGGGGCGGAGCCAGGCTGAGACAGTGGGAAGGACAGAACGTGAGTGACACCAGTGGAGGAGTGTCACTTACAGATCTGTGAACTATCTCCTAACAGGGGAGATAGTTCTCGAGGTCAGACAAGCCAGGTCGTAAACACCCAGACAGATAAAGTACAGAGACAGTAGGCAGATACAGAATCCAGAGACTAGCCAGGTTTTGGCAACAGAGAATCAGAAATACGAGGTACAAAATCAGAGATCAAGAGAATGGTCAGGAATGCAGAAAGTCATAACAGATAATCAACAATGTCTAAGCTTGAGTGTGAGCTCCAAGATTCTCACACTCCAGGACTAACTAGATCATACAAATAATACAGATGGTACAGAGTTCCTAGACTAAGGTGTGAGATCCGTAGCCGTCAACACCTTGGAAACTAGTCTAGATAACAATACAGATAGTAACAGAATTCCTAGGCTAAGGTGTGAGTTCCGTGATCATCAACACCTTTGGAAACTGACTAATAAACACAGATACTGACAAGGTCTGAGTGCTACCACGTAGTGATCGCAACGCCAGACACCAGAGAAATGACCAGCACCCAGTAAATATACACCAGCGCTCTCCAGCGCCTCCCCTAAGTGCTGGACCAATGAAAGTTGCTGCAATTGTCAGCTGACCGGCCTGGTCAGCTGACCCTCCTCTGACTGCCATAAAGGCCCTGCCTCTCCGCGCGCGCGTCCTCCAAAACCAGTGTGGACTATCAGTCCCAGCCACACCAGTCATGTGTTGTAATGTTGTTGCTGTATTGGATGCGGAATCCGCCGCCACGCTGTCTGAGCGTGCAGCATTTCCTCCGCATTCCGCCTTACTGGGAGAAGCAGGCCTATGCGAGCAACTAGCCGCATTGGATGCGGAATCCGCCGCCCTGTAGTTAGAGCATGCGGCGGTTTCTCCGCGTTCCAACTGCGTCCCAACTGCCATGTCAAACGCGGAATCAGCCGCCTCACTGAGTATTGGCGGCGGCTTTTCCGCGTTTTCTCACACTAATGTTTTATTTCTTAGCTGTACTACACATAGAAATAATTATATCATAAGTTTATTTTCACTTCAGATTCCCTTTAATATATGCATCTGTTTTAAAATGTACTATTGCCTACTTTTTATGTTCACTCAAGGCTGGGGCACACCGAGCGGCTTTTTGAGCGTTTTTTGCGGATATGCTAGGGTAATGTATTTCAATGGGGGTGTGCACACCACAGCGGGAGGCGTTTTGCAGAAACGAATCCTCTCGGGGTGAGGCATTTTTTGGATTGCGGAGGTGTTTCTGCCTCCAATGTTAAGTATAGGAAAAACGCAAACCGCTCTGAAAAACAGCAGATCAGAGCGGTTTGCCAGGCGGTCTTGTTACAGAAGCTGTTCAGTAACAGCTTTACTGTAACAATATATGAAATATGCTACACTGAGATCCGCAGCAGCAATCCGCAAAATGCTAGCAAAACGTCTCATAAAAATAAAAAAAAGCGTTTAAAAATCTGCTAGCATTTTGCGGATCTGCTAGCGGGTTTTGGTGTGCACCGGGCCTCACAGTAGGTAGGAAAAATCTGGCTGCTATTAGTCAAAGTTCAGTGAAAGCACAAGTTTTGGGTTTGGTTAATGATAGTTCTGAATATAGTTTGGCTTTAGAGATAGGTTACCATTCGGTTTGTGCAAGTTAATAACAACCAACAAGTTGGTGACGCTATTACCACGCAATTCCACTTATGTCACAGCGCAATTGCGTTTAGATAAAAGTGCTATGGGATTTTCATGCACTCCTATTACTTTCAATGCAAGCGCACATGCATGACAAATCATCAGGACTGATGTTTGCGTTCAAGTAAAATCACAGTTGCATTCTTCTAATGCAATTTCTAGTAGTAGGTACATGTCCTGGTATTTTATAATTCACAACTAGCTACAGATTGCAAGATGCTGCTAGGGAAAAACAGCCCTTAGTGAAGGTTTTTCCAAAAATACTGAGAAATGCTTTACCTTGTGTGGAATCTTCTGAATAGGCCTTCTTGGGACATTGGCAATTGGGGGATCTGTGGACAATAAATATGTGATGAACACTTAAAGGAATAGAGCAGAGATAAGAACAGTTTTCACGCTGATCTACCTTGACCCACAGCCTGGTTTCCTTTCTATGGCATCTGTTGCGAGCACTGACCTCTGCCTGTCATGGTATATGATATGTGTTGCCACCCTATACCTTACCATATACTGTTGCAGACCAAGATTTCAGTCATCTGCCAGGGTTGGGTCACCATGCTCCAGTCATCTCCTAAGACCTCCACAGTGAGTTTACCTGACTTGGTATTAGATAGATGATATAACTGAAAGGCCAATTGATATATGTTGGAAATGTATTTTTGATGTATTATTTGGACTTGCACCATAGCACTAAGCACTTTTCCCCTGACGAAGCCCCCTTTGGCCCGGGTGAAACATGTTGGTTTGGTGGGGAGGCTTTTTGATGTATTCAAAGTGTACCTACAAGTGAGCTGAGGGTCTGATACCAAGCAGATATTTTACAATTGAATGTGGATCAACATGATGTACCTTTTCCCCACTCCTTGATTGTCATTTAATTATCAAACGTACTATCAGAGCCAGGCAGGTTTAAATAGGTCACAATAAAAGTTATGTTTTAAGTAGATCAGTCTCCTCCTCCAGGTGAACAATTGTGTATTAGCTCTAAAGTGGACCCGAGCTCTTGTGTGAGAGTACGAAGACAAATATTAATGCCCAGGCACTGGGGGGAGAGGCACATGTACATTGGGGGCAGGCACCTACTGAAGCCCAACCTTAACACTGACCACCCACCAATGCATAACCTTAACCTGCCCCCCACTTTGCCTAATTGTCCCCCACCAGGAACTTGCGATAACTGCACTGTCTTTGCCACTGTACACGAACAATATCGGGCACTGTGGAAGTTTGGGTGCCTATTGGTAATTAGGGGTAATTTGGGTGCCCGCTACTGCAAAGCGCTAAATAATCAATATTAGATCTCAGCCATTTACTACAGCTTTGGACTATAGTAGGGACATTACATAGTTGCATAGTTAATTTGGTTGAAAAAAGACATACGTCCATCGAGTTCAACCAGTACAAAGTACAACTCCAGCCCGTCCCCCACATACCCCTGTTGATCCAGAGGAAGGCGAAAAAACCCCCACAAGGCATGGTCCAATTAGCCCCAAAAGGGAAAAATTCCTTCCTGACTCCAGATGGCAATCAGATAAAATCCCTGGATCAACATCATTAGGCATAACCTAGTAATTGTAGCCATGGATGTCTTTCAACGCAAGGAAAGCATCTAAGCCCCCTTTAAATGCAGGTATAGAGTTTGCCATAACGACTTCCTGTGGCAATGCATTCCACATCTTAATCACTCTTACTGTAAAGAACCCTTTCCTAAATAAATGGCTAAAACGTTTTTCCTCCATGCGCAGCTCATGTCCTCTAGTCCTTTGAGAAGGCCTAGGGACAAAAAGCTCATCCGCCAAGCTATTATATTGCCCTCTGATGTATTTATACATGTTAATTAGATCTCCTCTAAGGCGTCTTTTCTCTAGACTAAATAAACCCAGTTTATCTAACCTTTCTTGGTAAGCGAGACCTTCCATCCCACGTATCAATTTTGTAGCTCGTCTCTGCACCTGCTCTAAAACTGCAATATCTTTTTTGTAATGTGGTGCCCAGAACTGAATTCCATATTCCAGATGTGGCCTTACTAGAGAGTTAAACAGGGGCAATATTATGCTAGCATCTCAAGTTTTTATTTCCCTTTTAATGCATCCCAAAATTTTGTTCGCTTTAGCTGCAGCGGCTTGGCACTGAGTACGATTATTTAACTTGTTGTCGATGAGTACTCCTAAGTCCTTCTCCAAGTTTGATGTTCTCAACTGTATCCCATTTATTTTGTATGGTGCTAGACCATTGGTACGACCAAAATGCATGACTTTACATTTGTCAACATTGAATTTCATCTGCCATGTATGTGCCCATATAGCCATCCTATCCAGATCCTGTTGCAATATGACACTATCTTCCTGAGAGTTGATGATTCTGCACAATTTTGTATCATCTGCAAAAATAGCAACATTACTCACTACTGCACCTACTAGGTCATTAATAAATAAATTGAAGAGCACTGGACCCAGTACAGACCCCTGTGGGACCCCACTGCTAACAGTCTCCCATTTTGAGTACGATCCATTGACCACAACTCTTTGTTTTCTGTCCATTAGCCAGTTCCCTATATCCATGCCTACAAACTCTTCCCCAGTCCTTGCATCCTCAACTTTTGCACCAGACTTCTGTGGGGAACAGTGTCGAAGGCCTTTGCAAAGTCCAAGTATATCACATCTACAGCATTCCCAATATCCATATTAGCATTCACTACCTCATAAAAGCTGAGCATGTTAGTCAAACAGGACCTGTCTTTAGTAAACCCATGTTGATGCTGAGAAATAAGATTATTTTCTACTATGAAGTCATGTATAGTATCTCTTAGTAACCCCTCAAATAGTTTGCATACAACTGATGTTAAGCTTACAGGTCTATAATTTCCTGGATCAGATTTTTTGCCCTTCTTAAATAATGGGAAAACGTGGGCTGTACGCCAATCCACTGGGACGCTGCTAGTTGCAAGAGAGTCACAAAAGATAAGATAAAGGGGCTTAGCTATAACTGAACTTAATTCTCTTAGGACCCGAGGATGCATGCCATCCGGGCCAGGTGCCTTGTCTATTTTTAATTTATTTAGTCTTGCCTTTACTTCTTCCTGCGTTAAAGGGACTCCGAGCTCTGAAAAAAAAGGAAAGTTGTACTCACCAGGGGCTTTTTCCAGCCCAGTGCTGGTCGGGAGGTCCCACGCCGGCGTCCTGGCTCCTCTCCTTCTCCCCGCTCCGGAATGGCTGGCAGGCCGCAGCCCGGGCGACACTCTCCCGAGTGTCGGGCTGCTTCTTCCGCATATGACGCGGATTACGTCACACGCCGGCCGCCTCGCGTCATCACGGCGGCCGGCGTGAAAGTACTGCGCATGCGCGCTTTGTTCGCGCATGCGCAGTACTTTCACGCCGGCCGCCGTGATGACGCGAGGCGGCCGGCGTGTGACGTAATCCGCGTCATATGCGGAAGAAGCAGCCCGACACTCGGGAGAGTGTCGCCCGGGCTGCGGCCTGCCAGCCATTCCGGAGCGGGGAGAAGGAGAGGAGCCAGGACGCCGGCGTGGGACCTCCCGACCAGCACTGGGCTGGAAAAAGCCCCTGGTGAGTACAACTTTCCTTTTTTTTTCAGAGCTCGGAGTCCCTTTAAGTATTTAATATTACAGTTAGAAGATTGAGACTCTTCTGCCTCTGTAATTTTCAACAGTGCTGTTTCCTTTGTGAAGACAGAAGCAAAGAAAGCATTTAATAACTCTGCCTTACCTTGGTCATCCACCATTGAGTTCCCACCCTCATCCTTTAGGATTCCTATACAGTCAACCTTTCTTTTTTTAGAGTTGATGTACTTGTAAAACTTTTTTGGGTTAGATTTGATATCCCTAGCGATTTGATTTTCATTTTCGATCTTTGCCAGCCTAATTTCTTTTTTACAATTTTTATTGCACTCCTTATAATTGCTTAGTGCAGCCTCAGTCCCCTCCTGTTTTAGGAGCTTATAGGCATTCTTTTTCCTCTTCATTTTATCCCTAACCTTTCTATTCATCCATAGAGGGCTTTTTTTATTCCTAGACATTTTGTTTCCATATGGGATATACATACTACAATATTGATTGAGAATACGTTTAAAAGCTTGCCATTTCCCTTCAGTGTCCTTCCCTTGTAGTACATTATCCCAGTTCACCAAACTTAGTGCCTGCCTAATTTGATTGAACTTTGCTTTTCTAAAATTCATAGTTTTAGTGGTCCCGCTGCCCCGTGGCCTATCAGTCACCAGATCAAACGTTATCATGTTGTGATCACTATTTCCCAAATGTTCTTGAACCTGCACATTTGATACATTATCTGGTCTATTAGAAATGATCAGATCCAGTAACGCATTCCCCCTAGTTGGTTCCGTTACCATTTGAGTCAAGTAATTGTCCTGTAGTGCTGCCAGAAATCTGCTGCTTTTACCAGAATGGGTAGCCTCAATACCCCAGTCAATGTCTGAAAAGTTGAAGTCGCCCATAATTATGACCTCATTTTTACTTGCAGCTTTTTCAATCTGCTTTAGTAATCGCAGTTCTGCAGCTTCATTAATAAGAGGTGGTCTGTAGCATACCCCAATAAGCAATTGGCAACTTTTATTTCCACCATGAATATTTACCCAAACGGACTCCACATCTTCGCAATCTTCCTCCATCTCATCGTTGAGGACAGCTGTAAAAGAATTCTTAACAAAGAGACAAACCCCTCCACCTTTTTTCCCTGTTCTATCCCTCCTAAACACATTGTATCCTTTTAAATTAGCTATCCAGTCATGGCTTTCATCCATCCATGTCTCGGTTATTCCCACAATGTCATAGCCTTTGTCATTCAGAATGAACTCTAGTTCGTCTATTTTATTTGCAAGGCTCCGAGCATTGGTTACCATGCACTTTATATTTTTACCATCACATTTACCAATTTTGTTTACACGAAATGGGCTACTTGAAGTTTTACCAACCTCCTTAATCTTTACACTGTCCCCACCCCCCTCTCCACCCCCCCATTAGACTATGACTCTATGATTAGGGTTAGATTGTAGTTCCTCTGAGGGTCAGTTCACGACAAACAATCTGAAAAATGCTCAGAAGTATATAAATGCATAATAATAAGAGGAAGAAGAAGAATTACTGCAGTGCTAAATGCTGTCCACACCCAACATAGCGCTCTGCATGCATTTTTGGCACTATCAGCATTCCAAACTCCAGTAATCTGCATGGATGGTGTATTTCCATTAAAGGATACCCGAAGTGATGAGATAGACATGTGTATGTACAGTGCCTAGCACACAAATTAGTGTTGGTGTTCAAATTCAGGGCCGGGTGGTTCAGAACCCGATCAGCCGCATTCAGCACTATTTCCTCACCGGACAGCAGGACTGGATGCATTTCATATAGCTCTGATACATCCTTATGCCAAGCTAAAAAGAGGGCGTATCAGAGCTAAATGAAAAGCACCCCATCCTGCTGGCCAATGCTGAAATGGTGCTGAATGCGAGTGTTCAGGTTTCCTCCTAAGCACATGGATAAAATTCGAACATCGACGCTAGTGTTCATAGCAAAACTGTGCTTTTCTTGCATGAAATATATATATTTGTTTAAACCAGATCTGTCTGCTTTTGTATTTGAGTAAATAGAAACAAATGTGGGGCTTCCCTTTGGAGATATGCTGGCCTCTCGTAGCCATAGCTATTGTTATTAGGTAGAGAGAGGCCCTTTAAACGTGGGGGTTCCCCTCAACTCTACTTACCAGCACCAAGACGCCTGTCAGCAGTGAAAGATGGTGCCTTTCAAGGAGGGTGGCAAAGCCGGCTTCCCTCATAAATCATCATGCACTGTTGACAGGCTGTTGCAATACCATTTTCCTATTATGATTAAAGGCTTGTAAGTTCCTTAAAGCGGACGTGAACTCAGAACATCCTCTCTGCTCTAAAAGATACACAACAGCAAATTTTAATTTAAGCAAAAACCATTTCATTGTTACAGCTGATACAAACCCTAAAATAAATCTGCATGTACTTCCTGCCTTCATGGAAGCAGACATATTGTTAACATCCTGTGCTTTCAAATGAGCTTATCTGCCATCTCTGCTGTGGCTGTCATGTGACACAAGAGAGAGATCAAATTACAACTTGTGATTAGACACAAATGAGGGGGAATTAAACAGGCTAAACTCTCTAAATACATACAGGGTGCATTTCTCGATGTTTTCCTTTTGTCCTGTGCAAGAGTTTAGGTCCCTTTTAACCAAATGTAAATAATCAGCATCGCATAACGCATTTATGTTGCTTAGTGGAAGCAAAAATGGATTTAATAAAAGAAAGTAGTAAAACCAAGGGACTCACCGGGGTGGTGCTCTTGAACTAAACACTGGATGAGCCATAGTAAGCAAACTCCTCCCACAAGTAGACCCGCCCCTAAGGTGTAGTGTGTCATTGTGTATTCCTGAAAAAAAAGCCATACCATGTCATCTGTAATAAATGGTGGATAGGTTCATGTGCAACAATACAGAGTGCACTGCCTGCCACACATTATATCAGCAGCAGAAGAAGAATATAAAGAGCAAACTCGCACAGATGTCGATGCTCTAAACATCTCATGAGTGGTCACTTTTCTGTTTTTATCAGCACAATAGTTTTTCAGTACATGCCAAACAAGAAGGTACTAAGTATTGTGAGAGTAATCCAACACCAAATCTAGCGACAAAGCAGCAACTATTTTTACGTAGCTCTGGCAGTCCCGCTGACATAATGAGTGGACAGGAAGGCAATAGCATCTGAGCAGCCCTGCTGTACACATGTGGGTGTCTCCACCCCTCTTATTTGCGAGGGTGCCACTCTGCACTCCCTTCTGTTCCCAGCTCGCCCCTCCTGTGTAGCCCAAGCAAGTGCAATGATGTAATTGTGCATCATGCTGGGATCCCTCTACAGTGTCATGCTCATGTACAAGGACCATCACCCACAGGGATTAGGACTTGATCCCTTGGGAGACCGTTTAGGACCGAATTTTGTACATACACGTTGCTAGCCCGCAGACTAGTGAGGCATTCTGTTTCTGTGGAAGGGGAAGGATGTCACAATGCACAACGGAGAGGCAGGGTGAGTACGAACACTTTCATTCCAGCATTCAGAAGACGGAGCTGAAGTTACTTATAAAAAAACTATAATTCGGCCTCCAGCAATTGCTGGAAGCCGAATTATTTCATTACCCACCATCCATGGCGGCCTGGAGGGGGAATAGTATTTAACATCACCGGGAACTTGTGCAGCAGCAGGATCAGCCATATACCAGCTGTATCCTTTGCCCAAGTCTCCCGCGCCAATTATTCTCGTACAGTGGTGAGTAGGAGGACAATATCCTCATCCGGTTCTCGACTGAGACGATCCACCAATCGGATTCCTCTCCAATTTATTGAGGGGGAATAGAGGCTGCTGTATGCAGGCAGAGGTAACCATGACCAGCACTTATTTTCTAATTTTGGTTCTCTGTACATTACCACAATTAATTTTAAATGAAACAACTCAGATGCAATTGAAGTGCAGACTTTCAGCTTTAATTCGGTGGGTGAAAAAAAGGATTGCATAAATATGTGAGGCAACTAAAGCATTGTTTTAGTTTTAACACAATCCCTTCATCGCACCTGAGCCTGAGTTATGTCATATAAAATTCATTGTGGTAATGTACAGAACCAATATGACAAAACATTTGTCTCTGTCCAATATTTTTGGACCTAACTGCAGATATATATATATATATATATATATATATATATATATATATATATATATATATATATATATATATATATACACACACATACATACATACATAATATACGCAATACACTTACATACATAAACAAACCAGGCATCTGCCTGAGGTGACAGTTGCTTGAGGAGCTATTCTTAGCAGAATATGCTTTATGGAATTCTTATACACACCGGCTAATTCAGTGAAGACGGGTGAATGGTGATTTTATCACCTGAATAAATGGAATCTACTGATTAACATCACAAAGGTTGCCTGGACAGCATAATAATGAATGGCAGGTACTGTTCATGAGCTAATCAAGCTGTAGTTGTTTTGATTAGGTCTCTACTGACTGTTGCAACTCTTCTGAATTTCCAAGACAATATTCCAACCTGTAAAGACCCAGGCTTCACGCAAACAGTATATTATTTATAAGGTGGCTACACACCATAATGGCCAGAAATGGCCTTGTATTTACAGGGGCGTATCTGGGTAACATAGCGCATATGGCAAACACTGAAATTGCGCCCCACCCTCGATCAGTCAGAGCTCCCTTCCCCCCTAAAAACAGCGTATTTTCTCATTTTGTTATGATTGCCTGTGTTTTTTTGGATTGGGATATTGCGGAGGTTACTTTTTTTTTTGGAAATGGCTCTTCTTATGCACTCTCTGTCCTCTTTTCTAACACTAAGCCAAGTGTGCCCAATATACCTAAGTTAAGTACCACGTTTCCCAGAAAATTGCATTAGTCTGATCTGAGGTCTGAATGAAATGGAGGCAGGCATGGTGATGCAGCACAGGAGCAAACATTGCGCCCATGGTGCTGTGGCGCCCATGGCACAAGCCATGCCTGCACCCCTCTAGATACGCCTCTGTGTATTTGGGCTCAGTTTGACAGATTATTTGCCTACTTTTTCTAGTGACCATGCATTTTTTTAAATGTAATCTTTCCCCCAAACATCTCATGTTATGCCAACACTGGGGATATATACAAAGTAAATGAAGCAGGTACAGGTCCCCTTCAAGAACCTTTTCTCGTTCTATGCTCTGAAAAAGGTATTCTGCTAGGAGTTTAGGGACACACTGAAATTGCACAAGACATATTTAGCGCATCAGAGTAGAAAAGCGATATTATGCAACAATCAAGTCAAATAATAAAGCCTTATCAAATATTACTCCCAGGTAAATATGACCGTATACACATAACCTTTTATTCACGGTTAATATGCTAAGAACGTACAATCATGCTGATACAAACCTTAGTATAGCACTTAATGACCTCTGAGCTGCATGCTAAAAGTCACACTGAAGATCTCCACAATACTCACTATTTCAAGAGAGTCCAAACTCTGCTCCTCCCTCATCATGTGACCGTCCTGAAAGAACAATTTAATCACATCATTCTAGATGTCTGTCTGTGTGTGTGAGAGATTTTTGGCAAGCACTTTGTGCAACATCTGTCAGGATAGTCAATGAGATGCTGATACTTCCAAGTTAATACAAATGCTGCATTTGATTGGGTCTTTTCAAAGATGTGTGTATTTGCATCAAATTTGCTTAAAGAGAACCCGAGGTGTGTTTAAAGAATGTTATCTGCATACAGAGGCTGGATCTGCCTATACAGCCCAGCCTCTGTTGCTATCCCAAACCCCACTAAGGTCCCCCTGCACTCTGCAATCCCTCATAAATCACAGTCGTTTTGTGAGGCTGTGTTTACATCTGTAGTGTCAGTCTCAGCTGCTCCCCCGCCTCCTGCATAGCTCTGGTCCCTGCCCCATCCCTTCCCTCCAATCAGCAGGGAGGGAAGGGATGCAGGCGGGGACTGGAGTTCTGCAGGAGGCGGGGAGAGCAGCAGACTGACACTATAGAGATAAACACAGCCAGCTCTGACAAGCTGTTTGTCAGCAGGGTGGCTGTGATTTATGAGGGATTGCAGAGTGCAGGGGGACCTTAGAGGGGTTTGGGATAGCAACAGAGGCTGGGCTGTATAGACAGATTCAGCCTCTGTATGCAGATAACATTCTTCAAACCCACCTCGGGTTCTCTTTAATGTCAAGTCGCTGCATTAAAACGTCTTGCTGGAGCATCTTCACGGCTCCAGGACTTTTAATGCGCCGCCCACTCGCCCCGGCTGTGCGTGCACGCGCACCGCTTGTACCCGTCAGGACTCGGAGATTAGTGATTGGTGAAGGGGAATAAACATCTCTTTAACCAATCGCAATGCCAGGAATAAAGGGAAATAACAATGATCAGGGGCCATGTCCATACTTAACAACTGAAGTAGAAATGTAAAAAAAAAAAAAAAAAAAACTGAACACTTCCATGGTTTTTGCATCGCCATCTAGTGGCGACAAAGTAAAGTCACACCAACAGTTATTAATCTCTTCCACCTCCAAAGACACCCCCCCCCCCCCCCCAAAAAAAAAACACTTGTAAAAAAAAAAGTTTTAAAAAAATACATAAATAGTCACCTTAGGGTTTTTATTTTTCTCCATGTTTTGTCCAATAAAATGCATAGAAAATAAAGTAATTACTGAAAAAAAGTATCACCCCCAAAAAAGCCTAATTTGTGGCGAAATAAACAAGGTGATCACTTATCATGATGGTATAAGTAGTAATAAAGTTTGTGGTCAATAAAAGGGAAGAGCACTGACAGGTGAAAATTGCTCTGGTCCGTTAGGGTAAAAACCCCTTGGGGTGAATGGGTTAAACTCTGAATTGACGCCATTGACCACCCTTATGCATCACACTTTCACATCATCATACTGTTGACTGTTTTCATGAGCACGTTGTGAACCTCATCTTTATACAAGGGCTGTTTGTCAAGTAGTGAGCCTAACATATAAATAATAAAAAAACAAATTCTAAAAACGCTGTAAATTATTAAAATATATAGCCTTATGACCAAAATATATATATATATATCGTATATATACTTTTTTTTTTTTTAAATAAAGTTAAAAATGGTATGTTGGTAATTTATCTTTAAATCGAGCACAGAGCGGTTATCAAATTCCTTCACTTCAAGGGCCTAAACACTAAGGAAATCCATAAGGTGATGCAAGAGGTAAAAGGTGATTCTCCATCTTATTCCACTGTCAAAAAATGGGGGGTTGCCCAGATCAAAAATTGTCCAAAAAGCCTTTGTGATGAAGAAAGGCCACGCAAACCCAAGGTGATTGACAGAATTCACTATACAGTCCTCCAAGACAGGAGATTGGCCTCAAGGGGCTTAAGGAAGCCCCAGGTAAGTGTGGAACCAGAGCTGCATTTCATTTCAGGTTCACTTTAACTCGCTCTGTTTCAGTGCATTAACCATAATCAATCTGCACCATTGTAAGGTAAAAGGCCATGTTCCCTCAGCAACCAATAGAAATAAGAACATCCGCATACCTTTATAAAGTGATTCTGTTTCTCTGCTTTCACTCTGGCTGTAGGTAGAGATACAGGAGGCATTGTATTGGGTTGACAGGTCAGTAAATGCATAGTGACAGCAGTAAATCGGGTTTTTTTTGGCAGTACACTCTACACAGGTAAAGGCAGTTGGTCTTTCATTGCTGATATATCACTGTGTGGATTTTAGGAGGGGTTGTTATTATATATAAGTTTAATATTGTGCGCATTTGCTATATGGTGGTTCCACACACCATATAGCTTGTCTGGTGGTCTAGTGGTACCACGCAGGGAGGGGGGCTAACTTCATTCCTCCCAGGCTATTCATGGTCAGGGGTCACAATCTGCATGGCTATACCCTACTCTGCTATGCCCTACTCTCACAGGAGGGTGGCCCATGGAGGGGGAGGGTGGAATGATGTCGGCTCCCTCCTCCCCATTCCAACACTCCCCAGCTCCAATCGGCCCCACTGGGTGGAGCCTCGATCACTTGAGCCAACATTTTTATTTATAAAATCAACAGGGTATTCTTTTTATATTTTTACTATGTTTTTATTTTACGGTGTAATGCATAGGATGGTTCTAAGTATGGGACATTAACAAATACACTGCAACAATTGTGTATTGTGTTGCTGTCCCTTGACTAATGGTGGTGGCTGGGGACATGTGATTGCACTTACATCTGTGACAAAATGCCCGGGTAAAAGCATGCGGTTGGATGCAGGTGTGTGCACAGGCCTGCAATCCCCATACTTGTGCACACGAGTAGGAATGAAAATAATAATGCTAATTGATCTATCCTGAAATTTTTTTTAGTAACTTTCAGTGTATGGTTTTACTATTGTATATAACATAGGACCTAGCTCCATCTAAGCCTCTGCCTACAGTTTGATGTTGCATTCTTCTAAAATGTATTTTAATTTTTTTTTCTTTTGGCTACCGCAATGTCTGGCTCTAACTATACAGTAGAATCACTTTATGTTATATTCTTCTAGGATCTAGGAAACCGTTTTTTTTTCTATTCTGCCACATGAGCCCTAGTCTTAATAAAGGATATCTGAGCGGGGGGGGGGGGGGGGGTGGAGATTAGATGTTACTCACCCACCAGGGTGCACCCACACACCTCTCTTGATGGGGATCCTCTGGGTGGGAACTTTCTGCACTTGCCCAGTATAAGTATTTGTGAACCGTGCATGCGCAGAACGCTCCTGGGAATGAGAGCACAATCAAGAGAGGCGCATGGATGCACCTATGCATGCGTCGCAGTTCCCACCCACAGCTGTAAACGTGGATTTTTCGGAGGGGACAGCGGCACCCTGGAGGGCAGCGGGAAACTGCAGTGAGGGACCTGATAGATAAATGGTGCTAAAATATCCTTTCATGAAGTTCTTGAGGGGGCCAGTGACTACTGGTTCTTAATAGGGGCCAGTGACTACCGATTTATGGCCCCTATTAAGAATTTCTACTACAACTTGTTTAGTAACATAGCAGTATTCTACTATATAAAAGGGGTCCTATCTGTATCTTTGGGTCTGTCGTGATCACCATTTTACATATATTATATAGCACTTAATATAGACCATTATTGTTGTTACACTTAAATACAGAACACAAAACTTCCCAAATTGGAACTGTAACAAAACGTTATTATTAATAATATAATACACCACAGGTCCTACAGTGTTGTGGAATGAAAATATGTAAATATTGAATTATGCATTTATAATAAAGAACACATTTTACATATATTTTACTGATTCTGAAGACTATTTT
Source organism: Hyperolius riggenbachi (assembly GCF_040937935.1). Lineage (NCBI taxonomy): Eukaryota > Metazoa > Chordata > Amphibia > Anura > Hyperoliidae > Hyperolius > Hyperolius riggenbachi. The sequence continues at coordinate 90,568,664 of NC_090648.1, forward strand.
ATTCTGCCATGCAAAAACTTTTGCATACCTTTAATATGATCTAAATCGTTTTTCTAAATAAGATGGTCTGATGCTAAAAATAGAGGATGCATTTAATTCTTACCTTAAAATATTTTGTAACAGTGCTGGTTAAATACTATTCTACTCCAGGACAGTCCCCAGATCCCGCGCCCCCCCCCCCCCCCCCCCCCCGCTAGGATAGACTTCAGATCAGCGTTGACCTGCAGGGAGGCAGACAGTGAAGAGAGGAGAACGGATCCAGTATCGGTGCATTTACATATGTGCCGTTACCAGGGGAACCGCTCTCCTCTCTTTACTGCAGCCCTGCAGGTCACCGTTGATCTGCGGTCTAATCTAACGAGGGGGATCTGGAGACGGTCCTGGAGGAGGTGGCCGCCTCCTCGAAAAAGTAAATGAGCACCAGCCGGGGGGGGGGGGGGGTTCATTAAAGAGGGGTATATACCTGGACACCTATACTCAGGGGAGGACTGGGACCTTTTAGCCTGGGGGGAGCACACAACCCAGAGGCCCTTTTACGGCAGCCCCAGCCCAAGGGCTCACCCATTCACTTTCATTAAAATAGCGGAAAAAATCGTGGAAAAATGATCGCGATTTTAATGAAAGTGAATGAGAGCGCTGATTAATTACAAGCGCTCAGAAAAGCACTTATAGTGTTGTTGAGCCCTTCATGCATATCTCTATTGTGTGCAAATGTATCAATGACAATGAGTTCAGAGCGCTAATTACCCTTTAAAGGACAACTGACAAGAGAAGAATATGTAGGCTGCCATATTTGTTTCCTTTTATAAAATACCAGTTACCTGGCAGTCTTGCTGATATATTGGCTGCCGCAGCACATGCGCATGGCCACTGGAGATATTGCACAGGCTTAAGGAGGGAGGCAGCTGTTCTGGCCAGCTCCTGGAAAAGCAGCGCTGAAATATTTTTTTTTCTTACAATGGCAGTGACCAATAAGCAATCGGGCAGCACGGTGGACTAGTGGTTAGGTCTCTTGACTTGAAAGCGCTGGGTCCCCAGTTTGAATCCCAGCCAGGGCACTATTTGCATGGAGGTGGAATGTCCTGCATGGGTTTCCTCTGGGCACTCCAGTGTCCTCCTACACCCCAAAAACCTACAGATAAGTTGATTGGCATCCCCCAAATTGGCCTTATGCTGGGTACACACTATGAGATTTTTTTGGCCGATTTACTGTCAGAACGATTATTTCTAACGTGATTATTTCTGTGCACTTGAATTTCATAGAAATCGATTGGAAAATGCTCGGAAATTGATCGGAAGGCTAACCGGACATGTTGGAAATAATCGATCTGACAGTAAATCGACCAGAAAATCTCATAGTGTGTACCCAGCATTATACTATGATACATGCACTACAGGATACATACATAATTAAACATATGACTATGGTAAGAATTAGATTGTGAGCTCCTCTGAGGGGCAGTTACAGGAAACCTGAAACGAGAAGCGTCTCAGGTTTCATACTTACCCGAGGCTTCCTTATAGGAATCATCAGCCAAACAAGATGAAAGCTGGTTTGCTTACCTAGGGCTTTCTCCAGCCCCTTGCAGCTGACATGTCCCACGCCACAGCTCTGCTCTCAGCCGCCGGCCTGGGGTCTCCGTGCAGGGTCTAGCCAGGCCGTCCTCTACTGCGCCTGCACCGCTTTCAATCAAGGCCATGTTGTCCGTGGCTTACTGCGTTTGCCTGCACAGCACGCCACGTACAACATGGGCTTGAATGACAGCGGTGCTTCACTGCCCGGGCACCCCGGGCCGGCGGCTGCAAATGGAGCTATCAGTGTGGGACAGTCGACTGCAAGGGGCTGGAGAAAGCCCAAGGTAAGTAAATTGGCTTTCATCTTGTTTGGCTGATGATTCCTTTAAGCCCCCTTTAGGCTACTTATCCCTCACCGTCTCCCCAGGTGGCTCCGGGTCCCCAGCCAGAAAGCCTGGCCTACTTGTGCTTCAACGCGCATGCGTGTCCCGGCCAGGTGCGCTCCCCTATCGTGCTCCCATCCCTGGGAACATTCTGCGCCTGCGCAGTAGTACTGTGCAAGTGCTGAACGCTCCTAGCCACGGGAGCGAGACAGGGGAATCATGTAGCTGGCCATGCGTGACAAAGCATGACTCCAGGCTTTTGGGCTGAATTGCAAGTGACAGGAGCCACCCGGGGAGATGCGAGGGATGAGCAGCCTAAGGGCCCTTTTCCAGTAGCAATCTCTAGCGTTCGCGCTAAATGCTAGCGATTGCGATTCAGCAAAAGTCCAAAATTTCCCGGCGATTTCCCAGCGTTTTTGCGATCGGAAATTACCTACCGCGATTCCTGTTATTTAGCAAACCGTAGCGATTTTAAAATCGCTAGCGATTTGCGATTCAGCAATCGCAAACGCTCTAGTGGAAAAGGGCCCTAAAGGAGGTTAAAGAAGCCCAGGTAAGTATGGTACCTAAGACGATTCTCGTCTAAGGTACACTTTAACTGACAAGACTATATACTATGTAGAGCACTGCGGAAGACGTTGGCGCTATGTAAATACTAGTTAATTATAATGAGATCAAAATAAATGCAATACATCCCCAGCAATACTTTGTTTATTGATTTGGTCCCCATAATAGTGGTCTGCGCCACTGAACATTTACAAACTCCCCACACACTGTGCTTTTACTGATCAATCCACTGCACCCCCTTTGCAGTTTCTTGATTGATCTATTGTAGCCCCTACCACACACACCCCTCATAACTTAACCTCTCAGCTGCCTGGTAAACACAGGGGGAGTACACATTTGCAAGCAGCGAGTAGCTGGGCAGTGCAGCTCTAAGTATGGCACACGTGCTCTCACCTGTGTGAAGTTCCTCCTCCCAACTCTCCACAGATGCACGAGCAGCACCCTTGTCATCTCCACGGCGGCTTCTGTGGGCGGGGCCGCCAGTATCACAGTCGGCTGCAATAATTCCCTGCGAGGTCAGACAGTGGGTGAGGAGGACAACGAGCCGCCCGCGTTAACAAGCTCTCGCGTGGCAGGGGGCGGGGATTGGGAGTGTGAGGAAGATTAGAGCAGCCTCATATTTTCTTTTAGCCAGTGGCTGCATGAAAGAAGTGGGGATGCGCGGCAGCCAGGAACTGTAAGCTAGTGCTGCCGATAGTAATCACCGTCGGCAAGCACTGCAGCAGCGCACCACAGAACCAATCATTCTTGTGTAAAAATGATACTGGGCCAGGTGGTCTTCTTCATCTGGCAGCCGCGGCCCATAATACAAGGGGCAGGAGGTGGCCCGGGGGGAGATTGGCCCCCGCCCCCCCGGGCCAGTCCGCCCCTGCCTATACTGGGAGCACCTATACCTGGCTTCCTATACAGGGGGCACCTATACCTGGCTACCTACCCATCTACCTCTACTGAGAGAGGTTTTTTTTTTTTTTGGGTCACACCAGGGCTATATCATGCGGTGCAAATAGTCGGGTGCTGTGTGATCATTCCAAATGGGGGGGGGGGGGGGGGGGTTATTCTCACAGCAAAAACAGACATGGGTATGAGGAAGTATGAGAACATTAATAGGAGGACTGAGTATAGATATTGTATAAAGCAGTAATTATGTATAGAAGGGGAAGTGGTGGTAGTTAGAGAAATCATTTGGCTATGTTCACAGAGGAGTGCTGTAATAACAGCGCAGGAGATTTAGGCGCAGCCGGCGCCACCATAGAACGTAATAGGAATTACGGCTATAGCATCGCTTATTGAGTAACTTTGGCGCCATCAGAAGACAGAGTTGAAGTTACTTTTAAAACACTAATTCGTCCGCCAGCAATAGCTAGAAGCCCAATTACTTCATTCCCCACTATCCACATGGACCTGGAGGGGGAATAGTAATTAACGCCACCAGGACTTGTTCAGCAGCAGGATAAGCCACATACCATATACTGTATCCTGCGCCCAAGTCTCCCGGCGGCGATTTCATATGTATGCGTACAGAGGCCTTTGCTTTGCATACCCTGTAACAGCAGGAATGCAATGGAACAGGAGGACGGTGCATGAGGTGGCTAAACTGACTAAAATCATTTACCTTTATCCTTCCTTAACCAGCAGTGGAGGACCGCATCCTCTGTTAGCCCCTATTCACCTTACTTTGCTTGTAAAACTGTTTACACTAAGCACCGTGAATTGGATGTAGTTTTAATTGCACATCCGCAGTAGATGTACTTCCATGGGCCGGCACCTATGCAGTTTGTTCCATGAGCGTCAGCAGCCACACTCCCGGCAGCCTCCTCCCCGGTCGTGGCTCACTACGCAGACGCCAGACCATGGAAGAGCATGCGCTATCAAAACTACATCCAGTTCAAAGGTGCCGACAGTCCGGGGCAAAGTATGGACTGTTTGTCTTACAAGCAAAGCAAGGCAAACAAGGGGACAACAGAGGACGCAGTCCTCAACTGTTGTACAAACTGCATAAATATAGGTAAACAATTTTTAGTCCGTTTGGCCACTTCATGTATCCTTTAAGGTCAATCGAACATAAATATGAGTGAGTGTATTATTTGTATGGCCACCTTTATGCTGTGTTCTGTCTTCTAGAGATAAGTAAAGGTTTGACTAGTCTTCATATGCTGCTTTGACAGAAACTGGAAAATGGTGTAGTAAAAAAAATGAAATTTGCATCTTTAATCAGTCAAAACCATATTAAAATTTACATAAACTACTTGATACAGACATAGACATATGACTATGGTAGGGATTAGACTGTGAGCCTCGGAGGGACAGTTAGTGACAAGACAATATACTCTGTACAGCGCTGAGGACGATGTCGGAAAGATGGATATATAGATAGATATAGAGATAGATATAGATATAGAGATAGATAGATAGATAGATAGATAGATAGATAGATAGATAGATATGCCTGATCTGCATCAGAAGTGTCTTAATCACCCGCCTGAAACAAGCATGTCCAGTCAAACATCTGATCTGCCTGCTTGTTCAGGGTCTTTGGCTCTATGTAAAAGAGGCAGAGGATGAGCAGGACAGCCAGGCAATGTGCATTGTTTAAAAGGAAATAAATATGTCAACTGCCATATCCCTCTCACTTCAGTTGTCCTTTAAAGCATACCTCTAGTAAAATATTACACACGCCTTATATCACAAACACAGTGCGCTGGGGCATTACAACTCTACTTCATTAGAGTATCTATTAGTTGTTGTCTTTGATTTTTAAATTAGAGGTTTGCTTTAAATTTACATGCAAGTCAGAATAATTAGCATCTCATGAACACTCTACAATCATGCTTTGTGTACAGCATCCTAAAGGGGCCCATGCACTGGTCAATTGCAACCATCGATTAATCGATTCTATAGCATGGATCGATCAGAAATCAATTCTATCGAATTATCCAATTTATCGATTTGCAGCAGATTTCAATTTGATCTGACTGTATGGAAAATCTAGGTCGATCTGCTGCTGGCATCAGATCCCTGGCCCATAGAGTTTTATTGGATCTAATGGTCCAATAATGCATTTAGATCGATTTCCAATAGATTTAACTCTGAAATCTATTGGAAATCTGTTCCTAGTGTGTGACACACGTAAGATAGATTTCTGTCAGATTCGACCTGACAGAAAACGATCTGATGGTCGAATCTGCTGCAAATCTATAAGTGTATGGCCACCTTAACATTGGGTAGACTAGCCATACTAGTTATCTATGCATTTTCCCAATAAAGTCAATTATAATTACCTAAAATGATCCTGTTTACCAAAAAAAGTAAGCAAACTAAAAAAAAAAAAAGTGTAAACCACTTATGCACTTTAAAAATTTCTAACACCCCAACCGGAAAAAAAAAATGGGGGTTGGGGATCCACTTTAATTTTCTGAATTCTCAGCAAGGCTGATCTGTGACATTACCAATTATTACTCCGCAGAATACTCATAATTCCTCCAGCTTTTGTCAAAGTTGTACAAAGTAGCTCATTTATAAGTGCTTTGTACAGGTATTTAAAAGGCACATTACAGTATAAAACGTGTACAAACCAGCGTATCATTACACGACATGCATATCATCATAAAACAAGCTACCGGTAAATCTTAGCTTTAACTTGGTGCCCAGAATAATGCCATTAGCAAAAGTAAACATATTACCGCAGCAACATAAATGATATAAACTATCATCTTTATAAAGCATCTCATTATACAAAGTAATGTGAGTATTAGACAGCTGCAGTTCATCCCTCACACATTAGTATGAGAAAGGCAAGATCCTTTTCACCTCTGTCCTCACTTGTTCGACCTTCTCTTGTTATTAGGAAGCCTCAGCCACTACAGGTGGTGACATCATCAGTCAGAGCTGGGCTGGGACTCCAGCCATATAGGGAGGTGATAGTAAACAAATCACCATCTTACTCCACCCATTGAAACAAGCCTAACCAGCCATGCTGCTACACTCAAGGCTACAAACTTTGTATGACAGAAGTCCTCTCTCCTCTAAAAGACACACAACAGCATAATAACCTTTAAACATTTAAACAAAAACATGTGTTACAGCTGATACAAATCTTAAAATAAATCTGCAGTTTCTACTTCTTGATTCATGGAAGCAGACATATTGTTAACATACAGTGCTTTCCAATGGGCTTATATGCCATAGGCAGTAATGTGACACAGGGGAGAGTTCAGATTACATTTTGAGATTATACAAAAATGAGAGGTGATTAGACAGGCTAAACTCTCTAAATACATACAGGGCACATTTCTCTCTGAACTCAGAAACAAACATTTCATACAGATCACCTGGCAGAACTAATGTCACCACCAGTGATACATTTCAGAATGTACATCAGTGAGAGGAAAGATTTTACAATGGGCAAACACTGACTAAATAATCTATAAATGAATATTGTAAATAAACTATTTCATTATGTTATGTTCACTATAGTTCCACTTTAAGGAAGGTTTGTTCTAAGTGCACAGATCATAAATGTAGGTTTGCTAATAAATAGGATCTATGCTATAGTACTGCATTAGACATGTAAGCCATGTGTGTGTATATTATGCATATAACTATGAGGCAATATAAGATCATGTGCTAAATTTATCTGAGTACAGACTTAGATTACGTTCTCCTCTTTGCCCTACATACCAGAGCTGCTAGGATAAGCTTGGAGCAATGTTACCTTCTGGGGTCTGCACTATACATCTTAAAGTGTATGGCTAGCTTCCAAAATAATCTGCATGCTCTCCTTCCACCATTCACACAATGTAAATACAGTAGAATCCCTTTATAGGAAACGCAAATGGACAAGAAAAAGTAGTTTACTATATCAGAAGTTTACTGTATCAGAATTGGCCATACGCTGTACATTTATACAGATGACTCCTCCCGTTCATTCGCCAATAACTTTATAGCTACTTATCACAAAGACATGATATATAGCTTGTTTTTTTCACCACCAATTAGGCTTTCTTTGGGTGGTACATTTTGCTAGGAATTATTTTATTCTAAATGCATTTTAACAGGAATAATAAGAAAAGAATTGAAACATTCTTTTTCAATTTTCAGCCATTATAGTTTTAAAATAAAAAGGTTCTACTGTGGATAAAACCCACACATTTTATTTGCCCATTTGTCCCGGTTATTGCAACATTTAAAATATTTCCCTAATACAATGTATGGTGACAATATCTTATTTGGAAATACAGGTGTATTTCTGTTTTGCATCCATCACTAAATAAAAGCCCATAACTGCAAAAGTAACAGTAATGTACCCCCATGACAAACATGAAAAAAAAATTCAGTCCCTAAGGTAACTATTTTTTTTTTTTTTAAACGGTCCTTTATATATGCAAATGTTTTTTTGGGGCAACCATGGGAGTGGTGGAGGTAAGGGGTCCATTTTAAAGAGTAACGGTCGGGCATAAAGTCAATTCTTTGTTTTTATCTGGTAAACAAGTAATAAGGATGCTAATCAGGCAATCCAAAAGTTACAATCACTATTACTTTTCTTGTTGATAAATTATCATTCCCCAGTTTACATGACTTATTTGGAACACAGAAAATTTGGTACACAAAAGAGAAGTTGCAGGGCATGCTGGGTTGTCTTTTTTTGCTGCTCTACTTCCCCTCAGACCTAACTAATGCAGCCTGATTGGCTGAAGCCTCCTTCCCTCCTGTTTTCCCCTCCCACACCTCTGTTCCTCTCTGATTGGCCAACATTTCTCAGGCTGAAACAATGCACTGTCTATAGTGAAGGGCGGGCAAATCAGGCAGAGGAGACTTAAGCTACGTACACACATGCGACAACGATCGTCCGTTGTCAACGACGAACGAACTTTTAATTGATGAAAGAACGACCTAAGTAAAGTTTTAAAAGGTGTGTAACGATCAGATCGTTAGAACGAACGTTACATCGCGTAAAAGTAACTATTGCACCTGCGCATAAAAATGAAAAGTTCCATGGAGAAATAGTGAAATGCGCATGGCAAGCCTAGTACGAACGATAGTTTCCAACGATGTACTACTTTTGCAAACGATCGTTGTTGAGAAAAATCCGTCAAGCTAGATCATTCGTTTTGAGCGATCTAGCTCGTCCGTTGTTACACTTCATAGTCATTGGCTGCTTTTTTTTTTTCAAACGATCGTCGTTTGAAAGGATCAGGGAACGATCGTTTCAAACGACTATAGTCGCATGTGTGTACGCACCTTAAGGGTGGATATTACATCACAACTGGCTTCAAAATAGCCACAGTAAATATGGAAACAGTGTAGAACAGAATTCTCTACTTTTCCTTTATAAAATTCACAGGAATAATGTGGACAGTGCAATACATATGTTATGTAAGTAGAGCAAGCATTTATCTACTTATATATTTGTTTTTGTTTTTTCCCCTGAGATAGTATGGCTGACAGCTCCTCTTTAAATGGTGTATATATGCGTGTATAAATGTATGTAGGTGTAATGTTACTATTTGGCCACAAGATGTCCTCAAGCATTTTCTTCCTGCTCCTACTGTTAATACAAGAACAGGAAGTAATGCGTGTAATTGTAACTATGTAAGTTATAATAAACACAGGCATCTCATTTGATGCCAGCAATCCGTGGCACCGGGTTTTAGATCAAAGGGAAATGTATTCCCATTCACTGATCTCCCCACTAACCGGCGGCGAGAACGTGCAGGACGGGACTGAGCCATGGCCATTCGCCGCAGTAGACGAATATCTACGTCCCTGGGCAGGAACTGAAGTCCTGCGGGACATAGATATACCGTTTCTGGCAACGAAAGTGGTTAAAAGCTTAACTGTTAAACGCAGGCGTCCTTTAAAAATATAAAAAAAAACAAAAAACTGACACTGTTGGAACCAGACACTGAGCAGAAGTTCATGTGAACCAGCCCTAAATGGTTTCTGTGGTGTGACCTCACTGTAGTAGTAGACAGAGGCAATGCAGGAGGTCTACCTTCCACTCATCCAGCTCTTGCCTTTCCCAATTCAGAATTATCTACCACATGATTTAGTGCAGCTGTCACTCCACCTTTATGGGCATAACTGGAGTCTATAAGTCCCTGTACCTTTTAAGCATTGGGTTAGGTTGGCCCAAAATCAATCCTTAATGGCCTCCTTGTCATTTCTGGTGGCGTCAATATGAGATAGGAAAAGGATTCTTAATTCCTAGACTTGCAAATGCCCATCTTGTTTTGGGAAGGTTTAGAGCAGGGCTTCCCAACCCTGTCAAGTGCCACCAACATTTGAAAGTCTAGGAGTTAAGAATCCTTTTCCTATCTCATATTGTCACCATCACCAATGACAAGGAAGCCACTGAAGATTAATTTTGGGCTAACCTAATGCTTAAAATGTACAGAGACTTCTAGACTCCAGTTATACTACCATAACATGGAGCTCATAAAGAATTCCCATTATAAAACCTACTAAACTAAATTAGAATTCTCTTCTGGTCAAAGCGGACCTAAACTCAGAACATCCTCACTGCTGTAAAAGACGATCAGCAGCATAATCTTTAAAGAAAAACATTTCCGTGTTAAAGCTGATACAAATCCTGCAATAATTCTGCAGTGTGTCCACTTCCTGCTTTCATGGAAGTGGGCATATTGTTAACATCCTGTGTTTACAAATTAGCTCCCCTGCCAGAGGAGATGCCCGAGCTGACACAGCTGAGAGATCAAATTACGGTGTTGATTAGTCACAGATGAGAGGGAATTAGACGGGCTAAACTCTCTAAATCAGGCATGGACAAACTTGGCCCTCCAGCTGTTAAGGCACTACAAGTTCCACAATGCATTGCAGGAGTCTGACAGCCACAGTTATGACTCAAAGGCAAATGCATTGTGGGACTTGTAGTTCCGTAACAGCTGGAGGGCCGAGTTTGCCCATGCCTGATCTAAATACATGCAGGGTGCATTCCTCTCCGTATTCCTTCTGTCCTGTGCAAGAGTTCAAGTTCACTTTAATTCACCAACGAAATAATAATGAGCTCAGAGTATACAGACGACAGATCTGTTAGTTCCCGTACAACCAACCCCCAGCAGGACAATATTCTAATGAGGAGGACGGGACACCTCTCAGATGAGGACACGGGTCATATCAGGCATACTTTTGTTATTCATATTTCACAAAAGATCAAATGCTAATGAGTAAATTAAGAACACTTTATTTGTATGAATAAATATAAACACAGCAGAATAGGACAGTCTCAAGAGTGGAAACTGAGACAATGATACAATAATTAAGACAGAGAAAGGTTGGCAGATTTAACAGTCATGATATCAGATGTTATATGTACCAGCTTGTTAAGATTTGTGCTCATAGGTGTGAAGTTTAGGAAAACAATAAGTGAACTATGTGTGGCAACAATCAGGGCAGGATTACAGTGAATGTGCTACGTCAGCGAATCTGTTGTCGAGCAGATTCCGTGCCTCTTAAAGTGATCCTTAAGTCAAAAAAAAAAAAAAAAAAAAAAAAAAAAAAAACAACAACAAAAAAAAACAAACAGACTTACTCACCTGGGGCTTCCAATAGCCCCCTGCAGCTGTCCGGTGCCCTCGCCGTGTCCCTCCGATCCTCGTGTCCCCGCCGGCAGCCACTTCCGGTTTCGCCGTCAGGAGCCGACAGGCCGGGAACGCGAGTGATTCTTTGCGTTCCCAGCCACAATTGCGCCCTCTATGCTGCTATATGCTTCATGCTATAAGCTATAGCAGCATAGAGGGTGCAATTGTGGCTGGGAACGCAAAGAATCACTCGCGTTCCCGGACTGTCGGCTCCTGATGGCGAAACCGGAAGTGGCTGCCGGCGAGGACAGGAGGGACACGGCGAGGGCACCGGACAGCTGCAGGGGGCTATTGGAAGCCCCAGGTGAGCAGAAGTCATTTTTTTTTTTTTTACTTAAGGATCACTTTAAGGTGGCCATAGATCTCTTCACTTGTCAGCCTATCAACCATTGATTCAATAATGGTTATCGAATAAGATGAAAATCGGTGCCGCCAAAAGCATTCCCAAACAACGCAACAAACTCCGGGACGAAATTGGTCACATGTAAAACATTGGCCGTCGCGGTCGATCTGGTGCGAGGTAGTAATGGAGAGCAATATCGGGATGTGCGACGAAACTCGCTGCGCTGCCCCCCAGTGTATAAATGTGCCTCCAGTGTGTGCATTTATACATTACCTTTCCTGTGTCACCCACTGCGTGGTGCCCATCCATCTTCCAGTTCTTTCTCTTCTATTTGTGCCTCACACACGGGCGGCGTATAGCGCGTGGTGCGTGTTGTCACACGCCTTCAGCATGAGGCGGACATAGAAGAGGAAAACCAGGAAGATGGATGGGCACCACACAGTGGGCGACATAGGAAAGGTAATGTATAAATGCAATCATGGGGGGCACATTTATACACTAGAAGGGCAGTGGCGAAGAGGCGGATGCGGCAGATTCCTGAGAGATTTCATGATGAAACTGATCGGGAATCAGCCTGCGTTGTATGGGCAGCCAACAAATCTCTCTCCGATCAGAGAGAGATTTGTCTTTTGGTCGATCAGCTCATCATAGCTAGATGTACGGGAACCTTTAGTTTAAAGGCAACAGATCTGCTGTGCGCTAAAAAACAATGCATGAAGCAGTGCATTGTGTGCTGCAACGGATGTGATGCCGTTACATTGTATTGGTACTTCATCTGGGCGGCAACTGATGCAGCACATTTAATGTAAACCGGCCCTCAAAGAGGAACCAATCTTATACATCACTAATAGACATTTCTGGCTATCCTGATTATGATCACTTTTATTATCTAAAAAAAAAAAAAAAAAAAAAAAAAAAAAAATGTATCTTAAAATAGGTTTGAATTTTCCAATGACACTAGCTATTGGGTGTGTGTTGGGAAACTTGCAAGAGAGTAGTGATGGCCATGTCTAGGAGGAGAACTCATGGAGAAGCATGCGATTTTTTTTTTTGATCAGCTGATGGATTTGCAAAGCTCTGATTTGCTGTGATCACATTCTGTCTGCTCTAGCACATGAACATGACTAGCAAATCAGAGACTTGCACAAATATCACCTGACCAAATTGATCACATGCTTCACCATCCGATCTCCTAGACACGACCATCACTACAAGAGAGCAATTAAATTTGGTTGAGTAGTAATTGGATTTCCCCTAAAATTGACCCTAGACTATTACAAAGATGTGACTATGGTAGAGACTAGATTGTGAATCCCTCTGAGGCACAGTTAGTGCACCCATACATTACTCTATTTTGGCATCGATATCCATCAGATCTGATCATAATGATTGAATCTGGCAAATATCTCTAAGCCGCAACATAACCACCTAATCACTTCAATGGATTTTCAGCTGGAATCTGTAAAAAGGTTTGATTGGGTATGCTGGCAAATCCCGGTCCCAAGGCTTCGATCGTGTGTGCAGTGGTGATGGCATTCTATATACCGATGACTGACAGACCCCAGGCAGCTCAAACCCCCCCACCCCCATGGTGAGTGGTGCATGCTCACCCCTCCTGTGTCCACTTTCCGATTGCCACCACAGGCACCTGTACCTCCACCACATGTACTGATTCCACTACGTGTGGTGGTGTCACATAGTACAGGAAATTGTGGTGGCAATCCGAAAAGACGACGGACCCAAGGTGGGGGGTAGGGGGGGGGGAGCGCTAGGACATTTCATGCCGAAATCTATTGTGTGTGGGCAGGCAATAGATCCTTCTCTGGTCAGACACTTTTCTAGGCACTTTTTCAGAGCGGTTTTGTAATTCACTCAGTGACGCGAGTCGGAGCAGTGCTCTTCAGCGCTGCTAGATTTGGGTGCAGCCAGCGCCACCATAGACTATAATGGCAATCAGTCTATAGCGGCGCTCAGTGAGTAACGTCGGCTCCGTCAGAAGATGGAGCCGAAGTTGCTTAAAAAAAACCACCACAATAATTGCTGGAAGCCGAATTATTTCATTTTCCCACTATCCATGGCAGCCTGGAGGGGGAATAGTAATTAAAACGAGAAGCAGGATCAGCCATATACCGCTGTATCCGGCGCCGATTTCAAATGTACTCGACGCAAGTATACCATGAAAAAAAGAGCAATACATGAGGATTCTCAACGACATCAGGTAGTCTGAAGAGAAACTTGGCCTTGGACACCAGTGGACATTTCAGCATGACAATGGCCCAAAACACACAGCAAAAGTGGTGAAGAAATGGTTAGCAGTCAAAAACATTAACGTTTGGAGTGGCCCAGATACAGGCTTTCCTATTGATTATTGAGAAGTGTATGAATAAATTTGGACTGGACACTTTTTGCTCAAATGTAAATAAAAGCTGAGAAATGTTTTTCCCCCACAATAATGCCTCTTGTACATGGTCCTATCTTTTGGGAGACACCCATGTCATTTCCTGTAAAAAATGTACTTGCTGGTTGAATAAAAGTGACTAAGTCAAGATGTGCCAGGGGTATGAATAATTATGGGCAGCACTGTATGTGCTCTTGTACATACATCACAGCACCATTCTCTCAGGCCTCTTTTCCACGGACTGTTGAACTGTGTGCTCAGCAAGCAGTTGCCAGGCTGCAGTGAGCAGTTGAGAGTTGAGAGGCATTTCACTGCCTAACAGTCCGTGGAAAAGAGGCCTCAGTTCAGTGCTCCAGGAGTTCCTGTTCTAGTCAGTCGAAGATTTCAGCTGACTAGAACATTGGAAATGGCAGCAATCCTCCCTGATGACATCCCCTTGCACCGGTTTTAAGACCTGAGAAAAAAAATAATAAAAAAAACCCACACACACACCACTGCACACCTACTCCTGGATCCCTTTGCTGTCTTTTTCACCTTGTTAGCAATCCCAATCCTCTGCCGCGCATTCTTGTATCAGCTTGGCATCTCCACTGCTATGGCATTGACCCAGACGTACTTTCAGGTCACTTCCGGGTCAGCAACATAGCAGTGAAGATGAGGGCAGAACGGAAGAGCCAACAGGGAGGAGAAGGCACCAAAGGAATCCAGAAGTAGGAGAGTTGTGCGGTGGTGCTTTTTTTTTTTTTCAGGCCTGTAAACATAAGTAGGGAGTAGGAGCATTTAAACTGTTCCAAGAAGTTTAACTATGCTTGATGAACATTGGGCTACAAAAAAGATATGAATTGTAAATACAGGAGGTTATCTTTTTTTTTTTTTTTTTCCAAATCCACGAAAAAAATAGTGCAATGTCTACTTCTGTTACATTTTGTCACTTTAACACAGAGAATAAGAAATGAAAGTGTCACTATTTATTCTCGGACAATAAAAGCACCATTTAAAAAAATATAAAACAAAATGTTACCCAATAAAAAAAAGCAATTAAAAAAATTAATAAAATCGGTCAGTGTACGGACATCCGTGTGCAGTCATGTGCTTAGTTATGTTTTGGTCACCGCTTTACTCACTCCTCTTTCAACCGCACAAGTCAATACACTCTACTCAGCTATGAGCTCATCTGTTTCCCGACAGCCCTTCCCTCCATCACATAACACTCATAACTAGGCAAATAATTTCAAGTTGATGCAGCATTATGTAAAATTTGTAAGCAAATTTATGCAGCTTGAACATGAACCAATCAAATCCTACAGAGGTATAATTTGATTGGTCCATTTTCAAGCTGCATACATTTGGATTAAAAGGATGTGCATAATCTTGCAATTATTTGCCTTTCTTTGATCATCCCTACTCATAACATGATATAACCTATAAATAAAACACTTCAGGAAAAAAATAAAACAAAATAAAAAACTGCCATGGAGTACACGGTTAGCTTATTCCGGTCAGGACTGTGCCGGCATCATCGTGTAAGGCAGCCGTGGAGCTACATAAAATGTCTTTATACATAACGGAACGTTTGTCTATATATAAAGTCTTTAAAATTAAAAATCTCTAAGATCCAGTATTCAATAGTCCTTCACTTCCGCTTTCACAGTGGAAGAGGGAAGCTCCGTCAGTTAATGATCACAGGGACATTTTCTTCATTGTCTTCAGACCTGAAAAGAAGAGAAGTTCAGGTATGTTAAAGAGGCACTGTAGAAAAATAGTGGAATGCAGTAAACTATGCAGGATACCCACTTTTACATTAAATATCCTGGTTTCCGCATCAGAAACACTTCCTCTATCTATATATTGCTGTATATTGGTGGTAGTGTTTATTATGTGGAATTCTCTCTACATAATAAACATGACCCAATGTGGGTCAGGTGACATGCCAGGGAGCCATATAAGGGCACTGGGAGCTGCAAGACGTGAAAAGGGCGCGCCAGGGGATTTGTATGCATTGTGTCCCACCAGGCATGCTGGTTACTTGACACTGCCGGATGCCTGAGTTCCAGTTAACCAGGACTACTGTATATATTTACATTGGCCATTTCCCCACTGTGTTTGTTTTAAATTGGTTTTTATCTTAGATGCATCCTTAACTGGTTCCGGACCAACACAGTACAAATCTACGTCCAGCAGGTGGTGCTGTGGTTTTGACTGGACGTAAATTCAACATTGCACTGAATCGTGCATCCCCGCCGATACCACCGATCTCGTCAATCTGCACCTACCGCTATAAGATGGCAGAGCTCTGTAAGCAGTTCAGGAGCTGCTTTCATTGGTTCTCCATGATCACGTGGGCAGGATCCAATCACATTGGCTCCCAATCATAGACAGCGCCAGGAGCCAATGAATGCGGCTCCTGACTGGCTGTCAGCACTCTGCAGTCAGCGAGTAGCCTGCGGCGATGGGGCAGTGTCGTGACCGGCGAGAATGTGCAGTGATTCGTCGGGAGGCGGAGTTTTACTCTACCAGTAGTCTCTGTTCCTGAAGGCGCAGAGATTGCTGGTACGGAAGGGGTTAATGAAATTCTATTCTGTTTATACTGAATTGTTGTACTGTATGTTATTGGCCATATGGATGTATTTTTTGAGGTATGCTGATTATGATAATTATCCATGGCCTTGTACTGCATATCTTGTCTTTTTTTTTTGATAAAGAGTCACAATAAATAGTGATACTCACTGTTTGGCACAGCAGCAAAACATGGAGCAGGTTGTGGAGCTACTTGATCGGAACTTTCCAGAGCTGGGGCTGTCCTTACACTCCGCTATGTACCGCTGGAGAGCAGAGTTATTGTGTCCTCCTGCATTATGGAACTGAGGAAGGAGAGAGATTGGTCTTAGCACTAGCTTAATAACCACCACATACAGCAGTCTACGACCGGCATCCATTCATGCTTACCTTAATGGTCTCATAGGCTCCTGTGATGAGAGCTATGAAAAGACTAAGCACCATGTAGATAAAGAGACTGATGAAGGTATATAAATAAAGCTGGCTGAACATCCACACGAGGTAACTGCTATTCTGCATCTCAGCAAACGTGACAAACATGTCATCCCCATTTATGAGAGAGAAAAGGCACTCCGACACCATGGAGAGAGAGCGGAACTACGAGACAAGCAAAAATACACACAGTCAGTAATAAAAGGCAGACAGGTACAGGGGAGAGGCAGAGAAAAGGGGACCACAATAATACAAAAAGTTCATTTATTTCAGTCATTCAACTTAAAAGGTGAAACTAATATATGAAACAGACTTATTACATGCAAAGCAAGATATTTCAATCCCTTATTAGTTAGAATTTTGATGATTATGGGTTACAGTTTATGAAACACCCCAAATCAAAATCTCAGACCATTAGAATAGTGTGAAAATGGTCAATATTCTAATTTCAAAGTGTGAGACTAATCAGCCAATTCATCCAACACACCTGCAAAGGGTTCCTATTTCATATACTAGTTTCACCTTTTAAGTTGAATTACTGAAATGAATGGACTTTTGCACAATAGTCTTTTTTTTTTCAAGTTACCTGTATTTACAGAGTCAAGCATATTAATAACTACGCTGTTTTCCCTTCCCCTGCCCCTTGTCAGATAATAGTGCAACCCTCAATAATAAGGAATTACAGCCACAAAAACTTTTTCTGCAGAGAACAACTTCTGAGTACTAGGGATAGATTAAAAAAAAGGTTTATTTTAGCTCTGGGACACTTTATAGACCATCATTGAGCAGAGACAAAATGTAAATGTTTAAATATAAAATAAAGCCAGTTTAGGAGTAGAAAAGATAGCTACAATTGTTTATCTCACCAGTTTATTTTCACTTCAGGTTCACTTTAAGCTTATAACTATATTCAGAACTACTCGAGTACAGACTGCCCAGAAATTTTGCTTTAACCGCATTCAGTTATTAACTTCAAAGCGCAGCTGATTTATTAGTTATTTGTTTTGAACACCTGCAAGGAATGGCAATCCCATATTATAGTCCCAGTTAGGAACATTGTGGAATGAATGTGCTTTGTACCCCCCCCCAAAAAAAAAAAAAATAATGTAAGCAAGCTAGAATGTTCAAAATTACTGAAGTTTTACTTGAAGGTTATCCATTAAAATCACGCCTATACCACATAAACCCAGCAGGTGGAGCTCCAAACAAACTAGACTATGGAAAGCTGTCAATCCAGACTAATGCCCAGTTCAGAAGGATTCCTCTACTCCTGTGTATAAAATTCTCCAATTTGCATTTGTGTATGTGGTCACATGCCAAAAGATCCTCGAACAGACTGTTCTTGCCCCCTGTATTATGGTAGGTTAAATGGGTGCTATAGCTGTCTTATGCACCTTCTGACAGAGGTTTTCAGAGTGTGTGCTACGCAGTGTTTCTCAACATTTTATTGGTATGTACCCCTTTTAAACCCCTGTCCTCACCAAGTACCCGTTGCATAGTAAACATCACAAGTACCCCTTGACAAATATCTATTTAATCGTAGTACATTATAATTGGTTCTAAATAATTTCCAATCATTTACTATAGCTTGTAATCAGCTAAAATACTAATTTGGTGTTTAAATCAGATTTGTCATTTTCTGCAAAAAAAAAAAAAAAACCCCTCTAAAATTTGTTATTCTTGGTCAAGTATATCAAGCCAGAGTACCCCCTGGAATACTCAGAAGTACCCCCTGGGGGGGGGGGGGGGGTGTGTATATATATACATATATACATATATACATACATACATACATACATACATACATACATACATACATACATACATACATACATACATACATACATACATACATACATACATACATACATACATACATACATACATACATACATACATACATACATACATACATACATACATACATACATACATACATACATACATACATACATACATATACATACATACATACATACATATACATACATACGCACGCACACCATATATATATATATATATATATATATATATATATATATATGGTGTGCGTGCGTATGTATGTATATGTGGGTGCGTGCACGTATGTACGTATGTATGTATGTATGTATGTATGTATGTATGTATGTATGTATGTATGCATGCGTGGTGTGCGTGGGTGTGCTAGTTATGAGGCAATCACACAGTTGCAATTCTTCCATCAAATTAAAATTTGAGCTTAGGCATGCTTTGTGGCAAGTGCTGCCAAGCTTGTTACAGAAGCAACACTGGACATCTGCACCCGCTCCTCAGGTATGGCAGAATCAAACAAGAGAAAAGAGTATTTCTCAAGAACTGCAGAAAGATTCAAGTCTGTAGAAACGTATCTGACGCTTTACATTGCGGTTCTTTATCAGAACAATGCATACAGCAACGATGAGCAGTATTCATTTTCAGCTTTCATCTCTAAAGAACAATGAAAGGACTCATGACTGAGAAGTGTGACACTCTGTTCCATTATGACAATGATATATAGTGTGCCAAAGAGATCAGCAGAAACAAGAAAAACAATACTGCAGTGAGAGATGAGGCCACAGATGAAGGAACAGGCGCACAAAATGGGTAGGTGGGGGTTGTAGATGGGCTCACCTTGACATGGTACGGTCCCAGGACAATCCAGCCACAAAAACAATAGCCCAAGTAGATCACAGCAGCGCAGCAACAAAAACGAATGACATCAGGAAGTGCCACTCGGAGTGTAACAATGAGAATCTGCAGAGAACAGAAATAAAAGGACAGTACCAAACATTATACAACTGAGAAAACAAAAACACAACAGATAAGCTACATCCTCTCTTGGCATCTAAAAGGGTTACTATTGTTTGAACTCAAACAAATATACAAAAATTGTACTCCGGTTACAGAGGCTATGGCTTGGTTCACACATAAATCTGCACATTTCTGATCCGGTACAGTCCTGTCCGTTTTGCATCAGTTTTCTATCAGTTTTACTTGACTGGACATGTACACCTTTTATGTGTGAACACAGCCACAGAAACACATACAAGACAGATACAACACTGACAAGGCTGGACATGCACACATTTTATGTGTGAACACAGCCATAGAACTATCAAAAACTGACAGGACACCTTTTCATGCGTGAACCGAGTCTAACTGCTGCAGTTTACAAGATGGAATACTACTGCTATTTAAATTTAGTCAGGCCTGGTTCACACTCAATTGCAAAACACAATTGTATACCAATTTTAGGCAATTGTGCTTTGCAATTCTCATTTAAATGAACATGAATCACATCGCGATCGCTGCCAAAGTGCTACAAGCAGCGCGTTTGATATGTATGCAAATCACACTGACAAATAAGTGGGGTGATAAACATGCTGGAATGTCCCTGCGGCAAATAATAAGTAGGGCAGACGACAAACCAACTCAAGAATCTGCTACAAAAACATGCATCTATGATACGCCGGGCTGAGCAAGACAAAAGAGAAAATAAGAACCTCAGTCCAGTAGCTGAGCAATGCCTAAACAGATCATGGGGGAATCTTTGAAGGGTTGGTGCTTTATGGGCATTGAAAGGCTTACACAGGGTGAGAGAGGTGGAGACATTATGGTTAAACTCTTGAGGAATGAGCTCAGACTGATACATAATTTAAAGACTAAACAACCTTGGGGCCTCAATGAGGATTTTAATTTTGGTCGTTTTTTTGGGATCTTATCCTATGTTTTTACTTTGGTCTCTCTCCCCATTTATCTGTACAGCGTTCGGACCTTACAGTTGCAGTATATTAAACATTCACAAGGATGGTAAGCTTTTATATTATGTTATTGTCTGCTGATTTGTACATCTTTTACCCTATCTTACACCCCCTCGTATTTTAAAAGGATCGAGGCGAGTGCGATCCTTATTTTTGACTTTTATCAACATGGGATTCCTTTACTTGTAGGTGGCTTTGGCTTGTCTTTTCCCCTTTCCTTTTCTGTTGTAAAATCGCACTGATAGGTTTAAAATTGTCCTGGTCCGGCACCCTAAGTGAGTGGGGAGCTACCAGAACATTTTTGAGATAACGTATTGTTGCACATTGCCTTGGTTTGTGATCACTGAATAATGCATTTTAAGGAAGCGGGTGTTGACGGGTTCTGAATTTCATAACCCTTGGATTATTGTGATTAATACACTTACTAATTTCCCACCTGAAAATCTTAGTTTCTAAGGTTTTCAGAACCTTAGGAGACACTAATCATACTATGGA
Source organism: Hyperolius riggenbachi (assembly GCF_040937935.1). Taxonomy (NCBI): domain Eukaryota; kingdom Metazoa; phylum Chordata; class Amphibia; order Anura; family Hyperoliidae; genus Hyperolius; species Hyperolius riggenbachi. The sequence continues at coordinate 90,589,708 of NC_090648.1, forward strand.
AGAACTTTGTCTCCTTTGAAGAAACTTTGAAGAATTGTCTGGTTGCTAGCTCGGATACCAGCCTTAATGCGAATTGCTGTTTTTTATATTTATTGCCATTTTATTTATTGACCACTAGATGGCATGGAAACTCTACCCAATAATGCCATCTTTGCTTTGAGAGATAGGTTTCTATTTAACAAATGTATATAGTACCTTTAGCTTAGTGTACATCTTACTTCAGGTGTGCTTATTCTGTTTACTTTTTACTTCTAAATTTCTTTACAGCCAGGTCATCTTATTTATTCTCATGCGTCTGTGCGACCTTTTCATTGCATACATCGTTCTGTGACGTCTGCTAGATGCGCCCTGATGGAGCGCACGGAAGTCCGGTGCAGACCGTGCGCCAGTGGAACGCACGTTATACTAGCACCATGTACGCGGCCACGCGCAGCATTTATTCAATCACCTGACCCCGCTGGAGCAATAAAACTCTCTTTAAGCCTCTTCCTTGTTAGGCCCCTGGAAGCAGCCATCTGTTACGAGCACATAAGGCTGTATTCCTGTCTCCCAACTTGCTGCAGGTCTTCTCTTACGCCCGGTTCACATCTGCGTTTTTTTCCGGAGCCGGCCGTACGGATCCGGCCATCTGGATCCTGGAAAATGGTCAGTTTTTGCAGCCAGTGTGCTATAAAATGTCAGTTTTCCATAGAATACTACCGTCTTTCCCGAACATAGTACCTACTCCAAAAATAAGACCTCGCTTATATTTCAAGCAAGCTTGAAATATAAGCCACCCCCGGAATATAAGGCCTAGTTGGCCGCCCAAAGTGCCCCATTTGCTCCCGCCCTCCCTATGCAGAGTGGAGAGCGGAGCGCAACCTATAAAGCAAACAACTCACCGGGTTCCGAGGGGCCAGCGTTAACACCTCTCTTCAGCAGCGCGCGGCTTCCTCTCCTTGACAACGGCTCTTGTCGTGATGCACGCACGTCCCGGCGCGTCACATGATGCGCCCCTTAACGTGCATGCATCACATGACAGGAGCCGTTGTCAAGGAGAGGAAGCTATGCGCTGCTGAAGAGAGGTGTTAACGCTGGCCCCTCGGAACCCAGTGAGTTTCTTGTTTGCTTTAAAGGTTGCGCTCCGCTCGCCACTCTGCATAGGGAGGGTGGGAGCAAATGGGGGACTTTGGGCTCCACTCGCCACTTTGTAGAGGATGCTGGGGGCTGCCGCTGACTACACGGGGGACACATCTGACTACCGGGGGGGAGGGGGGGGTGTACACATCTGACTACCAGGGGGGTGGCACATCTGACAACATGGGGGGCACATTTTACAAGAGGGAGCACATACAGTAGTGTCACCCCTCATAATTATAAGCCCTCCCTGAAAATAAGCCCTAGCACATCTTTTAGGGGGAAAATTAATATAAGACAGGGTCTTATTTTCGGGGAAACACGGTATTGTGCTGCAAAAGCTTCCGTTTCCATTCCGCTGAGCGAAACAGTCCGGAAAATTGGGTCCTGCTGCCTTTTTTAGTCCGGACAACGGAACCGTACGGTTCTGTTGGCAAATGCAGAAGAGAACCCGGGCCTATGTGGTGTTTCCTCACTGTTTCTCCTTCCCGCAGCAGCACTCTTTATTTTATTACTTTTCTCTTCACTAAATAGTGGACTACGTCTCCAATATTGATTTTTTGCACAGATTTTTATCGCTAGGTGTTTCATATCAGGATTGAGCCATTTGTATACACTGGACACTTTGATTGTGTACTGTAGTTTGCTTGCATTGGCACTTTATACTTAGGTTTGTTGATTGTGATTTTACACTGGTTCTCGATCAGCTATTGTTACATCTCCATTGTTTGTCATTGCATTATTTGTAACCTGCAGTTAATAGGGAGTTTTGATTTAATTCAGACAATAAGGGGGGGGGGGGGGGATTTTAAATTGTTTTTTAATGTTTTTATTAAATTGAAAGAGTATACTAATAAAGATTACATTATTTTTCACCAATACTTGGCGTATACTTTTCTGTGATTATCTACTTCGCCTCAGTTATGGGTACTTTTTCTTTTTGTATTGGTTATGCAAATCACAAATGCTGCAGTGAGAATGATCCAGCAAGCATACATTTGTCACAGCGCTTTGCTGATTGCCAGCTGAAATGCTCCACAAACACCCCCGAGTGTGAAGAAGCCCAAAGGATAGGAGTAGAGCTGGTCAATGAGGTGCAAATAATTCTGAGTTGATGCAAAGTGTATGGTACCGTAATTTTATGCAAATGTATGAAACTTGAAAATGGATTAAAGCAAAAGCAGCAGCAGCTGTCTTTCATTGGACCATTTTCAAGATGCATAATACCCTGTATTCTGCATTAACTCTGAATTATGGGAGAATCATTAACCGAAAAACAAATAGTTCCATACGTAGAAAGGAGGCTTGTGCAGATTCCATGTCACACACTGCAGACTGCTTTTTGGCTCCTCCCCTAGCCCCATCCCAAGCGGAGGAAGGTGAACCATCGACCTGGAACATTACTAGGTGTGGTACCCACAGAACTGTGTGCTTCAAATAGTTGGGTGGGATCTATACAGAAGTATCATGGCAACTGTTGATGGACTCTGCTTGAGCCACAATTCCTGTGGTGTATGGACAGTGTTTTTGCAAAGGCAGTGGTAGCAGCGCGTGCGATATTGCGACAAACACGACGAACCCCCCCTACCGCCGTCGCACCAAAATGTTATATTTGCCCTCAATGCCCGTGCGTTAAATTTACCTGTCATGCTGCCCGCTAGTATTCGACGTACTTCCGCATTAGGGTCCCACATGACTACCGGCATACAGTACGTGGGGCACGCGTGTGATGTCACAAGTGCGCTGCACATGCTATAACGACAGCAACGCCAGCAGCCATGCAGCAAATGCAGAAGTACAGGGGACACTCAGTGGACAGCGGACTGGTAAAATATTGTAATGCACGGGCACATATCTGTCTCTTGGTCGATCTGACCTTTAGTGCATGTGCTTGAGGTGTATGTGTAGGTGTGTGAGTGAACTGCATGTGCCAGCTCTAGCGATCCATCTAAACAGCACTCAGACCCATCTGTTACCCAAGGGATCAAGTGTGTACAAGGCTTAAGTCAGAGGTGCCCACACTTTTTTGGCTTGTGAGCCTCTTTAAAAAATTAGCAAGTCAAAATGGTCTACCTATGTACAAATTTAGGAGCACATGTGTATACACAGAATGGAAAATCTAGTACCATGAAGTCCTTTGCGATCTACCTAATGGCCACCCCTGGCTTAAGTCCTCAAAGCACACAGACAAATATGCTAATCTTAATAATAAAGAATGGAAGTTGTACAAATAGTCTTAGCATAACGGATTACAGAGCAGTGAATGGACTTTGTCTTCCTTGTGGAGCTGCAATCGCTTCTCATGCATGTGTAACTACAGAGGTGTTAATTTTTATCTTAAAAAGGAACTTCCCCACTTTCCAAGTAACTTCCTGTTGACAGTTGCAACAACAGCTTTATCCTTTTCACAACCACATGGCTTGTACTAAAACTCCAGACTCACAAGAAATCGTACACCACGCAGAGGTACAGAGCAATGGCACAACACTACTGGGGGTCAGGGACACCGAGACCTGTAACCTCACTCACAAAAACGGCAGTTATACGTTACTCACGTTGTACTTCTGGAAGAAGCTCATGTAGCGGATCACACCAACCCAAACCAGCAGGGTGGAGGTGCCCAGAAGAATGCTGCAAACGTCATAGCTGGCAAAGGTCTGGGGGAGAAATTTTTTTTGAAAAAGGTGCATGTTATAGACAACATCCAGAATAACTTCCAATCCAAACCTTCAACTAATGAAGATTCAAACAGTTTAAAATAGTGGTCAACAAGTTCATTTATATGACTGTTAAAAAGAACCCACAGTGTGGGACCTATGGATACTTTGAATACAAAGGTGACAGGAGTTGGATAAATGGTCCAACAGTGTGTGGGGGGGGGGGGGGGGGGGGACACAAGAAAGCACAATTTACACAACTACCCTCACATTTTATCCTGCTGCCCTGTACTTATGAAAGAGACCATACCAAGAGGGAGGGTTACCTTGGACTCTATGCCAATCTTCAAGACAGTGCCAGCGATGGTGAGAATGTCACTGATGATGAGTAGCAGGTACCAGCCGTTCACAAATTCCAGCCGGTCAGACACGGTGACAGTGAGGGAATGGCGGGTGCGCACAAAGCTTGCAAATTCCTAGAGAGAGGAGAAAGTAGTCTAATGATCAGCATGTAACCACACAGCAGAACTACAAGCTAGGCCTAATGTAAAACAGCATTGCCCACACCTGACACAGAGTGAGAGAAACGTTATGGACTAAAAAATAAAAAACACAAGATTATGAGCTTCTCTGAAGGAGAGTTAGTGATACAACTATGTGCTCTGTAAAGAGCTGTGGAAAAGGTAAACACAAAAAAAATAACTAATAACTACAACACCATCACTGCAGAAAATCATAAATACCGGTAATATACAATACAATAACATTTAGAGATATTCTCTATCCAGAAGACTTGTATGGATCTGCCAAGCAGCAGTCATCAGGTCTATAATACTTTAAAAATGTACTAAAATGGCAATAATAGACCATAGCAAGTTTTACTTATAACAGTTTTTTTTTTTGGGGGGGGGGGGGGGGGGGGAAGACTTCTCGAACTGCACCATTGTACTGTTTACTGCAGCACAACTCTATGGGCCATGATCTACTGCCGCACTCCTATACTATGGCTATCATTCATAAAAGTGAGTCCGGTAACACAAATCTGTGCGGGAAAATACCGCTTTCGGCATTTTAGACTTCTGGGTGCTCATTCATAAAAATGTTGCCAGTTGCGATAGCAGTGCGGCGATTTCCCGAACTAGGCTGTCGGTAGGCTAGCGTAACAGGAGTCCCTCCCGTGCACTGCTCTCTGCTGCTGCTGCTTGGGAGGTCGGTCTCCATTTACTTAGCTGTAATCCGCATGCTTATCGCTACTTCCAAGGGAGCGGTATTCCCCGTCCGCATACCGCTTGCTCTAATCTTTATGAATTGACATTTTGTTACATTTGTTAAAATAATCACCGCACACGGCGGTAATTTATCGCTCTGCTCAGGAATGTCAGCTTTTCATGCGGAAACAGCCTTTATGAATACACATTTTGCTGAGTGGTCGGTAAAGTAAGCTGTTTTCAGCATTTCCGCATGCGGGAATGCTTTATGAATGATAGCCATTATGTATTGGAATCCAAATGCTCACAAAATGCTGCATGTCCTGCGTTTGCCATTTTCAAAAATTGCAAATCGCGCTAGTAGGGCTCACCTCCATACACTTTCATTAACAAAGAGTTTCTAAAAGCGCAGGAGAGTCTCAAAACGCCAAAAAAGTGCTCTAGTGTGTCCAAGGCCTCACATTGCTTTAATCCACCCCTCCCTCGCCCCCCCCCCCCCCCGGTAGTGCTTAAATGTATTGTCAATCCAGCTGGAGCTGCCCCCCCCCCCCCCCCCCCGGTAGTGCTTTTCGACTTCTCCTCATCCACAACCCCCACATGGAATCTCTGTATCACGTCACAGAAACACCTTTCACTGCCCAGTATAGTGGGAAATGTCATCACAACTGGGGACAAGGCAGCAGCAATAATGCAGCAGCTCACCACAACATGAAGTCATCAACTGTCCCAAGTAAATTGGGGGGGGACTAGAGTAGAAAAATTGTTCCAGTACTCCAGTGTACGCAGAAATGGATATTATACGTCTGGTTGCACAAATGCAAAAAAAAATAAAAAAAAATTTAATAAAACTAAAAAAACTCACGTGTTGCAGTTTAAGACCCCTTACAATGGAACGTCCGCACAGGATTAGCGAGAGGATGCAAGAGAAGATTATGATCACATCGAATGCCAGGCGTGAGTGGTTATCCCCTGGAAACACACAACATAAGATTTTAAGTTTTACAAATAGTTTGCAGCTTTTCTGTAACCGAGCAGAAAAACATTTGGCGTAGATTCCTGCCATTCCGTTGCCACATTTTGAACTCCATGGGGGAAAAGAAGCATTGACCACAATCGCCGCAGCCCGCTACATTTGCGCAATCACCGGCAAACCACAATTATTGAGATAAACCCTCTCCTTCCTGTGAATAAAGCATCTGTCAAGCACGGCAGCAAACAACATCCCCTAATTCCACCAGACCCCAGTGTGATTCGGTCCATAGATTCTCAACTTAAGTGTTATCTGTATAAAGTTTGCATTATTACCTTGTAATGTAATGGGAGTCGCTCAGGTGGTCCCCTTTCCTCCTACATACAAAACCTGCTTACCACCAAACTGTCCATAAAGTCCATACCGCTTACCACCAAACTGTCCATAAACTGTGGTAGGAATATTACATTAAAAATGAAGGTGAAATGATAGTGAGTATTGTAATGCAATGTTATTTGTAGTTTCGTGCCATTTTGATAGCAGAGTGCATATGAAATGGTTAAAACGTATGCTTTCACTTTCCTATGAAGGACTATCACGTGATTATTCCAACAGGCCCAAATGTAATGCACTCAGCTCTTTCATCCTTTCTCTGAGGTATGGAATGGAGAATCGAATGTTTCTGTTTGCAGAAGTAAAAATTAGTCTCTTGGTCTGGTGCATCTTACGAAGGAAAAAATATGGCAATTGGCCTCAGTACCAATCGGTCTATTTGGCAGAAAGCAAACACAGCTCACAATCCAAAAACACTGTACCTACAGTGAAGCATGGAGATGGTATTCTGTTTTTGGAGGAGGGGATTATTTTCTATAACCAATGTGTGTCAGAATGTAATTCTGCTTTAAAAATGTAGCCTTTCATTTAAATTTTTCAGCCAAAAACTACCCCCCAAAATAATCCTTTGCTGCAATCATAGCAAGATAACAGCGTGTAAACGTTTTCTCCATAATCTGCCTCCCAGGTGATCTACTGTATATTCTAGGCTTATAAGACTACTTTTTAAGCCTTGAAAACGACTACTTGGACCAGCTTTTATTGGTCCAAGAAGCTACATAACATTTAAATTAAATTGGAATGCAAGAAAAAATAAATTCCACCTTCTTGATCATTCGTAGACTCTTGACCAGGGCTGCCCAATAGGTTGATCGATCTACCGGTAGATCGCGACCGACTGATGGGTAGATCGCGGCCACGTGGACGCGTCCCATCAAATAATCGCATCCGTTTGGCCGCATCCCATCCGATTTTGCTGCCGCTACTCGCGACCAATCAGCGAAGGGATGGGGAGGGGAGATGCGCGGCTAAAGGGGAGGACCTCTCTGTTCAGCCGCACATCTCTAACTTGCCTAATCTCCATGCTCCATCCAGTGACTAAGCATTCCCTTGTGCTCATACTGTGCTGTGTGATCTGGTTTTCTTGTATTCCTGTATTGTCATATTGCTGTATGTCACCCCTAAATATTGTCTGTAACCTAAATTAATGTGCAGTACTGCGTAATATGTTGGAGCTTTATAAATACAATAATAAATAGTAATAATAATCTCCCTTCCCTAATTGGCCGCTAGCAGCAGCAGCATCTGATGGAATGCAGCCACATCTGATACTCGCCGGAACAAACAGTGCCCTTGTCTTGTCCGCCCTCCGTGTAGAAGGAGCTGCAGCTAGGGTGAAGGAGAGGAGACCAGGTTGCAGACACCAACGCTGGAACTTGAGGGAGGTAAGTGATTACTGTACTTATTGGGCGTGGCATCTAAACTTAGCGACATGTGCTGGGCGCCTACACTAGCGACATGTGCTGGGCGCCTACACTTGCTACATGTACTGGGCTCCTACACTAGCTACATGTACTGGGCACCTATAATTAGCCATCTATACTGGGCACCTATATTAAGCACCTATAATTAGCCATCTATACTGGGCACCTATATTAAGCACCTATAATTAGCCATCTATACTGGGCACCTATACTTCTCTACCTGTTCTGGTAGATCGCTTGGTCGCGACAAATTTCAAAGTAGCTCGCGACCTGAAGAAGTGTGGGCAGCCCGGCTCTTGACCATTTAACCCACCAAAGCAAAGGATTATGGGTACCCCTGGAAGCAATCACTCACCTCTGCCGAACACACTGGGATTCTTGCATTCCTTAAGAGTTGCATCATTTTCAAGCTGAATATTCACCCTTCCGCTGTGTGCCTGGTTATCAAAAAGGATCTGTATGGGAAACCATTGGAAAAATGAGAGCCCATGTTCCCGGCAGAGAGGGAAGTCCAACGCTAGGTGCCACTAAAACTATACTGATCAGTGGTGTACTTACAGTGATTGCAAAAGTGTAACAGTCAGGGATCTCATTGTTAATGATCGACTGGAGATTTATCGCTTTCAGCTCAAACTGTACAGTGATGTTTATCACTCTAGAAAAAAAAAAAAAAAAAAAAAAAAAAGAGAGAAAAAAAAAGAAAGAAAGCAATGATTATTACGGTAAATAAGCCTATGCTGACCAGTCCAGCCGGCCCCAACAAACTAAGCATGCTCACAGGAAGGAATACTGTGGATGAATCAAATACCTTCTTAAACCCATAAGCAGCTTCAATAGAGTTCTCTTGTTTGATATAAGGGCACTTTTTTTTTTTTTTTTTTTTACTACACTTCAGTTAGCAGAACTCATGTGACAGATTACTTTACCGACCAGCAGGGACGCTCAGCTCTCAAACTAGGTTCCTATAGGACCCTCTGTTCAAATCTCATGCAGCTATGCCTGTAGCTACCCTCTGTTTAGGTTCCTTACCAGAAGAACTTGCACATTCAGGCCTGATCCACACTATAAGCGCTTTCTGGGCGATTTTTTAAAATTTCTCCCATTGACTTTCATTAAAATCGCGGTAAAAATAGTGTAAAAGTCGCCGCGTTCGCATACGTGAAAAATCGCAATCATTTTTACCGCGATTTTAATGAAGGTGAATGGGAGAAATTTTTAAAAAGCGCTAATCACAAAGCACTCAGAAAAGCGCTTATAGTGTGGATCCAGCCTAACAGTCTCTTACTTGTGAAACTTGATGGTAAAATTCCTGTAGTCCTGCCTGGTGTCACTGGGATCCACACCAATACAGTCTGTAAAAAAACAAAAACACACAAAAATATAATAAATGAAGCCAGTTACAAAAATATTTTTATTATTTAAAAAGACATAATCAATACACAAATTATGGTGTGTGTGGACCTATATTAGCCACTTGAGCCCTGAGTGTATTTTTACCTTATGGACTAGAGCAATTTTCACATTTCAGTGCTCCTCTCAATCATTTGCCAATAACATTACCACTACTTATCACAACAAAATGATCTGTATCTTGGTTTTTTTCCCACTAATTAGGCTTTCTTTGGGTAGTACCTTTTGCTAAGAATTATTTTTTCTAAATGCATTTTAATGGGAATATTAAAAAAAAAATTAAAAAAATCATTTTTCAGTTTCAGCCATTACAGTTTTAAAATAATACATGCTTCCATAATTAAAACCCACGTATTTTATTTGCCCATTTGTCCTGGTTATTACACCATTTAAATTATCTTGCTATCACAATGTATGGCGCCAATATTTTATTTGGAAATAAAGGTGCAGGTTTTCAGTTTTGCGTCCATCACTATTTACAAGCCCATAATTTAAAAAAATAACAGTAATATACCCTCCTGACATACATATAAAAAAGTTCAGTCCCTAAGGTAAGTATTTATGTCGTTTTGTTTTTTTTTACTTTATTTTATTATTATTTTTAAATGCAAAAGTTTTATTTGGGCATTTATGGGAGAGGGAGGTAAGGGGTTAATTTTAAATTATGTGTAGGTCTCTTTATTAAAGTAAATGATTGTAGGTGTAATTTTACTCTTTGGCCACAAGATGTCCTCAGTTATTAGCTTCCTGCGCATGCTTTTAGTACACAAACAGGAACTAATGCGTGTAAGTGTAACTTACAGTGTTTACAAATGACCGCAGGCATCTAATTGATGCGCGATCATGGACACGGGGAACTAGAAAAATGACTGGGAACTGCGTTCCCATTCATTGATCTCCAGGCTAACATGCAGCAGCAAGAACGAGTGCGTGAGCACGTGAGAGCACGCACAGCGGCGATTGTAGCAGGGTTACGAATATCTACTCCCCTGAGGCTTAGATAAAGTTTTTAGGGGAGTAGATATACTGTACTGTAAACATTAAGTGGTTAATCAATTTCAATTGTTGTTACTTATTTGTACAACGTACAAGGTGGAGGTCACCAATTCTGATCAATTTGCAGGATGCATGATTAGATTTTGGGTAGATCAGGTAACAATACGTCCCTGAATTACTATCTTACACCAATAGCTCTACTTGATGTGGCCAATGTGCGGTGACTGAGGAACCATTCCATTAAAGTGGGTCTGAACTCTTGCACAGGAAAGAAGGAAATCAGAGAAATGCACCCTGTATGTATTTAGAGAGTTTACCCTCTCTATTCCCTCCTCATCTGTGACTAAGCACAATAAGCCTGCAAGCCAGTGACATGTCTGCAGAGCCTTAGCCCTGTAATGTTGCCCAATGGAAGGGATCACGATTCCCGTTGGGAGACATTGATTGAGCAAGTATAACGGGCCTTTAACATGAAAGTATGTACTGCTATTTGTTTGGTTGCAGCTTACATTCTTGCTTTGAAGTTTACTAGGAGTTCTGATAAGAGGGAGGTGACCTTTGGCGGAATGTTGTCAGCAGGAGAGGATTGAGTTCATGAGAGAGATTCCCCCATCCCCAGTTGTATGCAAAATGCACAGTGTCCAAATCTACAGATCACAATGGGGATGATCAATTGGTCCATTGCACTGTGTAGACCCAGCAAACAAACACCTCCCCCAACACACAATGTTTACTGAAGATGCTGACCTGTGATGACTTTTGGATCAATGTTGAAGGTATCATTAGCAGGATCGATGTGGCCCTTGCGATAATATTGCTGGCACAAGTACAGGGCTGACCGGTTGAAGGGCTGGACATAGGCATAGCGAGCCGTGGTTTGGTTCGGCAGGGAGAGATACTGCCGGAGAAGCACAAAACAAAATGTAAATCTTATTAAACTCTGCTCCATGGATGGCAGTGGCACGCTCCAACTGCCAAAATAGTGTACACAGGTGTGCTTTTCAGCAAAAGAATAAGAACATACTGAGAAAACCCTAGAGGGAGATGGATTAGTCCAAAAATCTGTCAGAATTTTATGAACTACTGTAAGTGACGAACATAAGGAAAAAAAAAAAACAAGGAATTTACAGTGCATTTTGCTCTAGGACATATGAACAAAAAACACTATTTTAAATTTTACACATTTTTGGGATTGTTGCTCTTTTAAAACAATCCCGGTTGCCTGGCAGTCATGCTGGCATCAGCAGTTTGAGTCACACACCTGAAACAGGCATGCAGCAAACCTTGTCAGACTGTTGTCAGAAACATCTGCTCTGCATGTCTGCTCAGGGTCTGTGGCTAAAATATTAGAAGTAGAGGATCAACAAGACAGTGAGGCAACTGGTATTGTTTAAAATAAAAAAATATTGCATATTAGCCTCCATAACTCTCTCCCTTAAGGCTTTCTTAAAAAAATAAAAAACATACATATCAAGTCTAACACAAAAAAAAAAAATCCCCCCAAAAATACTTTTATATAGTCTCAATAAGAATCTGCAATAACAGAACCAAATACATTAATGTCCCCAACCTGTTTTCTAAGCCCACAACCAGACTTGGAAGTAAAGTAAAGTAGTTGGCAGGATGGAAGGCATATATTTAATGCAGGGCTGTGGAGTCGATACAAAAATCATCCAACTCCAAAATTGCTCCGACTCCACAGGCCTGATTTAATAATGCATAACACTACTATACTTCAGGTAATATTAGATTTTGTAGCCAGCTTACAGGACGGATCTACACGGAGCGATCCGGCGGCTTGATTAGCCGCCGGATCGCCTCTTCTGCGTCCCCGCTCGGATTCGATCCGCCCTCGTCCCCGTCGGCGCCGCTTATCTTCCGCTCGATTCCCTGCCATTGTCCCCTCGTGGGGAACGAGCAGGGAATCGGCGGTGGGGAGATCCGTCCTGTCGGATCTTTTCAATCGAGCCGCATAAGCCAAATCGCCGCCGATCCGTGTAGACGTAGCTTTAAATACTCCCATTCCTTTGTGAGGTAATCTGCTCTGTAAAGCCTCATCTACACGCGTAGATGAGGCGGCGATCGCCTCTTCCGCGTCCCCGCTCGCCCACGCCGGATTCGATACCCGCTCGTCCCCGCTTATCTCCTGCTCGATTCCCTGCCATTGTCCCCTCGCGGGGAACAAGCAGGGAATCGGCGGTAGAAAGATCCGACCTGTCGGATCTTATCAATCGAGCCGCATCAGCTGCTCGATTGATAAGCCACATCGCCGCCTCATCTACGCGTGTAGGTGAGGCTTTACACTCGAACACTATAATAATCCTGTTCCGCTTTTGTAGCAGTTTTATATTATTTCATGAGCTGAAAGTGTTTGTTGTACCTCGAACTGCTACATATATAAAGGCATTTTACTGGAGATCCACTTTGCCACCTTTACAAAATTATCCCCATGTTAATGCAGCAGGAGCTGCAAAACTCCTTCTGAATGTTCATTCAAACACAGGTCAGCACACAACCTTTACAGGAACTAGAAAAGCAGGTTTCATTTCATGTTTCCTTGTGTAGTACAGTAGGTGTACTTTAACCTCCTTGGCGGTAATCCCGAGCTGAGCTCGGGGTATGCCACCGGAGGTCGCCGCTCAGGCCCTGCTGGGCCGATTTGCATTCTGAAAAAAGCAGCACACGCAGCCGGCACTTTGCCAGCCGCGTGTGCTGCCCGATCGCCGCCGCTCCGCGGCGATCCGCCGCGTGCAGCGGCGAAAGAGGGTCCCCCCAGCCGCCCGAGCCCAGCGCAGCCGGAACAAACAGTTCCGGCTGGCGCTAGGGCGGCTCTGACGTCAGGACGTCGACTGACGTCCATGACGTCACTCCGCTCGTCGCCATGGCGACGAGGAAAGCGAAACAAGATAGGCCGCTCATTGCGGCCTATCTTGTTACTTTCGATTGCCGGAGGCGATCGAAAGTACGCTTCCGGAGCGCCCTCTAGTGGGCTTTCATGCAGCCAACTTTCAGTTGGCTGCATGAAATATTTTTTTTTTAATTTAAAAAAAACCCCATTTCAGCCTCCCTGGCAAAATAAATAAACCGCCAGGGAGGTTAAAGTGGACCTGAACTCTTGCACAGGACAGAAAGAAAACAGAGAAATGCACCCTGTATGATTTTAGAGAGTTGAGCCTGTATAATTCCCTTTCATCTGTGGCTAATCACCCCTGTAATCTTAACCCTCAGCTGTGTCAGCTGACTGACCGTGAAAGCAGGAAGTAGACACACTGCAGATTTATTGCAGGATTTGTATCAGCTGCAACACAGAAATATTTTTCTTTAAAGGTTATTATGCCGTTGCGTATCTTTTAGATCAGAGAGGAAGTTCGGAGTTCAGGTTCCGCTTTATTGCTCAGTATACTTTTCTCCACCACAGGTGGTCCAGCGCTTACAAATTGTTCCGGGAGTTTGTTTGCACATTGAGCCATGTGTTATACATAGAGAAACGTGGATAATGGATTTACTTTCACACAACTCTGGATTTGGACATAGCGTCGAAAACAAACGTTTCCTTTCTTAAAACAAAGAATTTGTGATAATTCAGGTTGGAGTGAGCTTGAGATGTCTCCCACAATGCATCGTTGCCCTTGAGGTGCGTACACACATGCGACTATAGTCGTTTGAAACGATCGTTCCAATCGTTTAAAAAAAAAGCAGCCAACGACCATTAAGTCTAACGACGGACGAGCTAGATCGTTAAAAACGAACGATCTAGCTTGGCGGATTTTTCCCAACGACGATCGTTTGCAAAAGTAGTACATCATTGGAAACGGTCGTTCGTACCTGGCTTGTCATGCGCATTTCGCTATTTCTCCATGGAACTTTTCATTTTTATGCGCAGGCGCAATAGTTGCTTTACGTGATGTAACGTTCGTTCTAACGATCAGATCGTTACACACCTTTTAAAACTAACTTTACTTAGGTCGTTCTTTCATCAATTAAAAAGTTCATTCGTCGAACGATCGTTGTCGCATGTGTGTACGTAGCTTCAGAAGCTACACGCACCTCCAGAACCGCTGGAATGCAATGATGTGTCAGCTTGTAATTAGTACAGAGCTATACTAATCCAACATGCATACAGATTGTTTCGGATTGGTTGATCCTCCTCAGCGCATGGCATGGATTAATTTGGCTCTATGGGGTAGGACTTGAAACACCGAGAGGTACAGACTAACCAGCTAGCTCATGGTGACCCAGAACTCATTGGAGTGTGTAAGGTACTACAATGGTCCTAAAAGCCCCCTTACTAAAATGCATTGAAAACAAAAAAGTTTGCCTTCTTCAAAACAGACATAGCGTATCAATCTTGTTTTTTTGCTAAATTTTCAGTGTGCTTTGAATGTTTTTTTAAACTACTTATACCAGTTTATACAACACTATCATTTAAAGGACAACTGTAACGAGAAGGATAGGGAGGCTACCATTTATTTCCTTATAAACAGTACCAGTTGCCTGGCAGTCTTGCTGATCTATTTGGCTGCAGTAGTGTTTGAATCACATCAGAAACAAGCATGCAGCTAATCCAGTCAGATCTGACATCAATGATAAACATCTGATCTGCTGCATGCTGCTTCAGGGTCTATGGCTAAAAGTATTGGAGGCAGAGGATCAGCAGGGCAGCCAGTTTAACAGGTATTGCTTAAAAAGGAAATAAATATGTCAGCTTCCATATCCCTCTCACTTCAGATGTCCTTTAACAAAAACTTTTTTTTTAATAAAAACAATACTGTATATTTTGTACAGGATGACAACTTTGTATCTGTGAAACATAACATGAGTTGTCTGTAAGTATAGGGTTGCCTGTATTACTTATCTCTAGCTTACACAGTATAGCAGCAGTGCCTTCAGTATAATAAACAGTGACAACAGCTCTGTCAGTACTCCTCCCCCTTGTTGCTGACAGGAATGGAATGTCCCGCCCACATGTACGCTTCCATAATCTGCCCCGCTCACCTGTTCCACAGCATAGTAGAGATGATCGTACACATCGCTCTGGGTGTAGACTGCATAGCTCTTATCTGAATCATCCGAATAGTCCTTCAAGAAAAGATGCTTAAAAGCCACAGTGTTTTCCTCTCTGAACTGCACCACCATCTGGTTACTGAGGCCAAACAGGATCAGCTGAAAGAGAAAAAGCATTCCTGGGTCACATCTGATATCTGAGGTTTATGCACTGCCCCTGCGCACACTGGCCCTGACTGGCTGAAGTGATGGGACCCAGTACCGGCAATAAAGGCAGCGGAGGATGGCGGCGTGGGAGCGATCCAGGCTGATGGGGCTCGAGGAAGCCCCAGGTATGTATAAAATCTATTATTTGTCTCCGAGTCTCTTTAAAAAAGGACAACTGAGAGAGGGATATGTAGGCTGCCATATTTATTTTCTTTTAAATAAGGGACACTTAAGGGTCGGGGGATTTATTTAAAAAAAAAAAAAAAAAAAATTATTATTCACCTGGGGCTTCCACCAGCTCCCTGCAGCTGTCCGATGCCCTCGAAGTCTCGCTCCGATCCTCCTGTCCCCGCTGGCAGCCTCTTCAGTTTTCGGCGTCAGGCGCCGACAGGCTGGGAACGCAAGTGATTCTTCACGTTCCTGGCCGCAATGGCGACCCTCTATACTGCTAGTGCAGCCAGGAACGCAAAGAATCACTCACATTCCTAGGCCTGTCTCCGAACACTGAAGTAGCTGCCGGCGGGGACAGGAGCATCTGATCGAGACTGCATGGGCACCGGACAGCTGCAGGGGGATGGTGGAAGCCCCAGGTGAGTAAAACTCATTTTTTTTCCCGACCATAATGTGTCCCTTTAAGCAATACCAGCTGCCTGGTTATCCTGTGAATCCTCTGCATCTTTTAGCGATAGACCCTGAACAAGCATACAGCAGATCGGGTGTTTCTGATATTGTCAAATCTGATTAGTTGCATGCGTGTTTCTGGTGTATTGCAGACACTACTGCAGCCAAATGGATTAGCAGGGCTACCAGGCCACTGGTGTCATTTAACAGGAAATATGGCAGCCTCCGTATTCTTCTCACGTGAGTTGTCCTTTAAGCTGGCCATGCATCTATTGATTTTGCGGCACAAATCGACAATTCAATTTGCTATCGAACCTGCTGAAAATCAGTGCTGCAACCAGGGCTGTAGAGTCAGAGCAATTTTGGGTACCTGGAGTCGGAGTCAGTTTCCATAAACTAAGGAATCTGATGATTTCTGTACCGACTCCACAGCCCTGGCTGCCACAAGCATGTCCAATCAAGAATTAAATTGATTTTGGCACAAAATCGGTCAACTGTATCAATCACGCTGAAAAATCTCAGGCCAATGAGGTCAATAGTGTGTACTGCGGTAACAGCATGCGGTATCGCGATGAACCCCCAGCCGCTGTCCCCAAAAATGTAAATGTGCCCGCCCATGCATTGTAAAGCTCACCTGTCCAGCTTCTCCCAGTCTTGTCCGCTGCCAGGCATCACACATGCGCTATACGAGGCCACCACGCGATAAGGGAAAGCAGCGGATTAGACCGGGAGCAGCTAGACAGTTGCGGCAGCTGGAGCAGGTAAAATCTGAATGCATTGGCACTTAAAGAACAACTGAAGTGACGTGTGACATGATGAGACAGACGTGTATGTACAGCGCCAAGCACACAAATTACTAGGCTGTGTTCCTTTTTTTCTTTCTCTGCCTGAAAGAGTTAAACATCAGGTATGCAAGTGATAGTTTCTGCCCTGGTCTGACTGAGTCAGACTATAGCATAACCCTCACTGATAATTACAGCCATAAGACACTTTCCTGTCAGTAAATGGCTTCTGAGAGCAGGAAAGACATAAAAAGATTCAATTCATAGATTTGAAGCTCTACTATACTTCAATAAGGCTGCTTTCCCACCAGGACGTTGCATTTAGGGGGACGTTATAAGTCGCATAACGTGCCCCTAACGCAACGCCTGGTGGTGTTGGAGCAGGACGCTACCTAGAGCTGCGTTATGCAGCTCTTTGTGCGCCTTTTTTGTGCTCTGGGATGTGGAGACCACGTGATCCGCATCACGTGGTCCCACCAGCCAATTGCCGCACAGAGCGGCCGCTCCTGGAAAGTAAAACACTGCATGTCACAGTGCAGTGAATATTAATAAGCCATGTGGCTGGCCGCGGAGGAGGAGGGGAGACCTCCTCCTCCAACATTACTGAGCATGTGCAGTAAAACGCGGCTTAGCCGAATATAACGCACAGCATGCAGCAACTTTAAGTTGACGTCCAGCGTTACAATGTAACGCAATGTGGGCACTGTGAACAGCCCATTTAGTTTTCATTGCTGCAAGTTAGGCTGCGTTACAGGCTGCTCTAACGTGCGCCTGTAACGTCTAACTGTGAAAGCAGCCTAAAGGTGTCATTGAGCAGAGACAAACCGTAAAAAAAAGTTAAAAACTAGATTTAAATATAAAATATCTGAAGAAAATGGATACAATTGTTTTGCTCATCAAGTTTATTTTCACCTCGGATGTCCTTTAAAAATTGATGCGGTGTATAGGCATGATCAATGAGGGACAAATCATTCCAATTTGATGCACGATTATGATAATTTTTGTATGCAAGTGTATGCTGCTTTAAAATGGACCTATGGTATTCTAGCTTGACTGGATTTGATAGGTCCATTTCCAAGCTGCATTTGCTTACCGAATGTGCATAATTCTGCATGAACTCCGATTTGCATTTCACTGACCATCCCTACTCAGAATACATATAAAGATTACGGTATGCTCTCACTACAGATTAATATTGCATTGCCTGGTAAACTAGACAGATATCAACAGATTGTACCTTTGGACAAATACATTTCTGTACTTTATGCACAATTAACATGAATGTGATACCATCTACATTATCTGTTATGTATACATCAGGTTTGATCAGTAATTTGTGCACAGACAGGAAGGGAATGCACTGCAGACTAGAGGCCTGCAGCGGGTCGGGTACTCGCGGGTAACCCGAAATGCGGGTCGGTTTCGGGTACCCGAATTGATTTAAGCTGCGGGCAGCGAGTTGCAGTGTGGGTAGGGTTGCGGGTAGCGAAAGCATGCATGTAAACCTTGTTTAGCTTTGGTTTGTGTATAAAAATAGGTTTTATTAACTTTACAGCTCACAAATGTTACATTAAGTGTGTAATTTAGAAGAAAATGTAAAAAAGCGGGTCGCGGGTATCAAATTCACCAGAAAGCAGGGTGCGGGTATGAAAAAGTGGACCCACGCAGGCCTCTACTGCAGACAGTAGCAATCACACGATTGCAACCCGATTGTTTTTTTCCGCGCGATTCTGCACTAGATTCTCTTATCTTCATTCGTTGTTATCTTTTTCCATTCATTGCTATGAGAAAATCGAGCGCAGAAACGATCGGGAGCAATATCGGACATGATGGATTTTATCAATCAGATCTATCTATAGCACAGAAAATCGTACGGTGTAAAGGCTCGTACACACGTCTGATGAAAGGCAACGACGAGTCCGTCGTCACCTCCCGTTGGGCGGGTTTTCAGCAGACAGTACAGCGTGTGTACAGTCTGTCGGTGGACTGATGAGGCTGTTTCTGAGCGATCCGCCCGGCATGAGTAACAACAGATTTTGAACACTATGAATAGATTGTGCAGGTGAGCTTTCATTTAACCTGCAGGTGGCAATATTGGTCAATAATTGGCGAAACATGGTTCCTACCAACTATCTGTCCATCTGCCAAACTTGTCTGTTCACACGCCCAACAGCAGTCATTTATGCAGCACAATTGTCAAAAAAAGCTTTTGTTTTGGGAACCAAAACCAACTAAAGGTTCATACATGCTCTATTTTCAGGAACAAGGTTCGTACATGCTCTATTTTCAGGAACGACTGGTCCGTCAGACCCTCCAGCGCGGATCGTTCAAAAAACAGCCTTATCAGTCTACCGACAGACTGAACACACGCTCTACTATCGCTGGAACGCCCGCCCAGCGGGAGGGTCTGGCGGACCCGTCGTTCCTGAAAGTAGAGCGTGTGTACAAAAAAAAAAAAAAAAAAAAAAAAGGGAGAAGGGTTCAAGAAGCTGATAAGAAGTCAATCCAACAGTTGGATTGACATCTTATCAGTTGTTTGAACAATAGCATAAAGACTTTTTAACTTTTTACAACAAAAGTTGTATGGGGCATAACAGACCAGTTTGGTAGATAGTTGGCAAGCAGGGGCGCCTTTACCGGCTGTCACTACAAGCGGGTGCCTGAGGCGGCATGAAGAGAGGGAGGCGCCGGGCACGCTGCTGCGGAGGGTGGTTTGACTGTGTGCGGCTGATCGCCGCTATTAAAATCAGCTGCTTGTCGGCGGCGATCGTGGTTTATTTACACCACGTGGTCGTGGTGCTCTGCCGCTTATATGCACGCCCCCCTCCCCACCCGCCCAGGCCCAGCCAATAGAGTAGCTGGAAAGTCTCGGTGGATAGTCCCGCCCACTCCACCTCCTCCAAATCGCCTTGCCCGCCCACCACCCCTCTCCCTAGCAGCAGCCGCAGTTTGTTTACTGTGTGTGTGTGTGCGATGCCACCTCTAACTCCGCCCCCTGCCTGAAGGCAGCGTGACTCTCCTGGCTGGCGCCGCATGGATGGGAGGACAGGAAGATTGCACGGCTACTGTGTCTGTGCCCCCTGCTGAGCCCCCCCTTGGCCGGCCCGGCCTTGCATGTGTACTGCTCTCTCTCTCCCCCTCCCGGACCCCCCAAACAAGTGGCTGCATTAGGAGTGCTGTGCTGAGGCAGCTTAAGGTAAGCCCATGCCCATAGTAGGCTAAAGTTGTGATCACTTCTTGCTGCTGCATTAATAAAAAAAAAAAAAAAAAGTGGACCTGAACTCTTGCACAGGACAGAAGGAAAACTTGGAGAGATGCACCCTGTATGTATTTAGATTTAGCCTGTTTCATGCCCCCTCATTTATTACTAATCGCAAGTTGTAATTTGACCCTCCCTGTGTCACCTGACTGCCATGCCATGGCAGATAAGCTCATTAGAAAGCACAGGATGTTAACAATATGTATGCTTCCATGAAAGCAGGAAGTAGAAAAAGTGATGATTTATTTTAAGATTTGTATCAGCTGTAACAAAGAAATGTTTTTTTTAAAGTGTACCAGAGACGAGCAGCGTCTTTGGTACAATACTTACAGTAGGCTTCCTTAAACACGTTAGGGCTGCTCGTCCCTTGCCATTTCCCTGGGTGACTCCAGTCACCCATAATTGTCCCCGAAAGCCTGGCCGAGTTGCGCTCAGTCACACATGTGCGGCCCTTCCAGGTGCGCTCCTGTCCCTGGGCGGGATCGGTGCTTGCGCAGTACAAGTACAGGGACGGGAGCACGCCTGGCCGAGCCACACATGCACGATGGAGTGCAGCCAGGCTTTCGGGGACAACTGCAGGTGACAGGAGTCACCCAGTGAGATGGCGAGGGACGAGCAGCCCTAACGGAGCTTAAAGGAGTTATCCGGCCAAAAAAAAGAAAATAAACGCTACTTACCGGGGGCTTCCTCCAGCCCCAAGCTCCCAGCATTCCCTCGCCGCAGCTCTGTCCCGGTCCCCAGCGATGACGTCAGGCCGGCCTCCAGGTTGGCCTGTACTGCACCTGCGCGAGCGGCGCTGTCAATCACTGCCACGTGGAGCGGACTGCGCAGGCACAGAACTACTGCGCCGTCCGCTCCGGCCCACGTGGCGGTGATTGACAGCGACGTTTGCGCAGGCGAGCGGCTGCGGGCAGAGCTGCGGCGAGGGACATGCTGGGCGCTTGGGGCTGGAGGAAGCCCCCGGTAAGTAGCGTTTATTTTCTTATTTTTGCCCGGATAACTCCTTTAAGGAATCCCCAGGTAAGTATGGAACTTGGGACGCTTCTCATCTCAGGTTCAATGTAAAAATTATTATGCTGTTGCCTATCTTTAAGAGCAGAGAGGACATTCTGAGTTCAGGTCCACTTTAAAGTGTACCAGAGATCACGGTTTATAAAGTTTTTTTTTTTTACTTACCCTGGGTTTCCTCCACCCCCATAAGCACGGTTCTTCCCTCGCCATCCTCCCGCAGTCCTCTGTTTTAGCGATAATCAGCTCCGGCATTTGGCTCAGTGATGTCTGCCGGGGTCTTCTGCGCATACACAGAAGGTCAGCACTGATTACCGCTGAACAGAGGGCAATGGGAGGATGACGAGGGATTCATCCATGCTTATGGGGCTGGAGGAAGCCCCAGGTAAGTAAAAAATGTAATTCGTGATCTCTGGGGTCACTTTAAAGGAGAACTGTAGTGAGAGGTATATAGAGGCTGCCATATTACGGTAATTTCCTTTTAAGCAATACCAGTTGCCTGGTTATCCTGCTGATCATCTACGTCTAATACTTTTTGCCCTAGACCCTGAACAAGCATGCAGCAAATCAGGTGTTTCTGACATTTTTGTCAGATCTGACACGATTAGCTGCATGCTTGTTTCTGGTGTGATTTTGCAGGCAGATAGCTTAGCAGGGCTGCCAGGTAACTGGTGTTGCTTAAACAGAAATCAATATGGCAGCCTCCATATACCTCTCACTACAGTTCTCCTTTAAATGCTATTGTAAACAAACAGTCCCAGGATGTGTGATGCTGGGAATACACAATAAGATTTTTCAGATTTACTGTCCGATCGATTTCCATTCACTTCTATGAGAAATCGATCAAAAAAACGATTGAAAATATAGTATAAGTGTGTGTGTGTGTGTGTGTGTGTGTGTGTGTGTGTGTGTGTGTGTGTGTGTGTGTGTGTGTGTGTGTGTGTGTGTGTGTGTGTGTGTGTGTGTGTGTGTGTGTGTGTGTGTGTGTGTGTGTGTGTGTGTGTGTGTGTGTGTGTGTGTGTGTGTGTGTGTGTGTGTGTGTGTGTGTGTGTGTGTGTGTGGGGGGGGGGGGGGGGGGGGGGGGGGGTGTTTCATGTGGCTGAAGACTGGGGGGGGGGCGCCACAGGTTTTCTCGCCTGGAGTGACAAAATGGCTAGAGGCGCCCCTGTTGGCAAGTGTGTATGAACCTTGGAATGATCAGTGTAGGAGGTGGAGGCTGCAGGAAGTTGTGAACAAACTTTTGTTCCTGGGAAAGTAGGCATAAACAATGGGCAGATAATAGGCTCTGAGATTTGTTTAAGATAGGGTTAAAGCTAATGGCATTGTCAGAAGCAACTGTTAAGGTCCGTACACACGCCGGACTTTAGGCAACGACGGGTCCGTCGTTGCCTCCCGCTGGGTGGGCGTGCCAGCGACAGTCCGGCGTGTGTACGCTTTGTCGTCAGACTGATACGGCTGTTTCTGAGCGATCCGCCCGGCGGATCGCTCAGGAACAGCCGTATCAGTCTGACGACAGAGCGTACACACGCCGGACTGTCGCTGGCACGCCCACCCAGCGGGAGGCAACGACGGACCCGTCGTTGCCTAAAGTCCGGCGTGTGTACGGACCTGTAGATTTTAACTTATCTGACAATCGAATTATCCTTTAAACTGGACCTGAACTCTTGCACAGGACACAAGGAAAGCAGAGAAATGCACTGTTTGTATTTAGAGAGTTTAGTCTGTTTTAATTCCCCCTCATTTGTGTCTAATCACAAGTTGTAATCTGATCTCTCTCGTGTCACATGACTGCCACTGCAGAAATGGCAGATAAGCCAATTTGAAAGCACAAGCTGTTAACAATATGTCTGCTTCCATGAATCAGGAAGTAGAAAGCGTGCAGATTTAGTTCAGCTGTAGCAAAGGAATGTTTTTTTCCTTTAAAGGTTATTGTGCTCATGTATCTTTTAGAGCAGAGGGGAAGTTCTGAGTGCAAGTGCGCATTAAAGAAAAGATAATGTAGGTACCGAAGTTTTGTAAAGGACACCTAAATTGGGAGGGATATGTTGGCTGAAATATTTATTTTGTTTTAAACTATACCAGTTGCCTGGCAGTCCTGCTGATCTCTTTGGCTGCAGTAGTGTCCAAATCACACACCTGAAACAAGCATGTAGCTAATCTAGCCAGGCTCGAGACCAAAACATCTTATCTGCATACTTGTTCAGGGCCTATAGGTAAAAGTATAAAGCCTCATACACACTAGATGAAAATTTTGCCTAGGCGACTGCTAACCCGTTGAACATTAGAGGACAGCATCGGGCCAGCGAGGTGGCAGATGCAACGCCACAAGGACGATTCCTGATTTCAGCATGAAATTGATTGGTAATTGGCCTGTGGTGTATGGGCAACTGACAGATCTCTCTCTAATCAGAATCGATCAGAGAGATTTGACTCTTGGTCGAATCTGCCCATCATCGCCAGATGCATGACTATCCCAATGCTTATGCAGAGAGATTTGAAACTGACCATTTTGACCGTAAACGGCCTCTTGGGCAAAGGTCAACACTAAACTACATACACACAGTAGTTATCATTTGGGGTGAGAGCTGACAGTGTGTACAGGCGTTCCCTGATGTCAGCTCTTTCTTCAACAGTCAGCAGAGTGGGAAAACCTTTAACCCTCTCCAATGGAATTTCAGGAACACACACACAGTAATGGAAATAAAAGCAAGCTAATAAGTTGACCAAGTGTATAGAGAAAAGAAAAGGAGTTAAAGCACCTTGCTTTGGAGTACTCCAGCAGAGATGGAGTAAAAATAAAAATAGATTTATCAGTCAAGAAGTCATTTGTCACTTGGACTAGGGCTGTTTCTGTGGAGTGATATGGGATTGGGGAGGTGGAGGGGGCGGCGGTTGCTGCTGTCGGTCCAGAATAAAGGTGATCAAATAGGCAACAACTCTGGGAGGTTGTATTGCTCAAGTATTTTGGAACAGAAGGAAAGAAGATAGATAAGTCACCAGTGAAAATAACGTAATGAAAAAAAAAAAAAAAAAAAAAAGTGCTTAATTTTCACAATAATTGTGTATAAATGATTTAGTCAGTGTTTGCCCATTGCAAAATCTTTCCTCTCCCTGATTTACATTGTGAAATTCATCGTATGGTGACATTTTTACTGCTGGCAGGTGATGTCACTGGAAGATTATGCATTTTTGGCAGTCGGAAAAAGCTGTAAACGTCTGTTATATCCCACAATGCAACAAGGTTCACAGAAAGGAAACTGTCAGCACCATGGTCTTGACATCACACGGTGGGAGGAGTTTCACCACAAGGTCAGCCATACAGAGCCCCCTGATGATCCGTTTGGGAAAAGGAAAAGATTTCTCATGGGAAATGGGGTATCAGCTACTGAGTGGGATGAAATTCAATGTTTGGTCACAGTTTCTCTTTAAACCTGAAGTGAGAGGATGCTGCCATCTTCATTCACCAACAATGCACGTTGCCGACTTCTGTGCTAAGGCTCTGTCTGTAATACTGTAAAGTGCACCGTGCGTGCTCCCCAATCCCGCTACCATGGCCACGATCGTACTGCACCATGCGTGGTGGAGTGTGGCTGGAGAGGATTGGATAATTCACCTGGTCGGCCAGAAGAGTAACAGAGCGGCCTGGGAGGATGGCGAGGGAGCCCACAGCATACATGGGGCTGGAGGAAGCCCTAGGTAAGTATAAATGCTGCCATTTAAGAAAGTCTCAAGTCACTGTCCCAGAATAAGCATGCAGATCAGATGCCTCGACTGACTCAAATATCATAAAGCTCAGCATGACTGAGTGTGACATGGGTGAGGACACCAGAGCAGCACTTGGAGTGGGACAATTCACCAGTCCGCTGCACACACACTAGATTCTCAGCAGAGGCAGCCCTTACTGGCCACCTCTGTTGAGAAACCTCTAGCACAGTGTTTCTCGACTCCTCAAGGACCCCCAACTGTGCATATTTTGTAGGAAACCACAAACGTTCACAGGTGAGATCATTTAGTGTCTCGGCAGAGCACACCATCTACCTCTGTGTGTTTCCACAGAACATGCACTGTTGGCGGTCCTTGAGGACTGGGTTAAGAAACCCTGAATCTTGCATGTCTACAAAGTTGTGAGCTGAAATGCCGGGAGCAAAAGGTGGAGTAAAGTTTGAACGTTTTAAAAGCGGTTGAGGATTGCGAGGAGGTAAGGGTACAGAAATATCATTGTTTGGCCAGTGAGAGAGCCTGCATGAGTTTAGAAAGTCTCTTAGAAACAATGGAAATGCTCAGGCGAATAATTCTTACAACAGTGTAGCTACTATTCTGCCCAGTAAGCCAGGGTTGACGCTAGGGAAGGTGGTGGCAGAATGTGAAGGAGGGTGCAGCAGAATTAAAGCCAGAAGTTAATGAGTTTTGATAGTGGGTAGATGCTAGCTTTGGTCCAGAAAAAGAGGGTAAAGGTTTATACCACAATCATTTACTAGAAGTATTGGACTATCTAATGACTATGTGCTACTTTAGAAATGCTCAAAGCAGCAGGGTCAGCCATACTAGCCCAGGGGGAAAACACATATACAAGTAGATACTTGTTCAACAAGTAATACTTGTTCAACTTACATAAACATATGTATTGTATTGTCCACATTTTGTTTCCAGTGAATTTTTATAGTAAAGAGAAAACTGTTGCAGGCATTTTCCAGCTTTACTGCCTGTGGCTGAAGCCAATCCTGATGTCATTTTCTACCTACGCTTTTTTCCCCTCATGTGCCCGAAACTACACGGTCACATCTATCTTGCTTTGTAAACACATATGAGCACAGCATAGATTGTATTTCAACAGCTTCTGCAGAGGGGTGAGGTGCATTTCCCTTCTCAGTCTCCTGTCACACTGAACTGCCCTTAGCCAATCAGTGAGGAGCAGGAATGTGGGAGGGGAGATGAGCTTTTCCTCTCCCCAGCAATGTACCACAACAAAGCGTTTAATACAAGTAGTAATCTATAAAACGATATATAGTACCTGCAGAGTGACCATCATGATCTTGACTAGCTGCAAGGCCAGCTTGTAGGGTTTCCGCCCCTTAGCTCTGAACTTGTCACAGGGACTCATGAAGAAATATTTGAGGCGGCGGCGGAGCCGCACCTCGTCATGGCTGAGCTCCTCTCGTACTGCAGATCCATAGTATGGCGATGGAGACAGGAGGTGCTGACGCTCGTCTACAAAACATCAAGAAAGAGGAAAGTGAGATACAAGAGAACAATAAACTAGCAAAGTATCAAACAGAAATAGCAACAGCAGCTCCTTTCAGCTGGAGGCACCAATTCTACATGGTGGCCAAAAGTTGCAAATTACAGTTCTATTTGTCCACCATTACAATGACCAGAGAGACCACGCCTCCCAGCTAAGAGACAGGAAGGACAGAAGAGTTTAAATAGCCCCAACCCTACACATTTTTTTCCCAATCTCTTTTAGGGAACGGAAACAGAAGAGGATACTGGAGTGCTTCGCAGAAGGGTGGTACTTGAGGGTCTATTTATGCTTTGGACGTTATTTGAGCAGTGATGCTAACATCGTAGATACTGGTATCTTACAGGGAGTGGCATGGCTTTCTGGGTAGCGTTTGCCTTCAAACTCAGGACTACGTGGTTCGGCACCCAAACAGTCGCATTCAGCACCAAACAGCAGGATAAAGTATGTCTCATCTAACCCAGTTACTTTCTCCTTCCAGTTTGTAAGGAGGAAGCATTGGAGTTACGAAACACACCCCGCTCTGCTGTTCAGTGCTGAATGTGGCCATTCAGGTGCCAAACCACGTAGTCCTGAGATTGAACACAAACACTACTTTTGGGACAGGTAATGGAGCCTCAGGCAACACTGATCTATCATTAGTGTAAACACCACCATAGAACCCTGCATTTTCCCTGGTGTCCATCGCTCATCCGATAGCGGAAACAATGAAAAAAAAAAGCTAGTGTGAATGAATCCCTTAGGATCAACTACACCACACCTTTTAGTGGTTAAAACATGGGGATGGTGAGATCTCAGCAGGATGCAGACTTTATGCTATTCCTTTTGAGGAAGAAAAAAAATAATAATTTAATAATGAAGGTTTGTGCTGCTTTTGGGTTGAAGAAAAAAATGGCACTTTATTTTTCCCTAGACAAATACATTACCCACTCCACATACAATAATACATCAAATTGTATTATTGGGTTGTGAAGTGTTTGTGCTCATTTGCGCTGCAAAAATAATCATTCTATCTTTTATAGTTTTCAAGATATTCAAGTTATTATAAAAAGGTCGAAACGTTCATTCAGCCTTTGCGATGTTGTAGGGGGGCTGGGTGAACTTCTGAACTTTATAAAAAAAAAAAAAAAAAAAAAAAAAAAAACTTTAATATCTTCAAAACTTAAGCAGCAGAGATCTTAATTTTTGCAGCACAAACGTAGCACTACCCAAGCATGATGGAATTTTCATTTGCACTGATTGTAGGGGGGCAGCTTCACAGAGCTAGGTGCAAACAATGCTTTCAGTTACAATGAGAATCCTCAGGTCAGAGGTCAGCTGAGGTACTTCCTGCCAAAGTGAGAGGAAGCAACTCAAAGCCCTCATTGCACATTCAAAAAACGTAACAACTCAAGGAGGTTACAGGCCAGCACTTCCCTACCTTCAAGTGTTCAAACCTCCTGGCCCTCATCAGTCCTCTGTTCTGCAAACAACCATGCAACAGGCAACTGTAGGTCTTTTTTTAGAAGAAGGTGGATAAAACTGTAAACGCAAGATATTTGCACTCCATACTTCCATAGCATAAAATCGAATTGCTTTCTTGGAATATCAATAAAAGTTAGCACAAAGCATGGCAGCATGCAAGCCAACGCCTTTCTGACCCTACTGGGTCCTTAGTCATAGCTACAACTAAGGACCAAGTGGGGTCAGAAACACGTCAGCTTGCCTGCTGCCATGCTTTGTGCTAACTTTTATTGATATTCCAAGAAAGCAATTGGATTTTATTCCATGGTAGTGCAGACGTTTTATGTTTACTGGCACTTGCTTTGGACTGGCTATCCGTGTTCCACCACCCTCCAATACTACACACAGTGTAGTCAATCAACCTGGGAAAGGACTTCTCACTGACATCTCTTGATTTGATGATGCCCACTACCATTCATTCTTTTTCACAGATATCTCACAGCTTATGCTTGGGCCCATTCCCAGTATCCCCGCCTGAAAGTCACAGCCCTTCCTTTCAGGCTTAAAGTGGAGTTCGGACTTTTTACATGAGTAATCGTAGAAGTTGGGCGTGAGGGGGGGAATGAAGGGCCGTTGAAATTCTGCTTATAGCATAGGACAGTGATGGCTAACCTTGGCACTCCAGCTGTGACAAAACTACAAATCCCATCATGCCTCTGCCTCTCCGAGTTATGCTTAGAGCTGTCAGAGTATTGCAATGCCTCCTGGGACTTGTAGTTCCACCACAGCTGGAGTGCCAAGGTTAGCCATCACTGGCATAAGAGGAGGATGAGGAGGCAGCCAATGATAGCCGGGTGCTCACCTAAATTAGCCTGGTGAAGCACATGGCTAAAAAGCTTGGGGAGAACACTGGACTAGTCCAAAACCTGTCACCTCTGTCACATTTTCACTACTTTCTGTCAGTGACAGTGGGGGGGGGGGAGAAAAAAAAAGAAAGAAAACTCATTAATCGTGCATTTTAATCAGGGGGAACAAAAAAAAAAAAAAATGTACTTCTGTATTTTACATTTTTTTTTTTTTTTGCAATAGTAATCCTTTGAGGTCTGGTCTGCATATGTAAGAGCTACAGTAGAGCCAGTACTACACAAGAGTGCATGCAGAGCTTCTGTAATTGGGCACAGTCTGACAGAGAAGTATAAAATGGGTCATTTGATAAAGACAAAGGCCTGTTTAGGCAATTCCTCACAATGTCAGCGGAAAATTGGAGGAACGGCATAGCGTCAAGGGCTGTAAGCAAATACAACTGGTATGACCAGAACTATACCATACACCAGGACATTGTGATAAACGAAAACCCAACATAAACCAAAGAGGAAACTTATTTAACCCTTTTGCGGGCAATTTATTTAGGAGGCTTCAAGTGCTCCAGGCCAATTTATTTTAGCACATTCTTTTCTCTTATTCGTTACATTTGCTTGCTACTAAATAGTACTGCTGTAATGTGTATTTATGGCCGATTCTCACTAGGGGGCAGTGTGTGACAATAACAGACGACTTCTGCTTTCAGTTTCTGTATTTTCTGCTAGCAGAGAGAGATCAAACCATTCCAAGAATTTACAGCACAGGGAGTTCTGCCGACTGAGGTCAAAAGTGCTCATCTCAATTGAGATTCTATTGAAGCTGCTAATGTGTTAAATATATAGCATAAGAAGCAAAGCATCCGATTAGTCTAAAGCACAGATTTAGCCAATGGAACTTCTACTACAGAGGTTACTTCTGAGAGTACTTGTGTGTCAGTTTTGTTTTTTTAGTTTTTTTTTTTTTTTTACAAAGTTTTGAGTTTGTCATTGCCATGTCATGCATAAACAAAGATTAGTATGCATTATGATCCCAGGTAGCCAGCTCTCCTTAAAAATGGAGGACTGGTTCCAAATATTTGAGGTCATCGTTAATTGCTGTCAATAGACCAGGCACGACACAGAACATTAATATTGTGCTTTTCTTCCCGGCAGACTCAAAGTGCCAGAGCTGCAGCTGCTAGGACGCGCTCTACAGGCAGTAGGAGTGTAAAGGAGTCTTGCCCAAGGACTCTTTACTTAACAGGAAGAGCTGAGATTCGAACCCTGGTCTCCTGTGTCAGAGGCAGAGCCCTTAAACAATACACTAACTAGTAGTCAGTAGCAATGACTGCTCAATTTCCTACAGGCTCCAGAATTCCATAATAATTGTCCTGTTTCAGATACTAGCAAAGGAAATGTTTGCGAAGCATAGTTAGGAGCTTGCAGTGTACTTTTACTAAATGCATGTGTCAAGTGGCCCTTCAGATAATGTTAATTGTGCTTAAGAGGACCTGGTGAGCAGTCTCATAAAGAGGTACAAGCCAGAATAAGGTTGAGAAACAGACCTAGAACACAATTCATTCCCGCTTTTAATTTTCTCAATGCAAATCTTAAAACTCCCTATGAGAGGCAGTAAAAAAATTCAGCAATTTCCTTCAGTGCATCACTTACAAATGGGATAAAATACAGGAGCCACATGCAAGAGTATGGCAAATGCAGCACCTGTAAGCCATCAGTGTAAATACAAGTACCACTGCCAGTTTCTGTCCTGATAAAGCAGAGTACCTATCACAGTACCAGTGGGCTCATCTATTGCTAGCCTCTTGTTACCCTATGTGACCTTTCCTGGCCGGACACTCTCATATTAAATTTACCGGGTTATTTGTCTATAGATACACTATTTTTTGGACTTGAAGACTCACTTTTTTCTCCTTCAAAAGTGTGTGTGTGTGTGGGGGGGGGTGTAAAAAAAAAAAGCAACTGCGTCTTCTAGTCCAAATACTGGGAGTTCCTAAACATCTACCAATACGAACCTCCAACCCCCCGCAACATCGGGAACTCTCTGTACTGTGCCCATGCTGAGGAAGACACAGGGGGAACAACGGAGGACACAGAGGGGCATAGAGGAGGACACAAAGAGGACAGAGGGGAACACAGGACGACACGAGGTACAAAGGGGACTTAATCCACAAAATGCCCCTTCACCACGGATGCACCAGGTTTAGTATATATTTTTTTTTTTTCACCTGGTTTAGTCCTCTAAACCTAGGTGCGTCTTATGGTCAATTATATGTAAGGGGAGATCAAAAAACGGACTGGCACTAGATCATTGGTTGACCACTGAGGGAACGGTGTGACCACTGTGCCTCCAGAGTTGAGATCCAATGTAACAGCAACAAGAGAAAAGCTTCCAGGCACCAGTGGATAGCAGAAAAACACCTTTATTCCATCCTCAGTACAAAGATTAAAATTGGTTGTTATAGCCTGAGGATGGAATAAAGGTGTTTTTCTGCTATCCACTGGTGCCCGGAAGCTTTTCTCTTATTGCTGTTGCGTCTTATGGTCAGAAGCGTCTTACAGTCCAAAAAATACGGTACGTATTTGGTTTTGGGTTTGCACATATGAACTGACCTTTTGCACCGTATGTATTTTTGATTTACTCGTTTGCTGAGAGATTGTATTATTATTTGCACATCAGAGGGACGAAAGATCTCACTTACCAAGAAAGACTGGACAAACTGGGCTTATTTAGCTAGGGGAAAGATCGGAGACTAAAAGGTGACGTGAGGTGAGAGGGATATGGAGGCTGCTGTACTTACTTCCTTGTAAGCAATGCCAGTTGCCTGGCAGCCCTGTAAGTAATGAGTCAAAAACCTGGAACAAGCGTATGGCTAAACCAGTAAATCTAGTCAGGTCCTTATCTGCTGCATGCTTGTTCAGGGTCTATGGCTAAAAACATTAGCTACACAGGATCAGGAGCACAGCCAGGCACCTGGTATTGTTTAAAATAAAATCAATATGGCAGCCTCTTTCCTTTAACTGTCCTGATCTTTGCCGTTTAAAAGGGAACCTAAAACTGAGAAGGATATGGATTTTTCCTTTTTAAATAATACCAGTTGCCTGACTCTCCTGCTGATCCTATCTAATACTTTTAGCCACAGCCCCTGAACAAGCATGCAGATCAGGTGCTCTGACTGAAGTCAGACTGGATTAGCTGCATGCTTGTTTCAGGTGTTTGATTCAGCCACTACTACAGCCAAAGGGATCAGCAGGACTGCCAGGCAACTGGTATTGTTTAAAAGGAAACCTCAATATCCCTCTCAGTTTATGTTCCCTTTAAGCGTTCCCTACTTTAGTACTTTGCCCAGATAGGTCATAGCCTTTCTTCCAAGCAGTCATATTTTAAGTGCATCATCACATAGTTGCTGGCGTATTACGTTTCAGCATATGGGCCACGTGTGATGTCATATACCCGCCTCACGTGCTTTAACATGAATCGCCGGCAACCACGTAGGGCGCGAATCTGGAAGTAGTGTGGAGAAAGCGATGGACGGTGGCAGGCATAATTGCACAGGGCACATGTACATTGGGAGGACAGCACATGGGGCGGCGGGGCTACAAGGCGGGGTCCTGAGGCTGATTCCCATAAGATTTCATGCTGAAATTGATCGGTAACTGGCCTGCGGTTAATGGTGCCCAACAGATCTCTCTCCATTCGGCGTCGATCAGAGAGAGATCTTTCTCTTGGTCGATCTGCCGATACATCGTATCATCTATGGGCACCTTTAAGATGGCCATACATGGTACAATTTTTCAATTAGATAATTTAGTTCGATTATTCTGTTAGGTCGAATATAAAGATTTTTCCAGCATGTCCGATCATTTTTCCCGAAAAAAAACTGGATAACCGTTTGAATTTCTTAATAAAAAAAAAAAAAAAAAAAAAAAAAAAAAAAAATTTCAACTTTCATTCAATCATTTAGATCGAATAAACGGGAAAATTTAACGTTTTTATTGTACCGTGTATGGCCACCATTAGAGCTTGTTCACACTATCAGCTGATAGCTCTAAAAGTGCTTGTGTAATGATTTCCTATGACAGTGTTCACATGTGAGCGTTTCGATTTTATTAAAAATAATAAATAGCAAACGTGCTACATGTACCATTTTCTGAGCAGAAGGTATAGGGAAAGGTATAGGGCAGTGATGGCTAACCTTGGCACTCCAGCTGTGACAAAACTACAAATCCCATCATGCCTCTGCCTCCCCAAGTTTTGCTTAGAGCTGTCAGAGTATTGCAATGCTTCATGGGACTTGTAGTTCCTCCACAGCTGGAGTGCCAAGGTTAGCCATCTGGCCAGTGGTATAGGGGATAATGGCGTCAGGAAGTGAAAAAAAAAAAATCAATCGCTCCGCAAAAGTGCTTAGAAAGGCGCTTTTCTAAGGCAAAATCACTCTGAAAGCGCTTTCAAATTCACCACATAAATGGCCAGCGCTTGCGATAGCGATTTATAATGTGAACACGGCCTTAAAGGGAACCTTAAAACGAAAGGGATATGGATGTTTCTTTTTAAACAATACCAGTTGCCTGGCAGTCCTGCTGATCTCTTTGGCAGCAGTAGTGTCTGAATCACACACCTGGAACAAGCATGCAGCTAATCCAGTCTGACTTCAGTCAGAGCACCTGATCTGCATGCTTGTTGAGGGGCTGTGGCTAAAATATTACACAGCATCAGCAGGAGAGTCAGGCAACTGGTATTATTTTAAAAGGAAAAATCCATATCCTTAGTTTAGGGTCCCTTTAAAGGACAACTGAAGTGAGAGGGATATGGAGGCTGCCATATTCATTTCCTTTTAAACAATACCAGTTGCCTGGCAACCATGTGGGTTTGTTTGGCTGCAGAAGTGTCTGAATCACACCAGAAACAAGCATGCAGCTAATCTTGTCAGATCTGACATTAATGCCTAGTACACACCATACAATTTTCTGTAAGATTTACCTGCCAGATAGATAATTTACAACATGTTGTAAATTATCTAACCATCTATCTGCCTAGCAATTAAAGAGCAACTCCAGTGAAAATAATGTAATAAAAAGTGCTTCATTTTTTCAATAATTATGTATAAATGATTTAGTCAGTGTTTGCTCATTGTAAAATCTTTTAAATTCCTGATTTACCTTCTGTCATTTATTACATGGTGACATTTTTACTGTTGGCAGGTGATGTAGCTGCTGCATGCTTTTTTGGCAATTGGAAACAGCTGTAAACAGCTATTTCCCACAATGCAACAAGGTTCACAGACAGGAAACTGCCAGGGGTACCAAGGTCCTCAGTTTCTTGTGGGAGGGGTTTCACCACAATATCAGTCATACAGCACCCCCTGATGGTCTGTTTGTGAAAAGGAATAGATTTCTCATGTAAAAGGGGGTATCAGCTACAGATTGGGATAAAGTTCAATTCTTGGTCAGCGTTTCTCTTTAAGCATTGTTCTACTCAGCAGGAGATAACCAGAAGACAATGCACCAGAGATAATGACCAGTCTCTACCAGTACTTGCAGCAAAGAAAGTTCGTGTACGCTCTAAACCCCCAAAAAACATACCAGACAGTGCAGGATCAGGTGAGCCAAACCATAGTATAGATGAGCAAAAGAGGGATCCGCAAACCAGGCCAGGTTGTAGTAAAAAAGGCTGATAAGTTTATTGAAAAATCCACAGACAGTGCAATAAAATCACAGGATCAACTCACGCGTATCGGGCCTACCATCTGCCCTTAAATCGTAGTTAAAAGTGAACCTATTCAAGGAGGAGCTTATATAGGGCCAGGAAGGAGAAAAACTCCTCTACCAGTACTTAACAGAAAATAATCTAATTACAGAAAATCTAATGCTGTGTACACGGTGCGTTCCTGCACTCGATGCCCTGCTCGATTCCTGGCCACTCGATTATTTCCGATCACGTTTTGTTGATCGTTAGGTCGATTCTCATGTAAAGTATGCCAAATCTACCTAACGATCCATCGAAACGCTAATCGGACAAGTCGGAAATAATCAAGCGGCCGGGAATCGAGCGGGGAACGCACTGTGTATACCCAGCATAACAGAAAAATCTTACAGAAAAAAATTGTATGGTGTGTACTAGGCATAATGTCAGAAATAACTGGTCTGCTGCATGCTTGTTCAGGGTCTATGATAAAAAGTATTAGAGGCAGAGGATCAGCCAGACAACTGGTACTGCCTAAAACTAAATAAATATGGCAGCCTCTCACTTCAGTTGTCCTTTAATGTACTTGCATGAGAACAACACATTCTGACTTTAGCCGTTCGCACAAAAGAAAACTTGTGGTAAAGACACGTTTGCTAAGCTGCGGCTGCATAACCTAGATTATAGCAAGCAAGTCTCACTACAAAAATGCCACGGAAACTGCTGATCAGGCTCCCCCATAGAATAAAGGGAACTGGTTCATCTAAAGAGCTCTGCACACTCAGCACAGATAAGCAAAAGGCAATAAGACGGCAACTGTGAAGTCAAGTGTAGACCAGTGCTGTACAACTCAAACTTTTTTTGAGTGCATTTAACATAATGTTTCATATGACTTATGCATATATTAAGTTATAGAAACAAATTTAAAACTATAAAAAGTGAAAATTAGACATTTGCTAGATCCACTTGTAATAAAGTTATAACGACTCTCCAGGTCTTTTTCTTTTAAGTCACTATCCAAGCCTTATGCATGCGCCAACCTCTAGGGTTTACCCTTGCCCCCGGCTCGGGGGTGGAAAAGACCCTGAAGAAAAACGAGCAGCACCAGGCTTCTCAGGATGGGGTGATCTGGTCCTCCATGGGCTTGATTCAATTTTTTTAAACCTGATTCAAGGGCACTTAAAGGACAACTAAATTGAGTGGTATATTGAGGCTGCCATATTGGATTTCCTTCAAGCAATACCAGTTGCCTTCAATAAGACTTCTCAAATGAAAGGAATGTTGTAGCCAGAATAGTCAAATTGCTACAAAAACTGTTAAATTATGTCCTCAACACCAGGGTTTCCCAACTCAGTCCTCAAGTACCCCAAGCAGTGCAGCCTCCCCCCCAAATAAAAAAAACACAAACATTCACAGGTGAGGTAATTAGTGTCACAGCAGATCTCATTAACTACCTCTGTGGATTTCCTCAAAACATGCACTGTGGGTGGGGGGGGGATGGGTACTTAAGGACTGAGTTGAGAAACAATATAACAATTGAATCGCCCCACTTGAGAGGGTAAAGGTCCTCACAGAGAATCATTTTACAGTGGTATAGCCTTCAATATTCACAGAAAAGTTCGTCATAACTTAGTTCCGCTTGGTCAGATGTGTACAACAGTTCATTCCTCACTAGGATCTTCATTTTTGCACTTTGCCGCTTGAGGTCCTTTGTCCTTCAAAACTACTGAAGACTGAACTGTTGTAAACATCTGACCAAGTGGAACTAAGTTGCAGTGAAGTCATGTGATAGTTAAGCACTATATCCCCGCTTTGTAATATACAACAGGATTTATGATTATTTATAAATTCCAAAACTCATTTAAATAGAGTGACCCTGACAAGAACTCGTACTCCCTGAACCCAAGCAGAGTACCCTCAGGGTGTGTGCGTACTACATGTTGAGAGTCGAGGATTCAGAAGACACAAGACACACACACACACACACACACACACACACACACACACACACACACAATGAGGTAAACAGATTGTACAGAAAGTTGTAAACAAGGACAGTCATGCTTTCACTACAGCTTCAGGCGATGGAGCTACACTCCATGACTGTTTCCAGTCATGTGAAACAAACAGCTGTAAGGCACAGAACACTTCATAAAAGGTAAGTGCTGTACTCTCAACAAACAACAGTCTTATGATGGGAGGGCCCAACCAAGAAACCAAACCTGATTGCACAGTATAGACCAAAAATGATTTCACATCTCCAAAAACCCTTCCAAGTGAAACCTAAATTGAGCAGGATATGGATTTGGCTCTATTCATAAAACATTTGCGGAACAAAAAAAAATAAATAAATCTTGGAGGGAAAACACTGCATCTGTATTTTAGACTTGTGTGCTAATTCATAAAAAAATTTACAGTTGCGATAAAAGGTTGGGGAATTCCCGCACTGAACTAGCGGTGCTGCCTGAGTTGATACATTTTCTCTGTGCAGAGACAGAGTTACAATAGAAGAGGCAGCCCCAGCTTCCCTTTACATTTTTTTTTTTAAACTGCCTTTCCTTGCCCTGAATCTGCGCTGAATCTGTCTATTAGTCTTTCTAAACAATCCATTTAATTGCCACAGCGCAGAAGAACTTCAAGAAATGTTACACATGCTGGCTTTCTGATGTAAAATTTATCCGAAAACAGGTACACAAGGGGTTAAAAAAAACACAGCCTGGGTATTCTGGAAAGTCTTTTTTGTTCCCTCACTGCTGCTGCCTGGGAGGTCTGTCCCCATTAACTTAGCTGTTATCCGCTGGCTTATCTCCTTATCTAAACAGCCAGTATTCTCCGTACTGATTCCGCCTGCTCTAATCTTTATGAATTGACATTTGGCGACATTAATCACCGCACAAGGCGGTAATTTCCCGCAATGCTCGGGAATGTCAGCTTTTCATGTAGAAACAGCTTTTATGAATGGACATTTTGCTAAATGGTTGGTAAAGTCAGCTGTTTTCAGCATTACCGCAAGCGGGAATGCTTTATGAATAAAGGCCAATACAATTTGCCTGATTCTCCTGCTGATCCTGTGTCTCTAAAGCTACGTACACACATGCGACAACGATCGTTCGTTGTCAACGACGAACGAACTTTTAATTGACGAAAGAACGACCTAAGTAAAGTTAGTTTTAAAAGGTGTGTAACGATCACATCGTTAGAACGAACATTACATCACGTAAAAGCACCTATTGCGCCTGCGCATAAAAATCAAAAGTTCCATGGAGAAATAGTGAAATGCGCATGTCAAGCCTAGTACGAACGACCGTTTCCAACGATGTACTACTTTTGCAAACGGTCGTCGTTGGGAAAAATCCGCCAAGCTAGATCGTTCGTTTTTAACGATCTAGCTCGTCCGTCGTTAGACTTAATGCTTTCTTTTAAACGATTGTCGTTTGAAACGATAGGGGAACGATCGTTTCAAACGACTATAGTCGCATGTGTGTACGCACCTTAATACTTTTAGCCACAGCCCCTCAACAAGCATGCAGATCAGGTGCTCTGACTGAAGTCAGACTGGATTAGTTGCATACTTGTTTCAGGTGTGTGATTCAGCCACTACTCCAGCCAAATAGATCAGCAGGACTGCCAGGCAACTGGTATTGTTTAAAAGGAAATATCCATATCCCTCTAAGTTTGGGTTCCCTTTAAAGAAAACCCGCACACACTGGTCTGCATGCCTCTAAATTACAAATGCATAAAGGTTAAACAAACCACATCCGAAAAAATGGGCATGTTCACAGATCCTTATGTTATTTATAGGGTCTGTGTACAATAGTCAGTCTGCAATGGATCGGTTTCATCCACTGCAGTAAGCGGAAAGAGAATTTGGAGCCAGCACAATTTTACCAGGATCATCGACGAAGCAGATGCTGGAGGCAATGCAAGCCTATGAGAACAGACATTCCTGCTCTACTCATTTGTCTTCTGCATCTTTGCTCATCTCGGGTCTTCCGCCGCTGCTGCCAGACCATTACACTCCACTACGTGGGACCCTCGGCCCTTATACAGATCAGAGTCCTGGCAGAAGCAGGCTCTCCAATGAGAATCCTGTCTAGCATTTGGCGGATTCTTATTGGTTCACCATGTGGTGGACCCAAAAGGTGGTGCAGGACCTGAACAGTGGCAGACACAGTGGAATGGATGCACAATGGTGAATTTTGATCCATAAACAGCACAAAATCAATTGAAATTCAATCAAATGCAGGAGTGATAGATTACAGCCAGATACAAGCACGATCAAAATCAGTGTGTGTATAGCCAACTTTAGATATGTTTTTCCTAACTCAAGGGTGATAAAAATTAAGGCCAACTCATTCAGCAAGAACAGTAACTGCAGCTAGCATAGTTGGTGCGCCAGCGAGAAAATACATAGGAACAGCTCTCCAATCACAGCAATGTCTACAACGTGAAGCATTCTAATTGGCCGAATAGTGTTGGTGTATTATTACTACAACCAATCAGTTCGATAGGGTGCTAACCACCCAATCACATTAGCAGTATTTCCCAATGGACTTTCACACTGGCTATCCTCAACCATACTAGCACTCAGTAACCAATTGTGAACATCAAACAGAACTGAAGGGCTTTCTAGCAGAGCAGATTGTCTAAATAATGGTGCAATCATGAGAGAAACGTTAAAGTGTACCTGAGAGGAGTTAAAAGAAATGTATACATACCTGGGGGCTTCCTCCAGCCCCCTTCAAGTGTACCAGAGATCAAGGTAATACAAAAAACCGATACTTACCCAGGGCTTCCTCCCACCCAATAAACACGCGAGTCCCACGCAGTCCTCCCGTGGTCTGCCGTTCAGCCCCGGTAATTTGCTCAGTCGCGTCCAGTCTGGGTCTTCTCCACATGCGCGGACCTACTGCGCATGCACAGTAGACCTGGACTGACATCACTGAGCAAGTCACCCGGGGCTGATCATAGCTGGGGCAGACCGCGGGAGGACGGCGAGGGACTCGCACGTGATTATGGGCCGAGAGGAAGCCCTGGGTAAGTATTGATTTTTGCTATAACTTAAACTGTGGTTTCCTTTAAGGTTGATCAGTCCCTTGCTCTCCTTGTCTGCTGCCTGGATCCTTCGTTAACCTCCCTGGCGGTAAGCCCGAGCTGAGCTCGGGCTATGCCGCGCAGGAGGATTTCTCCGGCCCTGGTGGGGCGATTTGGCCCATTCAAAGTGCTGTGCGTGCAGCCAGCACTTTGCTAGCCGCGCGCACAGCTTGATCGCCGCTGCTCTGCGGCGATCGCCCGAACGCAGCGGCGAAAGAGGGCCCCCCGCCAGAGCCCTGCGCTGCCCGGACCAATGAGTTCCAGGCAGCGCTATGGGCTGGATCGGGTGCGCCTGACGTCCATGACGTCTTTCCGATCGTCGCCATGGCGACAGGAGAAGCCAAACAGGGGAACGCGTTATATACGCGCTCCCCTGTTTGCTATCAGTGCCGGCGACGATCGCACTAGAGGGACACATGCGCCCTCTAGTGGTATTTCATGTAGCTACCACTCTGGTAGCTTTCCATGAAACAAAAAAAAACAAAAACAACAAAAACAAAAAACAAAAAAAAAAAAAAAGATTTTTCCCGATTTGAAAAAAAATAATTACCCGCCAGGTAGGTTAATGGTCCTGGTAATCCAGTCAATTGGCAGTCTGTCCGTGTACTCTCCCCCGTCACGCTCCTGCAGCGACGGGAATGCAATGGGGGGGGGGGGGGGCGCACTATGCCCTGCTTGGCTGCATTACCAGGACCCATAATGGTGGATCCAGGTAGCGGAGAAGGATGGCAAGGGATCAGCCTGAAGGGGCTGCAGGAAACCCCAGGTATGTAACACTGTGTGCGGTATTAGTTTTAGACCCTGCACATTTTGGCATGCGAAAGCAAATGTATATTTGCATGAGCAACATCTCGAGAGAAGCCAATTAGGCCAAATTTGCAAAGTCAGATTTGTCAGGTTTAATTTGGTTTGATGCACACATAAGAGTGTGAGAGTGTGAGGCCTAGTGCACACCAGAGCGGTTCGGCAGCGGTTTGCGATCCGCTTGCAGCTGCGGATACGCCTGGTTAATGTATTTCAATGGGGTTGTGCACACTAGAGCGGGAGGAGTTTTGCAGAAACGCATACTCCCGGGCTGCTGCTGATTTTGGATTGCGGAGGCGTTTCTGCCTCAATGTAAAGTATAGGAAAACCGCAAACCGCTCTGAAAAACGGCACTTCAGAGCAGTTTTGCAGGAGTTTTTGTTACAGAAGCTGTTCAGTAACAACTTTACTGTAACAATATATGAAATCTAGTACAACAAAAACGCTTCACAAAACCGCAAAATGCTAGCTGAAACGCTACAGAAAAATACGAAAAAGAGTTTCAAAATCTGCTAGCATTTTGCGGATCTCCTAGCGGTTTTTGGTGTGCACCAGGCCAAAGTGTGTATCTCTGTAGTACAGTATGGCTGCAGAGAGTCTGTGCAGAGCTAGAATTTGTAGAAAAAAAAAAATTGCAAACGTGCCCCATGCAGAATTTTTTGCACTACTGCCATGGTGCAAATTCACTGCTTCCTTCAAAATTGTGTAAAAAAAATAATAAATAATTACTATGCAAAAATCACAATCACTAAATGATTGCATTTAGCAATTTTCAGTGTAAACTAGCCCCAAGTCCCGGCACACACTGGGAGCGATTTTGCGGTGCTCCCCTTTGCTGGCAATCTGCAACGCCCTACAGCAGTGGAGCCCTAGGAGGGTGGCCCCACGCGCAGCGCTGCAATTGCCAAGCAATCGCAAATCCCTGCATGCAGAATTTTGGGAGCAATCACAGTTTCTGCAGAGCCAAATCGCTTTGGGAATCACAGTGAAGTCACAGCACTTGCACGATTTGTAAAATCGCAGGCACTTTGCGATTTCCCCCCAAAGCGCTCACTAACAGACTATCCATAAATCTAATAGCATTTGGCAACACTGATTGGCTATTGTTTTTTAGGTCGTCCAAACGTAGCATGCCTTGTTTACTTTTTAAAGTGTTAAGGTGGCCATACATCTAGTGATTTTGCGGCCGATCGCCTATTGAATTGGACGAAAAATCGGTGCCACAACAAAAATGCACAAATAACCATTTAACGGATTTCAGGCTAATGTATCGATCAAGAAAGCTGGAAAATCTCTGGCCAACGTGGTCAATCCAGTGCACAGCGTTAACTGAGTGCGATATCAGGACGAGTGACAAATGCAGCAGAACCCAGGCCGCTGCCCCCCCCCCCAAATGTCTGTGCCCCCCAGGGCCTGTACATTAAAATGGCTCACCTGTCCAGCTGCCACATATCCAGGTGCTCCTTCATCTGCTTATTGTGGTCCTATGTGGGACACGAATGAGGAAGATGGAGCAGCTGGAGTCACGGCAGCCGGACAGGTGGGAAATTTTAATGCACGGCCAAAGGTGGCCACATTAACATTTTGGGGGAGTGATAAAGGCAGCATCATAAAGCCGATTCCCAAGATATTTAATGCTGAAAGCGATCAGAAATCAACCTGCGGTATATGGGCAGCCAACAGATCTCTCTATAATGAGATTCAATCAGTGAGAGAAAGGTCTCTTGGACGATATGCTCATACATTGCTAGATGTATGGGCACGTTTAAAACATCTCTCCCATGTGCTGCAGTATTGACATGCATGGAGATTTGACATTAAAGTGTACCTGAGATTAACCCTATGCGTTTATTTATACTTACCTGGGTCTTCCTCCAGCCCCATGAGGTATGCTGCCTACAGGTAATCTGTTCAGTCGTGGGCCTCTGCGCATGCGCTGCCCAGCCGCACACCTGGTAGCATTCTGCCAGCTCAGCATGCTTCCAGGCACAGGAGCGCAATGGGAGTGCGTATGGCCGGTCAGTGCATGCGCAGAAGAGTGCGACTGGCCAGATTACTGGTGAGGAGATCTAGTGAACGGAGAGGCCAGCGAGAGAGGCCACAAACCTCATGGGGCTGGATGAAGCCCCAGGTAAGTATAAATAAAAGCGTTGGGGGGGGGGGGGGGGGAGTTTGGAAAACCCATCTTTGTTAACCAAAGTCCAATGAAGGCAGACAATCATATTACAAAGCATTAGCATGGGAGAACGGCGCTAGCTGTGAAGGAAAGCTCTGAGTCAGCAACATAAATTGCATATGTAGCAGTGATGATGAATGACATAATGTTGCCAGTTTAGTTTAGTAACCAATTGCAGCTTGTAATTTGGCTGATCCCAGTCAGCAGAAACTGCATTTGAATTGGCTCAGTTGCAACAACTCAGAAAAATTAACCTCTCACTGGTCAACTATAATATGCTGGAATGCTGCTGTTTATCGTTGTTTCAGAATGTGTTAATGATAGTCGATGCTTGTTACATCTGCATGCAGGACTGATGGCACAATAACATGACAATGCAATAGAAGACAACAAAGGGAAGAGGAAGCCATGCAGGCTGGAGAGAGAGGAGACATTACCTGCTGTGGGCTTGGGGCTGTCCCCTAGGCTGTAGCTCCTCTGCAGGGAGCCCATCTTGTCTGTCTGGGG
Source organism: Hyperolius riggenbachi (assembly GCF_040937935.1). NCBI lineage: Eukaryota > Metazoa > Chordata > Amphibia > Anura > Hyperoliidae > Hyperolius > Hyperolius riggenbachi. The sequence goes on from NC_090648.1 coordinate 90,632,566, forward strand.
GGAGGGAGTCTCATCAGCAGGAGAAGAAGCCGATCTGTCTCGATGTTCCCACTCAGCCTCTGTCCCATGAGTACAGCAACCTGCTTCTGCTCTGTGTCTCTGCTCGTGTCAGCTGACCTGATCCTGCCTGGTCATGTGGCCCAAACCTAGCCCCGCCCTCCAGTGACTCCTCAGCCTAACCACGCCCACTGGATGCTACTGTATAGAGAGGCTGGAAGCAGTCTGCTGCCTGAGTAAACTAAACTAAATTACAGAGAAGCCGGGTATTGGAACCAGAACAAGCTCTTTTTAATTTAAACCAATTTCCTCCTAACAATAGGCATCTGATAGCCAACATTACTCTTGCAACAAAAATAGCAATTTCCAGAAAATTGAGAGACCCCACTATACCCTCAATAAACGAGATCACTCAAATAATTAACACAAATTATGATTATGAACGTATCACCAACTTACATAATAAAATAGACAACTTTAAAGAGACAGAAACTCATTTTAATATTACCCATATACATCTCTAAGGAGGTGCTGCTTAAGGTGGCCACACACCATACAATTTTTTAAATATCTGTTCAATTTAAGAATTGCAATCAATTTTTATAACTGATTGCAACATTTCAAAAATCTGACCAATGTACCACACACACCTATGTTAAATTTTTCACCAATTATGATGAAAATGATTGGAAACTCTGAGAAAATTGCTAGGGTGTGTATATTAATAAACTGACAATCTAACACACACCATACAATCTTTAGAAAGATTGAAGAAAAATATCTAGCATTCCAGATCGATAAAAATGGAAGAAAACGGGAAATCCGATCGGATTTTTCAGTCAAATAAAAAAAAAAAAGTTTAAGTTTTATTCGGGAGATCTGATCGGTTTTATCGAATTTCCGTAAAATCTGATCATTTTATTGTATCGTGTGTGGCCACCTTTAGAGAGAAGATGACAAATAATCTGTAAAGGTGGCCACACACCATACAATTTTTTAAATATCTGTTCAATTTAAGAATTGCAATCAATTTTTCTGACTGATTGTAACATTTCAAAAAATATGACCAATGTAACCACACACCTATGTTCAATTTTTTCCCAGTTATGATAAAAAATGATTGGAAACTGAGAAAATTGCTTGGGCATGTATACTGAAGTGACAATCTAACACACACCATACAATCTTTAGAGAAATTGAAGAAAAATATCTGGCATTCCGGATAGATAAAAATCTAAAAAACCGGGAAATCCGATCGGATTTTTCAGTCGAATGAAAAAAAAGCTTTCGATTTTTTCGGGAGATCCGATCGTTTTTATCGAATTGCCATGAAATTGGATCATTTTATTGTATCGTGTGTGGCCACCTTAAGTCATCTCCTCTAACCATTCGATCCTTGGCCACATACGATACAATAAAATGATCCGATTTTACGACAATTCGATAAAAACGATCGGATCTCCAGAAAAAATTGTAAACTTATTTTCATTCGACTGAAAAATCTGATCGGATTTCCCGTTTTCTTCGATTTTTTTTCTGGAATGCCAGATATTTTTCTTCAATCTTTCTAAAGATTTCCCCTACGAATCTTTGGATGAATCCCCCCTCTTTCTGCACAGGTAAACTGAGAACCAATGTTATTCAGTTGGCTAGTGTACACTTGAATGTGTATTCCCTATGCAGATAAAAACATTTTCTCTATGAATTATATTGGCTTCTGTGATAAAACGTGCATGTTTTCACACATACAGACACACATGGGGCTTGATTCACTAAACCGTGAAATGACAAATAGCACACCTTATCAAAGTTATCACACCTTATCAAAGATATCATGCCTTATCAAAGATATCACACCTAATCAAAGTTAACATGCCTTATCAGAGTAGCATAGCGAGCGCTACGAACTTATGCCTGCTAATTGGCAATGGCACTCGTCCTGCCCTGAGCCCCTGCGGGTTCGTAGCACTCTCTATGCTACTCTGATAAGGCGTGCTAACTTTGATAAGGTGTGATATCTTTGATAAGGTGTGCTATTTGTCATATCACGGTTTAGTGAATCAAGCCCATGGTGTGCAAAAAATGCATACAGAAAACCGACAGATGAATGTGCTTTGTCTGCAAAACTTTGTATGATTCCTTATCAGCGGCTGAGCAGATGCAGTCATTAGAACAATTGTGCAGAGAGCAGAAAGTCTTTTCCCTCCGCGCCCTTAGTTGTCAGTGCCTCAGGACAGAGAAAATAAACTTCTCCCCCCCCCCCACACGGCCCCCTGCGGCATCTGGGCCCCCCTGCGCTGCATCCTATGCAGGGTCTGTTGTTATGCCCCGGCTATACGCGTTATGGGTGTGAAGATGATGATGTCCACACTTGTTTTATGACCCCTATGAGATGGGCCCCAGGCTGGGAGGGTCACCACAGGTTGGCAAGGGAAAGCGTGTGAATATAGGAGGAGCCACATCAAAGCTTTGCTAGGAAGCCCCATGATTTGTAGTCTAGATCCGGTCCTTAGTGACCCCCTGGTGGGGTGTAGGGAGAATGAGCAGCATGCGACTCCCATGAGCAGAAAACAATGCGATTGTGCCGTGCTCAGGAGTCGTGTATGGATAAACATCTGGTACTTCCTGTCTCTGCCAGAACTCACATGGCACCTTCAGTCTCTGTCAGCAGTCAGTCACAGGGCACCATTGGTCTTTGCCAGCACTCACGGTATATTTCTAATCTCTGCCTGGAATCACATATTGCTTTTAAGTTTTGCCAGCAGTCACATTGCTGGTTTTAGTTCCCACGAACAGTAACAGTGGAACTCATAAGCTGTGTACACACTTGAAAGATTAACGAAAGATCACAGACCAATTTTACCCCCTTCCATGTAGTATGAGAGCCATACTCTACACCAGAGGTGCCCACACTTTTTTGGCTTGTGAGCTACTTTAAGAAATTAGCAAGTCAAAATGATCTACCTATGTACAATTTTAGGAGCACTTTTGTATATACAGAATGGAAAATGTAGTGGGGTCGAGATCTACCATGAAGTCCTTCGCGATCTACCTAATGGGCACCCCTGCTCTTCTCAGTCTATTCTATTGAGCTGAACTCCCCATCAGATAAAAATCTTTGCAAGATGCTGCACAAAGATGCTGTACAGACACAAAAGATCAGTATCTGCAAAAGATCCGTTCCTGCAAAATGCATTCATAGTCTATATCTGCAGATCTCACACACACCTTGTTTAACAGACAATCATCTGCAAATCTGACAATCATCTGCAGGTCTGAAGATCCATCCTGGTGGATCTGATGTGCAGATGAATGTTTGTTAAGGTGCGTACACACGCACTACCGGCGGCAACGATGGGTCCGCCAGACCCTTCCGCTGAGCGGACGTTCAGCCGACAGTAGTGCGTGTGTACGCGCTGTCGGCGGACTGATAAGGTTGTTTCTGAACGATCCGCTCAGCGCCATTCTTGAGAGTGCTAAGGGGCCGAACTAGTGAAATTAAACATTACATTTTTGCTGATTGTGGTTAGGCACACTATTCCACTGAAAATAATCCATATACCGTTTGAAATGAGCACAGTGGCAGCTGCAAATCAGTGGCTGCCACTGCTGCAGTGGTGGCTGATAACCTACAACCGAGCAAAGAGCAGAGCAGCGACACAAGGTAGCCCCTGCATGTGGTACTACAGCTATAGCCTGGGGAACGCATGGAATAAAGAAAGGTAGAGAGCTTTGGGGACCACTAGAAAAGGCATGGAGGGCCGCATTTAGCCCCCGGGACAGACTTTGGACATGCCTTGCCTACACCTACCACACCCCCAGCTTTGTGGCATTTGCAAAGCGGCAGATGGCAGGAGTGTGCTATTTTCACCGCAATTCCTCGTGATTTGGCCACTGTAGCCACTGATGCAATCACTCCAGGACACCTCCCAAATTGCTTGACAGTCAGGCTATTGGGCCAATCAAAGTGCAGGAATATCGTACTTTGAAGCTACTGGACCTGTCGGACTCCTGGCGGGTTCAGTGGAGCGCTCGGGAAGTATAAGGGCTGGTTCACATGGGCTTATGCTGAGCTTGCGCTTAACGTTTCGTTCAAGCGCCATGCTTTTTTTTTTTTCAAAAATGCCAGCATTTAACAGCGTAGCTTTTAATGGGTTTTGAAGGCTTTCAATGGCTTTCAGGAGAGCGTTGCAATTTCTGGGCTTTTGGTGGCTTTTGTAGGAAGTATATGGAAAGGCTGGGCTTTTATGAGCTTTCTTTGGCTTTTTTGGGCTTTCATTTGCTTTCAGTGGCTTTTGCTGGCTTTCAAACGCCTTCTAGAAGCTGCATGTTGCTTTTGAGATGAGACAAGACACTGGGATCAACTGCCAGGTTTTCATGAAAGCCTGCAAAAGCTCGTACTAATGCCAGCAAAACGTCCGTGTGAACTAGCCCTAAAGAAGTGCTCTTTAAACTATTTGAGCCAAGCATAATTTACCTGCGCACGCTATGGCTGCATAGCGTGCGCAGGGAATTATGAGGCTAGGTGCACACATAACAGAGCGTGAAAGGCTGCCCTTTATGTCATGGTACAGTATATGTTAAGGTTTTGTGCGTTTTGACTGCCTTTTTGGTGTGTTTGTGTTATCGTTTTTTTTTACCGCAGATGCATTTTCTAAGCGTTTTGCCTGCGTTTTAATGCCTTTGCGGTTCGCATAAAGAAAACGCATATGCGTTTTGTATGCGTTTTTCATGCGTTTTTCTTTTGCGTTTTATGCAAATCATTAGAAGACAACAGGAAGCAGAAATACATCATAAAACAATTTTTTTTTCAAAAAACGCATAGAAACACGCATGGAAAACGCATACCATTGTGTTTCCATCGACTTTCATTATGTGCGTTTTTGATGCGTTCATGAATATTATGCAACAAAACCAGCGTTTTTAAAGTGCCAGTTTGAAAACGCATACAAAACGCATATGTGTTTTTATATGCGTTTTTTCCTGCTGCCCATAGACTTCCATTAGTTGCATATTCGCAGCGTTTTCCGCAACGCTAGCGTTTCTGCTATGTGTGCACCCAGCCTCTCACTCTCTGCTGTCATTAAAGGACTTACGATGTGAAAAACAAAAATAAAGATCAATACCTGGGTGCATTTTTGTTCTATGGAGAATGCCATCTGCGCCCTCCCTTCCATTCCGCGCACTTTCGGTATCCGTATTTAGCCGCAGGTCGCATCCCGACCCCACACCAGGGGTCGGGCTAGCTTTCCCTGCATAAGCATACCCCGACCTATCTGACGTTATCTATCGAACCATCAATCTGCCAAGAAACCTCATCATTACCTTCAGGTCATGGCTAATTTCCTGGAACCAGTCCATTCCACCTTCCAGGATACCTCTTTCCTGGTACAAGATTAGCTTTGGTAAATAACAGTTTTCATTGTTGTAAGACTAAAGATATTTAAATTGTAGCCTGCTGTGTTTCTTTTTATTCTTAATTTCTCTGACTTTTTTATCAACTTCTAAAAATTGACCAGCAAGGGTTTATCTTGTCTACAGCTAGTAGATGCAGGCTCCTACTATGTGTGATAAGAAAACAATGGGAGTCTCCTAGCTGTATAAAACTGGTTAGGGCTGGTTCACATGCGTGTCCCGCAGGGTTTCACCTAAATGCTTTGTTGCACACTTGCAGAAAAGCATTTAGCAGCGGATTTCGGCGGCGTACGTCGTTTTTACCTACACACACATGGGCCTGGATTTAGCTCAGAGGAGCCTATAGGCACAGATGTCCTGGCAGCTTAGACTTTAGGAATCTACAAACCCACGCTGAACCACACCACAAGTGTGCTGGCTGGCACAGCTGTCACTTCTCCCTTACTTCCCTTGCCCATCATAGGTAGCTACAGGTTCCCCTTAAAATTAGGTAGCCAGATGGCGTACGAGAGGAACCGGCGCAGGAGACTTGGGTGCACGAAACAGTCGGTATATGGCTAATCCTGCTGCGGCACAAGTCCCGGCCGTATTAAATACCATTCCCCCTCCAGGCCAGCATGGATGGTAGGGAATGAAATAATTCAGCTTCCAGCAATTGCTGGAGGCCGAATTATAGTGTTTTATAAGTAACTTCAGCTCCGTCCTCTGACTAGTGTTGATTGAACACTGCTCGACACTATTCGTTATTTCCCGAATAATGGGCCGTTCGGGTTCGAGTCGAATGCAGCCGAACACCGCATGGTGTTCGTGACGATGCTGCTCAGCCATGCTGCTCGAACTCCTACCGCCTACTGCGATTTGCCAAGCGTGCACCGTACTTGGCCGAGCGTGCATCAAACTTGGCCGAGCGGTCACCCGAACGCGTGGCTCGCGCTGTGATTGGCCGAGCGGGTCATGTGGTTCGGGACTATAAATACCCAAACGCACGTTATCGACGCCATTTGCTTTGGGGTTTAGCTTTGGGTAGGTAGGAGGGAGCGTCAGCGTAGCGCACTTCCAGCCAGGCCAGCCACAGGTCCCTGGCCCCCAGCCTCACCGCTGACAGTAGCACCCACAGGGCCTCTGCCTCACACAGCACTGTTGCAGGCCTGCAGCCACAGAGGACAGAGCCTCTGCCTCACCGCTGACTGCAGCACCCAGCCACCCACAGAGCCCCTGCCTCACCACTGCAAGCCAGGCCAAACAGGCCAGCCACAGGGCCCTATCCTCACCGCTGACAGCACCCACAGGGCCTCTGACTCACTACTGCCAGAAGGCACTGCCAGCAGCCAGGGGCAAATCCAGGATTTTCAAGGGGGGGATTCCTGAAAGCGGCGTGTGGGTGTGGCCAAAACATGATGTGAGTGGAGCCAAATACTATCAGTTTCTAGGCTAAATTGCACCCAGGGCGAGGGCGAAAAATGCGCCCCCAACGTGGAGACAGGTATAGGTGCCACCAGTATAGGTAGCCAGCTATAGGTCCCCCCCAGTATAGGTAGCCCATATAGTTGCCCCCAGTATAGGTTAGATAAGTATATGCCCCCACTATAGATTAGATAGGTATATGCCCCAGTATAGATTAGATAGGTATATGCCTCCAGTATAGGTTAGATAGGTATATGCCCCAGTATAGATTAGATAGGTATATGCCCCAGTATAGATTAGATAGGTATATGCCCCAGTATAGATTAGATAGGTATATGCCTCCAGTATAGGTTAGATAGGTATATGCCCCAGTATAGATTAGATAGGTATATGCCTCCAGGATAGGTTAGATAGGTATATGCCTTCAGTATAGGTTAGATGGGTATATGCCTCCAGTATAGGTTAGATAGGTATATGCCTCCAGTATAAGTTAGATAGGTATATGTCCCCCAGTATAGATTAGATAGGTATATGTCCCCCAGTATAGATTAGATAGGTATATGTCCCCAAGTATAGATTAGATAGGTATATGTCCCCCAGTATAGATTAGATAGGTATATATCCCCCAGTATAGATTAGATAGGTACTGTATATGTCCCCAGTATAGATTAGATAGGTATATGCCCCAGTAATAGATTAGATAGGTATATGTCCCCCAGTATACAGGGCCGGCCCTAGACTTTTTTCCACCTGAGGCAAATTTAGTAGATAATTGCTGCCGCCCCCCCACCCGTCAGTGGGTGCGGGGGGACTGGCCGCCGAGCCGGAGGGGTAGCTGGCAGGTCGGGGGTATTGGGCCTAGCGGTGGGGAGGGGGGTCGGACCCCCCCCCTCCCTCGCCTGGGTCCCCCGATCTGCGCTCCCCTCCAGCTGTAATTAGGAAGCAGCCGCTTGCAGATCATAAGAGGCACGGGCGGAGAGGACTTACCTTATCCACGTTCCATCGTGCGCTCCACTGACGTCACTTCCTGCATCGCCATCCACTTACAATACAGTGGGCGGCGATGCAGGAAGTGACGTCAGTGGAGCGCTCGCTGGTGGGCGATTTTAACCATGTCACTGCCTGTGTAAATTAACATTACCTCCTATGCGAAATCGCATGCGAAATCGCGGGGAAAACGCATGCCAAAACCGCATGCGATTTCCCTATTAGATACATTGTATGCGATTCGCTTAGCGGTGTGCGGGGAGCGAATTGCAGATTTTCCCCGCACACAAAAACGCTCTGCACAACGCACAAGTGGAAACAGGCCCATCCACTTGTATTGGTTGTGCGAATCCGCATGCGGACAACGCATGCGGATTCGCTATAGTGGAAATGAGCCCTTAGTGTTGCACCAAAAGACAGTACTGTCAGTGGCAGCTGGGATCAGTTGTCTCCAAAAAAACACACTGTATTGCAAATAATTTTGTCTCAGTGTTGCACCAAAAGACAGTACTTTGAGGTGCAGCTGGAATCAGGTGTGTCTCCAAAAAAAACCACACTTTCTTGCAATTAAATTTGTCTTAGTGTTGCACCAAAAGACAGTACTTTCAGTGTCAGCTGGGATCAGTTGTGCCCATAAAAAACACACTTTATTGCATCTTACTCTTGCTTAGTGATGTATAAAAAGCAGTACGCGATTAGTGTGTTTAGTGCAGGCAGGCAGGTTCAGAGTGCTCACTTGTATTCAGCTAGCCAGTCATACACTTCATCTACTACTTACAGACAGTCAGACTGCCACTGCAGTTCGTTCACCACGTTTCGTGAGCCCATCATGAGTTTCTCACAGACCTCCACTGTGAGCAGCACTAACAGCACAACAGCCAATGCCCCACGCAAGTTATAACATCCACCCCAGCAGCCAGTGGTCAGCAGCATCCCTCCCCGGATGACAGCGTTGTGTCCCTCGATCCAGCGCCAGGGCGATTATTGAGGGCTGCCGTTGAGGAGATGATGGGGCCTGATGTGGGGGAGGAGGTTGGGCTCGGGCCAGCATCCCAAGTTAATGTTGAGGATGATGAGGGGTCTGTGTCTGGGGATGTTGGGGTGGCAGAGGTGGTGGGGGGGGGGGGGTCAAGAGAAGAGTTCTATGATGATAATGATGATCAGGACCATCTGTATGTGCCTCAGAGTCCGACCCCGGAAAACATGTTGTATCATGTGTGTTGTATCATGAAAACATGTTGTATCGTGTGTTTAGGTACTAAAATCTGTGTTCCCACTGCCTGGGTCCACGGATGCATATAATTTTTTGGGCAGCACTATTAAGCACCTACCTCTCTGGCTCCTTCTCCTCCACCGCCTCTCCAAACTCTACCTCACCCAGCAGTGCTAACTCAGCAATAGGTGCGTGGAAGCGGTGCAGCACAGCTGTTGCCATGCGTCAGCAGGCCTTATTAAAGCTGATCTGCCTTGGAGATAAGCGGCACACAGGTGCTGAAATTTGGAAGGGAATACAGGAACAGACCCAGTTGTGGCTGGCACCGCTGGACCTGGCTGGAACCAGGCCTGGTTGTGTGTGATGATGGGAGCAATCTCATTAGTGCGTTACAGTTGGCAAAGCTGAGACACATCCCTTGCCTGGCCCACGTTCTGAACCTAGTGGTTCAGCGGTTCCTGAGGACATACCCAGACATGGCGGATCTTCTGCAGAAGGTGTGACAAGTGGCAAAGCATTTTTGCAAATCCAGTACCGTTGGTACCACTGCAGCAGCAATTCGGTCTACCCAACCATCGCTTGGTGTGTGATGTCCCCATGCGCTGGAATTCGACGCTGCACATGTTAGCAAGCCTTTGCCAGCAGAAGAATGCAGTAGTCCAGTACCTGATGGAGCAGTACCGAGGCAGTCAGCCTCGGTCAGACTGACTTCCGCTAACCCAGGACTAGGAGGGGAGCTGCAGCTAGTGCCCACAAGGGAATGGTATCGGTAGTGTCCAAGGAGTGGAAAAGTTTTCTGACACCCAGGCAGCAGCCCACAGAACAGCGTTCGCGCAGTTCCACCTACAACACCGCTCGCCTGCGGAGGATGGTCAAGGACAACATGTCAGATGGCGTAGCCGTGTTGAACGATCCATCATAGTTACATAGTTACATATTTATTTTGGTTGAAAAAAGACATACGTCCATCGAGTTCAACCAGTCCCCTTTAATTATTGGGTCTCTAAGCTAGACACCTGGCACGAACTGGCAATGTACGCAATAGAGGTGCTGGCTTATCCTGCCGCCAGCGTTATGTCCGAACGTTGTTTCAGTTCTGCCGGAGGCATCGTTACAGATAGGCGTATCCGCCTGTCCACTGCAAATGCAGACCGTCTGACACAAATACAAATGAATAAATCGTGGATTGGAACCGACCTCGCAACACCCCCTGACCAAGCACCATGAACATCTGTGCTGGGTTAGCGTTGCCGGTCCCAGATAGGAATAGGACTGCTTTTCAGGAATATCTCCTTTGTATAATATTTATTAATAAATGGCGGCAAAATGCATTGGTTTAAAGTGAACCTGAGGAGAATGAGATGGAGGTTGCCGTATTTATTTCCTTTTAAACTATACCAGTTACCTGGAAGCCACAATCGTCTATTTGGATGCAGTGGTGTGTGAATTAAACCAGAAAGAAGTATGCAGGTAATCTTCCCAGGTCGGACATTGTTGTCAGAAACCCCTGATCTGCTGCATGCTTGTTCAGGGTCTATGCCTGAACGTATTAGAGGCAGAGGATCTGCAGGACAAGCAGGCAACTGGTGTTGCTTAAAAGGAAATAAATATGGCAGCCTCCATGTCACTCTCACCTCGGGTTCACTTAAGCATGCATTTTGTCCTCATGCAAGGCCTGGGTTGTGTCTCAAAGCGTGGACTTGCTCTCCTGTACCCAGAGCCGGGACAAGGTCCTCCAGCACCCAAGGCTGAGACACCAAAGTGCGCCCCTCCATCCCTACCACCCCAGCCATCACACACTGATTGCTATTAGACTAAGAGGTGCCACAGGGCCCACAACCTCCCCAACACCTTAATAACTAGTTCTATGGCTTGCAGTCACTGCCATGTATGCCCTTTTCCTATTTCTTTCTGCTTCAAACACAATTAGGAATGACAGCTGAATGAATTCTGCGCCCCCTCCTACACTGCGCCCTGAGGCTGGAGCCTCTCCAGCCTATGCCTCGGCCCGGCCCTGCCTGTACCTCCTCTTCCATCCTGTGTGCTGGGTTAGCGTTGCCGGTCCCATTTTCAGGAATATCTCGTAAGAGGTGCCTCGGTCACATGGCTCCCCGTTTTTTTTTCTGTCTTTTAGCTTTTTTAGTTCGGTTTAGTAGTTTGTTTGTAGCTCCTATTAGTTCTAGTCTTGTCTAGTTTGTCTATCAAGGAGGAAGGAGCACTCCCAAATCTCAGCTGCGGCTCCCGGAGCCACCCGCCTCCCAGCCCAGGTCTCCACATCACCGGACTCAGACCCTCCGGAACCCGCACTGCAGCATCTCTCACCTGCCTCCTGCAGCATCCCTCTCCGGACTTCTCGTTCTCCACAGCAGGGGCATCAAGGCCACAGCAGCGGCACCAGCACAAGGCCTGCTCGTCCTGTCCCCCCCATCTGCCGCGGACAGCAGCGCACCGCTCCAGCCCCAGGCCGCCTCCTGGCCTCCACGCTCCCAGCGGCAGCTCCAGCTACAGGCCTGCTCGTCACCCCTACCAGCCTCGATCTCCACAGCAGGGGCACCGCTCCGGCGCCGGTCCCGCCTCCCGGACTCCACGCTCTCGGCAGCGGCTCCATCTTCAGGCCGATTGTCCCCCTCCAGCCGCGGACAGCAGTGCTCCGCTCCGGCCCCAGGCCCGCCCCCCGGACGCCACTTCCCAGCAGTGGCCCCATCTCCAGGCCTGCTTGTCCCCCTCCAGCGCGGACAGAAGCGCACCGCTCCGGCCCCGCTTCCCGGACTCCACACCCCAGCAGTGGCCCCATCTACAGGCCTGCTTGTCCCCCTCCAGCCGCGGACAGCAGCGCACCGCTCAGGCCCCAGGCCCGCCCCCCGGACCTCAAGCTCCCAGTAGCGGCACCATCCCCAGGCCTGCTCCCCCCACCAGTCAGCAGCGCTCCGCTCTGGCATCAGGAGCGCCCATCCAGCACGGGGGCCCTGGGTCACTGCCCGCAGAAGATCCACAGGTTCCGACAGGCACGCCGGGCCCTCCACCGCCGGCATCCAGCCGTCCCACCACGTGGCTGCCTGACGCCCTGCCTGCAAGCCTCGGCCTACCTACCACCACCAAGGGGCCCCCACTCTCGCAGCCCTGCCTGCCACTCCAGCGACCAGGATACGGTGAGCCTGCCAAACCACTGCAACTGTTACTATGACTCTGCTGCCACTGTGATGCTATGACTGCTGCCACTGTGATGCTATGTCTCTGCTGCCACTGTGATGCTATGTCTCTGCTGCCACTGTGATGCTATGTCTCTGCTGCCACTGTGAAGCCTCTCTGGGCTCCCCCATCTGTGCCTGCTCCCACCTGTGCTGCCCAACCTGTGCCACTACCAGCCATCTGTGCTTGCCCCCACCTGTGCTTGCTTCCACTTGTGCCCCTGTCTGCTCCTGGGAACTATGCTTGCTGCCCGCTCTGTCTCCCCAGGCTCCACTGTTCCAGCTGCTGCCGTCCCAGGTGGGAGCGCGGGGAAGCAACTCTCAAGGGAGACTAGAACTGTACGCTCCCTATCCCGCACTGAACTCCTGGAATGGGAGCCCCTTGCTGGCTGCGACCGGCCCTTTGAAGCCACCCTGCGGGAGACAGTCAACTCCCACATCGCGCTCCTAACTAGGAGCGCCAGGGGCCCTCCAAAGAATCGCCACCACAGGGGGAGAAGGGCGGGGGCTCGGGTGAGGCTGAAGAGAAGAGGACTACTCACTCCCATACCGGCCATACTCCTAGCGAACGTCTGCTCACTCCAAAACAAGGTAGATGAACTGCTCCTACTGCTCGGCCGTAAACCCTCGCTAAGCAAGAACACCCCTGTGCTCTGCTTCACGGAGACCTGGCTCAACGAAAATGTCCCGGACAACGCTGTACAGATGCCAGGCTACTCCCTCTTCCGGGCAGACCGGGATCGAGACCTCTCCGGGAAAATGAGAGGAGGCGGCATATGCCTCTACGCAAACTCCGACTGGTGTACCAACATCTCACTCCTCAGCAAGTTCTGCTCCCCTGACGTCGAACTCCTAGCCATCAACTGTAGGCCCAGGTACTCACCTAGGGAGTTCTCCTCCTTCATTCTGATTGGGGTCTACATCCCCCCGGATTCCAACACCAGGAGTGCCCTGAGAACACTGAGTGATTATATCTCGGAGTGGGAAACTGCCTTCCCGGAGGCCCTCATCATCACCTCAGGGGACTTCAACGGCGCAAACCTGCGACAGGAGCTGCCCCACTACCAGCAGCACATCACCTGCCCCACCAGGAACCACAACACCCTAGACAAATGCTATACAACCCTCAGAAACGCTTACAAGGCCTCTCGAGGCGCTCCCCTAGGGAACTCAGATCACTGCGTGATCCACCTGACCCCCACTTACAGAAGGCAGCTTGAGTCGTCAAAGCCCATCACTAGAACCGTCAAAAAGTGGACAGAGGACGCAAAACTGAGGTTGCAGGCGTGCCTGGAATGCACCGACTGGTCGACCCTGGAGGCACCCACCTTGGAGGAATGGTCTGAAAACATCCTCTCCTACGTCCGCTTCTGCGAGGATGCATGCATTCCAACCAAAACCTTCAAAGTCTTCCCAAATGATAAGCCCTGGTTCAACAGCAACCTACGACGTCTCCGGAAGATCAAGGAGGAGGCACATAAGTCGGGCACCCCAGAAGAGTACAGGGAAGCCAGGAACACCCTGAATAGAGATCTGAAAGCCGCAAAAAGGACCTACTCTAACAAGGTAGGCCTCAGCCTACAGTCCAACAACTCGCGAGAAGTCTGGAAGGGACTCAAGGCGGCAACGAACTTCAAACCTCCCCTTCATCAAGCAGCCCCCAGTTCACAATTAGCGGAGGAACTCAACGAGTTCTACTGCAGATTTGATCTCCAACCCAAGCAGCCTGGGGCCCCGGCAGCCCAGTCAGCTCCAGACTTCAGGCATCAGGCATCCGCGAAGGAAGACGCCCAGGGCCCCTCAGGGGCCGGGGGCATCCCCGCTCTGACCGCAGTACAGGAGGGGGATGTGCTACGACACCTCCGCAGACTCAACCCTAGAAAAGCCTCAGGACCGGATGGGGTGTCCTCTCTCTGCTTGAGAACCTGCGCAATCCAACTAGCCCCCATCCTCACCTCCCTCTACAACAAATCCTTATCAGAAGGAAAGGTCCCTTCCTGCTTCAAAAGGTCCACAATTATCCCCGTCCCCAAAAAACCAGGGAACACGGATCTCAACAACTTCAGACCTGTGGCCCTGACCCCCATCATCATGAAAGTATTCGAGAGGCTAGTGCTGGCCCACCTGAAGCACTCCACCCGCACCCTCCTTGACCCACTCCAGTTTGCCTACAGGGAAAACCGATCAGTTGACGATGCCATCAATGTCAGCCTGGCATACATCTCGGAACACCTCGACAGTCCAAAAGCCTATGCTAGGGTCCTTTTCCTAGACTTCAGCTCGGCTTTCAACACCATCTGCCCGGACATTCTGATCGACAACCTTGCGCATCTTGGGGCGGATTCCCTCCTCTGCGGGTGGGTAAAGGACTTTCTCTCCAACAGAACTCAACGGGTCAAGCTTGGCAGTTGCATCTCCAGCGAGAGATCCACCAACGTTGGGGCCCCGCAGGGCTGCGTGCTATCCCCTCTCCTGTTTTCTCTGTACACTAACAACTGTACCTCGGCCTCCGACACCGTCAAAGTTATCAAATTCGCAGATGATACCACGCTTATCGGCCTCATCGACAGAAACGGGGAGGACGCTTACCGAAACGAAGTTGCGAGGATCTGTAACTGGTGCAAGGACAACAATCTTGTTCTCAATACAGCAAAGACCGTGGAACTTATCGTGGACTTCCGGAAACTCCCTCCGGCCCCCCTACCAGTGTTCATCGACGGGTCCGAGGTCTCCAGAGTCCAAAGCGTACGGTTCCTAGGCTCAACCCTAACAAGCGACCTCAAATGGGGGCAGAACACCACCAGAACCCAGAAGAAAGCTCAGCAGCGGCTTTTCTTCCTACGCCAACTGAAAAAATTCGGAATGTCACGGGATCTGCTCACCAGCTTTTACTCTGCGACCATCGAATCCATCCTCTGCTGCTCCATCATCGTCTGGTACGCAGGAGCAACCGCTACAGACAAATACAAACTCCACAGAGTGATAAAAGCTGCAGAAAAGATCATTGGCACCCACCTGCCCTCCCTAGATCTCCTCTACTCCACAAGAATGGAGACAAGGGCCTCCAAGATCTTACTCGACCCCTCCCACCCGGGCAGACGATACTTCGAGACCCTTCCACTGGGACGCCGTCTTAGATCCATCCCCGCCAAGACCACTAGGCGCATGAACACCTTCTTCCCACAAGCAGTTCTTCTGTTGAACTCACTGAACTCAAACCCCCCCCCCCCCCCTTCCCGGCCTACATCCCGGGGTCACCCTAGCCCCAGGCATCCCTCCCTCTCAGCTGTAAACTCTGACTGAAACATGGTCTCCCACAGTGGCGATCACTCCCCCATACCCCCCCCCCCCCCCCCCAGGACTCCACTTAATACTGGGATGCTCTAAATGTATGTATGTCCTGCTTGCCTTTGCTATCTCTGCCATGCGTTGTTATGTGTTGTTATATGTATATGCCATGTGAACCACAAGCAATTCCAGGCACACCACTCGGTGTGTTTGGCGATAATAAAGATGATTCTGATTCTGATTCTGATTCTATTACATTTATCACTGCATGGCGACAAAATGCATTGCTTTACGCATGCATTTTGTCCTCGTGCCAGGCCTGGGTTGTGTCTCAAAGTGTGGCCTTGCTCTCCTGTACCGCCTCTTCCATCATGTGTGCTGGGTTAGCGTTGCCGGTCCCATTGGTAGGACTGCTTTTCAGGAATATCTCATTGCCATTATATTTATCAATGCATGGCGACAAAATGCATTGCTTTAAGCCTGCATTTTGTCCTCATGCAAGGCCTGGGTTGTGTCACAAAGCATGGCCTTGCTCTCCTGTACCTCCTCTTCCATCCGGTGTGCTGGGTTAGCGCAGCCGGTCCCATTGGTACTAGGACAGCTTTTCAGGATCTGATTCCCCCCCACTATTTCTAAGCCATTTTGCAGAAGTTTCCCTCATTTTTTGTGTTTTTTCTGGCCTGCAAAGCAGAATATTCGGGTCCCTATTGACTTCCATTATGTTCGGGATTCGGCACGAATATGCAGAATATCTGGACCATGTTCAGCCGAACCGAACCCGAATATCTGGATGTTCGATCAACACTACTTCTGACGGTGCTGAAGTTACTCACTGCTGCGCCCAAGTCTCATGCGCTGGAATGAAAGTGTTCGAGACAGATGTACTCTCAACATTGAGTAGCTAGAGTTTCCCACAAGTATTAAGTAGCTAGAGGTGTCCCTGACTGAACTGAGATCTCGTCAGTTGAATTCCAAGAGCAGGTTGAGTAATCTCTTATTTACTCCCTCATCAGGACTCTGCATTGGGAAGGAGGTAGCGAGGCACTCGGGGAGGGAAGTGAGCTGCCTTTCCATCATCAGGCGCCTGTGGGCACGTGCCTACAGTGCCTTATGGAAAATCCAGCCCTACACACACACACGATTGCCTAAGCACCGTGCAGATGATGCGAAAAATCCAGATAAAAACGCACCGTTTGTGCAAGCGACCGTAACTGACGGTAAACAATGGTATTAGTGCTGTCCATTCATTTGAACAGCAGCGATTAAGTGACATACACCGTGGCTGCCATTTAATGTCGCAGGACGCCCATGTGAACAGTCACAGTGAGTTTGAACTTTTGTACCTTCTCTGAGGCTACTTACACACCAGGACGCTGCGTTTAGGGGACGTTATAGGGCACATAACGTGCCCCTAACGCAACGCCTGGTGGTGTTGGAGCAGGACGCTACCAAGAGCCGCGTTACAAGCAGCTCTTGGTGCGCCTGCTCTGTCGGAGGCGCTGCGGAGACCACGTGAGCGGAGCTCTCCGCATCACGTGGTCCCGCCAGCCAATCAGCGGTCGCTCCAAAGAGTAAACACTGCAAGTGCAGTGAATATAAAGTAGCCATGTGCCTGTCTACATAGTGGCCTCTCCCCGCCTCTTCTCCACCCCTAAAATAAAAAAAACACCCGTACTGAGCATGTGCAAACAGTCGGCTTAGCCGCGTATAAAGTACTGCATGCAGTATGTTGATCTTGACGTGAAGCGTTACCGTGTAACGCAACGTGGGCACTGTGAACAGATTTATCATTGCTGCGTTACAGGCTGCTCTAACGCGCGCCTGTAACGTCCCACTGTGAAACCAGCCTTAAGCAGGCTGAGGCCATAGACGAATGTTTTTTTTTTACCAGTAAGATTTGATCACAGTCTAAAACCTGACGGTTATCTGTGAAACGACGAGCCACACCGATTATAATTTTGATCGCTTCACAGCAAAAATCAATCCAAATTTTAGTGGATTGATTGGGGGGGGGGGGGGGGGGATGAGTGGCGGTAGATCAACGGCCCAGTTCAATAGATGGTGGAGTCTATTAAAAATCTGTATATCGTGTATGGGGGAGATTCAGATCAGAGATGAATCTGTTTGCCACATTGGGCTAAAGTCTAAACATGTATGACCAAGAGTAATTGGTATGTATATCTAAAATCCAAAAACCTTAATCGTGCGCTCCTCAACTGCTAATGACTCCTCTAATTGACCTGGATCGCTCCTGTACTGAGTGTGTGTGTCACTCTCTCAATGCAATGTAGATGCATTGGTATGTATATCTACAACACATAAAACTTCACTTTGCCTCCAGGGTCATAGATATACCTACTCTGTTGTTAACGATTGCTGCGCACGACTGCACACCTGGCAGCTCTAAAGCTAGCATTTATTGGTGCTCCTGCCTGTTTTTCGTGAATGATCACTGTTATAGCCAGTAACAATGATCATTTTGTACTTAGGGATTTTTCACACTGAAACTCCTCGAATATTGCAATTGTTAAACGCTTAGCAATGGCATTCTTTCAGCAAGATCAACCAAAAATTGCAATGGCTAAGCGTTTAGCGGTTGCAAATTTTTGGCGATTGGATGTGCGATTCTCATTTAGGGAAGAAGAATCGCAAGATAATCGTTCCTAAAATGCAGCGCAATCACCCCCTCCCTCGCTCCGGACAGCTTCCAGACGGGTTTGGTGTTCCGTGGATGATTTTGAATATGCAGTGCATGTTTTAGTGTGTGCTTCAACCACCATAAGCCTCCAGCATTTACCGGCAGTCTATGATAATTGCAGGTGCTTTGTGATATCATGCAGGGGGGTGGGGGGCAGGGGGGATGGAACGGGAAATTGCAGTGAAAGAAATTGCATAGTTTGGAAAAGATCTGCACTTCTATCTGAAAAGCATTATTCTAAAAGCAAACCTACCTTTTCAGTAACTTGAATAAATTCAATAGAAAATCAGTGAAGGAAAGTGCCCTCTAGTGTCTAGTTTCAGTATTTTAGTTGTTGCTTCGCTGTATTATACACCCAACCCAGTTTACTGCTGAAACCAATAGTAGACTGTGGAGCTGAGTTGTACTCAGAGACGTTAAAAACCAAAGATTTGATACTTACCTCGGGCTTCCTCCAGCTCCATAAGCACCGCTAAGTCCCTCGCCGTCCTCCCACGTGCCTCTGATCTGCCGCTAAAGACCCCGACTGACGCAATTAAGCCAGTTACCGGGTCTGATAGCAGCAGAAAGGCAGACCACGGGAGGACGGCGAGGGACTCACACATGCTTATGCTGCTGGAGGAAGCTGCGGGTGAGCAACAAATCTTTCCCTGACAGCTCTGGTACACGTTAACTACCTGGGGACCGCCTAACGCCGATGGGCGTGGCTGCAGCAGCAGCCCCAGGACCGCCTAACGCAGATTGGCATCAAGTCCTTGGGCTGCTGTTTCCCAGGGAATGGCCGTGCGCATGCGTGATCTTTCCCTGCCACTTAACAGAACGGAGTTCCATGAATAGCCTGCTAGCTGCCGATCGCGGCTAGCAGGCTGTTTATAAACGAAAGGGGAAAGAAATCCCCTTAGTTTACATCCGTACAGCGCTGCGGTCTACGGCAGCGCTGTACAAGATTGGCGATACCCGGCCCTCTGATTGGCCGGGGACGGCTGTCCTCTCATAGGCTGATGCCTATGAGAGGCGGAACAGGACGGATCACCATCCTGTTCCAATTCAGATACCGGAGGGGAGGGGGGAAGAGGAGGGACGGAGGGAGGGAGAGAGAGCCTCGATGAGGCTAAAGAAAAAAAAACTGCCACAGCGATCGGCCCCCTTCCGGCGGCATGTCCCGTTAGGGACAAAAAAAGAGGTGAGTCCGATCGCTGGGCTCCATAGCTGGGCTGTGCAGGAGGCTGAAAAGCCTGCACAGCCCAGCCCAACAAAAAAGAGCCTGGTCGTTAGGGGGGGGTTAGCACTGTGGTCATCAAGTGGTTAAAAGGAAATTCCAAATTTGTGAAAAAACACATGAAGATAAACGGCCCTAAATCAGTGCCTGAGCCTCACAAGTCTTTTTGTGCCATCTAATGTTTTTAAAAATCCCTTGTACGGTATTTTTCAATTTGCAGCCAGCTAGGAATTTCCAAAACTAACAGTAAGCTCTGCAGCGGTAGCTACAGACCTACAGCATGCCCAATCGATGATGTGACCAATTTTGGGCTGAAATTGGTCGCATGTATCGATCGAACATGCTGCAAGATGTCGGGCCGTCGTGGTTGATTCGGTGAGCGGCATTAATGGTGAGTGCCGAAAGCAACGAAGCCCCCTGCACTGTTCCACCTAGTGTATAAATGTGCCGCCCGTATGCACTTATACAATACCTGTCCTGTGTCGTCACACATGGGCCATGCGCGTATAGTGCTAATGGAGCGGCGGGGATTCTGGAGACGGAAGGGCACCACATGGTGGGCGAGATTCCGAGAGATTTCAGCATGACATTGATCGGGAATCGGTCTGCGGTGTATGGGCAGTCGACAGATCTCTCTCTAATCAAATTCGATCAGAGAGAGATTTGTCTCTTGGTCGAATCTGCCCATCATCGCTAAATGTATGGCTACCTTTAGTCTTGGTTCGCAATTGAAATCGCTGACACCATCGATTTTTTGCGCATTTTTTTCCTCCTCCCGGCACTTACCTGCGCGCTTTCATTTTGTGTAAAACGCTTTTCAAAGCGCTTTTGCTGAGCGATTTGTTTTTTCACTTCCTGATGCAAGTCAGGAGGTGAACTCTTTGACCCGGAAACGAATAAATACAATGTGTTTATTCATAAAAGAGCGAACTCAATCGCCGCACAAAGCGATTTTGTGAACGTTTTGCGCTTTTCCTATACCTTCCATTCAGGGGAGGACTGGTCAGGGGGGAAGGGGGGAGATCTCCCCCAAGGCTGCCTCTCATTTAATGATTTAGGGCTGGCACTGTGAATGGTGAATTCAGGTTTTTGTATAAGGCAATGTGAAACACTAGGCTGAATGAGGGAAATAAACGCCCAATTACAGATCAATTGCAAGGCGGGCAAGCTAGTAAATATACACAGCATGATACAGAGCAGAGGCTTGCCTGCAGGGTCCGTGGGGAAAAATCTGTCTGGTCTCTCACCATTGTTAACTGCATGTGCACAGCTACATAACATATTGTCTAGGCTGAAAAGTTTTCGCCAGTCCCTAGACTCCAGACGGGCTGCTTGCAGGACTTGTGTAAGACATAGAAACCCAAACCGTTGTAACTCAAAATGTATTATGTGCCCCCCCGGTGCCAGTGCATTTATACTTTACATGTCACGCTGTCCCTCGAGTGTCCATGCTGTATTTCACACGTGACTATCGGTATATAGCACGTGGGGCACATGTGTGATGTCATTTAGGCTGGGGCTGCCGTGAAATCGGGCCTCTAGTTTGTGTTTTCCCCCCAGGCCAAAAGGTCCCAGTCCTCCCCTGCTTCCATTGTAGCAAATTCGCCCTAAAAAATGGTACAGGCAGCGCTTTGCTGAGCGGATCGGAAACAAACTGCTCAGATGTGAACTCTCTCATAGGGAATCATTGCACAAGTGCTTTCAGGGCCATTTTGCAAATCGCAGGCGCTTAAAAAATAGCAAAAACGCCCTAGGTGTGAACAAGCCCTTAACATTTTCATGCCTGACTTTAATATTTCTTATTTCTATAAACGTGCTGCTACTCCATTGCGTAAACGATTCTCAGTTTCCAGTTACATCATCTCCATGCCCTTCATTTGTCCTCAGAAACATAAAGAGACTCTTGTGTTCTTAATGATACTGATCCGGAACAGCCCTGGAGATATTTGATGTCTTGCAAGCTTCTAATAGCAGCTGATTCACCATGAAAAAGAGAAGAGAGACATGCATAGGTGACCTGTGATCCAATGTGAGCATTCTGGGAAACGCAGAGCAAGCAATACCTAGACTACAATATGTCAAATGTTGTAATCATGATTTCCTAATGCTCCGAGGGCAAAAACACACAGATTAGAGCACGCAGTTTTCTCCTGCCAGCAAAGCATGATTGTTTCACTTCAGTAGTGGGCAGTGACTGATTCAAGAGCGTCGAGAGGACGTTAGAGAAAAAAGACAGGTAATAAATTATGTTTAGAATGTTGATATTTTTCCTACCTTGAAACCCATAAGAGTAAAATTTGGATTTGCAAGGGGTTTCCTAATTCATTCCTGTTGTTGCTTCTCTGACTCTCTGCCTGAAATCTCAATAAAAGGCTTTAAAACGCACACCTGAAGTGTACAATGCAGGCTCTCTATTTTGCACTGGAGAGACTCTTTAACAATTTAGCAGCTAATTTATTTAGAGGCTTGCAAGTGCTCCAGGCCAATTTATTTTAGCACTTTTTTTAAATTTCTTTATTTGTTCATTTCCCTAGCTTCTAATGAGTACCGCTGTAATGTGTATTTTATGGCCAGTTGCTACTAGAGGGCAGTGTGAGACAATAACAGAGGACTTCTGCTTTCAGTTTCTATATTTTCTACTAGTGAGAGAGAGAGATCAAAGCATTTCAAGAATTTACAGCACAATGGGTTCTGCCTGCTGAGGTCAAACGCTGTGCACTTATCTCAAACGAGATAACTCTATTGAAGCTGCTAATGGGTTAAAGGACAACTGTAGTGAGAAGCATATGGAGGCTGCCATATTTGTTTCCCTTTAACTGCTTGCCGACCGCGTCACGCCGATGGGCGTGACCGCAGCGGCAGCCCCAGGACCGCCTAACACCGATCGGTGTAAAGTCCTGCGGCAGCAGTTTGCAAGAGATCGCGTGCAGGCTGCTGACTGAAGAAGAATCTTCAGCTTTTAGCCATGGCTAACTTTTAGCCATTCCGATAACTTGGAAACCATTCATACTGTATATTTGTTTCTATTAGTTTTATGGCATGGTTAATGTTTTTTTTTTAACAATTGAAGTTTTTTATTGATTTTTTAGGGAAAGAGGAATACAGCAGTGTTGCCAACCACCCGTAAATTTACGGGCAGCCCGTACATTTTGATACAAAATAAGCTGCCCGTGAATTCCGTAAGGAATTCAGCAGCGTCCGTAAGGGCGGCCAGTCGGCCGCTCGCCCTGTTGCAGGAGGACAGCAGTGCAGTGGAGGAAGAGCTGTGGGCAGCGGTGGAGAAGGGGGGCAATCTCCCCCCCCCCTTCCCTCACCTTAGTGCTCTCCCTCCCTCGCTGTCCCCTCCTGAACTAAGTGCTGAGTGGCGTTTGGCAGCGGGCGGGACTTACCTTCCGTCTCGCTCCAAGCGCCGGAAGTTCTGCTGCTCTGGTCTGGACTGACCAGAGTAGCGGCAAATCATCCCGCGCCGGCGACGAGATGCAGGTAAGTTCCGCTCGCTGCCGCCTGCCGGCCACTCATCACTTAGTTCAGGAGGGGACAGCGAGGGAGGGAGAGCACTAAGGTGAGGGAAGGGGGGGGAGATTGCCCCCCTTCTCCATCGCTGATGCCACAGCTCTCCCTCCACTGCGCTGCTGTCCTCCTGCTGGGGGGGGGGGGTCACCTGGCTACCTATTGTGGGCACATATACCTCTGGCTACATATACTGGGACATATACCTGTGGCTACATATACTGGGCACATATACCCTGCCTACATATACTGGGCACAAATACCTCTGGCTACATATACTGGGCACATATAACCCTGACTACATATACTGGGACATATACCTGTGGCTACATTTACTGGGCACATATACCCTTCCTACATATACTGGGCACATATACCCTTGCCTACATATACTGGGCACATATACCCCTGCCTACATATACTGGGCACATATACCCTGCCTACATATACTGGACACATATACCCCTGCCTACATATACTGGGCACATATACCCCTGCCTACATATACTGGGCACATATACCCCTGCCTACATATACTGGGCACATATACCCCTGCCTACATATACTGGGGACATATACCTCTGGCTACATATACTGGGGACATATACCCCTGCCTACATATACTGGGCACATATACCCCTGGCTACATATACTGGGGACATATACCTCTGGCTACATATACTGGGCACATATACCCCTGCCTACATATACTGGGGACATATACCTCTGGCTACA
The DNA here is from genome assembly GCF_040937935.1 of Hyperolius riggenbachi. NCBI lineage: Eukaryota > Metazoa > Chordata > Amphibia > Anura > Hyperoliidae > Hyperolius > Hyperolius riggenbachi. The sequence goes on from NC_090648.1 coordinate 90,656,220, forward strand.
TATACTGGGCACATATATCCCTGGCTACATATACTGAGGACGCTGGCTGTTTGTCATTATGTGCATTTACTGGTGAAAAGCTGTCTCTTATTATGTGCATTTACTGGTGAAAAGCTGTCTTTTATTATGTGCATTTACTGGTGAAAAGCTGTCTCTTATTACGTGTATTTACTGGTGAAAAGCTGTCTCTCATTACGTGCATTTACTGGTTAAAAGCTGTCTCTCATTACGTGCATTTACTGGTGAAAAGCTGTCTCTCATTACGTGCATTTACTGGTGAAAAGCTGTCTCTCATTACGTGCATTTACTGGTGAAAAGCTGTCTCTCATTACGTGCATTTACTGGTGAAAAGCTGTCTCTCATTACGTGCATTTACTGGTGAAAAGCTGTCTCTCATTACGTGCATTTACTGGTGAAAAGCTGTCTCTCATTACGTGCATTTACTGGTGAAAAGCTGTCTCTCATTACGTCCATTTACTGGTGAAAAGCTGTCTCTCATTACGTGTCTGTCTCTTATGTGCATTTACTGGTGAAACGCTGTCTCTCATTATGTGCATTTACTTGCCATGCCCAATGCCGTCGCCGCGGCGCGCCTTGCACGCCGCAAATTTCCTCGAGCATGTTGCCCCTTACCCATTTGACTGCCCCCCAGAGGCGTAGCTAGGGTTTCCAGCGCCCGGGGACAAAGACTATTAATGCGCCCTGTAAGGTCAAAAAAGGGGCGTCGGCATGGTAATGGGTGGGGCCAAATGTACATGACCTTAGCAGTGGTGTAAAAGGTCTGGCAGGGAAGTTTGAGCTCTGCCATAGTGTTTCCCCCCAAAATACATGTAATCTGACAGCATTTCACCAAAAATACATGTAATTTGGCAGAGGTTCCTCCAAAATACAGATATTTGACAATGGTTGCCCCAAAATAGACACAATCTGGCAGCAGTGGTTCCCCCAACATACATATAATCTGGCAGCTGTTCCCCAAAAATACAGTTAATCTGGCAGCAGTTTCCCCAAAATAGGTGCCCCCAGTATAGGTAACCAGGTCTATAGGTGTCCCCAGTGGTAGTAACCAGGTAAATAAATAAAAAAAAAACACAGGTCACAGCTGGGCGCCCCTAGGGACCCAGCGCCCGGGGGCACTTGTCCTACCCCGCCCACCCCTAGCTACGCCCCTGCTGCCCCCTCATATGTGCCAGTCTAGAACTGGCCCTGTACCCCTGCCTACATATACTGGGCTACCTGTTCTGGGGACATCTCTCCCCCTGGCTACCTGTTCTGGGGACATCTATATCCCTGGCCACCTATTCTGGGGACACCTATAGACCTGGGGCTACCTATTTTTTGGGAACCACTGCTGTCAGATTAAATGTATTTTGGGGAACTGCTGCCAGATTATGTGTATGTTGGGGGAATCGCTGCTGCCAGATTACATCTATTTTTTGGGGACCACTGCCATATAATCTGTATTTTGGAAGAACCTCTGCCAGATTACGTGGATTTTTGGTGAAATGCTGTAAGATTACATGTATTTTGGGGGAAGGGGGGAAAACACTATAGCAGAGCTCAAACTTCCCTGGCAGACCTTTTACAGCAATACTAAAATCATGTATATTTGGCCCCACCCATGACCACGCCCACATTCTGTCGCGTGACCATGCCCATTTTTCGATTTTGTCAGTAAAAAAAATCTTTTGTCAGTAAATTTTTAGGTATTTGTCAGTAAAAAAATAACGTGAAAGGTTGGCAACACTGAAATACAGCATAGTATACATATAGGTGTACAACATCAAAAAGTTGACATACTGTAATATAGTAGATCAGTACATAGCAATGTTATGCGGAAAATCACAAGTAACATGAACAAGGCTAATATGACAGGTCAACAATTCATGTCGTAATAACAGATTGCAATAATAAGATAAATGGTTACAGTATGCCGTAGAAAAAGAAGAGAAGAGAGAAGAAAAAGCGGAAAAAGAAAAGGGAAAGAAGGAAAAGAAGTGACTGCCACTGCACGGGCCCCACGTACGTTCCGGCGTGAAGTACCGTAATCTCTATGTAAAACTTCAGTTTGCACTAGGTGATCTTTGGCTCAATTGGCTGAAATTAGTTCCAGAATTTCGTCCCAGTCATCCCTCTCTAGAGCTACGTACACACATGCGACAACGATCGTTCGTTGTCAACGACGAACGAACTTTTAATTGATGAAATAACGACCTAAGTAAAGTTAGTTTTAAAAGGTGTGTAACGATCAGATCGTTAGAACAAACGTTACATCACGTAAAAGCAACTATTGCGCATGCATAAAAATGAAAAGTTCCATGGATAAATAGTGAAATGCGCATGTCAAGCCTAGTACGAGCGATCGTTTCCAACGATGTACTACTCTTGCAAACGATCGTCAATGGAAAAAATCCGCCAAGCTAGATCATTCGTTTTTAACGATCTAGCTTGCCCGTCGTTAGACTTAATGGTCGTTGGCTGCTTTTTTTTAAACAATCGTCGTTTGAAACGATCGGGGAACGATTGTTTCAAATGACTATAGTCGCATGTGTGTACGCACCTTAGGGCCCATATGCAATTCACTTTTTCACCTGAATTTTCTCCTGGGTGATATTTTTACATTTGTTAATAAAATACATTTTAAGCCATTAGAAAGCAAGAAAATGCTCAAAATAATTTTGATAGCACTTTTTCATTTACTTTTTGGTACTTTTTTAGTTGAAAAGTGCTGGAAAGTTATATTAAATCAAAGATGAAAAATTATCTCCTAGGAGAAAACTTGGGTGAAAACGTTAATTTCATATGGGTCTAGATCTGTTACATCCAACTGCCATTTCTGTAAGCAATTATCTAATCTATCATTATTTAATGTCAAAAGTTCCATGTATTTTGCTGATAGCGTTTTCGGCAAGTCCCTGGTCAAAAGAAGCTGTTCTAATTCATCAGTGTTGAGTAAAGGTGGAAGTCTACCAAATTGTGAGTTATAGGCATCAAGAAGTTGGAGGTAATAAAACAGGTGCGAGTTTGGGAGACTGAACTGTGTTTTAAGAGAGTCAAGTCAGCTAGGATGGAGCATCCCTGTTGAATATGTGCTATTGTTTTAATGCCATATCTAGCCCATATTACAGGATCTGGAATAGTTTCTATGTGCAAAGTCTGCCCGTACGCGTTCTGCAAAAACGGCTAGGAACGCACATTGTCTGAACAGGGCCTAAGGCTTGACTTCTCAGGTTAAAGCAAACCCAAACCAAACATTTTTTTAATTCAAAATATTTAGTTGCATTGCTCTGACAAATACAAAGATAAATAAACACTCCTTCAAGCCTATGAGCATTTCAGTGCATGCTTTTCATCCTTCTCTTTTCATAACTAGGGTTATACAGGTGGCAGCCATTACTTCTGAGCTTTGTAGGAGGTTTTAGATCATGGGTGTGTTTGTCATCAGCTACCCTCCCTCACAGGAGCGTCGTCTATGTGAAATCTCACACAAGCTGAGATCACCTCCCCTGTGACATCATCAGTAGCAGCCGGTGTTTTGTTTTTGTTTTTTATCTCCTCCACCAGTCTGCCGGATTCTGTCCCAGCAATATGAAAGGAAGGGAGGGGTATCTCCAATAAATGTAAAATATTTTATATTTGTCATCATGCAGCTGAAAAAAGGCTGCTATTTATTATTATAAGTTAGAAAATAGATTTTATTTCTGAAATCTTGTATTTTTAATTTGAGCCCACTTTTAATGAATGTCTTGAGAGTAACATGCCGATACTACAGGCCCCCCCTTCAACTCCCATCCCCCCTCTTCTTTTCTTAAAAAAACACCATACAGCACCATATTTGCATATAAGACATTCAGGTAGGTTGTACGTAAGGCATTAGCAGCATAACAGGCTGACAGCATATAAGATACCTAGATAGTGGTATACACAGTATATAGTCTTATCAATGTATGCATAGCATATATAAAGTCAGAGGGAGAAAATGTGTTATTATCAGAAGGTAAAGTGAACCTTAAGTAAAAAAAATGAGTTTTACTCACCTGAGGCTTCCCTCAGCCCCCTTCAGCTGTCCAGTGCCCTTGCAGCCTCGCTCTGATCCTCCTACAGGGGAGTCACATGGGGACCACCCACAAATATGTATTCCCAGACAAATATAGCTAGATTGTGGGGAACATAGATAGGATTAAATAGCTGTCGACTGTATGAAGAGACACTGACAGCATCCCATACAATGGCCTCAATTCACTAAGCAGTTTAGACTAGTCTACAGATTGTTTTTAGCCTACTGATGCTTTACCCACCTAATTACCAAATGGTTCAGACCAGGTCTAAAACAGGTCTAAAACATTTGGTAATAGTGAATTCCCTTTTGATGCAACTGACCAAACCATCAGTAGACTAAAAACCATCAGTAGACTAGTCTAAACTGCTTAGTGAATTTAGGCCAATATCGTTAGTGTAGTTTAGATCACCTCAGCCCTCCTCAGTCCCTCCACTCAGGTCCCAGGTCATCACCAACACATAATACAGGGGAGGCTCTCAAACGAGAACCAAACAGACCAGAGCACAGAGAAAAGGGTGGGGGAAGGAAAGCAAATATGGTATAAACTATTAATAATGAGTTGAAGGAGGGTAGTGGTAAAAGAAGGTGGGAAGAGAGGGGGAGGTAGGAAGGAAAAGTAACCCCACTAACCCGCAGCAGCAGGAGAGAAGAGGGAAGCCATTGTATATATAAAGAAGACCACAGGTTTTAGCTAACATATCACCTCAGAACTGTTATTAAACATAACCAACCAACATATTTGATATGTAAAGGACTCTGTTACTGTTAGCAAACTAGCGGCATTTGAGTTTAGAATTGGCCAAGAATAGCCGCACATATATTGTAGGGAGATTGTTCAGGATATAAGAGAACCAGAGACGAAGCACCCTCATGTATTTTACCATATATATATCGATGGGAACACGACAGTAAACACCTACCCTGCTCTTGGTTTCATTCTTCTCTGCTAAATCTGCCTGTTATCAACCCTGATAAGAATCCCTGACTGAGCATTCAGTCTAGCTTTGCCTGGAATGATTAAAGCTGAGTCAGTCTTCTGTGATGTCTTTTTAAGCCCAAGTCTGCCCCCTTGTGGCTCTGCTTTCCTGCTATTTATCCTCGAAGCAGCAAAGCAGAGCCACAAGGGGGCAGTCTTGGGCTTGAAAAGACATCACAAAAGACTGTCTCAGCTATAATGATTCCTGAGCAAAGCCAGACTGAATGCTCAGTCGGGGATTCTTATCAGGGCTCATAACAGGCAGATTTAGCAGAGAAGAATTAAACAGAGAGCAGGGTAGGCGTTTACTGTCATGTTCCCAATGATATTTATGGTAAAATACATGAGGGTGCTTCGTCTCTGGTTCCCTTTAAATAGGCATAAATCATATAAAAGGGACACATTCTAGGAGATGTGGAAGAACGGATCTGAGTTAATGCTTCTCATAGAGTCTTCAAACCAAAGGCATACAGTATAAAGACAGTGTCATTCTGAACCGTGCAAAATAATCTCCACTTCTTCATGCCGTTAGTGAAACAGTGCCCGTAACAGCATATCAGTGCAGGAAGAAGGGGGCGGGAAATATACGCGCCATAATAGGATTCAAACAGAGGTTATGCAGATGCAGAATACTGCAACTCACGAGCTGCAAGTTGAGTATGGAGCTCAGCAAACATAATTATTACTAGGCAAGATGATATGGTTAATCCTTAAGACCAAAGAAGAAATTTCAGTTTGAATTAAAGGACATCTGAACTGAGAGGGATTATGAGGCTAATATATTGATTTAATTTAAATAATACAGATTGCCTGGCTGCCCTGCAGAGTCTCTGCTAGCCCTAGACCCTGAACAGACATGCGGATCAGGTGTTCCTGACTGAAGTCTGACTAAATTAGCTGCATGCTTGTTTTAGGTGTGTGATTCAGACACTACTGCATCCAAAGAGATCAGCAGGACTGCCAGGCAACGGTATTGTTTAAAAGGAATTCCACCGGGGTATGCCACGCAGCCCTTCGGGGCCGATTTGCATAATTTTTTTCCTTGCTACACCCAGCTAGCACTTTGCTAGCTGCGTGTGCACACCGATTGCTGCCGCTACCCGCCGATTCGCCGCTACCCGCCGCACCGCCCCCCCCAGACACCATGCGCTGCCTGGCCAATCAGTGGTAGGCAGCGCTGAGGGGTGGATCGGGACTCCCTTTGACATCCCGCCCGTCGCCATGGTTCAGAACGGGATTTCCGCACGGGCCCTAGGCACGCTACATGATTTAAAAAAAATTAAATAAAACTGCTGCGCTGCCCCCTGGCGGTTTTTAATAGACCCCCAGGAGGGTTAATAGAACTTTGAATAAATCTGCAACTTTTTTCCCAAACAGGGCCGGATTTGTACTCTTTACCGCCCAAGGCCACTGTCACCAGCTGCCCCCCTTCCGTATAGGTAGCAAGATGACCCCTCCCCTTTTCCCTCCAGTATAGGTAGCCAGATGACCCCTCCCCCTTTCCCTCCAGTATAGGTAACCCTTAATCCCTCCGTTTCCCCCCCCCCCTCCTTTCAGTATGGGTAGCCAGCTCACCTTCACGCCACAGCAGCCATCAGTGTCACTCATTTCTCAGCTTGTCTCCAGTGCAGAAGCTTCCTCTTCCTTTCCATCTCCAATACTGCCCAAGTCCATAGATGCCAGCCACAAAGCAAACGTGCACAGAAAGCTAAGTGCCTGCTGCACAGGTGGCTGGCAGCAGAGTACCACGGTCAGGCGCTCGCCAGATCTCGCTTCACTGCAGTATTTGCAAGCTTGCAAATGCTGCACCAGTTTAGCCTGCTGCTTTGGTGCCCTTGCTCCCGTGGTGCCCTAGGCCATGGCCTAAATCCGGCCCTGTTCCCAAAGGTACAAATACAAATAGAAGAATTCATGTAAACTTTAGGCCATTTTCAGCCAGTTCACCCGCATCAGGTTGGGTTGTACCTGTGTTCATTACAGGGCTGTCTCTCACAGTGGATCGCCAACACCTTGAGTCACCATGTTAACTGGTAAAACCTGTTCCAGCTGTCAGCCTGTAAAATAATTACAAAACTTTCTTTGTATACAATGGGGTTCAAACAACCTAGGTAACTATGTTTATACAATTCTTGGTGTGTAATCTACTGGAAGCAACAAATCCATTTACAGCCCTGAGCTTCTTGAGGTGAAGTTATCAACATTTTTCCTCTGTGCAGGTTGAAGCAAACATGACTATCTGGCAATGGCATTGGATCTGCATCTTCATATTTCCTGTGTGTCGCTCAGCAACTCCCCCTCCTGGTAAGTGGCAGAACCTGGGTACCATGTTATGTGAGCTACTTCTGTTTATATTCAAGTATATATGCTATTGTTTATTTCCAATATTTATATAGTGGAAACCAGAGCCGGATTGACAGCTCAGGAGCCTGTAGGCACAGGCGTTCTGGTGCCCTAAACCCCGCCCCTCAACAAGCCACACACCCCTATTAGGTAGGCTTCCCTCCTCCCCATTTGGTAACCCCATTAATCTATGTAGTAGATGTGTCCCCACCCCAAATATAGGGAAGCAGATGTGCCTCCACCTCAGTATTAAGTAGCCCCCCAATGGGTAGGGGGACACTTGGGGAAGGCAGCTGCCTCTCCTACATAAGGAGCCTGTAGGCATGTGCCTAAAATGCCTTATGGTAAATCTGGCCCTGGTGGCAACACTTTTTACACTTTTTTCAGCAGCGCTTTACATGTACTTTGAGCAGTTCACATTACCCGCTATTCGTTAGAGAGGATTCCTAATGTTCCACTGCATGCCTTTTTGTGTGTTTTCCCTGGAGGGTACATGAAAGTATATGGGATAGCTTCCATTCCATGCATGGAAAGAAACTTAACTGACGACATACAGCAATTTTCCCATATAGTGTGCAGGGCTGCTATTAGAGCACGAGAGCATATCACTCTGATTGATTGTATCTATAGAAATGTATTTTTGAATGCTGTGTTTGCACAATGCACTTGCACCCTTAGCACTGCACTCTTTTTCCTCTGATGAAGCTTTCAGTTAAGGGAGGTGAAACATGTTAGGTTGGTGGGGGGGGGGGGGGTCTATATGTAAATAGTAGCATTTTCTTTTAAGGGTACAGGGTGTGGTCCCACTATCTGAAGTGTATATACAGGAGTGACCTAACTTTGCCATTTGACCCTGCCCTTGAGATGGTCACAATCGATCTCTAGATTAATATATAGGTTTTGTTGTTTTAATGATATCTAATAAAAGTGATGTTTTATATTTAGTAGCTTCTCTAATGGGGCTAAACTATGTGTTGAATCTAATGATCAGGATTTGTGTTTCTTTTTATTAGGAACTCACTCAGTCACTTTATAATAATCATTACTTCTGTGCTCAGTATTTTCGTAGTTTTAAAGTTATATTTGATTATATCCTCCATTAGAGGGCCAGCCCTAATTGTGTCACTGAGAACTAATTAGGATTGTAAATCTGATGCTGGCCATACACGGCTCGATTCTGCCACTCGATTATCCCGCTCGATCGATTCCCTGCTCGATTACGCAGGATATTCTCTTATCTTCCGATCGTTTTTCTTATCTTTTTTCATTGTGTTCAATGCGGAATCGATCGGCGAAACAATCAGGCGGGAGATCAGATATGTCGGAAATTATCTATCGAGCCATCTAAATGGCTCAAAAACGAACCGTGTATTTCCAGCATTAGACTGACATCAATAGAAGAGAAAGAAAGCTGGCACTGCTGCAAGTTGCAAACATTTATTTGGAATGTATGTAACTGCATCAAGGGTGCAGTGAAACCTTAACAAACATTGAGGCAAAAGACATACCATTAGGATGTTCAGGGGCACGTGGTGGTGCGGTGGGTGCAGGGTACAGGAGCTGGAGCTGGATACCATTACAAAAATTACCTTTAGCCCTCCCTGGGTGCAGGTTGGTAATGTCCTGAGATATTGGGTCGGCCTGTCTCTTTGGGGAGAGTGGTGGTTTATGTAATTCTGGTCTGTGACAGTGTATTGTTTGCATTTGCCTTATTAACAAAAATCAATAAAATGTATCTGTAAAAAAAAAAATATGTTCACGTACCTGAAGCAGTCAAAACTTTTTTAGAACGTTTTAAATCAATATAAGACTGTGAGACTTCAGGCAGGCCCGTTCCACCCATGATGCCAAGTGAGGCAACTTCCTCAGGCGGCAGAAGTCTGGGGACAGAAACAAGAAGTGAAGAGAGTGCCTGGCCAACCTATACTGGGGGCAACTGTACCTGGCTAATCTATACTAGGGGCTAGGGCCGGGCCGAGGCATAGGCTGGAGAGGCTCCAGCCTCAGGGCGCAGTGTAGGAGGGGGCGCAGAATTCATTCAGCTGTCATTCCTAATTGTGTATGAAGCAGTAAGAAATAAGAAAAGGGGATACATAGCAGTGACTGCAAGCCAGATAACTAGATATTAAGGTGTTGGGGAGGCTGTGGGCCCTGTGGCACCTCTTAGTCTAATAGCAATCAGTGTGTGATGGCTGGGGTGGCAGGGATGGAGGGGCGCACTTTGGTGTCTCAGCCTTGGGTGCTGGAGGACCTTGTCCCTGCTCTGCTACTGCACCTAGCTACCGATACTTGGGGCACCAATACCTGGCTACCTACCTATACTGAGGGTGTTTTTTGTGGGGCTCACCACGGCTATAACGTGCGGTGCAAATTGTCGGGTGCCGTGATATCATTCTAATTTAGGGGGATTGGGGGGGGGGGGGGGGGCGCATCCTCACAAGTTTGCCTTGGGCAGCAAAAAGTCTATAACCGGCGCTGACTTCAGGAATGTCCCATTTAGGAGCAGGACTATAGTTACCATTGTTTAGTTCATCAGTTTATTTTAGCTGTTCTGCTTTAAATGCTGGTGGATAGATTCATATCTTAACCCTGTTATCTTATTTAAGTCCTAGATCCTGTTGTTATGAAGATGGATACCTTCATTGGTCTTGTACATGAATTGGAGTCCAGTCTCCCTGGATCCTCTGCAGAGGATCTTGCTAAGCTGCTGCTTTCTTCTGTCAGTGCACCACCCCAGTCTCCTAAGCCTTTGTCTGATAAACAGGCTGCTCTCGCTCGTATTTTGCTGCCTCATAAGGTGGTGGGTTTGGATGAGAAAAGGTGGCAGGAACAAGGGGTTGTTTTAGCTCCTGATGGTAGTACTGTAGCTTTGATGTCTCTTCTTCAGTCAGTGATCTGGGGGTGGGAAGCTGATTGTGATGGGGAAAATATAGAAAAGAACAAGAAGCCTGATAACACTGCAGCAGGCCAAGAAACAAGCGACCAGAGCACACATCAAATCACCCTTCCAGGTTTGCTGGGCCTAGGTTTTTCCAAACACAAAGGGTCCTCACAGGTGACATTAGAAGCCCCTGATGGATGCTGGGATTCCATATCCAAACCTCAGTCTTTCCAGCTACTTGGTGCCCCTTTCAATCATGATCTGACACTTGCCAACATCAATGGTGTACTGGATGGAGCTCTACTCAAGGAGGTCCTCACCAATGAGACCAAGAAAATGAGTGACCTTCTTCAGTCTTACTATGGTGGCAAGAGTCCATACAGAAGGCAGAATTTCCAGGGTCTGCTGAGGGAAGGCCAATTAGAAGCAGCAATTCAAAAAGCAATTCAATGTCACAGGAAATACACCACGGAATCTGGCATTCCTCATCTCACAGATGAAGAACTGAGTACCATTGCCGCTATAGCTGCCAAGACGTTTGAGCAGAAGTATCTAGGTATTTATATTGAGTCTGTATATTTAAAGCTATGTGACAAGATTTTGTCAAGGTTAAAGCCCAATTCTAAGAAATGTTTTTAGCTTCGCTTTCTTTTTTACTGTTGCCTTTCTCTCCCACTGGAGACATTCCCCCTCGCTTCCTGTTCCCGGGACACCCCCATGAAGCGCTGTGGCTTTGATGCGAAACTGGTAGCTCTATTGCAAAAGAAAATGAACGGCATCAATAAAAACTAGTTGTGGGTTCTATTCTTTTCCATTCTTTTTCCCACACTTTTATTTTATTTTTTATTTATTTTTTTGCTGCTGTTTCTCTTTCGCTGTTAGAGATATTTCACCCAGTGCTGTAATTTCCTCTTCAAGCAACGATGAAAAATCTCCTCTCAGTGGGAAAGTTAATTGTTACACTGTTAGGGGTTTGGAATCCATGGGGCATTTGTGACTTATTTAACTTTATGTCATCTAACCTCCCTGGCGTTGAGATTATTTCCAGATTGAGGGTCAACAAGCCATGCAATTTTTTTTCACAAGCTTTTAGACCCTAAAAAAAAAAAAAAAAAAAAAAAAAAAGGAAAAATAAACATGCCACAGATAGATCTGCAGCAGCTCCTGCATATAACTCACTCAGGCACAGGATTACCACTCTGAGCAGCAGATTTCCGTCCCGAGACTGACTCTGGAATACCGCTAGGGAGGTTAAACAGTTTTCATTTTTTTTTTAATTACAATGGGGTTTTTTTGTTGTTGTTATTGTTTTTTGTTTGTTTGGTTTTTTTTTTGTTCTTTGTTTGCAAAACTTTTTATTCTATTCCATTTGCTATTAAATGCCCATAAATCTGTGCCTAAGCTGTAGCATTAAAGGACACCCAATGGAACCCTAATGAAATAAACAATTGTATCTATCCTCCTTCTCCTAAAAATGACTTTTAAGATATTCCACAGTTTTATTTTATATTTAAATCTACTTTTTTAAGTTTTTACTGTTTTATTGTTTTTGCTCAATGACACATTCATTGAAGTATGATCCTTTTTATCTCTTTCCTGCTCTCAGAAGCCATTTTCTGCTAGGAAAGTGCTTTGTAGTCTTTGTACACTGTAGTCTGACCCAGTCCTGACTCAGACGGGAACTGCCACTTACATTTCTGATGTTTAACTCTTTCAGGCAGAGAAAGAAAAAAAGGAACACAGCATAGTTATTTGTGTGCTTGGCACTGTACATACACATGTCTATATCATCATGTCACATGTCACCTCGGGTATCCTTTAAAAAGTGTAATGCTATAGCCACTTTTTTTTTTTTTTTTAATAATAAGTGGCTTTGTTGTTTATTCCCTTCGCAGATTGCCCGGCGGTTATACCCCGCTGCATGTGGGAGGCTAAGCCATACAAAGGGACTCCCACATTGTTACAGCTTCCTCTTCAGAATGTCTACATCCATCACACGTATCAGCCATCCAAACCTTGCATGTCCTTCAAGGACTGTTCTGCCAATATGCGGGGTATGCAGAACTTCCACCAGATTGACCGCGGTTGGGATGACATTGGCTATAGGTAAGAAGGAAAAGCACAATCTGAAATAAAAAAATATGATGAAAAAATAATAAGGTTACAGGACAACAGTACATAGGAAGGACATTGCAATTTTCAGGGTAGTTTTTAGGCTAAATTGCACCCAGTGCGAGGCTGTAAAAATTGCGTCGTCCCCCACTCCGACCCTCATGGACTTACGAACCCTTTTACTCTTTTGGGACAGTCACACAGCCACAGGTCACAAGTAGATCTGCCTACCAACTAGTGACCAGCCACTCATCCATAATGAAGCAGGGAGCCAGGAAAACACACAGGCGAAGAGAGCCCGGAAAGCCGACTCCTCCATGGGCACAGAGTATTGATAGCCTGCAGTACCGCTACAGGACATCAGGTGTCATCACATGTTGGTGACGTGATAATGACTTGACGTCTGACGCAGGCAGCCCAGGAGGAGTCAAGGGAGGTGATTGCTCGGGTAATCATCTTCTTCCATTGGGCTGCACCGCGCGTCACTAGCTCCCTAGCAGTTATGTCCTTCTGCCTGCGCCCTCCTTCTTCTACTTGCTGGTCTGCGCCCAGGGCGGTCGACCTGCCCGCACTGCCCAAGAAACAGCCCTGGCAATTTTGTATGCAACTGGCACGTACACAGATTAGTGCTGCACAACTCTTTTTTAAATTTAATGTTGTTAAAAACTAGCAAATTGGTGCCTACTGACTAATGGCTCGTACACTCAGGGGGGATTTCTGTCCCCCAGCAGGGAACGGTACTCAATCTTTTTGGCAACAGTAGAGAGCTGACTCTGTACAGATGCTTCGCTAGCCTCTAGGGAGATGTCGACACTATATAAATACTAATCAGTGGCTGTTACTGCTACAGTGTGGTGGCTGATAACCTACAGGTGAGCAAATGGGGAGGCAGAGCAGCACCACTAGAAGGCCCCAGCATGCAGCATCACAGCTACAGCCTGTGGGCCACATGGAATAAGCAACTGTAGAGAGCTTTGTGGGCCACCAGAAAAGGTTTGAAGGGCCGCATTTGGCCTCCAGGCTGGATTTGGACATGCCTGCGGTAAACTAAACAATTTTGAGACCCATGTGAATGGCAAAAACAAAGAGTTTGGTTTTCAGATTTTTAAATGAACAGTAGGTTTGAAGCAACACTCATCTTCAAGACTACCTGTCTGGTTTGACCTCCCGCTGTTGGAGTGAAGAGAATCTCAGTGCAGCATTGTCCACATGCAAAGCTTTGTTTCCACCACTGGAGGGCGCAATCACATAAGTATTTATTCAGTTTCTGAGCAGAATAATGGCCACACAAGCTATCATCTATCATTATGACTGTACAAAACCTATGACTGCTAGTTAATTGCTGATGTTCACTACGCCTGGTATATCATCACTGTACTTGCTTACTTTGTAGTGATGGTGAAGCACTCCTCAATGTGCATAGGCGATGTGCCACGGAGGAGCCAGCTGCACACTGGCTCAGTTCATCCCTGCTATGTACTTGCTTACTTTTACACCATGAAATAAGTACATTCTGTTGAATGAACAGGCAGCTCTCTTGAAAGGAGAATTCCAATAAGGGTCTGCGGACGGGACATCAAATAGAAGTAACATACTCAGTTTATGTCTTTCTACAAAATAATAATAATAACATTTATATTGTCCTTTTCTCCTGTTGGACTCAAAGCCCTTGAAAGCTGCGGCCACTAAGGGCTCACTCAATGGGCCGCCCTACAGTGTTTTTAGGACTGAAACCCACTAGCATTGCTTATGATTTGAAAATCTCTTGCTTATGTGTGATTTTACTTGAGGGATGTGATTTGTTAAAAATCACCCATAGCATTACATTAGCAAGAGCTTTATAACCCACAAACCCCTGGAAAAGCACTGCTAGTGGGTCTCTGGCCTCCGGGAGTCTTGCCCAAGGACTCCCTATTGAATAGGTGCTGATCCTTGCTAGGATTTCAACCCTGGTCTTGGTACAAGTTTGCAGCACTCCATGGGCCCGATTCATCCAGAAGTCTCAACTAAGCATAGGTCAGCGGGCGGAGCTATGCAGGTGTGCCTCTATCATTTAGCTGTGCAGCGTGCAAAAAACGGGCAAAACGTGCAAAAACACCTGATCTGGCAGATAAGAGGGGGGAGAGGTTAGTAGTTGCCCCCCCCCCCCCCAAGTTGCAGGGGCGGAGCTATGGAGGTGCGCCTCTATCATTTAGCTGTGCAGCGCGCAAAAAACACGCAAAAACACCTGATCTGGCGTATAAGAGGGGGGAGAGGTTAGTGGTTCCCCTCCACCCCCGAAGTTGCAGGGGCTTTTTCCATGTAGTTCTTCCCCTGGGTCATGTTATGTTTGGGGATCTAAAACTTTTTTGTTTTTGTTTTTCTGTATCACAAAGGGAGTTTTATTGTAAGTTTAAGAGGAGAAAAAGCAACAATTCCAAGCTTTTGCTAATTAATCGGGTGCAGGTAGCTACACCAAGAGTCTGGCACTAAAAATACAAAGTACTGAGTTATTAGTGCTTAAAATAGCAGACACATAATTAGATAGATGCCATGGGAAAACTGGAACAGATTACTTTACAAAGAGTTATTTATTCCAGTGTTCAAAGAGTAATTTATTCCACTAATACTGTTACCTGAGATTGGAGTTTGTGAATGCTGTTGAGCACCATTTCAACCCTTCACAGATGAGCCTTTTTATCATCGAGAGGAACTTTAGACCATCTCTCTACCCTAGGAATTCACTTCCCTACAATGGCTTTAATTCACGAAGCATTATCACATTGGAAATATGGATTTGAGATCAAATTACCGACTAGTGAGGTAAATTACGGACTTGTGGGGTAAATACCTCAAGAAATGTCCAGAAATTGCAATTCACAAAGAATAAAGAATTCGGTAAATCAGGTAAAAGTGTTTGGTATATATCTCCAGATCACTCTCTCCATGCAGTAACATTAACAAATGTAGCAGAAATCCAATAGAGAGAGCCACACAGCCCTGCTTCTCACCCCATTTGATCCGATACTCTGGAGGGTGGGACTTCAGAGTAGGAGAAGGGGTCATTTAAATAGGCTTTTCTGTATTCTTTTAGATGTGAATATCTATATAGTGGAATACAGAAGAGCTCCCTCTAGTGGCTGCGGCACAGCTAATGGGATGCTGGGGATGCACTGGACAGAAAAGCCCTAAATCATGCACACCACTTTTGGGAAGACTCGCAGCTTCCTGCCTGACCTGCTCCTCAGCTGGTGAGACTTACCGAGCAGAGCTTAGTGAAGTGAAGCATGCTTTTCAGTTTATTACTGAACTTCTACCGCATGCGGTAAATCTTAGTGAATACCGTACTTCCTTCAGTGAATTGAGGCCATTGGGGTTTGAACAGGAGCAGAAGTCTTATAAATATTACTACTGCCCTGTGACTATGTGCCCAAAGCAATTGAATATAACTAATTGGCCTCAATATGAATAAATTATAAGTACTATCGCTATTCATATCAGGATTATTGCTGATCCACATCTTCTTGGGCTCTTCTTTCTTAGCTTTGTGGTTGGATCTGATGGATACCTTTATGAAGGACGTGGTTGGCTCTGGGTTGGAGCTCACACCAGGGGCCACAATTTAGTTGGATATGGGGTCAGCTTCATTGGTGACTTCACATCTTCCATTCCTGAGAGCCCCATCCTGAGCCTGGTGAGAGATCGCTTCCTGAGATGTGCCTCCAGATCTGGATACATCACTGCTAACTACACCATTCAAGGCCACCGCCAAGTGGTCAACACCTTGTGCCCAGGAGATGCTCTGTTCCAGGAAATCACCACATGGGAGAACTTCAAGGTAAGGAGAAGTCATATAAGCCCCTCCGAAAAAAATGATCATTTACTGTTAAATGATTCTATTAAATATTATTTAAATCTAAATATTCAATATAACTTTTCAAATGCACGCCTAAAACAACATCTCTCTCTTTAAAGGGATCTTGCCATATCTATTTTCTTTTAAACAATACCAGTTGCGTGGCAGTCCTGCTTTGGCATTCAGTCTTTGACTGCAGTAGTGTCTGAATCACTCAACAAAAACAAGCTTGCGGCTAATCTTGTCAGATTTTTGTCAGAAACATCTGATCTGCATGCTTGTTCAGAGTCTATGGCTAGATTCTGAAGTCGAGGACCGGGTCAACATACTTCAGACTGCTGGAAGGTCGGAATGCAACACGTAGGAAGGCACGCCATCTGCGTTTGCATGCGGTGCGTGGCTGTTACCCCTTCACTACAGTCAGCTGCGCGTTTCGGGAAAAAATGCGTGCAGCATGCGTTCGCGGACCGCACTGGTCTGGAATGCATGCAGTGTGAACATCAGACAGTGCAGTCTATGCACTTCTGATGTCATGCGTGTCTGCTTCCTGCACACATTGCTAAAAATCCGGCAACGCGTGCATTGTGAATGAGGCCTTAAAGTATTTGAGGCAGAGGATTAGCAGGATGCCAGGCAACTTCTATTGTTTCACAGTCAATAAATATGGCAGCCTCCATATCCCTCTCCCTTCAAGTATACTTTAAAGAGAAAAAATCAAAATCAAAATCTGTAGGATCCTCATGAGGGTGTAACATCTGTACAAGTAAAAAAAATTGCTGCTCCTTTTCCTTAGCACATCCTACCTAATAAAAGGCAAGTGTCCCTGCGTCCTGTCCCTGTGTCAGTGCTTTTGCGCTACTGCGCATGTCCTGCACTGACAGCTGTTGGAACAGGACGCAGGACAGACCAGGGGGCGGGCTGGGCAGGCAGGTGTGCGCGGCGGTGATAGGCCTAGAATCCGCTTTTTACACGGGTTTAGGTCACTACTAGTTATGAATCAACACCCATACTTTGAGCATTCTATAAATATTCAAAAAGTTTAGCTGGAAGGCAATGCAAAATACATAATTACTAGAGAAAAGTACCTTCTATGAGCAAGAATTAATTAAGAAATAAATAAAGTTGTAATCTTACTGCAATGAAGTTGCAAAAAGTTTCAATATTTTTTTATCATCAAAAAACATGAGACATGAACAGACAATTAAAATCAATAGAACATTCCCCTGGTACTGATTATAATCAGAATTCCCAAATATTAATCCCTATAATTTATAATAGTTGTTCCAATATGGATGTAATCACTAACAATGGTAAGCTGAAAAAATGTGCACAAAGCTTTAATGCCAGAAAGAGAAGTGGACCACAAATTACATCGCTGGATACCCAAAAACATATGTGAAAAAAACCCTGAAGAAAAAATAATGAGCGTGTTGAGCACATACATATCTTCAAAAGTGCCCAAAAATTCCTACAAGTTTATGAGAGCTGTCTATGTACGGAGATACATACATAGCGCTCACTCGTGCAGCAAAAAAGTGATATTTATCAAGATGAGGGTATGCAGCAATGTAAAATTCCATATATAAAAACCTGTGAACAAAAACAAAATATTGTGGCAATAATTACCAGTGCAGTGAAAAGAAAGGGATGCAGCTTACCAAGCTGAGTGGCGGAGATAGGAGCAGGGAATCTGCGCCCTACGCGCTCGCAGACGGCGTCTGCTTCAATGGAGGTTATAAATAACTAGTAGACCTAAGCCCGTTACAACAAAGGGCTCTAGGCCTCCCTCACAAGCCCCCTCCCGCCCCTGTCCCCGTATGTCAGCACACATGCGTGCGCACTGCCCCCTGCTCGCACACCCCGCACACGCCCCTAGGGCTCAGTCCTCCTCCTGCTCTAACTGCCGCCCGCGTGCCGCGCATATGCTCTACGCAAAAGCATGGACACAGGGACACACAAGAGGAGGACGCAGGGACACTGGGGTTTTATTGTATAGGATTATAATGCATCCATAACTCTACTACTGTGAACTGATTTGAGACTCTATGAGGATTCTTTGGTAGGGAAACGGCAGATAATCCATGGCTTATATCCAATTAACTTTACCTCCTGAGTTTTTTCCTTAGGTGAAATGTTTACACCTTGCCATTAAAATGCCAAATAAACCATCTGCAAGCAAGAAAATAATTTTGATACTAGTTTTTTCACCTACTTTGTTGTACATTTTTTATTGCATAGTGCTGAAAAGAGAAGAGGAAAAAGTATCTCCTAGGAGAAAACTCAGGAGAAAAAAAGTTAATTTAGTAAGGACCTATGGCTCTTACTATCAATAGTCTAAACGCAAGATGGGAACAAACATGACATAGTTTTGGGTGTCCAGTCCAGGATTAATCTGCATATTAGTATACAGCATAACAAATGTTTCATGTTTGAACTCCAGTAGGCCAAGCTCTACTGACTGCCAATATTATAAAGATACGATGAGCACATGACTATTGCCATGTTGCACCCTTCTCGTTGTTCTTGTCTATAGGCGCCACAGATAAGCTCCCTCTCAGGAGGATGACTTTCGTTCTCCAGACATGACCATTTTGTCAATGGTGATTGCAGGATATTCAACCACACCAGAGGTCCCCAAACTTTTTCGGTCAAGGGCCGGGTCAACATACTTCAGACTGCTGGTGGGCCGGAACATACATTAAATGATGTTGAAAAACATCACATTGAATCTAGGTATTGATTCCCCCTAATCATGGCTGGAGGAGAACTCCAGCCATTCAGTCATGTGTGCATGAAGAACCTCTTTGTGCACCAGACAGTGAAGCATACTCAGGTGACAACCTGCCGTCCAGTTGGACAGAAGTGTCACCTGATGCAGGATTGGAAGCCAGTGAATGACTGCTCACGGCTTTCTATAGTATGTGGATGGGTGATGCCAGCACTGCTATTCTATATGTGGGCCGCCGATATTTTAAAGGTACAGTGGGCTGCATCTTTAAGTCATACATTTTGTGTTTGGGGGGCCAGTGAAAAAGCCTTGGCAGGCCGCATTTTAATTTGAGGACCACTGAACCACACTCATTAATTAGCCAAGTCACATGTAACATTTTTAATTGTTACTTTGTTACTACTACAGAGTACCTAGTCAAGTCACTTACTGTCCCTGAGAGGAAACACAATTTAATCCCTAACACATATTCAGTATCCAGTGTACCTACCATATTCTAAGACCAATGACTACTCCAACAAAGTCACCCGTGCATGGAGGAAAAAGCCATGCACAAGCGGCTTCATTCTACTGGGCATGTGTTGACTTTAGCCAAGCATGCCCAGTACAGAGAGGCTAGTACACAGACGGGAGTTTGTCCAAGAGAACATAAGCCCTTGTCAAAAATATTTAGAAAGCACAGGGACAGTGGGCGTCATGAGGATCCGGAAGGCCTCTGGACTATCCAGAGACTTTCCATTGCTCTGGTAATTTTATTATTAAAATCCACTTCAGGTATGCTTCAAAGTCCAACTAAACTCCAAATTCACCAAGGCAAATTCTAATAGCAATAGGGCTGGATTACTGGAAAGGCCACAAAAGGCCCGGGCCCTGGACGGCTGCTGCCCAAGGGGCACCTGGACATGTAAGAAGGGTTGCCACATATGAAAGAGGAGGATGAAAATGGGGGGGAAGGGGAATCGGATGAAAAAAAGAGAAACTGATGGCCAAGAGAGCTGTTCATCTAAGAGAGGGGCTACAGTACCATGATGATACACATAGAAGTGGAGCCACAACATACTTGGCTTAGAGGCACAAAAAGTATATATCTGGCCTTCAATAGCAATCATGGTTTATGAGATAAGCAGTGGAAAGAATTCTTGTTTCACGGGCCAGATATACTTACCAAACAATATACTGTATATACTTACCAACCAACTTACTTACCAAAGAATACAACTTGCTTCCTCTCTGCAGCTGGCAGGGAAGCCAATCCAAAGTCACTTCCAAAGCAGAATGAACCATAGATGCCAGACTACATTTCCCAGCATGCATGAAACCTAAAGTGTTGACAGATAGACCTTCATGACCTTAGCAATATTTGACAACATCCATACAGTGATTACTGTATACTAATGTCGCCTGATGCTGTATACATGTACGGTATACTGTATATCAATACCAATGGAAATAACAAAAGAAGAATTTGGCTCTTGGCACCATTGGCATGGAAATATATGGTTATATGTTTAATCTATTTTTTATCCTTATATATCCATATTTCCTATTTGCCCGCCACTTCTCTTACATTTGAAGTTCTGGTTTATATATTAATACCAATTCTCAGAAAAACCAGCAAGCTCGCATCAAAATACCACTGATGTATAGTAAAAATATTAAACTTTTTCACAAATTATTAGGCAAATATGCATGTAATAATTACATTTCCAGTAGAATTATCTGGAATAGTTCAGAATTCATCTTGCTGTGCTTAGTGATAGTCCAGCTGTGACCCCCATTAAGTTCTGCAGAGTTAAAAAGCCTGGTTCCCCATTAAATGCTGCTTTTGGGAAGGTGGGGAAGGCATGGCCAAGCTGCTGTTCCCCTTACTTCCCAATAAGGATGCAAAAGGGGACTTGGCTGGTTTGCCACTCAACCCCTCTACCATGGGACTCTATGGAGGGCTGTGGCATGTCCTGGGGGAGGAGAGAGGAGCTTTTTGGACAAGGAAGGACTCCCAATCTGCCAAGGAGAGCTGTACCAGCATTTGCAAGCAGGAGCAGTAGCGGAAATACAACCACCACTATTCCTATAATATAAAGATATTTGAGGGAGTTTTTCTAACTACAATAGCTTCGGAGGGAGGGGAAGAGGAATAGAGGCTTAATAAAGAGTTTTGCTGGACAAGGGCTTTAACTAAGAAAATGTCAACTAACAAAATATCATTCTTCTTTCTAGGAATCCTAATGGTGATATTCCTCCTGCTGCTGTCCTACTTCTGGCAAATCTTGTGCTTCACTTTTAATAAAGTTTCACAATACAGCTGTGTCCTGTGTATTCTAGCAGATTTGCATGTTACCACAATGTCACCAGCTCCTCCTCACCCCTCGCCTGAGCTGCTAAAATGTCATCTGTCTTTACAACACAGGTTGACTGTCAACGCTAATGGAAAAAAAAAAAAAAAAAAAAAGCTCAGAAAAAGTATATTTCCTGTTGTGAGAGTAGAGTGTGTGAGGGAAAGAGGCAGATCACAGATAGACAGTAATAAAGGAGGCCTTGATAAGAAGTTATAGACAGCCCATTGGGCTGTGTATATGGGCTGACTGACAGGAAAGGGGCCAGACAGATCAAGTTAGAAGATCTGAGGAAATTGCAGACAAGTGCAGAAACAGAAGAGAGAAACTCACAGAGACCGTTGGATGGAAGTGTTGACACTTAAGTCACAGTAGCATGGTGGACGTAAGATAAACGCTACACTCTACTTAAAGGTAAAAAATAAACCATCTTCCTGTTTTGAGAAAGTCCAGAAGTATCACCTCAAATACACCATGGTGGAGCCCTGTGAGGACCCGGCAACCCCTGAGCCAAGCACCACCGATCCCTCTCCACTAGATTCCTACCAATGGAGAAAACGCAGTGTCTGGGAGAAGCTCCAGGGGTGGAGATCCTCCATTCATTCCCAGAGTACTTTCCAGAGTAAGAAGTCCACTAAAAGGCAGCTACGCCTCTTCAAGAGCTCAAAGGCATCCAATGAATCCGGCAAAGGGAGCTTTGCACGTTACTTGAACTCCATGTCATTATACCAGAAGCGGAGGAAGAAAGACATTACTGAACCCACTGAAGTTATTGAGGGTAAGTACAGAGCACCTGAGAGAAGAATGGCTCCCGTTATGTCATTTGATGCAGTTTTGTAGAAAATCTGGTAGTCTCAGAAAACGTTTAAAGGACAACTGAAGTAAGAGGGATATGGAGGCTAGACATATTTACTTCCTTTTAAAGGATACTTGTAGCCTCATTAAAAAAAAAGTTACATACTCACCTAAGAAGAGGGAAAGCTCTGGATCCTATAGAGCCTTCCCATTCTTCTCTTGGTGTCCATTGG
This sequence comes from Hyperolius riggenbachi, assembly GCF_040937935.1. Classification (NCBI taxonomy): domain Eukaryota; kingdom Metazoa; phylum Chordata; class Amphibia; order Anura; family Hyperoliidae; genus Hyperolius; species Hyperolius riggenbachi. The sequence continues at coordinate 90,678,513 of NC_090648.1, forward strand.
TTGCATCGTCAGGTCTCCTCAGAAGGCTTCAGAAGTACAGAGCCGCTCATCCTCTAATATACTCGGAGACTCAAGTACTTCCGAACCCTTCCAAGGAGACCTGATGACTTCTTCCACATTAAAGTTGGACCACTGCAATGGGGGGACCAGCGGTGAAATGAGAGGACCAGGAATTCTCTAAGAGATACAGAGCATCCCCTCTTAGGTGAGTATGTAACTTTTTTTTTGAAGGTTGCAGGTATCCTTTAAATGGAACCTGAAGTGAGAGGCTGACATATTTATTTTTAAACAATACTAGTTGTCTGGGGGCTGAGTCATATGACTACTAGGGGCCATGGCCTTGTAGCTATGCCCCTGCCTGATAGATTATTAAAGATTTAATTTCTGACTTCATTCTTAAAGCACGATTGAAGTGAGAAGAAGGCTGAAACATTTATTTCCTCACTGCACCACTGATCCTGTACCTCCAAAACTTATAGCCATTGGCCCTGAACAAGCATGCAGATGAGGTGTTTCTGACTGAAGTCTGACTGGATTAGCTGAATTCTTATTTCAGGTGTGTGAGCTAGACACTACTGCAGCCAGAGAGATCAGCAGGATAGCCAGGCAACTGGTATTGTTTAAAAGTAATTAATGGCAGCCACCATATCCCTCTCAGTTCAGGTGTACTTTAAAAATCGTAAAAGCTTGGCTTTCTTGGTGATCCTTACAATGCAGCTGTGTCTCTCACCTGCAACAAGCATTCAGCCAGTGAGGTTCAAGTGGAGCCATATTACCCAACATCCATGCTTGTTCATTCAGTGACTCAGAAAGGTAGGCAAAACTGACTTTTTTTTGTATGTTTGTCAGATCAGAAAACTGACAGTCACCAAATATTATACTATTAATAAGATCTGCTCACACTCATCAGTCCACAATGCACAGACCCGACCTGCGAGATTTTTCCAGATACGTTTCCCATAGAAACATATGGTGGAGACGCATCAGCTCCAAACCCCAAGCAGACCACAACGCACCATCGGAGTGGACACTGCACTGTCCGCTCCGGTTGGCTGTTGCAATTATGGCTCCGATATGAACCGAGCCTTAGATAGAAGTGTGAATGATATGGACTGCTGCATTTCTGGAGTGACATGTAATACGATGAGATAAATATGTATAGGTACAGTCCCATTCCTACTTAGAACTAGGCTGTGTTCCTTTTCTTTCACTGTAAGGGTTAAGAATCCAGGGTTGTAAATGACTGTGAACTGCATGTTTAAGGAACTCCAGTTGAACATTTTAGCATAATTTTCACTGATAAGTAATGAGTGCAGAAAAGAGATAACAAGTTCAGTAGTCTAAGATACATCTGAATGGGAGCTGAACAATGATGAAAAAATACACTTGTGTAATGTGAGACAGCGATGGGCTCACGAGTAGTTACCTACTCCAATTTGTGATTCAAATGAGGCTTGATTGCCTCATCTGTGTGTATGGGAGACGTGGGGTTACTTACCCAGAATTCCGTCGGCTTTTATGCGTCCCAAGCGTCTTGCACACGGCCTATGGGACGCATTGCAGGACTTACTACTGCACACTTCGTCCTTCAAGCCGGAAGGAGGAAGTGCGCGGTAGCGAGTCTTGCAACGCATTCCATAGGCCGCATGCAAGATGTTTGGGATGCATAGAAGCCGACGGAATTCTGGGTAAGTAACCCCGCGTCTCCCATGCACACAGATGAGGCAATTAAGCCTCATTTGAATCACAAATTTGAGTAAGTAACTACTCGTGAACCCATCCCTACCGTGAGACAGTCAAAACTTTAAAAGATAAATTTTAACCCTCAAATACAAATTAAAACTATTCACAGTAAGTACTGCTTAGGATTAGGACTGTAGATACAATTGTTTATTTTGACTTCATGTTTTCTATCAAAATATACTAGTTCCCCCTCTGTTTTTGTGACCTTCTGACTTTAACATTTTTTTAGTCTCATCATGGCATGTTGGGAATGGGAATAAAATGGCAACTTCCTTATTGTTATCGCTTCAGGTTTATTTGAAAAGCAGAGAAGCATGATGGCCAAATAAACAGCATTTTTACAAGGAGTTCAGCAATGGCTGCTATTATAGAGGCAAAGCTGGGACAAGGTCCTCCAGCACCCAAGGCTGAGACACCAAAGTGCGCCCCTCCATCCCTCCCACCCCAGCCGTTACACACTGATTGCTATTAGACTAAGAGGAGCCACAGGGCCCACAACCTCCCCAACACCTTAATATCTAGTTATCTGGCTTGCAGTCACTGCCATGTATCCCCTTTTCTTATTTCTTTCTGCTTCAAACACAATTAGGAAGGATAGCTGAATGAATTGTGAGCCCCATTCTACACTGCGTTCTGAGGCTGGAGCCTCTCCAGCCTATGCCTCGGCCCGGCCCTGGGCTGAATCAAAAGCTTTTCTGTTGAATTAACTCATCTTACTTATTAACTCACAATTAATCTCTCCTTAAAGAGACTCTGAAGCCTCATAAAATCCCACTTTTTATTTAACCACTTGAGGACCTAGGGCTTTCTACCCCTTAAGGACCGGCCACTTTTTTTCCATTCAGACCACTGCAGCTTTCACGGTTTATTGCTCGCTCATACAACCTACCACCTAAATGAATTTTGGCTCCTTTTCTTGTCACTAATAAAGCTTTCTTTTGGTGCTGACAGTTTTCAAATAAAGTAAAATTTCTGTATACATGCAGCGCGAAAAATGTGGACAAACATGTTTTTGATTAAAAAAAACCCATTCAGCGTATATTTATTGGTTTGGGTAAAAGTTATAGCGTTTACAAACTATGGTGCAAAAAGTGAATTTTCCCATTTTCAAGCATCTATGACTTTTCTGACCCCCTGTCATGTTTCATGAGGGGCTAGAATTCCAGGATAGTATAAATACCCCCCAAATGACCCCATTTTGGAAAGAAGACATCCCAAAGTATTCACTGAGAGGCATAGTGAGTTCATAGAAGATATTAATTTTTGTCACAAGTAAGCGGAAAATGACACTTTGTGACAAAAAAAAAAAAAGTTTCCATTTCTTCTAACTTGCGACAAAAAAAAATGAAATCTGCCACGGACTCACCATGCCCCTCTCTGAATACCTTGAAGGGTCTACTTTCCAAAATGGGGTCATTTGTGGGGTGTGTTTACTGTCCTGACATTTTGGGGGGTGCTAAATTGTAAGCACCCCTGTAAAGCCTAAAGGTGCTCATTGGACTTTGGGCCCCTTAGCCCAGTTAGGCTGCAAAAAAGTGCCACACATGTGGTATTGCCGTACTCAGGAGAAGTAGTATAATGTGTTTTGGGGTGTATTTTTACACATACCCATGCTGGGTGGGAGAAATATCTCTGTAAATGACAATGTTTTGATTTTTTTTACACACAATTGTCCATTTACAGAGTTATTTCTCCCACCCAGCATGGGTATGTGTAAAAATACACCCCAAAACACATTATACTACTTCTCCCGAGTACGGCGGTACCACATGTGTAGCACTTTTTTGCACCCCAAGTACGCTAAGGGGCCCAAAGTCCAATGAGTACCTTTAGGATTTCACAGGTCATTTTGCGGAATTTGATTTCCAGACTACTCCTCACGGTTTAGGGCCCCTAAAATGCCAGGGCAGTATAGGAACCCCACAAATGACCCCATTTTAGAAAGAAGACACCCCAAGGTATTCCGTTAGGAGTATGGTGAGTTCATAGAAGATTTTATTTTTTGTCAAAAGTTAGCGGAAAATAGATTTTTATTGTTTTTTTCACAAAGTGTCATTTTCCACTAACTTGTGACAAAAAATAAAATCTTCTATGAACTCACCATACTCCTAACGGAATACCTTGGGGTGTCTTCTTTCTAAAATGGGGTCATTTGTGGGGTTCCTATACTGCCCTGGCATTTTAGGGGCCCTAAACCGTGAGGAGTAGTCTGGAAATCAAATTCCGCAAAATGACCTGTGAAAGCCTAAAGGTGCTCATTGGACTTTGGGCCCTTTAGCGCAGTTAGGGTGTAAAAAAGTGCCACACATGTGGTATCGCCGTACTCGGGAGAAGTAGTACAATGTGTTTTGGGGTGTATTTTTACACATACCCATGCTGGGTGGGAGAAATACCTCTGTAAATGACAATCTTTTGATTTTTTTACACACAATTGTCCATTTACAGAGATATTTCTCCCACCCAGCATGGGTATGTGTAAAAATTCACCCCAAAACACATTGTACTACTTCTCCCGAGTACGGCGATACCACATGTGTGGCACTTTTTTGCACCCTAACTGCGCTAAAGGGCCCAAAGTCCAATGAGCACCTTTAGGCTTTCACAGGTCATTTTGCGGAATTTGATTTCCAGACTACTCCTCACGGTTTAGGGCCCCTAAAATGCCAGGGCAGTATAGGAACCCCACAAATGACCCCATTTTAGAAAGAAGACACCCCAAGGTATTCCGTTAGGAGTATGGTGAGTTCATAGAAGATTTTATTTTTTGTCACAAGTTAGTGGAAAATGACACTTTGTGAAAAAAACAATAAAAATCTATTTTCCGCTAACTTTCGACAAAAAATAAAATCTTCTATGAACTCACCATACTCCTAACGGAATACCTTGGGGTGTCTTCTTTCTAAAATGGGGTCATTTGTGGGGTTCCTATACTGCCCTGGCATTTTAGGGGCCCTAAGCCGTGAGGAGGAGTCTGGAAATCAAACTCCGCAAAATGACCTGTGAAATCCTAAAGGTGCTCATTGGACTTTGGGCCCTTTAGCGCAGTTAGGGTGCAAAAAAGTGCCACACATGTGGTATTGCCGTACTCGGGAGAAGTAGTACAATGTGTTTTGGGGTGTATTTTTACACATACCCATGCTGGGTGGGAGAAATACCTCTGTAAATGACAATCTTTTGATTTTTTACACACAATTGTCCATTTACAGAATTATTTCTCCCACCCAGCATGGGTATGTGTAAAAATACACCCCAAAACACATTGTACTACTTCTCCCGAGTACGGCGATACCACATGTGTGGCACTTTTTTGCACCCTAACTGCGCTAAAAGGCCCAAAGTCCAATGAGCACCTTTAGGATTTCACAGGTCATGTTGCGGAGTTTGATTTCCAGACTCCTCCTCACGGCTTAGGGCCCCTAAAATGCCAGGGCAGTATAGGAACCCCACAAATGACCCCATTTTAGAAAGAAGACACCCCAAGGTATTCCGTTAGGAGTATGGTGAGTTCATAGAAGATTTTATTTTTTGTCGAAAGTTAGCGGAAAATAGATTTTTATTGTTTTTTTCACAAAGTGTCATTTTCCACTAACTTGTGACAAAAAATAAAATCTTCTATGAACTCACCATACTCCTAACGGAATACCTTGGGGTGTCTTCTTTCTAAAATGGGGTCATTTGTGGGGTTCCTATACTGCCCTGGCATTTTAGGGGCCCTAAGCCGTGAGGAGGAGTCTGGAAATCAAATTCCGCAAAATGACCTGTGAAATCCTAAAGGTGCTCATTGGACTTTGGGCCCTTTAGCGCAGTTAGGGTGCAAAAAAGTGCCACACATGTGGTATCGCCGTACTCGGGAGAAGTAGTACAATGTGTTTTGGGGTGTATTTTTACACATACCCATGCTGGGTGGGAGAAATAACTCTGTAAATGGACAATTGTGCGTAAAAAAATCAAAAGATTGTCATTTACAGAGGTATTTCTCCCACCCAGCATGGGTATGTGTAAAAATACACCCCAAAACACATTGTACTACTTCTCCCGAGTACGGCAATACCACATGTGTGGCACTTTTTTGCACCCTAACTGCTCTAAAGGCCCGTACTCACGGGCTGCAAAACTCACCTGTCGCCAGCACACGTGAGCGTGTGGGCGACAGGCCGGCGACAGCTTCTCGCCAGGTCCCTCCGCGTACACATGCGGAAGAGGGACCAGCGGCAAGGCGGAAGCTGTCGCTGACGTTCCTCCTCCCCCCGCCGGAAGGTCTGTGAACCTCAATGGAGGTTGCTGTCGCTAGTCCGCGTACTCACGCGGACTAGCGACAGTTGCGGCGGGGGGGCAGCGGCGACTGTCGCCATGCGATTGAAAGTTTCAATCGCATGGCGACATAGCGACGGGCGACAGTTCGGGGGCGCGCGGGCGTGCGACGGCCCATACTCACGGGCGACCTGTCGCCGCAACACGCGCGCGCCGCGTGTTGAGGCGACAAAAGTCCCTCGTGAGTATGGGCCATTAGGGGCCCAGAGTCCAATGAGTACCTTTAGGCTTTACAGGGGTGCTCACAATTTAGCACCCCGCCCACTTGCCAGGACAGTTAACAAACCCCACAAATGACCCCATTTTGGAAAGAATACACAACAAGGTATTCCATGAGGGTAATGGTGAGGTCATTGAAAATTTTATTTTTTGTCACAAGTTAACGGAAAATGACACTTTGTTAAAAAAAAATAAAAAAAAAAATTCTGCTTACTTGTGACAAAAACTAAAATCTTTTATGAACTCACCGTGCACCTCACATAATACTTTAGGGTGTCCTCTTTCCAAAATGGGGTCATTTGTGGAGACTGTCCTGGCATTTTAGGGTCTCTGCAATCATTACATGTATGGCCAGTATTAGGAGTTTCTGCTATACTCCTTATATTGGGTATACAAGTAATGCACTCTGGGCTGAAAGGAAAAATGAACGGCAAACATACCTTGCTCCCCATCAATGGCAGATCTTCCTCCACATCAATGGCAGTGATAACCTCAGGAGAGAGACACCCCGTGCCACCCTGCACTCAGGGTGAGCCACCAACTTATGTGACTGGGCCTCAGAACTTTAGTATACAGCATTATGCCTGTAGGATACAGCAATATGCCTGCCAATAGAGATGACTCTGTGTGGCATTAAAGCATCATCATCGGCCCAAATCACATATAAACCGGGGGTGTCCACACTCAAGGGAAATTCAAACATGCCGTCTTATATCGCCAATCCAGGACAGATCAGCAATATCAAGCATGGAAACCGATCCTTCTTCCCACTTTTATGCTTACCCGTTTGGTCTTCAAGCTTACCTCTCCTCTCCCTGCGACAATGTGCAAAAGACCACTGAGTGTGTGCCTACTCCTGTGTCTGGAGTTCCCTAGGTTCTAATAGTGTACCTGCTCGTGGTACCTCTCAAAACACGGCCCTACGCATAGGCCAGGCTGGTCAGGACAGCGGGGACAATAAAAACTGGTGTCATTCCTTCTTCCAGTCCTGCTGCAGACACGACAACGTTTTCTTCGGATGCGTTGACCTGGGGCACACGGAATCTGATAGGCGTAATGCCTACCATGCAGTCGGCTAGTTGCATCTGGGGGGGGGGGGGCCTGGCACCTCCTGGATACAGGATGTCCAGAATGATCTGTTCCTGAAATTGGAGGAAAGATCCAGTTCTCCCAGCCTTACTGTAGAGAACAAAGCTGTTGTAAACTGCCAATTGAATCAGATAAAAAGACACTTTCTTATACCAGCGTCTTGTTTTCCGGGTCATTAAATAGGGCGCTAACCTCTGGTCATTGAAGTCCACCCCTCCCATGTTGACATTATATTCGTGGACGACAAGGGGCTTTTCAATGACCTTAGTTGCCCGTGTAATTTGGACTGTCGTGTCTGTGTGAATGGTGGACAGAAAGTAAACGTCCCTCTTGTCCCTCCATTTCACCGCGAGCAGGTCTTCAGTACGCAAGGCGGCCCTCTGCCCCCGTTGAAGTCTGGTGGTAATGAGCCGTTGGGGGAAGCCCTGGCGACTAGGCCGCGCAGTGCCACAGCATCGGATTCCTTCTAACTTTAAGTGCTGAAAGAGGGCCACACTTGTGTAATAATTGTCCACAAAAATATGGTACCCCTTCTGGAACAAGGGTGACACCAAGTCCCACACAACCTTTCCACTGCTCCCCAGGTAGTCAGGGCATCCGACCGGCTCCAATTTTGAGTCTTTTCCCTCATAGACCCTAAAACGACATGTATAGCCTGTGGCCCTTTCACAGAGCTTATACAGTTTCACCCCATACCGGGCGCGCTTGCTTGGGATGTACTGTTTGATGCCAAGGCGCCCGGTAAAGCGTAAGAGGGACTCGTCTACGCAGATGTTCTGTTCAGGGATATAAGCATCTGCAAATGTTGAGGACAGGTGGTCTATGAGGGGCCGAATTTTGTGGAGCCGGTCATAAGCAGGGTCTCCCCTTTCAAGACAGGTTTCGTCGTCGTTGAAGTGCAGGAAGCGCAGGATGGACTCAAATCGTGTCCTGGACATGGCAGCAGGGTACAAGGGAACATGATGTACTGGGTTCGTAGACCAATACGACCGCAATACATTTTGTTTCATTAGTCCCAAGTGAAGGATAAGGGCCAAAAAGATTTTAATGTCGGAAACTTGGACTGGTTTTCACCGGAAAGGCTGGGCATAGATGCTCTCCGGGTGCTCGGTGATGAATTGTGTGGCTTTACGGTTGGTCTCAACCACAATTAAGTCCAAGAGAACCTGGGTGATGAACAGCTGCAAAAAGTCTAGGGCCGTTCCTAGATGAGCTGTCGCCACCTGGACTCCAGACTGGGCGGTGAAAGGGGGCACTACGGGTGCGGCGGAATCAGGGGATTGCCAATCTGGTTGTGCCAGCACCTCTGGGAGTCTATGGGTACTACGGGCCCGTCTTCTTCTTGGTGGCTGCGACGGGGGTACTACTGCACTTGCCACCGTACCAGTTTCAACTTCCATACTGACGCTCACCACTTCGCCAGGGTCTACGGGAGGACAGGCACTAAGTCCAGGAGATGCTGCGCTGCTGGTGCCTGCCTCACCAAGAAAACTATCAACAGCGCTAGCACCACCCTGCTGCCCTTGAGGCGGATCCTGCGCCACCTGCGGTCTAACGACTTGGGGTCTGGTACGCCTGGCTCTAGCCGGGACCATAGCCTCGTCATCACTATCGGTCAGGGAACCACTGCTTTCTACAGGTTCAAATTCGGACCCGGAAGATTCGACGGATGATTCTTCCCAAAAGAACTCATCCGACTGGTCCATGTACCTGTATACCTCGTCATCGGAAAGCCCCCTTCTTGCCATTTTGGATTGCTAAATTTATGGGGTTTTCCTCCGAGACTACCCAGAAAAAAAGAGCACCTACCTAGCAAAAAGGGAGTATTTGAGAGGTATTGGGGTTGGTGGGAAGTGGGGTCTCAGAGGCAATCAAACAATCACGGGACAATCAAATACAATTACAGCACAATCGACTCCAATCACAGCACAATCAAATCTGATGCACTCGGAAAGGTGATGGGGGGAGGGTGGGAAGTGGGGTCTCAGGCAATCAAACAATCACGGGGCAATCGAAGCCGATCACGGGACAATCAAATACAATCGACTCCAATCACAGCACAAGCAAATCTGATGCACTCGGAAGGTGGTGGTTGGAGGTGGTGGTTGGAGGTGGTGGGGGGGAGGGTGGGGTTGGGTGTGGTGGGAAGTGGGGTCTCAGGCAATCAAACAATCACGGGGCAATCGAAGCCGATCACGGGACAATCAAATACAATTACAGCACAATCGAATCCAATCACAGCCCAATCAAATCTGATGCACTCGGAAGGTGATGGGGGGAGGGTGGGATTGGGTGTGGCGGGAAGTGGGGTCTCAGGCAATCAAACAATCACGGGGCAATCGAAGCCGATCACAGGACAATCAAATACAATTACAGCACAATCGAATCCAATCACAGCCCAATCAAATCTGATGCACTCGGAAGGTGATGGGGGGAGGGTGGGATTGGGTGTGGCGGGAAGTGGGGTCTCAGGCAATCAAACAATCACGGGGCAATCGAAGTCGATCACGGGACAATCAAATACAATCGACTCTAATCACAGCACAAGCAAATCTGATGCACTCGGAAGGTGGTGGTTGGAGGTGGTGGGGGGGAGGGTGGGGTTGGGTGTGGTGGGAAGTGGGGTCTCAGGCAATCAAACAATCACGGGGCAATCGAAGCCGATCACGGGACAATCAAATACAATTACAGCACAATCTAATCCAATCACAGCCCAATCAAATCTGATGCACTCGGAAGGTGATGGGGGGAGGGTGGGATTGGGTGTGGCGGGAAGTGGGGTCTCAGGCAATCAAACAATCACGGGGCAATCGAAGTCGATCACGGGACAATCAAATACAATCGACTCCAATCACAGCACAAGCAAATCTGATGCACTCGGAAGGTGGTGGGGGGGGGGGGGGGGAGGGGGGGGTTGGGTGTGGTGGGGGGGAGGGGGGGTTGGGTGTGGTGGGAAGTGGGGTCTCAGGCAATCAAACAATCACGGGACAATCGAAGCAGATCACGGGACAATCAAATACAATCGCAGCACAATCAAATACAAGCGCAGCACAATCAAATACAAGCGCAGCACAGTCAAATACAATGCACTTGGACGGTGATTAGGGGGGGGGTCTGAGGGCGATTTGAGGGGGTGGGGGGTTGATCAGGAGCCTGCACGGGGCAGACTGAGTCCTGATCTGATGAGAGGCAGACACAGGGGGTTACTGATCAAAGATCAGTTAGTGATTGCTGGGGAGGACAGATGTAAACAAAGAGCAGGGGATGTAATCAGAAGGGGGGTATGAGGGCAATCGAGGGCCTGGGCAGGTGATCGGTTACCCCCGCGGGGCAGTTAGGGTCTGCTCTGATGGGTGGGGGTGCTGAGGGGTGATGGACAGGTGATAGACAGGTGATCAGAGGGGGATCAGAGGGGGATCAGAGGGTAAGGTAGCTGTATACAGATGTATACAGTATACAGGGGGGTAGTCTGGGATGGGGTCTGGGGGTGATCTAAAGGTAGGGGGGGGGGATCAGGGGTGACTAGGAGGCAGTTAGGGACCTAAACTAAGAAACTGTGTCGCTAGTTAGTGGCAGGTGGGGGGGGTGGGGGTTTTATAGGGGTGCAAGGGTGCTGGGCAGGGGTCTGCTGGGGTGATCAGGGGGGGTATGAGGCCTGGGGTGGGTGATCAGGGGGCTGCTGTGGCAAAAAAACGCTGTGTGATGGATACTTACAATATGCTTCCTCCTCGCTAGTGGTCTCTGCAACAATGAGACCACGAGGCGAGGAGGAAGCATGTATAAGGCACTTTGTTTACTTAACAAAGTGCCTTATACTTTTTGATTGGTGGATCCCAGAGATCCCTCCGCTCGCCGGGGCTGCTAAGTGCCCGGCGAGCAGAGGCACAATGCCGGGCTTCCGACTCCCGGCGGAGGATCGCGTCACTGATGACGCGATCGCTCCGCCCATGCCCCTACAAGGACCGCCGCCATTTGTCAATGCGGCGGTCCTTGCGGGGTGCACTTCCCGGCCGCCATTTGTGCATACGGCGGTCGGGAAGTAGTTAACATTCCTCTTCTACACTATAACCCAAGCTAAAACGCTGCATCCCTGCGGCAGAACACTGTGTTTAACACCCCCCCAAAGCCCCTGGACAAAACGCGGGAGTGCTTCCTTGTAGAGGCAGAGCTTAGCGCTGCAGCTCTGCCTCTATTCACGTCAGTCCCCGCTGATCGCCACCTCTCCCCACCCCTCTCAGGCTTCTCTCACTGAGAGAGGCGGGGGAGAGGCGGCGATCAGCGTTGGATTGATGCTAATGGGCAGCAAAATCCAAAATCAAAGTCATGGATTTTTGCCCCGGTATTTGGGGGGCGGGGTTAAACACAGCGTTCTGTCGCGGGATGTAGCGTTTTAGCTTCGGTTATAGTGTAGAAGGTAAATGTTAAATAAGTCGGATTTTATGAGGCTTCAGACTCTCTTTAACCACTTTAGGTCCCCCCTAACGACCAGGCTCTTTTTAGCTAAGCTGGGCTGTGCAGTTTTTTTCAGCCTCCTGCACAGCCCAGCTCTGGAGCCCAGCGATCGGACTCACCTCCTTGTTTTGTCCCCAAGGGGACATGACGCCGGAGGTGTCAGATCGCTGTGCCATTTTTTTTAGCCTGTACGAGGCTGTTTCTCCCTCCCTCCCCTTCCCTCCTCCCCTCCGTGCTCTGTATGGAACAGGATGGCGATCCGTCCTGCTCTCCGCCTCTCATAGGCATCAGCCTATGAGAGGACGGCACTCCCCGGGCAATCAGAGGCCGGAGATCGCCGATCTCGTACAGCGCTGCCGGAGACCGCAGCGATGTACGGAAGTAAACAAAGGGGATTTCTTTCCCCTTTCATTTACAAACAGCCTGTTAGCCACATTCGGCGGCTAGAAGGCTAATCACGGAGCTCGGCTCCGTGTACCAGCAGGGAACGATCACGCACACACGCGGCTGTTACCTGGGAAACTGCAGCTCCAGGACCTGATGCTAATCGGCGTTAGGTGGTCCTGGGGCTGCCGCCGCAGTAACGCCCACTGGCGTGACGTGGTCGTTATGTTGTTAAAGGAAACATGAGGTGAAAATAAACCAGTGAGATAAACAATTGGATCTGTCCTTCTTCACCTGAAAATGACTTTTTTTTTTAGATATCCCACAGTTTTATTTAGTTTTTAAAGCTACTTTTTAAGCTTTTACTGTTTCATGGTATCTTCCCAATTACACATGTATTGAAGTGTGCCAGGGCTAAAATCTATTAATTATGGAGCCTTTTTATCTCTTTCCTGCTCCCAGAAGCCATTTTCTGCCAGGAAAGTGTTTAATGGCTGTAATTCCTTATCAGTGAAGATTACTCTATTGTCCGAACCAGTCCCGACCCAGACAGAAACAGTCACTTGCATACATTATTTTTAACTCTTTCAGGCAGAGAAAGAAAAAAAGGAACACAGGATAGTTAAATGTTCGCTTGGCACTGTACATACACCTGTCTATCTCATCATGTGACATGTCACCTCGGGTATCCTTTAAATGATTTAACTCGTGATATTTACCTCTTCTTAAATCACCTCTACCTTCAAGGACAACTGAAGTGAAAAGAATACGGAGGCTGCCAAATTGATTTCCTTTTAAGTAATACCAGTTGCCTGGCAGCCCTGTTGTTCTAGTTGCCTACTGTAGAGTCTGAATAACAACAGAAACAAGCATGCAGCTAATCTTGTTAGATCTGACAATAATGTCAGAAACATCTGATCTGCTGCATGCTTGTTCAGGGTCTGTAGCCAAAAGTATTTGAGGCAGAGGATCAGCAGCATAGCCAGACAACTAGGAAATAAATATGGCAGCCTCTGTATACCTCTCGCGTCAGTTGTCCTTTAAATCATGCTTAATTTCTCCTTGTTTGACTTAAAGCGGAACTGTAGATAGGATTAAAATAAACAGTTTCACTTACCTGGGGCTTCTGCAAGCCCCCAGCAGCCGTCCTGTCCCGTGCCGGTCCTCCACGAGCCTCTGTTCCCCTGCCGCAAGCTGCTTTCGGTTTCACCGCCTGGCCACTGCACCTGCGCGGCTCTGGCCACGCGTATCCTTTCTTAATGTTCCAGTCCGCAATAGCGCAATTGCAGATGGGAACGCTTAGAAAGGATACGCTTTGCAGGGCTGCGCTGGCCTTGACTTACAAGTCGAGGAACAGAGCGGCGGCGGGAGAATGGAGGCTCGTGGAGGACCGGCGGGGGACAGGACGGCTGCTGGGGGCTTGCAGAAGCCCTAGGTAAGTGAAACAGTTTATTTTAATCCTATCTACAGTTCCGCTTTAACTCATGATTCTCATTATGTGTTTATCTTCTGCATTAGCTATCCTAATGCCTGGTACACACCATGCAATTTTCTATGGATTTGGGTCGAATTAATAATTTCTGACAGTTCGGATCTGATTTCTGATCATTTTTCTGATTAATTTTGTACAGAAGTGATTGAAATATCAATCAGAAATCAGATTGGACCTGTCAGAAATGATCGATTTGACCTGAAATCTGCTGGGAAATCGCATGGTGTGCACCACGCATTACAATTAACATGGGAAAAAAAAGTACACTTTGTGAATCAACCCTATAATCTCTTACTATAGGTCCACACACTCGATTTTAGCCAATCCAAACATGAACAGATACAACATGATTCTTTGCTACATTCTCCTGTATGTAAAGTAATAATACATTTAGTAGGAATGCAGTCACACAGAGCACAGCTCTATCAGTGCACTGGGTGGGCAGAGAGGAAACCCAGCTCACTGCGCTGCAGCTGCCCAGTTTAGACGTTGGTTTCTCACACAGGAAGTATGGAAATGAGAGACACATTACCAAAACCAGACTTATGAAACATCATTATCCCTCCTTCCGAAAATGTATTTAAAACTTATGCCCAGAATTCTGACTTAAAGCAAATCTCAAGTGGATTTCAAATAAAAAATCAGATACCTATAGAGAGGGAAGGCTCTGGGTCCTATAGAACCCTCCCGCTGCTCTTACGGACCCCTCATTCCTGCATCGTCAGCCCCGTTGAAGGTATTCGAACCATTGGTGGAATACAGCTCTGTGAGGCTATGTGAGCCCAAGTCCTCCAGAAGATAGAAGACAACCCTCTTCGGGAGCACACAGGCTCTCACAGCTTCCTGTGGCGGCAGATTTGAACAGGGCTGACAGTGCTGGAAGGAGAGGACCATGAGAGGACCAGAAAGGCTCTATAGGTCCCAATGCCTTCCCTCTCCATTGGTGAGTATCTGTTTTTTTTATTTGAAATCCAGACCAGACACCCTCCTCCCCAGCATGTGGCCAGCATCACAATCATTAATCCCACCTCCCAGCCCCCCAAAGCAAGCGTATCCCATATAAACTCATCCAACAAACAATAACAAGTCTGTCCAGTGCAGAACCCCTCCCTCTTCCCTCACAGCAAGCATGGCCAGAGCCCCCCCCCCACACACACACACACATGCGCACACACACACACAACTGTGGTGAGAATGACAACCTCTAACTCCTTCCTCCCTCCATAACAAGTGTGTCCAGTGCAGCACTCCTCCCTCTTCCCCCATACATAGCAAGCATCAGGGCCGGGCCGAGGCAGAGGCGAGAGAGGCTCCAGCCTCAGGGCGCAGTGTAGGAGGGGCACACAACTCACTCAGCTATCATTCCCCTATTGTGTTTGACGCAGAGAGAAATAAGAAAAGGGGATACATGGCAGTGACTGCAAGCCAGATAACTAGAGATTAAGGTGTGGAGGGAGATGGGGGGCCCTGGGAAGCCTCATAGTCTATAGCAATCAGTGTGTGACGGCTGGGGTGGGAGGGATGGAGGGGCGCACTTTGGTGTCTCAGCCTTGGGTGCTGGAGAACCTTGTCCCGGCTCTGGCAAGCATGGCCAGACAAGCAGGCCCACCCACCCACTGCAATGTGTGGTGAGTGTAATGACCTTTAACTCCTCCCACCCCCATAGCAAGAGTGTCCATTGTGGTACTGCTCCATCATGCCGCCCCTCCCCCAAAGTAGTCAATATAGAGCTTATATAACAGTGTAAAATTTGCTGTCCCATCACAATAACTCAATAACTCATTAACAGGACTGTTTCTGCCCATTTTGGTGCACCAGGCAAGACATTGTTTAATACAACCCGTTTCCCATCATGGGAAAGACCATACATGGCCAACACTCATTAGTTTAGCAGACACCGATAACAAACTAAAAAAATTACAACTTAATAAGCACATTAAGATCACCTGCCATATCATTGTTATGCTGGCAAGTTGTCTATAAAAATATCGTGTACTAATCTCTGTGGTTCTCCTTCTTGAGGGTGTCACCCCAGGCACTTGCCTGGTTTGTCTATGACCCAAAACGGCTTTGATTATTAATGTCTAAACCACTGTCAACAAGTGAAGTGAAGGATTTAAAAATGCTGCCCAGTTACACATTTGGGGAGCAGGTATGTTGAATGTAGTATTATCGCGCACACACTCTCTCATACTAGTCACTGGAAGTTCACCATGGTACCTTGAGGCAGAGAGCTCTCTGAGGAACCTAAAAAAAAAATTGTTGCTCTACATAAAGATGGACTAGGCTATAGGAAGATCGCCAACATCTTGAAACTGAGCTGCAGCACGGTGGGTGAGGCCATACAGCGATTATACAAGCTGTACACTGACTGCTTTACGTTGTCTCAAAAGTGTCATATCTTCACTGTTGTCCCGTGGAAAGATTTAAAGCAAACCTAAAGCGAAAATAAGCGTATGATATAATGAATTGTATGTGTAGTATAGCTAAGAAATATAACATTAGCAGCAAAGAAAAGAGTCTCATGTTTTCCTGTACAGGAAGAGTTAAAAACTTCACTTGTTATCTACGCAAAAGGTGCTTCTCTGAGCTCTTGGACCCACTGGGTGGAATACAGTCCTGTTTTCTGAGGCACTTAAACAGCACAGAAGCAGTGAGAGACAGCTTGAGATAAGGTTTTACTGCAGGAAAAGTTCAAAGGGTCATTATTTCTGCTTTGTTTTATAGTGTAAAAGACAGAGTGTGCAACTGTGACAGCATGATGCCATGTTATAAAACAAAAGCTATATAACTGTAAAAAAATGAGACTCTATTCTTTTCTATTAATGTTCTATTTCTTATCCGTACAATACATACAATTGATTATATCATACATTTTTTTCCCTTCAGATTTGCTTTAATGAAGTATTTAGGAAAGTGTAAGAGATGTACTCACTTCTGTGAGATACTGTATTACCTCTCGTTACACTTTAAGCACCCCCTGCACCTCCCTATTGGTAAGCAGAAAACACACACACAAACTGTCAGCAACTTCTACCACAGACAATTGTGTGTGGTTTCAGCAAACGGAAATTTGAACATGTTTCCTGTTCTTTTTGCTCTGTGTCTCACACGCTAATTGCACACTGAAGACATACCATCCTGTTATAGGTGATATATAGGTGATATATAAAATATATACAACTGAAAATTAGAGACACCCCTTATTTGAAAGTAACCTAGTAACAGTGACATAGAGAGGTATAACAATGCAGAGTTGTTTATATAAGGAATGATTCGCTTCTGACAATGTAGTTATCGTGGAAGTTAATGTCAAAATGGGTAAGACAAAAGATTTAAGTGACTCTGAACGATGGATGATCATCGGTGCAAGAAGATCTGGTGCTAGCTAGTGTTGGGCGAACAGTGTTCGCCACTGTTCGGGTTCTGCAGAACATCACCCTGTTCGGGTGATGTTCGGGTTCGGCCGAACACCTGATGGTGTTCGGCCAAACTGTTTGGCCATATGGCCGAACTAAGAGCGCATGGCCGAACGTTACCCGAACGTTCGGCTAGCGCTGTGATTGGCCGAACGGGTCACGTGTAGTGTTGGGCGAACATCTAGATGTTCGGGTTCGGGCCGAACATGGCCGAACTCCGAACATAATGGAAGTCAATGGGGACCCGAACTTTCGTGCTTTGTAAAGCCTCCTTACATGCTACATACCCCAAATTTACAGGGTATGTGCACCTTGGGAGTGGGTACAAGAGGAAAAAAAATTTAGCAAAAAGAGCTTATAGTTTTTGAGAAAATAGATTTTAAAGTTTCAAAGGGAAAACTGTCTTTTAAATGCGGGAAATGTCTGTTTTCTTTGCACAGGTAACATGCTTTTTGTCGGCATGCAGTCATAAATGTAATACATATAAGAGGTTCCAGGAAAAGGGACCGGTAACGCTAACCCAGCAGCAGCACACGTGATGGAACAAGAGGAGGGTGGCGCAGGAGGAGAAGGCCACGCTTTGAGACACAACAACCCAGGCCTTGCATGAGGACAAGAAGCGTGCGGATAGCAATTTGCATTTTGTCGCCATGCAGTCATAAATGTAATACAGATGAGAGGTTCAATAAACAGGGACCGGAAACGCTAACCCATCACAGATGTTCATTGTTCATGTTACTTGGTTGGGGTCCGGGAGTGTTGCGTAGTCGTTTCCAATCCAGGATTGATTCATTTTCATTTGAGTCAGACGGTCTGCATTTTCTGTGGAGAGGCGGATACGCCGCCGATCTGTGACGATGCCTCCGGCAGCACTGAAACAGCGTTCCGACATAACGCTGGCTGCCGGGCAAGCCAGCACCTCTATTGCGTACATTGCCAGTTTGTGCCAGGTGTCTAGCTTCGATACCCAATAGTTGAAGGGTGCAGATGGATTGTTCAACACAGCTACGCCATCTGACATGTAGTCCTTGACCATCTTCTCCAGGCGATCGGTGTTGGAGGTGGATCTGCACGCTTGCTGTTCTGTGTGCTGCTGCATGGGTGTCAGAAAATTTTCCCACTCCAAGGACACTGCCGATACCATTCCCTTTTGGGCACTAGCTGCGGCTTGTGTTGTTTGCTGCCCTCCTGGTCGTCCTGGGTTTGCGGAAGTCAGTCTGTCGGCGTACAACTGGCTAGAGGAGGGGGAGGATGTCAATCTCCTCTCTAAAGTCTCCACAAGGGCCTGCTGGTATTCTTCCATTTTGACCTGTCTGGCTCTTTCTTCAAGCAGTTTTGGAACATTGTGTTTGTACCGTGGATCCAGAAGGGTATAAACCCAGTAATTGGTGTTGTCCAGAATGCGCACAATGCGTGGGTCTTGTTCAATGCAGTCCTAGGCCGAAGAGGTCATAGCCTAGGGTCACAAAACCTGTTTATTGGGCAATTTCAATGGTGGCGAGTCTGACGTACATAAATCGCAGCAATGGCCGTTAGCAACGTCTGAATCTCACGAAATGTCTCATGCAGGTAGAAGACATATTGTTAGACTTGGGCTCCAAAGATGGGTTCCCTACATCTCTGCAAACCAGAGTTACAGGGCTCCACATTTGGTAAAATCCCCCATAGGCTTTCATTGGGCCTCCTATTTACAGTTCCAAAATCTCACATCTTTTCAAAGGGCAATTACTCAGCAGTGGCAAATTTTCTAGCATTGTAGGGACCCTTAGGGGGAACATGACTGGTGAGTTTCGGGCCCCTAGGCCGAAGAGGTCATAGCCTAGGGTCACAAAAACCTGTTTATTGGGGCTATTTCAATGGTAGCAATGGTGACGTACATAAATCGCAGCAATGGCCGTTAGCAAAGTCTGAATCTCACGAAATGTCTCATGCAGGTAGAAGACATATTGTTAGACTTGGATTCCAAAGATGGGGTCCCTACATCTCTGCAAACCAGAGTTACAGGGGTCCAAAATTGGTAAAATCCCCCATAGGATTTCATTGGCTCCCTATTTCACTTTCCAAAATCTCACATCTTTTCAAAGGGCAATGGCTCAGCAGTACCAAATTTTCTAGCATTGTAGGGACCCTTAGGGGGAACATGACTGGTGAGTTTCGGGCCCCTAGGCCGAAGAGGTCATAGCCTAGGGTCACAAAAACCTGTTTATTGGGGCTATTTCAATGGTAGTGATGGTGACGTACATAAATCGCAGCAATGGCCGTTAGCAAAATCTGAATCTCACGAAATGTCTCATGCAGGTAGAAGACATATTGTTAGACTTGGATTCCAAAGATGGGGTCCCTACATCTCTGCAAACCAGAGTTACAGGGGTCCAAAATTGGTAAAATCCCCCATAGGATTTCATTGGCTCCCTATTTCACTTTCCAAAATCTCACATCTTTTCAAAGGGCAATGGCTCAGCAGTACCAAATTTTCTAGCATTGTAGGGACCCTTAGGGGGATCATGACTGGTGAGTTTTGCCACTGCTGAGCCATTGCCCTTTGAAATGGTGTGAGATTTTGGAACGGTAAATAGGAGGCCCAATGAAAGCCTATGGGGGATTTTACCAATTTTGGACCCCTGTAACTCTGGTTTGCAGAGATGTAGGGACCCCATCTTTGGAATCTAAGTCTAACAATATGTCTTCTACCTGCATGAGACATTTCGTGAGATTCAGACGTTGCTAACGGCCATGGCTGAGATTTATGTACGCCACCATCACTACCATTGAAATAGCCCAAATAAACAGGTTTTTGTGACCCTAGGCTATGACCTCTTCGGCCTAGGGGCCCGAAACTCACCAGTCATGTTCCCCCTAAGGGTCCCTACAATGCTAGAAAATTTGGTACTGCTGAGCCATTGCCCTTTGAAAAGATGTGAGATTTTGGAAAGTGAAATAGGGAGCCAATGAAATCCTATGGGGGATTTTACCAATTTTGGACCCCTGTAACTCTGGTTTGCAGAGATGTAGGGACCCCATCTTTGGAATCCAAGTCTAACAATATGTCTTCTACCTGCATGACACATTTCGTGAGATTCAGACTTTGCTAACGGCCATTGCTGCGATTTATGTACGTCACCATCACTACCATTGAAATAGCCCCAATAAACAGGTTTTTGTGACCCTAGGCTATGACCTCTTCGGCCTAGGGGCCCGAAACTCACCAGTCATGTTCCCCCTAAGGGTCCCTACAATGCTAGAAAATTTGGTACTGCTGAGCCATTGCCCTTTGAAAAGATGTGAGATTTTGGAAAGTGAAATAGGGAGCCAATGAAATCCTATGGGGGATTTTACCAATTTTGGACCCCTGTAACTCTGGTTTGCAGAGATGTAGGGACCCCATCTTTGGAATCCAAGTCTAACAATATGTCTTCTACCTGCATGAGACATTTCGTGAGATTCAGACTTTGCTAACGGCCATTGCTGCGATTTATGTACGTCACCATCACTACCATTGAAATAGCCCCAATAAACAGGTTTTTGTGACCCTAGGCTATGACCTCTTCGGCCTAGGGGCCCGAAACTCACCAGTCATGTTCCCCCTAAGGGTCCCTACAATGCTAGAAAATTTGGTACTGCTGAGCCATTGCCCTTTGAAAAGATGTGAGATTTTGGAAAGTGAAATAGGGAGCCAATGAAATCCTATGGGGGATTTTACCAAATTTGGAGCCCTGTAACTCTGGTTTGCAGAGATGTAGGGAACCCATCTTTGGAGCCCAAGTCTAACAATATGTCTTCTACCTGCATGAGACATTTCGTGAGATTCAGACGTTGCTAACGGCCATTGCTGCGATTTATGTACGTCAGACTCGCCACCATTGAAATTGCCCAATAAACAGGTTTTGTGACCCTAGGCTATGACCTCTTCGGCCTTGGACTGCATTGAACGCGACCCACGCATTGTGCGCATTCTGGACAACACCAATTACTGGGTTTATACCCTTCTGGATCCACGGTACAAACACAATGTTCCAAAACTGCTTGAAGAAAGAGCCAGACAGGTCAAAATGGAAGAATACCAGCAGGCCCTTGTGGAGACTTTAGAGAGGAGATTGACATCCTCCCCCTCCTCTAGCCAGTTGTACGCCGACAGACTGACTTCCGCAAACCCAGGACGACCAGGAGGGCAGCAAACAACACAAGCCGCAGCTAGTGCCCAAAAGGGAATGGTATCGGCAGTGTCCTTGGAGTGGGAAAATTTTCTGACACCCATGCAGCAGCACACAGAACAGCAAGCGTGCAGATCCACCTCCAACACCGATCGCCTGGAGAAGATGGTCAAGGACTACATGTCAGATGGCGTAGCTGTGTTGAACAATCCATCTGCACCCTTCAACTATTGGGTATCGAAGCTAGACACCTGGCACAAACTGGCAATGTACGCAATAGAGGTGCTGGCTTGCCCGGCAGCCAGCGTTATGTCGGAACGCTGTTTCAGTGCTGCCGGAGGCATCGTCACAGATCGGCGGCGTATCCACCTCTCCACAGAAAATGCAGACCGTCTGACTCAAATTAAAATGAATCAATCCTGGATTGGAAACGACTACGCAACACTCCCGGACCCCAACCAAGTAACATGAACAATGAACATCTGTGATGGGTTAGCGTTTCCGGTCCCTGTTTATTGAACCTCTCATCTTTATTACATTTATGACTGCATGGCGACAAAATGCAAATTGCTATCCGCACGCTTCTTGTCCTCATGCAAGGCCTGGGTTGTTGTGTCTCAAAGCGTGGCCTTCTCCTCCTGCGCCACCCTCCTCTTGTTCCATCACGTGTGCTGCTGCTGGGTTAGCGTTACCGGTCCCTTTTCCTGGAACCTCTTATATGTATTACATTTATGACTGCATGCCGACAAAAAGCATGTTACCTGTGCAAAGAAAACAGACATTTCCCGCATTTAAAAGACAGTTTTCCCTTTGAAACTTTAAAATCGATTTTCTCAAAAACTATAAGCTCTTTTTGCTAATTTTTTTTCCCTCTTGTACCCACTCCCAAGGTGCACATACCCTGTAAATTTGGGGTATGTAGCATGTAAGGAGGCTTTACAAAGCACAAAAGTTCGGGTCCCCATTGACTTCCATTATGTTCGGAGTTCGGGTCGAACACCCGAACATCGCGGCCATGTTCGGCCTGTTCGGCCCGAACCCGAACATCTAGATGTTCGCCCAACACTAGTGCTAGCATCTCTGAAACAACAACTCTTTTAGAATTTTCTTGCCCAACAGTATCTCAACTGTTTAGAGAAAAAAACTTCAAGCTATAAGGACTATTCTGGTAAAAAAAGGCTGGTGAACGAGGTGAAAGGCGAGTAGCACACATAGGGCCTGATTCACAAAGCTTTTCTGTAAAATTATCTCACCTTATTTATTAACTCACAATTTATCTCTCCTTAAATGACTTAACTCATGATTTACCTCTCCTTATCTAACTTAACCTTCTTGACGGTAACCTCTTGCGCTATGGGGTGGATCGGGACTCCCTGTGACGTCACGACATCGATGATGTCACTCTGTTTGTCGCCATGGCGACGGGGGAAGCCCTGAAGGAAATCCCGTTTAGAACGGGATTTCCGATGGGCTTGATCGCCGGCGGCGATCGGAGGGGTGGGAGGGAGGCCGCAGGGAGGGGGGAATCATGTAGCTAGCGCTAGGCTAGCTACATGATAAAAAAAATTAGGCTTAAAAAACCTCCCGCGGCCGCGCAGCTGCAGAATAATTGACCGCCAGGAGGGTTAACTCATGGTTTAGCGCTCCTTATTTGACATAACTCATAGTTTAGCTCTCCTTATTTGACATAACTCATGGTTTAGCTCTCCTTATTTGACATAACTCATGGTTTAGCTCTCCTTATCTATTTATCTAATGAATTATCTCTCCTTACTTGTTTATTTCATGCATTACTCCTTACAGTTAAGGTGAAAAATAAGTAACCTTTCTGAATCAACCCCATAGTCCCTAGCAACAGAAGGGCAATAACACAACAAATTACAGCTGAATTCAATGAAGGTGCATCACAAAGCATATCCCAACGCACAACAAGACAGACTTATCAAATGATGGGCTTTAGTCGCAGGAGAACATCAAGAGTGCTTTGTTATCCCTGAAAAATAGGAAAAGACATCCGTTGTGGGTTTTGCCACCGTGCTCATTCAGCCTTATATTGGTTTGAGGAACATCAATCAGAGTTTAACCTGCTTCCATGGCCAACTCCGTACATACATGTGATTCAGCCGCCAGGAGATTTGGGCACAGGGTAAAGCTGAAAAATGTCTCACCCTGCTACCGTAAAAGTTCTGGCAGAGCTAATTACTGTTCCCACTCCAGGTTGCCGTGGATAGTGGGGAAAGGTGTAACTCGGCTACCAGCTATTGCTGGCAGCAGAATTTCACTGTTGTTGTAGTAATTTGTGCTCCATCGGTGCCCAAATTATTCACTGAGCACCTCTATAGCCCTAATTCCTGTTACTGCCTATGGTGGTGCCACTGAGCCCAAATCTCCTGCGCTGCTTTTACAGCGCTCCAGCTCAGTCCCCTGACCTCAATCCTATTGAGCTTTTGTGGGATGAAGTGGAAAGATCCCTTCAAAGCTTGTAAATGCCACCATCCAATCTGACCCAACTTAGAGCTGCCATTATGTCAGCATGGGCCAACATTCCTCTGCAACTTTATCAGTATGGGCTGAGGCCATTATTATTGACAGTCTCAGCCGGCTTTAGTCAGTAGTAGTGTATAGGAACCTTAGCTTGCAGCATTGTGTATACGTGTATGTCCATCACATGTAGGCGTGTGTATATGTCCCCAATCACACCAGGCACCTGCCTTAGAATAAATCAGAATAAATAAATCAGAATACATTTATTTATTTTCGCCAAGTAAGTTTGCACCTACAAGGAATTTGTCTTGGCAGTTGCTTAACAAACACAAACAAAAACAATACAAGGACAGACAGTGTGTATATTACAAGTCAAGGACATTATAAGTATAGTGGCAGTAAGCAATGTGAGAATTGTTCATTTTCAGTTCTGTGCTGATTACTTTCAAGTCCTAGCAGCTCTAAGCATTAAGTATGGCTACCGCTTGAGGAAAAAAGCTGTTCCTTTGTCTAGACTGGTTTTGGTAGCGATTGACCGGAATCTTACTCCAGAAGGCATGCGCTGGAAGATGGAGTGAACTGGGTGAGAGGGGTCAGAGGCAATCTTGGTCGCTCTCTTTCTGCACCTGCTAGCGTAAAGATCCTGAAGGTAAGCTACAGCCAATTATCCTTTCCGCTGATCGGATGATGCGCTGCAGCCTCCTCCTTTCTAATGCTGAGCAGGAGCCGAACCATACAGTCATAGATGATGTTATGGTGGATTCGATGATTACAGTGTAGAACTGCACCATTAGATTTTGAGGTAGGCCAAACTTTTTCAGCTGCCGTAGATGGTACATCCTCTGTTGCGCTTTCTTGACAATAGTGGCAGTGTTGTTGTCCCATTTTAGGTCGTTTGAGATCATGGACCCAAGCAACTTGAATGACTCTACTTGGGTTATTGTGGATCCATTTATGGTTAAGGGGAGGTGCTTGGGGGGATTTCTCCTAAAGTCTATTATAATATCCATAGTTTTGAGAGCGTTTAGTTCCAACTTGTTGCTGCTGCACCAGGAGGAAAGCTGTCCCACCACATGCCTGTATGCAGACTCATCCCCATTTTGTATGAGACCAACTACTGTTGTGTCGTCTGCAAACTTCAGAACCTTAAAGAGGTTCTGTGGGGGGTTGTGGAAGAGAAAAGCGGACACTTAC
Source organism: Hyperolius riggenbachi (assembly GCF_040937935.1). Taxonomy (NCBI): domain Eukaryota; kingdom Metazoa; phylum Chordata; class Amphibia; order Anura; family Hyperoliidae; genus Hyperolius; species Hyperolius riggenbachi. The sequence goes on from NC_090648.1 coordinate 90,703,451, forward strand.
CTTGGGCTTCTATCAGCCCGGTGCAGCGGTAATGTCCCACGCCGTCCTCCTCCCATCTGCCGTTCTCCGCCGCCAGCCCCGGTCTAAGCGGCATGGGATCCAACTGCGGCTGCGCTAGAGTGGCTGCGCACCCGCTCGCTTCTGCCTGCGTCATCGGAAGCTTACTGCGCAAGCGCAGTACAAGGCTCCGTTGTACTGCGCCTGCGCAGTAAGCCTCAGATGACGCGAGCGGAGGCACGGCAACGCGCATTATTCGCCTGTATGTCAGACGAATAATAGCCTGGTGCAGGCTGCGGGGAACGGCGGATGGGAGCAGGACATCGTGGGACATTACTGCTGCATGGGGCTCATAGAAGCCCAAGGTAAGTGGCAGTTTTTCGCTTTAGAAACCCCCACAGAACGCCTTTAACAGATGGATCTGTGGAGATGCAGTCATTGGTTTAAAGTGAGTAGAGCAGTGGGGAAAGCACACAGCCCTGGGGTGCACCAGTACTGACTGTCAGAGAGCTTGATGTGAGTTTCACTTTCACTTCAGGTTTCCAGGAATGCTCATGCTAGGAAAGTTTTCAAATTCTATCGAGCCAACAACGTTCTTGAAATGTACAAAGCAGCCAGTAGTTGGTTTACTTACACATTCATAAAGCTTTGATACATGTTCTACAGTGCTTTACAGTGAACATTTCAGATCTTAAAGCGGGTATATTACTATTAGCATGTTCTTGAGCTGTGGGAGGAAATAAAGAGAAAACCTACTCATTATATACAAACAACCCAGAGTAAAATGTGCTCTTAATTATTTTCTCCTGTGTTGCTGTGACTTAAAGTAGGTAGTAGAAATCTGACAGAACTGACAGGTTTTGGACTATTTCTGATTGGGGGATTCTCAAAGTTTTATTTACTTTCAAAAGCACAAAGTGAATGGCAGTTGCTCAGTCCAACTGCTAGAATAGTGTGCAACAAGTGAGGGGGGCATCATGCATCTTTGTATAGATCCTTTCCAGGACATGCTTTTGTATAGAATAACTGCAGGGGTACAGCTAAGGTTTTTATGGCCCCTAGCGGACTGTAGGAAGTGGCCCTATCTGCGCCGCTGCAAAAAATGGGTGTGGCTATTCCGCATAAGTGGGCGAGGCCATGGCATGTGGGTGGAGCGGAAGGGGGATCGGGGCGGGGACACGGAAAATTGGCGTGGGTGTATTTGCGGCGCGCACACCGCCGAAACATGGGCATGGACATGACATTGTATGGGCGGAGCGTAACCGTAGCACAGCAAATATAGCCAACTGTGACCATTAAATAATAAATGCAGCAACAGTTACTCCAGACACCAGAAAATAAAACGCAATTTGTGCAACATTTCAGCAGAAAACAAACGCAATTCGGGCAACATTTCAGCAGAAATCAAACACAATTCGGGCACATTTCAGCAGAAACAAACGCAATTTGAGCCACATTTCAGCAGATAATAAATGCAGTTCAGGCAACATTTCATCACATAATAAACGCAGTTTGGGCCACATTTCGTCAGATAATAAACTCAGTTTGGGCCACATTTCATCAGATAATAAACGCAGTTCAGGCGCCGTTTCATCAGATAATAAACGCAGTTCAGGCGACATTTCATCAGATAATAAACGCAATTTGGCCCATATTTCATCAGATAATAAACGCAGTTTGGGCCACATTTCATCAGATAATAAACGCAGTTTGGGCCACATTTCGTCAGATAATAAACGCAGTTGGGCCACATTTCGTCAGATAATAAACGCAGTTGGGCCACATTTCGTCAGATAATAAACGCAGTTGGGCCACATTTCGTCAGATAATAAATGCAGTTTGGGCCACATTTCATCAGATAATACACGCAGTTCAGGCGACATTTCATCAGATAATAAACGCAGTTCAGGCGACATTTCATCAGATAATAAACGCAATTTGGCCCATATTTCATCAGATAAACGCAGTTGGGCCACATTTTGTCAGATAATAAACGCAGTTGGGCCACATTTTGTCAGATAATAAATGCAGTTGGGCCATATATTTCATCAAAAAAAAAAAAAAGAATGTACTCACCTGACAGAAGTCTTCTCTTCCGGCCGGCTTCTGGCACGCAGCTCCCCCGGAGATCTTGCTCCTCCTCCTCCTGCAGTCTCCCGCGGACCCGCACTGGCAGTCAGGCAGAGCAGGGCTATGGGAAGATGGCGCCCGAAGCCCTGTACTGGAGACACAAATAGTCTCCAGAGCAGGGCTTCGGCGGCAGCCATCTTCCCGTAGCCCTGCTCTGTGAACTGGCTTGCGCGGCGTCATTGCGGGGCCTGCGGCCTGCAGGCAACAGTGTGACATCACAATGACGTCACGGAGCCTCCGAGGCCCCTAAAAACGTGAGGCCCCAAGCGACCGCTTGGTCTGCTTGGGACCTCGTGGCGCCCCTGAATAACTGACATACTGAGAATCCCCCATGAACAGATGGACTAGTCAAAAACAGCAATATGGGATCAGTAATTTATAGCTCATTTTACTCTGGAAGAAACATACTTCTTATTTGTATGTGTTTACATGTATTTTAAATTTTAACTTTTTTTTGCGATAGTGGTCCTTTACCTAATTTCAAGAGAGAATCCATCTGAACAGTGATCAAGGCAGCTGATACATTTTGATCTGTTTGGGGGGGAGGGGGGGGGGGACTACAAAATCCCCAGTTTAAAGATTAAAGTTAAATTATCACAAATACCTTCTGTTTCAAGAAGGCAAAATTGTAATCAGCGGCGGGGGGAGCACTTTTTGTACATTCCACTCAGATATTGTACTAGAAATCAAATCTGAATCTGATGAAGAAATACAGTATTGATCCAAAATGGCAATGACTGCCCTCGGTGCATCAATGCCTATTCGTAAAAATTAAAACACACCTAAAGTGAGAGTGATATGGAGGCTGACATATTTATTTCCGTTTAAACAATGCACATTGCCTGGCTGTCCTGCTGATCCTCTGCTGCTTATACTTTCAGCCATAGACCCTGAATAGACATGCATATCTGCTGGTTGGACCCAAATCTTACAAGATTCCCTGCATGCTTGTTTCAGGTGTGCGTGATTCAGACACTACTGCAGCCAAAGAGATGAGTAGACTGGTATTGTTTAAAAGGAAATAATCATGGCAGCCACCATCCCACTCACTTCAGGTTCCCTTTAAAAATGAAACAGAGTTATTTTATAACTGGTCACACATACCCAGATTTTAATGCGATCTTATGCAACTTCCAATTTTTAAAACCATGACAAATATTCTTAAATTATCTTTTCAATGTTTTAAAATGACTGATTCAATTCCACGCAATCCTGTATTGGTGTTAATTTATCAGTTTGATTTTTCATAGAATCCATAGTTGTTATTAATTCTAAAGTACAATGAAGTGATCACAAATGAAGTGTGTGGTATTATTATTATTATTGATTTATATAGCGCCAGCGTCTTCCGTGGCGCTGTACAACAGCATACAGGGTATAACAATACAAAATAAACAATACAACAGTTAATACAAGACAACAGTGGATAACAACTAATGCAGTGAACAAATTAACTACATATTTTACACAGAGGTGGGAGGTATGTACACCCATTACACAGCATTGTGAGACAAAAGGGAAAGAGATCCCTGGCCAAAAGGCCTTACAGTCTAAAGGTTTAAGGTATAGGACAATAGGTAAAGGGAAGCTGTGTGTGGGGTGGTAGAAATGGTGGTTAGTGGGCAAGGTGTCCTAGGTAAGAGAGTATGCTTGCCTGAAGAGGTGAGTTTTCAGATTGTGCCTAAAAAGAGTAAGGCCTAGTGCACACCGAGCGGTTTTGGTAGCATTTTTAGAACCGCTTGCAGATGTGGAAACGCTTGGGTAATGTATTTCAATGGGCTGGTGCACACCAGAGCGGTAGGCGTTTTGCAGAAACGCATACTCCCGGGCTGCAGCATTTTTTTGATTTTTAAGTATAGGAAAAATGCAAAACGCTTGATAAAACGCCAGATCAGAGCGGTTATCCAGGCGTTTTTGTTACAGTAGCTGTTCAGTAACAGCTTTACTGTAACAATATCTGTAATCTGCTACACAAAAAAACGCTACACAAAACGCTAGCAAAACGTTTTATAATAATAAAAAACGCTTCAAAAACCGCTAGCGTTTTGCGCATCTGCTAGCAGTTTTTGGTGTGCACTAGGCCTAAGTGTGGGTAAAAGGCGGATGTGTTGAGGGAGAGTGTTCCAGAGGAGGGGAGAGGATCGAAAAAAGTCTTGTAAACGGGAGTGGGAAGAGGTGACCAGGGAAGAAGACAGGAGAATATTGTTAGTAGAGCAGAGATTGCGTATAGGATGGTATCTGGAAATAAGTTGATTTAGATAGGAAGGAGCTAGGTTTGGTACGTATAGTTGGCAGCCCTCACATTCTCAGCAGTGGCTTTATGCACATGGTTCCCGGTTTGATGTACATTTATGTATATTTCAGAGACACCAGTCATATCCACTCCCATCTCCACACAAGATGTTCCCGTCTGGGATGTTGCCAACTTTTCCTTGGTAGATGGGCGGCTTTTGCAGACAAAAGGAGAGGAACAGGTAAGGTCTATTATCATTTTAGTATTGAACAAGGATCCCATTGGGTGCAGCCATAACTAGGGTTGGTTCAAACCACAATGGGGCCCTGGGGCAAGATTAACCTGGGGGCCCACCCAGCAGCATATTTACCCCCTGGGTCTCTGAGTCGACTGCCACCCTCCTCCCAGATCTCTCTCCTCAACTTTGCTGTATTCCCTGGGGCCCATGCACTTTTTTTGTCAGCATAGCGACTCACCTGCCCCGGTGTGCTGCTCCAGTCTGTGCATTCTCATCTTCATCCTCGTAGGGACGCCTCTTCTCAGTGGCATGGTGCATGTTTTTGCGTAATTACCTGAGACAGGTCATGGAGAAGACGCAGTGAGCGCAGAAGACACGGAGAACGGATGGAGCAGCATGTCGGGGCAGTTGAGCTGCTTTGCAGACAAAACTTTGCAGGGGCTCTGGGGAGCACAAATAAAGGGGAGAGTGAAAACTTGCACATTTTATCACAGGAGCTAATGTAATTGATGGAGAAGATGCATGCAGTCAGTGTTTCACTGCTGTCAGTTTTTATCTGCACTGGGAAAAGAAAAACACATTCAAGTGTGCACTAGCCAATTGAATAATATTGGTTCTCAGTTTAGTATACAGAAAGTGAGGGGGGGGAGAGGCCCATCCAAAGTTTCGCAGAAGGGCCCAGTGATTTGTAGCTATGCCCCTGGGGGAGACTTGGGGGTCCCAGCAGCACTTGGGGCCCTGGGGAAATTGCCCCCTTTACCTCTATGGTAGCGCTGGCCCCGGCCATAACTAAGGCACTGATCAGTCTAGCGCTGGGAAAAGCAGCAAGATTAAAAAAAAAAAAAAATGGCATCACTGCACATTCAACTTGACTGCAACATTTTGCATAGTACTGTCGCAGAAGGAGCTATTACCATGCTGCCATGCTGAGAAAATGTCCAACAGGCAGCCAAAACAGATGCATGCAGTACCTTCCAGACATGACAGCAATCAAAGGTTGAGGAGGAATCTCGGTGTGAACACTGTCATTTTATTGCACCTGGGAACCTACGCTTAGGCAAATATCCTTTGTTTGCTAAAAGCTCCATCACTAGAGGTAAATGTTTCCTAGCCCTAAGTAGGCATTCAGCTACAGAACTGGTGCTATCAGTGTGTAAAGGTGGCCATACACTGGTCGATTTGCCATCAGATTCGACCAACAGATAGATCCCTCTCTGATCGAATCTGATCAGAGAGGGATCGTATGGCCACCTTTACTGCAAACAGGTTGTGAACCGATTTCAGCCTGAAACCGTTCACAATCTGTGGTGGTGGTGGTGATGGTGCTGCCGCCGCTCCCCGCCCCGCATACATTACCTGCTCTGCCGGCGCGAGTCCCCTGGACACTGCTGCTCCGTCTCCACGCTGGTCTGGTCTCCGGAATGCTTCACTTCTTCCTGCCCGGCAGGAAGTTTAAACAGTAGAAGGCGCTCTACTGTTTAAACTTCCTGCCGGGCAGGAAGAAGTGAAGCATGCCAAAGACCAGACCAGCGCGGAGATGGAGCAGCGGTGACAGCGGGACTCGCGCCGGCGGAGCAGGTAATGTATACCCGCTGTATTGCGTCAGTCGCCGGGTATTCGAGCGCCGCTACCGACGCACTCCCGACCTGCCGGCGTTCGAAAAAAATCTTCCGCACGGATGGATCGACGTGAGTCGACGGGAACGATGGATTTCGGACGGAAATCCATCGTTCTGTCAGCGGTATGCGCGGCGATTTCACAGCCGTTTCGATCACTGTGATCGAAACGGCTGTATATCGGCGGGAAAATCGTTAGGTGTATGGGCACCTTAAAGGGGAACTGAAGAGAGAGGTATATGGAGGCTGTCATGTTTATTTCCTTTTAAGCAATATCAGTTGCCTGGCAGCCCTGCTGATCCTCTGCCTCTAATACTATTAGCCATAGCCCCTGAACAAGCATATAGCAGATCAGGTGTTTCAGTGGTTCAGACTTTAAAGTCAGATCTGACAAGACTAGCTGCATGCTTGTTTCTGGTTTTATTCAGATACTACTGCAGAGAAATAGACCAGCAGGGCTGCCAGGCAACTGGTATTAATTAAAAGGAAATAAACATGACAGCCTCCATATACGTCTCTCTTCAGTTCCCCTTTAAGTGTTTAGTCCTGGAGCTTTATCACTGTACACTTCCTGCGGTACAGACTTTCATAATTGCCATCCGCAGTTTTCTGTCTGTGCTTCCACCCATCTATTAAAGTGCACCCGAAGCAAACCTCTGGTCAAAAGTCAAATACTTACCTAAGAAGAGGGAAGCCTCTGGATCCTGTAGAGGCTTCCCACACCGCCTTCCGGTCCACTGTTGCCGAGCACAGACCCCCCGAAAGAATGTAACAAGCTCTTGTCAGATTCCAAGCTTGTGACAACATCCTGCTTCATACACTAGCAAGGGTAGCAGGAAAAAAGGGCGCAGGACGAGGGTGGACGAAAAGGGTGCCGCCATAGACTTTAATGCAATTATCCTTAATACGGCGAAAAAAGCAGAAAAAAGGGCACCTTGATAAATATCGTTAACGACATTAGAACATTATAGTTTTTGAAGTAGTTATCGTTTTAGAAGCTTGCAACGTTATCGTTTTTGTCATATTATTTCATTTATATGTACAAATTTTACTTTATCAAAGATATTATCGTTTGTTTGTGTAAAAGGGTGTATCTGCAGAGGGAGTGGTTAGGGTTAGGCAACACCAGGGGGAGTGGTTAGAGTTAGGCACCACCTGGGCGGCAGTTAGTTTTAGGCAACACCAGGGGGGGGGGTTAGTTTTAGGCACCACCAGGGGGGTGGTTAGGGTTAGGCACCACCAGGGGGGTGGTTAGGGTTAGGCACCATCGGGGGGGGGGGGGTTAATTAAGGTTAGGCACCACCAGGGGAGTTGTTAGTTTTAGGCACCACCAGGGGAGGGCTCTGTGTGGTGGTAGGGTTGGGTTAAGCTGTATTGTTGTATTACTTAACGATTTTTAACGTTAATATCTTTTCATTATTATTTCCTGTCTGTAATTACAATGATATTTATCGTTAGCCAAGTTTGACAACAATGTTTATCGTTATCAGATTTCGTTATCCACCCGCGCCATTTAATTATCAAGCCAAGCCCTTTTTTCACTGTGCCCTTTTTTCATGCACGCCTAGCAAGGCTGTATTGCACCTACATCTTGTCTCCCGTTGTAGCACGCTTCCACGTGGATAATCCACGTCATGATATCAAAGACTGGTTGTCATTTTTTGGTGCACATTTGATTTTTATGCATACCGCTTGCCTCTGAGGAAGCGGCTTTTAGCCGTGAAACACGTGTCAGGCTGCTTTGTTTGTGATTTGGAATTCTGCTTTGTGCACCAGATCTTGAACCTACATTTTGTATCTAAAGCTAAAAATGGCCACTAACGATACAATCTTTTTCATCCAATTTTACCAAATCTATGTAGCATAACGGTAAATTGAGTGAGTATATTGAGTGGATAATTTAGGCAGTTACCTTATATTACATAGAAATGGTAAGATTGGATGAAATAGATTTTATCATTAGTGGCCAGCTTTAGAGGAACCAAGAAATAAAGAGTGAATCTGTTACAGTGGGATGCAAAAGTTTGGGCAACCTTGTTAATCGTCTGGATTTTCCTGTAGAAATCGTTGGTTGTTACAATAAAAACTGTCAGTTAAATATATCGTATAGGAGACACACACAGTGATATTTGAGAAGTGAAATGAAGTTTATTTGATTTACAGAAAGTGCACAATAATTGTTTAAATACAATTAGGCAGGTGCATAAATGTGGGCACTGTTTTCATTTTATTGATTCCAAAACCTTTAGAACTATTATAGAATGGAATCACACTTGGAACACTGCGCTCATATAGGGGACTACTCAATCCTCAAGGAATTAATGCTGTAAATCAATTTAAAATTTCATGCAAAAGTCCATGTACAAGCACCAAATAACCAATAGTGTGCTGCTGTATTCAATATACACAAGGTAGAATAAAATCACACTTGGAAAACTGCACTCATATAGAGGACTCCTCAATCCTCAAGGAAATTGTACTGTGAGTCAGTTAAGATTTCGTACAAAAGTCCATGTACAAGCACCACATACACACTACAGAGTCCTATATCATGTAACAGGTGTGGAGAGCTGCTATTCAGTGTGTGTACCACTCATAGACATAGATAGAAGATAATAGCTGTGCTTCTGTTTGTGCTTGTTGTGTTTCTTCCAGTATAAAACAATCAACAGGTAATACAACACCCCCGTCAGGTTGGGACTCACCGGATGGTGCGGCCTTCAGGGCCCGATGTCGCGTTTGGGGTATTGGCCACCCTACAGCCTCTCTGGCACCTCCCGTCCGGTCCTTCAGGGACTCAAGTTCATCACCACGTAAAAAAAGTTCATACCTTTTAAAAAAACGAATAAAGTCATAAGTAGACTTTTACGCGATGAGGAGTCTCCATTTTTATTATATACAGCTGGTATTATATACAGCTGGTAATGAACTTGAATCCCTGAAGGACCGGACGGGAAGTGCCAGAGAGGCTGTGGGGTGGCCAATACCCCAAATGCAACATCGAGCCCTGAAGGCCGCACCATCCGGTGAGTCCCCACCTGACGGGGGGTGTTGTTTTACCCATTGATTGTTTTATACTGGAAGAAACACAAGCACAAACAGAAGCGTAGCTATTATCTTCTATCTATGTCTTTAGAACTAATTATTGGAACTCAAATTGGCTTGGTAAGCTCAGTGACCCCTCACCTACATACACAGGTGAATCAAATTATGAGAAAGAGTATTTAAGGGTGTCAGTTGTAAGTTTCCCTCCTCTTTTGTTTTTCTCTGAAGAGTAGCAACATGGGGGTCTCAAAGACTGTTCAACATCATGGTTTAGGGGAATGATACAGAAAGCTGTCTCAGAGATTTCAGCTGTCTGTTTCCACAGTTAGAAACATATTGAGGAAATGGAAGACCACAGGCTCAGCTCAAGTTAAAGGGGAACTTCAGCCTAAACAAACATACTGTCATCAAGATTATATTAGTTATGTTAATTAGAATAGATAGATAATATAATCTCTTACCCACCCTGTTTTAAAAGAACAGGCAAATGTTTGTGATTCATGGGGGCTGCCATCTTTTTGGTTGAAAGGAGGTGACAAGGAGCAGGAGACACAGTTCCAACTATCCTGTGTCCTGATCACCCGTCCCAGCTGCACACGCTAGGCTTCAAATGTCAAATTCAAAATGTAAAAAAAAAATAATTGCACCAAAACAGCAGAACGAGAACAACAAAATCAGAAATCCCATCATGCTTTGCACAGCATCAGGGGAAAAAAGCCCGGGCAGTTTTCTTCTGTGCAGCTAAAAATGAGGCTTGTATAAGAGAAACAAAGTTCTAATGCTGTGAAACTGTTAAAGAAACACAAAGCCTTTTCAGTGCTGCTGAGTCGATTTTTAGTTCGGAGGTTCACTTTAAGGCTCGAAATGGCAGACCAAGAAAAATCTCGGACAGACAGAAGCAACAAATGGTGAGAACAGTCAGAGTCAACCCACAGACTAGCACCAAAGACCTACAACATCATTTTGCTGTAGATGGAGTCACTGTGCATCGTTCAACCATCCTGCGCACTTTACACAAGGAGATGCTGTATGCGCAGCTAGACTGATGCAGAGGAAGCCCACAACGTGCCGCCTATATGATATATTTAACGGACATTTTTTATCGTAACAACCAAAGATTTATACAGAAAAATCATGATGATTAACAAGGTTGCCCAAGTTTTCGCATCCCACTGTATCTGTGTGTTTGGATATATTTTTGGTTGAATATATTTAACGGGTGGGTCCTAGATGGTCCTTTTTTTGTAAGGATATATATAAGACTTTACTAAAGCCAGAGATTTACTGCATAATATCAGTTTACTATAACGAGATTCTGCTGTGTAAAGAGAAAGCGGTGTCTGATTGTGTCTGCCCTACACAGGAAGCATTCAGGACTCGAAGTCGGGCTGGTAGCTGTGTGTCTAGTAATGAGACGTTGCTGTCAGATAAGACTGATGCAGGTAAGACTTTGGGATTTATAGCAATGTCATGACTTTCATGTTTCAGATTTACAATGTGCAGGAAGTGAAGGATTATCTCGATGTGTGAGCTGTTCAAGCTGCCTGTGGGCAGAGAACAGGTCCATACTTTGTCATGTTAACTATTAAAGAGTAACTATCGGGCATAAAATCAAAAATCAATCCTTTATTTTTATCTGGTAAACAAGTAATGAGGATGTTAATCAGGCAATCCAAAAGTTAAAATCACTATTACTTTTCTTGTTGATAAATGATCATTCCCCAGTTTACATGACTCTTATTTGGTACACAGAAAATTTGGTACACAAAAGAGAAGTTGCAGGGCATGCTGGGTTGTCTTTTTTTTTTTTTGCTTCTGTACTTCCCCTCAGACTTACAGTAACTAATGCAACCTGATTGGCTGAAGCCTCTTTCCCTCCTGTTTTCCTCTCCCTCACCTCTGTTCCTCTCTGATTGGCCAAAATTTCTCAGGCTGAAACAATGCACTTTCTATAGTGAAGGGCGGGCAAATCAGGCAGAGGAGACTAAGGGCGGATATTACATCACGACTGGCTTCAAAATAGCCACAGTAAATATGGAAACTGTCTAGAATAGGATTCTCTACTTTTCCTTTATAAAATTCACAGGAATCATAACGTGGACAGTGCAATACATATGTTATGTAAGTAGAGCAAGTATTTATCTACTTATATATTTGTTTTTTTTTTCCTGAGATAGTTTGGCTGACAGCTCCTCTTTAAGGCTTAATGTAGTAAAGTAGAATCAACTTACCACCTCCTTCCTGCCGGAAATGCTAACTCATTCATCAGTGCTAGCCATCTCTGTCTAGCATTACCAACAGATGAACCTGTTCTTAAGAATCGTTACACAAGCATTACCAATAGATGAACCTGTTCTTAAGAATCGTTATACAATCCCCTGAAGGCCTATACACATGCTAGATCTTTATCGTTCAGGGCCACCATTTGCGGTAGTCCGAGGCTAGGTGCACACATAGCAGAAACGCTAGCATTGCAGAAACACAGTGTTTTTGCCGCTAATAGAATTCTATGGGCCACAGGAAAAATGCATATAAAAAAGCGCATGTGTTTTTGATGCATGCGTTTTGAAAAACGCTGGTTTTGTTGCATGATCTTCAAAACGCATGAAAAACGCACATAATGAAAGTCAATGGAAACGCAATGGCATGCGGTTTTCATGCGTTTTTCTATGTGTTTTTGCTTAAAAAATTGTTTTGTGATTTCCACTTCCTGTTGTCTTCCTAGTGATTCTCATAAAATGCAAAATGAAAACTCATTAAAAATGCATACAAAACACATATGCGTTTTTCAGATGCGAACCACAAACACATTAAAATGCACGCAAAATGCTTGAAAAACGCATCGGCGGTAAAAAAACAAAACCACTTACACAAACGCACCAAAAACGCTCACAATGTCAACATAAAACGCAGCTTTTCATGTTATGTTATGTGTGCATCTGGGCTCAGTCAAACATCAAGCATCAGTATAGATCTCCCAGAACTTCGTTTAGCGATCTACCACCGGATCATTAAAGTGGACCTGAACTCTTGCGCAGGACAGAGGGAAAACATAGAGAAATGCACCCTGTATATATTTATAGAGTTTCCCCTCATCTGTGACTAATCACCAGTGTAATTTGTCTGTGTCAGTTGGCTGCTTTAGTAGAGCAGCTAATTTGTAAACAAAGTTGTAGTACCGAAAGTGGCTGGCGGCGGGAGAACGGAGGATTGTGGAGGACCAGCGCGGGACAGGAAAGCTGCAAAGGGCTGGCAGAAGTCCCAGGTAAATGAAACACTTTTTTTATTACTTCAGTTCCGCTTTAAATACAGGCAAATGTGCATAGTATTTACAGTAAATATTTGTGTGCGTTTTCCACAGAGACAAGTGTAAACTCTTCCCTGTGGTAATCTTTCAGTGATCTGACTTTAGTCAATTGACATTTTGGTAACAATGGAGTACTGCTTTTATGCAAGTGTTTTGCACTGGCTTATTATAGGAATTACAGGTCCTTCTCAAAAAATTAGCATATTGTGATGAAGTTCATTATTTTCTGTAATATACTGATAAACTTTAGACTTTCATATATTTTAAAGGGACTCCGAGCTCAAAAAAAAAAAGAAAGTTGTACTCACCATGGGCTTTCTCCAGCCCAGTGCTGGTCGGGAGGTCCCACGCCGGCGTCCTGGCTCCTCTCCTTCTCCCCGCTCCGGAATGGCTGGCAGGCCGCAGCCCGGGCGACACTCTCCCGAGTGTCGGGCTTCTTCTTCCGCATATGACGCGGATTACGTCACACGCCGGCCGCCTCGCGTCATCATGGCGGCCGGCGTGAAAGTACTGCGCATGCGCAAACAAAGCGCGCATGCGCAGTACTTTCACGCCGGCCGCCATGATGACGCGAGGCGGCCGGCGTGTGACGTAATCCGCGTCATATGCGGAAGAAGAAGCCCGACACTCGGGAGAGTGTCGCCCGGGCTGCGGCCTGCCAGCCATTCCGGAGCGGGGAGAAGGAGAGGAGCCAGGACGCCGGCGTGGGACCTCCCGACCAGCACTGGGCTGGAGAAAGCCCATGGTGAGTACAACTTTCTTTTTTTTTTTGTGCTCGGAGTCCCTTTAAGCAAGAAGTTTTAAACCAGGATTCATTACACACAACTGAAGTAGTTCAAAGCCTTGTATTGTTTTAATATTGATGATTTTGGCATATAGCTCATGAAAACCCAAATTTCCTATCTCAAAAAATTAGCATATCATGAAAAGGTTCTCTAAACGAGCTATTAACCTAATCATCTGAATCAACTAATTAACTCTAAACACCTGCAAAAGATTCCTGAGGCTTTTAAAAACTCCCAGCCTGGTTCATTACTCAAAACCGCAATCATGGGTAAGACTGCCGACCTGCCTGCTGTCCAAAAGGCCATCATTGACACCCTCAAGCAAGAGGGTAAGACCCAAAGAAATTTCTGAACGAATAGGCTGTTTCCAGAGTGCTGTATCAAGGCACCTCAGTGGGAAGTCAGTGGGAAGGAAAAAGTGTGGCAGAAAACGCTGCACAACGAGAAGAGGTGACCGGACTCTGAGGAAGATTGTGGAGAAGGACCGATTCCAGACCTTGGGGGACCTGTGGAAGCAGTGGACTGAGTCTGGAGTAGAAACATCCAGAGCCACTGTGTACAGGCGTGTACAGGAAATGGGCTACAGGTGCCACATTCCCCGGGTCAAGACACTTTTGAACCAGAAACAGCGGCAGAAGCGCCTGACCTGTACTTGACACTGAACTTCAGGCATTTTGGCATTTCCCTCTCCCCAGTCTTCCTCCAGACTCTGGCACCTTGATTTCCGAATGACATGCAAACGTTGCTTTCATCCGAAAAAAGTACTTTGGACCACTGAGCAACAGTCCAGTGCTGCTTCTCTGTAGCCCAGGTCAGGCGCTTCTGCCGCTGTTTCTGGTTCAAAAGTGGCTTGACCTGGGCAATGCGGGTGGCACCTGTAGCCCATTTCCTGTACACGCCTGTATACGGTGGCTCTGGATGTTTCTACTCCAGACTCAGTCCACTGCTTCCGCAGGCCCCCCAAGGTCTGGAATCTGGGTCCTTATCCACAATCTTCCTCAGGGTCTGGTCACCTCTTCTCATTGTGCAGCGTTTTCTGCCACACTTTTTCCTTCCCACTGACTTCCCACTGAGGTGCCTTGATACAGCACTCTGGGAACAGCCTATCATTCAGAAATTTATTTCTGTGTCTTACCCTCTTGCTTTAGGGTGTCAATAATGGCCTTCTGGACAGCAGTCAGGTCGGCAGTCTTACCCATGATTGCGGTTTTGAGTAATGAACCAGGCTGGGAGTTTTTAAAAGCCTCAGGAATCTTTTGCAGGTGTTTAGAGTTAATTAGTTGATTCAGATGATTAGGTTAATAGCTCGTTTAGAGAACCTTTTCATGATATGCTAATTTTTTGAGATAGGAATTTTGGGTTTTCATAAGCTGTATGCCGAAATCATCAATATTAATACAATAAAAGGCTTTGAACTACTTCAGTTGTGTGTAATGAATCTAAAATATATGAAAGTCTAATGTTTAACAGTACATTACAGAAAATAATGAACTTTATCACAATATGCTAATTTTTTGAGAAGGACCTGCATAGGAGTAGACGTGGTTTATTTGGTAACACTTATTAATATGATTGTTCCTGTAATTGTTCCTATGGCACATTCAGTTGTATATGCAGCATTGTAAGCAGTTTCTTGTTTTAATGTGAGTTTGGTATTCTGCTATGTTACAGATGTTGTCATCGAAGGAAATGCAGATCTTGAATCAAAGAATCAGTTTAATAACGTGAAGGTAACTTTTGTTCTAGGCTACCTAATACTGCTATCTGCAATGAACAGTTGGCTCCTATTACTACTATGTGGGAGGTACAACTGGCTACCTGGGTTGATCGGAGCAGCCAAATTCCGTTTTTTCTTTAATTTGGCATTCCACAGGCAAATACCGAATTTTGTGTTCCAATTTTTGTGTTCCAGAAGACATTTTCTATTGAAGTCAATGCAGTCAATAGTTCTGCCAGTGCGAAAATTGGCTTTGGAAACAAGAACTTTCAGCAAACACATTGTTAACACAGCGAAAATTGTATTCAGAAAAAAGTATTTTCAGTAAACACTGAGCTTACACATTGGCTAGGAAAGTGAAAACTGGCTTCTGAAACAAGAATTTTTGGCAAACAGTGACACCAACAAAATGGCAGCCAGGGAATCCCCGGAGGCTACGTTAGAGTGGCAGAACAAGCGGTTTTCCACATGGATCGGGAGTCCAGGGGACCAGGGCAGGGAATACCCTGGTCCCCTGAACTCCTCATTCATGTGAAAAAAACACTTGTTCTTTCACTTTAGTGTTGCCTCCGGGGATCAGGGAAACCCTGTCAGCCATTTTGTTGGCATCACTGTGGACTGAAAATTTTTGTTTTTGAAGCCAATTTTAACCTTACTAACCAGGTTTGCAGAAAACTCTTGTTTCCGAATCCAATTTTCACTGTGTTAACACCGTGTTTGCTGAAAATTCTTGTTTCCGAAGCCAATTTTCTCATCAGCAGAATGGAATGCAGAACTGAAAACCGTGCAATTTTCAATTTTTGGGATTTTCCGATGTGAAAATTGGAACTGTTCCGATTCCGAGAGCTCATCCCTACTGGCTACCTAATGTTATGATCTTCAAGGGGGGCCACAGATTATTACCCAATACTGCTAAATGGAAAAGGGAGGGTGGGGGGTGACATCTGACTACTTAATACCATTATTTGATTGACCCAGTGGTAATATTTGGGGACACAAATGGTTATTTAAAACTGCTGTCTAAAAGCGCAAATGGCTACCTAATACTACTTTATTGGGAGCACATCTTGCTACGTAATACTCATAACTGGAGGCACACATGGCCAACTAATTCTGCTATTTGGTGGAGCATACATGGCTATGTAGATACTTGCCTGTGTTTGTAATTACTTGATAGAATAAGGGTAGGGAACAGGTCTGGGCTACTTAAAGGACCTCTGTCGCAAAAATCTTAAAATTTAAAATATATGTAAACATACACAAATAAGTATATATTTTCCAGAGTAAAATAAGCCATAAATTACTTTTCTCCTATGTTGCTGTCACTTACAGTAAGTAGTAGAAATCTGACATTACCGACAGGTTTTGGACTAGCCCATCTTCTCATAGGGAATTCTCGGGCTTATCTTTATTTTTAAAAGCACCTAGTGAATGGCAGTTGCTCTGCCCAACTGCCAAAAAAGTGTGCAGCGAGCAGGGAGGCTGGCCAGCATCTTTATATAAATCTTTTTTCAGGGAATGTCTTTATAAAGAATAAAGGCCATGCTGAGAATCCCCCATGGAGAAACCCAAAATCTGTCGGTAATGTCAGATTTCTACTACCTACTATAAGTGACAGCAACATAGGAGAAAAGTAATTTATGGCTCATTTTACTCTGGAAGAAATGTACTTCTTATTAGTATTTGTTTTGTGATTTTCGCAACAATTCCTCTTTAAAGAGGAACTGTAGTAAAAATAACATTATGAATAACATTTCTTATTTTTTACAATATTGATTTATAGATCAGATTCAGTCAGTGTTTGCCCATTGTAAAATCTTTCCTCTCCCTGATTTACATTCTGAAATGTATTACAGGTGGTGACATCTTTAGTTCTGCCAGGTGATTTGTACGGAATGCTTGTTGCTGAGAGTTCTATACAGAGGGAGATACTGCTTGCTTGGCAGTTGGGAAAAGCCATTATTTCCCACAATGCAACAATGTTGACTGTCAGGACCAAGGTCATGACATCACACTGTGGGAGGGGTTTCACCACAATATCAGCCATAAAGACCCTCCTGATGATCTATTAGAGAACAGGTACAGATTTCTCGTAGGAAAGGGGGTATCAGCCACTGATTTGAACAAAGTCCATGCCGTGGTTAAAGTTCCTCTTGAAACAGAGGCATTTTGGTTGCAAGTTCCAGATTAGCAGCACACATTCCCTGTTCCCAGATTCACCAAGGAGTACCAACTATGCGACAAGGGATCAGTAAATGGATGTAGTTAGGCTTCATTTAGTTGGAAACTTGAGATCCTGAAATTTAGAGTTTTTTGTTCTGTCTGAACAGGAGGTTAAAGAGAATCTGTACTCTAAAATTCTTACAATAAAAAGCATACCACTTTATTCATTATGTTCTCCTGGGCCCCTCTGTGCTGTTTCTGCCACTCCCTGCTGCAATCCTGGCTTGTAATTGCCAGTTTTAGGCAGTGTTTTCAAACAAAAGACATGGCTGCTAACCAGAGTGTGATAGGCTGAGAGGAGAGCTTGGAGAGGGTGTGTAAAGCTTCTGCCAATGACAAGCAGTGCTGCACATTCCACACATTCCAGCCTGAGCCCGACAGAGGAAAGAAGATAAGATTTATTACAGAGACAGTGCAACTAGAATAGGCTGCAGTATGCCAGACCACATTAGAACAGGTATAGGAACTTACAGGATAGAAGAAATAAGGCTCAAAATTTTGTTACAGAGTCTCTTTAAGGGCAAAGCACTTGTTATAAGCAAGCAGCAATAATTCTTGGAATATACTGTATAACATGGCGCTTAGGTCACCATATACCCAACAGAAATATATCCTGTTCCTTTTACATGTTAACACATGGTGCTTGTATCTAAATATTTCTCTTGATTTTTGAAAGGGATTAATTTTGAAAAGGCAAAAAAAGAAGAAGAAAAAGTCAAGTTCATCACCACTACAGCCGGAGGAGAGGTAATGCTATGAAAGTAGTTCTGTTCAGCTTGCATCTTTTCTAATACACATCAGAGTATTGTAATGCTGTCCACCCGGTCCTGGGCACTTGGTTAGTCACAGTAGTTTGCAGCATTCCTCCCACTACTTCCTGTGGGAACAATCCACCTTTGAACTGTATATACCCGTTCTCTCCAGCCATACAGATTATCAACCAGCCTATTAAATTTAGTTTCAAGTAGTTTTTATTGACAAAAAGTCACATTCATTAACCACTTGAGGACCGCGGTGTTAAACCCCCCCTAGTGACCAGGCCATTTTTTACTAATTGGGCCTCTGCAGCTTTAAGGCCTAGCTGCAGGGCCGCACAACTCAGCACACAAGTGATTACTCCCCCCTCTTCTCCTCACCAACAAAGCTCTCTGTTGGTGGGGTCAGATTGCTCCCCAGTTGTTGTTTTTTGTTTTTTTTTAAATAAATATTTATTTTATTAATATTTTAATAAATTTTACCTTTTTTAATTTATTTTATATCCCTACCCCTGCCAGCCAATCAGTGTGATCGCTGAAGCCTATGACAGCCAATCACTTTTGTGCCTGCCAGAGGGACAGCCGTGTCACTCGGCGGTCCTCAGTACAGCGCTGCTGTAGATTGCAGCGCTGTACAATGTTTATAGACGGTGGTTTCGCCATCTAACAGTCTCCGAGCGGAGCTCCACCTTCCAGGTGGAGATGCGTGCACATCTTTCTCTTGCTAGCCCCATTCCCAGCCATTTACGCCAATCGGCGTGGAGTGGTCCTGGGGCTGCCGCCACGTTCACGCCAATTGGCGTGGAGCGGTCAGCAAGTAGTTAAAACATAACAGTTATGAAACGTCCCATTGGGACAATAAGCAAATTACAAAACTCCTAAATGCAGAGTATATAAGAACATAACAAGACTACGGTTTGAAAGTTATCAAAATCAGCAAAAATATCCTGAGCCTAGGAGGCATAAGCATGAAATTATAACACATGTTAGTCATATGAATATGTAAAGGAAGACATGTATATTGCTACACATTGAGAACAGCTGCTCAGAGACCGTCCCCCCCAAAGGAAGAGAGCCAAGGCTGCCAGGTTTTGTTAATATTTCAAAGGTATCGTTAACTATAGGAATCAGTCGTTCAAATATGAGAATATCAATTATGATTTTTTTAGTGAGGTCCAAGGACAATGTAGGTTTGAGCCGCTGCCTAGCTATGCGCAACCTGGCTGCCTTAGCGGGGCGGGGCAAGACGGTGTTGAGGATACTTCCATCCTAGAGGTTTATCGCCTAAGAGCAGCATTAAAGGGTCAAGAGGGAGGGACTAGACCTGGTTAATGAGAGATGAGACCTGTGACCAAAACCTCTTGGCAATTGGGCAAAATCAGAAAGTGTGAGCATAAGTGCCACGTTGACCACAGTTTCTGAAAGAGCCTATTTACATTTATAAAATTAATCATCATGCCATTTGTCAACATCAAAGGATAGAGTTGTTGGAGGAGATCAGAAAGAAAATGATTCCCAAGCATTTTACAAGGAAGGGGCTTGATGTTCCTATGACAAGGCCAGTGAAACTGTAGCTGGTGTCCCTGGATCCAGCTTCAAGAGAAAAAACTCCAAAAGTGTTGGCAATTAGCAAAAAAAACTGTTTGCTCACAAAAAAATGTGTACAGGAGTGTGTAATTTTATCCTGCCTTCAGATGCTGCTTCACAGCAGAACACTCTCTGCTGCCATTCGCCGGCTCCCGATCACGTGACCCACATCAAGTTGGGGGACCAAGGGGGCTCCATGCTATCATTTTAGTAGGGGGGCCCTATTAAGTCTAGTTACACCACTGCTGTAAATGTTACATGTATTGTCTTGAGTCTTAAAAAGGAGGAGATTAAAAAACCTCTTGTTTATTACAGGAGTCTACATGGATCGCATGAGTCACTGGGCTGTATGGAAATTCTTGACCTAAATAATGAGAAAGATGTCATCATACGAGCTCTGCACAGCAGCATTCTGGGGGAGCAGTTCTGCTTTGAGGTGAATGTTAGAGGAGATGATAAAGGTTTTAATAAACATGAATAAACACAATTTTCCAAATCATCCATTTTGCTTGAACTACACAAGCTGGTTTATACCAAGGTGTGAGCAGTGACTGCAATTTTTTTAGGCTTTTATATAACTGTAACTAAATTTAAGGCTAATAGGAACAGAAAAACAAACAAAACAGATTACGGAAAGGGAAGGCTCTGAGTCCTATAGAGCCTTCCTGTTACTCTCATGGTCCCCTTGTTCCAGTGATGTCACCTCCTTTTGAATCCCCCGCCGCGAGAAGCTTCCAGAGCATGCGGGAGGCTCTGTACTGCGTAAGCATGTGTACGCAAGAGAGCACGCTAGCGCAGGTGCAGTGCAGAACTTCCTGTCTTCGGGAGCACTCGGGCTCCCAAAGACTTCCAAAGCTTCCTGCAGACCAATCAGTCGGGTACTGCTACTGAGGGTGACAGCTCTGGGACGAGGGGACCGCAAGAGGAGCGAGAAGGCTCTATAGGACCCAGAGCCTCCCCCCTCCATAGATTTAAAGGTCAACTAAATCCTAAAACTGATTAAGGCAAATGCTGAAAGTAATCATGTTGTTTGATGTTGTAAATTACAAGTTTTACCTTTGGAATTTAACTTTTCAAATTGAAAAAGTCTTGTGCAGCAGTGCTTGCTGCTGCAGTGTACCTATCCATGCAGGCATATCTGCCTCTTATTTTCTGTTATAAGAGCTGAGTTCTTAAATTGCTCACACGTAATATAAAGCAGGGATTTTGGGTTCGGACAGGCAGGGTGTAACTACATTGGGCCAGACCCCCCTGCAGAGACCTGTCAGCCAGATGTTTTAAAAACACATATATGTATTACAGGTCATCACCTCCACTGGCAGCCGCTGCTTTGGATGTTCCTCTGTTCAAGAACGAGACCGATGGATTGATAATCTCCGCAGAATTGTACAACCTGACAAGGTGAGTGCAACTGCGAGTATTTATTCATCCACTGAGCAATATGGGGCTTTTAATACAGCAAACTGCAAATATAGACATTTTATATTTTTAATCTGTCCAGGATAATTATGAGCGTGAAGAGTCCTCTCTTAGTTTGTGGATCCATGAAGCCAAAGGTCTTCCTAATTCAGGTCCTGGCTCCCGTGCTCGTTATTTCTGTGAGGTGCATCTAGATGGTTCACTCTATGGCCGAACAACAAGCAAGGCAGCGGAGAACGGTGTGGTGTTCTGGGGTGAGAGTTTCATTCTAAGCGACCTGCCCTTTTCTTCAGGCCATGTTGGACTTCATCTTCTCCGAGAAGGCAAAGAAGCCACTGGTGTGGGGACTGTAACGCTGGCCTTGGAAGGAATGAAAGAAGGAGCAGAGAGATGGGTACCTCTTGGTGGTGAGGTAACGCTCAGAGTGCGTGGCAGATACAGGAAGCTTTGTGTTCTTCCGATGGTGCAGTACAAGGAATTTGCAGAGTATCTCACTAGGAGGTACCTCGATCTGAGCCGGGCAATGGAGCCCATTCTAAGTGCGCGGGAGAAGGAAGAGCTTGGAAGATCACTTATCTATGTCCTGCAGAGTACCGGTCAAGCCAAGGTGAGCCCTGAAATTCTTCCACCTTCTAAGTATGAGGCAGTGTAATCATACTATTCAGATCTAAATTGTAAACATATAAGTGTATAGGATCCAAATGTTCTTCTTTCTGATCCATTATTCTGCAGGAGTTCCTGGTGCACCTTGGAATAGCTGAGATCTCTCGTTATGACTTCCAAGAATCATTAATATTTCGTGAAAACACTATTGTCACCAAGGCCATTGAAGAGTACATGAAAATGGTGGGACAGACATACCTCGAGGAAACTCTTGGTAGGGACCAAAAAAAATAAATAAATTAGTTTTGCAGTTTATCAAAAAGCAATCCAAATAATCGGCAAGTGTCTCTTCATCCCCTGTCCCTGTGTCCGTACTTTTTCAGTTGTGCACATCTGCAGGCATGCAAAGACACTGCTGAGAACTGGGGAAATGACGTGCGGCTGGGGGAATGACACACAACAGGGGAGGACAGGGCCAGAAGGGGGGCGGGCATTTGCGTGCATGGCGTGCGCGCACGACTAATGAGGGAGAGAGAGAGCAGTGCGGGGACACGGCCACAGCCTAGCGCCTGTTGTTAAATGGGCCTTAGGCCTAGTTCTCATACATTACAGCACTGTTTACTAATAGTTAAAGGAAACCTGAGACAAAAGAAGTCTCAGGTTCCATACTTACCTGTGGCTTTCTTAAAGGGAATGTCCAAGCAAAATAAAAAAAATGAGTTTCACTTACCTGGGGCTTCTACCAGCCCCATGCAGCCATCCTGTGCCCTTATTGTCACTCACTGCTGCTCCAGTCCCCCACTGGCAGCTTGCCGACCTCGGAGGTCGGCGGGACGCATTGCGTACATTTTTACGCATTCCCGTTAGTGCAGGAACATTAACACATACATTTTTACGCGTTACTGGTTCAATGCGTAAAAATGTACGCATTAAACCAGTAACGCGTAAAAATGTATGTGTTGATGTTCCTGCACTAGTGGGAATGCGTAAAAATGTATGCAATGCGTCCCGCCGACCTCCGAGGTCAGCAAGCTGCCAGCAGGGGACTGGAGCAGCAGTGAGTGACTACGAGGGCACAGGATGGCTGCATGGGGCTGGTAGAAGCCCCAGGTAAGTGAAACTCATTTTTTTATTTTGCTTGAACCTTCCCTTTAAGCCCCCTTGAGGCCTTACTGAGCAGGTGCAGAATACTGTCAGCTATGGAAGTGCAACGGGTGCACGTGCACGGCCAGGCCATGCATGCGCAACAAAGAGTTATTCGGCCAGGCTGCCGGCCTGTCCAGCGGCAGTCAGGAGCCACCTGGGGAGAAGGCGAGGGACTGAACGGCCTCAAGGGGCCTTAAGGAAGTCTCAGGTAAGTATGGTATGTTTTCTTCTCAGGTACATTTTAAGGCTAGAATGATGTGTTAACAGAAGAGACAGAATTCTAGACTACATTTTTTTTCCAAAGTACAATGCACTATAAATTACTTTTTGACAGATCTGTCAGGTTTTGGGCTAGTCCATCTCCTCATGAGGGATTTTCAGTTATTCTGTTATTTACAAAAGCACTTACTAAACTGGAATTGCTCAGTCAAACTGCTAACATAGGGCTTGATTCACTAAGACAAATAGCATGCCTTATCAAAGTTAGCACTCCTTATCAAAGTTAACATTAGAGTAGCATAGCAAGCGCTATGAACCCGCAGGGGCTCAGGGCAGGACGAGTGGAGCTCTCGTTATTGCCAATTAGCAGGCATAAGTTTGCTATGCTACTCTGATAAGGCGTGTTAACTTTGATAAGGCGTGTTATCTCTGATAAGGCATGCTATTTGTCTTAGTAAATCAAGCCCATAGTGTGCAAATGAGTAGGGGGGCTGGCTGACATCTTAGTAAAGATCCTTTCCAAGTGCTTTTGGAAAGAATTAAAGTAGTACTGAGAATCTTGTTTTATGACCATTGCTAGCTGGGCCCCCAGGCTGTAAGGGTCAGGAAGGGTTGGCAAGGGAAAGGCTGTAAACATTGGGGGATCCCATAAAAGTTTTGCTGGCAGGACCCATGATTTGTAGTTATGCCCCTGCCAGTATGTTGGAAGATTATCAATGAATAATAATACCTGGAATCTCTGTCTGTAGGTGCTTTTGTCTCTCACATATACGCCTCAACAGCCAGTCATGAGGTGGATCCCCTACGCTGTTCTCCAGAAGAATTGAGTGATAACAGGGGTCATCTATGGCAGAGCTGTGAAGAAGCTGTGCAGAGCATTCTAGAGTCACAAAGGTGAGTTCTGTTCTGTAGTTTTTGTTTCTCTGTAGACATAGACCTCGTTCTAAAAAGTGTATCAAAGGTCAAACCCATTACAACTAATATTTAATTTTGGTTGAGCACTACCTGGTTGACATCCTAAAACTCATATAATAACCACAGAAACTGCATCATATCAATCTTTAAAGAGACACTGAAGCGAAAAAAAGAGTTAAGAAACTCCAGTTGTTATCTGTGCAAAAAAGCCATTGAGCTCCATGACTTTCAAAGTCGCAGAGAGCTCTGTCTTCTAAAGCTCATCATCTCAAGTGTCTGGCATTTAATTGCTTTTTTTTTTCCTGCAGAGAACAGTTCAAAAGTTCACTGGCCTGCTCTGTAAACCCATTTAGAATACTGAGTAGTGTGTAAACTGCAAATATTAGAGAATGATGCAACGTTATAAAAAAACCATATAACTGCAAATAACAATGTGAGAATATTTTCTTTGCTACTAATGTTCTAGTAATTATCTGTACTACACAACCAATTCATTATATCATAATTTTTTTCACTTCTGTGTCTCTTTAAATTACAGTATATGTAAATCCATAGGACCTAAAGCAGTTACAAACATCTTATATAATAAAATCCTCACAAAATCCTCACAAAAAGCATCCTCACAATATTTGCATCAGGCCGCAAAAAGTCTAGAACCTTCCCTGTTGATTAGAATAACCTTGATGTGGCAACGAGGCTACCTATATGTCTTCAAACACATGCATGCACCAACGTGACCCGCTTTGGAAATGAACACCTATTTAAACTACATTCATGGCATGTCTATGACCGACTTCACTTGTGCTTTTTTCCACATTTGACCACTAGTCCACATACAATTAAATGATCTGCATGGTCAATGTTTATGTAAAGTTTGAGCTATTGTCCCTCTTCTCTTTAGATTCTGCCTTTTCACTCTAAGCACCAAGTACACTGTCTTGCTTCTGTATTTATTCACAGGTCTTTTCCTCCGGAGCTCCTGGCTGTGTTCTCCAGCTGGCAGGAGAAAGTGGCCAAACGTGGTAAACCAGAGTTGGCCTCTCGAATGGTCAGCGCTTGCCTGTTTTTGCGGTTCCTATGTCCTGCTATTCTCTCCCCGGGACTGTTCCACTTGTCTCCTGAGCACCCTAACCCTCTCGCTGCACGTGCCTTGACTCTTGTCGCTAAGGTCCTACAAAATCTGGCAAACTTTACAAGGTGGTTATCAGTATCTGACAATCCATATTTTATCTGTGTGTCTTTGTATTCCATGGTTTATCAAACTTATAACATAATGGTGTGTGCGCAAAAAACTATGTTAAGCAGAATTACGTCTTACTGCACGATGACTAGAGCAAAATGCACTACATCACATGCAATGTATTACACTCTAAAACTTTACGCATTTAAGGGCTTGTACACACTTTGGGCCTGATTCACAAAGCAGTGCTAACAGTTAGCACGCTGGTGAAAAGCCCTTTATCATGCCTAAACTCAGTTTAGGCATGATAAGTTTAGGTGTGATAAGTTTAGGCATGTTAAACTTAGGTGTGATTTAGGTGTGCACCAACTGGGTTAGCACCGCAGTGCACAGCTGATCAAAAGTTTGGCGCTAGCAAAGTCTGGTGCACTTCGCATAGAGTTTAATGGCGCTGCTTTGCGTGCGGGACTTTGCGTGCGATCTAAACTTATCTAAACTTAGCATGCCTAAACCTATCATGCCTAAACTTATCCCGCCTAAACTTATCATGCCTAAACTGGCTTTTCACCAGCGTGGTGCAATGGTTATCACGCCTAAAGTCTCTAACTGGGTTAGCACTGCTTAGTGAATCGAGCCCTTTGTGTTTTTAAAAGCTCTTGCAAATGTTATCCTATGGGCCTGATTCACAAAGCGGTGCTAACCCAGTTAGCACGCCTAAAAGACTTTAGGCGTGATAACCATTGCACCACGCTGGTGAAAAGCCAGTTTAGGCATGATAAGTTTAGGCATGATAAGTTTAGGCATGATAAGTTTCGATAAGTTTAGATCGCGGGCAAAGTCCCGCATGCAAAGCAGCGCCATTAAACTCTATGCAAAGTGCACCAGACTTTGCTACTGCTAGCGCAAAACTTTTGATCAGCTGTGCACTGCGGTGCTAACCCAGTTGGTGCTATAGTTATCACGCCTAAACTTATCACGCCTAAACTTATCACACCTAAACTTATCACACCTAAACTTATCACGCCTAAACTGAGTTTAGGCAGTTTAGGCGTGATAAAGGGCTTTTCACCAGCGTGCTAACAGTTTGCACCGCTTTGTGAATCAGGCCCTATGTGTGTGTTCTCACTGGAGCGATGTGATTTAGTAAAAATCCCCATAGCATTGCATTAGCCAGAGCTTTTCAAAATCATTAGCGCTTAAAGACAGTCTCAAGCCATAAAAATTACCTCTTTTTATTGGCCAGTTATCTTAAGCATTAAGATCAAAGCTGATTCGCCGCATCCCTGCGGCAGAACAAGGTATTTATTCCCACAATTTTCCAGGTTGTGGATTTTGCTGCCCGGGGGAGGCAGAGCTTTGCACTTTAGCTCTGCCTCCGGTCCAATCAATCTCTGCCAATCTCCACCTCTCCCCGTCCCTCTCAGTGAAAGAAGACTGAGAGGGGCCGCGAGAGGCAGAGGTAGGCGAAGATTGACTGGAGCAGAGGCAGAGCCACTACGCAAAGCTCTGCCTTTTCCAGGAATCTATGATCTTAATGCTTAATATAACTTTTAATAAAAAAGGTAATTTTTATGTCTTCAGACTCTCTTTAAAAAGCTCTTGTAGTGTGGACAGGCCCTAATTCTATTTAATGCAGTTTATTGCATGAACCCCAAAGTTTGGTAGTATAACAGATCATCGAAACCATTCATGATATACATCATATTAAAACATAGCCATGAAGAATGATCTATTTAGGAAACATTTAAAAAGTTACTATATGTTACTCTCCTTCTATTCATTTGATCAGTTTTATATTTAAGTGTAGAACATTCTTGCATTATACTTTAGTACTCCACAGTAATTGATAAAATATATAGTCCAGTGACAGTAAAGCATCCTCAAACTGTGCAACCTAATGTGTTAGCTGGTGCTGAACATAACTCTTTCCTCATTTCTTAAAATGTAATATGTAGGCTTAATCCTACATGGTAGCTCCAGTCTGGATAGGATGACCAATAGATTCAAAGTTACTAAATAGGATTTTACTTATTTGACAAGAGGGAAACAAATACTTGATAAAATCACTCAAACTAATCATCTGTCTAGAACATTTCCACTGACTTGCAGGCTACAGTCACAGTGATACGTTGCATGGGTACATGTAAAAAAGGTCCCTGGAAGAAAGGGCAAGGGTGATTGCCGCTAGTAAAATATTGGTAAAATGATATATATTATACTATTCAGGGGCATAACAATAGACCCCGCAAGGGATGCAGTCGCAGGGTGGGCCAGAAGCCGCAGGTGCCCGTGGGGGGATAAGTTTATTTCTCCAACCCCAGCCTCTCTACCCCTCCCCAAGTACTGTGTACTGCAGTGATGCTGTAGGAATCTGCTGAGCCAGTTCTGCTCCATCAGAGGAGGTCAGAGTGAGTGTTATAATAAGCTAAGGCTGTGAAAACACTCATCTGTCGATTTTCTGTATGAGTTTTCTGCACAGCGTGTGTCTGTATGTGTGAAACATGCATCACAGAAGCTAATGTAATTGAGAGAAAATGCGAGCAATTTTTTTCTGCATGGGAAATCACATTCACGTGTGCACTAGCCAATTGAATAACATTGGTTCTCAGTTTACCTGTGCAGAGGGGGAGGGGGGGGGGATTCAAAGTCTTGCAGGGGGGCCAGTCATTTCTACGCCTCTGATACTATTTAAACGAAACGACTGTGTTTACAGCATCCATGACATTTGTATTCGTCAATAAAAGCTTCTGAACTATGAGGATTGTGCAGACCTGCTCCTGTTCCTTGCATTAGTGAGGAGGAGGTTCTGTCCCCCCCCCCCCTTGGGTGATCGCAATCCACACAGAAGGGCTGTGAGAATTCCGATGCACATAGACCTTTGATTCATAACACTGAATACATATTTTAACAATGAAAATAGTGGCGAGGAAAAATATATGATTGCATTCTATTCCTGTGTATATTGGACTCCACAGGTTTGGAGAGAAAGAAGACTACATGGCGTTTATGAACGGCTTCTTGGAGCAGTACTGGGACGGGATGACTTACTTCCTGCAGAGTGTTGCAGATCCCGATGGGGAAGTCTCACCTTCCGGTTATGAAGGCAGTATTGATCTGGCGCATGAACTTGCTACACTTCATTTTATGCTGTGCGGGATCTTCAAGGGAGTTCACCAGGTTGGTTTTCAAATATATAGGCCCATATGCAATGCATTTCATCTCCTGAGTTTTCTCCAAGGTGACATTTTTACAACTTGTCAATAAAATGCCATTTTAGCCACCAGCAAGGAAAAAAAAAAAATACTCATAATAATTTTGGTAGTACCTTTTCACCTACTTGTTGGTACTTTTCCAATTCCATAGTGCTGAAGTGTTGTTTTAAAGACTAGAAGAAAAGATTTGTTATAACTAACCGACATAGAGAATGACACAATCTGGTCACAGTGTTCTCCAATACAGAAGTAAGACTCACCCAAAGTTTCCCATTCCTAGCTATGTACACAAATCTGTAAGGAGCTCCCCACCCTGAAGACAGTCCCAAAATCAGATGGAGGGCCTGAACATATTAAACAATAGTTTGCCAAGCAGGGCCTTCAATTCTGAGAAGTCCCCACTCATTTCCCTTTCACCAACCTTCTGCCCTAAATACTAAAGGGTAGAGAAGGCTACAGGAGGAAGGGGTATCAACAAGTTCAGAGCCCACATCAGTATTCAATTCGAACCCTCCTTGATGCACACATTATTGCGAGTACAAGGGACGGAGTAAACAATTCCTGTTACCCCCAGACAACCAAGCCAGATATTATTCACTTAGTCACTTACACAATGTTATTTCCTTAATGTAATTCTCTTCACGCTATATTCATAAATGCTTGTATTGCTTAAAACTGAATATTGAATTTTCAAGTTTGTAAACAAAGTTCATTCTTCAATAAAAAATGTTTATTGAGAAAAAAAAAAAGACTAGAAGAAAAAATATCTTCTTGGAGAAAACTGAGAAGAAAAAGTTAATTGCATATGGGCCATAGAGTTGTTGCGAAATAAAACATAAAACCTTAAAGGATACCTGAACTGACATGTGACATGATGAGATAGACATGGGTATGTACAGTGCCTAGGACACAGATAACTATGCCGTGTTCCTTTTTTTCTTTCTCTGTCTGAAAGAGTTAAATATCAGGTATGTAAGTGGCTGACTCAGACAGGAAGTGACTACAGTGTGACCCTCACTGATAAGAAAATTCCCCTTTTTATCTCTTTCTTGCTCTCAGAAGCCATTTTCTGCTAGGAAAGTGTTTTATAGTTGGAATTTCTCATCGGTGAGGGTCACACTGTAGTCACTTCCTGTCTGAGTCAGGATTGAGTCAGCCACTTACATGCCTGATATTTAACTCTTTCAGGCAGAGAAAGAAAAAAAGGAACACAGCATAGTTATTTGTGTGCTTGGCACTGTACATACACATCTATCTCATCATGTCACATGTCAGTTTGGGTATCCTTTAACTAAGTACAGACTTTTAAAGTGACACTGAAGCGAAAGAAAAAAACTTATGATATAATGAATTGTATGTGTAGTACGGATAGTTAATAGAACATAAGTAGCAAAGAAAGGAGTCTCATAATTTTTATTTTCAGTTATACAGCTGTTTTCTATAACATTGAATCATTCTCTAATGTTTACTGTTGACAAATTGCTGTATTTTAAATGATGAAACAGAGCAGAGCTAATGAACCTTTGAACTTCATGGCAGAAAAACCTTAAACAAACAAGAAATAGTGAGAGAAAGGTTGAGATAAGTGCTTCAGAAAATAGCATTGCTCTCTGACTAAATTAGTCGGAACGCTCAGAGAAGCTCTTTTGCATAGATAACAAGTGAAGTTTCTTAACTTACTTTACTGGAAACAATATGAGACTCATATCTTTGCTACTAATGTTCTATTTCTTAGCTGTACCTCACATACAAGTCATTATATCATAAGTTTATTTTCACTTCAGATGCCCTTTAACTAAGTACAGACTTTTAAGGGTTTATCACAAAATGTATCTCAGAAATGTTCTCTCGTTATGTTTTTTTTTTATCTTGTATTTAAAAAAGAAAAAAATAACTTACCTTGAATATTATTTAGTTTTACATATTTTTTAGTATTTTTATAGTTACTGGGTGCTTGAAAGGGCCTGATTTACCAAACTGTGGTAAGATTGCCATGCACAGGGAGCACACAGCAATTTTACCGGTAATAATGCGGGGGGAGCATCGCCCGTAAACCCATTAGTGACATGCACATTGCTATCGTAATGCATTGCTATAAGGTTAACAGGCGCTGCTCTCCCAGCTTTCTGACTGGTAAAATTGTCATGCTTTGCATGTGCATGGTAATCTTACCACAGTTTTGTGAATCAGGGCCAAAGTGAGATAATTCATGAGATAAGTTTTGTGAGTCAAACCATCTTTTTCACTAGAATTGATATTTACTAATTGTTTTGCATCAATTTTAATCACTTTAGCCTCAGCTACAGTATGTCTGGGTCCTCTGCGACTGTGACTACAGAAAAGCCACAAGGACGTAGATATATGTCTTGTAGCTAAAGCGCAGCTGTGCACAACCATGCGTGCATGCCCCTGGCGCTTTCTGCTGCAGCACTAATTGGTGAAAAGGGAATATAAGTTCCCTGAGCCAATTAGATACATTTTTACCATTAAAATAATAATATTTTCTTAATTCAAAGTGAAATGTACACAGTATAGCAACAGCCCACCTTTATTTCAGAATCAACTATCATCACCATAAATTGTGACAAATGTTATTTATTTGTGAATAGCGGGAGAAGTAAGCAAATAACGTTTGTTGTTTTAGTCGTGCTTTTTATTTTTAAACTGGAATTAGTAAAAACTGAGAAATATTTTTTTCTATTTTTTTCCTCTTTTTCCCATTAACTGCTTGTCGACCGCGTCACGCCGAGGGGCGTGGCCGCGGCGGCAGCCCCAAGACCGGCTAACGCCGATCGGCGTAAAGTCCTTGGGGTTCGCAGTGCAGGAGATCGCGCGCAGGTTGCGTGCGCATCTCCTGTTCGGGGAGCAGAGCTCTGCCCCTCCTTCAGTCTCAGAGTGGCAATCGCCGCTCGGGAGACTGTTAGACGGCTGTTAGACGTCTAGATGTCTAATTACATTGTTAGACGTCTAATTACATTGTACAGCGCTGCGATCAGCAGCAGCGCTGTACTGGGGACAGCCATGTGACAAGGCTGTCCCCCTGGGACACTGGAGAGCGATCGTCTCTCATAGGCAGAAGCCTATGACAGCCGATCGCAATGATTGGCTGGCCGTGGGGAGGGAGGGGAAATATTTAAAGTAACAGGGCTTTTTATTAAAAAAAACAATAATAAAAATATTTATATAAACAAAAATAAACATGGGGGAGCAATCAGACCCCACCAACAGAGAGCTCTGTTGGTGGGGAGAAAAGGGGGGGGGGGAATCACTTGTGTGCTGTGTTGTGCGGCCCTGCAGCTTGGTCTTAAAGGTGCAGTGGCCTATTTTACTAAAAATGGCCTGGTCACTAGGGGGGTTTAGCACTGCGGTCCTCAAGAGGTTAAATGCATTGAAAGCAAAATTGGTTGTGGGGGAAAAATGCCACCCAATGAAAGTCTGGTTTATCTAGAACAAAATTATATACAGAATACACGGATTCCGGAACTCCAAATGCAGAGATACTTTATTTAAGCACGGTGACAGGCTTACAGCAGATTAGAAATGTGCCATCATTTAGGTGTCATAGTGTTAGGCTTGGAGGTGTATTCTCCACGGTCAGCACGTGATGCATAAGCTGACGTGAAGGAGGTACACACACCAGCACAAGGAATCAGGATATCCCCAGTTTAGTGGAGGAGAGGACTGACTCCAATAGGAGATTGTGGCGCACAGAGCCGGTGCAGATCCGAACAGCCACAAACAATACTTTCGTGATAACGTCTCAGCGCAAAGTAGCGCTGAGCGCATAAACCAGAACTGAGGAGATCAGGGCAGGTAGACAGAATGAACGCTTGCTTAACTAGCCACTACTTAGTGACAGCAAGCGTCCACAACAAGACAGACTGGAATGAGGCAGCCAATGCGTTTGCAGCGATGGCGTGCCTCACAAAGACAGGACAGGATAGTCAGGAAATAGCAGGATCAAGATAGATGAACGTAACACAGACAAATATATAATAAGTATGTTTTCCTAGCGTATTACAATTACAGCTATCAATGAAACTATTTGTAACGTCTGACTAACATATGTATATATCGGCAATGAACCGATATATGACATAAGCAGGAACACTGACTAGCACTGGAGCAATACAGGGAACAGGCCTCAGAAGGATTCGCTATCTCTTCGCAGAGATGAACGCAATCCACAAACGGTAACAGGACAGGATTCAGAAGGATTCGTTATCTCCTCGCAGAGATGAACGCAATCCACAAACAGGACCAGGAGCAGGATACTAACTCAGCACGGGTGATCACGATACGCGCAAACTACCAAAACGTGCTGGAAAACTGACTAACTGAACACAGGATATAAACAGTTCGTGTACGTATATATCAGCGTCACTGATGTATCAACATAACACGAATACAAGAAAAATAATAAACGTGCTGGTATGCATATATATTGGCAATGAACCAATATATGATGCAAGACCAGCAAAGTATCTTTAGAACAAGAAACACGGTCTGGGGCTGAAGCAACAGCAAGACTAGCTACACTGAAACTATGATAGCCCAAGGAAACCCTGCAGGAAGCAGATCTTTATACTGAGGTCATCCAATGGGAGCAGACATGCAGATTCCCACACAGGTGAATGATAATCAGTCACAAGCTGACAGCAGGGAAAGGCAGACAAAGCTATGCAGCTTGCATGGAAAGAGATCAGAACTGCTTGAGCAGCAGCACTACTACTGCCAGCAATACCTGCTGCAGCAGCGATCATAACACATAGGTAGGGATAAGGTTATTGCTGAATAAATAGGGACATTGCTAAACCGTCAAAACTGCTCTGATACATAAGGAACAAGGTCTAGATGTAAATTAAGGTAGTTGGCTTTCATACTGCACAATGGAAGTGGAGGGGGGAAATCTCTAAATTGAGCCACACTGCAGGGAACAGATACAATTGAGGACAGTAATGCAAGCAACAGGACTGCTACATGCATTGCAAACACCACCAAGGGATATCTGTACACAGGGGTGCTGGGTGATCTGAAACCTTGATGTTAGACTTTATGTAGAAGAAGTAAATCTTATGTTACTGTTTTTAAGGATTGCTAAAGATCAACCATTTGATTTTTTAATCTATAATAACTAATGCACATACACCTACTATTTATTCTAGTCCTGTCCATACACTTATAGTACCCTTGCCCTTTGAATTCCTCAGCAAACCAAAGATCAGCTGGAGCCATTACCCATAATCCTCAAGGCCCTGGCAGAAGGTCTTCCTGTCCCAGAATGCATCACCCAGGATCAGAGGTAACATTTTTGCAGAGCCTATACATGACTGGTGCTAATGGTAAAACCAAGACTTTTACTGGTATTGCTTAAAAGGAGAGAAATATGGCAACCTCAAGATTATTCTCACCTCAGGTTCCCTTGAAAAGTGCAACGCAAAGACAGTGGGCCCACATTTTGGTGACCCTTTCCCCAGAAAATTCACATAATTGTGCAGGTTTTCTCAAGAAAATACACATCATGTCGGCAGATATGCCCAGAAAATACGTGCAATCATGTCGGCAGATATGCCCAGAAAATACGTGCAATCATGTCGGCAGATATGCCCAGAAAATACGTGCAATCATGTCGGCAGATATGCCCAGAAAATACGTGCAATCATGTTCACAGATATGCCCAGAAAATACGTGCAATCATGTCGGCAGATATGCCCAGAAAATACGTGCAATCATGTCGGCAGATATGCCCAGAAAATACGTGCACTCATGTAGGAAGATATGCCCAGAAAATACGTGCAATCAAGTCGGCAGATATGCCCAGAAAATATGTGCAATCATGTCGGCAGATATGCACAGAAAATACGTGCAATCATGTCGGCAGATATGCCCAGAAAATACGTGCAATCATGTCGGCAGATATGCCCAGAAAATACATGCAATCATGTCGGCAGATTTGCGCAGAAAATACATGCAATCATGTGGCAGACCTGCCCAGAACATACACCTGCTAATATAAATAAAAAAACAAAATCATTTACTCACCAGCAGCAGCAGACCTCCTGTCCCAGCCTCCATCCGGCGCGCAGCTCCCATGGGTGGTTGGGTGGATAGGTAGCCTGGTGGGTGAGTGGGTGGGTAGGTAGCCTGGTGGGTGAGTGGGTGGGTAGGCAGCCTGGTGGGTGGGTGGGTAGGTAGCCTGGTGGGTGGGTAGGTAGGTAGGCAGCCTGGTGGGTGGGTAGGTAGGTAGCCCTTAGCCGGGTGGGTAGGTAGCCTGGTGGGTGGGTAGGTAGGTAGCCTGGTGGGTGGGTTGGTAACTAGCCCGGTAGGTAGGTAGGTAGCCTGGTTGGTGGGTGGGTAGGTAGGTAGGTAGCCTGGTGGGTGGATGGGTGGGTAGGTAGGTAGGCAGCCTGGTGGGTGGGTAGCCGGGTGGGTGGGTAGGTAGCCTCGTGGGTGGGTTGGTAACTAGCCCAGTAGGTAGGTAGGTAGCCTGGTGGGTGGTTAGGTAGGTAGCCGGGTGGGTAGGTAGGTAGGTAGGTAGCCGGGTGGGTAGGTAGCCGGGTGGGTGGGTAGGTAGCCGGGTGGGTGGTTAGGTAGTCAGGTGGGTAGGTAGGTAGGAAGCCTGGTGGGTGGGTAGGTAGCCGGGTGGGTAGGTAGGAAGCCTGGTGGGTGGGTAGGTAGCCGGGTGGGTAGATGGTTAGGTAGCCGGGTGGGTAGGTAGGTAGGAAGCCTGGTGGGTGGGTACGTAGCTGGGTGGGTAGGTGGTTAGGTAGCCGGGTGGGTAGGTAGGTAGGTAGCCGGGTGGGTAGGTAGCCTGGTGGGTGGGTAGGTAGCCGGGTGGATGGTTAGGTAGTCGGGTGGGTGGTTAGGTAGGAAGCCTGGTGGGTGGGTAGGTAGCCGGGTGGGTAGGTAGGAAGCCTGGTGGGTGGGTAGGTAGCCGGGTGGGTAGGTGGTTAGGTAGCTGGGTGGGTAGGTAGGTAGGAAGCCTGGTGGGTGGTTAGGTAGTCGGGTGGGTAGGTAGATAGGAAGCCTGGTGGGTGGGTAGGTAGCCGGGTGGGTGGGTAGGTAGCCGGGTGGGTAGTTGGTTAGGTAGCCGGGTGGGTAGGTACAGTGGTGTGAAAAACTATTTGCCCCCTTCCTGATTTCTTATTCTTTTGCATGTTTGTCACACTTAAATGTTTCTGCTCATCAAAAACCATTAACTATTAGTCAAAGATAACATAATTGAACACAAAATGCAGTTTTAAATGATGGTTTTTATTATTTAGTGAGGAAAAAAAACTCCAAATCTACATGGCCCTGTGTGAAAAAGTGATTGCCCCCCTTGTTAAAAAATAACTTAACTGTGGTTTATCACACCTGAGTTGAATTTCTGTAGTCACCCCCAGGCCTTATTACTGCCACACCTGTTTCAATCAAGAAATCACTTAAATAGGAGCTATCTGACACAGAGAAGTAGACCAAAAGCACCTCAAAAGCTAGACATTATGCCAAGATCCAAAGAAATTCAGGAACAAATGAGAACAAAGTACTGTAATTGAGATCTATCAGTCTGGTAAAGGTTATAAAGCCATTTCTAAAGCTTTGGGACTCCAGCGAACCACAGTGAGAGCCATTATCCACACATGGCAAAAACATGGAACAGTGATGAACCTTCCCAGGAGTGGCTGGCCGACCAAAATTACCCCAAGAGCGCATAGAAAACTCATCCGAGAGGCCACAAAAGACCCCAGGACAACATCTAAAGAACTGCAGGCCTCACTTGCCTCAATTAAGGTCATTGTTCATGACTCCACCATAAGAAAGAGACTGGGCAAAATGGTCTGCATGGCAGATATCCAAGGTGCAAACCACTTTTAAGCAAAAAGAACATTAAGGCTGGTCTCAATTTTGCTAAAAAAACATCTCAATGATTGGCAAGACTTTTGGGAAAATACCTTGTGGACCGACGAGACAAAAGTTGAACTTTTTGGAAGGTGCGTGTCCCGTTACATCTGGCGTAGAAGTAACACAGCATTTCAGCAAAAGAACATCATACCAACAGTAAAATATGGTGGTGGTAGTGTGATGGTCTGGGGTTGTTTTGCTGCTTCAGGACCTGGAAGGCTTGCTGTGATAGATGGAAACATGAATTCTACTGTCTACCAAAAAATCCTGAAGTAGAATGTCCGGCCATCTGTTTGTTAACTCAAGCTGAAGCGATCTTGGGTGCTGCAGCAGGACAATGACCCAAAACACACCAGCAAATCCACCTCTGAATGGTTGAAGAAAAACAAAATGAAGACTTTGGAGTGGCCTAGTCAAAGTCCTGACCTGAATCCTATTGAGATGTTGTGGCATGACCTCAAAAAGGCGGTTCATGCTAGAAAACCCTCAAATAAAGCTGAATTACAACAATTCTGCAAAGATGAGTGGGCCAAAATTCCTCCAGAGCGCTGTAAAAGACTCGTTGCAAGTTATCGCAAACGCTTGATTGCAGTTATTGCTGCTAAGGGTGGCTCAACCAGTTATTAGGTTCAGGGGGCAATTTCTTTTCGCTCTCCCTCCCGATATGCGCGGCGGGAGAGCGGCAAATACAGGAAGTCTCCGGGGCTCCAGGCAGGCGCTAGAGGCTCAGCCGCTTGGTCTCCAATATGTCTCCAACTCTGTATACCGCTCGCTACTTCCTGGTTTAGTAGCGAGCAGTATATAGAGTTGGAGACATCGGAGACCAAGCGGCCGCTGAGCCACTAGCGCCTGCTTGGAGCCCCGGAGACATCCTCTATTTGCCGCTCTCCCGCCGCGCATACCGGGAGGGGGGCCCCCCGAGGTGAGGGAGGGAGGGAGGATAGGAGTCGGGGCCCCCCAGGGGAAAAAAAAAATAAAAAACATAAAAAATATATATAAAAAAATACTTAATGGGCCCCCGAAGCAACGGAACTTCAGGGGCCCTCGTGCGGCGGCACGGCCTGCATGGCCGTATGTCCGCCACTGATGCAATTCAAACAAACAATAAGGAACAGCACAACAGCAATGGTATGATTCATGCAAAATGAAAGATCCCTAATGCTGGGAATACACGGTTCGTTTTGAACCGTGTAATCGAGCCGCTGATGGCTCGATTGATAATTTCAGACCTGTCCAACACCCCGCCGGATCGATTCCCCGCTCAATACCGCGGGCAAGACAATAGTAAAAAACGAAAAGAAGATAAGAAGCCGCCCGTGGGGACGAGCGTGAAACGATCCGGGTGCCCACGGGGACAAGCGGGGACGCGCCGGAATCTATCGAGCGGCTTGATATATGGTTCAAAACAAACCGTGTATTCCCAGCATAAAACAGACAACTGGAAGAGGCAAAAAGGCAGGATTCCTAAATCGCTGTCCATGTTGGGATGTCCCTTTTTTTCCCTGTGTCCTGGAAGACATACTGTATAAATAAAATACAAAACTGACTACCAATACTAACCTTTCTTTGGAAAGCAAAGTGGAATACAGTATATTAGGCAAATACAGCATCCCGAAGGGGCTCAAGGGGAAATAATATTAGTCGTATAAGCCTCACAATATATATATAAATACCAGGCTATCCATCAAAAAATACTATATTTAATATAATAATGAATACATTATAAAGAACCTCCTTTCATTATTTTTCATTTCTATCTTCCTCTTCTTTTTTACTTTATTATACTTTATTTACCGGTGTTTATTTTATTTTTTATTGATATGTTTCAGTTTTATATCAGACAATTTAGGGTCTTATTGTAAGACTTGCATTTCAAATTGTTGTAGTTCCATGTAGTCTTTATGTATTCATTATTATCACACAACTCTTTTTTTCCCATTGTATGCTATAAAACCTTGTTGTAACTACTTATGTTTTGTCCAAATTACAATTGTTTGAATTTACGGTGCTATTTTAATAAACATATTGAAATAGAAATAAAATAAAAAAAAATACAAAATTAATAAAAATGCAAAAGTAGAAGTATTGAAGAGTAGTAGGAGATTATATACATTTCTGAAACAAAGTGCATCTCTCAGTTCCAGTAAAACTGGGATAACTTGACATATCTAACAACATGTATTTTGTCCCACAGTCAGGAAGAGAGTGAAGAACTAGAATTTATGCCTCCAAATTCCATGCGTGATCTCCGCCCCCTTGTTAATAAGAGCCAGTCACTGAGCAACCTAATGAGAGACAGGCTAATACAACCTCCAAAGATTGATGAGAGAGTAAAGAAGAAGAGACGTCATGTGACTCGCACACAGAGTGTCCCAGCCCAGAACAGACCCGGCCGGGAACGCAGACCCAGGGAAGATTCTACCTCTCTGGCTCCCAAAGATCAGGAGGAGAATGGAAACACTGAAAAGGTGCAATAAGTAACATTATTATTATGTATTGTATTAGTAAAGTGGCAACATATTACGCAGCACTGGTCAATAAATAGGCATACATACAATGCTACTGTAGATAAAACCCACACATTTTATTTGCCCATTCGTGCCAGCTGTCACAGCATTTAAATTATGTTCCTAGTACAATGTATGGCGACAATATAATATTATATTGTATACCTATATTATAATAAAGGTGTATTTTTTCGCTTTTATGTTCTTTGTACCCTATCAATAATTACAAGCCATTATTTACTAATGTAACAGTAATATACCCTCTTGACATACATATTAAGAAAGCTGAGTCCCAAAGGTAACTATCTACATATTTTTTTTGTAAATGCTGTTACTTTCGGGTTTTAGTTACAAGGTGTTTTTTTTTTTGGTATCTATGGGGAAGGAACGGGGGCAGAAATTGGTTAAAAAAATATAGGGGGGATGTATGTTGTAGTGTATAC
The DNA here is from genome assembly GCF_040937935.1 of Hyperolius riggenbachi. Classification (NCBI taxonomy): domain Eukaryota; kingdom Metazoa; phylum Chordata; class Amphibia; order Anura; family Hyperoliidae; genus Hyperolius; species Hyperolius riggenbachi. Next base: position 90,742,612 of record NC_090648.1, read on the forward strand.
TTTATTGTAATGTTTCTATCTGTCTACTAGATGGCAGTACATACTGCTGTGTTTACAGGATTAAGCGTGTGTTTTTTTTCTCTCATTTTAACTTTCATTTCAATGAATGAACATGGCTCCTGATTGGAGCCATGTTTATTCATTCACAGGCACTTTGACTGGCTTCGAGAACACGTGTATCCATTTACCAATCTCTGCCTCTGATTGACAGGATGGGCTTGTACGTCCTGTTTGCGGGACAGTGGCACAAGCTGGACACTATATACATCCATATGTAAAAGAAAGGAAAAAAACACAATCGAGAGCCCCCAATAGTGTATAATTGATGATAAAGGAATGCCAAGGTAGCAGCAAATAGAAATATACTCACAAGTATAGGTTGCCGGTTTCAAGCAACCACTTTAAGCACTTATGGGGATATTAGAAGGAAAGAAGGGGAGTTCACCCATCCACCAGGTGGATAACAATAATTGCAATGGAAACAGAGGCGCCAGCAGAGTAAAAATTGCTCATAGGTAAAAACAGATAAAAGTTGGGGGGCAAGGGTGGACTTACCTCCCCAAAACCAAACACAACCAGGGCCGGATTTGTACTCTTTACCGCCCAAGGCCACTCTCACCAGCCGCCCCCATTTAGTATAGGTAGCGAAATGACCCCTCCCCCAGTATAGGTAGCCAAATGACCCCTCCACCCTTTCCTTTCAGTATAGGTAGCCTGAGGACCCCTCCCCCTCCAGTATAGGCAGCCAGATGACTCCCTTAAATTCTCCTTTTTTCCACCCCACCCTCCCTTTCAGTATGGGTAGCCAGCTTGTCTTCACACCGCAGCGGCCATCAGTGTCACTCATTTCTATGCTTGTCTCCAGTGCAGAAGCTTCCTCTTCCTTTCGGTCTCCAATGCTGCCCAAGTCCATAGCTGCCGGCCACAATGCAAACATGCATAGAGAGCAAGCTGGCTGCTGCACAGGTGGCTAGCAGCAGAGTACTGAGGTCAGGCGCTCACCTGATCTTCCTGAATTGCAGCATTTGCAAGCTTGCAAATGCTGCACCAGTTTAGCCTGCTGCTTTGGTGCCCTTACTCCCGTGGTGCCCTAGGCCATGGCCTAGGCAGCCTTGGCCTAAATCCGGCCCTGAACACAACCACTATGTATGGTTTAAATACAATTTAATTCATACTCCAAAACAAATGCAACGCGTTTCACGGGTCTCTAGCCCGCTTCCTCAGGCAATAATACAGATAGGAGTAACTCAGAAGTTGTGTAGCTTGGTACAGCACCTCTGGCCTTGACAGAGGCACTGTACCTGTTATGATCGCTTCTGCAGCGTTTACTGCTGACTGCACTGGTATTGCAAACCAAGCAGTTCTAATGTCATTACATGCATTTGCTTGCATAGTTTGGTTTGCACTTAAACTAGTTGCTGATTCCATCTGCAGTCGCTCTGAAGTTTATGACAGTTTAATATGCTTTTGTGTAAACAAACATTGTCTGCTGCAGTGGAGGGGCGGTCCCTTTCCTGCAGGCTGCATATCATTGTCTGCCTTTTCCTGCTATCAGCCTGTGATTAATTACCATTCACTTGTGTGGGAATCTGCAGGTCTGCTCCCATTGGATGACCTCAGTATAAAGAACTGCTTCCTGCAATGCCTCATGGGCTATCATAGTTTCAGACTCTATCTGTTACTCTGCTCGTGCCCCACCTCGTTCCTGGTCCGTGTGGACTGCGCTGACTCCTGCGAAGGGGTCAGCGAGTCCTCCTAGTTCTGCTCTTGTTCTAGAAGTTGCTACTTGCTTGTCTTGTGTCATATATTGGTTCATCGCCAATATATACGCATACTTGCGCATTTTGTTATTTTCCTTGTATTCGTGTTACGTTAATATATCAGTGTCGCTGATATATACGTACACGAACTGTTTATTTCCTGTGTTCAGTTAGTTAGTTTCCAGCACGTTTTGGTAGTTTGCGCGTATCGTGAACACCCGTGCTGAGCTAGTTATCCTGTTCCTGGTCCTGTTTGTGGATTGCGTTCATCTCTGCGAAGAGATAGCGAATCCTTCTGAATCCTGTTCCTGGTCCTGTTTGTGGATTGCGTTCATCTCTGCGAAGAGATAGCGAATCCTTCTGAGTCCTGTTCCCTGTATTACTTCAGTCTTAGTCAGAGTTCCTGCTTATGTCATATATCGGTTCATTGCCAATATATACATATGTTAGTCAGACGTTACGAATAGTTTCATTGATAGCTGTAATTGTAATGCGCTAGGAAATCATACTTATTGTATATTTATCTGTGTTACGTTCATCTATCTCGATCCTGCTATTCCTGTCTCTCCTGTCCTGTCTTTGTGAGGCACGCCATCGCCGCAACGCATTGGCTGCCTCATTCCAGTCTGTCTGGTCTTGGACGCTTGCTGTCGCTAAGTAATCGCTAGCTAGCAAGCGTTCATTCTGTCTACCTGTCCTGATCTCCTCAGTCCTGGTTTATGCGCTCAGCGCTACTTTGCGCTGAGACGTTATTACGAAAGTGTTGTTTGTGGCTGTTCAGATCTGCACCGGCTCTGTGCACCACAATCTCCTATTGGAGTCAGTCCTCTCCTCCACTAAACTGGGGATATCCTGATCCCTTGTGCTGGTGTGTGTACCTCCTTCACGTCAGCTTATGTGTTGTATGCTGACTGTGGAGATTACACCCCCAAGCTTAACATTATGATAGCCCCTCATGAGCTCCAGTCCAGTGTATTTGATGAGTCTCTGTCTAGTCCAGAAGAAGCTATGGGAACCCTGTCTAGTTCAGTGCATACATCAGAAGATTTGCCCTGTCTTGTAAATGCCCCTGAACATGATTTGTTAATAACCCTGCTGGAATCAGCGACATCTAAGTCTGATCCTGCAGTTTTTAGTGAGAATCCAGTAACTATGAAGTCTAGTCATGATGAATTTTTTTTGCCCAGTTCTGGTTTCGGTCCTGTCTTGACTGACTTTGAGGTTCGCAGTTCCTTGACATGCCCAGAGGTTTCTCTTGTGCCGGTGTGCCCAGATGTGCCTCGTATGCCAGACTGCCCAGATGTGTCTGTGTTAGCGTGCTCACGTGCTTCCCTAGTGGAGACATGTTCTGATGTTGCCGGTTGGCCTGCATGCCCGGAGATGGTTCTGGTCCCTAAAAGCCCTGATCTTGATGTTTGTCCTTGTGACCCTGACTCTGGAGTTGCCCTGGGTTCCATAGGGGTTCTTGATAGTTCTCCATGTGAGCCTAAGGGGCGATCTGACCTGTGGGGATCTCTTTGGAGCTTCCAAGTGTTCTGGGAGATCTCTGAGGAAACTTGTCCTGGTACCTTGGACTGGTTCAACGGTGGGTTTTGTGTTGGTAGGGACAGTTCCGGTGGGCATTGCAAAGGCTTTGGCGTTTTTGGACAGTCCTTGGAAGGCGGTGGGTATCGCGCAGAGAGTTTCTTGGGGTTGTTTTCTGGAAGTCGTGGTTCTGATGGGTGTCACACTGAGGCTTGTAGTGCTGACGGGCATGGTTCGGTAGGTTCTGGTTCCAATTGGTCTAGTTTTGGTGAGACTGATTCGGGAATTTGGTTTTGTCGGACGGATCCGACCTTCATGAATTTTCAGTCAGATCAGTTTGCTGGATTTCCCACTTCTGATTTTTTGGTTTGGGTGGTTCAGGAGAAATATGTCAGTTTTCATAGGCGTCCAGAGGCCGCGTTTAAGGGAGGGGGTACTGTTATGATCGCTTCTGCAGCGTTTACTGCTGACTGCACTGGTATTGCAAACCAAGCAGTTCTAATGTCATTACATGCATTTGCTTGCATAGTTTGGTTTGCACTTAAACTAGTTGCTGATTCCATCTGCAGTCGCTCTGAAGTTTATGACAGTTTAATATGCTTTTGTGTAAACAAACATTGTCTGCTGCAGTGGAGGGGCGGTCCCTTTCCTGCAGGCTGCATATCATTGTCTGCCTTTTCCTGCTATCAGCCTGTGATTAATTACCATTCACTTGTGTGGGAATCTGCAGGTCTGCTCCCATTGGATGACCTCAGTATAAAGAACTGCTTCCTGCAATGCCTCATGGGCTATCATAGTTTCAGACTCTATCTGTTACTCTGCTCGTGCCCCACCTCGTTCCTGGTCCGTGTGGACTGCGCTGACTCCTGCGAAGGGGTCAGCGAGTCCTCCTAGTTCTGCTCTTGTTCTAGAAGTTGCTACTTGCTTGTCTTGTGTCATATATTGGTTCATCGCCAATATATACGCATACTTGCGCATTTTGTTATTTTCCTTGTATTCGTGTTACGTTAATATATCAGTGTCGCTGATATATACGTACACGAACTGTTTATTTCCTGTGTTCAGTTAGTTAGTTTCCAGCACGTTTTGGTAGTTTGCGCGTATCGTGAACACCCGTGCTGAGCTAGTTATCCTGTTCCTGGTCCTGTTTGTGGATTGCGTTCATCTCTGCGAAGAGATAGCGAATCCTTCTGAATCCTGTTCCTGGTCCTGTTTGTGGATTGCGTTCATCTCTGCGAAGAGATAGCGAATCCTTCTGAGTCCTGTTCCCTGTATTACTTCAGTCTTAGTCAGAGTTCCTGCTTATGTCATATATCGGTTCATTGCCAATATATACATATGTTAGTCAGACGTTACGAATAGTTTCATTGATAGCTGTAATTGTAATGCGCTAGGAAATCATACTTATTGTATATTTATCTGTGTTACGTTCATCTATCTCGATCCTGCTATTCCTGTCTCTCCTGTCCTGTCTTTGTGAGGCACGCCATCGCCGCAACGCATTGGCTGCCTCATTCCAGTCTGTCTGGTCTTGGACGCTTGCTGTCGCTAAGTAATCGCTAGCTAGCAAGCGTTCATTCTGTCTACCTGTCCTGATCTCCTCAGTCCTGGTTTATGCGCTCAGCGCTACTTTGCGCTGAGACGTTATTACGAAAGTGTTGTTTGTGGCTGTTCAGATCTGCACCGGCTCTGTGCACCACAATCTCCTATTGGAGTCAGTCCTCTCCTCCACTAAACTGGGGATATCCTGATCCCTTGTGCTGGTGTGTGTACCTCCTTCACGTCAGCTTATGTGTTGTATGCTGACTGTGGAGATTACACCCCCAAGCTTAACAGTACCTGGCTACACAACTTATGAGTTACTATCTACAGAGGCGCTGTACCTGGCTACACAACTTCTGAGTTACTCCTATCTGTATTATTGCCTGAGGAAGCGGGCTAGAGACCCGCAAAACACGTTGCATTTGTTTTGGAGTACGAATTAAATCGTGTTGAAATCATACATAGTGGTTGTGTTTGGATTTGGGGAGGTAAGTCCACCCTTGCCCCACAACTTTTATCTGTTTTTACCTATGATCAAATTTTACTCTGCTGGCGCCTCTGTTTCCATTGCACATATATACATCCAGTTTGTGCAAAGACGTTTAAATAACCCAGAATGAGATTCTGATTGAGAATGCTGCAATAGTGGTTTTATGGATGAGCGAGCAAAATGTTCGCTCTCACAGCAAATTGGCTCCAGTCTCAACTAGCAATATTCTTGTGAGATAGGCAGGCATGAAGCCATGTGAGGCAAGAACAAGGATTGTTTATAAAAACGATCCTAAATAGAAGTAAAAATGTTAGTGTAATCTTATATCCCCAACATATATCCCAATTTCAAAAGAAATGAATTTGCCATTGGGGCTTCCTGTTGGGTCAGAGCGCTGACAGTGTATTGACCAACAGGCAACCCCAGGGCAAATTTATACCAATGCTTTTATCAGGCACTGCTGAGAAGCCACAGTTTTACTGTAGGGATCCCTGGCAAAAGTATTCCACTTCTGTTTACAATTGTTTTTCCTTCAGCAAGATTTTTATTGATAAAAGGAAAAATGTATAACAAATTTGCCAAAATACAATGTACAGCATCAGGAAAAAGCACAATATCCATATGTGATCAAGTACATCAATACATACGCTTACATATGATTCTAAGGCCCAGTGCACACCAAAACCGCTAGCAGATCGTCAAAACGCTAGCGGTTTTGGGAGCAGAGAGCCAATATTTGCCGGGTGCACACGAGCGGATTTTGTATGTGATCCGTCGGCCGCATCCGCATCAGCATCCGCGTGGCTAATGTATCTCTATGGGCTGGTGCACACCGGCGGTTTGAGGTTTTAAGCAAACCGCAAACGTGCAGCAAGAGGCACGTTTGCGGTTTGCTAAAAACCTCAATCCGCCGGTGTGCACCAGCCCATAGAGATACATTAGCTACGAGGATTTTCAAGTGGATGCGGCCGGCGGATGCGCCCAGTGTGCACTGGGCCTTTCAGAAGGTCTACAAAAATCTGCTAGTAACGATTTCGCTAATTCCTACTCAGTACCAGACCTTAGCATGGGAAGTAGAAAAAGCAAAAACTTTTCTAATAGAGTTTCAATAATATTTTCAGATATCATCATTAGGTGTCATTGTTGCGTAAGGAATAGTACTCTAGCCTTGAAAGTTTAAATCCCAGCCAGGTTTGTGTGGGTTTCCTCTGTGCACAAAAAATTCAAAAAAGTTAACTGGCTTCCCGCTAAATTGGCTCTAGGCTATGATGGACATATGACTATAATAGGGATTAGATTGTGAGATTTGGACAGTTAGTGACTAGACTATATATGCTGTTAAGTGCTGTGAAGCATGTCAATGCTAAATAATAATAATTCTGTTGTCCACTGCAAAATACTCATTTGAATAATAAATCTGTACCGTGTTAACCAAACAAATTATGGAGGTAGAAAAAACAAAGTCTTGTAAAAGTAATACCTTTTAATGGCTTTCTGATTAAGCATTATGCATTTGTTTCAGGGATCTAGTCCCCTTCTTCAGCTAACATCTGGAAATATGCCTGAAGAAGGAGACTAGATCTCCGAAAGCTTGCATAATTTATCTTTATCAGTTATCCATTAAAAGGTATTACTTTTACAAGACTTTGTTTTTTTCTACATGAATAATAAATCTGAAAGGCAGTTTGAGCTCTGTTAAATAATCACCTTTGTTATTTTATCATGCAGAGAATCCCACGGCTCAGACATTCATCTACTGTTACTGGGCGAAAACCAACTGTTCCTTGGTGCAGGACCGAGGAACATCCCTTCATTACTCAGAAAAGAGAGAACAGAGACAGCCAGGTATAGTAAGGATGAAGCTCTGTGTTGGCTTTGTAGAATGTGTTGTATGGCCAGATTAATAGTGTTACTGATGTTCCTTCAGGAAAGGCACCTGCAGGAGATGAAGGGACAGATTGCTGAGAATCTATGTAAGCAGAAAGACCTGGAAGTGCAGCTAAAGACCATGGAAGAGAAGATGCAGGAATTCATGAGTCAGATGGCTGAAATGGAGAATGCGTACAAGACCCAGCAGGCCGAGATGATTGAACAGATAAACTACATGCAGGACAGGTAACTGATGGCTGCCTATCTTTTCCTATACATAGCACATCTCATACCTTGGAGAAAGTTCTAGTTAATTTTGGAGAAATTTATTTGGCCATATGCAATTCACTTTTTCTCCTGACTTTTCTCATAGGAGATACATTTTCGTCTTCTATTTAAAATAACGTTTCAGCTCTCTGCAATTAAAAAAGTACCAAAAAGTAATAGGAAAAGTACTATCAAAATTATTTTGAGTATTTTCTTGCTTGCTGGGGTTTATTAAAGGAAACATTGTAAAATTGTAAAATACATGTAAACACATACAAATAAGAAGTACATTTCTTCTAGAGTAAAATAAGCCATACATTAATTTCTCCTTTGTTGCTGTCACTTAGAAATCTGACAGAACCCGACAGGTTTTGGACTAGTCCATCCTTTCATGGGGGAGATTTATGGCTCATGTTACTCTGGAAGAAACACACTTCTTATTTGTATGTGTTTACATGTATTTAACATTTTACAATTTTCATGCTAGAAGTCCTTTAAGTCTTTATCAAGTATGAAAACATCACTCAGGAGAAAACTCAGGAGAAAAAAGTTAATTACATGCGGTATGGGCACTTGTCATAAAGTACTTTTAAACCTCCAGCAAAAAAGAAAATACTCAAAATCAGGGATGGTCATAGTCACTAGTCAGCCAACTTCGCTACGCTGGAACTACGCGTAGTTTTACGCAATTATGCTTCGCCAAACTACGGCTTCGAAATCAAATATTCGATTCGTATGCATTTCGTAGACTACGCGTTAAAATACGCAATTATGCGTAGTGCGAAGCGGAGTGTATGCGGATGCTTATGCCCACATGCAGAAAAGTTTACGCATTAAATCCTCTTCTATGCGTACATTCCCCTTTCCAATGCGTACATTTGTAAGCATACAATCGCACGCGGAAAATTAGACGCGAGTAACACATTCGTAGTTCACTACGCAATACACATGTTAAACTACGCATAGTGGGGGTAAACTACGCATAGCAGTACTTCGCTACGCGTAAATTCATAAGCGTAGTTTTGAAACTTCACTTACGAACTACGATGCGTAAATCCCCACTGGCGTAGTTTCTGCTTATCCCTGCTCAAAATATTTTTTTTATTTATTCACCTCAGGTACTTTTTCAATTATAAAATGCTTAAAATGTATTTTAAAGAGAATCTGAGTTATCTCCTAGAAGATAACTCAGGAGAGAAAGTTAATTGCATATGGGCCATTATATCTAAGCCTTGGTCGCAAGATTCATAGCTATGATCCCCAGGAAGACCATGCCTGCCATGGACATTAGGGAAACCTAGTCCTTATATTGCTTTCCATCTTGAATATTTTATTTTGAACAAGCTCCTTGCCTGCATGTCACGCTGATACTCTGGCTTCAAAACCATCCGATACATTACTTCAGAGCAAGAATTCAGATCATAGCCTCCATATTTTATTTGCTCCATGCCAGCAAAGTATTATAGGCACAAGGACAGTATGAGAGGCAGGCCACCATTGCATACATGATGTAATAATATGTAATTAGTATAGTGGAAGTGGTGTGCTATACGAAGACTGCATGAGGCTCTATGATCCCTAAGGACAACCCTGTTCACAGTCTTATGTCACAACCCAGCAAAGAAAAACACTGCGCTGTCTGGACACGCTGATGGATTGGAAGTGATGGGTGGGTGCAGCTCCAGTGGATCTGTTTAAAAAAGGCAAGAAGACAGGAGCGCACCGCTGGTGCAATATATTTTTTATTTTAAAAAAGGACACGCTTAAAAATACACTCACAGTGTATAGTAGAGTTAGAACGCCTGTCAAGCTTGCCGGCAATCCTCTCCTGTCAGCCGCGCTTGGCCAGAGCTGCGGGGACCGATGTAAATGGCGTGGAGCTGGATGCGGTGGGCGGAGTCAGGCCGTGGGGATGCCGTCTGACGTCACGACGCGTTTTGGCGTTGACCACGCCTTCGTCAGGTCCTTGGCTTGTACAGAGAAGAAGGGGACATTATCTGCGTATGGAGGAAAAAAGATGTTGCCCTCTATTTAGGAAAGGGTTCCTTACAGGAAGAGTTGTTAAACTGTGGAATATTTTACCATAGGAAATAGTTATCACAAAAGTGTTATATCTGCAAGAGGTTTGATGCTTTCCTTGCATTGAAGGATATTCACGGCTATAGTTACTAGTTAATTCCCAGCAGAAATGATTCAGGGATCTTATCTGACTGCCCCCTGGAGTTGGAAAGGAACTGTTTTGACTTAAAGGACAACTGTAGTGAAAAGAATATGAAGGCTGCCATATTTATTTCCTGTTGAACAATACCAGTTGCCTGGCAGGCCTGCTGATCTATTTGGGTGCAGTAATGTTTGAATAACATCATAAACAAGCATGTAGCTAATCTTATCAGATCTGACAATAATGTCAGGAACACCTGATCTGCCGCATGCTTGTTCAGGGGCTATGGCTAAAAGGATTAGAGGCAGAGGATAAGCAGGACAGCCAGGCAACTGGTTTTGCTTAAAAGGAAATAAATATGGCAGCCTCCATATCCCTTTCATTACAGTTGTCCTTTACAGGTTAATTGCCCCCCCCCCCCCCCCGGTAGACTCTATAGGCAGTCACTTATATGTTTTGTGGGTCACTATTAAGTTGTAGGCATCCTAACTGCTGTGCTTACAATCAATATAACATACTGGGGAGGTTTTTTTTCACCTTATTACTTTTATATAATTTTACGCCAGATTCTGAAGCACTATTAAACATTATTCAGATGTGTATGGATTCTTTCTTTATATGTTTGTCCTTTGTGCTTTTATACCAGGATTGATCAGTTACAGAAGGACAATTCTGCAGCGAAGGAACAAACAGGAAATCATGAAGAACAGATAGCAGCTCTGGTAATACCTTTTACAACCCTCCTAATCTAGATATGTTGGGACAGAGAGAGTTTACCTTATTTATTGATAAGATGTTTGTAAAAGCCACAGTCACTTATAGTATTTCAGTCTGCTTCATAAAACAATGTGAAAAGGGAAAAGCCTGAATCTGACATGTGGCATTTGAATAATACACACCATTCCCAGAAGATTAAAGCTCAAGTGTGGGCAGGATGTATTTGGGCCATATAGTGGAAGTAGGGAACTGGTGGGTGCACTTGTTATGTGACGTAATGGTGGCAACACTAGCTATGGGGGGGATGAGGGGTTATGGTGGAAGTAGGGAACTGGTGGAGGCACTTGTTGTGTGACGTAATGGAGGTAACACTACTTATGGGGGGATAAGGGGTTATGGTGGAGGCAGGGGACTGGTGGGTGCACTTGTTATGTTATGGAACGGCAGACACACTAGTTATGGTTGGTGCAGGGAACTGGTGGGTGCACTTGTTGTGTGACGTAATGGAGGCAACACTACTTATGGGGGGATAAGGGGTTATGGTGGAGGCAGGGGACTGGTGGGTGCACTTGTTATGTTATGGAACGGCAGACACACTAGTTATGGTTGGTGCAGGGAACTGGTGGAGGCACTTGTTGTGTGACGTAATGGAGGCAACACTACTTATGGGGGGATAAGGGGTTATGGTGGAAGCAGGGGACTGGTGGGTGCACTTGTTATGTTATGGAACGGCAGACACACTAGTTATGGTTGGTGCAGGGAACTGGTGGGTGCACTTGTTGTGTGTTGTAATGGAGGCAACACTACTTATGGGGGGATGAGGGGTTATGGTGGAAGCAGGGGACTGGTGGGTGCACTTGTTATGTTATGGAACGGCAGACACACTAGTTATGGTTGGTGCAGGGGACTGGTGGGGGCACTTGTTGTGTGACGTAATGGAGACAACACTAGCTATGGGGGGATGAATGGTTATGGTGGAAGCAGGGGACTGGTGGGTGCACTTGTTATGTTATGGAACAGCAGACACACTAGTTATGGTTGGTGCAGGGGACTGGTGGGGGCAGTTGTTATGTGACATAATGGAGACAACACTAGTTATGGGGGACCAGTGGTTATGGTGGAAGCAGGGGGCTGGTGGGTGCACTTGTTATGTGACGTAATGGAGACAACACTATTTATAGGGGGAGCAGTGGTTATGGTGGAAGCAGGGGGCTGGTGGGTGCACTTGTTATGTGACGTAATGGAGACAACATAATTTATGGGGGGACCAGTGGTTATGGTGGAAGCCGGGGGTTGGTGGGTGCACTTGTTATGTGACGTAATGGAGACAACACTATTTATAGGGGGAGCAGTGGTTATGGTGGAAGCAGGGGGCTGGTGGGTGCACTTGTTATGTGACGTAATGGAGACAACATAATTAATGGGGGGACCAGTGGTTATGGTGGAAGCAGGGGGCTGGTGGGTGCACTTGTTATGTGACGTAATGGAGACAACACTATTTATGGCGGGACCAGTGGTTATGGTGGAAGCAGGCGGCTGGTGGTGCTCTTTTTTTGTGAAGTAAAGGAGGCAACACTAGTTTTGGGGGGAGGAGTGGTTATGGTGGAAGCAGGGGACTAGTGTGTGCACTTGTTATGTGATGGAAAGGCAGACACACTAGTTATGGGGAGGAGGGGCTATGGTTGGTGCAGGGGAATGGTAGGTGCATTTGTTATGGTAGCAGGGTGGAAAAGTAGCTTTCCATAAAGTTATCATGGAGAGGTAGGGGAGTTACTGTATATTGGCTGCATTTGTTCTATAGGGAGATTGTGGGGAAGGCCCCTTATCAAACTTTTGCATTGATTTGTAGTTATACATCTGCTAATCACATCTGTCTTTTTTTTATAGAAAAAACACCTATCATCCATATCTATGAAGAATAACTGTCGGAAGATATTAGTGAATGATACCAGAGGGAATGCCTGTGAAAATAATTCCGTACCTACAGATTCTGATTTGGAAGAAAACTCAGATACTGCCTAAATGCTATTATTATTATTATATCAGACTTACTATTATTGCTAGTATTATTGTATTGGACTTACATTATCAGCTGTTTCCATTCAGAAAGTTTCAGATGCTGACCTTTCCATGCTCCAGAATTAAAAATAATCTCTTATAAATTGTATATTTTGTATCCCTGTAACAAGTCACTGCTTATCAATTTGAGACTGATGCATAGCTGGCCCTACCTAGGAGAACTCACAGAGAAGCATGTGATCAGTTTGATCAGCTGATGGATTTGTAAGGTTCTGATTTGCTGTGATGACTTCCTTATTTACCGCCTGATAATGGACCAGCAAATCAGAGCCTTACAAATCTATCAGCTGATCAAACTGATCTCATGCTTTTTCATGAGTTCTCCTAGACAGAGTCATCCCTAGATGCAGCTTTTGGTTTCTATAATCTTTTATAGTGACATGCAAATTAAAATCAGGGGAAATTGGAGCATTTTTCCAAAAAGATTTCCCCCATTTTATCTAGGCTTATGCAAATAATTCCTCCTAGATCAGTCATAGATGTCTTATGAACTGAGCAATAACTGTGCTATAATAAGTTTCAAATCCACTGCACTCTCACATAAAGCCAATGTTTTCCTATGAAAAGAAAATACTATACATCGCATAATACTGTTTCAATAAAACCACGCCTCAAATCCATGCAGTGTGAACCAGGTGCTGTCACTCGTGATCCCACCACCCCACAATCAGGGAGACTCACCGGATTGTAGCCACCTCTTTTTTCAGTTGGATCTCACATTCAACATGAAGGCACTTATCGTGACCTTAAGACGGCACTGTGTGTACTCCTTTCCATTATTGCCTGAAGAAGCGGAAATATACCTGCGAAACGCATTGCATTGTTATGTTGGAGTATATAAATAAACTTGTTTGCACATAAATCGACAGTATCAAGTCTACTTCAGGGAGGTGAGACCACCACCGCCTCCTGAGGAATTTTAAAACTTTTAGATATATGTTTTTATTCTTTTGGCGCCTCTGTTCTCCTTACAAACTCACATTCAACATGTATGCTTCACCAGGGCACATCAGTGAACCATACCAGAGTTCTGAATCAATCTTTGTTTATTCCTCAGTAAAACTTCAATAAACATAAAACTTTGATTGCGTAACATAAGTAAAACTTTTTGATTAACATCCACGCTTTTTGCGCCTAGTAAATACTTACAAGCTCTCAAAGAATATGAGGCATATCATAGCAGCGTTTCTAGGGCCCTGGATGCCTGCACACTGGTTACCGGGCGGTGTCCTGCTCTCCGAACACCCTGCTTCCTTTCCACATTCCATCGCTACTATCCTCCTCTCAGTGTCATTGCGTCAGGTGCACTGGCTCCGCCCTACGCGTTTCGTCATCAACTAGACTCATCAGGGGCTCAGCCCCAATAAAAAACTGCAGAAAGTTTAGAGAGCTGGAGTTTTGGCCATTGCAATTACGTGCAGCAACATACATAGCAGCTATTTCTTTAATTAATTTAAAAGCTCAAGAGCAGACAGGAAATAACTACCTGCATACATGCACCCACACCGCTAACAGTCAGCACTACTTTAGTTTGACTCATGCATGCATGCTGTGTTGCTACAGAGAAAGTGATGCTATTTTAACAGGTAAAACTGCAATGTATTTTGTAATCCCCCCCCCCCCCCAATACAAGATACAATCAATAAAGATAAGATAACAGGTTTATTGATACAGATATAAAGTTAAATAAAGAGGACAAAGAACAAGAACGTAATCAGAAAGCAATAAACCAGAGCAAAACACATCACCTTGTTGGTTGCTTGGGTTGCAGTTTGCTTCTATCCTACACACCGTGAGGTGACCTCTCCTGCCTATGATTAGATAGAGCCCCCAAGTAATACAATGCGATCGGCAGTAGTGTTGAAGTGCGCTACTCCAACAAGAAGTCAAGAGACATCTAACTTCAGTGCCGATGGTTTCGATCTTTATACATTTCATAACCCATAGAAGACTAAATCAACCCATTGAGTATTATGAAGACCCTTTGATATCTAGCTCACACCACAAACTGGAAACCCCCGTTTGGTAGTAGAAACCCAGAGTGCACAGTATGATCTTTAGCTTCCACTCATGTTATATTAATCCTAATGCCTTGTACACACATGCTATTTTGATTGTCCAATGATTGGCTAATTTTACTACTTCCATGTAGTATGAAAACTTACCTTTACAATCTGTTCAAAGTATTCCAAATCGGTTGGTTTTCATACCACATGGAGGTGGTAAAATTGGTCAATGATTGGCCAATTAAAATTGCATGTGTGTATCCATCCTCAAAGTTGTCACAAGATCTGCTTAGAGAATCCAAAGAGTTCTAAACTACAGAACTGTTCTTGCAGCAATTACCAGACCAGTGAGCCGTATTGGACCAAGATATAAGGACCATTAAAGGCTTGATCACACAAAGAGTGATTTCGCTGTTTTTTTAGCGCTGGTGATTTTAAAAATCGCCTTCAAATCTCTAGTGCAATGGTCGCTTCTGTGAGTCATCCGCTTTCTATTGAATCACAAACACAGCTCCTGCACCATTTTCTGAGCGTTTGTGTTCAATAGAAAGTATGGGGAAATTGCAAAGTGAATTACGACTTTAATGAATAAATACATTGTATTTATTCATTTCCGGGTCAAAGAGTTCACTTCCTGACGGACGCCAGGAAGTAAAAAAATTAATCGCTTAACAAAAGCGCTTAGTAAAAAGCATTTTTCGAAGGGAAAAGCGCTTTGAAAAGCTCTCACCAAATAGCCAGTGCTTGTGATTGTAAAGTGAACAAGGCCTAAACTGTAATTTTCTTTATTAAATCCATTTATTTTTAGACAATTTTCTATCTTGTTCATTCCTTTAATTTTTTTTTTCTGTAAATATAAATGAATTGTACTTTTCAACCACCTTTTAATAAAGGATTTAAAAATAGTTCAGCTAATTCTCCATGCTTTGTATAAAAAGTATTGAACATGGCCTTTGCAATGCTATGGTAACATACTGTGTTTGCAAAAACAGAAGCACAGCCGTAGTTCTCATGGACATCGTTTTAAAATTATTAGAAAAACAGCTAAACTGTAGTAGCAAATTCTACATTTGTGTTTAAAGGGGGTGTAGATGCTTTTCTTGCATTGAAGGACATCCATGGCCATAATTACTAGGTAATTCCTAGCAGTGTTGATCCAGGGATTTTATCTGATTGCCACCTGGAGTCAGTAAGGAGTTTACGCTTTTTAAGGCTAATAGGTTCAAGCATGTAAGTTGGGGTTTTTTTTGTGTTCCTCTAGATTAACTTAGATATGTGAAGGTGCAGGCTAGTGTACCTTATATCTGCTGTAACTCGATGCATGGATGTCTTTTTTGAACCCAACTAACTATGTAACTGTTAATCTGGTGTGCAAGTAGCGTACCCCTGAGAAACACATGGTGGCAGATAGGTGTATGTGTGGGCAAACACTGACAGTTTAGTTAACGAGTGGCTCAGCTGGCTTAACTTATGCTGGGAATACACGGTTCATTTTTTAGGTGATTAGATAGTTCGATAGATCATTTCCAACATGTCCGATCTCCCTTTTCGATTCTTTTGCCGCTCGATTTCTGATACAAGTGAATGGAAAAAGATAAGAAAAACGAGCGAAAAAAAAAACTGCAGAATCGAGCGGCAAAAACGATCGAGAGGAGAAACGCACGGCAAAAACTAACCGTGTATTCCCAGCATTAAATACTAGCCTGAACAATGGAAAATCTATGTGCAGGGTAAGGCTGTAAGAACAACTGTTAAAAACACTTCTACAAAATCCAGACCTCATTTAAGTCCTCCAGTGCTCTCCACTCTTCTCCACCTTTAGTAAATCAATGGCATTGTCTGAATTAAACCTTTTGAGTCCTCCTGTTTAAGACCCAAGACAAAGGAGTAATATCACAATTATTTAACAGAACCCAGCTATGGTGCTCTGCACCTGTAGAGGGAAATTCCCACCGGTAGATGGAGCCGTGGAGTGCAGAGGAACACAGCCTCTGTACTGCCACAGCTGCCAGATGGGAATTGCATGAGTTGAAGCAATGCAGGGCAAGATAGCCCTTAAAAAGAGAGAGCACAGAGACAGAATGTATGTGTGTCCACCAATCTAGTCGCCACTCAGAGACGGTGAACACACAACAGCGGAAACGAAGTGGGAATGCAATCGCAAGAGTGGCGATTGCCAATAGTGACACAAGACCGAATCAGACAGAGCACAAGTGTAGCAAGAAAGACATAGAAAATAACAATGATCAAAACGTCAAAGAAAATAACAAATGCTAGCTAAACGCGAACTCCGCACTCATTCGCAACAGCGAACACGTTAAAGACACGATCACCACGCGTTAGGCGCCCAGTGATAAGCGTGCCACCCTAACTAACCAATGTAGCACAAACACAAAATTAGAGAACGCAAACGATTGCTAAACGGTTACCTCACCGAGTCTACAGCAAGCGTTCGTACCAGACAAGACAGAGAGAAGGAGTAGCCAGCAGCAACCGCAGCTCTGGCCTACACTCCCAGACAGAGTACAGAAGGAAACACTGCCACTACCGCTAAGACGAATGCGATCCAGACAGACAGACAGATGGGGCTACCAGTAGCAACCACTGCTCTGGTTAGCACCCCTAAGGCAGAATACAGAAGGAACCACCGCCACTACCGCTAGGACGAATGCGATCCCAACAGACAGAACTATTTCCTGTCGGCCGCCGCTGGCAACAAGACAATCGCAACAGATAGACAGTAGAAGGCAAACAGATAATACAACCTTACTATGCTAGAAGGAATGCCTAGTGCACTCCCAAGGAATTACTCTAAGATAATCTTAACAAACGATTAGCAAAGGCTGAGGCTCCAGGTAAGTCAGCAGGAACAAACCATCATGACCATGAAGGAATTCTGGGAAGAAATGGTTTTTATACTGCAAGCCATCAGAGGAAGCAGCTAAGCAATTTGCATGACAAGTGGATGCAAATTCCTCCCCAGAACAGCAACTCTGCAGCTTGCAGAGTGTAGACAGGTCTCTTTTCCAGAGACCTGCCGCACTCAGATTTACAAAATGGTCAAACAGCTGTCTGCCTGTGCAGACAGCAGAGCCGATCATTACAGTAGCATTGTGAGATCTGGAAAACAGTGATAGCAGAATTAGGAGTTCCAAATCATGCATTATCCATACACCTTACCTAGAGACCCCCACATTCCCACTAGGACACATTCTAATATTTTCAAACAGAATGTATGTATTATGGAGCCAAGCATTTGTATGAAGCTTCCTCTTACCAAATTCAAAATAAAGCTCTAACAAAACTAAAAGCAGCCATATTAGACATCATATACTACACAGTGTAAACAGTTTATGGAGTGTTTTCCATAATATCCACTTACATAAATCATGCCGAGACCATAACTCTGAATTATTGTCCCAATATAGCATAATTAAGTAGGAACATCTCTGAGTAACCTCCCTATCTTAAATAGAGACTTAAGTCTAATAAAAAAAAAAGAGATTAACTTACCTGGGGGTTCTTGCAGCCTCTTGGAGTCATCCTGTTCCCACGCCGTCCTTCTGAGTCCCTCCGGCCAGCAGCGACGATCCCCGCACAAGATGGGTGGTCGCCGCCAGTGGGCAGTAGTGTTGGGCGAACAGTGTTCGCCACTGTTCGGGTTCTGCAGAACATCACCCTGTTCGGGTGATGTTCGAGTTCGACCGAACACCTGATGGTGTTCGGCCAAGCCGTTCGGCCATATGGCCGAACTAAGAGCGCATGGCCGAACGTTTCCCGAACGTTCGGCTAGCGCTGTGATTGGCCAAACGGGTCACGTGGTTCGGACCCGAACGCGCTCTGATTGGCCGAACGGGTCACGTGGTTCGGGTAGATAAATACCCGATCCACGTCATTTCTCCGCCATTTGTCTGTGGGTTTAGCTTTGGGCAGGCAGGCAGGGTAGTTCTCTCTCCAGCCAGGCTAGCCAGGGTCCCCCCAGTCATTGTGTCGCTGCTGGGAACAGTCGTACACCGCTCACCCACACTATATAGCATTGTGTTTACTGCCACTCTGTGTACACCGCTCACCCACCACTGTATAGCATTGTGTTTACTGCCACTCTGTGTCTCTGCTGGGAACAGTAGTACACCGCTCACCCGCCACTGTATAGCATTGTGCTCTGTGTCGCTGCTGGGAATAGTAGTACACCGCTCACCCACCACTGTATAGCATTGTGCTCTGTGTCGCTGCTGGGAACAGTAGTACACCGCTCACCCACCACTGTATAGCATTGTGCTCTGTGTCGCTGCTGGGAATAGTAGTACACTGCTCACCCACCACTGTATAGCATTGTGCTCTGTGTCGCTGCTGGGAACAGTAGTACACCGCTCACCCACCACTGTATAGCATTGTGCTCTGTGTCGCTGCTGGGAATAGTAGTACACCGCTCACCCACCACTATATAGCATTTCTGTACTGCCAGTGTACTTTAAGGATAAGTGAAATGAAGAAGAAATCCTGTGAAAGAAGGAGGGGCAAGGGAAGAGGTGTTTCCCCTGACGGTTCACGTACAGGCCACAGTGGAGCACCGAAGAAAACCCACTCAATACCGCCCATGTTGTCCAGGAAATCAACCCTCACAAATCCAAAAGAACAGGACCAGATAATTAATTGGATGACCTCTCAAGCGTCCAGCAGTGGGTTAAGCAGCACCAGCACATCACGCACGAGGTCCAAGTCCTCAGCCAGTTACAAGGAGCCAGTGGGCACAAAGCTGACACAACCGGCAGCAACACCACACACACAACTGCCAAATAACCAGTCCGAAGAATTTCCTCAGGACACAATGGGGTATTCGCAGGAGCTATTCCCAGCCCAACAAACTTCCACCTTTCAAAGGTCAATGGAACAGCCAGAAATGTTGTGCCCGGATTCACAACCATTTACTGTGGGAAATGCACCGCGCACTGAAATGCAAGGCGAGTCCGAGGACTTTGAAACCCAAATCCCAGAGCAAGTTGGGCAGGAGGGGTTTCAATTGCAGGAGGTCGGCCGAGAAGATCTGGAAGACGACGTTGGAGTGAGCTGCGCAGAGGTTGTTCTGGGGAGCTCTACTCCCCGGCGGCGGCCCACAATCACATATGACGAGTTTGAGGAGATGGAAGAGGAGGGTTTGGACAATGTGGACACAGACCCAGATTTTGTATGTGAAGGAGAACATCGCCGTCGTAGCAGCACAGATGAGTCTGTTGAAGAACCCACTGCTGCATGAGTTCGCCTTGTGCCACAAGGTAGGCGGCGCGAAATTTCAGGCACCACAAGCATGGAAGTTCAAGTGAGACGCAAAAGAGGCGCAAACAGAAATCGCCAGCAAGGCAGGTGCTCCAAAGTCTGGCCTTTCTTTGAAGACTGCAGTGAGGATGGTACCATGGTTATTTGCAAGGTGTGCAAGACCCGCCTGAGCAGGGGGAAAAATATTAACCTCTCCACCACCAGCATGACCCGCCACATGGTATCCAAACATCCCACTCTGTGGGCAAACGCGGCAGGACAGGGTACCAGCAACACTGCCTCCCTTGGGGTCACCAGACTCACCACCAGACCCTCCTCGGCAGCAGCAGTAGCCCAGCCATTGCGTGGTTCACAACAACATTCACAAACATCAGACGACGCTGACACTGTCACTTTCCGGAATAGTGCTCTTGAGGTCTCCCAGTCTTCATCAAACACAACAACCAACAGCCCTTCAGTGTGCAGCCCTACGGTTCAGTTGTCTGTCTCGGAGATGTTTGAGCGCAAGAGGAAATTGCCAGCAAATGACCCCCGGGCCGTGGCACTAACGGCCAGCATAGCCAAGCTTCTGGCCTGCGAAATGCTGCCATATCGAGTGGTGGAGACAAACAGCTTCAAGGGCATGATGTCAGTGGCCATCCCACGTTACGTGGTTCCCAGCCGCTACCACTTTGCGCGCTCTGCAGTGCCTGAGTTGCATGAGCACGTGGTCAGCAAAATAACCCGAAGTTGAAGAATGCCGTTGCCTGTCCACTGACACCTGGACGAGTGCGTTCGGCCAGGGTCGATACATCTCCCTTACCGCGCACTGGGTGAACCTTGTGGAGCCTGGCAGCGATTCCTCACCTGCTACGGCGCGGGTGTTGCCCACGCCGCAAACAGATGCACCGCCGTCCCTCCCACTGGATAACAACAGCAGCACCTACCTCTCTGACTCCTTCTCCTCCAACGCATCTCAAAGCTGTACCTCATCCGGAAACGCTAACCCAGCAGCAGTAGGATCGTGGAAGCAGTGCAGCACAGCTGTTGGCATGCGTCAGCAAGCGTTGCTGAAGCTGATCTGCCTTGGGGATAAGCAGCACACAGGGGAGGAAATTTGGAGGGGAATAAAGGAACAGACGGATTTGTGGCTGGCACCGCTGGACCTGAAACCGGGCATGGTTGTGTGTGATAATGGGAGTAATCTCATTCGCGCTTTAAGGTTGGCTAAGCTGACACACATCCCTTGCCTGGCGCACGTGATGAACCTAGTAGTTCAGCAGTTCCTGAGGACATACCCAGGCGTGGCCGATCTTCTGTTGAAGGTGCGACAAGTGGCCAAACATTGTAGAAATTCCAGTACTGCTTCGGGGGCACTCGCCAAGATGCAGGAGCGCTTCAATCTCCCCCACCATCGCTTGCTGTGTGATGTCCCTACGCGCTGGAATTCTACGCTGCACATGCTAGCCCGCTTTTGCGAGCAGAAGAGTGCAGTGGTCCAGTACATGACGGCGCAGTACCGAGGTGGATCCGGACAGCTGACAAAGCTTCTGTGGATCCGATTGGGCCAACATGTTGGACCTCTGCCAAGTCCTCCAAAATTTTGAGCAATCCACGTTGCTTGTGAGCAGTGACAACTCTTCAGTCAGCATTACCATACCACTGCTGTGTTTACTGAAGAAGTCAATGTTGAAAATCAAGGAAACAGCTGTCATGATGCAACTGGGGGAATCTGAAGGAGAAAACGATCAGCGTGATGATACCAACATCAGGCCATCTGCTTTAGGAAACGCTGGCCCCAGCAGCTATGACGAAGAAGAGGAGGAGGAACAGCTGGAGTTGGAGCAGGAATTTCATGCCACCACTGACGAGGGCCAGAGCGGTGCACGTTGGACTTCCACAATTCAGCGCAAATGGTCAGCAGAAGCAGACCAGGAAGAAGGTGACGACTATGATGCATCACAACT
Source organism: Hyperolius riggenbachi (assembly GCF_040937935.1). NCBI lineage: Eukaryota > Metazoa > Chordata > Amphibia > Anura > Hyperoliidae > Hyperolius > Hyperolius riggenbachi. The sequence goes on from NC_090648.1 coordinate 90,764,247, forward strand.
ATCGCAACGCTCACAAGAGGATGATGAGGATTCTGGCAGGACTCTGGCACACATGGCTCAATTCATGCTAGACTGCATTGAACGCGACCCACGCATTGTGCGCATTCTGGACAACACCAATTACTGGGTTTATACCCTTCTGGATCCACGGTACAAACACAATGTTCCAAAACTGCTTGAAGAAAGAGTCAGACAGGTCAAAATGGAAGAATACCAGCAGGCCCTTGTGGAGACTTTAGAGAGGAGATTGACATCCTCCCCCTCCTCTAGCCAGTTGTACGCCGACAGACTGACTTCCGCAAACCCAGGACGACCAGGAGGGCAGCAAACAACACAAGCCGCAGCTAGTGCCCAAAAGGGAATGGTATCGGCAGTGTCCTTGGAGTGGGAAAATTTTCTGACACCCATGCAGCAGCCCACAGAACAGCAAGCGTGCAGATCCACCTCCAACACCGATCGCCTGGAGAAGATGGTCAAGGACTGACTACATGTCAGATGGCGTAGCTGTGTTGAACAATCCATCTGCACCCTTCAACTATTGGGTATCGAAGCTAGACACCTGGCACGAACTGGCAATGTACGCAATAGAGGTGCTGGCTTGCCCGGCAGCCAGCGTTATGTCGGAACGCTGTTTCAGTGCTGCCGGAGGCATCATCACAGATCGGCGTATCCGCCTCTCCACAGAAAATGCAGACCGTCTGACTCAAATTAAAATGAATCAATCCTGGATTGGAAACGACTACGTAACACTCCCGGACCCCAACCAAGTAACATGAACAATGAACATCTGTGATGGGTTAGCGTTTCCGGTCCCTGTTTATTGAACCTCTCATCTGTATTACATTTATGACTGCATGGCGACAAAATGCATTGCTATCCGCACGCTTCTTGTCCTCATGCAAGGCCTGGGTTGCGCCTGAAAGCGTGGCCTTCTCCTCCTGCGCCTCCTCCTGTTCCATCACGTGTGATGCTGCTGGGTTAGCGTTGCCGGTCCCTTTTTACGGAACCTCTTATCTGTATTACATTTATGACTGCATGGCGACAAAATGCATTGCTATCCGCACGCTTCTTGTCCTCATGCAAGGCCTGGGTTGTTGTGTCTCAAAGCGTGGCCTTCTCCTCCTGCGCCGCCCTCCTCCTGTTCCATCACGTGTGCTGCTGCTGGGTTAGCGTTACCGGTCCCTTTTCCTGGAACCTCTTATCTGTATTACATTTATGACTGCATGGCGACAAAAAGCATGTTACCTGTGCAAAGAAAAATGACATTTTCCGCATTTAAAAGACATTTTTTCCTTTGAAACTTTACAATCAATTTTCTCAAAAACTATAAGCTCTTTTTCAAATATTTTTTTGCCCTCTTGTACCCACTCCCAAGGTGCACATACCCTGCAAATTTGGAGTATGTAGCATGTAAGGAAGCTTTACAAAGCACGAAAGTTCGGGTCCCCATTGACTTCCATTATGTTCGGAGTTCGGCGCGAACACACGAACATCGCGGCCATGTTCGGCGAACGTTCGCGAACCCGAACATCCAGGTGTTCGCCCAACACTAGTGGGCAGCTACTGGTCATGTGCAGCCCCTGATCGCTCTCCCACTGTGCATGCACAGAACACTCGGCCACGGTAACGTCGTAATATGCACGGCCATGGTAACGTCGCTGCTGGACTGAGGAACTTGGACTGACGTTGTGGGCACAGGACAACTCCAGGCGGTTGCAAGAAGCCCAAGGTAAGTTAATAACTAGTTTTATTTATTACACTCAAGATTCCTCTAAAGTAACACTCCATAAATAACATTTAGGTAGCATGTCCCCCAGTAACAGTTACGCAGGGTGCCTACACAAAAAACTTTTTGCCCATACAAAAAGCTTGACCCCCAGCATGTCCCCCGAATATTGCTCTACCTGTTCCCCAATCTCTGTTGAGGGAACTTCACTAACCCCCATCCTCCATGTACACTCCCTAGGCGGAATACTGGGCTCGACTCTCTCATTCAAACCCCACATTGATAAAACTATCCTCCTCTTGTCATCTCCACCTAAAAAACATCTCCTGCATCTGCTTTTATCTTTCACAGGACACTACCAAACTTCTGGCGCATGCCCTGATTATTTAACGACTAGACTACCCATAGCTCCCAACTGTCCCTCTTTTGGAGGGACAGTCCCTCTTTGGGGGCCCTGTCCCTCTGTCCCACTTTCCTCCTCATTTGTCCCTCTTTAAGGACTTTGTCCCTCTTTCTATGTAAATATATATATATATTTCTCTACTAAAAAATATGTTTGATTGACTCTAAACTTTATTCTCATCGTTTAAATTGATATACTGTATTTCTCATTTTCAAATATTAATATGAAGGTAAATGAACCAGGATAGAAAGGACCAGTGGGGTTTGAATTATAAAACAACATATTTTACTTCTGAAAGCTTTATGGTTTGCGTGACTAGGGGTGTGTTGGGGACATAATTAAGGGGGTGGTGGGGCGTGGCTTAAGTGTCCCTCTTTCTCATCTCAAAAAGTTGGGAGGTATGGACAGTGGCGGCTCCAGCTTCAGATTTTTGGGGGGGCTCAAAGGGGGCACGAGGGCTGGCAGGCCGGGCTTGGGGAGGGGGGGGGGGGATTTGCGCGCGCTGCGGTGAAAATTTGGGCGTGGTCATGATGTCATGTGGGCGGGGCTAACTTTAATGTAGTTGTACCAGCTAACGTAGTTACATGAAAAAAAAATGAAGTAAACGCACATAATGACAGGTAGCCTTTCACCAGTAAATGCACATAAGAATCAGCTTTTCAGCAGTTAATGCACGTAATGACAGACAGCGTTTCCTCATTAAATGCACATAAGAGACAGCTTTTCACCAGTTAATGCACGTAATGACAGACAGTTTCCCCATTAAATGCACATAAGAGCCTGCTTTTCACCAGTTAATGCATGTAATGACAGACTGCGTTTCCGCAGTAAATGCACATAAGAGCCTGCTTTTCACCAGTTAATGCACGTAATGACAGACAGTTTCCCCATTAAATGCACATAAGAGCCTGCTTTTCACCAGTTAATGCATGTAATGACAGACAGTTTCCCCATTAAATGCACATAAGAGCCTGCTTTTCACCAGTTAATGCATGTAATGACAGACAGTTTCCCCATTAAATGCACATAAGAGACAGCTTTTCACCAGTTAATTCACATAATGACAGACTGCGTTTCCGCAGTAAATGCACATAAGGGACAGCTTTTCACCAGTTAATGCACATAATGACAGACTGCGGTTCCGCAGTAAATGCACATAAGGGACAACTTTTCACCAGTTCATGCACATAATGACAGACAGTGTCCCCAGCATAGGTAGCCAGGTGTATAGATGTCCCCAGTATATGTAGCCAGGCGTATAGCTGTCCCCAGTATATGTAGTCAGGCTGGTGGTGGTGGGCTGGGGGCCCCAGGGCACCTCAAGCCTGACTGGTGGTGGGCTGGAGGCCTCATGCCTGCGTGGCTGGTGGGCTGGGGTCCCAGGGAAGCTCAGGCCTGGCTAGTGGTGGTGGGCTGGGGGCCTCAGGGCAGCTCAGGCCTGGCTGGTGGTGGTGGGCTGGGGGCCCCAGGGCAGCTCAGGCCTGGCTGGTGGTGGTGGGCTGGGGGCCCCAGGGCAGCTCAGTGGGTGCCAGTGGGTGGGGAAGAGGGTGCCAGTGGGTGGGGAGGAGGGTACCTGTGGGTGGAAAGGAGGGTGCCACTGGGTGGGGAGGAGGGTGCCAGTGGGCAGGAGGAGGGTGTCAGTGGGTAGGAGGAGGGTGCCAGTGGGTGGGGAGGAGGGTACCTGTGGGTGGGGAGGAGGGTGACACTGGGTGGGGGAGAAAGGTGCCAGTGGGTAGGAGGATAGTCTCAGTGGGTGGGGAAGAGGGTGCCAGTGGGTGAGGAATAGGGTGCCAGTGGGTAGGGGGGTCGTCAGTGGAGGGGGGAGAATGCCCGTGGGTGGGGAGGAAGGTGCCCCTGTGTGTGAGGAGATTGCCCTGGGGAGAGAAGACAGGAAGAAAATGATCGAGGCGCCAGCCGCGCTAATAAGGGATGCGGGAGCCTGCTTTATTCCTCCCTCCCTCCTCCCTTCCTCTGAATGCCCCCACCTGCTGTGAATGTGTCCCCCCCCCCCCCGTAGGCAGTGTGTGCGGAGCAGAGCGGAGCGGTAGGTCCTCTTACCACAATCCATGCTCACCGGCAACTAGTCTCCTGCTTCCTGTGACGTCATGGTAAACAGGAAGCAAGAGACTAGTTGCCGGTGAGCATGGATTGCGGTAAGAGGACCTACCGCTCCGCTCTGCTCCGCACACACTGCCTACGGGGGGGGGGACATTCACAGCAGGTGGGGGCGCATTCATAGGAAGGGAGGAGGGAGGGAGGAATAAAGCAGGCTCCCGCATCCCTTATTAGCGAGGCTGGCGCCTCGATCATTTTTTGTCATCTGACAAGTACAGACTTGCGGTGGCCACGGCCAGCGGGGGGCTTTAAGAGGGGCTAACAAGTTGCCAGCTGGGGCTGAAGCCTGGGCAAGCCCCAGTGTAGCGCCGCCACTGGGTATGGACTACTGCAACTCTCTACCCTGTAATGTACTTGCTGTTTGACCCCTCTACAGTCCATCATGAACTCTGCTGCACGACTCATCCACCTCTACTCCTGCTTCTCCAGCCCAATTCCACTCAGTCATGCTCTTCACTGGCTGCTAGTTACAGAAAGGAGATATGTAGATCTGTGGATTCTGATAGTAAAGTTTACCATCAGAGAGTGATCTGCGGGTCCCCTTGTATCACAGGTGCTGCTACCTGTATAGAACAGTGCTGGATATGGAGACAGAAAGGAGAAAAAAAGCACACACTGTGATACTAGTAGGTGAGGGTTCTAGGCCCTATAGGAAAGGTCTCATCTGGTTGTCGAGGCTGGAGAAACCTTATATAGGTTTGCCAGCTGTCACGCTTTAGTTTAAAACGTTTTTAAACACAGCCTTTGCATGTCTTTGCGGCTAACACCGCTTTGCTTTGCTAGATGCTTTTATCTCCTACCACACTCCTAGCCGAGGAATCAGACTCGTACCGGCCGAGCGCAGAAAAACTTTTACACGCCCATCACAGCGTGTTTCAAATAACCACCATGGAATCCGGACTGGATCACCATCCAAGACCGTGAGGATAGCCGTGCAATCCAGGTCCCCGGCATAAGAGGGACACAAGCGTGACAGCTGGCAAACCTATAAAGGTTTCTCCAGCCTCGACAACCAGGTGAGACCTTTCCTATAGGGCCTAGAGCTCTCACCTACTAGTATCGCAGTGTGTGCTTTTTTTCTCCAGTTACAGAAAGGATACAATTTAAAATCGTGATTCTCGCCTACAAAGTACTTTACAACCAGGGCCAGCCCTAGACTTTTTGCCGCCTGAGGCAAATTTTTTAAAAAATTGTCACCGCCGCCCCTCCCCCCCCCTCGGGGGGGGGGGGGGCCGCTCTGGGGGGCCGCCGAGCTGGAGGGGTAGCTGGCAGGACGGGGGTATTGGGCCAGCGGCGGGGAGGGGGTCGGACCCCCCCTCCCTCGCCTGGGTCCCCCGTCCTCCGCTCCCCTCCAGCCTAAATAGAAGCAGCCGTATGTGTAAGAGGCACGGGCGGGGAGGACACTCACCTCTTCCCAGCGTGCGCTCCACTGACGTCACTTCCTGCAGCGTCCTGCAGGAAGTGATGTCAGTGGAGCGCACGCTGGAGCGAGGAGGAGGTGAGTGTCTCCCCGCCCGTGCCTCTTACACATACGGCTGCTTCTATTTAGGCTGGAGGGGAGCGGAGGACGGGGGACCCAGGCGAGGGAGGGGGGGGTCCGACCCCCCTCCCCGCCGCTGGCCCAATACCCCCGTCCTGCCAGCTACCCCTCCAGCTCGGCGGGCCGGCTCCCCGCACCCACGGACAGGCGGGTGCCGCCCCTGGAAATTTGCCGCCTGAGGCAAAAGTTTCACCCCGCCTCATGAGCGGGCCGGCCCTGTTTACAACTTAGTGCCTTCTTAGTTAAATAAACTTATTTCCAGATACAGTACCATCCTACATACAATCTCCGCTCTACAAACAATATTCTCCTGTTTTCCTCTCTGGTCTCCTCTTTTCACGCCTGCTTACTCTCAATCCTCTCCCCCTGCTCTGGAACTCACTCCCTCAACACATTCATCACTCACCCACACTTACCCTTTGCCTGCGCTGGAGCCGGTAAGGTAAATATTTACATCCCCACAGTTCGAGGGCTGCCAGCGATGGATCCTGAAGGGTAAAGAGGACGGGGGAAGCCTCATTGGGATCCAGAGGCTTCCCTCTCCCGAGGTAAGTACCCCCAGGGGCTGTTTTTGCTTTTTGACAGATTCTCTTTAATTTGCATTAGATCAACATTACAAGTTTTTTTTTCCCCATAAAATAATTTTTTATTTCAGTGTCTTTACTAAAGCGTAAACTTATATGAATTAGCCGTACTGCTAAACTGAACGTCCTGGTCCTATTCATGAGCACACGGTGTTGTTGCATTCATTTGACCCACGTCAATAACTGCAATCTGGGTTAAGTTAATGGAACACAAATCCAGCTAAAAGCTCTTACTAAGCCCAAGTGCTTTGCTTAATGTGATGCTGAAATATTCTCACGAGGCTTCAAGTCTTCTGTGCCTCTTAGCCTCTTAGCTCTTCCCTTCACTGATCTTTGGCGGAGACATGTTAGGCATGTAAAGACTTGCACCAATTTTTCACGTCACATCATTTACAAAAAAGAATGTGGCTCCCCTCCCACAAGCCAATTTACCCCCATGGTTATTCCTAGCTTGAAAAAAAGGGAACAAAAACAAAATACAATTCTGCCTGTTAATTACCCAGACATACTCACAAAATGACTTTTTTTTTTTTTTTTTTTAAGCTGATTCTTATAGCCTTTTTGGCAGAGTCTATGATTGTGTGTTAGTATGAAAGAAAAAAGATTCTGACCATGTTGGCACTTTATAAAAGGAGGGAAGGGAGGATAAGTAGTATAGGCTTATAGGAAAACCCCAGTACACACATACCACCACCAAAAAGAGCACTCTTTTTAATGATTAAACACCAATACAGTCAGGTCCATAAATATTGGGACATCAACACAATTCTAACATTTTTGGCTCTATACACAACCACAATGGATTTGAAATGAAACAAACACAAGGGCCCATATGCACTTTACTCTTTTTACCTGATTTTTTTCCTAGGTGATATTTTCACAAGTAAAAAAATGTATTTTAAATCCCCCAGCAAGCAAGAAAGTACTCAAAATAATTTTGGTCGTAGTTTTTCAACTACATTTTGGTACTTTTTGAATTGCAAAATGCTGAAAAGTTATTTTAAATACAAGATGAAAAGCATACCTCCCAACTTTTTGGGATATGAAAGAAGGACACTTAAGCCACGCCCCTGTCTCACCCCTAATTATGCTTCCAACATACCCCTAACCACGCACCATGTTTTATAATTCAAACCACACTGGCCCGTTCTATCCTCGTTCATTTTCCTTCGTATTAACATTTGAAAATAAGAAATATATCAATGTAAAGGATGGGAATAAAGTTTGGAGTCAATCAAACACACATAGATAAATATATATATATATTTACACAGATGTGTACAACAGTCCTGAAAGAGGGACAAATGAGGGAGAAAGAGGGACAGAGGGACACGCTTACCAAAGAGGGACTGTTCCTCCAAAAGAGGGACAGTTGGGAGCTGTGTGAAAATGTATCTCTTTATGCTGGGAATACACAGTGCGTTTTCGCAGCTCGATTCTGACACCCGATCAATTCCCGGCTTGATTCCGCGGGTGATTCTCTTATCTTCCGCTCGTTTTCCTTATCTTTTTCCATTGTCCCCCATGCGGAAACGATCCGGCGGGAGATCGGACGTGTCGGAAATAATTAATCGAGCCATCTAAATGGCTCAGAATCGAACCGTGTATTCCCCGCATTAGGAGAAAACTCCGGAGAATACGTTTGAATGGGTCAATGTGCTTTAACTGCAGACTGCTTTAATTTGAGGGTATTTACACCCAAATCGGGTGACTGGTGAAGGAATGGTTTAACTACAATTCATGGGGCCCCTCAGTGGAACTTTGATGAGACCCCCAAAGTTCTCACCCCTTCCCTTGCCTCCTCTTGGTGCCCTCCATGGCCTGGGGGCCCATCTCACAAGGGTCATAAAACAAGTGTGGCCATCATGATCTTCACACCCGTAACAAGAATCAGAATCAGAATCAGTTTTATTTCGCCAAATACAGCAGAGCTGTAGTCGGAATTATTTGTGGTACACATGGCATAGGTGACGTAGGCAGACATACAACACATACAGTTATAAAAATGCAGTAGACAGTTAAAAAAATGCAGTAGACAGATAAAATAAAATAAAATGCTGTTTAAGGGCCCCGAGTTCATATTCAGATAGGAACAAGGCAGGCAGCGTCCGGGGCCGGCTAACCCGGCAGTTAGAACAGCAGGCCGGGCCGGGGGAGGTTGGAGTTCAGTGACCGTACAGCTTGGGGGAAGAAGGTATTCTTCCGCCTGGTGGTTTTGGATGGAATAGTCCTATAGCGACGTCCCAGTGGGAGGAGCTTGAAGTAGTGGCTGCCAGGGTGGGAGGGGTCACGGGAGATCATGGAGGCCCTCTTCCTCAACCTAGCGAAGTGGAGGAGATCAAGAGGCGGAAGCGGAAACCCGATGATTCTCTCTGCATCAGTTATGACTCTCTGCAGTTTCTGTTTGTCGCTGGCCGTTGCGCCCCCGTACCAGACAATAACTGAGGAGCAGAGGATGGATTCTATAGTGGCAGTATAGAAGCTGGTCAGCAGTTCCTTGGGCATGCCGAATCTCTTCAGTTGGCGCAGGAAGAACATCCTCTGCTGGGATTTCTTCTGAATTTTGGTGGTGTTGTGCTCCCATTTCAGGTTGTTAGTGAGAGTCGTGCCCAGGAACCGGACCGATGACACAGTAGAGACTTCCGTTCCTCCAATGATGACCGGACGGAGGGGGGGGGGATTCCTCCTGAAATCTACCACCAGTTCAACAGTCTTTGCCGTGTTGAGAACTAGGTTGTTGTCTCTACACCAGTTGTCTATTCTCTCGACCTCGCTACGATATTCCTGCTCCCCGTTGCTTCCAATTAGGCCAATGATAGTGGTGTCGTCTGCGAATTTTATGACCTTCACAGAGTCAGCGTATGAGATGCAGTTGTTGGTGTACAGGGAGAACAGTAGAGGTGACAGAACACAGCCTTGTGGAGCCCCGGTGTTGGTGGTACGTACGCTGGAGTAGTAGTTGCCAAGCTTCACCTGTTGCGTTCTATTTGTCAGGAAGTCCTTGATCCATGCTCGGAGAGTAGGATCAACTCCAAGTTGCATCAGGTTGGTGATCAGGATGTCTGGGCATATCGTATTGAACGCCGAGCTGAAGTCTAGGAACAGGATCCTGGCGTAGGAGGCCGGGCTGTCCAGGTGCTCAGTGATGTATGCCATGCTGACATTGATGGCATCCTCCACGGATCTGTTTGCCCTATATGCAAATTGGAGCGGGTCTAGAAGGGCGTCCGTGGACCCCTTCAGGTGGGCAAGGACCAACCGCTCGAGGAGCTTCATGATGTTAGAGGTTAGGGCTTACAGCTTTAAATCCAAGTAGAGACCTGGTCATTTTCTACTTTACCCCCAATAGTTACACCCCTGGTTATAATGTAGCCAAAACATTTTATGGCAGCAGTCCTTTTCGGACCCCATTGAGTCCTTCATCAAGCATGAATAAACAAATGCACGAGAGTAGGAATGTGGGGTCAACGTACAAACAATGCTGCATAATATAAACGCAATAGCCTATGCAGCACTCTAATCTGTGCAGGAAACGGTGATGCGTACACACATTGGTTTGACACGTCTATGGTGGCTGCAACAGAATCTGATGCATGATCCTAAAGTGCGGTGAACGTTCTATCTTTGTGACTTCAATTGATGTGCAATTGATGTGCACTCCACTTGGTTGAACAGATTTGTTTTAGAAATCTTATCCGGAGCGTGATGTTTTTCTTTGTTTTAATCTGTGTGGGATGCCATGAGGATGCCACTGGTTTTGCTTTTGTAGTAAATATTTGCAGAAGTATACCTGCCATTGTCAGTGGCGTAGATAAGGAGCTATGGGCTCCGGTGCAAATTTTACATTGCCCCCCCCCCCCCCCAAGGACTCTATACAATAACTATTGATACAGTGCACCAAGACCTGCCAAGGACAACCACAGTGTCAGGTGCAAGAAGGGGACGGAGAACAGTTTGTTAATGATTACTACTATTTAACCACTTAACCCACCACTGCAGTATATCTACAACCTCTGTGACTTCATGCAAGCCAGGAGTCAGTAGATATACGTCTTGTAGCAGAAGCAGTGCTGTGCAGGACTGGGCTTGCTCCTGTGCACATTTCTGGCACTATCTGATGCAGCACTAATTGGTGAATGGGAATATATGTTTCCTGAGCTAATGAGATTGATTTTTACCATAGTGAAAAATACATAGCATTATTTCAGAATCAAATCTCTTCACCATAAATTGTGACAGGAACATAATCTAAGTTTTGTGATAAGCATTAAGAATAGCCAAACAAACTGCCTGTTTTTTATCTACACTAGCACTTTTTATTTTTAAACTGAATTTGGTAAAACTGAGAAAACTGTTCGAGGGAAAATTGGCTTGCAATGAAAGCCTAGTTTGTCTTGAAAAAACAATATATATTTCGTTTCTGCATCATAAGTAGGGATAAAGTTATTTATGATTAAATAAGGACATACCTGCTCTGGTCCATAAGAGGGAAAAAGGTCTGGATGCAAAGTGGTTAATCATCTGTAGAAGTGATTATTACCAGCACAGGATCAATAAAGAGCTAATACTGTGGTTGAGGGAGGGCCCCTCTGGCCCAAGGGCCCCCGGTGTGGTCGCAACTTTTGGACCCCTATTGCAACACCACTGGCCATTTTTCTTCATATAGGTCCTGGTTCACCAAACTATGCATGTAGCATACAGCAATATTACTGGTACTAACACAGGGGGATCACCACCCATTAATCTATTAGCACCATGCGCGTTACCAGGATAATGCGCGTTGCTATGGTAACATGCAGCACCATGTACCCTTGTAATGCATGTGGCGCGAATAGGTGGTACTCTGAGTTAATATCGATAACATTTTTTACTGAAGTTTGGTGAATCTGGGCCATTGGTGCTGCAAACAAGGCATTCCAGTTACAACTCTTCCCCTCCACCAGCACTAATGTCCAAGTTGTAGTCAGTCAGTCTCTTTAGTTTTCTGTAGAGCATGTTCCAATTTTCCAATGTCCACTGTTGCACAATGAGTCACCCGATGCCATTCCTACCATTGCGGAAGACCCAGCACAAAAGCAGGAAAATCATGTGTGCTTACCAAGACAGAGGGGTGTGTGTGTGTGTGTGTGTCTGTGTGTGTGTGTGTCTGTGTGTGTGTGTGTGTGTGTGTGTGTGTGTGTGTGTGTGTGGTGTGTGTGTCTGTGTGTGTCTGTGTGTGTGTGTGTGTGTGTCTGTGTGTGTCTGTGTGTGTGTGTGTCTGTGTGTGTGTGTGTGTGTGTGTGTGGTGTGTGTGTCTGTGTGTGTGTGTGTGTGTGTGTGTGTGTGTGTGTCTGTGTGTGTCTGTATGTGTGTGTGTGTCTGTGTGTGTCTGTGTGTGTGTGTGTGTGTGTCTGTGTGTGTGTCTGTGTGTGTGTGTGTCTGTGTGTGTGTGTGTGTGTGTGTGTGTGTGTGGTGTGTGTGTCTGTGTGTGTGTGTGTGTGTGTGTGTGTGTGTCTGTGTGCGTGTGTGTGTGTGTGTGTGTGTGTGTCTGTGTGTGTGTGTGTGTGTGTGTGTGTGTCTGTGTGTCTGTGTGTGTCTGTATGTGTGTGTGTGTCTGTGTGTGTCTGTGTGTGTGTGTGTGTGTGTGGTGTGTGTGTGGTGTGTGTGTCTGTGTGTGTGTCTGTGTGTGTGTGTGTGTGTGTGTGTGTGTGTGTGTGTGTGTGTGTGTGTGTGTGTGTGTGTGTGTGTGTGTGTGAAGCAGAGCCGGAACAAGGTCCTCCAGCACCCAAGGCTGAGACTCCAAAGTGCCCCCCCATCCCTCCCAGTCCCACACTGATTGCTATTAGACTAAGAGGCGCCCCAGAGCCCCTAACACCTTATTCTCTAGTTATCTGGCTTGCAGTCAGTTCCACGTATCCACTTTTCTTATTTCTCTCTGCTTCAAACACAATAAGGAAATGACAGTTGAGAGGTGTACGCCTCCTCCTACATTGTGCCCTGAGGCTGGAGCCTCTCTCGCCTCTGCCTCGGCCCGGCCCTGGTTTGAAGGTAGCCATAAGTCTAGTGATGATGGGCAGATTCGACCAAGAGACAAATGTCTCTTTAATCGAAATCTGATTAGAGATAGAGCTTGCCATCTATACACCACATACCAATTCCCGATTAATTTCATGTTGAAATCTGAAATTGACCTTGTGTCAACGTGCTTACGTTACTCCGGGAACCACGTGGGGCGCATGTATGGACCAAGGACTGTGCCCAGAGCCACTGACAGGCAATGTATAGTGCACTGGTCACTGCGGGAGCACATTGCAGATTGGGGGGGGACTGCGACGGGGGTTTTGTCACGTTTGTCACTCGTCCTGACATTGCTCACCGTTACCACTGTGCACCTGATCCCTACATCTTGCAGCATGTCCAGCCAATTCATGCGACCAATTTCGGCCCAAAAGTTGCATCGTCGATCGGGCATGCTCTTGGCGGCACCAATTTTCATCCAATTCAATCGGCCGCCAAGTCGCCTAATGCATGGCCACCTTAAGGGATTCACATGATCTGTAGCTGACCACATACAACCAGAAATGGCTTTGATTCCAGCTGTAATTGACCAATGCCTTATGACTTCATGTTCTCCACAAATCAACACAAGTAGACTTACAAGACCCGGTTAAAAGAATGTATTGCAGCATTTTCTAAAGACACTTTGCCAATACCAGATTCAATGAGATGGTCCCAGCTGTTGCCCGAATAACAAGTCACAAAAAACCACATTCATGTCAAGTGATTCCAGGCAGATTCCAAAGTTTTATTCAGATGTTTATATAAATTAGTTTCCTCAAGATTGATTGGACACTTTTCATTATATAAGGAATCGTTTAGAAAAGTGGATTCAGAAGTGAATTAGTGCATCAGAGATTTTGGAGGATCAATTGATTTTCAGTACATCAAACAGTAACCACTGAAAAAACAGTTGCTTTAAACTGACTTTGGCTTATAATCAAATTTAAAGTTTGCCTTGTTGCCCATCAATTGTTCCTATTTGCCCAGAAGAAGCCGCAATCGCGACGGCATCACACGTTGTGCTCCTCTCGTTCCCCTTCTGGTAAGCGCATTGTCACTTTGCTCTTAGCGGTTTTGCCGATTCTACCTCCACTCATCTACCAGTTGTCACTTTCGCACCACCTTCTGTTCCTCCTATTTCCTAGGTGTTCTGGGTTCTTTTCACTGCTCAATCATTATGTTTCTCTCCCCTCCATCTTGGCACAGTTCACACCATTCAGTTCCTCTTGGAAGCTTGCAATATGCAATAAGCACTTTATATGCACCCCGTTATGGGAACCTTGTTTATGTATTCATTGTGATGAAATGATTATATGGAGTATGGAACGTTTCATATCATTATTGGGCATTATTTATTCATTTATATTGCCCATGTGCTTCTGTTTTTAACTTTTTTTTTTTTTTTTCGTACAATTCATACAATTGGTACAATTCATACCAATAAAGTTGAGTCTTGATAATCCAGGGCTACCTGAAGTGTGAGCAGTGTTCTCACAGACAGAATGCACAAAATCAGAAAGTGGCGTAACTACAATTCACAGGGGCCCCCCATTGAAATTGATAAGGCACCCCAATGTTCTTCCCTTGCCTCCCCTCGATGCCCTTCACGGCCTTGGGGCTCATCTCACAAGGGTCATAAAACAAGTGTGGTCATCATGATTTTCACACCCATAAAAAGGGTAGTGACAAAAACACCTACAGTAATCTGTATGTATTGTTCCCTTGTATCATGGAAAGCCAAAGGTTAGTATTTTGCCCTCCCACACACATGCAGTTCTGGGGCCCCTACGATTACAGGTGCTGCTCCCCTCTAGTTATGCCTGAAAACGCTTCTCAGTTAGCACAAAGGGGTAAAAGGCACTCAAAATTCAATAAAATATATGAAAGAGCAGATAAAATGAGAAAAAAGAAAGAGGTGGTTTACCTCTAGTGATGACAAATAGTGATAATGAAAAATGTTTATTTATAAACACTGGCGACATGTTTTGTCCCTCTTCCTCGGGCAAATAAGTGTCTATACATCATTAATATAAATACACTCAGAACTCTACACAGTTGTGAACGGAAAAATCATAATCAGATGGTTAAACTTGATGGACGTATGTCTTTTTTCAACCCAAGTAACTATATATGAAATAATAATAATAATAAATATACTGGTCACTATGAATATATCTTAAAATTACTCAATACATCATAACAACATAAATAGGAATGTCAAATCACTCACCAATAAAAGAGTGATTGGTCAAGTTCTACAAGTTTGTAACATAGCTTGGAAAAAGGTTAGACAGCTATTGGACAGGAGAGTACCAAACAATGGAAACACAATAAATTAATTTGTATAATTACTGATTAATAGGTTAGGATTGGTCCAGACAAATAGATAAATAAATCAATGATAGCTTTATATATAGTTCATTAGGAGATTCTTAGTAGAAAACCAAGCTATAAAAATAGCAATAAACAATTTTGGAATAACCCTTGGACTGTCATCCCAAACACTGTCTTCTGGGTATTTTTGAAGAGAATACGTTCAGTATTTGAATGTACATTGCTTAGAGAGACTCTATTCTTGGCCCATAGCACTATTACACTGAAATGGTTGGCATCAACATCCCATTCCTAAACCTTATATATGTTGTGTGGATACTAGGCGTATTGTTCGCCGGGCGGTATGGACGAGCTCAGCTCGTCCATCACCGCCGGAGGCTGCCGCTCAGGCCCTGCTGGGCCGATTTTCTTCAAATAAAGAGCAGCACACGCAGCCGGCACTTTGCCAGCCGCGTGTGCTGCCTGAGATCCGCCGCGAGCAGCGGCGAAAGAGGGTCCCCCCAGCCGCCTGAGCCCAGCGTAGCCGGAACAAAAAGTTCCGGCCAGCGCTAAGGGCTGGATCGGAGGCGGCTAACGTCAGGACGTCGACTGACGTCCATGACGTCACTCCGCTCGTCGCTATGGTGACGATGTAAGCAAAACAAGGAAGGCCGCTCATTGCGGCCTTCCTTGTTTATTCTGGGCGCCGGAGGCGATCGGAAGAACGCCTCCGGAGCGCCCTCTAGTGGGCTTTCAGTTCAGTTGGCTGCATGAAAAAAACCCTCCCGCAGCCGCCCTGGCGATCTTAATAGAACGCCAGGGTGGTTAATGTAAGCTGACTATGTTACTTTAATGCTATGGTTTCCCTAATACATACGGCGAAATTAACTATAGAAATTGAAGTAAATTGCCATTCAGGCACAATATGCTGTTCTTAATGTTTGATATACTCTATCTGTACTAGTAAGATTTCTATGAATTTGTGATCATACTGCCATGTTGTAGCATATTCATGCAAGCCAAACTCTGTTTGAACGCACTGTTGTAAGTGTTTTATGCATTATTTGTTAATAAAAGTGGCAATACAATACATATTATAACCCTGAGAGGAGTGTGCTCAGCAAAAAAATAAAATGCTAAAAACTAGTTACATTGTATACAAAAACATACTTTTTTTTCCTTTGTCATCTTACCCTATCTTGCTTTTCAGTGAGGACTGTTTATATTTCTTTGTTCCAAAATATTTATCTAGGAGTCTTCAAAAGTGATGGATTCAGAAATCAACCCTGCACCCACTTTGGTTACTCAAATATTTGAAAGCCTACCAGCACCCTGGTGGTTGGTAATTATAGAACATCTCATAGCAGCATTCCAAAGAGCTCAAGAAGATTAAATAAACTGTATGCTGGTAATCCAAGACATTCCACACACTAGGCACATTTTCAAGTCTAAATTACATGTGTTGGGGTGGCAAGAAAAAAAAATCCAAGTTTGGCAATGATGACCTTCCTTGAATGGAGAATGGATGTCTGGCACTCATGAATCTCTTCCTCATATTATAATAATGTACGGTATTTAAAAAAAGTTCTTCAGAATAAATGGATGTTTTTTTCCCCTTGAAACATCCCCTTTATATATTATGCATACAGAGCTGTATTGTAATCATCATCATACTTTTAAAGTAGAATAGAATAATGTGAGTTAAATACAGGTTCCAAACCAAGTAACATGATTATGATTATTATTAACAACTAGGTGACCTAAGCCCGTTTAAAAAGGCTCTAGGTCTGTGTGGAATCCCCATCCCCTCCCACCTCCCCTCTCCTCCACTCCTCTCCCACCTCCCCTCTCCTCCCCTCTCCTCCACTCCCCTCCCACTCTCCGCCGCAGTGTCACCGCGCATGCGCGCGCACGCCGCCTGCTGACCCGCCGCAAACCCGGCCGCTCGCTGACCTGCCGGCCGCCCGCTGACACTCCGCCCGCTCGGCTCCCTGGTCCCACGCTATCCCTGTGTAGCGTTGTCCATGCTGCGCAGTGCACACATGCGCACAACGGTTCAGAACGGACAACGTTACACAGGGACAGCGCACGGACACAGGGGTTTTATTATAGAGGATTAATCCCCCCTTCCCTGACACAAACATGAAAGTTTTTAGAAGCCAAAAACATCTTTAAAGTGGACCCGAACTCTGAACTTCTTCACTGCTCTAAAAGATAAACAAACGCATAATAACAAATCCTGCAATAAATCCAGAGTGTGTCTACTTCTTGCTTTCATGGAAGCAGAAATAGGGTTAACATCTTATGTTTAAAAATTAGCTGCTTTGCTGTGACAGCCAGCTGACACAGCTGAGAGATCAAATTACAACTTGTGATTAGTCAAAGATGAGGGTTGGATGAAATCCAAGTGTGCAAAAACAAGCAATATGAAAAGCTTGCAATAACGTCTAAAAATGTATTTCTGAATTAAAAACATCAGTCATTCAACTCACAAGTTTGTCATGTATGCTCACAACAAACATATAATGAGCACATTGGGTTCACCTCCCTGGCGGTATGATTCTTTCCTGATTTTAGGGTCTAAAAGGGGTACCATTTTTTCAAGTGATTTTAGACCTTTAAAGTAGGGGAAAAAATCATACTGCAGAGAGTTTGCAGCAGCCCATGCACATTACTCATTTCCCTGTGATCCAGTTCTGCAATTCTTCCTCCTATCCACCGGGTGGAGCTCTACCCTTATGGTGATATTGCCGTCTGCTGTTATGTGACAAACGGTGATCTCACACGAAGTATCAAATCAAACAAACTGAAGTATCAATACAAACAAACAGACTGAAAACCAGCTTTTTCCCATCTGCCATAAACTTGATAAACTCTGAATCCTCTCTGAAATAATTAACACTGTGTACAAATTCTTTAACTATTTGAAATACCTCGCATACTTGTATAATTCTTCTATTTCTACCTTTGTTACTATCACTATGTTCCCTATATGCACTATGGGGCTGTCATGAAAAGTAATTTCATTCTGTGTACCAACAAATTCAGGAAAGATATTGCAGCTTTAGAGCAGGTGCAGAATCGAGCAACAAAATTGATACGAGGGATGGAAGGTCTGGAGAAAAGGCGCTTTAGAGGAGATCTAATTAACATGTATAAATACGTCAGTGAGCCGCTCGTCCGTCTGTGCAGACTCCTGGAAGCAGCCTGACTCAACTGGAACCATGATGAGGTAAGATCATGACAATTTGTTTAATGTTTGTTTATAAAAACTTTTGCTACAATTTCGAGGAGAATTGTTCGGAATGCAAAGAAAAAGCAAAAAAAAATAACTGATACCAAGTGATCTCTATGGAAAAGTGTTGTGGATCTATCAAGATGCACAATAAGCAGACACTTGAATTGAAATGGGCTGCATGGTTGAGTTGACAGAAGAAAGCCATTGCTGCTCCAATGTCACAAAATGGCCCATTTAAAATATGGCAAACAGGACCTTGACAAATATAAAAACTTGTGGGGGAAAAAAGTGATTTGGAGTGTAGGGAACAAATAAAATTTTATGGTCACAACCACAGACGCTGTGTTTGAAGAGGAGTCAACAAGGCCTATGATGAAAGGTATCCCATCCCTACCTACCATGAAGGAAGATCACAGATGTTTTAGAGGGGTGTGAGCTACAGTGGCACAGGGAATTGGGTCACATTCGATGGTAAGATGAATCCAGCATGTTATCAGAGAATACTGGAAGACAATTTGCATTCTTCAGCCTGGAAGCGGCTCATGGGACATACTTTGACTTTCCAACTTGACAATGATCCCTAACACAAGGCCAAATGGACCCATCATTGTCGTCTAGCAGAACTCGTGGAGAAGCATGTGATTTGTTTGATCAGCTGAGAGATTTGCAAAGCTCTGATTTGTTGTGATCAGACCTGGCTTAGCACATGATCATGACTGGCAAATCAGAGACATGCATATCTATCCCCTGAACAAACTGATCACATGCTTCATTGAAGCTAAAGGGGAGAATAATCAGTATTACCAACTAAGGGTAAGAAAAAATTTACGTTACGTTTTCTTTAATGATTGTTATTTTGAGATGTTTTATAGCTTATTTGAATCACATTAAAAATAAAAGAAATGTGTTTTGTCTAATTACTCATATTTTCCTTATATAAAGTTATATAATCCAGGAGATAGGTCGCTGCAACCACTGCACCTACTGTGATTGGGTGCAGAACACCAAAGAGCCAGGAAAATGTAGTAGGGAAGAATTCCACTGCACCGATCTCAGGATAAAAGTCCAATTTTTATTGAAGCAATTGTGGACAAACAGCAATACAGCTCATACAGCTCCACAATTGCTTCAATAAAAATTGGACTTTTATCCTGAGATCGGTGCAGTGGAATTCTTATCTACTACAAAGTTAAACGTTTTACAAATTCCACCGTGGTATGTAAACATATATATATATAATGTATATTTTAAATAAAATCGTAAAACAAAGAGAGAGTTCAAACCCACCACCCACCATAGCAGGGGATATTCTAAAAAAGAGATGTGCCTTGTTTATTGTTAAGGCTAAGGTACCCAGAAGGAGGAGATGGCGGTATTATGTCTGCCCATTATGACCCTGTAATAACTAAAAGGGTCAATAATACTAAAAACTCTGCCAAATAGAAAAAAACATTCCAAATATGTTATTTAAATTATTCTAAAAACTAATACCCCTTTCTTCTTCATGTTTCTCTTTCCTCTGGACTGTTTTTTTTCCTTTCTTTTTTTTTCCAAATATCTTATTACATTTTCAAACATAAGTTCACAACAACCCAACGGGCATCATTTGCATAGCTTATAGCTAGTACATAACATAGTAACTCAAGGCCCACAACATCCCAATTCTTCCCTTTCCCTCCCCCTCTTCACCATACTCCCTCAGTGTTGACCAAAAGACCTCTACTCTAATGTCCGGGCTATGTAGGATAAAAAAAAAAAACAACAACAACTACCAGTAATAACTAAACCACCGCCATGGTGTTGATATAACCAGAAAGAAGCTGACCATACAGTAGGGCATTCAGGGACATAGTGAGCTGGTGGGTGCCTATAGTTGATATTGAAAGCATACAGTACTTCATCCTGTGCAGGAATAATACATGGGAAGTTCTGTGTTGCTCATTTGTGATCACAGCTCTAACCTCCCCTAGACCTTGCACAATGTGTTCTTCTATATCATCTACCTGTATATCCATTTTTTGAACATACACCCTATCTGTTTTGACTCATTGCCACACGCTAGACATATTTTCATTTTTTGCTCCATAAGACATCTTCTTTTGTATACTTCTTTATTTATTCTCTAAATCTTTCTAATTTTTTTTTGTCTTCTTTGTTCTTCCATTCGTCTTTAATCTTGATTGCAGACAGCTGCATTTTGTCGGTTTTGGTTGCATCTCACCTCATTACCGATCAGCGGCCCAGTCATTGGTTCATTTGAATTTTCTACTAGGACTTCCTATTCCTCCATTCAAATGGACCAAGAGGAATATTTGGTGGTAAAGGACCAATAGGAATGCTCAGCAGTAAATGTAAAATTTCCAAGTCCCATCGAGGGCTTATTTGGACTTTCATTCCAAATTCCTACTGATTCATATGTATGAACCAACAGGAAGCCCTGGCAGAAAACTTGAATGAACTATTGACAGGGCTCCTGATCAGTATTGTGGTTGGGGTGTGACAAGCAGAGACGGTGAGCTACAAGCATGGTCACAGAAGATTAGAAGAACAAAGAAGTAATATTTAAATGGTCACACCCTTTATCACTTGCACTTGTCTAGCTGTCACACCCTTTATCACTTGCCACTTGCCTGGCTGTTGTTTTCTGACTTTTTAGACTGTCTACAGCACCACCGTTATGTATCCTGACAATACTGTTGGTTACTATGTTTTTTTTTATTATTTATGTTTCTGTTTTTATTATGCTTTTATTCTTACTTCTACTTCTATTCTGAGCCTTGTACGTTTCAAACCCGATTCTGGGCACAACTCAGTCATGCTTGGTGAATACTGCAGTAAATATCTTGGCGTTTTTCTCCAGGTAGAGAGGGGAGGTGGGGCCAGGCGCCGTAAGTCGAGTGATGCAGGGTCTTCGGAAAGGCTTTTCCGGACAAGGCTTCTCGGGTAAATATAACTTTTTTTAATAGGGGGCTGCAGGATTTTTATTATAACTCTGGAGGTCCGCTTTAATGATGTGCAAGGTCTAATCCAGGGGATAACCCTACACCTCCCAACTTTTGGAGCCAAGAAAAAGGGCCACTAAAGGTGCCTATACATTACTCAATTTGTGGCACTGATATTTGGCAGATTCAATCATAATGATCGAATCTTCCAGAGACTGATGTCGCAAAGTGGCCCCCCATTGTAATTCCAATCGATTTCTGTAATCCTGTTGTTAATCTTGAATAGGGATGATCAATAAGATGCAAACCCTTCACATAAAATTAGGGAAATTCTGTATGCAAATTCACAGGGGGGGGGGGGGGGGGCTGGAGTATGATAAAACTTTGTTAAAAACAATAAAAATGAAAAATGAGGTGGCTTACCTAAATTAAGACAAATTCATAAAATCAATGAATTGTATTAAACACTGGCAACGCGTTTCGCAGGTCTATGTTCGCTTCCTCAGGCAAAATCAAGTGCCAACAGGTTGCAATGAGCCAAAATACAGCCCGTTATGTTGGCTCATTGCACCCTTTTGGCACTTGATTTAGCCTAAGGGAGTATGTAGGTAGAAAAAAACTAAGTCTTGTAAATTAATACCTTTTCAACTAACATGGTACAGAAACTTTTTTGCCTGAGGAAGTGGGAATAGACCCGTGAAACGCGTTGCCAGTGCTTAATAAAATTCATTGATTACATGAATTTGTCTTCATTGAGATAAGCCACCTAATTTTTTTCATTTTTATTGTTTTTACCCAAGTTTTATCATACTCAGGGTGCCTCTTCCCCCCTTGTACATTATCACCCTCCTTTGGTGCGGTGTTCTATTTGGCTCCCTGTGGCATTGCCACTTCATCGTCCATCTAGTCTTTTACTACTAGAGTGCGACCATCATCCAGTGTACTGGATACCCGAGTGGAGCTGGGTTGGTTGCTCGTCTGCAGCCTCCCTTTGTGAGTATCCTAGTCTACCACTTATGTCAATCTTCCATTGCTTCCATTGTCTCTGTGTTTTTTCTTCTCAGGGTGTTTTTCTGATCACCCTCCATCCCCATATTCTGTATGCAAATATATGCAGCTTGAAAGTGGATCAATCAAGGTGGTGTTCGATTGGTTACTTTTTGAAGCTGCACAAATTTGCATAGAGAATTTTCATAATCTACATCAACTTGGTTTACAAATTATAACACACTGTTTCTACTTACATTTTACACGGTGCTCCTCTGTTTTTAGGAATGGGTTTAGATGAGGCCATGCACAAGCAATTCAGATGTTTCTTGTGTAATGAAGGTGGAGATGGCAGTACTTGATTAATGTGTTTATGTGAGGTTTGAAGGAGAGTGCCAAATCCAATAGTACTCCTAAACAATGGCCCGAGGGGCAGGAGTAACTGGTATGTAACACTGATTGTTATGATAGGTGAGGGGGTTGAGTTTTGTGGGAGAAAAGTGAAGTGACAATTTTATTTTATTAAGCTTAAGAAAGAGAGAGGGCAAGAAGGAGGAAGTGGAAATTAATACATTTGGTTCATGATAGATAATATCATGAAACTGCCTCTAATACATTTTGCCATAGACCCAAAACAAGGATGCAGTTTAGGAGTTTCCAGGGACAGATGTCTGAAAAGACCACCAAGGCCACGGCCTTGGGCGGCAGCTAGCCAAGGGGCGGCTGGACCTGGAAGAGGAATTGCTGCATAGGGAAGAAGAGGCTGCAAATGGAATACAGAGGTTCAAATAAGGACACATGTAAATAGGGAGCTGTTGCCCAAAGGACCTGTATAGAACTGAAGGAGGCTGCTGTACATGAATGTTAGACATGGAAGAGGGGGCTGTACAAGGAATAGGAGGGGGTTGCTGCACATTGAAGGGAAACTGCAAGAAAGTTGGCCAAGAGGCAGAAAAAGTATAAATCTGGCCTTGTGTGTTTCTGACAAAAATCTGACAAGATTAGCTGCATGCTTGTTTCAGGTGTGAGATTCAGACACTACTGACCAGAAAAGTCAGCAGGACTGCCAGGTATCTGGTATTGTTAAGAGGGAAATAAATATGGCAACCACCATATGTTTCACACCATAGGCTCCTTTTAATGTGAAGGTGCAAACAATTTCAGAATTTCATTGTCCTCACTACATAATATAAAAAAATATCAGAGAATCTGGAAAAAGCTCTGTGCACAACGGACTTGGGCCAAAGCCGAAGCGAGACATGACAGGGATTTTTGGGCATTCAGGCAGCACTGCATTTAAAACAGACATTATTCTGTAGAGAAAATCACTGTATGGGATCAAGAACAGGGATAAGGAGGCAGTATGGCAAGAAGTGAAACAGTACCTGTGTGTGTACGAGGAGGGAGCCACAGCACTTCCTCCTTCACAGGAGCTCCAACTTCCCAGCACTTCCTCCTTCACAGCAGAAGTTTCGGCTGTGAAGCAGGAAGTGTCAGGAGCTGCAGGAAGTGGCAGTCATGCAGGTAACTTAACCTTCTCTACCGCAGTTCCCTCCTCAAACACACACGGGTACGGTTTCGCTTCTCGCAAAACTGTGCTTGCTCATTCCTATTCAGAAACACTTCAGAAAACCACTGAGTTGTTAACTGCATCCACAAATGCAAGTTAAAACTCTAGCATGCAATGAACTGTCCTCCTCATTCCTTTAGTCGAGTCTGACTCGTCATGACCATATGTAATTTTGCACAACAGATGGGTCTGTCAATCACTGCTTCTTTCTGCTGTTGCTAGTTCATAGCTTCAAATATACTGTCTACCCATCTTAGCCTCTGCTGTCATCTTCTCCTTTTTTAGTTCAATTTTTCCAAGCTTTAAGCATTTCTCTAAAGAATTCTTCTTATTACATTCCCAGAATATTTGAGATTTAATTGTAGTATCAGTTCTTTTAGTG
The DNA here is from genome assembly GCF_040937935.1 of Hyperolius riggenbachi. Classification (NCBI taxonomy): domain Eukaryota; kingdom Metazoa; phylum Chordata; class Amphibia; order Anura; family Hyperoliidae; genus Hyperolius; species Hyperolius riggenbachi. The sequence goes on from NC_090648.1 coordinate 90,788,086, forward strand.
AACAGTTTGGTTTTTTTTTAAGAATTGACTGGTTGCCTCTTCTAGCAGTCCACTGAACTCTTTAAAGTTTCCACCAATCCCACAATTCAAAAGCATCAATTATTCCACACATGGCCTTGTTTATAGCCCAACTTTTACAGCTATACGTTACGGCTAGAAAGACCTAAGCTTTCATGGTCCTGATCTTTATTGGGAAACTTATGTTTCCATCATTTCATTCCTTGCCCAGATTTGCTATAAGTTTACTCCAGGTCAACAAGCATCTCTTGATCTCATGACTGCAGTCACCATCAACAAAGGGTAGCATAAAGGTCCAAATTGGGCGTGGCTTGCTCGTTGCCGGATGAGGACGCAGATCGCTTAAGCTCCCGGGCCCGCGCTCTCTCCCTGCTGCCTAACCTTACTTATACGGCTCACAGCTTGCTCATGACGGGTCGGAGGAAGAGGGGGAAAGACTCTGCACCTCCCAAGCCCGGTAGATCACAAATCAAACACTTCCTGAGACCACTGGAGAAACAGCTCGCTGATACGCGCTCATCCAAGATGGCGTCGGAGGCCTCTACATCCCCACGCCAGAATGCTGCGCATCATGGAAACTCCCCAAAGCCTCAGCTACCCAAAGCAGGTACCGCTCAAGCTTCCCCATCAACTGCGGACACCCAACATCCCCAGAACTCTCCACTTAGACCGCCTGGATCATCCCCCCAGGTGAATGCCTCGTACTCACCGCAGACCACGGCCGTGCGCTCACAGCAGGCCTCACCAATGGCGGCCACCGCTCACCTCGAGGGAATTTCTCCCAGATCATCTCCACTGGCGAACGCTCAACAATCACCGCAGAATGCCGCCAGGCGCTCGCCGCAGACCTCACCACTAGCAGCCACCACCCATCCTGGAGGTTCACCCCGCTCTATATCCAGCGATTACATAGAGGTGGACCTACACGAATACATCCGTACGCTCCCCACGAAGGACGACCTCGAGAACTGTGTGGCCCGCATTGAAGCGGCATATAGGCGGGAGATGACAGACCTTAAGGCAGATATTAACTCGATAGGCGGTCGACTGGAAGAAATTGACGCAGCACAGGAGGATCTCTATGCTCGGGTCGAGGCCCAACAAGACCAGATTGACTCTCAAGGTCAGTGCCTTCAATCTTTCTTCCTTCAAATGGATGACTATGAAAACCGCAATAGACGGAACAATCTCAGGATTAGAGGCCTCCCCGAATCTGTCGATTCCGCCTCGCTTAACCCCACACTGATCACACTCTTCAACAACCTTCTTAACCGTCCCACAGACACTCAAATTGAAATAGACCGGGCTCACAGAGCCCTTGCTGCCAAGCGCCCTGACCAATCTCTTCCTAGGGACATTATTTGCCGTATACACTTTTTTGGGCTGAAGGAGGAAATACTACGCGCTGCTCGCGCCCAACCAGACATCGAGGTGGACGGTGCTAAGATCATCATACTGCCGGACCTTTCCCGCACTACTCTTCAAATGCGTAAGGCACTTGGTCCGCTCACTTCAATGCTCCGTGAACGCCAGATGCAGTACAGATGGGGATACCCTTTTCGTCTGACCATTACCCATGACGGGAAATCGGCTAACTTTACATCTCCCACAGATCTACATAGAATCCTCCGTGCATTTGATCTCCCAACTGTGACTTTAGGCGAATGGCCTTTCCCTCTGCAGTGCAACAAATCTGGCCTACCACAACGTGAGAAATGGCGGCTCCAGCGATCTCGCTACAGACAGAATGTGACTTGATCTCGTTCCTCCAAGGCACTTAGTCCTGGATATCTGGACGTCTATTTTTCCAAACCCCGACCGGGCTTGGTGGGTCGCAAGTATTCTTGATTCTGCTAGTTCCTCAACCCCTCCCCCCCCCCCCCCCCGTTACCCCCGTTCATCTCCTTCTACCCATCTTACTGTTACAGGTGGACATTACTATTATGTTATAACTTTTGATTTTACAGGGATGCCGATGCAGAGACTAAATCATACGGGTACAGAGGTTGTTTACTTTTATAACGGTTGTTTAATGCCTTTGAACCTTTGCCGATACAGTATCCCAGATTCATAAGACATAGTTAATCGGATTACAGGTATAATGATCACCTTAGGTTCTTTTTTGTTCTTTTATTTTTATGAAAAATGAAGGAATATCTGTAGCTGTTGAGCCAGTTATATATAATTCACAATGTATACTTAGGTGCAGCAATGTGGAGTGGGCGTGGTCACCTCCTTCTCCGAGATGGGTTCCCGCGCTCCCCTGCACACCGCCATCCAAGGCTTTTTGCCTTGGTATGGCTACTTTTTTCGTGCCTTTGGAGGTTCAGCTGGACTCGCTTGTTCAGCTCTCTACCTCTCACAGATAGCTCGCTATCTGCTTTTTCTATACCCTCTTCTTTTCTACTTTTCCACTTTGACTACTTTCTTTCCTCTCCTCCACTTTAACCTCCCTGTCCCCCCCCCCCCCCCCCTACTGACAGTGTGATGCCCGACATGCCTCTTTTCTTATTAACACCATCTAAGGATCATGGGTGACCTAAATGTGTTATCATATAATGTGAAAGGCTTTAACATTCCGAATAAACGCTCTCAGATCTTATACCATGCTCATAAGCAGAGAGCGTCTATTCTCATGTTGCAGGAGACCCACTTCAAACTTAATCATACACCACCTATCTCCTCTAAATATTACCCGGTATGGCACCACTGTTATAACCCAGATAGCCGTTCCAAAGGTGTCTCTATTGGATTTCATAAGTCTATGCAAGTAGAAATTACCGATCAACAGCTTGACCCAACGGGTCGCTACATCTTTCTAAAGATCAAATACCAATCCAGGATTTATACTCTTGCATCGATTTATTCTCCCAATAGACAACAAGGGAAAGCTCTCCTTACTTATTTGAACAAACTAGAGAAATTTGCTGAAGGTCAAACCATTATTGCTGCAGATCTTAATATGGCACTAGATCCTACTCTAGACACTTCCTCAGGCCAATCGTCAATCCCCAGGTCTATGAATATTAAGATCAAAAGGAAACTTCATGATCTTAGGTTGGTGGACAGTTGGAGGGCAATGAATCCTAGAGGGAAGGATTTTACTTTTTTTTCCAACTTGCATCATTCATACAGTAGGATCGACTACATCCTTATCTCTCACTCATTATTGGATTTTTGCACACAAAGTAAGATTGGCTCATTCATATGGTCAGACCATTCCCCTGTTCAGTGCTGTCTTTCAGTTGGTGGATCACATAGACCGGACTTCTCCTGGCGGCTTAACACCTCCCTTCTCTCAGATACCACCTGCTTTGCCTCCGTGAAACAGGCCATTATAGATTTTGGGGAATCTCATAAAGAAGATGATACCTCTCCTGTGGTGAAATGGGAGGCCCTGAAGTGTGTACTCCGGGGTCAATTTATTGCACATGGCTCTTGCATTAAGAAAGAGAGATCCTCTCAAATATCTAGTCTGCTTAGTGAGATCCACCTTCTTGAAACACAGCACAAAACCTCCCAAACACCTGAAATCGAACGCCGACTGTCCACTCTCAGACATAACCCTCTAAGAATCTTAGACACGGAAACACTTATACAACGGGAAAAACCCACATCTACGAGACGGGTAATAAATGTGGTAGAACCCTCGCCCGTTTTATACATCCAAGACCCTCTGCATCCTTCATCCCTTCCATGAACTCCCCCATAGGAGGCCCAGTCACAAAACCCAGGGAAATAGCTAACACCTTTCGATCGTATTATCAATCTCTATATAATATTGTCGGAAAGTACAGTGACCTCTCCAAACCTGAACTCAACAAAAAAATCCTGAATTATTTAAACTCTACTAAATTGCCTAGACTTACCGATGATACTATTAAAGAGCTAGATGAAGATTTCACGGAAGTAGAAATCATTTCTGCAATCCGCTCCTCTAAAAATGGGAAATGCCCGGGGCCTGATGGTTACACTGCTCCTTTCTATAAAAAATTTCAGAACTTTCTCACACCATACCTTTTTAAATCCTTCAACTCTGTCTCAGCAACTACCCCATTCCCTACCCAAGCCTTGCAAACACACATCACTGTCATTCCTAAAAAAGGGAAGGACCCCAAAGAATGTGGCAGCTACCGTCCTATTTCTTTAATTAACTTAGACATGAAAATTTATGCCAAAATAATTGCGGACCGCCTCAAACCCTACATTCCTGATTTGATACATACAGACCAATCCGGGTTTGTCCCTCACAGGGAGGCCCGAGACAATGTCCTCAAAACAATAACACTGATTGAATACGCCCAAAAATCAAATATTAAATCCTGTCTGATGTCCATCGACGCCGAGAAGGCGTTCGACAGGGTCCATTGGCAATTTCTGGAGCTCACTCTCCAGAATGTGGGTCTAGGACCTTCCCTCTTACAAAAAATCATGGCCCTCTACAGTAGCCCTACTGCAAAGGTTAGAGTCAATGGGATCCTGTCGGACGCCTTCAAGATCAGTAATGGCACCCGCCAAGGGTGCCCTCTTTCTCCACTATTATACATCCTAACGATGGAACACTTTGCCACAGCCCTCAGGCAGAATCCATCAATCCAGGGAATCCATTGTGGGACGTCTTATTTTAAAGCTGCACTATATGCAGATGACCTACTACTTTTCGTTACATCTCCCCAAATTTCTATTCCTAATATTTTGGCAGAAGCCGAAATATTTGGGGCATTAAGTAACTTCAAAATGAACATCTCCAAAACAGAAATGCTTAATATCTCTCTCCCTCATCATATATGTAAGCCCTTACAAAACAGCTTTCCATTTAAATGGACCCCACATCACATACGATATTTGGGTATAAACATTACTCCAAACGTTCAAGACCTCTATCAAGCCAATTACCTACCCCTCTTACAAAAAATTACATCAGATCTAAAAAAAACCTCCTATAACAGACCATCATGGCTAGGCAGAATAAACACCCTAAAAATTGACATCCTCCCTAAATTTCTCTACCTCCTACAGACCATCCCAATCATTGTCCCTAAAGCCTTCTTAAAATCCGTGAAAACACTATTTATCACATATGTCTGGGGCCCACATAAAAAACCACGCCTACAATATTCCCTCCTCTGTAAACCAAAACTGGATGGTGGGTTAAGCCTACCAAAATCTTGACATGTACTATAAAGCAGCCACCCTAACGCATATTATCGACTGGTTTCACAGTAGGGACACTAAACAATGGGTTATGCTAGAATCTAATATACTTGGCTTAGATACAAGAGCACTACCTTGGACAAATAGGTCCTCTCTTCAAAATATTCCAAAATGCCCTATTTGGGTTACAAGTGTGCTCTCACTATGGGGTTCATTGCTCTCCAACACATTTATCTCTTCCATCCCAGGCCCACTGACCTCCATACTAGACAATCTAGATTTTCTCCCAGGGGTCCAAGCTAAGTCCTTTTTAGGATTTGATAGACAAAATTGGCCCCAACTAAGACATATTTTACTAGATGGAGCACTCCCAAACTTCTCTCAGCTCAGAGGTCAGGTCTCCTGGCTTCAATCAATCCAACTACAAGATTATACTCGCAAACTCCCTGTCTCATCCCAAATTGCACGTAAACTGACTGAGTTTGAGAACCTGTGTGTGGGATCCTCGAGACCAGATCATACCCTTTCAATTTTATACCAACTCCTTCAGGACTACTTCCCAAGCCCTTTTGATAAAATTTGCTCTAAATGGGAGCTAGATCTAAAACACCCAATTTCAGATTCAGACTGGCAGAAAGCATTGATACTCACACACAGGTCCTCCCTATCAAACCGTGCCCAGGAGAGGAACTATAAATTATTATCATGTTGGTTCTGCACGCCGACACAGGCGGCTCACTGGAACAGCGAGGCCTCTACTCTATGCTGGCGTTGTGGGTCAGCAGCTGGGGACTACTTACACATGTGGTGGGATTGTACGGTTATCAGACCTCTATGGAACTGGGCCTTTCACTGGTACAGTGAAATGTACTGCTCCCAGATATCTGCTTCTCCAGAAATAGCCCTACTCTCTCTTATACCTGGTTCCATTAGATCTGCAAAAAAAAGCATATTACGTCACCTTCTCACCGCAGTCCGCTACTTAATCGCCCTACATTGGAGGACAGTATTCACACCTGCTCAGAAAGATTTAATTTGCACCATCAATGAGATTATGAGAATGGAGGAAATAGTCCTCACAGCACAAGATATTCATGAGAAATTTATGTTCCAGTGGGCTGTTTGGATCGACTATAGAGAAACTAAACTAACTCCCCCGATACCTTCAGACCCCAAGGTATGTTCTACCTAGTTGGGATATACATTTCCACTGTGCTCCTCCCTGACTATGGACACAGGTTACCCTATTGGTCTTGTTATTGGATATATGTAACTTGTTTAATATGCATGATGTGTACCTAAGGTTTTTCATCTCCTAACAGTGCCTATATGTCGGTAGGGACCTACCCTCCCCCCCCCCCCTTCATACCCTTCTCTACTTTTCTCCTTTGTACCTTGCCCTTTCTGCTTCTTTGCTTCTCTCTCTTTCCTCTTATAATATGTAAAATTAGGTTCTAATGGTCAAATATTTTCTATGTTCATACGGCTAATCGTGATTCCTGGTAATACATGTTTCACTGTTCTTGTAATATCCTCGATGATTCTATTTTGTTATAATTGTTGTATATGAATCTGACCCTTTCTGAACCAATAAAAATTGGTTTTACCTAAATAAAGGTCCAAATTCTATGGGAAGTAGAGCTTGGTAAGCAGCTGAAGGGAATGCCTTATGTTAAATTTTATTCTTGTCTAAAATAGGTGCGTTTCAATTGACACCCGAACTCAGAGATACATGGGGAATGCCTTATTTAGTGCCTTTTAAACAATACCATTTGCCTGGCAGCCCTGTTGATCTATTTGACAGCAGTAGTGTCTGGATCACAAACCTGAAACAAGCGTGTGGCTAATACAGTCAGACTTCAGTCTGATCTGCATGCTTTTTCAGGTTCTATGGTTAGTATTGGAGGCAGAGGATGAACAGGATAGCCAGGCAATTAGCATAGTTTAAAAGGAAATAAATATGGCAGCCTTTATATCCTTGTCAGGTCATAAAATGGTGAGTTTAGCCGCATGTAGACCATTGACCTGGAGTTTGGCACCTGTCCCTTATGGCTCATACCAGTGGCGGCCACAGGCAGCAGTGGGCCCCTGTGCAAAATATCAAATGTGGGCCCCCCTGACCTGCGCGCCGCGCCAGAAAATGGGTGTGGGTGTGGATAGAACCTGCGGCGCGTAGCGCCGCGGCAAAAAATGGGCGTGGCAATGACCGGATAAGGGCGGAGCTAACTGTAATTTAAAGTGATCCCGGGGTGAGGGTGATATGGAGGCTGCCATATTTATTTCCTTTTAAACAATTCTAGTTGCCTGGCAGCCCTGCTGATCTATTTGGCTGCAGTAATAAACTGAATTACACCAGCAACAAGCATGCAGCTAATCTTGATAGTTCTGACAATATTGTCAGAAACCCCTGACCTGCTACATGCTTGTTCAGGGTCTGTGGTTGAAAGAATTAGAGGCAGAGGACCAACACGGCAGCCAGGCAGCTGGTATTACTTAAAAGGAGAGAAATATGGCAGCCTCAATATTATTCTCACCTCAGGTTCCCTTGAAAAGTGCAACGCAAAGACAGTGGGCCCAAGTTTTGGTGACCCTTTCCCCAGAAAATTCACATAATTGTGCAGGTTTTCTCAAGAAAATACACGTAATGTGAGCAGATTTGCCCAGAAAATACATTCAATCATGTCGGCAGATTTGCCCAGAAAATACATGGAATCATGTTGGCAGATATACCCAGAAAATACATGGAATCATGTCGGCAGATTTGCCCAGAAAATACATGGAATCATGTCGGCAGATATACCCAGAAAATACGTGCAATGATGTCGGCAGATTTGCCCAGAGAATACGTTCAATCATGTCGGCAGATTTGCCCAGAAAATACGTGCAATCATGTCGGCAGATATGCCCAGAAAATACGTGCAATGATGTCGGCAGATATGCCCAGAAAATACGTGCAATGATGTCGGCAGATATGCCCAGAAAATACGTGCAATGATGTCGGCAGATATGCCCAGAAAATACGTGCAATGATGTCGGCAGATATGCCCAGAAAATACGTGCAATGATGTCGGCAGATATGCCCAGAAAATACGTGCAATCATGTAGGCAGATATGCCCAGAAAATACGTGCAATCATGTCAGCAGATATACCCAGAAAATACGTGCAATGATGTCGGCAAATATGCCGAGAAAATACCTGCAATCATGTCGGCAGATATGCCCAGAAAATACCTGCAATCATGTCGGCAGATTTGCCCAGAAAACACATGCAATCATGGAGCAAATTTGCCCAGAACATACATGCAATCATGTGGCAGACCTGCCCAGAACATACACGCAATCATGTGGCAGACCTGCCCAGAACATACACCTGCTAAAATAAATAATAAAAAAAAACATTTACTCACCTGCAGCAGCAGACCTCCTGTCCCAGCCTCCATCCGGCGCACAGCTCCCATGGGTGGTTGGGTGGATAGGTAGCCTGGTGGGTAGGTAGGTAGGCTGCCGGGTGGGTAGGTAGGTAGCCCTTAGCCGGGTGGGTAAGTAGCCTGGTGGGTGGCTGGGTAGCCGGGTGGGTGGGTAGCCTGGTGAGTGGCTGGGTAGGCGGGTGGGTAGGTAGCCTGGTGGGTGGGTAGGTGGGTGGTTAGGTAGCTGGGTGGGTAGGTAGCGTGGTGGGTCTTTAGGTAGGTAGCCTGGTGGGTTAGTAGGTAGCCGGGTGGGTAGGTAGGTAGGTAGCCTGGTGGGTGGGTAGGTAGCCGGGTGGGTGTGTAGGTAGCCGGGTGGGTGGTTAGGTAGCCGGGTAGGTAGCCGGGTGGGTGGTTAGGTGTCCGGGTGGGTAGGTAGCCGGGTGGGTGTGTAGGTATCCGGGTGGGTAGGTAGCCGGGTGGGTGGGTAGGTAGCCGGGTAGGTAGGTAACCGGCAGGGTGGTTAGGTAGCCGGGTGGGTAGCTAGGTAGCCGGGTGGGTGGGTAGGTAGGTATCCGGGTGGGTAGGTAGCCGGGTGGGTGGGTAGGTAGCCGGGTGGGTGTGTAGGTATCTGGGTGGGTAGGTAGCCGGGTGGGTGGGTAGGTAGCCGGGTAGGTAGGTAGCCGGCAGGGTGGTTAGGTAGCCGGGTGGGTAGCTAGGTAGCCGGGTGAGTAGGTAGCCGGGTGGGTGGGTGGTTGGGTAGGTAGGTAGCCGGGTAGTTAGCCGGCAGGGTGGTTAGGTAGCCGGGTGGGTAGCTAGGTAGCCGGGTGGGTAGGTAGCCGGGTGGGTGGGTAGGTAGCCGGCAGGGTGGTTAGGTAGCCAGGTAGGTAGCCGGGTGGGTGGTTAGGTAGCGGGGTAGGTAGCCGGGTGGGTGGTTAGGTAGCGGGGTAGGTAGCCGGGTGGGTAAGGTAGCCGGGTGGGTAGGTAGCCGGGTGGGTAAGGTAGCCGGGTGGGTAAGGTAGCCGGGTGGGTGGGTAGCTATCCGGGTGGGGGGCCCGGCTCCTATCCTCCCTCCCTCACCTCGGGGGGCCCCCCTCCCGGTATGCGCGGCGGCCGGCGGGAGAGCAGAAAATACAGGAAGTCTCCGGCCGGGGCTGCAGCAGACGCTAGAGGCAGCTGCCGCTTGGTCTCCGATATGTCTCCAAGTTGGAGACATATCGAAGACCAAGCGGCAGCTGCCGCCCTCTAGCGTCTGCTGCAGCCCCGGCCGGAGACTTCCTGTATTTTCCGCTCTCCCGCCGCATGAGGGGGGGGGGGGGGCCCGAGGTGAGGGTGGAGGGGGGCCCGAGGTGAGGGGGGAGGACAGGAGTCGGGGCCCCCCAGGTTAAAAAAAAAGATTAAAAAAAAACAAAACCTGCAATACTTAATGGGCCCCTGAAGCAGCGGAACTTCAGGGGCCCTCGTGCGGCGGCACGGCCGTATGTCCGCCACTGGCTCATACACAAGGGGTACGGCCATCGCTGCAACCACGTGGCACGCGCGTGTTGCGGCGACAGGTCGCCCGTGTGTATGACGCGCGCGCCCCGAACCGTCGCCCGTCGGAGCTGTTGCAAGGCGATTGACATGTTCAATCGCCGGCTACAGCTGTCACCGCACCTTCGCCGCAACTGTCGCTAGTCCCGCGTGAGTATGCGGGCTAGCAACAGGACACCTACGCGAGTGAATGGAGCATCCGGCCGGGGGATGCTCCATTCACAAATAGCTTCCGCCACGTCTCTGCCATTCTGGCGAGACGTCTGGACAGCTGTCGCCGGCAGGGAGCTATCGCTCCCTGACAGCTCCCTGGTCACGTGTATGCATGCAACGGGGGACAATTGTCCCCCGTGCGTATGTAGCTTTAGACTGTAAGCTTGAAATGTCAGAGTTCTCTCTCATGTTTTCAGTACAGCTGCCCATTTATTTGATCTCTAAATACAATTTACAAAGTGAGTTGTTCACTTGTGCACTTCCTGTATTTTCCCCTAATGTTTGTTCAACTGTATGTACTTGCATTGTCCTTGGTATAGTGCCATTGAAAATGTTGGCACTACACTCAGCCCACACATCTCCATTGTGAATCAGTTTTCATTTTTGGTTTTCAGTTTTTGCTGTTTATTTTTACTGCATATCATATCCAAAAGTGCAGAAACTGAGGATTGGATTAAACTACAATGGAGGATGTGGACGTGTATCCAAATAGCACATTGCCTGCTGCATTCTGGAGCACATACAGTGGGATGCGAAAGTTTGGGCAACCTTGTTAATCGTCATGATTTTGCTGTATAAATCGTTGGTTGTTACGATAAAAAATGTCAGTTAAATATATAATTTAGGAGACAAACACAGTGATATTTGAGAAGTGAAAAAAAGTTTATTGGATTTACAGAAAGTGTGCAATAATTGTTTAAAGGCAGGTGCATACATTTGGGCACCACAAAAAAAGAAATGAAATCAATATTTAGTAGATCCTCCCTTTACAGAAATTACAGCCTCTAAATGCTTCCTGTAGGTTCCAATGAGAGTCTAGATTCTGGTTGAAGGTATTTTGGACCATTCCTCTTTATAAAACATCTATGTAACAATGGGTGTCAGCAAGTAACAGAGTTCTGATTATTAGGTGATCTGCAGCATCACCTATAATACAGATATATACCTGATTATATGGTGATCTGCAGAATCACCAATAATAAAAGTATATCAGACAAATTATGTGATAACTAAAGTACAGGTAGGTGATTGGTGCAACAGTAGTACTGGTAGATATCAGAGTCACCTCACCAGAGGAGCTGGTGGGCACTATAGTACAATGAGCTCCTCACCAGTGACAAGGGCTCACTGGTGAGAGTAGAGGTACAACAATAATACTGATAGATATCAGAGTCACCTCACCAGAGGAGCTGGTGGGTACTATAGTACAATGAGCTCCTCACCAGTGACAAGGGCTCACTGGTGAGAGTAGAGTGGTCAGACAAATCGGGTTGGCAACAGACAGGCAGACAAAGTACAGAATCAGGAGGCAGAGGCAGAAAGATAAACAGGCAGAGTCGGCAACTAGATCAGATGGGCAGAAGTACAGAAGCGTTGAGCAAAGGAGTAGTCAGAACGAGCCAGAGTTATACACAGATAATAATACAGTTTTCAATGAATTATAATTATAGTTATCAAAGGTCTGAGCACTAACACGAAGTATTCACAACAGCAGACAAGTTGTGAATGAACCTGCTGTGCTTAAGTACGCTGAGGCATCCCTGAGGCACGCCCCTATAGTTTCACCAATCAGCGATGGCGAGCGTGCCCTCTGACGTCAGCCGACCCGCAGGTCAGCTGACTCGCCTCCTCCCCGCATAAAGGTCCTGTCTATGAGCGCACGCACGCGCTAATGCGACCCTATGTCCCACAGAGATGTCCGTCCGAGGTGCGTGAGCCGTCCGAGGTGCGGGAACATTTACAAGCCGAAAGGCAGAGGCAGTTGCGGCGGTAGCTCTATTCGCCGCAGCTGCCTCGCTACCATTCATTACAATCTCTAGTTCATTCAGGTTTGATGGCTTCCAAGCATGGACAGCTCTCTTTAACTCACACCACAGATTTCCAATTATATTCATGCCTGGGGACTGAGATGGCCATTCCCAAACGTTGTACTTGTTCCTCTGCATGAATGCCTTAGTGGATTTTGAGCAGTGTTTAGGATCGTTGTCTTGTTAAAAGATCCAGCCCCGGCACAGCTTCAGCTTTGTCACCGATTCCTGGACATTGGTCTCCAGAATCTGCTGATACTAAGTGGAATCCATGCGTCCCTCAACCTTGACAACATTCCCAGTCCCTGCACTGGCCAAACAACCCCACAGCATGATGGAACCACCACCATATTTTACTTTAGGTAGCAGGTGGTTTTCTTGGAATACCATGTTCTTTTTTCTCCATGCATAACGCCCCTTGCTATGCCCAAATAAATCAATTTTGGTTTCATCAGTCCACAGCACCTTATTCCAAAATAAAGCTGGCTTGTTCAAATGTGCTTTAGCATACCTCAAGCGGCTCTGTTTGTGCTGTGGGCTAAGAAAAGGCTTCCTCTGCATCACTCTCGCATACAGCATCTCCCTGTGTAAAGTGTGCCGAATGGTTTAATGATGCACAGTGACTCCATCTGCAGCAAAATTATGTCATAGGTCTTTGGTCTTGGTCTGTGGTCTGACTCGGACTGCTCTCACCATTTGTTGCTTCTGTCTATTCGAGATTTTTCTTGGTATGCCACTTCAAGCCTTAACTTGAACATAGCCTGTGGTCTTCCATTTCCTCAATATGTTCCTAACTGTGGAAACAGACAGCTGGAATCTCTGAGACAGCTTTCTGTATCCTTCCTCTAAACCATGGTGGTGAACAATCTTTGTCTTCAGGTCACTTGAGAGTTGTTGTAAGACCCCTATGTTGCTACTCTTCAGAGAAAATTAAAAGAGGAGGGAACATTACAATTGACCCCCTCTTTCTCATAATTGGATTCACCTGTGTCTGTAGTTCAGTGGTCACAGAGCTTACCAAGCCAATTTGAGTTCCAATAATTAGTTCTAAAGGTTTTGGAATCAATAAAATGACAAATTTATGCACCTGCCTAATTTTATTTAAACAATTATTGCACACTTTCTGTAAATCCAATAAACTTAATTTCACTTCTCAAATATTATTGTGTGTGTCTCCTATATGATATATATTAACTGACATATTTTATCATAACAACCAACGATTTATACAGGAAAATCATGAAAATTAACAAGGTTGCCCAAACTTTCGCATCCCACTGTACATGCCATTCTATTGGCTTGCATGGCAAGTTTATCTGCTGCCTGAACAAAATTGTGCAGGTTGGTTCTTTACGTTGGAGAGGTCTAATAGAGAATTCCAGACTCTGTGAAAACAGGCACAGGAATACTTGGGTCTATCCATTCAGAGAAGTAGCTAGGGTTTCCAGCACCCAGGGACAAAAAAGTTTTTGTGCCGCCCCATCAAAAAAAAAATGGAGTGCCCATGTATCAGAATATAGGCATGGTCATGGGTGAAGCCAAATGTACAAATACTGTTTAGATAGCCAAATGTGCCCCATTCCCCCGTTCAGATAGCCAGTGTGCCCCCCTACAGATGCCAGACGCAACAGCAAAAGACTCACTGGCTCCAATGTTCCAGCGATGCCATCATCTGTCCTCTGCAGCGTGCCCAATGTCTTCTCCTTGGCAAGGGCGGTTCTCTCATGAAGCAAAGTGAACCATTTGCATCAGGCAGCAGAAATTACAGGGGTGGCACGTTTGTATTGTGTTTACACTTACAGCATGCAGTCAGAGTAGGATGAGAAGCGAGAGGAGGGCGAGCGAGATGAAGAGGTCATCATTGGGAAAAAGCAGCTTGTTGTGCTGTGTGGGGAGTCTGACAGTGAGAGAGGCGGGGGAAGCAGGAGAGCAGCAGTGTTTCATTTGCCTTGCACAGCAGAAGGGAGGAGATGGCACTGCTGTCCTGACTGAGGTGGAATGCAGTGGCTGAGGGTGAGCAGTTTGTTTGTCACAGACTCACAGCCAGCCAGTGTGCTATGGTGTTGCGCTATAGCATGTCATGTGAGAACATTAAATGAGGTAGAGAAAATTGTTGAGCGCTAGGTGGTCATTCCAAATTGGGGGCGGGGGAGAATCGTCACAAGTTTGCGTCAGGTAGCAAAAAGTCTAGAACCGGCCATGCTTCTTCGTAACAGAGGAGAGATGAGGTCTTTGCAGGAACGCCTGGGTCGGTGAGTCTTCTGGTCACTGGCGTAACAACAGGGGGGGGGGGGGGGGCGGTTATGGCCGTTTTGGGGGGCAGGAGTGGTCGCAGCATGAGGAGAGAGCTTTGCACATCAGCGGGGAGGGGGGATAGTCATCCGCCTCCCTCACCTCGGGCTTTCCCCTCTGCGCTCCCCTCCTGCATATATCTAAATGTCAGCAGCGGCAGCAGCTATAATTACCTCCATTCACCACCGGAGGTTGCCGATCTGCAAGGGCTTCACATTACTTCCTTTTCAGGAAGTAATGTGAAGCCCTTGCAGATCAGAGACCTCCAGTGGTGAATGGAGGTAATTATAGCTGCTGCTGCCGCCGCCGCTACTGACACTTAGATATATGCAGGAGGGGAGCGCAGAGGGGAGAGCTCGAGGTGAGGGAGGAGGGGGGACTGCCCCCCCCCTCCCCGCTGATGTGCAAAGCTCTCCCCTCATGCTGCGACCCCTCCTGCCCCCCCAAAACGGCCATGAGCGGTGGGGTGGGAGGGCCCGCTCAAATTCTTGCAAGGGGGCCCGGGGACTTCTAGTTACGCCCCTGCTTCTGGTGTTATTAACATTTACTCACTTCTCTGCAGAGGGAGGGAGAGAATAGGTGGCACTTCAGGCGGCCAACAAGCTGCCTCTCACATCACATATGTGGGGGTGCTGAGTGCCTTCACAGGGCTGCGCCCAGGGACAGGTCCCCCTGCCCACCCATAGCTACTCCTCTGCATCTATTCTAGAGGCAGTAGAGTTACCATGTTAGCCATCAGTAAAAGCAAGAAGTTTTGAATCAGGATGATACCATTTATTTGCTAACTTTGAGGTAAACAAAAAGTTAGCTGTCAGTTAATAAGCCTTCTTCAGACATTGTTCCTGTATAGCTTGGGTGCCCAATAGGTTGATCGTGATCTACCGACAGATCGCGACCGCCTATTTGGTAGATCGCGGCCGCGTCCCATCAAATTCTGCTGCCGGCCAATATGGAAGCAGTGGAGGAGAGAGGCGGTGCGTCCGCAACGTCATGGCTGGGGGAGTCGCTGGGCACAACGCATCCACGCACGCTGCCCTCCGGGAACTTTCCCTCAGCCGCCGCTGCTTATCCGCCCTCCAGTTAGCCGCGGCAGAAGGAGGAAGTACCAGGATAAGCCCCAGACACCGCCGCTGGAGGGAGGTAAGTGGCATCTATACCTTACTACCTATACTGAAGGCATGTTACATATACCTGGCTACCTACACGGAAGTTACATATACCTGGCTACCTACACGGAAGTCACATATACCTGGCTACCTACACGGAAGTCACATATACCTGGCTACCTACACGGAAGTCACATATACCTGGCTACCTACACGGAAGTCACATATACCTGGCTACCTACACTGAAAGTCACATTTACCTGGCTACCTACACTGAAAGTCACATATACCTGGCTACCTACACTGAAGTCACATATACCTGGCTACCTACACTGAAGTCACATATACCTGGCTACCTACACTGAAGTCACATATACCTGGCTACCTACACTGAAGTCACATATACCTGGCTACCTACGCTGAAGGCACATATACCTGGCTACCTACACTGAAGGCACATATATCTGGCTACCTACACTGAACACACATATACCTGGCTACCTACACTGAAGGCACATATACCTGGCTACCTACGCTGAAGGCACATATACCTGGCTACCTACACTGAAGGCACATATACCTGGCTACCAACACTGAAGTCACATATACCTGGCTACCTACACTGAAGTCACATATACCTGGCTACCTACACTGAAGTCACATATACCTGGCTACCTACACTGAACACACATATACCTGGCTACCTACACTGAACACACATATACCTGGCTACCTACACTGAAGGCACATATACCTGGCTACCTACACTGAAGGCACATATACCTGGCTACCTACACTGAAGGCACATATACCTGGCTACCTACACTGAAGTCACATATACCTGGCTACCTACACTGAAGTCACATATACCTGGCTACCTACACTGAAGTCACATATACCTGGCTATCTACACTGAAGGCACATATACCTGGCTACCTACACTGAACACACATATACCTGGCTACCTACACTGAAGGCACATATACCTGGCTACCTACTCTGAAGGCACATATACCTGGCTACCTACACTGAAGTCACATATACCTGACTACCTACGCTGAAGGCACATATACCTGGCTACCTACACTGAAGGCACATATACCTGGCTACCTACACTGAAGTCACATATACCTGGCTACCTACACTGAAGTCACATATACCTGGCTACCTACACTGAAGGCATGTTACATATACCTGGCTACCTACACTGAAGTCACATATACCTGGCTACCTACACTGAAGGCACATATACCTGGATACCTACACTGAAGGCACATATACCTGGCTACCTACACTGAAGTCACATATACCTGGCTACCTACACTGAAGTCACATATACCTGGCTACCTACACTGAAGGCACATATACCTGGCTACCTACACTGAAGGCACATATACCTGGCTACCTACACTGAAGTCACAAATACCTGGCTACCTACACTGAAGTCACAAATACCTGGCTACCTACACTGAAGTCACATATACCTGGCTACCTACACTGAAGTCACATATACCTGGCTACCTACACTGAAGGCACATATACCTGGATACCTACACTGAAGGCACATATACCTGGCTACCTACACTGAAGTCACATATACCTGGCTACCTACACTGAAGGCACATATACCTGGCTACCTACACTGAAGGCACATATACCTGGCTACCTACACTGACGGCACATATACCTGGATACCTACACTGAACACACATATACCTGGCTACCTATAAATAAGGGACCTATACCTCGCTACCTATACTGAATGGACCTATACCTAGCTATCTATACTGGAGGCACTTGTACCTGGGTGCTGTTCATGATGGGGGGGGGGGGGGGGAAGATTCTGCAACATTTGAAATGTTGGTAGATCTCCAAGACTCAGCAAACTTTAAAGTAGCTAACGAGACGAAAAAGTGTGGGCACCACTGCTGTATAAAATGTTAACTAGTTCATCACTAAGGGGTTTTTCCCTTTATCGACCAGAGCAATTTTCATGTTTCAGCACTCCTCCATTTCATTCACCAAAAACTTTATCAATACTTATCACAATGAAATGATCTACATCTTGTTTTTTCACAACCAATTAGGCTTTCTTTGAGTGGTACTTTTTACTAAGATTCTGATTCTGATTTTATTCTGACTGCATTTTAATGGGGATAATAAGAAAACAATAATTATTTCTCAGTTTTTGGCCATTATAGTTTTAAAACAAAACGTGCTGCTGTGGATAAAACCCACACATTTTATTTGCCCATTTTTTCAGATTATTACAACATTTAAAATATGTCCCTAGTACAATGTATGGCAACAATATTTTATTTGGAAATACAGGTGTATTTTTCAGTTTTGAGCCCGTCACTTATTATAAGTAATATATTGTAATATACCCCTATGACATACATATTAAAATAGTTGAGTCCCTAAGGAATTTATGTATTTTTCTAAATGTCATTATATATTCCATATATATATATATATATATATATATATATATATATATATATATATATATATATATATATATATGTGTGTGTGTGTGTGTGTGTGTGTGTGTGTGTGTGTGTGTGTGTTTTATTTTGGTAACTATGGGAGAGTGGGGGGAGGTAAGGGGGTTAATTTTAAGGCAGTATTAAACTCTGTTTCTAAGATCTATTGCTTTCCTGCATTCCTCATAAAAGAAGGATAGTCCCCATAGAAGGACTAGAGACAGAAAAGAGGCGTTTGAAGAATCCAGAAAAAAGGGCCAATTAGATATGCAGAAAAAGAAACTGAGATACGAGAATAAACAGCTTAAAATGAAGCTCCAGACTAAAAATCTACTCAGCAGCACTGAAAAGGCTTGGTGTTTCTTTAACAGTTTCACAGCATCAGAACTTTGTTTCTCTTATACAAGCCTCATTTTTATTTGCACAGAAAAAAATTGCCCTGGCATTTTTCCACTGGTTCTGTGCAAAGCATGATGGGATATCTGATGTTGGTGTTCTCGTTCTGCTGTTTTGGCACAAATTTGCTTTTTTTAATTTTTAATTTGAGATTTGAAGGCAAGCCACTCAGCTGGGAGGGGTGATTAGGACACAGCCCTGTGTCTCATGCTCCCTGTCACCTCCTTTCAACCAAAAAGATGGCTGCCCCCATGAAAAAGATGGCTGCACCATGAAATCACAAACATTTGCCTGTTCTTTTAAAACAGGGTGGGTAAGAGATTATATTACGTATTTTAATTCACATAACTAATGCAACTTAGTATGTTTGTATGTTTGTTTAGGCTGACGTTCCCTTTTAAGCAAATGGAAGAACATTTTAAAAAACATGAGGTTAGAGGAGCATATACATTTTTAAAAGGACTAAGGGAGAGATATAAACCACACATCAACCTTTGCAGAGGAATAGACAGCCAAATCGTCAGTGAAGTAGAAAATGTAAAAAGATATGGAAGAACTATTTCCAAGAATTTCTAGGAACATCGGAAATCACTGATCCTAATCCATTAAATCAACAATCACTACAGGAGGAGAACCAAGAAGTTCTACATGATAGTCCCGCAATAGAACCACAATTGTTGGAAGAAATTGACCAAGCTATCAAGGCACTGAAAAATAACAAAGTGCCGGGTTCTGATGCTATTCCATCTGAGCTCTGTAAACAAGGAGGTGCCGAAATAAAAACATATCTATTTGAGCTAATAGTTAAAGAGACTCTGTAACAAATTTTTCAGCCTTAGTTATTCTATCCTATAAGTTTCTATGCCTGTTCTAATGTGCTCTGGCTTACTGCAGCCTTTCCTAATTGCACTGTCTCTGTAATAAATCTTATCTCCTTTCCTCTGTAGTGTCTGTCGGGCTAAGGCTTGAATGTGTGGAATGTGCAGGGCTGCTTGTGATTGGATAGAAGCGATACACACCCTCTGCAGGCCCCCTGCACACTCTGTATGACTCACACACTCTGCTTATGTGAGCCTATCAGAAGCTGGTTAGTTTGTTTGTAAACACTGCCTAAAACTGTTAATTACAAGCGAGGATTGCAGCAGGGAGAGGCAGAAACAGCACAGAGGGGCCCAGGAGAAAATAAGGAATAGAATGGTATGCTTTTTAGTGTAAGAATATTAGAGTACAGATTCTCTTTAAAGAGGAACTCCAGTGAAAATAATTTAATATAAAAAGGTGCTTAATTTTTACAATAATTATGTATACATGATTTAGTCAGAGTTTGCTCATTGTAAAATCTTTCCTCTCCCAGATTCACATTCTGACATGTATTACATGGTGACATTGTTACTGTGGGCAGATTATGTAGATGTTCTGGCTTTAACAGACAGCTATAAACAGCCATTTCCTGTGTGTGTCATTGTTACATTGTGGCAGTTTGCCCAGAGTACCATACGGTACCAGAGCCTCTTGTGGGAGGGGTTTCAGCACAAAATCAGTCATACAGCGCCCCCTGATGGTCTGTTTGTGAAAATCATTATATTTTTCATGTAAAAGTGGGTATCAGCTACTGATTGGGATAAAGTTCAATTCTTGGTCGGAGTTTCTCTTTAAGGTGTGGACCGATTATGCCAGAAGACAGGAAGAAATGTATCATATGTCCGGTTTACAAAAATGGAGACAAAAGACAGTGTAAAATTTATCGGGGATATCTCTATTATGTACAGCATATAAAATATTTGCATAGAGTAGGATGCGAAAATTTGGGCAACCTTTTTAATTGTCATGATTTTCCTGTATGAATCGTTAGTTTTTATGATACAAAATGTCAGTTAAATCCTACTAATATTAAAAATGGGAAAGTTTGAATGTTTGTTACTCGATCACGCAAAAACCGCTGAACGGATTTGAATGAAATTTGGCACACTCATAGCACATTACCTGGAATAACATATAGGATACTTTTTATTCCCATAACCAAAAGGTGGCCAGAGACAAATACAAATTTCAGTGGGAAAATGTAAACTGCAGCCATTCTTGCACTGTAAATGGTAAGGTTCTCAAACTTTGCACAGTTGGTCACTGGGTGACTGGGATTAATATTCTGAAAAATGGGTGGAGCCTACAAAAGCCAATCAAAATTCACCTATTGATTTCAAGGGGAATATTTCATTGCGGCCATTCTTGCACTGTGAATAGCACAAGCCTCAAACTTGGTACAGTTGGTCATTGGGTGACTGGGGTTTAAATTCAGAAAAGGGGTGGAGCCACAAATAGCCAAACAAATTTTTGAATGCAAATTATTGATGCTAAAGACCGCAAAGCTCACAAACTTGGTCATTGAGGAAATGTGTGTTAGGGTTAGAAAAAGTGGCCGCAGCCAACACCAGCCAAATTCATACTCAGGCAATGGCGGGTCATCAGTGGGCGGAGACAAATACAAATTTCACTAGGAAAATGTAAAATGCAGCCATTCTAACACTGTTAACAGTAGGGTACTAAAACTTTGCACAGATGGTCAGTGGGTGACTGGAATTAATATTTAGAAAAGTGGGTGGAGCCTACAAAAGCCAATCAAAATTCACGTATTGATTTTCAAAAGGAATATTTCATTGCTGCTCTCCTTGCACTGTTAATGGCACAAGCCTCAAACCTGGTACAGTTGGTCATTGGGTGACTGGGGTTCAAATTCAGAAAAGGTTGGTGGAGCCACAAATAGACAATCAGATTTGTTTCATTTCAATGCAAATTATTGATGCGAAACACCACAAAGCCAACAAACTTAGTAATTGTATGTAAGGGGTATTAAAAGTGGATGCAGCCAACCCCAGCCAAATACATACCCGGGCAACGCCGGTTTATCAGTGGGTGGAGACAAATACAAATTTCACTGGGAAAATTTAAACTGCAGCCATTCTTACACTGTTAATGGTAGGGTTCTCAAACTTTGTACAGTTGGTCACTGCTGGGTGACTGGGATTAATTTTCAAAAAAGTGGGTGGAGCCTAGAAAAGCAAATCAAAATTCACCTATTGCTTTTCAAGGGGAATATTTAATTGCTGCCATTTTTGCACTGGTAATGGTACAAGCCTCAAACCTGGTACAGTTGGTCATTAGTTGACTGGAGTTCAAATTCATAAAAGGGTGTGGAGCCCCAGCCAATTAGATTTGTTTAATTTCAATGCAAATTATTGATGCCAAGGACCACAAGGTTCACAAACTAGGTCATTGAGTAATTGAGTAATTGTGTGTTAGGGTTAGAAAAAGTGGGTGGAGGCAAAACCAGCCAGATACATACCCGGGCAACGCTGGGCAATCAGCGAGTATATCATATAGGAGACACACACAGTGATATTTGAGAAGTGAAATTAAGTTTATTGGATTTACAGAAAGTGTGCAATAATTGTTTAAATAAAATTAGGCAGGTGCATAAATTTGGGCATTGTCATTTTATTGATTCCAAAACCTTCAGAACTAATTATTGTAACTCAAATTGCATCAACATATGGGAGGAGACAGTAGTGATGTCTGGCACTGTAGTTTAATATAAAAGCAGCAGGTGTACAGCAGTGACAAAAAACGTCCATGAACAACATGTACAAGATGTGGTACAAGATGTAGTACTTATCGTGCTTGTTGCTGGGTGTGGGAGGCACTGTGGGCGCCAGTGGGTGCACGGCCTTACGACCGTTTCGCTTGGGGTGTGCCTTTCTTCCTCGGAGGCCTAACGTGCACGATACTACATCTTGTACCACATCTTGTACATGTTGTTCATGGACGTTTTTTGTCACTGCTGTACACCTGCTGCTTTTATATTAAACTACAGTGCCAGACATTACTACTGTCTCCTCCCATATGTTGATGCCATGTATCTACTTTTGTCTTGAGCACGTAGTGTTTGCTGGAGTTAGTCCATCAATACAGCTGCCAACACTGTCATCACAGTTCATTCTGAGTGCCGGCCTACCCTTCTCCAAGTTGTCCTATGTAACTCAAATTGCCTTGGTAAGCTCAGTGACCTCTGACCCACATACACAGGTTAATCCAATTATGAAAAAGAGTATTTAAGGGGGTCAATTGTATGTTTCCCTCCTCTTTTAATGTTCTCTGAAGAGTAGCAACATGGGGATCTCAAAACAACTCTCAAATGACCTGAAGACAAAGATTGTTCACCATCATGGTTTAGGGGAAGGATACAGACAGCTGTCTCAGAGATTTCAGCTGTCTGTTTCCACAGTTAGGAACATATTGAGGAAATGGAAGACCACAGACTCAGCTCAAGTTAAGGCTCGAAGTGGCAGACCAAGAAAAATCTCGGATAAACAGAAGCATTGAATGCTGATAACAGTCAGAGTCAACCTACAGACCAGTACCAAAGACCAACAACATCATCTTGCTGCAGATGGAGTCACTGTGCATCATTCAACCATTCAGCACACTTTACAGACGGAGATGCTGTATGCGAGAGTGATGTAAAAGAAGCCTTTTCTCCACCCACAGTACATACAGAGCCATTTGAGGTATGCTAAAGCACATTTGGACAAGCCAGCTCCATTTTGGACTAAGGTACTGTGGACTGATGAAACTAAAATTGGGTTATTTGGGCATAACAAGAGGTGTTATGCATGGAGGAAAAGCAACACAGCATTCCAAGAAAAACAACTGCTACCTACAGTAAAATATGGGGGTGGTACCATCATGCTGTGGGGCTGTGTGGCCAGTGCAGGGACTGAGAATCTTGTCAAAGTTGAGGGACGCATGGATTCCCCTCAGTATCGGCAAATTCTGGAGACCAGTGTCCAGGAATTAGTGACAAAGCTGAAGCTGCGTCAGGGCTTGATCTTTTAACAAGACAACGACCCTAAACACTGCTCAAAATCCACTAAGGCATTCATGCATAGGAACAAGTACAGCGTTCTGGAATGGCCATCTCAGTCCTCAGACCTGAATATAATTGAAAATCTGTGGTGTGAGTTAAAGAGAGCTGTCCATGCTCGGAAGCCATCAAATCTGAATGAACTAGAGATGTTTTGTAAAGAGGAATGGTCCAAATTACCTCCAACCAGACTCTCATTGGAACCTACAGGAAGCGTTTAGAGGCTGTAATTTCTCAAAAGGAGGATCTACTAAATATTGATTTCATTTTTTTTGTGGTGCCCACATTTATGCACCTGCCTAATTTTGTTTAAACAATTATTGCACACTTTCTGTAAATCCAATAAACTTCATTTCACTTCTCAAATATCACTGTGCGTGTCTCCTATATATTTAACTGACATTTTTTATTGTAACAACCAATGGACAGCGCTACGAACTTATGCCTGCTAATTGGCAATGGCACTCGTCAAGGGCGTAGCAATAGGGGGTGCAGAGGTAGCGACCGTATCAGGGCCCTTGGGCCAGAGGGGCCCCGGAGGGCCCTCCCTCAACTACCATATTAGCTCTCTATTGGTCCTGTGCTGGTAATAATCACTTCTATAGATACTTTGAATACTGGTAATCATTAACAAACTGTTCCCCATCCCCTTTTGCACTTCTGACACTATAGTTGCCATTGGCAGGTTTTGGTGCGCCGTATCAATTGTTATGTATAGAGTGCTTTGGGGGCCCCATTGTAAAACTTGCATCGGGGCCTACAGCTCCTTAGCTACACCACTGGCTCGTGCCTCCCAGAGCCCCTGCGGGTTCATAGCTGTTGCCATGCTACTCTGATAAGGCATGTTAATTTTGATAAGGTTCGATATTTTTTCATAAGGTGTGATATTTTTCATAACTTGTGATAATTGAGTTATCACAGTTTAGTGAATCAAACATGATGATTAGCAGCAATAGATCCGTTAAAAAGTACAGAAAAGCAAATATTCTATGTGTTGACAGACTCAAGTTGTGTGCCTAGTGTATCAGTTGTATGGAACAAAATGTACACAGTTGTTGCACCAAGGTGCACAAATATGCAATGCATGTATTCCAAAGGACCCATGAATCAGTAAGCATGTTTTTGCACGTCTCTGCTGTGTTGACCATTGTCCACTTCAATGCAATAGACTCAGTTCAAACCAAGAAAGAATAGGACACATTATTCAGCTTAAAAGCGTGCTTTATATGCCCAGAGTCTTATGTCTGCTTCCTAGGAGCTGCGACCATGCACAGGTTAACGCTTTTTCAAGCCCAACAACTCCCGAGTCCCCAAGCTTAACTCAGTGGCCACGCCTACTTGCCTCCTCCAACATGGCGTCTCTGCGGCGTCGGCGTCTCCGCTGACGTCACTATCCGGCGCCTTGTCTGTTTCTCAGCCCCCCTCTTGTCTCCTGTCTCCGGACGGATCGTCTTGTACCGGAGCCGCTCTTAAAGGGGCAATGCACCAAGACCGAGCGCCGGGACCCGGCTTGGGGTGAGGCAGCGGGCTGGGCGGTGGGAGGAGAGGGTGAGGAGGGCACTGTGCCACCTGTCACTATGGGCAGCAGTGCGGACTAACGGGGCAGCTGCTAAGCCTGCCACATCTGTCTGTGTGCACAGGGATAGGACTGTACGGGATGGGGAGAGGGAGATGAGGACAGCACACCTTTGTCTGACTACTAAACCGTTATCAGTACAGATATATATATATATATATATATGTTATATTTATCTATATCCATCAAGTCCTTACAACTCTCCCCTTTAATTCTTTGTATGATGACTTCATTTACTTTTCTGCATTGGTGGTTTACATTTACTTTATTTGTAGCAGAATTCTTGCCAGGTATAAGAATTTGTTTTGAATCTTATTTGTCATCTTTTAAACGCTTTTAAATGAGGTTCAGAGATTGCCCTAGACCTCTGAAGAATAGCAGTGGTCTGAGAGCGTACATTTGAATACGGCGCTGGTAGACTTGGGCGCAGGATCCAGCTGTTAAATGGCTGGTCCTGCTTCTGCACAAGTCCGGGGCGTTTTAATTACTATTCCCCCTCCAGGCCGACATGGATGGTGGGGGAATGAAATAATTCGGCTTCCAGCTATTGCTGGAGGCCGAATTATTGTGTTTTTTAAACAACTTCGGCTCCGTCTTCTGACGGAGCCGACCTTCCTCATTGAGCGCCGCTATAGACTGATTCCCATTACAGTCTATGGCGGCGCTGGCTGCGCCCAAAGCTAGCAGCGCTGAAAAGCACTGCTCCGGTCTGAGACGCCCTTCTCCCCCTCCCCTTTTTCATTTCTGACCTGATTATGGAGATGGTCTGAAATCCTGACTTTTAGGCGAGTTTCTTGCTTTGCACGGTGCAGAATTCCTGGAGGTAGATCCATAATTTTATTTTACTAGAGATGGTTGCAATATACATGGTCCATGAAAGGAGCTGGCATGGTTTAGGTGAGTATATTTGAAATCGGCGCCGGTAGACTTGGGCGCAGGATACAGCGGTATATAGCTGTTCCTGCTTCTGCACAAGTCCGGGCCGATTTAATTACTATTCCCCCTCCAGGCCACCATGGATAGTGGGAGAATGAAATAATTCGGCTTCCAGCGATTGCTGGAGGCCGAATTATTATGTTTTTAAGCAACCTCGGCTCCATCTTCTGAAGGAGCCGACGTTACTCACTGAGCGCTTCAATAGGAGTGATTCATATTGAAGTCTATGGAGGCGCCGGCTGCGCCCAAATCTAGCAGCGCTGAAAAGCACTGCTCCGGGTTTAGGTGACCCAGCTAGAGAGTCGTTTGTGATCCAGTGTGATTGAATTGATAGCACCCTCTTGAACTTCTAGGTTTCAAATAGATTGTAGTAATTATATTTGGTGTAAAGTGTTCTCCCCAGAATTTATTTTCCAGCTGGGTGGCATGAAAAAGTGGCCTGGTGGGGAATGCAGGGCCGGCGAAACTCTGCTTACAGCATAGGAGGAGGTGAGCCAATGACAGATGGATGCTTATCAAAATTAGCCGGGTGGAGCACCCACCTAAAAGAGCCTAGGGCAGTGATGGCTAACCTTGGCACTCCAGCTGTGGTGGAACTACAAGTCCCAAGAGGCATTGCAATATTAACTTTGATAGCTCTAAGCATAACTCGGGGAGGCAGAGGCATGATGGAATTTGTAGTTTTGTCACAGCTGGAGTGCCAAGGTTAGCCATCACTTGCCTAGGGAGAACACTGTGTATACCATTGTCTGTATTACGTTCTCCATGTTTGTTTTTTACTTTCGTGCAGTGCCATGGAATATTTTGGCACTTTGTAAATCAATAATAATAATACTCCACGCTATTCAGCCAATTAGAATTTCCTCAAGTTGTAGAGGTTGCTGTGATTGGAGAACTTACGTGAACATAAACTTTTCTTTAACTCGAAATTATTAGCATCTTATTGACGATCTGTAGTTACTGATTATGACTTTAGAGCAGCTTGAATGTCACCTGGACTGAGCCAAAACTTTGCATGGCGTTTGCATGGGTAACATTTCTCCAATCACAGCAAAGTCTACAACTTGAAGCATTCTAATTTCCGAATAGTGTGGGTGCATTGTTACTGCAACCGATCTGATACTTAGAAGTTTAAAAGGGTGCTGTTCACCCAATCGCTCACCAGTCAGCCATACTAGAGCTGATATCAGTTAAGGCTCATACACACGTCCAACGTAATGCACAACATGACCAACCACACAACAAGTTGTTTACATCACAAGTATGTACACATACGCCTACCAATTACACAACCAACTCACTTAAATACTATGTGCACAAGCTAAACGACAAACTTCACAACATGTCCGCATTCAAAAACAACAAAGTTGTTCAAAAGTCTTGTAAACACGTGCCAACCTGCTCGATTGTTGGGCAGATTGATCCACTAGTTGGATCTGGCAAACAACCTGTGTATGAGCCTTTTATGAGTTAACGCTCATTGTAGAGCTTGGGAAAATGCTTAACTGGAATTATGATAACCTGTCTACACACGGCTAATCAGATCTAAAAACTGTAGAATGGTTCCCGGATAGCTGATTATTAAATCAAACGAGCTGATGGGTATCAATCCTTGTATCAGCCTACAGAAAGTTTTTGTACTTTCCAGGGGGATTTCTGCTCAGTGTACAGCAACAGAAACTGCCTTGTAGAATTTCACGTTGCATTTCTAGTGGTCCTTTCACTTCAATTCTGCACTAATTTATTGTGATATTTATACAACCATGATCAATGAAATGATAGCAGTGATAAAGGAAGTCATTGAGTTGTACTGTTGTTGCTGCTTTCAGGATGGAGTTACTTATGCAAACCAAGTTTAAGCAGTGAGAACTGTTGTTGCTGCTTTGTGAACCCGGATACCCTTTTCATATCTACAAGGCCTCTTCTCAGATGTGCAAGTGACCGGTGGTGAATTCATCACCTGTCAGCTGTACTCCCGCACCGGCTGGGCATTTGGTACTGGCGCTAGACAGGTGACCCCCAGCATAGAGTTAGATCTGAGCGCTGTTGCAGTCATGCGCAGAGTAGACATGTCGCGGTCCTATGCTGCCGGTTAACACCACCGCGTGTCAGCGTTTGACACGTGGTGTTGCTACTGCTGCAATTCGGCTGTATTTAAATTGTACCCGAATTGCACTTGTGGGTGACAGACAGGACGTTGAACTGCTCAGCAAGCGCGCAGTTCAGTCTCCCGTCTGAAACAGGCCTAAGGGTCCCTTCATATTGTGTGATTGACAGTATTGCAGGGCTGCTAAAAAGTTGCAACGTGTAAACACACACGTTGTACCGTAAGTGTGTCGCTGCTAGTCTACTTTAGGAGGAGTGGCTGGATAGTGTAATGGTTAAGGGTTTAGCCTCTGACACAGGAGACCAGGGTTCGAACCTCAGCTCTGCCTGTTCAGTAAGCCAGCACCTATTCAGTAGGAGACTTTTGGCAAGTCTCCCTAACACTGCTACTGCCTATAGAGCACGTCCGCCAGGAGAAAAGCGCGATATGTGTTTGTGTGTGTGTGTGTGTGTGTCTGTGTACTTTAGAGAGGACCCAGCAGGAAACCTCATAGGGAAATTCCTGTAACATGATTGGGTGGGCAGCACCCTCTCAAACTGCTAGGTTGAAGTAAACTACACCCACGCTATTTGGCCAATCAGAGTGCTTTGTGTTGTACAACAAGACTGCCCAACACTGTCCTTGCAGAAAACCACAACCATTCACAGGTGAGGTAATTAGTGTCTCAGGGGAGCTGATTATCTACCTCTGTGGATTACCACAACACATGCACTGTTGGTGGTACTTGAGGACAGGGTTGGGAAGGCCTGCTCTAGAGAGTGCTGTGATTAAAGGACTTTTCCCCATGAGGTTTCCTGGGTCCCCTAAAGTATGCAAGTGCCAGTGCATCACCTTGTTGGGTGCTACCGTACCACATTCAATGTACGTGTACCATAGGAATATTGTTGCATCATGCTGCTATATTGTCCGTTGCAATGGATTCAGTGTAAAAGAAGCCTAAAGGAGAGAGATGAGCCAGATGGATAGAAAGCAGCTCAGTAAACTGTATTGCAGCTGTGTCACTACTATGTTATCACTGCTTTATAAGTATTACTACCAGAGATAATGCAGTGGTGAATATGTATTGCTGCATTCAGTGGTGTAGCAGTAGGGGTTGGAGAGGTTATACCACCGCACCGCACCAGGGCCCTTGGGCCAGAGGGTCCCCGCGAGGCCCTCCATCAACCGCAGTATTAGCTCTCTATTGGTCCTGTGCTGGCAATAATCCCTACTATAGATGCTTGCTTTGAGAATTAATAATCGTTAACTGTTCCACATCCCCCTTTTGCACCCCTGACACTGTGGTTGTCCTTGACAGATTTTGGTGTGCCGTATCACTGTATAGTGTGTTGGATGAAGGGGGGGGGGGGGGGGGGTGTATGTAAAACTCGCACCAGGGCCCATACCTCCTTGGCTTTGCCACTGGCTACATTATCGTGCCATTCTGAATCTGCGATGTGCCCCTCCCCCACCAACAATCAGTATCAGCTAACAAGTTTCTTTTTCTTTTAGTTGTCAGTTATTAAAATGCTAACAGTAAAACTCAATATGAATGGCCTATAGGCTATCCTTAGATGTGCGTCTCGTAGTGCGTGAGTACGCTGGTGAATGCTGCACGCTTAATCCCCACCTTGGGCTTAATGTCATTCTAGTGTCACATTGCGAAATTGAAAATGTGGGTAAAACGACTTTTCACTACGCCTGCTGTTTAACGTTGGTGTGTTTTTATGTTGTGCAACGCCAATGAGTCTGTTTCTCACTATCCTGGACTATCGTGCTCTTCTCATGCTGAATGCAGAGTCACATAAGTTTATATAATATCTTCTAAGAGGGACTTAAGGGGAATCCAACGTGAGAGGGATGTGGAGACGGACATATTTATTTCCTTTTTAAGCAATACCAGTTGCCTGACAGTCCTCCCGATCCTGTGTCTCGAATATGTTTAGCCATAGACCCTGGAACAAGCATGCAGCAGATCAGGTACTCTGACTCAGTTGACTTAAGCTTTACTGGATTAGCCATATACTTGTTTCAGGGTTTTGACTCCCACTACTTATGCAGAAGATCAAAGATCAAAAGGGCTGCAACTGGCATTGTTTACAAGGGAATAAATATGGCAGCCTCCATATCTCTCTCACCTCAGGTTCCCTTTAAAGTGGAATGTTAACCCAGAATTGAACTTCATCCCAATCAGTAGCCAATACCCTCTTTCCTCGAGAAATGTTTACCCTTGCTTGGAAATAGATAATGTGTGTGTGTGTGTGTGTGGGGGGGGGGGGGGGGGCTTCTGTATGGCTGATATTGTGGGGAAACCCACAGTGTGATGACCATGGTCCTGACAGTTTGCTGTCTGTGAATCTCGTTGCTTTGTGGGAAATACGTTTTTTTCAACTGCCAAGCAAGCAGTATCTCCTTACGAACATTCTGTACAGATCACCTGACTGAAGTAAAGATGTCGGCACCAGTGATAATTTCAGTAAATTGGGGAGAGGAAAGATTTTACAATGGGCAAACACTGACTAAATAATTTATAATTTAATATTGTAAAAAATTAGCAATTTTATGAATTATTTTCACTACAACTCCTCTTTAAAGGAACTCCGAGCTCAAAATAAAAATGAAATCGGTACTCACCTGGGGCTTTCTGCAGCCCAGTGTAGGTCGGGAGGTCCCATGGCGTCCATCTGGCTCTTCACCCAGGGCCTGGTCAGAAATGGCTCCCCGGCGACACTGGGCCCAAGTGTTTGGCTCCTCTTCCAGAAACGTCACATCTGTCGTGACGACACGACACTCGGGCCCAGTGTCGCCGGGGAGCCATTTCTGACCAGGCCCTGGGTGAAGAGCCAGATGGATGCCATGGGACCTCCCGACCTACACTGGGCTGCAGAAAGCCCCAGGTGAGTACCAATTTCGTTTTTATTTTGAGCTCGGAGTCCCTTTAAGCTAAGCTCAGATGTACTTTCATGTTGGATACACATACATTTGCATTGATCGTTCTTCACCTTGTTCTCACCATTCTCCTCAATCGCTCCTAGAAAAATTTAACTTTTGGCCAGGGCTGTGGAGTCTGTACAAAAATCATCCGACTCTGACTCCTCGTTTTGTGAAACCACCGACTTCTACTTCAGGTACCCAAAATGGGTCAGACTCTGACTCCTCAACTTTGACTCTTTAGTCTAATCCTTGCCAGGGCTGTGGATTTGAAACAAAAATCATCTGACTCCAACTCCGATTCCAGGGATCCAAAATTGCCTCGACTCCAACTCCAGGTACTCAAATTTGCTCCGACTCCTCGACTCCTACTCCAATTCCTCGACTTCTACTCCGACTCTGACTCCACAGCCCTGCTTTTGGCTAAATTTCAAATTTTCAAACAGAAGCAGGTTTGCCGAGATGTTCCCTTCCATTCCCTCCTCTATCCTGCCCCATTCACCCCACTTATGCGGGTAAGGAGAGGGAATGGGAGGGTAAGAAGAGGGAACATCGCTAAAAGCCTGCCCCTTTCAGTCTGAGAATTTTACTTGAAGAGAATCTGTATTGATAAAATTGCACAAAAGTAAACATACCAGTGCGTTAGGGGACATCTCCTATTACCCTCCGTCACAATTTCGCCGCTCCTCGCCGCATTAAAAGTGGTTAAAAACAGTTTTAAAAAGTTTGTTTATAAACAAACAAAGTGGACACCAAAACAGGAAGTAGGTTGATGTACAGTATGTCCACACATAGAAAATACATCCATACACAAGCAGGCTGTATACAGCCTTCCTTTTGAATCTCAAGAGATCATTTGTGTGTTTCTTTCCCCTTGCAGCTATCACCCATTGAATAGTGACAGGCTGTTTCTTCCTGCAGATTGCAGACAGCTCTACCCGTCTGTAATTCCTCAGTATGTGAAAGCCCAGCCAGCTCAGAGGACGATTTATCCAGCTTGTAAAAGATAATAGAGCAGAGAGAAGCTGCCTTAATTTAAATAACACACAGGCAGTGTGCATAGAGGGGCCTGGAGGGAGGAGATGCATCATAGAACCACAACACTGAAGAACTTGGCAGCCTTCCAGACAGAGGGTGACAAGTCCGACAGGGGAAAGATAAGCTGATTTATTACAGAGATGGTGATAGTAGAAAGTGCTGTAGTAAGCCAGAGCACATTAGGATAGGTTTTGGAACTTGTAGAATGGTAAAAAACAGGATGACATTTTTGTTACGGAGTCTCTTTAAAATGTACCCGAGGCGACATGTGACATGAGATAAACATGTGCATGTACAGTACAAAACATATGGATAACCGGGCTTTTTTACTTGTTTTATTTTGCTGCCTGAAAGAGTTCATTTCTAGGCATGGAAGTGACAGCTTCTGTCTTGTCTGTACCTTGTCGGGAATATAGTAAACATCACTGATAAGCAAATTACAGCAGTACAAGTTTGTTCCTGGCAGAATACAACTTCTGAGGTCAGGGAGAGATAAAATACATGTACTATTGACCTTTTTTTTTTAAATTCTGGGACGCTTAATAGGCTGCCACTGATAGTGGAGAGTGTAAAACATTCAACCTACTTTGTAAAGGTTAAAATATAAACTAAAACCATGAGATATCTAAAAAGTCATTTTTTACAAGTAGGAAGATAAATTATAATTGTTTATCTCATCAGTTTATTTTCACCTTGCAGTGTTTTTTGCAATTTTACCAGCCGGGTGGCATGAAAAAGTAGCCAGGTGGGGCGAGATGGGAGAATGCAGGGCCGATGCTTATGTGAGCAACTCTGTTTACAGCATAGGAGGAGCTGAGCCAATGACAGCCTGGGGAGAACACTGCCTTGGGTTCACTTTAAAGGGAATCTGAATAAGCTTATGATGACTTGTGTGTGTGTGTGTGTGTGTGTGTGTGTGTGTGTGTGTGTGTGTGTGTGTGTGTGTGTGTGTGTGTGTGTGTGTGTGTCTGTGTGTAGTATAGCTAAAAATAGAACATTAGTAGCAAAGATATGAATCTCATATTGTTCTAGTACAGAAAGAGTTAAGAAACTTCAATTGTTATCTATGCAAAAGAGCTTCTCTGAGCCCTCTGACTAATTTAGTCAGAGAACTAAGTGCTGTTTTCTGAAGCACTTATACATTAAATTAACAGTAAAAGACAACTTCAGATAAGATTTTACTGCAGGGGAGGTCAAAAGGTCATTAGCTCTGCTCTGTTTCATAGTTTAAAATGCAGAGTGTAGTTTGTAAACTGAAAATATTAGAGAATGATGCAATATTATAAACAAAAAAAGACGTTTTCTCCTAGGTGTGATATTTTTAACTTTGTCAATAAAATGCCCTTCAACCCCCTTGCCGGTCCAATTCCCGCGGCAAGGGGGCAGCACAACACTTTTTTTTAAAAATTTTTAATTTTTTAAATCATGTAGCGAGCCCAGGGCTTGCTACATGATAGCCGCTGAGCAGCGGCATCCCCCCACCCACTCCGATCACCTCCGGCGATCAGAGTAAGCAGGAAATCCCGTTCAGAACGGGATTTCCTGCTGGGCTTCCTGGGTCGCCATGACGACGGAGTGGGATGACGTCACCGACGTCATGGACGTCGGGACGTCAGAGGGAATCCCCATCCACCCCTCAGCGCTGCCTGGCACTGATTGGCCAGGCTGCGCAAGGGGTCTGGAGGGGGGGGGGGGCGGCGCGGCGGGTAGCGGTGGTGATCGAGAAATGCACGCAGCTAGCAAAGTGCTAGCTGCGTGCAATAGAAAAAAATTGAAAATCCGCCCAGCGGGGCCTGAGAAATCCTCCTACGCGGGTTACCCAGAGCTGAGCTTGGGATAACCGGCAAGGAGGTTAAGCCATCAGCAAGCAAGAAAATACTCAAAATAATTTTGATAGTACTTTTTCAATTACTTTTTGGTACTTTTTTTAGTTGAAACGTGCTGGAAAGTTATTTTAAAGAGATGAAAAATTATCTCCTAGGAGAAAACTCAGGTGAAAAAGTGAATTGCATATATTGGCCCATTATATGATAAGTTTTTTACTTCCGTGTCATTTTAAAAGGGGCGAGGTAATGGGGAATCAGTGGATGGCTATAGACAGGCCAATTTTTCTAGCGGGCTCACCTTGACTGACTTTGCATATCCAATCTGTATACGTGTGATGAATTTCAATTGTTCAGCAGTTGGACAGAGGTGCTGTACTGGATTGACAGCCATATTGTGTTGTACAGAACTGAGCTATACAGTGCTTGTAGATGGCAGCAGTTACTTCAAATAATAATTTTTTTCTCCTGAAATCAAGCAGGGCAGTGTAGTACAATGATCACTTCCACCCTTTTTATCTAATCAGGAAATGATCAATTGCTAGCTGGATTTGGACATTTTCAACCTTTTTAAATGCAACCTTATTTTGTTTGCTTTATTGCACTTGAGGAAAAAGGGAACCTGAGGTAAGAGTGATATGAAGGCTGTCATATGTATTTCCTTTTAAACAATGCCCCTGTTCCTATGTCTCTAATACTTTTAGCCATAGACCCTGAACAAGCATGCAGATCAGCTGCTATGACTCAAAGGTTGGGACTCAGATAGTACTGATGCCAGAAGATCAGCAGGAAGGACAGCCAGGCAACTGGTATTGTTTAAAAGGAAATAACTATGGCAGCCTCCATATCCCTCTCATATTGAGTTCACTTTTTAAAGGGAAGAAGTTTTAAACCAGGATGATACCATTTATTGGCTAACTAAAAATGAATAAAAATAAGCAAGCTTTCGGCCTTGCAGCCTTCGTCTGGCTTATATCCTGTTAGTTTGCAAACTGGTGGTACAGACAGCTTATATACATGCAACATCAAAAGGCAAAACAGATATTTTTTCAAGCATAAATACATGTCATTAAGATGCCTTAATTCACACAGACCATCGACCTGGGGTTAGAGGTTGTAAGCTAAGATAAGGATCCTTGTTTAACACCTGCTCACAGACCTGGGAGTTAGACTGACACAGAGGTATCGTAAATTCTTAGTTCACAAGTTCAGCTATAATGGCTGAGCAAGTTCAAATATCATCAATCTCATACCAATATAGAAAGTTGTTGTCCTTATTCAAACCGTTCTCCACAGCTTTGAACCAATTTATAAATTTTGTTTCTGCTATTAATCGATCATTTGACGTTTTGAAGCTACCCTTCAGGGCAGTGACACGAAGATCATCCATGCTGTGTCCGTTGGACCGAAATTGTGTAGCAACTGAGAGTCCAGATTTGGTATCATTAATAGTGTGCCTGTGTCCATTCATACGTTTGCGCAGAGTTTGTCCAGTTTCTCCCACGTACATAACAGTGGGGCATTTCGCACACATGATCAGATATACCAGATTGGTGGAAGCACAAAAAAATGTACAGGTATTGTACAGCAGATGGGCGTGGCAATGGGTTCGCGATTCGCACCACAGTATGCAAATCTCTTCATGGCCAAAATCGAAGAGGAATACCTCAATGCATGTGGCATAAAACCCATGGCCTACTTCCGCTTCATTGATGATATTTTAATCATCTGGTCTGCAAGTGAGGATGATCTTCTCCAGTTCCACAGGAACTTCAATGCCTTCCATCCTACAATCAAATTGAAACTTACCTACTCTCACACAGAGATTAACTTTCTGGACACCACCATATACATCAGGGGTAACAACATAAAAACCTCTGTGTATCGCAAACCTACAGACCGTCCCACATACCTAAGATATGACAGTTTTCATCCTAAGCACATTAAGAACTCTATAATTTACAGCCAAGCAATAAGGTACAACCAGATTTGTTCTGACAGGATGGACAGAGACAAGCACCTGGATCGCCTTAAGAACACTTTCATTAAACAAGTTTACAGTCCTCCTATGGCTGAGGCCCAAATCAGGAAAGCCAGTAACATCCCCATGATTGAACTCCTGAAATATAAGCAAAACCAGAAAGAGGAACGTGTCCCTTTGGTTGTCACCTACAACCCACACCTGGAAATCTTAAGGAGGATTGCTAAGGAACTACATCCCATTTTACACAAGGATCACAGACTGAGAAAGATATTCCCTAAACCTCCCCTCTTGTCATATCGGCAACCACACAATCTAAAACAGTTGATTGTCAGGAGTTCTTTGAATAGGCCTCAACAAAACGGAACATCACCCTGCTGACAAAAATATGTGGGACCTGCAGACACATTTACTCCACTGACAGGGTAACAATACCAGGTTCACAACAGGAGTACAGAGTACAAGGTAAATTTTCCTGTGGTTCCACCAATCTGGTATATCTGATCATGTGTGCTAAATGCCCCAATGTTATGTACGTGGGAGAAATTGGACAAACTCTGCGCAAACGTATGAATGGACACAGGCACACTATTAATGATACCAAATCTGGACTCTCAGTTGCTACACAATTTCGGTCCAACGGACACAGCATGGATGATCTTCGTGTCACTGACCTGAAGGGTAGCTTCAAAATGTCAAATGATCGATTAATAGCAGAAACAAAATTTATAAATTGGTTCAAAGCTGTGGAGAAAGGTTTGAATAAGGACAACAACTTTCTATATTGGTATGAGATTGATGATATTTGAACTTTCTCAGCCATTATAGCTGAACTTGTGAACTAAGAATTTACGATACCTCTGTGTCAGTCCAACTCCCAGGTCTGTGAGCAGGTGTTAAACAAGGATCCTTATCTTAGCTTACAACCTCTAACCCCAGGTCGATGGTCTGTGTGAATTAAGGCATCTCAATGGCATGTATTTATGCTTGAAAAAAATATCTGTTTTCCCTTTTGATGTTGCATGTATATAAGCTGTCTGTACCACCAGTTTGCAAACTAACAGGATATAAGCCAGACGAAGGCTGCAAGGCCGAAAGCTTGCTTATTTTTATTCATTTTTAGTTAGCCAATAAATGGTATCATCCTGGTTTAAAACTTCTTGCTTTTACTGATGGCTAACACGGTACAATACCCTACTGCTACTTTTTAAAGGGAACCCAAGGTGAGAGGGATATAGAGGCTGCCATATTTATTTCCCTGTAAACAATGCCAGTTGACTGCCAGCCCTGTTGCTCTTCTGGCATAAGTGGTGTCTGAGTCAAAACTCTGGAACACGCATATGGCTAATCAAGTAAAACCTGACTCAGGGTACCTGATTTGCTGCGTGCTTGTTCAGGGTTTATGGCTAAAAGTATTAGAGACAGAGGATCAGCAGGACTGCCAGGCAACTGGTGTTGTTTAAAAGGAAATAAATATGGCAGCCTTCATGTCCCTCTCATCTTGGGTTCACTTTTTAAGGTAGACTGTGAAGTTGGAAGTGCTGTATATTCTGGCGTATAAGACTATATTTTAACCCTTGAAAATCTTCTGAAAAGTCAGGGGGCGTCTTATACGCAGGGTGTCATTGGAGTCATTGGAGCCGGGTGATACGCCCTATCCTGTTACCGACTATCAGATCTCGCTGCTGAGGACTGTAGTGAAGCGGCGCAGGCGTACACGTGTGCGAGATCTGAGAGGCAGAGAAGGAGGTAAATAGTATAAAAGGGTGGGCCAGAAGGGTGAAAGGGGCGTGTTTTATGGGCACAGCACAATCTATTCTTCCATACCGCTCTGGTAAACAGGGAGACAAGGAGGGCTGAGCAATCCACTTAGGGGGAGGGGGAGTTGACCAATCCAACCAGTCAATCGCCTATATACTGTTATATGCTGGGAACCACATACAGTACAGCACCAGTATATGTTCATACATAGCACCAGTATATGATGTTTTTTATTTTTATTTGGTGTGCATTGGAAGAGGGGTAGTCTTATACAGGGATTATATCCCAAAGTCTATTTTAACTGGAAAAGTTGGGGGGTCATCTTATACGCCCAGTCGTCTTATACGCCAGAATATACGGTAGCTTGATTTCTAGCTGCAGAGCTGAAAGAGATACTCTGTGTAGGTTCTGCTTGCATTGATACAACCTTTGGGAAGATATAAGGTGGCCCTTTGCCGCAGTAGCAGATTCTCTGCATTAGCTCGAGTCCTTCATTATTTCTGATTCCAGCGCCACTTCCGGCACTCTTGTCTCCCTAAGACTATCATTAGATAGTATGTGCAGTTTAATTATTGACAAGCCGAGTTTATAATGGCATAAAGTTGTTCAGTTG
This sequence comes from Hyperolius riggenbachi, assembly GCF_040937935.1. Taxonomy (NCBI): domain Eukaryota; kingdom Metazoa; phylum Chordata; class Amphibia; order Anura; family Hyperoliidae; genus Hyperolius; species Hyperolius riggenbachi. The sequence goes on from NC_090648.1 coordinate 90,826,159, forward strand.
CTAAAGTCACCTCGGTAAGGACAAGTAGAGCGTTATAAGACCGTAATAATCAGAGAGTCATAGGCTTATTGGTGACACACATGGCAAAATCCAGGGCACATGCCGTGCTTAATCACCTAGTGTTTTTTAGTAAACATATCCAGGACTTGAGAGAATATCATCGCACTAAGTATTCCCTTTGTTCTACCTTGTATTAATATGATAGTGATTTTAATTTTTTTTTTTTTTAAATGGGATTGTCAGCCATAAAATCAAATTCCATTTACCCACTGCTCTGTGTTTATTTGCAGTCTACAGCCTGATCATGCATTGCAAGCATTCCAATATAATCAGAAATGTGTCCGCACTCATCAATCTTATTTCAGGCCCAGTGCACACCAAAAAGTGCTAGCGTAATTGCAAACGCTTAGCGCTTTTTGATGTGAATTTTTTAGGGCGATTCTAGGCATGTGCCTAGCAATTTTCTAATCATGCCTGGCGGTTTTCGGAGCATTTTGGTGTAGCGTTTTTTTTTATTTTGTTACAGTAGAGCTGGAACTGAACAGCCTCTGTAACAAAAACGCTTGGAAAATCGCTCTAATCTAGCGCTTTTCAGAGCGATTTCCTCCCCCCCGCAAAATGATGCTGGATGACAGACCTGCTACTCAGCTTTGCTGTGTGCATGGCTTGAGTTCAGAAGGCGCACTGTTTGGGGGGAAAAGGAGTTTCTATGTCTGGAGGTTTTGGTGGAAATAGCTCTATAGCGGTGGTCGGAGCGCATGCGGTTGATAAAGCGACCGCCGGAGTGGAGGGGGTCTTTGCCCTTGTTCTCAGCCTCGAAGCATGGAGGAGGTCCAGTGGTGGCAAGGGTGTACCGATAAATCTTTCTGCGGCCTTGATTACTCTATGTAGTCTGTACTTGTCGCTTGTGGTGGCACCGCTATACCAGACGATGATGGAGGAGCACATGATAGACTCGATGGTGGCAGTGTAGAAGCTTGACATCAGCTCCTGCGGCATGCCAAACTCCCTTAGCTGTCTTAGGAAGAACAGCCGTTGCTGAGCCTTCTTTTGGCATTTAGTGGTGTTTTCCCTCCATCTCAAGTCATTGGTGATGGTAGTGCCCAAGAACCGAACACTTGGTACTCTGGTGACCTCTGTGCCTGCGATGAAGATCGGGTCAAGTGGGGGAGGGCGTTTCCTGAAATCCACAACCAGCTCGACAGTCTTTGCAGCATTAAGTTATAGTCTGACTCAATCTCAACCCGGACAGAAACTGTTGCTTGCATACCTGATTAACTCTTTCAGGCATAGAAAGAAGAAAAGAAAGAACACAGCATAGTCATTTGTGTGCTAGGCACTGTACATACACGTCTATCTCATCATGTCACGTGTCACCTCGGTTGTCCTTTAAGCCAGTGTTTCCCAACCGCTGTTCCGCGGCACACTAGTGTGCCGCGGAACGTTGCCTGGTGTGCCGTGGTCTTATCCCCCCTCCCGCCCGTCCCTGCGGCCGCCGCTGTTATTACCTTAGCAGCGGCCGCTCTCCCCTCTCCAGACCATGTATATGCTAGCAGCGTATCTCCGGCTGCTCTGTGTGATGCACTGATGCGGAAGGAGGCAGGGCTCGGTTACCATAGTAACGGCGATACATATCGCCGTTACAGGAAGCCGCTGCCCTCCTTTCTTCCGCATCAGTGCATCACACAGAGCAGCCGGAGATACGCTGCTTGAATATACACGCGCCGGAGAGGGGAGAGTGGCCGCTGTTAACAAGGTAATAACAGCGGCGGCCGCGGGGAGGGGCGGGAGGGCACTCAACTGGCTATACTGGGGCACTATTCTGGGGTACTAAACTGGCTATCCTGGGGCACTAAACTGGCTATACTGGGGCACTAAACTGGCTATACTGGGGCACTATTCTAGCTATACTGGGGCACTATTCTGGCTATACTGGGGCACTATACTGGGGCACTAAACTGGCTATACTGGGGCACTATTCTGGGGCACTATACTAGCTATACTGGGGCACAATACTGGCTATACTGGGGGGGCTATACTGGGGTACTATACTGGCTATACTGGGGCACTATACTGGCTATACTGGGGCACTATACTGGGGCACTAAACTGGCTATACTGGGGCACTATTCTGGGGCACTATACTAGCTATACTGGGGCACAATACTGGCTATACTGGGGGGGCTATACTGGGGTACTATACTGGCTATACTGGGGCACTATACTGGCTATACTGGGGCACTATACTGGCTATACTGGGGCACTATACTAGCTATACTGGGGGGCTATACTGGGGCACTATACTGGCTATACTGGGGCACTAAACTGGCTATACTGGGGCACTATTCTGGGGCACTATACTAGCTATACTGGGGCACTATACTAGCTATACTGGGGCACAATACTGGCTATACTGGGGGGCTATACTGGGGTACTATACTGGCTATACTGGGGCACTATACTGGCTATACTGGGGCACTATACTAGCTATACTGGGGGGCTATACTGGGGCACTATACTGGCTATACTGGGGCACTATACTGGGGCACTAAACTGGCTATACTGGGGCACTATTCTGGGGCACTATACTAGCTATACTGGGGCACAATACTGGCTATACTGGGGGGCTATACTGGGGTACTATACTGGCTATACTGGGGCACTATACTGGCTATACTGGGGCACTATACTGAGGCAACTAAACTCCCTACACTGGGGCAACTATGCCAGCTATGCAGCCGCACCCCAGCCCCCCCCCCCCCCATAGCGGCACTGTCCACTAGGTCGCGCAAACAACCGGGGGCCGCATCGCCCCCACCGCGCGCGCGCACCGTTCCCCGGGGAAAAATTTGGTCAGACAGTGTTCCCCGGGCCGGAAAAGGTTGGGAAACACTGCTTTAAGCTAAGTTCAAGCTATGGCCCATATGCGATTCACGTTTTCTCGTGAGTTTTCTCCTGGGTGATACTTTCACACCTTGTCAATAAAATCCCTTTCAAACCACCAACAAGCAAGAAAATACTCAAAATAATTTTAACAGCACTTTTCACCTATTTTTTGGTACTTTTCAATAATTGCAAAGTTCTTAAAAGTTATTTTATAACTTTAAATACAAAGACAAAAAGGTAATTGCAAACCTAACTTTTCTCCTGAGTTTTCTCCAAGGAGATATTTTCATACCTTCTTAATAAAATACCTTTAAAGCCTCCTTCAAGCAAGAAAATGGTCAAAATAACTTTATTACTTTTTGCCTACCTTTTTAGTAGGTTTTGAATTTCTAGCTGCTGAAGTATTTTTTTTTAGATAGCATGAAAAAATGATCTCTTGGTAGAAAATTCAGGATATAAAGTACCGTAAATTGGAAAAGGGCCTATCTGTGTTGCGTTATGGATGCATTTTCTTTTGTGTGCATAAGGCATTATATTGTGTGCGTAAGGCAGCACACACTGCTAGTTACAATGTGGATGTTGTTTTCACAGCGTGAAGAATTGCTCTGTAACTTGCGCATTTTAACACCCGTGGAAATCGCACTAGGATAATGTGGTCTGTTGCAATGCAGAGATGTGCACATGCCTATAGAATCGCATGGGCATTGCTTATAGCGGGAACTCCGCCTTACTCTGTACATTGCTGGGAGACACTACGTCTCGGTGTAAGTCTATATTAAAGAGTACCTGTCGGGCATAAAATAAAAAAATCAATTGTTTATTTTTATCTGGTAAACAAGTAATAAGGATGCTAACCAGGCAATCCAAAAAATCTTATTTATCTTCTCCATAAAACATCATTCCCCAGTTTCCCTTGCTCTTTTTTTTGGTACTTCTGCCGCACAAAGGAAGTTGCAGGGCATGCTGGGTTATCTTTTTTCTTCTTTACTTTCCCCACAGACTTAACTAATGCAGCCTGATTGTCTGAAGCCTCTTTCCCTCCTGTTTTCCCCTCCCAAACCTCTGTTCCTTTCTGATTAGCCAATTATTCTCAATGCACTTACTACTGCAGAGCTAGGTGAGAGAGTGTCTGAAGACTGGAAGGAGGACGGGCAATACAGTACACAACCAGGCAGAAGAGTGTAAGGGAGGAAATAATGCCAGGATTGGGTTCAAGATAGACACAGACAAAATGGAAAATCCTAAGGATTTTCTCTTTTTTTTTTTTTTACAATAGAAAATTCACTAAAATCAAAATGTGGACAGTGCAGTACATATGTTATGTAAGTAGAGCAAGTATTTATCTACTTATATATGTTTTTTTTTCTGAGATAGTATGGCTGACCGCTCCACTTTAATAATACTATAATCTTAGAATGTGGCCGGCACGTACTGCTTAGTTTTCCTCTGTAAGGATAGACGCTGGCAGTACTGGGTAATGGACATACAGCTGGCACCTTGCTGGAAGCCACATATCTCACCACTTATGGAAAACGGTGGTAGGTAGCGATGACCAATGCTTGCAGTGTTAGTCAGCATGTCCTCATATGCGTATTTTACATTTAAGTAAGACATGCTTTACATCTCTTGGTAACTGAAAAAATACATTTTGCCTCGTCTCATAATTAAAGTGGACCTGAGCAAAGACCTCCTCTCTGCTTTAAAAGATGCACAACAGCATAATAACCTTTAAACATAAAAACATTTCTTTGTTACAGCTGATACAAATCCTAAAATAAATCTGCACTGTTTCTACTTCCTGAGTCAGGGAAGCAGACGTATTGCTTATCTGCCATAGGCAGTCATGTGACACTTGAGGATCAAATTATAACTTGAGATTAGACACAAATGAGGAGGAATTAGACAGCCTAAATTCTCTAAATACATACTGGGTGCATTTCTCTCTGTTTTCCTTCTGTCCTGTGCAAGAGTTTGGGTCCACTTTAACCAGCCGGGCGGTATGGACGAGCTCAGCTCGTCCATCACCGCCGGAGGCTGCCGCTCAGGCCCTGCTGGGCCGATTTTCATCAAATAAAGAGCAGCACACGCAGCCGGCACTTTGCCAGCCGCGTGTGCTGCCTGATCGCCGCCGCTCTCGAGCAGCGGCGAAAGAGGGTCCCCCCAGCCGCCTGAGCCCAGCGTAGCCGGAACAAAAAGTTCCGGCCAGCGCTAAGGGCTGGATCGGAGGCGGCTGACGTCAGGACGTCGGCTGACGTCCATGACGTCACTCCGCTCGTCGCTATGGCGACGATGTAAGCAAAACAAGGAAGGCCGCTCATTGCGGCCTTCCTTGTTTATTCTGGGCGCCGGAGGCGATCGGAAGAACGCCTCCGGAGCGCCCTCTAGTGGGCTTTCATGCAGCCAACTTTCAGTTGGCTGCATGAAATATTTTTTTTTTAATTTAAAAAAAACCCTCCCGCAGCCGCCCTGGCGATCTTAATAGAACGCCAGGGTGGTTAAAGGGACTCCGAGCAGTGAATTAAAAACAAAATCTGAACTTATCTGGGGCTTTCTCCATCCCACCATAGGTTGGGAGGTCCCTCGGCATCCTTCTGGCTCCTCTCCCAGTCCCTGCTCAAAAATGGCTCCCTGGCGACACCGGGACCGAGTGTCGGGCTCTCTCTTCCTGACAGATGACGCTAGTTGTCATCAGGAAGAGAGAGCCCAACACTTGTAGCTTTAAAGAGACAATACCGCCGCTGTAATCTAAGTAAATCCCCCCCAAACTCCCCGGGGGGCAATCTGGGCAGCGCTTCAGTGTGAGGCAGGGCTATGAGCCGCAGCCCTGCCTCACACGCGTCTGTCAGCGGCAGATCGCCGCCTCTCCCCCGCCCCTCTGTCTTAGGGCAGCAAAATCCACGACCAAGAAAGTCGTGGATTTTGCAGGGGAGAGGGAGGGGGGGTGTTAGGGGGGATTTAGATAGTTTACAGCGGCGGGGATGCGGCGGTTTAGTTAGGGCTATTAGGTTAAACACATTTATTAAATAAAAAGATTTTTTAGACACTTCAGTGTCTCTTTAAGTACAAGTTTTCCCTCATTGTAGGTCCTCAGGAGCTAGTTTTACCTATTATTGAAATTCTAAATGTATTACTCAGTCAGATCTTATAGAATGCATATAATTTCTAACAAAAATGTACCATGGAAATGCTGGTGGTTGTCTGCAAGGCGTACATCTGATTCAGCCGCCGGGAGATTTGGGCGCAGGGTAAAGCCAAAAAACGGCTTACTCTGCTCCTGCACAAGTTCCGGGAGTGCCAATTACTACTCCCCCTCCAGGTCTTTAGTGGGGAAAGATGTTATGTCTTTTTGACGGCGCTCAAATTACTCACTATAGCCGTAATTCCTATTAAAGTCTACGGTGGTGCCGGCTGCGCCCAAATCTACCTGCGCTGTGTTTACAGCACTCGGTGTGCAAGAAATATTTCAGCTATAGTCTAGACTAGTACTGCCCTGCTCTTTCTATGGAGAGTCCAGGAAGGGTGAGACCATGAGAGAATAGCTCATTGAAAGAGCTCTTTTGCTTGGTGTAAAGCCAAGAGAAGTTTGTCTTAACCATGTATCTGTTTGCGTGGTGGAAGAATCTCTTTCTGGGTACTGGAGAATTCCAGAAAGCCACAGCGTATGTCCAAAACCTACCCACATGCCAAGACATCAGTTTCAAAGAGGATTATTTCTGAGAAAAAGTGAACATCTGTGTTTTGCTAAATATCTGATCATAGTAACTCAAAGGTCATATCCCTTGGTGGAGGCCTTTTGCTTGGCACAAAAAAAATTGTAGTTTCAGTTGAAAAGAATCCAACATGCTTGCATAGCTAAGTGCAGCAGAAACTAATTACCGATCTTCCGGGCCCCATCTTTTACACTTCCTGTAGCTTCCAGCTGCTTCCCGGCGCCCCCTGTGTATGGTTTCCGGCGTGTCACCTGACCCACATCAGCCGTGCATGGATGCCACAATGCCACCTGTTAGCTGCAGGATGCATAGAAGACTGTGCCCAGAAGATCGGCAAGTACTTTCTGCTCTAGCTTCTGCCCCCATTATCCCCCTCAGGAATGCCAGTTAGTTGAGACTTCCAGAGGCCTGAGTGCCAGATAACGGGGACTTTGCAGTACCAAACTTCATCTAATTAGGCTCCTCATATATTGAGTGACTTGTGGTTGGGAAGTGCAGATAGATTATATATATATTTTTTGCAATACTTTTTATTGAAATAAAGTCTTGCAGTATACAGGAAAACAAACTGTATCAGTATATAGATTATAAAAAAAATAAAATAAGAGTCATCCAAGCGACTAATTGTGCGAGATTACAATTTTGCCCATACAATAAATCAAGTGTATTCCACCACTCAGGATATATATGGTTAGTGCTGATCACCCACCTCCCTCCCCCTCACCAAGGCTCTCAAACAACCCCAACATGAGCCCACCAGAGAGGCACACCACATTATAAAAGATCCCAAGCGTTGGCTTATCTGAGGTGGGCAGTGGACCCCCAGACCCAGGGATCCCAAACTACAGAAGTGCAGATAGATTATTCTATAAATGAGGTGAGTAATACATTTGTGCAATCCAGGCCTCTGTAGCTGGTTTCAGTGTGTGTGTGCGCATCGACAAATTGATCTGGCGGGCAATTGTTATTAGCAAACGCGCTGGATAAATTAGAAGCAACTGCTTAGCAACACGACTGAAAGATGTTGCAGCTACAAAGTCTCTCATGCCATAACCTTACTGGTCTCTGATGTCTCTTATAGACTCTGGTGTTCAAAGCAGAATTCTATGCTTGACTTCCCGTGTCTGTACACCAGCTGCAGTAAATACGAGTGGTCCCACTTTCCGGCTGTAATTTTTTTCTTTTGGTTAATTTTGCTGCGCGGAGTTGCAGCAGGAGAAGTACAGTCAAGCTGAAGTGAGCAGTAGTAGAACAAAGAACCTTGACAAGACTTAAAGGATAGCGGCAACAATTTCACTTTAAAGTAAACCTCTGACTTATTGTAAGGAAGAAAATGGTTACTTGGGAGGAGGAAGCCTCTGGATCCTAAAGTGGCTTCCCCATCCTCAATGATCAGCCTGTTCCAGTGCTAGGATGCCTGAAGAGTGGCCTTCCGGTGCATGTGCACTAGTAACATAACGCTTGGTATGTGGCGGAAATAGCCGAGCCCCATTGCATCCGTGCTACTGTGCAGCTGCCATCAAGCATCGATTAGCTTTTTTTGGGGGGGTGGGGGGAATCCCAGCATGGGAACGGCGCTGCGGAGGACAATGACGAGGGAAGCCTCTTTAGGAACCAGAGGCTTCCCCCACCCGAGGTAAGTACTCCTAAGTGGTACTTTTCCGCTACAGGTACTCTTAGAACTGGTTTGTGTTGATTTTTTTATGTTTTCCTCTTTGTAATAGTTAATGATCTTGAGCCCTTAAAGTGATGCTGAAGCGAAAAAAAACGTATTATATAATGAACTGTATGTGTAGTACAGATAATTAATAGAACATTGGTAGCAAAGAAAAGGGTCTCATCTTTTTATTTTCAGTTATATCATTCTGTAATATTTGCAGTTTACAAACTACAATCTGCATTTTTTAACTATGAAACAGAGCAGAGCTAATGACCCCTTGAACTTCTCTGCAGTAAAATCTTTTCTGAAGTTGTCTTTCACTGTTTCTTTGATGTATGCGTGCTTCAGAAAATAGCACTGTATCCAGAGAGCTCTTGTGCATAGATAAGTGAAGTTTCTTAAAAAGATCCCGAGGTGGGCTCAAAAAATAGAAAATGTACTACCTCATCCGGGGGCTGAGCGGGTCAGGTAGCCTAAAAAAAATGCCGCTTCTGTGGGCCGCACTGGCCAACTTTCACTTTCACTTTCATGACCTATAGGTCACAATGCTGCAAGGAGAGACTGCGTGTCTCTTGCAGCATGCAGGAAGGTGGGGGAGAGGCAGGGGGCGCGGCCAGGGAGAGAGAGCTGCCCAATGGCAGCTTTGGAAGCCCTGCAGGAACGCTCCTAGTGGGCGTTTTGAACAGGGAATCCTTCTCCCTGTGTTTACCTCCGAAATAGCGATAAATATTATCGCTAATCTCGGGGGGCTATATTGGGGGCAGAGAGCGGCGGTTTGGGGACACAGAGGCATGTCATGAGACAGAGAACATGCCGCTGTGTCCCATCTGCCCACCTTGGGTTCTCTTTAACTCTTCCTGTACTGGAAACAATATGCTACTAATGCTATATTTCTTAGCTGTGCTACATATACAATTCATTATATCATACATTTATTTTGACTTCAGATTCCCTTTTAAATGAGAGCTGTGTAGCTCTGACTGATGATTCACTAGAGGTCATAAAACTCTTGCAATAAAAACTTTAAACTGAAGATTTCTAGGTTTTGAACGCCAAATATGGCTATGGGAAAAAAGTCCTATTAGGATTAGAGCTACAGATACAATTTTTTTTTTATTAGGTTATGTTTGCTGCAGGGCTGTGGAGTCGGAGTTGAGGAGTCGGAGAAATTTTGAGTACCCGGAGTCGGTGATTTCATAAACTGAGGAGTCGGATGATTTTTCTACAAAATCCACAGCCCTGGTGAGTATTCGACTAAGGAGTCGGAGTCTGAGCCATTTTGGGTATCCGGAGTCGTTTCATAAACTGGAGTTGGAGTCGGCAGATTTTTGTACCGACTCCACAGCCCTGATTTGCTGTAAAGTCAGCTATACGGGGCATCTTTAAATCTTGAGTCCAGAAGCAAATTTTTTTTTTTTTTAAGCAAAATTTTAATAGAACACTTTTATTTTTCATACCTAAAAGGTTTTGTAGAAGAAAGGTTTTTTCTTTTTTTCAAAATAAACAAGGAAATTCGTTCTGTACCAACTTATAGCCTGTTATTTTCACGTCAGCAGTCCTCAGCTGCCTTGCTCACTCCTACCAACGACTCTCTGTTAGACTGACCGACAGCCATGGCAGGCCATGATACAGCTTAGAGGTTAGACTTTCACTTACAAGAACCTCTTATTTTTCCTCTGCATGAAAAAGGGACAAGAAGTAGATTATATTGACTGGGTGTGTAGGCAGACAGCTGTTAGTTTCTATGGATCTGTGCATGTATCTGATCAGCATAATATAATTACCATAAATTGATCATCTGAAGCACTGTTCACTTGATTGGTTTAATTAATTGCCAACTGTGACCATTTCTTCTTTCCAGAAAAAAGTTATGGTACGCTGACCATTGTTTTGCATTATGACCACTTAGTTACCACTACTTAAAGTAGCATTTTTCAGCAAATTGGTTAACAGATTGAAAAACCACTGTTTAAGCCTATAATGTTCTCCACTTCCAAAGTGGCAAATGCTATTTGGTGATCTGTTGATTGCCAAATCAATCAGGGCTGTGGAGTTGGTACAAAAATCATCGGACTCCTAACTCTGACTCCTCAGTTTATGAAACCTCCGACTCCGGGTACCCACAATTGCTCCGACTCCAACCTCCGACCCCACAGCCTGAAATCAACAGATCTGTTTGTCCCTTTCATGTAGGATTGCCACAGTGAAGTTCATTAAATAAGGGTATGCCCCGTGAAAATATCTGACTTTTTTCAGTAAGATTGACAGTTGTGATACAATGTAACAAATATGCGCATTTTATAATGCTTAGTTCATTGTAAAATTTAAATAACCTAAATGCACATTTCATCAATGGAAAAATTAAGTACACCTTCTACATGTATCACTACTTCAGATACCTAAATGTTAAAACCAGGTGCAAATTATTAGGGAACTAGAAGAGAGGCTCTTGGAGGAACCTAGGTTATTTAAACCTCAGACATTACATTTGGCTTGCTCTCTGTTGTTGAAGTGTGTTACCACCATGCCTAAGTCAAAAAAAGCTCTCTGAGGCCATAAGAAAGAAGATTATAGCTGCCTAGGAGTCTGCAAAGGGATTTAAAAAGATCACCCAACAGCTGGACATCAGTTATTTTATTCCCAGGCAAATCCTCTACAAATGGAGAAGATATGAAACCACTGCCAGCTTGCTTAGGTTAGGCCATCCCAACAGACTCAACTGAAGGGCAGAAGATTTGGAATAATACCTCCAAAACACCCAGAATTTCATTAGCTCTCACTACTGTAGATGTACATGAGTTTCATTAGAAGCCACATAAATTAGATCAGCATGCCAGTAGAAAACCTTTGCTGCCTAGAAAGAATATGAAGACAATACTAAAACTTGTAAATGACACCAGGCAAACAGCACGTCTATGGAATCGTGCTTTGGACATATGAAGCATAATATCTGACCATACTTGAAGACCTATTTGGTGAAAATGAAAAGCGTAATTTTCCTTTAAGAACCTCGTTTCCGCACTGAAGGTTGTTGGTGGAAAAATGATGGTTTTGGTGGCACTTTTTCAGGCTCTGGAGAGCTCACCATCAAAGAATCCAGTATAAATTTTTCTTTATACCAGAAGGCACTTGAGATACCAGAAGATTGAGGATCTGTCAGAAGTGGACTTTGCACCGTCACAGTGACACAAAAGATTCCAGTAAATCCACTAAGAAATGCCTGAAAGTGAAACAGGGTTTGGGGATGGCTAAAATTGGGTTTACACTGGCAGCTGAAAACAACCAATGTGATTTAACTGATAAATTGTCCTATTTAGTTGCTGTGTGTTTTCATCCATTTGTCTATATATTGGGTCTACAACGCATACAATACTGCTGCAGGTAGTGTGTTGTGAAAAAGCTTTCAGTTATAAAGCATAGATGTAAACTTACCCATAGGGAATATGGAAAATTAATTCACATGCGCTGTGCCTCAGTTGTCCATTGCATTGAAAGCTGGCAGCAACTGACTTAAGTGTAAACAAGCTTTTAGGGCCCACTTCCACAGAGTGCGATTTTGAATTGCGAAAGTTCAAATAAGTACTGAAAGCAATGCAATTTCAATAGAATTGTTTCCAGTGAATGCATCTATTGTTGTCCACTCTGATCTGAAAAAAAAAACAGCTTGCTGCAGTTTTTCACACCACACATCCCTTTCCCATTTAATGATTGTCAAGTATGATAGATGCATGCAAATATTTGCATACCTTAGATGCATGTGAAATTTAATATCCTTGTGGAAACAGGGCCGAAGTCAGTCCAGATCTAAATCCCAAGGACATGCTGATAAGGTGCCCCTGCATCTAGCAATTTATGTGCAGATTCAACAGACAGATCTCTCTCTGATCAAATCAGAGAGAGATCTGTTGGCTGCCCATAAACTGCAGACCAATTCCTGGGAATCGGCCTCATGACTCAACATCTGCCACCTTCGTCGCTGCTCACCAAATGTAAATGTGACCCCCGTGCACGAAAAAACTTTACCTACTATAGCCACTCGGAGCTGCGGCCATACATCTTCCGCATTGCCGCCATACGTGGCTATGTTGGTAGCTGTTATGAGGTAGGGATCTGTTGACCTCACCACTGAGATAGAACCACTCCAGTACAGAATCTAAATGACCACGGGTCTTCAACAACACCCCCCTAGTGGAGATGCTGGAACACCCCCCTAGTGGAGATGCTGGAACACCCCCCTAGTGGAGATGCTGGAACACCCCCCTAGTGGGGATGCCGGACTTCGATGCCTAGTGCCCACCAGGTTGCACTTTAAGTACCTCAACAGTGATTTGGAGAACCGATGAAGCTGAAGAAACGTATTCCAGAAGACAAGCTAGAGTTCAGGACAGGAGGCAGACAACGGAGGTCGGGGTCACAGGCCAAAGGTCAGGGCGGGTGGAGATCAAGGATGGTCGAGGTCACAGGCCGAGGTCACAACAGGAGTTTAGGTAATATAAAGATAAGAGCACTAGTAACACTAGCCAAACTGCCAGAACAAGCAGCACTGCAGTGGAGGGCAGTGCTGCTTAAATACTGGTGGTAATTTAATCTGGCGCCAGAAGCAACGCTGTACGCCATGACGCCCTGAGAGGAACTACAAGACTCAGCGTTCCCCCGTGCGCATGCGTAGACACGTGCCCGGGAACGCCGAGAGCCACCAACACGGTGAGTATGACCGTAGCTATGCGGAAGATGTATTGGCACCACGGCGGGCAGCAGCGAACACGGAAAGTATTTTAACGCATGTGTACGTTTACATTTTGGGGACATATTGGCAGGGGGTTCTGTTTGCATCTGTCGCTCGTCCCGATCGCACATTGTTACCAATCAACCGCGTTGGCCCAAAGATTTCCCTGCTTGCTCAAGTGGTACATGTTACATTCACCCAACTTCGTCCTGAAATCTGTTGATTCCTTGATCGGGAATGCTTGTAGCAGCACTGGTTTTTATCTGAATTGATGGTCGAAGGGCTGCCAAATTATTAAATGTATGTCAACCTTTAATTGACACCTTCTGTGCATGGAAGAAATCCTTCCATAGTTGCCTGGCTGAATATTCTGTAAGATTTAACAGTTTTTAAAAATCAAAAACAAACGGTTGTTGGTTTCAAAAAAGTTCAATGCTGGTTATTAGAGCCAGGAAGCTGGATAAATCTGTAATTTCTTGTATCCGTTTTATTCTTTTCTGTTTCATCCCCATATATGCTGTATAAATTAAAGAATATACCGTAATACAGGCTTACATTTTCATGACTGCATGAGTATGTATGTGGCCCTGAAATTTTGATCTGGTTGAAAGACTGTCAGGACCATTTGTTACCGCATTGGCTGCTAAAAGTCTGTAATGTTTATGGCAGAGCAAGTTGCATGACAGATTGAATAACCTGGCAGACCCGAGTATCATGGCTGTGGATGCCATCAGGCCTTCTGCCTCTATATTTACATTCTGCTGGTGAACTCAGGGGATTGAAAGTGACTTGCACTTTCCCACTGAAGCACAAGGTAATAGTAATGGCCTTTGTATGAGACAGAAATGGGATCTACAGCTAGCAGAATGCGATGTCTATCCAACATTGATTTTTCTTTTTTTTACTCTTATTCTAAAGTGGATTGTGGAAATTGCCTTTTGCTGGTCAGAGAATGACTTCTACTTTTATTTCAGTTCCTCATATTTTTTCTTCTTCTAATAATAACGTTGACATTTGCACCAGTTATAATTCTTTCATGGTCTATAAATATGTCACTATGTTGGACTTTTGATATGCATTGTTTCACAAGCAACCGAGTTGAGTTGTGTACTTTGAGAAACTCCAAGCTCTGGTGAGGTCACACATCTGAATTCCTCACCATAAGGTGAGTTAACCTGGTTGTTTCAAATAAACATTAAAGCTCAATAAGTATCTTTTTTCTAAGCTTTACTTGTTCATGGCATTGTTTTTCCAAAGAGTCTATTGAGAGGGAGGGAACAAGTGGCTTGTCCCTTTTCTTGGCATCTTATGTAAGTCCATTATGCCAATCATCTGCCTTATTCCGCCCCACTGGTTCTTGCTTCACTGCTCCATGCCACGTACATGCAAAATGGTCTCCAGGGAAATTCTCTCGCTAAACCTAACCCTACTGTCACTCAGATCCCTCCCTCTATCTGTCAATCACTTGTTTCTGTCAGCTGATGCATAGCCATGTTCATAGCTTCACATATGCTGTCTATCTATCTTAGCCTCTGTCATCCTCTTGTTTTTGCATTTTAGGGTATAGTTGGGAGAGATTTTGAAAAATGCAATTAAATTTAAAAAAAAAGACCTCAATAGGGGGATTCACAACACCCAACTTGCACATATATTATAAGTAACAGAATATTAAAGGACCACTGTTGCAAAAATCTCAATTTAACATATATGTAAACCTATACAGATAAGTATGTTTCTTCCAGAGTAAAATGAGCCATAAATTACTTTTCTCCTATGATGCTGTCACTTACAGTAGGTAGTAGTGGATTTGTCCATCTCCTCATGGGGGATTCACAGGTTTTTTTTTTTTTTTTAGAAGCACTTAGTGAATGGCAGTTGCTCCTTCCAACTGCTAAAAAAAAGTGTGCAGTGATCATGGAGGCTGGCCAGCATCTTTTTATAAATCTTTTTTTCAGGGAATATCTTTATAAAGAATAAAGGCCATGCTGAGAATCCCCTATGTAGAGATGAATTATCCCAAAACCTGTCAGTAATGTCAGATTTCTGCTTCCTACTGTAAGGGCTGGTGCACACCGAGCGGCTTTTTGGGCGTTTTCAGATCCGCTTGCGGCTGCGGATCTGCTTGGTCAATGTATCTCAATGGGGTGGTGCACACCAGAGCGGCAGGCGTTTTGCAGAAACGAAAAATGCCTGGGTGAGGCATTTTTTGGATTTCGGATGCGTTTCTGCCTCAATGTTAAGTATAGGAAAAACGCAAACCGCTCTGAAAAACGGCACTTCAGAGCGGTTTGCCAGGCGTTTTTTGTTACAGTAGCTGTTCAGTAACAGCTTTACTGTAACAATACAGGAAATCTACTATACCAAAACCGCTAGACAAAACCGCAAAACGCTAGCTGAAACGCTACAGAAAAAGAAGAAAAAGCGTTTCAAAATCTGCTAGCATTTTGCGGATCTGCTAGCAGGTTTTGGTGTGCACCAGCCCTAAGTCACAGAAACATAGGAGAAATATATATATATATATATATATATATATATATATATATATATATATATAAGCCATCATAAATCTGATTTCTATAAAGGCACATTGACGATCAAATCAAAGAAGTCTCAGAATTTTTGGTATTTTTTCCATAATGAAAGTTGAAATGCTTTTTGGACTGCAACTATTATTTTTTTGTAACTTCTACTATATATATACATATACATATACATATACATATATATATATATATACATATACATATATATATATATATATATATATATATATATATATATATATGTATATGTATACATATACATATACATATATATATATATATAGTATTATATATAGTATATATATATAGTATATATATATATATATATATATATATATAGTATTATCTACTTGTATATGTGTTTTTTTTATTTCTAGGTTAGCATAGGCGTCACTTGATATAGATATATACATAGATAGAGAGATACATATATATATATATATATATATATATATATATATATATATATATATATATATATATATATATATATATATATATATATATATATATATATATATATATATATATATATATATATATATATATATATATATATATATATATATATGTGTGTATATATATATATATATATATATATGTGTATATATATACATACATACATATGTATCTCTCTATCTATGTATATATCTATATCAAGTGACGCCTATGCTAACCTAGAAATAAAAAAACACATATACAAGTAGATAATACTAGATAATACTTACATAACAGTTGTATTGCACTGACCACGTTATGATTCCTTTGAATTTTATAAAGGAAAAGCAGAGAATCCTATTCTAGGCAGTTTCCATCTTTGTTACCTTTTCTTTCAAACAGTTTTATTGAGGTTTTTCAAGAGAAACAGCTTGTGACAATACAAGGGAGTGACATGTCCCAAATAGCAGCTCATAGTGATTCTTATATGACAACATGTTATACACACAACACATTCAGCACAAAATTATTGGAATCAAGATAGGCTGCCTGCTGCAGAAGGCTGGGGGAGATCAGACTCCCATTGCAACTCGCCGGGCTTGCCAGCCCAGAATGGCTGGCACGCCCTCTAGGGGACAGTGGTTCTCGCCTTCTGTATATCTAACCTCGGTTCCTCTTAGGGAGGACCCAGACATAGTTAGGACAAACATAAGGGGAAAGAAAGAAGAAATAAAGAAAGAAAGGGGAGAGCCCTCAAGGGTGGGGGGGGGGGGGGGGCCGGTAGCCTGCCACAGCCCTGGAGACAATTGTCTTATTATAGTAGGTTACCTGAAGAAAAGTTAATTGTGACCAGTGATAGTAAGGTAGGTTTTCCAGGGATCCCAAATTTTGTCAACCTTGTCCCTTCTGTCAAGAAGGATTCCTGCTAGTTGTTCCTGGATCATAAAATTAGAGACTCTGGTTTTCACCTCCTCAAAAGGGACAAGTTGTTTCTTCCATGCCCTGGCAATGGTTTGCTTGGCTGCTACGATTATAAAGAAGGCTAGGGTCCCTTGGGATTTAGTGAGAAGGTCAATGGGAAAATGAAGTAATGCTGACCACGGGTCCCTATGGACTTGCTTATGAAAGACCGCCTGAAGCAGCCTATAGACTTTTGACCAAAAGCGGGAGAGCATAGAGCAAGTCCAGAAGGTGTGGAGAAGATCCCCTGGGGACTGGCAGCCTCTAATGCATAAGTTATTACCTCCCAGGTGGGCCAATCTTGAAGGGACCCAGTACCACCTCATCATAACTTTCAAAGAGGACTCGACTAAGCCTAGATTGATTGAAATATGGAATGTGTTTTTCCAGGCCTTGGCCCATTCTTCATTCGGTCTCGACCCCCTTAGGTCCAGTTCCCATTTTGTGACATAAGGATGCTTAAAGGATGGGCCAGGGTCCATGAGGAAAGGGTACAATCTACCTATCAGGCCCGCCCCCTCTGGATTGCGTAGGCAAGCTGACTCAAATATTGAGAGTGGAAGATCTGCATCTGGGGCATTTGCAAGTAGTGACTGGACCCAATGCCTCAATTGGAGGTACCTGAAGTATTCTGACCCTGGGATCTGATATTTTTCTTGTAAATAGTTCCAACTAACCACCTTTGCATCTTTAATCAAATGGTGAACCAGAAGAAGCTGCTTCGACACCCACCATTTGAAAGAAGCTGGGCTTTCCAGTGCTGGGGGGAATAGAGGATTGTCTATGATGGGAAGTAGTGGGAGGGTGGGGGATAAAAGTTTCTTGGAATATTTAAAGGTGTCCCATACTCGGAGACAATGTCTAAGGACCTTGCTCATAAGGGGCGGCCTCATTTTGGGAGGCAGCCAAATAGGGCATTGGACTGATTGTGGGGATACTGCCACTATATCAAAAAGGGACCATTGAGGCATTTCCGGACCTCTATATAGGCTCACTAGAGGGGCAATTTGTGCTGCCTGATAGTAGGCCCGTAAATTCGGGAACCCCAGGCCTCCAGAGTGTTTGGGGACATATAAAGTAGCTCTTGGTACTCTTGGTCTGGAAGTCCCCCATATAAATTTATTAATCCTGGATTGTAAAAGCCTCAGGAAATGGGGAGGGATCCATATCGGGAGCAGCCTGAATAGATACAATATTTTGGGTAGCAAAGTCATTTTTACAGAGTTGACACGGCCAAGCCACGATAACTGCATAGAGGACCATTGAGTGATATATTGGGAAACCTGCCTGGCCATAGTATAGTAGTTAGCCTGGAAGAGCGAGTTATAATTCGAGGTTAAGATTATACCCAGATATGGTAACTTGCTGGTAGATAACTGGAATGGGACTTCTTTACTCAGTAAGTCCCACTCCCCCGAATCCAAGGTGATATTCATTAAAAGGGATTTATGCGGATTGATGGTCAGACCCGATACCTGTGCAAACTCGTCCATGATAGTCAAAAGGGCGGGAACAGAGGTCCTGGGGCTGGAAAGAAAAAGCAAAAGGTCATCAGCAAAAAGATTTAGTTTGTGCTGAGACCCTGCTAACTCAAAACCATGTACCCCCTCTGTACTGCGTATAATCTGTGCTAGGGGCTCCATAGCCAGAATAAATAATATAGGTGAAAGGGGGCACCCTTGTCGGGTTCCCCTATTTATTGAAAAGCCGGGTGAGGAGAACCCTGCGTAATATACTTGGGCTGTGGGTTTTGAGTATAGGGCCTGGACCCAGCCTTGAAAGGGGGCACCAAAGCCCCAGCGGTGGAGCAAGAAGTACAGGTAATCCCAGGAGATGGTGTCAAAAGCTTTATATATATCTATGCTTAAACAGACACCAGGTATTTTCCTGTCTCTCAAGCCCTCCAACACCTGGATTGCTCGATATACCGCATCAGACGCCTGTCGGCCTGGGACGAATCCCACTTGGTCCTTGTATATTATTTGGGGGAGGAAGCAGTTAATACGGGCAGCTAAGATCTTGCTCAGAAGCTTGATATCCACGTTAAGTAGTGAGATTGGACGGAAGATCTTCATCTCAATGGGTTCAGACTCGGTTTTAGGGAGCATCTTTGTTACCTTTTGACCTCCTGACATAATTTCCTCCCTCACTTTTTTTCCTCCTCTTGCTAATTGTGTATTCGTTACCCGCCCTCCTCCCAGAGTCTTCAGACACTCCCACTGAGGTCTATACTAGGAAGTGCACTGTCTTATGTCATTAGAAGGAGAGGAGGACTATATGATAAAGACCCCCAGCATGCAACTGTTTGACAATGGCATTTAAATGGCCAGTGCTCCTAAGGTATGTGATAACTCTAAACCATAACAGCAGAAAAAGTTTTGAATGCAGGATTAGCATCTTTATCACTTATTACACTCAGACCAGTTACTGTTGAAATTTGATTTTTGTGGTGACAATCCCACTTTAAGTATTGACTGGTTAGATCTCCTGGCTGTCCAGCAAACTCTCAGTAACTTTCTCCACACCCACAATTCAAAAGCATCAGTTGTTCTATGCCTAGCTTATTTATAGTCTAACTTTCACAGCCATGGTACTACTAGGAAGACCATGGCTCTAACTATCCTGATCTTTGTTGGTAAAGTGACAGGTCTATTCTTTAGTATCTTGTTCCAGCTTGCCATAGCTTTCCTCCCAAGCAACAAGCATCTCTTAACCTCATGGCTGCAGTCACCATCTGCAAAGAACTTTAATTCCAAGAAGCAGAAAGCTGTTACTTTTACTATTTTTTCCCCATCTATTTGTAGTAGATAGTAAATTAGAGCAGATGACATGATTTTAGTTCTGTAGATGTTAGGCAGTAGACTTAATCTAAATCATGTACTTCACAATGGAATATAATAATAATCCCATATATTAGAATATCAAGTTATTGTATACAAAATAATAGTTTGACTCTTTATGAGTTTAAATGATGCCCCAACATCTTGCAAATTTGTTGAAGAAAAGGTATACCTTGAACCTGTTGTGCAGGACCTGGCTGTAGGCAGGTTGTGGCTGCCACTGGTTCTGTGGGTGGGGGCATGGTTATGGCAAATTGCTTGAAGGGCATCCATGGTTATAATTACTAGGTGATTCCCGGTGGTGATGATCCTGGGATTTTATCTGATTGCCATATGGAGTCGGGACGGAATTTTTGCAATTTTGGGGCTAATTGGACCATGCCTTGCAAGGATTTTTCGCCTTCCTCTGCATCAACAGGGATATATGAGGGTGCAGGCTAGTGTTGTACTTTATTTTCTGGTTGAGCTTGATGGACGTATGTCTTTTTTTCACCACAAATAACTATGTATCTGGCCTTGAACAAATTACCTTGTGACTAGGTGCAGGTATTCCCATTTGATTGTATTGAAGACTTTTGCCAATAGCCTATTATCGTTAAAAAATGTTTGTTTTTATTATTGTTTGAATTTTTGATATTTAAACTGCTATTGTCTCCTGCCTGAATCATCCATTGATCGAGGGGAGTTTTGACAGCCTAACCGGAAACCACTTTTTCTTTGTCGTTTACCTAATGGATGTGCTGGTAAATATCGACCAGTCTTGAACATGTTGTGCAGGAGCTGGCTGTGGGCAGGTTGTGGCTACAACTGGTCATGTGGGCGGGGCATGGCTGTGGCTGTTCATATAAGTGGACATGGCCGGTGAGTACTCCAGCTCTGGTTCTCCTGTTTGCCACTGCCTGTTCCAGAGCCCCCTTCTCTATTTGCACCCATGGGGACTTGTCACGGGCAAAATATAAGATGCCAGACTCATCACGCACATGGTTTGGCACTCATCTGATCGTAGCCCTTCCAGAAAATTGACCAGATTGAACAATCACCTCAAAGATTGCCTTCTGATCCCCTAGTTCCTAGGCCAGTGTTTCACAACATTATTATAGCATTGCACTCCCATTATGAATGGCTATGTAGGCCAAGTCACCCCCCCCCCCCATTTTTATTATTATTTATATATGGAATATTAGATCTTTTCATATCAAGACTTAATATAGATAAGAGATAAACAGATATGAGACAAGTTCAAGTACCCTCTGAGCCCAACTAAAGTACACCTATTATGTGTTGAGAACCTAGGTGAGAGGTGCGCAAAACATTTTCAGCTGTGGGCCGCATTCCTTTACCGACCCGTATGCCTCATGCATTCCTTTCCTGTCTTCTCCTCCCTCAGTGACGTTTTCCATGGCCACAACAGCGTCACATGGCACAACAGCATGTACTGACTGTGTGTCACGTGGCCATGAAGATCAGCTTTGGAAAGTGCGATTGGGTGAATTCAACCTATTATCTATTATTACAGAATGCACACAACTTTGCAGGGTGGGAAGGAGGAGAAGAGAGTAAAACAATCTTTCGGCAGGCCGGATTTGGCTTGCTGGCCATAGCTTGGCTAGCCCTGAACTAGGTCCTAGGCCTTACACAGCACTCCCTGACTCTATGGTGCTTGTGGTCAGGCCCATTAGCTTACAGGAAAAAAACAGTAGTCAGTTTAGATGGGAAAATAAGGTTTAGTTTTATTTCTTGTTCTTTTTTTAATTCTTCCGTGTTCATACAATTGTGCTTTTTGATTTGTAGGCACCAAAACAGAATTTTGATCGCACTTTCTATGTCAGATATACTTTATTTGCCTCATGCCTTAAAGGAAGCAGAAGTAGAAATATCTGGGAAACCATTCATATATTTTCAAATTGCATGCCTAAGGTCCGCTTATGGTATCTTCATTGGTGAAGAAGTGGAATTTCTTATGAAATATGTAAACAAGAGAAGCAGAAGAAACTTATTTTATTACGCATGTGAAACTAAGAAAATAAATTCCTGTACAGATAATATTCAGTCTTCGGCTTTGATGTTTTTGTCAAAAGTTACTTGCAAATGTGAAATGGTTGAGATCAGGTATTGTATATTCCCTGCAGGCATGGGTGGTTGAGTGGGAAGGGAAAGTAATTGCACATTCCTTACAATACTGCTGGTTTGGTGGGGGAGGGAAGTGGCTTGGTCAGGTGGGAGAACCTTGCCTGGTCAGTATTGTTAGAATAGTGTACACTTATCTCTGCTACGGGTTAAGTATAAAATACTTTACCTGTCCGCTGTCACCTGCCGTGGTGCTCATTCATCTTCCACATTGTCTCTCCATGTTCCTGCCGGAATATAGCATGTGGGGCCTGTGTGTGACGTCACATGCACTATGCAGGGCTGTGGAGTTGGAGTCGAGGAGTCGTAGCAATTTTGGGTACTTGGAGTCTGATTTGGTGGTTTCAGTATAATGAAGAGTCGGATGATTTTTGAACCAAATCCTTTGTAAAAATTAGACTACTGAGTCGGAGCCGAGGAGTTGGAGCAATTTTTGGGTACCTGGAGTCGGTGGTTTCATAAACTGAGGAGTCTGAGTTGGATGATTTTTGTACTGACTCCACAGCCCTGCTACGTTGACAGCGAGTGTGCACAAATGTGGAAGCAGAGGATGGATGAGCACTGAGGCGGGTGACAGCGGACAAGTAAAGTATAAATGCATGGACGGGGCACATTTACATTTGAGGGGAATGCTCTGGGGATTTGTCACATTCATCACTCATCCCGATATCGCATGTTGTTGGTGCCGTGTGATTGATTGACCACATCGGTCTGAGATTTCCCAACATGTTCGATCGATACCTTTGACCAATTCCAGGCCGAATTTGGTCGAAGCACCAACTTGCATGTGATTCGATAGTATTGAATCAGATGGTTGATTTCTTGCCAAATCGCTAGATGTATGGCCACTTTTTTTTTTTTTTTTTTTTTAACTCGGTTTATTGGCAAGAAATAATAGAGAGTTATACAATAATATGCACATGGCATAGGATAATTATCGCTCAAGAGAGGGGTTAATTTACAGAATCAATTTGTTACATAATAGGAGTCCTGGCCCAATGGGGTAGATAGGCCACAGTTCCACTGAGTATTGTTTACACCTAAAAATCCTACAAATCATAAGTATTTTTTAAAGAGAGGGACCAAATTAAGATAGTACAGGGATTGGTACGATGTGCCCAGGTGTAAAATGGCCAACTTTGAAGTCCGGAGTTTACAAACAATTAGAGTGAATTCTTTAATACTCTGTTTATAACCCCTCCACAAATTCTAGTTTCTTAGAAAACTAGTTCATTGTGGCAAGATTGTCACTTTAGTCTCTATTGAGAAGATTGTCTTTTAATGCCTGTATGTTTTGGAGTTTTGCACACCTGAGAGTGGATTAGATATGGTCTCATATTTGATCTTCTTTTTCCTGTGCTGGTTGGAGAGATGTTTAATAAGTCCTGTAAGTTTTCATAGAATTCTCTAAATGACAATGTGATGGATTCACTGCAGATATGTTTGTGTTGCTTGTCATTTACAGTGTGAAGCACACCATGTGCTGCTTTTCCTTAGCCCTAGCTAAGAGTCAAATTCATCTGTTCATGTATTTGTGATGTGTTTGCACCTATTTGCTGATTTTCTGTCGTAGCTTTTTCAGGTCCAGGTTAAAGCCTTGTAGACATGCTAGATAAAACTTGGTCGAAGCAACTGATAATGACCATCTCTGCCAAGAGTCAATCTTGTGCACAGCAGCCCTTGGTCCCTCTCTGGTTGTCCCCTCCGGTCCTCCAACGACCTTTGCCTCACTGGCCCACGCATTTCCCACTCCCACACGCGCCTGCAGGATTTCTCAAGAGCCGCCTCCACCCTCTGGAACATCAGAACTCCCTTTTTCAACACATTCAAGCAAGCCCTCAAAACCAACCTCCTTTAAGATTGGCTACTCGCCCCCTACCACACAGTAGCTCTCTACTGAATATTTATTCCACAGTCCTACCTAGTGTTTCCACTCCCCCTTCCCTTTAGATTGTAAGCCTTTGGCAGGGTCCTTCCCTATTGTAGTCTACGTGACCGTGTGCTCCTTCCCTATGACAGCCTCGTACTTGTATTACTGGGCCTATCTAACCAGCCCAAAATTGCATGATCATGTATCTTGTACTCTGTTTGCCTTGTATAGCTTTGTCCTATGTTGTATAACCTTGTTACATCTGTCATCCTTATGTCATTGTATATATTTATTGTCCAGTGCTGCGTAATATGTTGGCGCTTTATAACATGTGAATACGTGTAAATTGAAGTCAAGAAGTGGGTATTATTTCTGTACATTGTCTAATGAATGGCTATAGCCAAGATAATTACGTTGAGGTCCTAAATGGTCCCATCTTATGTATGGGGTAAGTGTAGTCTAGGAGAAAAGATAGTTTGAGATATCCTCCCTATGGTCTGACTATGACTGGCGGGTTTTAGGGAAAACATTATTGGGTTTGTTAGTTCAAACTTTGTTTAGTGGATAATTTAGGCTGTAATGTCCTGGTTGGACACCACCTTTAACATAGGGGACCAGGGTTTGAATTCTGGTTGAAGCCACTAACTATTCAGTAAGGTGCCTTTGGACAAGACGACCTCTTATTTCAATGTGGCCTACTAAGAGTGTTGAGTGGCTGCAGCTCCTTTTTGTTTTGTTTCTGTAGTGCAGCTGTATGCTGTATGGATTTTTGCTGGCGCTGCTATGTGTTGAATCAGCCTATGTTTAGAGTAGATATTAATTTGGCTACAAAATGCTACAATTTGGAAACCTCTGAACAAAAACCACGATATATGTGCCGTAGTTCTAGCTTTAATAGGGGTATAGGAAAAACAGTTGGGGAATAAGAAATGATCATGTCCATGTCTCAGGATTCCTGTAATATGGGTCCATGGTGAGAAGTTAGTGGGCGGGTCAATAAGCTAAATGCACTGAGCATAATAATTTCTGAAGGGACTTGCATTAATCTATAGAATATCCATCTGGGCCCAGTGCTTTTCCAGTGGGGATTTGAAGATGGCAAGATGGTCACTTTAGTCTTTATTGAGGAGATTGTCTTTTAATGCTTGTATGTTGTGGAGGTGTGCGCACCTGGGTGTGGATTAAATATGGTCTCATGTTTTGTCTTCTTTTGCCTGTGCTGGTTGGAGAGATGTTTAATAA
Organism: Hyperolius riggenbachi; assembly: GCF_040937935.1. Classification (NCBI taxonomy): domain Eukaryota; kingdom Metazoa; phylum Chordata; class Amphibia; order Anura; family Hyperoliidae; genus Hyperolius; species Hyperolius riggenbachi. Next base: position 90,851,160 of record NC_090648.1, read on the forward strand.
GTCCTATAAGTTTTCATAGAATTCTCTGAATGACAGTGTGATTCACTGCAGATATGTTTGTGTTGCTTGTCATTTACAGTGTGGAGCACATCATTTGCTACTTTTCCTTAGCCCTAGCTAAGATTTAAATCCATTTGTTCCTGTATTTGTAGAAGGTGTATTTGTAACTATTTGCTGCCTTTCAGGTCCAGGTTAAAGCCTCGTAGACCTGCTAGATAAAACTCGGTCAAGGCAGCTGATAATGACCATGCCTGCCAAGAGTCCATCTTGTGCACAGCAGCCCTCGACCCCTCTCCGGTGCTCGGCCAGAATTTTGCCTGGCGGATCACCTAGGTCAAGAGCATTTTTTTACCTAGTTATCCGGCTCCTGCGTAATATCACTCTCGTACCACTCTGTCTGTGCAGCCTTGGCCCAGTCATGTCGTGTGTCGGGGATCGGGTCCTAATACCTGATTAGCAATATGTATTTAGCATCTGTATGGGGGTCAACTCTGCAAGACTTGTATGAGTGATGGCTAATTTGTGCTGGCGTTTGCGAACCTGCGACTTTTCGATCAGTCACTCCGACGCCAATCTTTTTAGTTTTTTGCTTTGGTCTGATCTGCCTGAGGGTTCCCCTGACAACACTTTTTTTCTGTGTTTCCCAGCTTACTATGGAAGGAGCATTACTGACTGTATCATCTTTGAAAATTACAGTTTGTAGTGCTGACCTTGTCTTTGAAGGGAATGTCATTAGTACTCTAGTAGAGTGAACTTTGAAGATTTCTCTCTGATCATCAGGTCTTAGAAAGTAGGTTATGATCAGAGTATGAAATTATGCTAAGTTTAAGTTCCCCCAAAGTAGAAAAAATAAAGCCTGTATTGGTGCATGAGTAATGTGGGAAGAAATAAAAAGTGCTGTCTAGGATGAGGCTGTACCCACCAAATATCGCTTAGGGGCCTATTTTGAAGTGCATTTATTTCACATATGAGATACTGGATTCTCCCTTAAGAATATGCACACCCTTTTTATTCATAGAACTTGGCTGTTGGGTTGTTCCAAACTTCTAGAAAAACTGACCACAGTTCTTCTGTGTATTTAGTCTGTCTCAGTTGTTTTTGTCTCTTCATGTAATCAGACAGACAGAGACTCAGGGCCTGATCCAATTTACGTTGGGCTTGAACTAATTCACTTTTTTCTCCTAAGTGATAATTGTTCATCTTTTGTTTAAAATAACTGCAGAACTCTGCAATTGAAAAAGTACCAAAAAGTAGGTGAAAAAGTACTGTCAAATATTATTGTGAGTATTTTCTTGCTTGCTGGTGGCTTTAAGGGCCGTTTATTAACATGTGGAAATGTCACCTAGGAGAACACTTGGGAGAAAAGGTGAATAAGGGCCCATGTTGTTAAGGTCAGGGATTGCTCATTTTGTGGAGGATAGTCCTTTGTGATTTTTGGCTTGTTCTTTTCGCTGAGGATAGTTCTTTATGACTTCTTTATGGCTGTATGTGAGGGGCCATTGTCCCACTTCTGATTAATTTTGGTGTTGATCAGACACCTCCCTGATGGTACTGCATAACAGATAATTATCATTCTGAGGAAGGATGAGCTGGCGATTCTTTGGATGCTGCTCTCCATCTTCCAAACACTCCTGCCTTTAGGGCAGAACTTTTCTTGTAGTGAAGACAGACGTGTAGGGAAGATGGAAAGCAGTGTGCAATGCACAACACGTCACACCTCCTCCCTCCATAGCAACAGCGGCATTGCTAGCCTCTAGTCTAGTAATATGTCCACCTCTCTATCCTTGTCCATGAAGGTTTGCTGCACTGTACTGCCAACAACAATTCCTTGTACGATCCTGTACTTGGCGAATGAAATCTATTCTGATTCTATCCCAAAATATATCCTGATGGATGGAGTACCATTCAGAAGGTGACAGGTTGTGTACATATGTATGAAGCTTAAACGCACAGAGGGAACATGCTTGTTTTTTATAAGACTCAAGGGTACTTACGTATTATCCCATCTGGAAAGTTTGTCACTTTTTTTTTACTTTTTTTAACTTTATCGGTTAGCCATTAAAATGTATTACTTTTACAAGACTTTGTTTTTTTTCTACCTACATATATTGTTTGGCTAACACGGTACAGAAACATTTTTACTACCATCGGCTTTTTGTTAAAGTTCTGTTTGACCCCCCAGCCAGATCTAACCATTTTTGGAAAGCTGAAAGTCCCGTCATTCCTTTGCACTGGGTCCCGAGTCAATGCGATGCCCCATTCCAAGTTGGGGGGTTGGGAGATGAGTGTCCCCTGCATTTTGCTGCAGAGAACACAGTGGAATTGAGTTTCTTGCCCATGACAGTAAGACAGAGAGGAGACGAGGGTGCATAGCTACGCTGCTCCTTCATCTGTAATGAGACCCAGTGCACTTGACATAAGTTTTAAAGACACAGATTTGTGCTGCGAAGGAAGAAGAACTACCGGGTGTGCTGCTTATCATCATGTCGGGTTCGATCCGTACTTCTGTAATTGCACTTTCTGCAGCCAAGTTCAGGGGACACCCCTCCTTCAAAACCCCATAACTTGGGAACTGAGCATCATACCAACTCGGGACCTGGTGCAACAGAAAGCCGGGACTTTCAGCTTTCCAAAAATGGTCAGATCTTCCTGGGGGATCAAACAGAACTTTAACAAAAAGCTGCCAAACTTTCCAGATGGGATAATACGTAAGTACCGCTTCAAGTTGCTCTGTGTAGATTTCTAATTGATAAATATAAAAATATCTTACCTTTATTGCATTTTCTTATGGCACCTAACTCCCTATCCCATGGGTCAGGTAGTGCTTTGTAACAACATAAGAGAATCTGGGATATGTAATGTAAAACGCTAGTGTTGTGTTTGTGTGGTCTAGTATATATTCTCTTGATATGGAAAGGCTGTATGTGCCATTGGATGTATCCTCACGTTTACTGCTTAAACTGGGCTCTTTGTGTTGAAACTTTTAAGTGGCTGAAATTTAAAAAAGAAAAAAAATGCCTGGTGTTTCCTCCCTACTGGAAAATTCATGTCACCTAAGAAGTGTGTTTGTTAGCCACTAAATCACTGCAAAATATGCATAGAACAGTAGTTCAAAATGAGTACATTTTCAAGTCCAGAGGTGTGAGCAATGCCTTATCTATTTAACATAACATTCAATAAAAATGTGTTTTCCTAGTTATTATTGTCCACACAGTAACTATATTTGCTTTTGTGCACAATTATTATTGTCCATTTACAAATTACAAGTTCCCAAAGTACAGTTTATCTGCTCTGAAAGCTGCCATTGCAATTTATTCATAGCTGCTAAAAATGATAAATTAACATCTTCTTGTGAGCTCTTCTGAACTGTGTGCCTGCTTGAAGCAGAAAGCTCGTTTTCAGCACAGCTAAGAATGTAACAGAGGAATGTAAACAAAAGATAATATTATCCCCCTCTGATGCGGATTATGAGCTGAAGGCGGGAATGGGAGGGCATGGCAGGAAACTTGGCTGCAAATTTAACTTTAGCCAATAATCTAGTACAACAAGGAGAGCAATGAACAGAGGGATGTGGATTCAGTATTACCATACCTCTGTACTTACCTTAGACTTACTTTAATTGCAGGAACTGCTGTTTCTTATGTTACGTAGTCTGCATGAAAATATCGCTTCACACTCCTAAATGTCCCCGTGGTTTTACCACCAAATAGTTGACAACAGTACTTTTAGTATTTTACGTGTTTCCTTATGAAAGCTTACACCACAATATTGCAGCATAGCAGAATCAGAATCCGCTTTATTCACCAAGTGCACATGGAATTATTTATGGTATACACTGCATTTTGACAATATTAAAACAGCAATTTGACTATTTCAGACAAAGACAAAGGGGGGCTCACAGCAGGGGATAAAAGGAGGTGGAGCTGAAAAGTTATAGAGTTGTACTTGAGAGGGCGCTAGAGTTCAGGAGAAGTACAGCTTGGGAAATGGAGGAGTTCCTATACCTGGCGGTACTGATAGAGATGGTTCTGAGGTGGCAGCCGGAAGAGAGGCGGGTAAAGTAGTGCCTGCCAGGGTGGGAGGGGTCATTCAGTATCTTGTTTGCCCTGGACCTCCTAGCATGCAACAGTGCCCCACATCAGAAAGAAATGGTCAAGATCATATCTATACACATTTACCTTTGGGCAGTTCCTGAGAGGTGTACGCTGAAAAGGGGTGCCGCGGGAATTTGGGCACGGAGTGAAGCTGCTAGAAAAATATTCTACTGTTGGGAACTTACTAATACCGATAGTAGAATATCAGTAATTTTTCTTATATTCAACGATCGCTTTTCTTTACCATCTTATCACACTAACCCTCCCTCTATTTACGCCTAACACTAACCTTTGTGACTGATTTGGTAATGATTTATTTTGTGACGGCTCAGTAGTGGGTACACTTATGTCTCTCTTGGTGTGTTAATATTATTACTATAATACTTTGTAAAGATTTGTTTATTCTTTGCTAATATAACATAAAGGATTTCCGAGAAAACCGTATGTAGTCGTTACTTTTTTATCTTCATTATTGTATGATGCCTTTACAGCTATGTGAGTTGATAGTGTACTAGCTAAGGGCTCTGCCTCTTACACCGGAGACCTGGGTTCCAATCTCTGGTCTTCCTGTTCCGTAAGCCAGCGCCTATTCTGTGAGGAGTCCTTGGGCAAGACTCCCTAACTCTGCTACCTCCTATTGAATGCGCCCTAGTGGCTGCAGCTCTGGCACTTTGGGTCCGCCAGGAGAAAAGTGCGATATAAATGTGTCTTGTCTATGTTTAGGTTAGAAAATAGCTTTTTATAAAAGAACTGTGTTTTCTTTTCTTTTGTTTGTTGTTGATCAAATCTTCTAACTTTTCTCATTTCTGTTTTGTTTTTGTTTGTTTTTTTTCCTTTTTCTCATTACTACTTACTTTTCTCTTGCACCTTCTTCCTTTTGGTGCCCATGCTTTGGAATGCCCATTTTGCCACTACACAACTTTCAGATCTTCCATCCTGCTGTTTTTTGACATCACCACGGCGTGCTAGATATCATCCTTCACTCTGCTGTCCTCCATTTTTTCCTTATTGGTTCACCACTTCCTTCTCTTAATATTGCACCTCATGGAAGACGTTCACCCTTCATACCTGCCTGGACAGGAAGATGTGGATGTGCCCTACTCACTGCCATCACTTGGGCAGAATGAAGTTTGTGCCCCCATGCCATGCCCCGGAGGTGTGGAGATTGTGCTTGTGGGTGGTGGAGAACCAACAGTTGGTGCATATCCCGAAGAGACCGGTGTCCTCCCTTCCTACTCCCACATTGGCTATCGAGAGGAGAGCAGAGAAGGTGAGTAGGGCGGGTCTGTTCTCTTTAATATACTTTTTAAATTAGTTTTATTGGTGATCTGTATCATACGTCTGTACAAGGGTCAGTTCAAATTTGTTTCAAAACCATATCCGTGACTCCGTTTTGGGGGCCGGACCAAAACCGGAGCCACGGATACCAATGTTAAAAATGGCAGTCTTTACTGAATATAAATACTTATCCGTGGGCGATACGGGTTGAAAAACTGAATGGAGGGTCTGGACTTGTCGGGACTTCACGGACTCCGGACTGGACTTCACGGAGCCCGGATACACGGAGGGGTAGTGGCAGGCAGTGCAAAACCGGATCTCCCTCTACATAGACAAAGAAACGGAGGGAGATACGGATTGCCTACTACCTGCTCCTCCCCTCCGCAGATATAGGCTAGGGGGGGAAGCAGCCAAGACGGGTGCAGCAGGTACAGCTCACCCGGGTCCCCCCATCCCCGCTCCCCCTCCAGCTATTTGCGCAAAGGTAATGTATGCAGCGAGCGGGGAAGCTTACCTTCCTTCCTCCGACAACTGAAGTATAGAGGGCGGCATTGCAGGAAGTCACGCGGCGAGCGGTGGAACGCAAGGAAGGAAGTGCTTCCCTGCTTGCTGCATACATTAACATTTGCAAAAATTGATCCAGACACAGATCCAATCTGGAATGGCTCTAGTGTGGACCGAGCCTAATTCAAGCCAGTAGTGCAACAGTTCTTCTACCACTACCACTGAGCATGCATGGAAAGATTTTTCTTTGCTACCAAAAAAATACAATAAAAGTCCATCAGTCCTTACTGATGTCATTAAAGGACACCTGACCTGAAAACAAACCTGTAAAATAAGCATATGCACACAATACTGACCCCTTGCAGACTCCATCCAGCATCTTCTAATGACCCTCTGTTGTCCTCTTTGGCCGCCGCTCCTTTTTCAAAATCCGGCACCTCCATATTGAAAATGGCTCTGACGCCGGAAGACCTTCCAGGGCCAGCAGTTCTTCAGCATCAAAATGCTCATTCAGGACACTTGGAATTGAGCTTAGTAGGGCAGAGAGGGGCTTGAATGGGGAAGGAAAGGGGGTGTGAGTGGGACGGACAGACACCAGAAGCGTGCCTCTTCCTATTTAAAAGTTTGACTTTCTCTGGAAGTGAAAAAATTCTGCTGGGGATTACAGGGGCAAGGGGGAGCGCACACAGTAACGGACAGTGCATAGAGGTATATACCAGCGCATAGAACATACCTCTGTGCTTAGTTTAAATAATTCAAAGTCGGGTCAGGTATCCTTTAAGGACATGCAATAGATATGATCGTTTTTTTCCAGCATAATGTCTTCTTTATATTTTCCAGAGGTCATCTTTCAGGATTGTACAATATTTTCTCTCAACACAGGGAACACTTTGATGAACATGTAAAATGTTTTCTGTGGCACCAGATACTCAAACTACTTTCAACTAGACATGAGAACCATTGTGGTTTATTTTCTTATACTTGCCTGTTGTCCTAAGTGAGTGGCCATATTTGAGAAGGCCAGTGTGTCTATGAATGTACTTTACTGGGAGATTGTCCTGGACGTTCTATTTTCTCTGATCCTTGATGGCCACAATGTCTACACTCTTTAGTCCACCCTGAGGAATTGACATGGCTCAGTGCACTTTTGTAAAATGTTTTGTATCGAAAGACCACACCGTTTTTAGAAGAGGCCAAAAAACATCTAATATACCATCTTAAAAAACTGTAGGTATGATTTTTTTTTGTACTTTGTACATAGGAGCCATAACTTGCCTTGCCACTCAAGAACTCCAAGAATAAACATTCACTCAAAGTTGTGCAAAGTGCGATTCTTTTTTTCACATATGATCCTTATTATTTTTGTTCTACCTATTTAACTGCATTTTTCATTTTATAATTCCTTGTTCACTATTTGGCTCAAGTTAAGTTTTTATATTCATTAAATAGAGCATTAATATTGTGTTATCAGTGTAATTTATTGAATATATATTTTTAAAGTGCCTGAAATGGGGCTTCAAAGTATTCTTGAAGTGGGGATAAATCAGCATTATCTTTTTTTTTAAATCTTCATTAGTATAGAGGAGTCATCCACGGTGGCAAGCTCTGTTGATACCTGGCTGTTGGAGTCATTATCTAGAGCATGAGGTGGATAAGGTCCCTTTCTCTCATATCTTCCCACGTACTGATATAAATCCTTCCACTCTCCTCATCATCATGCTTGGTGAAGGGAAGGGTAGCGAGGACAACTAGGTGACTACTTCTTTTTTTCGCTGGGTTTGCCCAGGGCTTGCCAGAGTGGATATCCCCACTAAACTAGAGAGGATTGGCAGAGTAATACGAGCAGGAGCAGTATGAGCAGTGATATGAGCAGGAAGGAATTGAGAACTTTTGTTGCTTCCAGAAATGTAAGGATTGTCACTTGATCTGACCCTTTACATTGATATTGGACAACAGTCCCATGTTTTTGCAGCTCCACTGTGCGATTTAGCGACTCCTGGTTTAGATTTTCCACAACAGAGACAGATGCCTCTTTCTGCTACCCTTTCCATAAACGTAAACTGAGAAAGCCAAAACACCTCTTCATGTGCTGTGATAGTTGTTTGATTGTGTTTAGCTAAAATGCATATAAAGACCGTACCAGCTTTAAACATTTAAGATGCTTATTACCACACATGATTTCTCTATCAAGTTGGACAAAAAAAAATAGGTTTTTAGCCTGGGCAAGGAGTATGGGTACATCAGGATGAGACATCTATCATTTCACCCTGTGCCCAAATTTGCCTGTGCCTTCTTTTTAATATATGCATTCGTGCTTGGGATTCCAGTTTGCTAAATTTGTTAGGAGTTTCCTCTAAAGTGGCTGGATAGTCTGCTGTTTAAGTGTTCTGCCTCTTACACAGGAGACCAGGGTTCGAATTTCTGCTCTACCTGTTCAGTAAGCCAGAACCTATTCATTAGGAGACCTTAGACAAGACTCCCTAACACTACCACTCCCTATAGAGCTAGTCCTAGTGGCTGCAGCTCTGGCGCTTTGAGTCCATCAGAAGAAGAGTGCGATATCAATGTTCTGGGAAAAGATTGGCAGCGCTCAATCAAGCACTGAAATCTTCCTGTTCTTTAGCAAATGTGTACACCATTTATGGCTAGCAGCCTCAGGTTCATACTATGTTTTCACTGTCAGCTAGTGGTTAGGTCTCTTCCGAGAGCGCACATTATCGTCGTGGAAGAGTCTAGTACTGAACAATCAGTGCACAGGCTGTCCTTGAAGCCAACGTCCTCCTTTGCTGCCTCTGTTTTGAATGCAAGTTGTGTAATCTGCCCGTGTGTGGGCTCTGCACATCAATGCAGCTGGTCAACTTGGACGCAGCCTGTATTTGGAAGCGCTGCCAATATCTCCTGCGATATAAATGTTCTGTGTCTGTGTCTTATGATGTTAACAATGTTTTTCTACAAACACGGTTTTTCCTAAGATGTGATACACCACCATCAGGACCTTTCAGTTTTTTTTTGTATATTTTAAAATTCTTCAATAAAAACAATGGAACAGAAATTAATTTAAAAAAAAAAAAGGGGGGGGGGGGCATAGGTCATTCAAGAAATGTAGCAGAACATTGCTTATTTTGGGAAGAGAATTGTCTGAAGAGTTTTTTAGTGGTCATTCTTCTCAAATCAGGCCATTTATTGCCAACCTTAAGATATATAAAATACTTATTTTCTTTATAACTCTTTATTTGTTTTTGTCTTTTAGGGATGAGACTATCTCACTGTAGAGAACTGGATGGGATAAACTGTGGCATAGTGGGACGGTAAGAATTTGCATGAAATTTTGATCATGAGTTCCTGGTTGATTACTTACCTTTGTTTTGGGTGTTGAAGTATTTTTGTATATATTCATGACATCATTTTTCCATTAACCACTTAGTGGGCTTGATTCACTAAACCGTGATAGCTCAAAGATCACACCTTATCAAAGATCACACCTTATCAAAGATCACACCTTATCAAAAGATATCACACCTTATCAAAAGATATCACACCTTATCAACGTGAACACGCCTTATCAGAATAGCATAGCGAGCACTACGAACTTATGCCTGCTAATTGGCAATGGCACTCGTCCTGCCCTGAACCCTTCCGGGGTAATAGCTCTCGCTATGCTACTCTGATAAGGTGTGATATCTGATATCTTTAATAAGGTGTGATATCTTTGTTAAGGTGTGATATATTTTCATAAGGTGTGATATTTGAGTTGTCGCAGTTTAGTGAATCAAGCCCAATGAGTGATATTTTAAACACGAGTCAGTTTCTGTCTTGTTTATTTATTTATTTTTTATAAAGTTAAGTGATATTTGATGAAAAATACTAATCAGATACACATAAATAATACAACAATAAAATCCATAAGCGTTAAAAAGGATTTGGTAGTTATGAAACTTCACCTAACCTTTGTCTAACTTCTTCAGCCCAGAGCAAGACCATCTGCCTTCTACTAAATTTACTCTTCCACCTCCTGACCATAGTGACATCCACCACATTGGTCCTCGCCAGCCATCAACTCATACCACTCCCTGGAGGTTCACGGAGTCTCATGAAGAAATGGATAGGGAATCTGATGGAATACCGCCAGAGGAACAGTATTTGCAGCACAGAAGATTTGAATGGACTTCAGGCTTTGAAGATGGAGAAGGTCAGTCACAGTTAGTGATGGTGAGGTCAGACACAGCACCAGTTACTATGCCAACCTTCAGAAGAGCACTGCAGTCAGGAAGGACCAATGAAGTTTGGCAAGATGGAAATTATTCAGAAGAGGATGCGCATGTAGAGGTGGAAGAGGAAAAAGAGGCTGAAGAAGGCTCTGTCTATACTTGCATTGAGTGCAGTATTTACTTCAAGAAGAAAGCCCATCTGTTAGACCACATGTTTCAGCACACCCAGGAGGGAGAAGGGGAGGGTGAACAAGGGGTAGAAGGTCCTCACACCTGTGGAGAATGTGGTAAGGGATTTGGAGATGAGAAAAGTCTGGAATCTCACCGCCAACTTCACCAGGAGTCCAGGAAAAAAATAATAGAAGAAATAGGCAAACTTGAGAATTTGACTGATGAAGGCCGAGATGCTCGTCTCCAGTGCCCAAAATGCCTGTTTGGCACTAACTCTTCCAAGGTCTTTGTTCAGCATGCAAAGACCCATGTGAAGAAAATTGGTGGGGATACTCGACCAGCTTCATCATCTTTCAAGTCATCAACCGAGATCATAGATGGTTCTGAAACAACAGAACCTGCAAGTGAAGGGTTATGGAAGCCTTCAGAAGCAGAAACTGCAGTTGAGCAAGTATGGAAAATGGATGCATCTCAGTCTGTGAAGCAAGGACCTAGCAAGATAAAAGGGAAACCTCCTGTTAGAGAAGGGTCTCAGAGTTTTGTGCATGAGAAGCAACATGTAGGAGGAGAAAGCCATACACCTAGAAAGTCAGTCAGATTGCCTGAGGCTGCAGTACAGCTAAAAAGGCGGTTTCGAGAGGCTCTTAAAGCTGCTAGTGGACGTGAGGAAGACCAGAGAAGACAACTGAGGCAAGAAGTGGCTGTTGTTGTATTGCAGAACATTGAATCTAAGAAAAAGCGAACAAAGGGACATCAGCCTTGCGGGTATGGAAAGAAACTTCCTGTAAGTAAAAATATGTTTTCACGTGGCGCTCTTAGCCACCATTTGCCCCAAGATGAGTGGGTTGATGATGGGGAAGATGATATTTCTTTAGATACCTTGTTAATGGACCCTAAATATGCAAACCAACTTGAAGCACTTGGACTAAGGAGTGAGGAACGGGAGTGTCCTTATTGTCCTGATCGCTTCCATAATGGAATAGGTCTTGCCAACCATGTGCGGGGCCACTTGAACAGAGTTGGCGTAAGCTACAATGTACGACATTTCATATCTGCCGAGGAAGTAAAGGCCATTGAGCAGAACTACTCCTTCCAGAAGAAACGTAAGAAAGGTGAGTGTAGACTTGATATTGTCTCTTTTCACTGGCAGTACCTGTCTTAGGACAGTGATGCAAAGCATTTATATTAGCAATTGTTGAAGGGTTGTTATAAACTCAATTTCAGTGATGTCAGTTGATCTAAACAAGTGCTGTTCACCTGGTGACCCACCTGGACAATTTTTTGTGTCAGTCTCCCACCTCTGACAAGCCCACCTCTTGTTTGCACTTGGCTCTGCCCCCCAAAGCCAAGACATAGATGCCCCACCCTCTCCAGCTGAAAAATCCGGTGTTAGCCATGCCAGCTGGACAGCACTGATTTAAACCAATCTGCTAATTTTTTAATTTCTCTTATAAATATACAATGCAGGGGTTACCTCTAAAGATGAACACATTAATAAGTCTTGAACTTAACGTCTTTACAATAGTGTTGACACTTTAGATGAACTTTTATGAACTTTTCATTGATCGGTTACTGAGAAGACTTATTTACTTGATAGTAAATGAGAAAAAGCACCAATTGACCATAGCAGCCAGTATAAAAGAATAGATTCTGAATGATCCTTGTGAAGAAGAAAGATACAGTTCTGTTTTCATAATTAATCCCTGGGGTGGCTCTTTTCAAATGCTACTGGTAACAAAATACAAAGATGAAAATGACAGTTGCAGTATGTAATCCCAGATCTCTTCTAGGACTTTGGCACTGCACAGAAAGTTTGAAGCCTGTTGACTGTATTTGGGCCAAAGATCGCAAGCCATTTTTAGACACACTGCTCTATGGCAAAATTGCCCACAGTTGTTAAACACATGTAAAACCATTATGTGCTATGGTGTATTCTGTGTCAGTGGCACTGCAATTACATTATTTGTTCAGTTTTCATATTTTTTGTAGAGTTTTTATATAGTCTATCTCAGTGTTTCTCAAACCTGTCCTTGTGACTCCCCAGCAGTGCATGTTTTGCAGGCAACCTCACCAAGGTACAGGTGGGGTAATTAGTGTCTTGGCTACATGGAATCCACCTAGCTGAGATACTAATTGCCACATAGGTGAGGTTACACGCAAAACATGCACCATTAGGGATCACAAGGACAGGTTTGAGAAACCAATGACCTATCTGATGTAGGCCGTACTTCAGTTCATAAATCGGGTATGTCCAAACCCAGTCATGGAGGGCCGTGTCATGCTAGGATGGACAGAGAAATGGAGAAATGTTTTCTACTTTATGAACCACACCTTTCCTGATTCAATCCCATCAATTGATTTTAGCTGTGCCAAAAAGGTGAGGGGACCTCAGCCCCATAGGACTGGAGTTGGACATCCCTGTCATAAATGACTGTTTTGAGTGTGAAAATTGTATTATGTAACCTAAAGAACACCTGAACTGAGTTTAATATGGAAGCAGCCATCTTCATTTCCATGTAAAAGATAACTGCAGTTTTGGAGGAATTGGCCTTGTGCACACTGTCACCGGAATGGCAGTAAATCTGTCCATGCTAATAAGAAAATTGGCACACTTGCATTGCTTTTTTTTTTTTTTTCCTCAATTAACTTTTAGGTATACATATGAACTGTAGCCTAAATATTGATGATCAAGAAACTAACTGATTTATGAAAATGAGAATATAAATGCTGTCGACCAATACACTTTTTAGGTCCTGTTTTTGACTCCCCTATGTAGCTAAGCCAGTGCTGTGTCTGATCGTGCTGCCCTAAAATTTACACTGCCCGGCATGGGCAGTACAATCCCGTGCTGCCAGATTTCCTATGTTGTTAAGCTATGGGCGATATCTCCGGAGCCACACTTACTACAGTCCCCTAATTTTGTGGGTATGGAGTGGAGCCCCCCCGAACTACCTATGTACCAAATTGCCGCCCCCGTCTCACTGGTTCACAAGATATGTTTGCATACTCTATCTCAGGAACCAGCAGCGTTTAGGGGCTGCAGTTTGGCACAGTCGTAGTTTGGGGGGTCTCTCCATACCCATCATTTGGGGAGTATAGGAGACGTGGCTGCAGGGATATTTTTGGGTAATCATTTCAAACTTTCCACTGAGCATGCGTGTTACTCGGTGAGTAAGACAGCTCTAGGGCAGCACAAACAGGCACTGCAACTGCATTTCAGGTCCACCATAGTCTCTCCTGTAGACCAGAAGATGTAGGCAACTCCAGCAGTGAGAAGGATCTGCCCAGAAACCACATCATTATCAGCCCCTCCTACTCCAAGATTGCATACATTACCTGCATAAAGTATTTCTATCCAACAGTCACATTGCTCTACCTCAGGTGAGCCCTAAAGCTCCAGACACACATGAGAACTGCTGCCCAGCAGGGATCGTAACTTGATAGCTTGGGTGACAGCAAGCTTTTAAGCTAGTGGCGCGTTCTTTTGCAGCAATGTGCAACGGAGCAGGCAAGGTGAGGAGAACTATGTCCTTGCCCAAGTCGATCTGCAAGGTGGATCGACCACTGACTCATTGAGGTGTGTTGGGGTCTCTTTACACATGGTAAATTCTGGCAGCCATGACTGAGAACTGTCTATTGTGTGTACAACGCTTAAAGGGTACCTAAAGTGAAATAAATGTGGGCAGTTTAACTTACGCGGGGCCCCGTGCAGTCTTCCTGGTCCCTCGCCGTCATTCTGCTCTTCTCCCTTCAGCCACTGTACCCCTCCAGAAGCTGACTGACTGGACCAATCATGGGCTACTGCACATGCACGGCCCTGCAGTTGCAATTTTTATGAACTGCGCAGGTCCAGTACGCTTACATTTAAGGGAGCACGATCAGGAAGTGCACAGCCCGATGCTGGGCATTCAGCTTTTGGAATAGCACAGCAGCTGAAGGGAGAAGTATGGAATAACTGTGAGGGACCAGAAAGACTGCAAGGGGCTGGAGGAAGCCCCAGATAAGCTAAACTGCCCACATTGATTTCACTTTAGGCTCCATTTAGCACAGAAACTAGCACTGGGCCATTGGTGCTTGCTGTATGCATAGTGATAGACTTCTAGCTGGCCATTTCGAAACGCAATAAAAAAAAATTGTTCTGGCTGACTTTCTGTGATGTCACAGCTCTCACAGGATAGTCCCCTAACATTAGTCAGTATGCCATCCATTCGAGAATTTTCAAAAAGGGAATTGGTGATGCTGCTTCTATATTTCCGGTTTTCTATAAAGTGAATCTGTGTCCAACTGTCTATGGAGTAAGATTCGGGGCCTAAATTGTGCCCACCATTTCCTGTCTCAATCGGCTATTCCCATTGGCCTACTGTTGCTATGAATGGTCATGTGATATCGGTAACTGGATTAGTTGCTGCTGATCTAATGAGAGTTCACTGATATCAACTATTGCTAGGTACACACAATACAATTTGCTGGCAGATTTACTGCCAGATCGAATATTTCCAACAGGTCCAATCTGATTTCCGATCGATGTTCCATAGAAGTGAATGGAAAATCAATTGAAAATCAGATCGGACCTGTTGGAAATAGTCGACCTGGCAGCAAATTGTATTGTGTGTACCTAGTATTAGTAAATGAGGAAGAGGCAGGTTGATTTATGACTTTCTCTCCATCCTAAACAATTAGACACAGGTTCACTAATTCTATTCATTGTAGCTATAATTTACATATACAGTGCTGCCGATAATTATCCATACCCCTAGCAAATTTTGACTTAAAGTTACTAAGTTACTTTTATTCAAAAAACAAGTAATTTTTTTTGATGGGAAATAACATAGGTGTCTCCCAAAAGATATGACAGTGTACAAGAGGCATTATTGTGGGGGAAAACATTCTGAGCTTTTATTTACATTTGAGCAAAAAGCGTCCAGTCCAAAATTATTTATACCATTCACAAATTGTCTGCTTGTGGGAAAATCCAAAGTTTTATACCAGTGATGGCTAACCTTGGCACTCCAGCTGTAGTGGAACTACAAGTCCCATGAGGCATTGCAATTCTTTGACAGCTCTAAGCATAACTCAGGGAGGCAGAGGCATGATGGGATTTGTAGTCTTGTCACAGCTGGAGTGCCAAGGTTAGCCATCACTGTTCTATACCATTCCAAATAGTCCAAGCTGTTCTAATGCATACTAAATACCTTGATTAATTGGGAACGGCTGTTTAAATCAACTCAAAAGATAAAAAACGGCAGCTCTCTGCAGTTGGTTTGTGGGACAGTCATGGCAAAGACAAAGGAGCTCAGTGAGGATTTGTGCTCACAAGTCAGGAAAGGGCTATAAGGCCATTTCTAAATGTTTTCAATTACCAGTGGCTACAGTGCAAAGTTTTATTAAAAAATACAACATGGTGGAAAGTCTGAGGAATGGTCGGACGCCAAAAGTGACACCTGTACTAGGCAGGAGGATAGTGAGGTGAAAAAGAATCCAAGGATCACCACCAAGACCATCCTGGTGAATCCGGGCTCTGCTGGTGGCAGTGTCTAAAGGCAGACAATCCAACGGACACTGCACACTGCTGTGTTCCACGGATGCAGACCAAGGAGGACGTCACTTCTCCAGATAAGGCACACAAAATCTTGCTTGGTCTTTGCAAATGCTCATCCGGACAAAGAAGAAGACTTCTGGTCTTCTGTGTTATGGTCAGATGAAACAAATTGTTTGGTCACAATGATGTTTCCTTCATTTGGCATAAAAAAGGAGAAGCCTTCAACCCAAAAAACACAACCCCCACTGTCAAACATGGTGGTGGGAACCTAATGCTTTGGGGGTATTTTTCAGCCAATGGACCAGGGAACCTAATCACAGTAAATGGCAACATGAAAAAAGAGCAATACATGAGGATTCTCAACAACATCAGGCAGTCTGCAGAGAAACTTGGCCTTGGCCACTAGTGGACATTTCAGCATGACAATGACCCAAAACACACAGCAAAAGTGGTGACGAAATGGTTAGCAGACAACAACATGAACATTTCGAAGTGGACCTGCCAGAGTCCTGACTTCAATCCAATTGAGAATGTGTAGAGGGAGCTAAAGATCAGTGTGATGGCAAGAAGACCCTCCAACCTGAAGGATTTGGAGCTCATTGCTAAAGATAATGGGCAAAAATACCCGTGGAGACATACAAAAAGCTGGTCTACAATTATAGGAAGTGCTTGATTGCTGTGATAGCCAATAAAGGCTTTTTTATTGATTATTGAGAAGGGTATGAATAATTTTGGACTGGACACTTTTTGCTCATATGTAAATAAAAGCTGCGATTCCCCCCTCCCCCCCCCCACCCCTACAATAATGCATCTTGTACATTGTCTGATCTTTTGGGAGACACCTATATCATTCCCTATAAAAAAAAAAAAAAACTTGCTGGTTGAATTAAAGTAACTTTAAGTCAAAATTTGCCAGGAGTATGAATAATTATGGGCAGTACTGTACATAGTGTTTGAAAAATGGTCAGACTTTAAAATGGGTCTTTTTCAAGTTACCATGAATACAGAATGTGTATTACATGCAGCACTTTGTGTAGTATGATTTGATATGGGTTAAAGTTTTTTTTTTTTACTGTGTTTGTGTTTATTGACTCATTGGGCTTGATTCACAAAAGAGTGCTAACTGTTAGCACGGCAGTTTTCGCGCGAATCGATAGCGGTTTTGCGCGCAAACTCGAATTTTCGCGCCAAAACTATCGATTTCGCAGGAAAATTCACGTTTGCGAGCGAAAACGTTATCGCGCGCAATGCGAAAATTCGCGCAAAAACGGCCGTGCTACCAGTTAACACTCTTTTTTGTGAATCAAGCCCATTGTATTTATTGATATAGATCTAACATGCTGATCAGTTCACTATTCAGGTTTTGACATTTATAGTTAGTTATAAATATTTAGGTTGTATTACTGTTATGTTACATAATTCAATCAGCCTCAGTAGATGTCAAACCAAAAATACAGGTGAAACTTGAAAAAGTGTGCAAAAGTCCATTTATTAGTAATTCAACTTAAAATGTGAAACGAATATATGAAAAAGAGCCATTACATGCAAAGCGAGATATTTCAAGCCATTGTTATCATTCTAAAGATTATGGCTTACAGCTTATGAGAACCCCAAAATTTAAAATCTCAGACCTTTAGAATGTTGTGAAATGTTCAATATTCTAGGCTCAAAGTGTCAGACACTAATCAGTTAATTAATCCAAAAAGCCTGCAATGGGTTCCTATCTCATATATTTCACTTTTTAAGTTGAATTGCTGAAATAAATGGACTTTAGTAAGATATTCTTATTTTTCGAGTTTCACCTGTGCTTGATTGATTGAGCTATGAATAGTTTCATGGTTTCAGGAAAACCTCTGAACTCTATTGTCTACATATAAAACATTACACTGTGTCACGTCACTAGTTTGGAGCTACTATCACTTTCAAGTCAACAGCTAGCAGTTCAGATTGGGATTTGTACTTTCACAGTAACTAAAGTCACACGTCAGCAGGTCAATACATCTCATACCATAGAAGAAGGGAGAAAAAAACATGCTGATTGACTAAAATGTATAGGACCATGTGCAATTAAGTTTGTATATAAATAAATACTTTTTTTTAGCACTTGAAAAAGTACCAAAAAGGAGGAGAAAGGGTACTACAGAAATTATTTCGAGTATTTTCTTGCTTGCTGGTGGTTTTAAAAGATATTTTATTGACAAGGTGTGAAAATATCTCCTAGGGAAAACTTAGGAGAAAAAGTTAATTGCATATGGTCTCTGGGCCCTTCATTCAATTCACTTTTTCTTCTAAAGCCTTTAAAGCCACCAGCTGCCAAGAACATAGTAATAATTTTGACAGTACCTTTCCACCTACCTTTTTAGTGCTGAAAAGTTATTTTGGAGAGAAGAGAAAAAATTATTTCCTAGGAGATACGGCAAGAGAAAAAGTAAATTGAATAAGGGCTATAAATTTAATCGGGTAACACCTAGGCAAATATGCAAGTTTTCATCTAGGTGATATTTTCACAACTTGTCAATAAAATGTCTTTTAAACCACCAGCAAGCAAAAAAGAAAAAAATACTCAAAATAATTTTGACGTTATTTTTCACCTATTTGTTGGTACTTTTCCAATTGCAAAGTGCTGAAAAGGTTTTTTTTTTTATTAAAGGGACTCCGAGCAGTGCAGAAACTATCGAAAGATGCATATCATTTTAAAGCTCTCTTTCTCCTCTTTCCAATGATATATAAACCGCTGCCCTACGCCTTTTAGTTTTCACTATTTTTGCAATTGAAATTGCCGCGGCCGTGATTTCAATCGCGAAAATAAAGAAAACTAAAAGGCGTAGGGCCGCGGTTTAGGTGTCGCCAGAAAGAGGAGATAGAGAGCTTTTTAAAATGATATCCATCTTTCCATAGTTACATTGTATTACACAGGCCGACTTTTTCTGCTGAATGGAGCTGCTGACACTGGGGAAAGTGTCGCCCTGTGTAATACAAGTAACTATGGAAAGATGGACATCATTTTAAAGCTCTCTTTCTCTATTTTCGCGATTGAAATCGTGGCCGCGGCAATTTCAATCGCGAAAATAGCGAAAACTAAAAGGCGTATGGCGGTGATTTATATATCATTGGAAAGAGGAGAAAGAGAGCTTTAAAATGATATGCATCTTTCCATAGTTTCTGCACTGCTCGGAGTCCCTTAAGGGCCCGTTTCCACTATAGCGTTACGAAATCGCCGGCGAATCACCGCAGGCAAATCGCATGCGGGTGCGATTCCGCATGCGTTTTTTGCCGCGATTTCGCATAGGTAAGGCTGTATGCGATTTTAACCATGTCACTGCCTGTGTGAATTAACATGGGTACCTATGCGAAATCGCGGCAAAAAACGCATGGGGAAAACGCATGCGATTTCCCTATTAAATACATTGCGTGCGATTCGCCTGCATTCCACACGCAGGCGAATTCTGAGGCCCCTACCCTGCAGATTTTTTCTGCACAGAAAAACGTGCGGGGAAACGCACAAGTGGACACAGTCCCATCCACTTGTACTGACTGTGCGAATCCGCATGCGTTGCCCGCATGCGGATTCGCGATAGTGGAAACGGGTCCTAAAGATAAATTATATCAGAGGAGAAGCCGTTAATTGCATATGAGTCATGGTCTTTTGTCAGTAAATAATCTGAACACAATCTGCTATTATGAAATTTAGCAGTCTGGGATAATATGCTGGGTTTTTTTTTTTACCTATGATTAAATACATATGATGGAAACCTGGATCCTTATTCAAGTTTTTTCCTTGGAGATATTTTCACACCTAATCAATAAAATGCATTTTAAGCCACCAGGAAGTAAGATAATAGAATAATTTTGATAGCAATTTATCACCTACTTTTTTCATTTGCCGAGTACTGAAAAGTTATTTTAAAGGGACTCCGAGCACCTCTCATGGGCATGCCTTCAAGACTCCGACCAGTACTGCAAAGTACTTAAAGATACACACCTTTCTGTAGCTTGTGCGCTCCTCTTTCATTTGATGCCTAAATCGCTATTCTACACCAAATTGTTTTCATTCGATTTCAATTTAAATATTGCGGCTGCCATCTTGGCTATGTTATAACTTCCGGGTCACCCCTGTCTCTTCTGTTAGAGAAGTGCATCTCTGAATGAAGCAGGAAGAGGAAGTGACACGCATGGCCATCCTCCAGAGGGGACATAGCAAAACTTTGTTGGAAGTCGTCTGGATTAAAGGCTTGCCCTTGAGAGGTGCTCCGAGTTCCTTTAAACAGAAGATGAAAAATTAGGTCTTAGGAGAAAAAGTGAATTGAACTTCTGTGATAAGCATAGGTTGTCATACATGAATGGCAACACAAATATGTCATTTTGTTTTAACTTTTGTCCATGAGGGCATATAAAGGTAGCCACTAACGGTCCAATTTCTAGTGAAAAATCGTTTGTGCAATCAGAAATTCTGATCGGAAGTGAAATCTCGTAATACATCGTTCACTACACCATCAACGAACCAATCTTTACTTCCTATCTATTACAACCAACAAGAAAATTCAAATTTTGGTTCAATGAAAATTCATTCGAGCAACATTTTTTTTCACTCGTTCATAATCGATTGTGTACACCAATGGAGATTATTTACAACCAATCTGATCAAAATTTCTGATCGCTCGACCGATTTTTCGCTAGAAATTGGTCCGTTAGTGGCCACCTTAAGAGTGCTGATTTCTGTTGCATGTGTTACCTGCGTTCAGCACAGAGGTGAGCAGTTTTAAAGGACAACTGAAGCAAAATGGATATGGAGGCTGCCATATTTTTCCTTTTAAGAAATACAAGTTGCCTGGCTGTCCTGCTGATCCTCTGCCTCTAATACTTTTAGTCATTAGCCATAGACCCTGAATAAACATGGAGCAGATCAGGTGTTTTTGACATTGTCAGACCTGACAGGATTAGCTGCATACTTCTGGTGTGATTCAGACACTACTGCAGCCAAGGAGATCAACAAGGCTGCCAGGCAACTAGTATTGTTTAAAAGGAAATAAATATGTCAGCTTCCATATTCTCACTTCAGTTGTCCTTTAACCTCTTGACGACCAGCTAACGCCGATTGGCGTAAACTGGTCGTCTGCGGGTTTCCATGGAAACGGCCGCTCGTTCGAGCGGCCTTTCCATGTCTGTTCACGGAGGGTGTCTCCGTGAACAGCCGGAGAGCCGCCGATCGCGGCTCGCCGGCAAAATGTAAACACGCGGGGAAGAAATCCCCGCTGTTTACATCATACGGCGCTGCTGCGCAGCAGCGCCGTAAGGCAGATCGGCGATCCCCGGCCTCTGATTGGCCGGGGATCGCCGGCCTATGATAGGCTGAAGCCTATCCTTCAATGCGCAGGACGGATATCCGTCCTGCGCAGCTCACAGGGGGAGGGAGAGGGAGGGAGAGGTACGGAGCGCAGAGAACGCTGCGGAGGGGGGCTTTGAAGAGCCAGCGCAGCAAGCCGGCGGCGATCAGACCCCCCCAGCAGGATATCCCCCTAGTGGGGAAAAAGGGGGTAAGTCTGATCGCCCTGGCTCTATCCTGATCTGTGCTGCGGGCTGGGGAGCCCACGTAGCACATATCAGCCATAAATCCCCTGGTCGTCAAGTAGTTAAAGTACCCCTTACCTGGTTCCCTTCCCCCACCATACTTTTAATACTGTTTAATTACTAGTGCTGCATCTAGCACACAGCACCGTCCCCCCTCCAGCGCCCCCCTGTGGCCCCGTTCTGCTCAAGTCGTAATCTTCAACTGAGCAGAATGTTGAATATGGGTGGGGAGGAAGTGGCAGCTCTTCCTCCCCTCTGCGCATCCATAATTCAGCCCCCACCACTTGCAGCTTTAGTTCCCCTCATGATTCACTGCACGCAGTGTGCGGACTTGTGGTAAGCCCGCACACAGTGCGGCTCTGGAGCCCACTGTGTGCAGTGGATCATAAGGGGAACTGTAGCGGTGAGTGGAGGGGGCTGAATTATGGATGCGCAGAGGGGAGGAAGAGCTGCCACTTCTTCCCTGCCCATATTTGATGGCAGAACGAGGCGCTGGAGGTGGGAGGATGGTGCTGTGCGCTAGTCGCACAGTACCAGTAACAAAACTATATTAAAATATCAGGTCGGGGTCAGGGGTACTTTGAGACAGCAACTGTGGTTTCCCATGATGCACCACTCCCAAATACCCAAATCATGTGAGTGATGAAGCGTGGGAAACCACATCTTTTTGTTTTAAAGAGAACCCAATGTGGGTTCTAAGAATCCTAATAGCACACAGAGGCTGGGTCTGAATATAATGCCCAGCCTCTGTTGCTATACAGTGTCGCCCACAGGCTCATCCCCCCCCCCGCGTGCTGCTGTCCCCATAAGTCAAACGCCGTGATAGTGACATCGCTAGCCGGCTGTTTACCTCTTGATGTGTCAGTCTCGCCGCTCCCCCGCCTCCTCTATGTCGCCACTCCTCGCCTGCGTCCCTTCCCTCCATGCTGATTAGAGGGAAGGGACACCGGTGGGGAGCGGCGAGACTGACACATCCAGAGATAAATAGCCAGCTATCTACATGCTGTGTGTCGCTAGCACGGCGTTTGATTTTTGGGGACAGCAGAGTGCGGGGGAGGGGGGACGCTGTATAGCAACAGAGGCTGGGCGGTATATGCAGACCCAGCCTCTGTGTGCTATTAGGATTCTTAGAACCCACCTCGGGTTCTCTTTAAGAAGGCAAAATGACATTTAGCATTGCCTAATACTGTTTATTTTTTTTCAGAATTTGCTCTGTAGTTCTAGTACTAATCAGAGTTGTTCTCTTAATGGTGTAATGAGTGTCTATTTATCTTTTAGAACTGCATTTATATACAGACAGTCCCCTACTTACAAACGACTCGAGTGACAATGTTTCATACATACAAAGTTGTGTTCGTGTACAAAATATACTGTACTGTGTTTTTTTATTACATATTTTTGTTGTTACTTGTTACAGTACTATATAAACTGTTGTAAGTAGTTTTAAACAAAATATAAGCACATTGGAAATAACAAAACACATAGTTTATACTATATGTCCAAATCCAGATTTGTCCGAAAGTAAATCATTTATCCACGTTTCACCATGTCTAAAACAGGAATCAACTTACAAAAGAATTCAGCCCACAAACAGCCACCCGGAACAGGACCTGGTTGTAAGTAGGGGACCACCTGTACCTATATGCATTTAATATTGCTTAGAATAACAAACTAATGTATGAATAATGTTAGGTAATGATTGTTAGGAAGGGAGGTGGGATATCTAGTAGAGTAGGCATGATTGTTCTACAGATAAGACTTTGTGTATTTAAGAGACACTGAAGCGAAAAAAAAATTATGATATTATGATTTGTATGTGTAGTACAGCTAAGAAATAAACCATTAAGATCAGATACATCAGTCTAATTGTTTCCAGTACAGGAAGATTTAAGAAACTCCAGTTGTTATCTCTATGCAAAAAAGCCATTAAGCTCTACGACTTTCAAAGTCGTGGAGAGGGCTGTTATCTGACTTTTAGTATCTCAACTGTAAGTGAACTGTTTACTTTTCCTCTGCCAGAGGAGAGGTCATTAGTTCACAGACTGCTCTGAAAGAATCATTTTGAATGCTGAGTGTTGTGTAATCTGCACATATTAGAGAATGATGCAATGTTAGAAAAAACACTATATACCTGAAAATAAAAATATGAGAATATTTTCTTTGCTGCTAATCTTCTAGTAATTATTCATAGTACACAACCAATTCATTATATCATAGATTTTTTTTCCCTTCAGTGTCTCTTTAAAGTATACCTGAGACGGGGGGAGAGAAAAAAATTATACATACTGGGGCTTTCTTCAGCCCCGTCCAGGCGGATGGCTCCCTTACTGTCATCCTGCACCGTATGGATTCTCCGCAATTGGCTCAGGAAAGTCCATCAGTTGGGGCCAGTTGGCACGGGGCAGTCCTCTGTTGTGCTTCCAGTGCCAGGAGCGTTCTGCTGCGCAGGTTCAGAATGCTCCCAGTGACGGGAGCACGATGGGGGCGCGTGCAGCTAGACCGCGCATCCGCAGTACTACCCAGCCTGGAGGACTTTCCAGGGCGAATTGCAGACGATCTGGGCGGTGCAGGAAGATAGCAAGGGAGCGTTCAACCAGGAGGGGACTGGAGAAAGCCCCAAATATGTATAATTTTTTTTCTCTCCAACCCCTCCCCCCCAATATCCCCGTCTCAGGTTTCCTTTAAGTGCAGTGACAGAACAGAGAAACCGAGGGACAAGAAGAGCATTTATCTACACAAAGAATGATGCATTGGATGTCTAAACATGTCCTACAAGATCGACATGAGGGTTATCTTCAGTAGAACATCTTTTTTTATATGTTAAAAAATCATCCAATGCGAAGTTAAGTACGAACTTCATTTAGCAGGTTTAGTTTGCCCATACACTATACAATCTTGCACAATCATACCACATCATTGAAGTATAAGGATCGGGCCAAAAGACTGAGAGTAGGATTTTTTTTTGTTAAACTCTCATACTACTTGGAAGTAGTAACATTGAACATGATTGTATAGTTTGTGGCCAATCGTAGATGTCACAAGCTTAAAAATACTAGCAGTAGGACACAGAATCTAGTTAAAATTTTAAAGGAAACCAGAGATAAAAATAAACTGATGAGATAAACAATTGTATTGATACTCATAATCCTGAAAACTACATTTTAGAATCCCACAGTTTATTTTTAAATTTCTTAAAAAAATGGTTTAATGTTAACTGATCAGAAGCTGTTCTCTACCTGGAAAGAGTATTATAGCTGTAAATCCTTATCAGTGTGGGTAACTGAAGAGACACTGTCACTTGCATACCTAATGTTAAACTTTTTCAGGCAGAAAAAAAAAAAGGAACACAACATAGTTATATGTATACTTGGAACTGTACATGCACATGTTTATCTCATCATGTTACATGTCACCTCAGGTACCCTTTAAGATTAAAACTTGCAATTGTTTTGTTAAGGAGGCATTTGTGACTCACTCATTTTTGCCTCATACGAGCAGAACTGTAAAATCTGCACATGCAGAGCCCAATCTGGACTTCTAGGTTGTGACAACACAAAGTAGTCAGTTCTTGGCAACATAAATCTGAAAAATGTACAGCTTGTACTTTGCTTTAGTCTTTTATTTTTAAGATATACAAGCAATTTAAATGGATGTGAAAATTGTTTACATTAGACATTTGTACTGATTGTCATATTTCTGCAGATTAGTTAGATTATTTTCCGATGTATGATCATGTTAAAGTGAACCTGAGATTAAGGGATACAAGAAATGTATACATACCTGGGGCTTCCTCCAGCCCCTTCAGGCTGATCGGTCTCTCGCCGTCCTCTTCAGCTTCCTGGATCCTTCACTACGGCTCTCGGTAATCCGGGCGTAGAGCGCGTGCGGACGGACCGTGCCTGCGCCGACTGGCCAAATTACCGGGAGCCATAGCGGAGGATCTAGGAGGCTGAAGAGGATGGCGTGGGACTGATCAGCCTGAAGGGGGCTGGAGGAAGTGCCAGGTATGTATAAATTTCTTGTATCCCTTCATCTCTGGTACCCTTTAAGAAAGAAGGGTGGGATTTGGCTAAGTGATGTGAGCCCATTATAAGAGTAGAAAGGTAAACTAGGCTTTATTACAGGATGGGCCAGCGGGCTTATTCAGAAACAGTACAAGGATCAGAATATAATGGTAACCAATCAGCTTTCACTCAATTGAAGTCCACTACAGTATATATTCTAAATGTTTGCAGTAGGGTTTGCATTGTTCTCTTCACACAGCTTTTAGAATAAGCCTGCATGTGTAACTTGTCAGGGAGCACAGGGACTAGCTGAAGTGCTGTTTAGAGGAGGCCGGGTGAGCATCTTTGTACAGGACACAAGGTGATTTCCTCTCCCCTTCTGCAGTGGCGAACTTTGACCCCAGTACCTTCAGCCTGATGCGGTGTGAGTTCTGTGGTGCTGGTTTCGACACTCGTGCTGGCCTCTCCAGTCATGCCCGTGCCCACCTACGAGACTTTGGTATCACCAACTGGGAGCTCACAGTTTCTCCCATCCATGTCCTTACTCGACTGCTAGCCCGCTCACCCGGTCGTCCGCTGCCCCCATTTCCATCATGGCAACAGGACACCGATACAGACGGTAAGAAGCCTATTTGCCTGTTTTATGCCATCACTGATGCCATCACATTGCATCATCACCTGCCTGCAATCCGATCCAATTGTACATCCTGGCTTTTACCCCCACCCAGCTCTCTAACAGCCTTTTCCCCACCCTAGCCCCTTCCCTTAGCCCTTCTCTCCTGTCTACACCTATATGCAGTAGAGCTTCTAGTAGCTGTGGTAATGTCACGAGTAAATTTTGTGTCACTGGTGACATTATCACGTGGCCGTCCTCCTGTTCTAACTCTGGTGCGTGGAGACTCAAATTGCTCAGTAGTTTAAATTGTTTGTTTTTCATTGAAATTTAAACCTTTATAGCTAATCTTGCGTGGATGCTTTCAGATTTCTGAATAGTTGCCTCACTACTTAATGTTGATGAAGCCACACAGGTCAAAGGTGGATGGTGCCATAACTATCCACAAAGTCCAAGAATGGCCAAACCCAACGGTGCTACTAGGGCACAGCATAATTCCTTATACTGTAGCCACAAAAAGTCATTTTGTGTAGTCAACCCATTAGCAACTTCAATAGAGTTATCTCATTTGAGATAAGTACACTAGTTTTGACTTCATTCGGCAGAACTTGTTGTGCTGTAAATTCAAATTCTTATAATACTTTGATCTCTTTCTACTAGCAGAAAATATAGAAACTGAAAGCAGAAGTCCTCTGTTATTGTCTCACACTGCCCCTAGTGACAAGTTGCTGTAAATACACATTGCAGCAGCACTAAAGCAGGGAAATGTAACAGATATGAAATTAAAAAAAATTTGCTAAAATAAAATGGCCTGGAGCTCTTGCAAGCCTCTAAATAAATTGGCTGCTAAAGGGTTAACCACCCTGGCGTTCTATTAAGATCGCCAGGGCGGCTGCGGGAGGGTTTTTTTTTAATAAAAAAAAACTATTTCATGCAGCCAACTAAAAGTTGGCTGCATGAAAGCCCACTAGAGGGCGCTCCGGCCCACTAGCAGGGCCTGAGCGGCAGCCTCCGGCGGTAATGGACGAGCTGAGCTCGTCCATACCGCCCGGCTGGTTAAGGAGTGATACAGCATATATCAAAGGAGTTTTGCAAACTCTTGAAACCTAAGACTTTTCTTTGGTTACAGTATTATTATTCTTATTGATTTATAAAGTGCCAGCATATTCCGTGGGACTGAACAGAGTAAGAAACAAATATGGGTTACATAATAATACGGACAATGATATAAACAAAATATAAATGTTGGTCCAAAATACAGAATTGGTAGATCTAGTATGAAGTATAGTCTGTATCATAGTTGTATCAATGAGTGTGCTGGCCATTGTTAGACTACTTACACACCCCTAGACAAATGTTATACTGCTACAGTGCCTCCCCATAACAACTGATTTCCAATATGGGCTTTCTTACTAGCATTGGAAGGATAGTAGTTGGAAACCAGTTTTTGTAGGGATGGATTTGGTTGAGAAAACAATTTAGGGGCATCAGGAGCCCAATCTAGCATAATAATGTATGGTATTGGGATGGTAGAAAGAACTGTATGCTTTTATACTCACAAGGCTGGGTTGCCGATAAAGCAACCACTCATAAACGCATGTGGGAAGTACCTTCCCCACTTAGCCTTTATGGTCCCTGCTCCTAGAAACGGGTGACAGTCTCACTATAGGTGAGGCCGTGAAGTTTGACCCTCAGGAGGTCACTAGTGAAGTCTGAAAGAAGGTAGGAGGCACCCAAAGGTGTAAAAAATAAAATAAGTGAAGTATGATGCAAAAACAATGGTAAGGTAGTCTTACCTTTAATACGTACTTCCGAGAATGCAATGTTGAAAAGTAATTTTTTATGCACGTAAGACAATGTTTTTCACAGTGAAAACCACTTCATCGGGTCCAATAAAAGGTGCCTTAAAAAGAGATTCAAACAGCAATGCTCAGGACTGATAAAAAATGAGCGATATACATATAAAGTCAAGTCACTCAAAAGATAAATTTGCAATAATAAACATTAGATATATGATCGGTGGGGTAAAAAGATCATATATTGTATATGTACAGTATATCGCTCATTTATGTTATCAGCCCTGTTTGAATCTATTTTTAGGGCACTATTTATTGGACCTGATGAAGCGGTTTTCACAGTGAAATGCGTTGTCTTATGTACATAATCAATTTGAATTACTTTTGAATATTGCATTCTTGGAAGTACTTATTGAAGGTAAGACTACCTTACCTTTCTTTTTGCATCATACTCCACTTGTTTTTTACACCCTTGGGCGCCTCCTACCTTCTTTCAGTTTCTGTAGGTATAAGACTTCCTTCATGCAATGGCCACTAAAAATCCATGATCTGATTTTGTGCAGATTTGCTGGTCAGCGATACAAAACTTACATTTGCCTTTTATGAAGACTATATACAGTTTAGTATCTGCTGATGGAGTGAAAGCCAAGCTCTGTGGCTAGAGAACACAAGAGCTGGTTATAAAATGAGGTGTTGCTATACATGCTTAGACAAGTGTAGATGGGCTTCGGACAACACTTGACCATGGACCAAAAATCATGGCGGACAGATTGCTTTGATAGAAAATGCTGGGAATCTATTGTTTATATCTAATACATGCAGAAAAAACTCCTCACCTTGGGTATAAACCAACAATAAGTCGGCCAGCCGGTGCTCAGTGTCATGCAGGTACACCACCCATGCAAACAATTAGACCACAACGAAAAGAAGACACGGCACTAGTGCCGTGTCTTCTTTTCGTTGTGGTTTATATCTAATAGGAGGGAAAAAGTAATCAGGATTGTGCTTGGTAATGTCTGGAAA
The DNA here is from genome assembly GCF_040937935.1 of Hyperolius riggenbachi. Classification (NCBI taxonomy): domain Eukaryota; kingdom Metazoa; phylum Chordata; class Amphibia; order Anura; family Hyperoliidae; genus Hyperolius; species Hyperolius riggenbachi. The sequence continues at coordinate 90,879,958 of NC_090648.1, forward strand.
ATCTTGGATCAATGGGCTAGCTTATCGAATGGTAAAGGAAGAGTTTAATTCTGTATTACGCTGTATAATTTATGCATACCAGCATGCAAGGCCGGATTTATACTTTTACCACCCCTATGCCAACTTTCTTGAGCTATGCCCCCCCCCCCTCAATGCCATATGCAGCCTTCCAATTCTATGTGTACCATCCATGTACAACTCTCAATTCTCTATCATGCACAGCTCTCTTGGGCAGCACCACCACTCTCATTTGTTGCTCCTATCCTTGTCTTCCCCGTCCATTTTGTATGTCCAGCCACCCTCTTGGGCTCTAGGTGCCGAAGGCCCAGGTCTTTGTGGTCTTTCCAGAATCCTGGCAGCAAGTACAATGAGTGCATACCATATTTTTACAGAAGAGTTTTCAGAATTGAGGCTGCAGTTTGGTGCATGAGTAGCTTTACTCTGATCCGTAGTTTGGTGACAAAGTGTTGACTGCAAATGGGAACGGCCAGTGCTCAGGATCTGTTGTGTGGCCAGCTTTGCACCTGTAAGGGATATACTGGTGTTAAATTTAAAAAATGGAGCAGTAGAAAGCTGTATTGTGCTGTCAAAACTAAACTCTTAATTTCTTTGGCTGCTGTGTTTAGTTTACAAATGGTATCACTTTGATGCTGTCCTATCTCTAAAAAAGATGCAGCAGTCTGTTACTGGTCTACTTTTCTAAATCAAATAGTGACTTTGGTTCCAGAATTGTGTATATCTGTAGGTGCTGCAATCTATGTAGGTATTTACTTGATTGGATGTGTCAGCTTTTTAGAGGGCTGGAATCGGGTTAATCAGTGAACAGAAATTTCAAAACCTAGATGTGAAATGCTAGTGAGAGAGACTTGCTACTGTGATTGCAGTCAACCAGTAGTGATTTGGGATTGGCTGCAGTGCGAGAGAGAGAGTGTGCATGCGCACTACAGAACTGTCTGTCTTTGGGAGCACTCGAGTTTCCGAAGACTTCCAAAGCCTCCGGCAACAGAAGAGAGCAGTCTCCAACCCATCGGTCAGAGACTGCTAACAGGGGTGACAGCGCTAGGACCAGGAGAGGAACGGGAAGGCTCTATAGCAGAGTTTCCCAACCCTGTCCTCAAGGCCCACATGTTTTGCAGGAAACCACACACAATCACAGGTTGAGTAATTAGTGCCTCAGCAGAGTTGATTAACTACCTATGTGGATTTATACAAAACATGCACTATTGGTGGGCCTTTAGGACAGGGTTGGGGAACACTGCTCTAGTTGACCGAGAGCCTGCCCCTTCCTTAGGTAAGTATCTATATTTTTATTCCAGAAGCACTTCAGATTCACTTAAAAAGGACAACTGCAGCAAGACTGATATGGAGGCTGCCATATTAATTTGCTTTTAAGCAATACCAGTTGCCTGGCTATCCTGCTGATCCTCCGCCTCTAATACTATAGACCCTGAACAAGCATGCAGAAGAGCAGGTGTTTCTGACATTACTGTCAGATCTGTCAAGGTTGTTTCTGGTGTTATATACACATTACTGCAACCAAATAGACCAGCAGGGCTGCCAGGCAACTGTCATTGCTTAAAACGAGATAAATATGGCAGCCTCCATATTCCTCTTACTTCAGTTGTCCTTTAAAGAGAACCCGAGGTGGGTTTGAAGAATCTTATCTGCATACAGAGGCTGGATCTGCCTATACAGCCCAGCCTCTGTTGCTATCCCAAACCTTCCTAAGGTCCCCCTGCACTCTGCAATCCCTCATAAATCACAGCCATGCTGCTGACAAACATCTTGTCAGAGCTGGCTGTGTTTATCTCTATAGTGTCAGTCTGCTGCTCTCCCCGCCTCCTGCAGAACTCCAGTCCCCGCCTGCATCCCTTCCCTCCCTGCTGATTGGAGGGAAGGGACGGGGGCAGGGACCGGAGCTATGCAGGAGGCGGGGGAGCAGCTGAGACTGACACTACAGATGTAAACACAGCCTCACAGCACGGCTGTGATTTATGAGGGATTGCAGAGTGCAGGGGGACCTTAGTGGGGTTTGGGATAGCAACAGAGGCTGGGCTGTATAGGCAGATCCAGCCTCTGTATGCAGATAACATTCTTTAAACACACCTCGGGTTCTCTTTAAGCCTAAAGGTGCAACCTCATCCCATGCTAATGCTGAAGCTGTAGAACTTTCAGTCGGAATTAAGGGAAGTCAGACAAGGCAAGCTTTTGGTGTGTAATATTTTGACGTAGAGTCCTGTTAAATTCGGCCAGACCAGCTGGAGTTGGTTGCATACCCGATGTGCTGTACCTACTGCAATGTTCCACTTGAGGTGCTCAAACTGTCTGCAGGGTGGAAGCATGCCACAGCTTATGTTATGGCAACACATCCACTCTCTGTTAATTATTGTGCAGGTCGAGAATATCTGTTGTAATATTACAACAGACATGCCTGTACCCGGATAAAAAAAAAAATTGTGTAAACAGGCCCATAGGAAAACATGGGTCCATTCTACATGTCATTTGGTCAGCTGCTGTCCAACCTGGAAAATGGTCTGGTAGCAGACCTACTGTGATCCAGCCTGTTTAACGTTTTTCAAGCAGACCTATTGTGATCTGACGTGTAACATTAGAGCTACATCTTTGGTGACAACAAAAACAATCTAATAGCAGGACCCCCAGGCAACCAGGCAGAATGCAGTTTAAGGAGCTGTATCAAAGAACTTTAGCGGTTGCTTTAAATTATTGACCTTATGATTGCACCATCTATGCATTTTCTTTTTTATTATTTCCTGTGATTAACTGCAACCTTTTAGTTCTTAGCTAAGCTGTTCCACCTGCTTATCATTCTTCCTACAGTTTTCCAAGGTGTTAATATTATTTTCTGCTTTGGATGTTGTGGCTTGGGGACATTATGAGATGTGTTCTGTTTTGTAACAGCAATTTGTGAAATGTTGTAGTGCTGTTTTGACATGGTTGAACAAATTCTAGGAGCTAGGTAGCCAAGGCTTCTTAAAGTTACAGCTCGCACTCCAAATAATAAGCTACATACCACTTTACATTTTCCTCAGCCGAAACTCCTGATCATTTTAGTTTGGAATCTAAAGTGCCTACAAGTGTCCTCTGATGTTGCTGGCTTCCTCTCTTGCAATGTACCAGAATGAATTACTGTTGCCCAATGCCTTTTGTGTTCTATAGCAACTCCAAAGAATGTCCCCTCAGCAGGGGGCTGATCACACGTCCACCACCTTCCCCATTTCACAGAGCAGTGCACTCTGTTCATTTCACGTGGCAAAAGTTAAGTGTAAAGCTAACTTAAAGCGTAGACAGGAAACAAAAATCTGGAGGTACCGCTCCACCGCACCGTATGGGACAGTGCTGGATCACGGGCAGCCAAGCCCAAAGACAGCAAAAAAATGGAGAAAGATCCGCACAATGTCTCCAACAGATATATAAATTTTATTCAGGACGTATCCAGACCCACATAAAAGCACTCGACTAACATGTTTCAGACATAAAGTCCTTAATCATAGTCATCCTTACAGCCCTCTGTGTGAGGTTTAAAAAAGAGAGGATGGTGCAGTGAAAGGCGGAGTGCGGACCACCCACTGAGGGAGGGGTAAATCAATATTTGCCACTCGCCACCAAGCACTGACACATCCATAAAACACTTTTAAAATCATACAGAAATTAAAACAGTGGAGCAACGAACCGGGGAGCAACACAGAAGCTAAATGTAACAAAATTTATACATATTGATAGTTTGTCACACATAGCAAATAACAGATAACAAATGGATCAGGGAGGGGCAATAAATGGGGAGAGAAGGGGGGGGGAGTAAAAAAGGGGGTAAAAGGGAGGGGGGGGAGGGGAAGGGAAGGGAATATAACCAAGAAACATCAACCTGTGACCAAAGCCAGGTCCCACCTAGCGTTAAGTCCTCTGGGTGATCTAGTACCAAGGCGAAAAAAAACAGAATGCCTCTCTTTTCCGAATCATTGCTTGTAGGTCACCACCCCTGCTGGGTAAACAAACCTTTTCAATACCCTGAAAAGAGAAACCTGTCATATCCCCCCCATGTATAGTACGATAATGCTTGGCCACATTAGAAATATTCTGAGTAGACCACCCTGCTCCCAGATAATGTTCGGAGATCCTAGCTCTAAGTGGTCTAGTCGTACAGCCAACGTATTGAAGGGAGCAGACATGGCAGGTCACCAAGTAAATTACATTTTTAGAACCACAATTAATGAAATGTTTCATGGTGGCTTTATAACCATTGCCTAAAGATTCTACAAAATGAGTCCTTGTGTGCATACTACAGTAATTGCACGATGGAATCGCACATTTGTATGATCCCTTGACATTAAGCCAAGTAGAGGAATGCACACGAGAATCAAATAGGCTAGGGGACAACAAACTACCCAATGTAGGGGCACGCCTACTAGCAAAACTTACGCCATCCCGAAGAAAAGGCCGCAACTCGTCATCCCCTTCCAAAATGGGCAAATACTTGCTAATAATACGTTTAACGTCCTGAAATTCAGAACTATAGGTGGTGCCGAATGTGGGTCTCCCCTCGGGACTGCGATTTAGGGCATTAGCCCTAATTAATTGACCCCTGGGGACGGAAGCTGCGCGTTGTTTGCCCTTCTCGATAATCCATTTAGGATATCCTCTTTCTAGGAGGCGCCTTTCCACCATGGCAAACTCATTTACTTCAGACGCTTCATCAGAGCAGTTGCGGCGCGCCCTAATAAATTCGCCTACCGGAACCGCCCTGATTGTGTGTCCAGGATGACAACTAGTCGCCTGCAACGTGGAATTACCCGCACAAGGCTTCCTGTATGTCCTGGTACGGATAACTCCCGAAACCGGATCAGTGGGTGGTCCGCACTCCGCCTTTCACTGCACCATCCTCTCTTTTTTAAACCTCACACAGAGGGCTGTAAGGATGACTATGATTAAGGACTTTATGTCTGAAACATGTTAGTCGAGTGCTTTTATGTGGGTCTGGATACGTCCTGAATAAAATTTATATATCTGTTGGAGACATTGTGCGGATCTTTCTCCATTCTTTTGCTAACTTAAAGCGTAACTGAAATTAAATAAGACAAAAGTTAGAAGCCGCTAAATAATTCAGAGGTTTCCTGGATCCTCTTACAGCCCCCCATTCTAGTGCAGGGCTTCTCTACAAGTAATCGTCAAGAGTTTGTAGAATAGGTTTCTTGTGCCCCCGCTTCTACTGTGGATGAGTGCAGCCAGACTGGGCATGTGCGAGTATAGTAGTAGAACGGAACACTCATACAGTACATGGAAGAAAAAAGCTGAGCACAAGCGGTTTAGTTTTACCGAGCATGGGTTGACTGTATTTGTGCATGCCCAGTACAGATGTATTCTTTCATGGTCGGGAGGTCTGTAGGAGATTTATTTGGTACCCAGGCACCTAGACCAGTGTTTCTCAACTTTATTTTGGTGTGTAACCCTTTTTAATGCCTGTGCTCACCAAGTACTCCTTGATATAGTAAAGATTATCTCAGGGAATGCTTGATACAGGTACTGTATATGTAACAGTAGTACTCAGCTATTGTTTCTAAACAGTTTTTAGGCATTTACTATTGCTTTCAATTAGCTAAAATATTAATTTGGTGTTTTAGCTTATATAGAATTATAATTTTCTAGAACTCCAGATTTGTTAAAGTTAATTAGCTGCATGAAGCCTAAGTACCCCCTGGACCCATCAGAAGGACACCCTGGGGTACACGTACCACTGGTTTAGGACCTAGACTGTAGCCTGTACAGCTAAAGCCGTAACCAACCACTACTTATTGGAGCCTAGGGTCTTTGTGGAGTGGTCATGCATACTAAAGCTCTCTTAATAGGCTATGGATCTCTGTAAACATTCATGATAAAATATAACAGGTTCAAGGCACATAATTCAGAAATGTTGGGCCTGAGGGACAGGCCTTTCTTTGAAGCCATGCTTTAGAAGAAATTCAGAAACTGAAATTAGAACAAGTCACAGCTTGACTACCAAATACATGAAAGCACTTCTGTAGCTTTGAAAGCATAAATCTGTACATACCCAGCTCTGCGTAATACAGTGGGTTGCAAAAGTATTCGGCTCCCTTGAAGTTTTCCACATTTTGTCATATTACTGCCACAAACATGAATCAATTTTATTGGAATTCCACAGGAAAGACCAACACAAAGTGGTGTACACATGAAAGTGGAATGAAAATCATACATGATTCCAAACATTTTTTACAAATAAATAACTGCAAAGTGGTGTGTCCATAATTATTCGGCCCCCTTTGATCTGAGTGCAGTCAGTTGCCTATAGACATTGCCTGATGAGTGCTAATGACTAAATAGAGTGCACCTGTGTGTAATCTAATGTCAGTACAAATACAGCTGCTTTGTGAGGGCCTCATAGGTTGTCTAAGAGAACATTGGGAGCAACAACACCGTGAAGTCCAAAGAACACACAAGACAAGTCAGGGATCAAGTTATTGAGAAATTTAAAGCAGGCTTAGGCTACAAAAAGATTTCCAAAGCCTTGAACATTTTACGGAGCACTGTTCAAGCGATCATTCAGAAATGGAAGGAGTATGGCACAACTGTAAACCTATACACAACTGTAAACCTACCAAGACAAGGCCATCCACCTAAACTCACAGGCCGAACAAGGAGAGCGCTGATCAGAAATGCAGTCAAGAGGCCCATGGTGACTGGACGCGCTGCAGAGATCTACAGCTCAGAAGGGAGACTCTGTTCATAGGACAACTATTAGGCATGCACTGTACAAAGTTGGCCTTTATGGAAGAGTGGCAAGAAGAAAGGCATTGTTAACAGAAAGCATAAGAAGTCCCGTTTGCAGTTTGCCACAAGCCATGTGGGGGACACAGCAAATATGTGGAAGAAGGTGGTCTGGTCAGATGAGACCAAAGGGGAACTTTTTGGCCAAAATGCAAAACGCTTTGTGTGGCCCTGAGTAGACCCTGAGAAAACTAACACTGCACATCACTCTGAACACACCATCCCCACTGTCAAATATGGTGGTGGCAGCATCATGCTCTGGGGGTGCTTCTCTTCAGCAGGGACAGGGAAGCTGGTCAGAGTTGATGGGAAGATGGATGGAGCCAAATACAGGGCAAACTTGGAAGAAAACCTCTTGGAGACTGCAAAAGACTTGAGACTGGGACGTAGGTTCACCTTCCAGTAGGACAATGACCCTAAACATAAAGCCAGGGCAACAATGGAATGGTTTAAAACAAAACATATCTATGTGTTAGAATGGCCCAGTCAAAGTCCAGATCTAAATTCAATCGAGAATCTGTGGCAAGATCTGAAAACTGCTGTTCACAAACCCTGTCCACCTAATCTGACTGAGCTGGAGCTGTTTTTCAAAGAAGAATGGGGAAGGATTTCAGTCTCTGGATGTGCAAAGCTGGTAGAGACATACCCTAAAAGACTGGCAGCTGTAATTGCAGCAAAAGGTGGTTCTACAAAGTATTGACTCAGGGGGCCGAATAATTACACACACCCCACTTTGCGGTTATTTATTTGTAAAAAATGTTTGGAATGATGTATGATTTTCGATCCACTTCTCACATGTACACCACTTTGTATTGGTCTTTCACGTGGAATTCGAATACAATTGATGCATGTTTGTGGCAGTAATGTGACAAAATGTGGAAAACTTCAAGGGGGCCGAATACTTTTGCAACCCACTGTATGTTGGCGCTTTATAAATACAATAAATAAATAAAAAATACTGTCAAGTCCTCAAGGAATTCACTCAGAATAGTGGATGCACACAAGCATGATACAACATTTTGTCGTGTTTGGGATTTGGAAGTTGATTAATACCTGCCATTCTTCATAGATTGCACTGTTAAACCAAAAGATTTCATCACATTTAGATCAGTTTTATCCTCAAAATTGATTGCATGTCATTGATAAATATAATATAAAAAAAGAAAGCAAAAGATCTGAGCTAATTCCAGGACCGCTGCAAGTCAGCCGAAAATGCCTCTGTGTGCCATAGTCCTGTCATTCTTTCTGACTGCTGGTTGCTGGCAAGTCTGCATAATGGATCTTTTTAAAGCTCCTTGGATACTTTTAGAAGGTAAAATCTGCTTTACATAGCAAATCTGTGTAGGGCAGTGATCCATTCCAGAGCTTGGATAAACTTAAAAGCTCATATTTCCCCTCTGCTCAACTAGATTTGCCATACCATTAGAATGTCCAAGTACAATTTTTTTTTTTAAGGGAACGTGAGGTGAGTGTGATATTGAGGCTGTCATCTTTATTTCCTGTTAAAGAGAGTCTGAAGCTTCCAAAAAACTGTTTTTACGTTATAGTCCTCTTTAGTATTAATGGCCTAACTTAAACGCTGCATCCCCATGGCTGAACACTCAATACCCCCAAAATCCCGGGGCAAAATTCCACAACTTTCCAGGTTGTGGATTTTGCTGCCCGGGGAGGCAGAGCTTTGCACTCTAGCTCTGCCTCCATCTGCGCTGATCGCCGCCTCTCCCCATCCCTATCAGTGAAAGAAGAATGAGAGGGGTGGGAGGTGGCAGATATCTGTGCAGGTGATGCGAGTAGAGGCAGAGCTACTGCACAAAGTTCTGCCTCTAAATGGAAGAAGCCCTGAAATTTTCCCCAGGGATTTGGGGGGTATTGAGTGTTCAGCCGCAGGGATGCAGCGTTTCAGCTAGGGCATTAATGCTAGAGAGGACTGTAAAGTACAAACAGGTTTTTTTTGGAGGCTTTAGAGATTGTCTTTAAACAATGCATGTTGCCTGACTGCCCCTCTGATCCTGTGTCCCTGAGTAGACCCTGAGCAAGTATACAGATCAGGAGCTCTGATGCAAGTCTGACAGGATCAGCCGAACAGCCAGGCAATGTGCATTATTTAAAAGGAAATAAACATGTCAGCCTCCATAAGCCTCTCACCTCTGGTTCCCTTTAAGTGCCTGCAAGGAATTAATAGGCTTTTAAGGTGTCCATACAATTCTCTATTTGTGGCATTGATATTTTGCAGATTTGATTATAAAGATTGAATATGGCAGAGCATGGCAAACCATAACGCTCCAACCCCCATGCTTGACTGTGGGCAAAACACACGTATTTGTACTCCACAACCTGGTTACTGCCACACATGTTTGACACCATCATTATGACCCCCGAGAAAATGTCTAATTAGTCACAGTTTTGACATTCTTCACTTGGGGGTGTACTCGCCTTTTGTTGACAGTGGTTTAGGCCTTTATGGCTGTGTTAAAGGGACACTGTGGGGGGGGGGGGGGGGGAGGGGGGTCAGGGGAAAATGATTTGAAGTTACCTGGGGCTTCTAATGGTCCCCCACAGACAGCCACTTCCCAATGCTCCGGCCCCGCCTCTGGTTCACTTCTGGAATTTCAGACTTTAAAGTCTGAAAACCACTGCGCCTGCGTAGCCGTGTCCTCACTCCCGCTGATGACACCAGGAGCGTACTGTGCAGGCCCAGTATGGTCTGTGCCTGCGCAGTGCGCTCCTGGTGACATCAGGGGAAGCGAGGACACGGCAATGCAGGCACAGTGAACCCGGAGGCGGGGCTGGAGCATCGGGGAGTGGCTGCACGGGCACAGGATGCCTGCTGGGAATCATTAGAAGCCCCGGGTAACTTCAACTCATTTTCCCCCGACCCCCATACAGAATCCTTTTAAGTTATGTTGATGGAAAATGTGTTCCCAAAGCCAATCAAAGTGCCTGATGCTTGAAGGATCACTGCTACAGCCAATAGAAGTGATCATTCATTGAAAGCTTAAAGGGAAGGTCCGAGGAAAAAAAAAATCAAGATCTACTTATCCAGGGCTTCCTCCAGTCCCTGGAAGCCAATATGTCAGTAAGTAGATCTTGATTTTTTATTTATCTCAGATGTGTCTCAAAAAAAAAAAAAAAAGACACTAACATTCACTTTCCTGTTAACTCAGAACACTGTTCTAAGTAGACAGGAGGCATCTAGTGGATGAATTTAATATTCCATTACATTGAGCATCGTCGATCGGGCACACACTTGGCGACCCTAATATTCATGTAATTATAATGATTGAATTGGATGGTTGATAAGTCACTAAGCTATTTACTGTAGTAAATAGCTGGGCGGTTTTTCTCTCGGGAGATGGTAGGCGGGGCCAGGTGCCGAAAGTGGAGGGATGCGGGGTCTTTGGGATGGCTGTGTGGGACAAGACACTGCAGGTAAATAGAACTTTAGTTTAGGGCCCTTTTCCTTTGCATGGTTATGCGAATGTGGCTACCTCGCCACATCGCCTCACTTCCGCTGCCATTCGCGTCACTTACGCATCGGGAATGCGGGAGTGTATGGAGGGGACGGCGGGCGGATGTGACTGTGCGAGCATCTGCAGCATGGTGCAGATTCTCGGATCGCTCCGCATGCAATAGAAACTGTTCCATTGCCATGCAATGGTTCCAGGACACTATGCTGTACCCCAATGCTAGGTACACACGATACAATTTTCTGACAAATTTACTGTCAGATTGATTATTTCCAACAGGTCTGATCTGATTTCCAATCGATTTTCCATAGAAGTGAATGAAAAATCGGAAATCAGATCGGGCCTGTTGTAAATAATCCATCTGACAGTAAATCTGTCAGAAAATTGTATCGTGTGTACCTCGCATAGGGGCTCGTACACCACCCGTCCAATAGATGTTGTCCATTGAGAATCAGTGGCTGATCTCTTTGGACGACATCGCTTGGCAAGCCTGCACCCACGTGTGTCCGCTGTGTTGCTATGTGGGTAGAGACAACAAGTGGCACATGCGTGGCATCTTGCGGCGGGCAGAGGAGCGGTGCAAACAATGGAATCGGCGTTGCTGGATTTGGGTAGAGCCATCCGGCGCTCGCTCGCGGGTTGGGCGTCGAGTACCATACACGCTTGATTTAAGCCAGCTGAGTGGGCTTGCCCACGGAAAGACAGCGGGAACAACGAAATCAATGGTAACAAATGACAGATCGTTCTGATTTTGGCAGGTGTGTAAATTCGTTGCATGACGATTGCTAAAGATCCGCCATGTCTGACCTTTAGCAATGCCTAAGCACTACATGGCGCCTATGTTCTCGCAGCTCCCTGCCGGAAACTGCCCCATCACATGTGGTTGTCGTCTCTCCACAACCTCCCTGGAAAAGCAACATACGTGTTGTCTGCCAGAACCATGCTACATATAGCGTTGTGGCTGGTGTGTTGCCTGGACGAGATTGTTCTACGATAGAATTTTTTTTTTCCACAAAGGATGTAGTAGGTGTAATTTTCTATGCAGCTACAAACGTTCTCCCCAGCAGCCACCATTGCTGAGGATCTGACGTGTGTACAATGGTCCCTGATTCTTCTTGATGTGTCAGTGGCCAATCTGCCTTGGCTGATTGCATTGATCTTTCCCTCCCTTTGATTTAAGGTTTTTTTTCCCGACTAAAACAATCAAATTGAATGAAAGTTTAAAATAATCTTTATTTTCTATCAAGAAAACTGAATATCCCGTTTTTTTTTTTTTATAAAAATCTTATCAGACATGTTGGAAAAATCTGTATATTTTATCTAATGGCATAATTGAATGAAATTATCTAATTGAAAAAAAATAAATTGTATCATGTATGGTCACCATTAGCAAGAAATTGTGTGGGTTGCCCAAACCGTTACTCGAGGGATCGAGTTCCAATCCCCACAGGGCGATATTTATTGTACACGTGTACCCAGCTTTAGATTTGGAAGCAAATGATTGTTAGCTTGAATAATCTTGCTGTGAATTAGTAATTGTTACCTTCTAAATCCTAACCAGCACCCCGCAATGTTGCAATTCCATCCCCACTACCTGTTTCCTTCCTGTTTGCATTGGTGGAGTGCTGAATAGGTATTAGCAGCTGCAGGAAGTACACAAGCCTTCCACCAAGATTAATTGCTAGATTGTATGTACACACATACGTATATTTAGAAAATATAGTATTGTTGTTACTGAGTAGTGCTATGCACTAGCCTCATCAGGAGAGACGGCCAGTATATATAATGTGCTAGCGCGCTATATAGGTGTTAGATGTGCTCGATTCCTCTGTGTTCTATTGTAACTGCCTTGTCCTGCTTTTCCCCCCCCCCCATCTTCTGCATTCCATCCGCGTGCTTCCTTATGATTGGCTGCTCCCTCATTTCTCAACGCTGCTCGTCAGTCCATTCAGGCGGCCTGGCCTCGTGCCCGCGCGCTCTGCCCCTCCCTCACTGCTCATGATGGCGGCGCCCAGCAGCGAGCGGACAAAGGAGGCCGAGCAGACAGGAAGGAGAGCAGAGCTGGGCGCCACCGGCGGGTCAGAGGAGTCTGGGACAGCGGAAAGGAGGGGCCTAGAGGAGGAAGAGCAGAGGGCGGCGGGAAGAGGCGGGAGGCCGGGGCAGCAGCGGGAGGAAGCTGGGCCTGTGCAGCAGCGGCGGCGGGAGGAGGTGAAGAGGAGTAGAGAGGAGACCGAGGAGGGTGAGAGAGGAAGTATGTCTGTCTGTGTGTCGCCCTGCCAGCGCTGCGGCTGGTCACATGACGCTGTGAGCACGTGTTATTGCCACACACACTGTGCTATGTGCGTGTTACAGGCGTCTGCTGCTCATGGCTGTTTATTATTTAGTAACTACACATCCTGTGAATGCATACACTAAATGCAGCAATTCTTCTCACTGTTGCTTATTCCCTACAAACGAAACTGACTGCGACATGCACGTTAGACATTGGGCTCTATTTACAAAACTTCATATACATTACTTATCACCTGATTGTTACAATTAACTTTTTCAGCACATTTACAAGCAAAATAATTACTTAAAGTAAGTTTGTTCTTGATTAACTTCATTTTAATATTACTTTTCTTACCCTATTTTTATATTATGTTTGCTCTTTTAGAGATTACAAATGTAACATAAGGTGAAAAAGCTTTGTGAATCATGCCCATTTTGGCTACGTGTAGCACTTTAACTATCCCTATTGCAGGGCTGAGAAAATACCAGCAACAAAGGCTTCTTTAATATTTCAGTCAGTTTTGAGAAGTTCTCTGTGGATCCTGTTTCTAGATTGGACAGACTGATTACTGAATACAGTACTGTATTCGTTTTTCTTAACACTAGTTACTTGTGCACAGACTGATGATTTGAATAATTTCCATGTCTGCCATCAGAAATACAGGCAACCTTTTTTTTTTTTTTGGAGTGAAGAAGGCTATATGCTTTGTACAGCCATGGTAACTGTTGTCCTTGATGGTCATTACTGGATTGTTAGGTCAACATTTCTGAGGAGGAGCAGGACTAGAGACTTGTTAATTGGCTATAGATTACCAGTTAGTTCTGTTTTGAGGGGAGGTGAGTGACCTCCTGCAGCACATGAGACAGAAGAACACAATGTTCTGATTTGTTTTAAAGCTTTTACACACCATGCGATTTTCACTTCAGATGCTATTTCTGATTGAGAAAATGATCTGGGAAGATATACATTTATATATAATCTACTGATTGCCAGCGATCAATCCCAAGCTCAAAATAAGTTCCATATTACTTTTTACATGAGAAAACTCAGGGGAAAAGGGTAATTGCATTTGGTCCAAAGTTGCATGGTGTGTGCCAGGCTTAAGTGAGCCCCTTTAGTGGATCACAAACTCATGCTAGATTCTCAGTTGAGTTGGCCAAAACAATCTTTTTGTGTTGTCCAGCACGGTTTCAAGGTCTTAAGCCCCGTCTACACGGGAGAAGTGGCGGCGATGTTCCTTATCAATCGAGCCGCTGATGCCGCTCAATTGATAAGGTCCGATCTGTGAGCCGCTGATTCCCAGCTCGTTCCCCACGAGGGGACAATGGCAGGGAATCGAGTGGAAGATAAGCGGCGCTGAGCGGGGGATCGAATACGACGCGCGAGCGGGGATGCGGCGGGTACGTGCGGGGATGCGGAAGAGGCGATCCGGCGGCTAATCGAGCCGCCGGATCGCCTCCGCATCTCCCCGTGTAGGCGGGGCTTTAGATTTGTTCAATTGGTAAGGAATATTGACCTTTTTAAACTGATACCGTTCTGAAACACGCCTAAAGAAGAAATTTGGTTTCGAAAGCTTGCAAAGAAATCTTGTACAGTTAGTCATTAACCACTTCACCACTGAGGGGTTTTACCCCCTGAGCACCAGAGCAATTTTCACCTTTCAGCGCTCCTTCCATTCATTCGTCTATAACTTTATTATTACTTATCGCAATGAAATGAACTATATCTTGTTTTTTTCGCCACCAATTAGGCTTTCTTTAGGTGGGACATTATGCCAAGAATTATTTTTTTCTAAATGTGTTTTAATGGGAAAATAGGAAAAATGTGGGGAAAAAAATAATTATTTTTCAGTTTTCGGCCATTATAGTTTTTAAATAATGCATGCTACTGTAATTAAAACCCATGAAACGTATTTGCCCTTTTGTCCCGGTTATAAAACCATTTAAATTATGTCCCTATCACAATGTTTGGCGCCAATATTTTATTTGGAAATAAAGGTGCATTTTTTTCAGTTTTGCGCCCATCCCTAATTACAAGCCCATAGTTTATAAAGTAACAGTGTTATACCCTCTTGACATAAATATTTAAAAAGTTCAGTCCCTAAGGTAACTATTTATGTATTTTTTTTAATTGTAAATTTTTTAATTTTTTTTTAATTACAAAAAAAAAAAATGGGGAGTGTGGGAGGTAATGAGTTAATTTTATGTGTAAAAGTCATTTATTTGTATGTGAAAAATGTGTAGGGTGTAGTTTACTATTTGGCCACAAGATGGCCACAGTAACTTTTTGTTTTAATGCGACCTCCAAGCTTCCTTCCGGAAGCTTGGAGGAAGAATGAGGCTGGACACGTGAGTTTTTTCTCACAATGATCGCGCTGCCCATAGGAGAGCAGCTGATCATTGCGGGGCTTAGATTGACGAACAGGAATGGATTTTCCCGTTCATTGATCTCTGGGCGAGCGGGAGGCGGCGGTTTTACTAGCGGCGGGCGGCGTGTTTACGAGCGGGAGCGCGGGCAGCGGCGGGAACGCGGAAAGTACGTGTTTCTCCGTCCCTGGTTTTTAAAGGATGGAAAAAGGGGCGGAGAAATACGTACGCGCGGGGGTAAAGTGGTTAAAGGTATCAGTCCTAAACAACCTTTGTTGTTATGTCTTCGGAAACAATTTATATCTCCACGATATTGAACATTTGCTTGTTTTACCACCTTTGCACCTTTACAGACTTCAGAAAGTCTGGTCAAGTAGTGAGATGGACACTGTTACCATAAACTTTGTATTGTTTGGTGCTATATGAAGTTCTGTAGCCGGGCCTGCTACTCCCACCAGTAATCTCCGAAGAGATTGGTCTATCCTGCTCAATTTTCAACTGATCGAGAGGGCTTAGATTTTGCTGAATTTAGTTTACAAAACCAAATTTTTTTTGGAGTTCTGGGCAAATCCCAGGAGTCAAATTGGCTTTGCAGTGTAATTTCCTAATGTCCATGGAGCTAGCTCCTTAAAAAAAAATCCTGAATTCTGTGCTAATGTTTATGTATGAGTATCCTTAGGATGGAGGATAATATTGAATAGCAAATTATATTTATTTAAAGGACAACTGAAGTGAGAAGAATAAGGGGACTAACCTATATATTTTAAGCAATACCAGTTCTCTGGCAGCCATGCTCATCTGTTTGGCTGCAGTGGTGCCTGACTAACGCCAGAAACAATCATGCGGCTAATCTTGTCAAATCTGACAAATGTCAAACACCTGATCTGCTGCATGCTTGTTCAGGGTCTAGGATTATAAGTATTTGAGCCAGAGGATCAGCAGTATGCCAGGCTGACTTAAAGGGAAGGTTCAGGGAGGGTGGGTTAAAAATAAAAATCAAATTCCACTTACCTGGGGCTTCCTCCTGCCCGTGGCAGGCAGGAGGTGCCCTCGCCGCCGCTCCGCATGCTCCCGGTGGTCTCCGGTGGCGCGCCCGACCTGGCCAGGCCGGCTGCCAGGTCGGGCTCTTCTGCGCTCCAAGGCCCGGAACTTCTGCGTCCCACGCCGGCGCTCTGACGTCATCGGACGTCCTCCGTGCTCTACTGCGCATGCGCAGTAGAGCCCGGAGGATGTCCGATGACGTCAGAGCGCCGGCGTGGGACACAGAAGTTCCGGGCCTTGGAGCGCAGAAGAGCCCGACCTGGCAGCCGGCCTGGCCAGGTCGGGCGCGCCACCGGAGACCACCGGGAGCATGCGGAGCGGCGGCGAGGGCACCTCCTGCCTGCCACGGGCTGGAGGAAGCCCCAGGTAAGTGGAATTTGATTTTTATTTTTAACCCACCCTCCCTGAACCTTCCCTTTAAGTTGTCCTTTTTAAAAGAAAAAAATCGTTTGACATTCAAGTTTCCTTATAAGGAGGCCAGGCTCCCGCCCTTTGTCTAGCCCTGAAAAAGCTACATCTGACCTTGACCTGCGCTGCTCCATGTTCTTTACCTTGTGCTGTCAGTTGAATAGGTGATTTAAAAATTGCCTAAATGCAGTTTTGCTTTGGGTAGAAATATTAAAGTGCACCTATAGGGAAATAGACTTCACCCATCCTTGCCACCAATGATCCACTGCTGGGATCCTCTGACTCTATTCCACAAGTGCTTGTTGAATAGGTTCATGCGACTGCGCTCCCTTCTGTGTACGAGCGCAGATGCAATGATGGCCCTGTGGTAGCACGGAGTTGCACTCGTGCATGACCTGTGCCATCATTGCGCCTGCGCTTGTGCAAAGACAGGAGTGCGGACTGGAAGAAGGTGAGAGCCGGATTTGGTAACGCTGCTTAGAACAAGTTTGTACCTGCAAGCGGCTAGCCTGACACATTTCCAGTGAAATAAAAGTACTAATACAGGCTTATTCTTAACGGTTTGGTTTGAACATGAATTTGAAGCTACGGTGAGAATGAAGTTTGAGTGTCGCTTGGGCTGCTGTGCTTGTGGTATGCATTGCAGAAGTCTGCTTTATTGAGATCTAGAACCCCCTAAATATTTCATTTCTATGGCCTGAAATGGTCATTAATGTCTAGATCAGGTGACAGTTTGAAGCCAGACATACACTTAACAATTATCACAATGTTTTTGTTTTCGATCGTCTTGATATAACAATCGCTTTAATGACCAAACATTGGTCGAGTAATATTTAGTATACTCCCAACAATTTTTGAACAGTGTTACGCTCAATAAGATGAAAAACATTGCGTTGTGTCGAATTGAAGTTGTTTTGAGAGTTTCTTATACTCAGCGTGTACATGAACCGCAAGGAATTGACATAAACGTAATTGAGGTTCCATGTAATTGGTCAATCTTATATTGATCCTGCTAGTAATGTATGAACTGCCACCTTATTGATTTTTTTATTTTTTAAGTTTGACAAAAAATAATATCGCCAATCAGTATTTCTCTCAATTTTAGCCCACAATCAAAAGATGTGATTTATCAATTGCAAAATTAACTAATGTACGATCAGTTAGACACTTTGAGTTATCGAATGTACAATTGGGCAAATTTGTGCATTGTATGGCTACCTTAACTTGATCCCTTTCATCTTGTCCTGCAGTGCTGGCTATGATCAGCGAAATAGTAGCCATGTTGTGTTTTTGAATGATTACTATAGCAGCTCCCACAGTGAGCAGTCTTTTTCCCATGTACTTCTGTCAAGAAACTGAAGCCTGAAGTGCTTTGGTGGCATTGCACTATGTGACACTGCTCTTGCCCACCTCCTTTCAATCGCCTATCACCACTGGCTTGTCACGCATAATTCTACCTGGCTGCATCTTGATTATTCAGTTTACAGCCCCATTATATGTTGCTTAATGTTCTTGTCTTATGCTGGGAATACACGGTTCGTTTTTGCCTTCGTTTAAACCTTCGTTTCGATTGTGCCTTTTGTCCTTTTCGATCCCGAAATAATCGGTCATACGGTTAATATCACCACCCACGGTTTCGTTTTTTTTTTCCGATTCTGATGGTTTCGTTTTTCAAATGATCGAAGGCTGCAAAGAAACGAAACAAATCCCTTTTTACAGGGACGGACTAGCATAAACGAATATATAATCGATCTGAACAGCCATCAAGCCTACCAATGGCTCGATTAGATGGATAAAGAGAGATAATATCAAACATGTTCGATCACTAGTCGTTCGTTTTTGGGGTCTATTAATCGAAACTATAATGAGATTATGACTATTTTCACATACGTTTTCAACACTCGATTCGTTTACCGAACGAATCGAAGGTTTAAACGAAGGCAAAAACGAACCGTGTATTCCCAGCATTACAGATAGATTTCTGCATGTATTATATTCATACTAGAGCTTGACTCTCAGGCTGCTGGTAATGTGCACTGTTTGCTGTGTGAATTTGTAATAGACAGTTGACATAATAGGTACACAAATGAGTGCAGTGTTTTTTACACCAAGGGTATTTGCTCATGAAGCTGTATGTTCAAGGACAGTGTTTTATAGTGTACCAGAGACGGCAGGGGAAAAAAATTTTGATCCTTACCCGGGGCTTCCTCCATCCTCATAAGTACGTGTGAGTTCCTTGCCGTCCCCCCGCGGTCTGCTGTTCCGCCGCAATCAGCCCCGGTAACTGGCTCAGTTGCGTCGTTCTTGGTCGTCTGTGCATGCGTGGGAGGTCCATGCATGCATAGAAGACGCTGACTGAGCCAGTTCCAGGGGCTGATTGCAGGAACGCATTGTCAGCTACACAGCTGACTCGTGTCTGTAAAAGCCAGCCAGTGATGTCGCCCAAGTGGATAATGTCCTGATTCCCGACAGGTGTGTACTCAGCTTTTAAAGTAACAGTGTACTATTTTTGAAAATAAGTGCACTTCTTTTCTTTTTCTTTTTTTTTTTTTCTATTGGCCTAAGCACTTGTATAAAATATTCCTTACTCACCTGGCCAATGAGTGTCATTCTACACCACAATGGACCAGCCGGAGCAGGTAGTATACCTAGTGCTCTGCCTGTGGTCCACTGGAGGTTCCTGCACAGTCTGCAGAGCAGAAATGTGCCTTATCCTCTGATATGGCAACACAACTACACCGTAATTATCGTTCAGATCGTTAATGTCTGTTGCAGCATTGCATCTGAAATTCCTTTATCTGGTTAACCGGACTATGTCTGGAAACAGGCAGAAGACCTAAAGTGAATAGACCCTACTAGCTAGTTAAATGATGGAATCCCACTGTTGTCAGTGTACTCCATTCTAAAGAGGGAAGATTTTTCCTTCTTTAGAAGAAATTGCAACACTGCAGTTCAAAATATATAATTTTTTTTCCAGGGCTGTGGAGTCGGTACAAAAATAATCTGACTCCTCAGTTTATGAAACCACCTACTCCGACTCCAGGTACCCAAAATTGCTCCGACTCCTTAGTCTAATACTTACCTGTACGGTGCATTAGTTACAAAAATCACCTGACTCCTCAGTTTATGAAACCACCGACTCCAGGTACACAGAATTGCTCCGACCGCGACTCCAACTCAGACTCCACAGCCCTGATTTTTTTTGGGGGGGGGGGGATTTTTTTTTTCTCCATGCTGAAATCTATTTAAAATCTTTGCCTAGTGTGTGAAATATGATCACTCTAATCAGATTTGATCTGAAAGCGATCGATCTTTAGTCCACATCTGTTGCCAATTTATTATTGTATGAACACCTTAACTTTCTCCTCCCTTATCTGGTGATTTTTGCCTGGGTTGGTATTGATACCACTAGGATTCTGGGAAAGCTGAACTTGGTTAGTTGAAGATGTGTTGTGGGGGCATAAACAGGCATGACTGGGCTTACAAACCAGAAAATCCAGACAAGCAGGCTTTAGTGTTTAGTTAGAGCAGCATTTCTACCTGTTGTCATGCAAACCTCCACAGGTTTAACTTTGGGCTAGATGTTTGTTTTTCTTTCAGATGTAGATTGTGTGCAGTTAGGCATCCAGAATGGAGTATAATGATGTGGATGAGGTCATGGCTGAGGCAGATGGGCCATATACTCTAAAAAAAAACCAGTGCTCCAAAACTGATGCAACAGTGTCAAGCACCTTGGATTTCGGTGCCTTTCTAGGCCTACACTACAATGATTTTATGAGATTAGATGCTAGTTTAAGGGGGTGTGTTGATATGTGTTTGGCTGGTTGATTAATCGTAAAATAAACATTAGTGTGATGTGCCCATTCTTTATTGAATGAGTGGATGGAGGCAGTAGTTTCTATAGCTTCCTTCTGCATTGGGCAGTGGGTCCACACTAGACCCGGTTGCAGGACGGACACTGCAGTCCGGATCAGGGGAAGTACCCACCGTACTGCAAACTGATTTATTTATTTATTTGTTGTATTTATAAAGCGCCAACATATTACGCAGCGCTGGACATTAATTTAGGTTACAGACAATATTTAGGGGTGACAAACAGCAATATGACAATACAGGAATACAAGAAAACCAGATCACACAGCACAGTATGAGTACAAGGTAATGCTTAGTCAGTCACTGGATGGGAGCATGGAGTTAGGCAAGTTAGGTTCACTCAAATGCATAGCATGGGTGCACAATAATAGAGGTGCATGATCAGGTAGGACACAAAAGGAGTGAGGACCCTGCCCAAAGGCTTACAATCTTGAGGGTGCATCAGTGAGGGTGATGAAAGTGCATCAGTTTTGTATCCGTTTCCGTTCAGGTTTTTCCCTGACAGAAAACGTCTCTATTATTAGGAAGGAGTGGGAGGATTTTTTGGGCCAATCATAAAGCTCAGGCTATCCGTTTTCACATCCGGTTTTTGCCTGTGGAGCTGGAGATGCGTGTTCTCATTGCTTTCACTACCCCTGCATGTATCCGTGGTCCTGATCCGTTGCGTGAAAATGCAGCAGGTCCGGACCTTCCGTTCAGGTTTTGAAAACGGATCCCCGCAAACGCAGACGGATCCGTTTTTTTACTTGGGTGAGGCTGGCTGCTATTTTAAACATTAGTATCCAGGACTCCGTTTTTCATCAGGTTTGAAAAACGCAGCCACGGATACGTTTCCTGGACCTAGTGTGGACCAGCTCTTAAAGTTGGTGGCAGCAGTGATAAAGGTGCAAGAGGGTAAAATGATCGATATTTTGCAGTTGATGATGAGAAATTACCACCATACCGAATACTGGGTATATGTGGTGAAGCGTATGCATGTCGTGATCCTAATAAAATATGAATTATGTGATGGTCAATGGTGCTGAGCTATAGCAGTTTTCACTCTATATACATTCTCATATTACTGATAACATGTTTGTTGTCTTTAGGTGTGTACACACCTTCAATTGGTGCTGCTCATGATTGTCGCTAAGGCAACACTATAGTACACAAGCGCTGTGCAGAGACTTCTCGGCTGTAGACATAAAGGTGGCCATACACTGGTCGATTTGCCATCAGATTCGACCAATAGATAGATCCCTCTCTGATCGAATCTGATCAGAGAGAGATCGTATGGCTGCCTTACTGCAAACAGATTGTGAACCGATCTCAGCCTGAAACCATTCACAATCTGTGGTGGTGGTGCTACCGCCGATCCCGAACCTGCATACATTACCTGCTCCGCCGGCCCGACTCCCCAGATCTCTGCTGTCTTCTTCTCCAGTCTGGTCTCCGGCATGCTTCACTTCTTCCCGCCCGGAGACAAGACTAGAGCGCACGGACGGATCGACGGGAACAATCGATTTCGGACGGAAATCAATCGTTCTGTCAGCGGTGTGCGCTGCGATTTCACAGCCGATTCGATCACTGTGATCGAATCGGCCGTATATCGGCGGGAAAATAGTTAGGTGTATGGGCCCCTTAAGCGCTCATTCCTTACTGTGGAAGTGCTGCACCGTTAAAGCGGATCCGAGATTAAAAACGAAATATAATAAGTAACCGGTCTATATATCTTATCTAAAGTTTAGATAGTTTACACAGCATATCTAGATGCAAACAGCTTAAAGTGTATGATTATTTATTCCTGTGATACAATGAGGGCAGCCATGTTCTGTTTGTCCCATGGTCACAGGCTGAGAGCTGGAGATGTTTTCAGCTTGCATGTGTGCAAATTCAGTCCCCTCTCCTCCTCCCCTCTGCCTCTCAAAGCTCTGGCTAGTAACCACCTCCTCCTTCTGGCCAGACTGAGCTCCCATAAACCCTTGCTACAGTGCCAAGGCACTGTGAAAAAGCTCTGGGTGAGGCTTGTTTAGTTTATAGGGAATTAGAGTATCAAAACAAAAGTATTTAGCTTGAGGAATGCCCTAAAAACAATATGAAAGGAACACAATTGTGCAATGAGTAAAAGTTTATCTCGGATCCACTTTAAGTGATGTTAGCAGGGCTGTGGAGTTACAGGGCTGTGGAGGTACAAAAATCATCTGACTCGGTTTATGAAAACTATTCCAGGTACTCAAAATTGCTTTTGAGTACTTGGTCCCTTAATACTTACCAGGACTTAGGCGTTGGGACATAAATCATCCGACTACTTGACTCTGACTCCACAGCCTTGGATGTTAGAGGCAGCTGTACATGCTCTCTAGAGTCTAAGCAGAGAGTTGACCCAGTGGCCACCTCAGCTGGGCTCCCCTAGTGTAGGCATAAGGCTTTATATGGTTATATGTACACATTAGGCTGTGGCGTCCAGTCGTGAATGATCCATTAGTGGATACAGTCCTGACATAAGTGATATTGCTGAAAAGATGTGCAGCAGACTGATGATCTTGAACTTTAGCACTGTTTTTCCAGGAGGCACAGGGGGTTTTGTTTTCATGTCTGTTGAAATCTTTGTGTGAATGGCGTTGGGAACCTAGTCCTTCAAGTTTCATGTTTGTTAGTTACTAGTGAAGTTTAGCTGGGTTTTCATAGGGACTAAGCATCAATCCATGTTTCATGATCCATTAGCAGCAAGAATTGTGGGAAGCCAATCACTAACTTCTCCCTTACCCTGCGTGTGTTGATCCCTGCCAAGCTTTTCTTGCGTGTTTGTGGGGGTTCGGGGCAGTGTGCTTCTTATCAGGAATAAAGCTGTGTCTTTCTGTTACAGCGTTGGGATCAGATGAAGATGATGGGGCACCCGTAGATTCGGGTCGAGCCCAAGTTTCACAACTTGAGCAAAGTCCGGCAGACAAAATGGTGTCTGATCAGAGTTCAAGTAAAGCGGATGAGTCCAAAGGTAAGGGTCTTTGTGTTATAATAAAGTAACCAGCAAGGAGGGAGAAATCCTTTGTAGACTTTGGAGGACAGTTCTAGTGTTACCTTCCCTGTGACCATTTTACCAAGATCTTAGGATAGTTGGGCTTTTTTAACCACTTCAACCCAAGGCGGTTTTCACCTTTCAGTGCTCATCCCTTTCATTTGCCAATAGCTTAATCACTGCTAATCACAATGAAATGATCTGTATCTTGTTTTTTTTCACCACCAATTGGGGTTTTTGGGGTTATTTGTTTTCAGTAATTACTTTTTCTATGCATTTTAAAGGTAAAAACAATGAAAAAATACTTTCTTCAATTTCATCCCCTATGGTTTTAATATAAACACGGCTACTGCATAAAACCCACACATTTTATCTGCCTATTTGTCCTGGTTATCACACTGTTTTTATGTCCGTAGTACAAAGTGTGGTGGCAGTATAGTATTTGGAAATAAAAGTGTAATTTTTTTTTCTGTGGTGGCTTTTTTTCCCACTATTTTCAAGTGCACAGAAATGCACGGGCGGGAGCGCACACAGCGGCAGCAGCACTGTCTGACTTATAAAAACGTCCTGGAGCCATTAAGAGGCTCTAGCAGGACGGATTTATAAGTCAGCTTTTTATTAAAGAGGAACTTCAATCCCATCATGCTTTACACAGCATCAGGGAAAAAAATCCCGGGCAGTTTTCTTTGATGGGTGGAGCTTAGCTAAAAATGAAGCTTTGGTAAGAAAAACAAAAGTTCTGATGCTGTGAAACTGTTAAAGAAACACCAAGCCTTTTCAGTTTTGCGGAGTAGATTTTTAGTCTGGAGGTTCACTTTAAAGAGGAACTGTAACGGCAAAACGTCCCCTGGGGGGTACTCACCTCGGGTGGGGGAAGCCTCAGGATCCTGATGAGGCTTCCCACGCCGTCCTCTGTCCCACGGGGGTCTCGCTGCAGCCCTCCGTACAGCGGTGACGTCAATATTTACCTTCATGGCTCCTGCGCAGGCGCTCTGACGGCTGTCGGCTCCGAAGTAGGCGGAAATACCCGATCGCCGTCGGGTCCGCTCTACTGCGCAGGTGCAAGTCCCCGGCGCCTGTGCAGTAGAGCGGACCCGACGGAGATCGGGTATTTCCGTCTATTTCCGAGTCTAAAGCAGCCACAGCGCCCCCGCTGGAGCCAGCAAAGGTAAATATTGAAATTACAGTCTGGCCTGTCGCCGGCTGTTCAGAGGGCTGCAGCGAGACCCCCGTGGGGCGCAGGACGGCGTGGGAAGCCTCATTAGGATCCGGAGGCTTTCCCCACCCGAGGTGAGTACCCCCCAGGGGATCTTTTCAACGTTACAGAGTCTCTTTAAAGTATAACTTTAAGTGGTTAAAGTGATACTGAAGTGACTATAGGAAAAAAAGGGCAGATGCTCACCTATGAAAGGGTGGACTCTTGATCTCCTACAGCCTCCCTGGTCCTCTCCCGCTGTCCTCCTTCCAGCGCTGTCACCACTTGTGAGATAATGAATTGTATGTGTAGTACATCTAAAGCCCCATCTACACCATGGGACTTTGCAGCGATCCGGCGGCTCGATTAGCGTGCCCGCCGCGTCCCCGCTCCCCGCGCGTGCGCCGCATTCGATTCCCCGCTCGTCCCCGCCGGCGCCACTCATCTCCCGCACGATTCCCTGCCATTGTCCCCTCGCGGGGATCGAGCAGGGAATCGGCGGTGCGGGGATCTGTCCTGTCGGATCTTATCAATCGAGCCGCTTCAGCGGCTCGATGAGGAGCATCGCGGCCGCATCTACTCGTGTAGATGCGGCTTAACCTCCCTGGCGGTAAGCCCGAGCTGAGCTCGGGCTATGCCGCCGGGAGGCACCGCTCAGGCCCCGCTGGGCCGATTTGCATAATTTTTTTTTTGTTACACGCAGCTAGCACTTTGCTAGCTGCGTGTAACCTCCGCTGCCCGCCGATCCGCCGCTATACCCGTCGCCGCAGCCGCCCCCCCCAGACCCCGTGCGCTGCCTGGCCAATCAGTGCCAGGCAGCGCCGTGGGGTGGATCGGATTCCCCTTTGACGTCACGACGTCGGTGACGTCATCCCGCCCCGTCGCCATGGCGACGGGGGAAGCCCTCCAAGAGATCCCGTTCTTTGAACGGGATCTCTTGATCTCCGTTCGCCGGCGGTGATCGGAGGGGCTGGGGGGATGCCGCTCAGCAGCGGCTATCATGTAGCGAGACATTGTCTCGCTACATGAAGAAAAATAAATAAATAAAAAAAAAAGGTATTTGCTGCCCCCTGGCGGATTTTAACAAACCGCCAGGGAGGTTAATGCTAGGTACACAATACAATTTTCTGTTAGATTTACCTGCCAGATTGATTTTTTTTTTCAACATGGCTGATCTTAATACCTTAATTTCTATCAATTTTATGATCGATTTCCGTTCACTTTTATGAAAATTGATCAGAAAATCGATTGAAATTAAGAGCTGACATGTTGAAAAAAAATCTATGGCAGATAAATCTAACAGAAAATGCTATTAAAGCGCTAATCACGATTGCAAAAAAAGTGAATTTGTACAGGCAAAATCACCCACGCAAAACGTTTTCCCACTTCAAGTGTGAATGGGCCCTAAAAACTGCAACTGTGATAGTATGATGCTATGTAAGAAACTAACTTAAAGGGGCACTACAGCGAAAAACTATAACATTTAAAATATGTGCAAACATATGCAAATAAGAAGTAAATTTTTTCTAGAGTAAAATGAGCCATAAATTACTTTTCTCCTATGTTGCTGTCACTTACAGTAGGTAGTAGAAATCTGACAGAAGTGACAGGTTTTGGGCTAGTCCATCTCTTTATAGGGGATTCTCAGGGATATATTTTCAAAAGCACTTGGTGAATTGCAGTTGCTCTGTCCAACTGCCAAAAAACTGTGTAGGGAGCAGGGAAGCTGGCCAGCATCATTGTTCAAGTATTTTTTTGGGAATATCTTTATAAAGAATAAAGGCCTTGCTGAGAGTCCCCTATGAAGAGATGGACTAGTCCAAAACCTGTCACTTCTGTCAGATTTCTACTGCCTACTGTAAGTGACAGCAACGTAGGAGAAAAGTAATTTATGGCTCATTTTACTCTGGAAAAATGTACTTCTTATTTGTATATGTTTGCACATATTTAAAATTTTACAGTTTTTCGCTGTAGTGCCCCTTTAACATAAAAATGAGACTCTCTTCTTTGCTACTAATATTCTATTCATTATCCATACTACACATGCAATTCACAATATAATCAGTTTCGCTGCAGGTTTGCTTTAAGGGAGCCTTAGAAGGCTTGAGAAGGATTTGTGTCCCTGCGGGCTTCTGAAGACTCAGTACTGCGCATGCATGAGCATCTTTGGTAGCACTGAGGGGGCGCAGGCGCTGTCTTCAGAAGCTCTGGGGGACACAAGTGCTTCTGAAGCCTTTCAAGGGCTCCCAAAGGTGGCAAACTTGAATGGTTGCCAGCCCTGGAAAGAGGACACAGAGAGGGGACTGGGAAGGCTCTGAGATCCAGAACCTTTCTCCTTCTGCCCCACATTTGGATTACTTTAATGCCTTGTAAGAAGATTCACAGAATGTATTGATGCTCTATATACTGAAATGTGGCATGTAAAACACCTGCGTATGTTGTGTTAATGTACTCCACAATAAGGGCATGTTTACATTCCTGCCCTGGTCTGTTTCCATGTTGTCTTATTTCGGTTTAGCCAACTAGTGCCCTAAAATGCAAAGAAGATTTTTTTTTTTTTTTGTAATCCCTTTCGCATGGCGGACCCCAAGCTTCTTCTGAGGTGAGTGTGCAACAAGTGTAGGAAAGGTCGGCGGGGCTTAAATGCACTGAATGAGCGCACTTCCGGTCCGCCGTATGGGCCCACCCACATAGGAAGTTACGTCTCCGTCCAGATCAACTTCCGGAAGAGGCTGGTGGAATGCACGCCTCTGCATCTATGATTGCCTGTAGAGGCAAATTTGCTCAGCCAAGTTCGCTGTGTACCAAGATGTCACCAATAGTTGGTGCTTTTTTAAAAGCAATCAAAGGTTGGGGAGGTAGTGTTTTTTTTTTAATATTGGACCCTCAAGTAAAAGGCACCACTTCTTGCTGAAGGTCCATTTTATCTGTTTGGCCATGGGGGAGAAATCAAATTTTTACTAGTTCAACAGTTCAACTATTCTCAATTTATGGTTGATTTATATAAAGGAGTCAGGAAATTGAATATACAACATCATTTCGGAAAAATTAAAACAGAAGAAACGATATCTAATAGGCCCTGAGAAAACTGAACAAACTTCTGTAGGCACTCTGGGCTTCAGCCCTGAAGGGTCATAGAATGCGAAGCAGCTTGGAGAAATTACAGCCCTGAATGAACTTTTGGTAGAATCCGCACTGGTTGATGTACCATTGACTGACGACGCCAAATTTAAGCCATGCCCTTTCCTATACTAACAGGCTCCTGCATGGACCCATTTGCGAAACAACCTTTGATTGCTTTTTGCTAAGCGCTCAGCTCCGTACATAGCAGGACCTCCTCCGCACAGCAATTGGCCAACGTGCAGCGGCATCAGATGATGCGCGTACGCGACCTTTTGAAAATGGCCGTGCGTTCCACCAGCTTCTTCCAGAAGTTGATCTGGACAGAGACTTAACTTCCTATGTGGGTGGGCCTATACGGCGGACTGGAGGGGTGCTCATTCAGTGCATTTAAACCCCGCCGCCTTTCCTAAACTTGTTGAACGCTCACCTCAGAAGAAGCTTGGCGGCCGTGCACCCGTCGGCGCCCACATCCGCTGCCTCCCACCAACACCCAGGTACAGCCTTTTTGGACACTTTTTGTTATGACACACGATTTTGATGCTCGTTAAACACTTGCAATGTTTACCTCACCTTGCCACTGTTGTCATTCTGCTGCATATTAAACTATAGTGCCAGACCTACTCCCTTTCCTTGAACTCTTCTGCACGTGCGTGGCCCCAGGCTTACACACCGTGCCGCCCATGTGCAAAAGAGCCCAACTTACTCGACAAAGATGATTACTGGGGCTGATAGCAGGCAAAAGGGGCGGGGGTAAGCCCCAGCTATGTATCAATTCTTTTACATCCTTTGTCTCAGGTTTCATTTAAGATGTATATTCAGAAACTAGTATATCCATAAGATTCACAGTATTACAGCTTTTATGAATTATACTTTTACCAACCACACTTTCAGTTGTACATTATAGTTTGCATAAATACCTGTTCTCTTTTGATGGCCATACTGTACATATAAAGTCCAGTTACCCAAAATGCCCCACTTGCCTCTTTCTTCAGTGGCTCTAAACTACTCCAGTATCTGCCCTAGCCTTGCCTGCACTTGCAGGATTTCAGGATTAAGCAATCTGAAAACTCAGGCGGCTGTTTACATCCTGCTCCATTGCTACACCATGCTTGCTGAGTCTACTTTGCGGTAGATAGTGTACTGGTGCTCCATTGTAATGAGTCTTCCCTACCTTGTAGTTTAAAGGGAACCTGAGATGGCCGTACAAAGCCAAAATATACATACCTAGGGCTTCCTCCAGCCCCCTCCAGCCAGATCGCTCCCATGCAGTCCCCTTCTGACTCCCCCGTTCGTCTGCAATTGGCCCTGGAAAGTCGTCCAGGGCCAAGCCTGGCCGCACACGCTCCCGTTACGTTCATGTAGCCTGGCGCATTCTGCGCCTGCGCGGTACCCTCCTGGCACCTGGAGCGAGGTGAGAGTTTGCGCCTGGCTGGCCTGCGCTGACTGGAGGATACTCCTGGGCCAGTTGCAGGTGAAGGTGACTGAGGATGACACGGGAGCGATCAGGCCGGGGGGGCTGGAGGAAGCCCCAGTTAAAGGGTCCTCATCTCAAGTACACTTAGTTTCACCTACTGTCAGATAGGAGTAATGGTATTGGATGTGGACAAACTAACGCCACGTTTTTAAAGGGAAGGTCCAGGGAGAGTAAACATTTAAAATTCACTTACCTGGGGCTTCCTCCAACCACTGGCAGCCATCCAGTGCCCTCGCCGCAGCTCTGGTGGCTCCAGGTCCCCGGCGGTGGAGGTCGGCATCTACTTGCACTCCAGCGTGCGGCTCAGTCACACTGACCTCATCCGGATTGTACTGCTCAGACGCAGAACTACTGTGCCTGCCCAGTACAGTCCAGCTGACGTCGGCGCGACTGTGAGCTGCACGTTGGAAAGCAAGTAGGCCTCTTGTACCGTAAATGACCTCGGGCCACCGGCGGGTAGTAGAGCTGTGGGGAGGGCACAGGATGGCTGCAAGGGGCTGGAGGAAGCCCCAGGTAAGTAGATTTTTAATTTAGTCTTCCTGAACGTGTCCTTTAAAGAGAACCCAAGGTGTGTTTAAAGAATGTTATCTGCATACAGAGGCTGCATCTGCCTATACAGCCCAGCCTCTGTTGCTATCCCAAACCCCACTAAGGTCCCCCTGCACTCTGCAATCCCTCATAAATCACAGCCATGCTGTGAGGCTGTGTTTACATCTGTAGTGTCAGTCTCAGCTGCTCCTCCGCCTCCTGCATAGCTCCGGTCTCTGCCCCCGTCCCTTCCCTCCAATCAGCAGGGAGGGAAGGGATGCAGGCGGGGACTGGAGTTCTGCAGGAGGCGGGGAGAGCAGCAGACTGACGCTATAGAGATAAACACAGCCAGCTCTGACGAGCGGTTTGTCAGCAGCGTGGCTGTGATTTATGAGGGATTGCAGAGTGCAGGGGGACCTTAGGGGGGTTTGGGATAGCAACAGAGGCTGGGCTGTATAGGCAGATCCAGCCTCAGTATGCAGATAATATTCTTCAAACCCACCTCGGGTTCTCTTTAAGATCGGCCTTTGTTGAGTGTACGTTTTATGTATGGAGTAGATGTCGTCTGAGGAGGCAAAGCGGGCATTTTGGATGTGTACTTTAAAAATATGGACCTTTTACAGGAATCATTTTTGGCCCTGTAATGATGGTATTCATGTTCATTCAGTAATTTTTTTTAATTTTATTTTATGGTTGATACCCCTGCCAGGCCAAGGTTCCATTACGTGTGAGTTGTGTGGTACATGCTTCGAGACCCGGAAGGGCCTGTCCAGCCATGCACGTTCCCATCTTCGTCAGCTTGGGATTGCGGGCTCTGAAACCAGTGGTGCTCCCATCGATCTGCTGAAAGAGCTAGCCAAGCAGGGCAAGCTGTCAAAAGATGAGAGTTCACTGGCAGCCAAGAAGGTCACCACTCCCCAGACAGAATCCCCCAAAGGCCACTGGGGGGATGATGACGGGCCTTTGAATCTGAGTGAGTGGAACTTGGGGGGCCACTAGGGCCAATGGGGTGGGCATTGTAGGCTTGTTTAGGATTCTTGGGAGGGATGAGGCAGGCATCTCCTGCTATATTCAGCCTGTCTCACTATGTTCTTTCTTCTTTTTGTCTTCACACCATCTTGTGTGTCTGTCTTCTCATTTAAACCATTTCTGTTTCTTCATCAACACTTTTTAATTTTACGTTTCTCCTGTTGTGTTTATTACTTTTTCCCTTGTGGTTTTTTTGCACCTTCATTTCATTTCCCTTTTTTGTTTTTGTGTTTTTGTATTTCTTCCTCATTTCATTTCACAGCTGGGGAAGAAGAGGAGCCCAGCCGAGAAAACGACTGCCAGTTTTGTGGCGCTTGGTTTGAAACTCGAAAAGGCTTATCTAGCCATGCCCGGGCTCATTTGCGCCACTTGGGAGTCAATGATCCTGATTCAAAAGGCTCCCCCATCGCTGCTCTCAACGCCCTTATCAAGAGCGATGAGTTCAAAAAGATGTCTGGCCAAACACTTACAGATATTGAGCCTCAGTCCAAAATTGCTAACGATAGCAGCTCTGATACCGAGCGTAAACAGCCAAGCATTAGCAGTACAAAGGGCAAAGAAACTGGCACTTTCCACAAGCCAGAAGAAACCATTCAAAAAGCAAGCAGTGAAGTTAGTTCAAGAGTGCCTGAAGGCGGTTCTCGCTCAGTGACATCTGAGAGTGGCCTAAAGTTAACAGACAGCACAGGGCCTATCGAAACCTCAGCTCATTTTAAATCTCCCACTGGTTCAGGAAGTGGTACGCAGATAAAAATTGTAGAAGCTGGTGCCCCACGTGTCCTGTCGCCTGAGGCCAGCCCTCATGCCAAGTTACCCGAAGCTGGTACTTCTCATGTAAAACAAGGAGCTGGTCGTGGTCTGGGTAAGATGGGGCCTGGTCACCACCCTAAGACTACTCTAGGAGGACTTCACCACGCCCGACCTGTTGCTTCAAGCACACCACCAACCAAAAAATTGAAGCCCTCATCTTCAACCTGTAAATCCAACCTGGACACCTACTGGGCTCAGAAGAATGCCTCTGCTCCGATCAATCTGTGTAAGTATTTGTGAGAAATGTTTAGGAACACGTACAAGCTTAGCTCATTTCCAGCAGAGCACCCTGCTTGCATGTTTGTTTTCTTGCTTTGCACAGTAATACATAGAATGATGTGAAACTGAGAAAATGCAGTGTGAACAATTAGTAAACCTGAACATTATGTCTAATGAAATTGAAATGGCTTTATCCTATGGTGTAGGATATCTTGGGTGGGGAGATGGTTTTCAGCAGAATTGTTTTTCCCTCCCCTCCTGGGTGAGGCTCTGCATTGAGCTATCATGCAATGGGAAGGCCTCTCCTTTAAACAGGAGAAGATGTTATAATTGCTTTGGGTTTACTGATTTTTGGCCACCATTTTACAATGCGTTCGCCAGGTAATGCAGCCAAGGATTCTGTCTTTTGTGACTTGCTTTTCTGCCACTATTTTTATTTGTTAATCATCTGATAAATTGGCCTGCAAATTGACTGCATAGAATAGGTGACCCCGTGGTGTGTGCCTCTCTGCAAGTCCATAAGGACTCAAATTTGTGATTTAAATGAGTCTTAGTTGCCTCAGCTGTGCGACTGGATGACAAGGGGTTAGCTACCCACAAGTCCGCCGTCCTCCCTGCGCTCCAAACAGCTTGCATGCGTCCTATTGGACGCGTTGCAAGCCTCACTAAGCGCACTTCCTCCAAGCTGTAAGGAGGAAGCGTGCGGTGGTGATGCTTGCAAGGGACTCGTGACTCCGTCACTGGTGTATGCATCTATAGGTCATCTTATCCAGAAAGGTGTCCAAATGAAAGGGGGTTTACCTGTTCAGCTTTCTATTAGCATTATGTAATGCACAGCTGTCTGCAATGGTGCTTTATAAATAAAAATGACTAATAAAAATAAGTGGCAGAAGACTTGTGACCAGACTACCTGTAAAACTATACATTATTTTTGTAAATGCGTATTTTGGGAATGACTAGCCTCTCTTTAGGTTTCCATCATCTCCATCTCCTGAGCTAGCATACGTAGTTACCAGCCAGACTTCTTATGTAGTAAATGTTAGGTTATATATCCTCACTTGTTAGTGTACTTTAAAGTTCAGTGTGATTACAGCTCCTGTCCAGTAAAAGGTTTTGTTAGACTGACGCCTCTCCTCCCTTCTCTCATGTAAGTGTATTATAACTGTTTAAAAACACTTTTGATACCTTTTACGTTATTGAAAACCATGGCAGAGCTGCTCGGTCATCCTTCAGCCAGAGTTGTCTGGGTCTGTGTGGGCTTTTGGGAGGGGAAATGTACCTGAGCCGCTGCTCTTTAGGCTGGGTTTCCACTAGCTGCCACGCGTCCTACAATATGCGTGGCGGCACTTCTCTTCTGCGAGTACGCAGCCGATTCCTACAAGCACGGCTATGGGATTCGCTGCCACTCGTACGAAAACTGACGGCAATGTCAGCCAAATTGCTATGGCAAGTGAATTGGCCCGGCCGCACCAATATTCTCTGTGGCAGAGATTCCCTGCGCGACTCTGCGGATTGGGCCTCGGTTTCCGCGCTAGTGGAAACGGGCCCTTATGCTGGATACACACCATGCGTTTCCGCGTTCGATCTGTCCATCGATACGCGTCGATACGATTTCCGACATGTCCGATTCAAGCTTCGATGGATCGTTAGGTCGATTTACCATACTTTACATGGCAATCGACCTAAAAATCATCTAAATGCGTTCGGAAATGCTCGGAAATAATCGAATCGACGCGTATCGACGGACGCATTTGACGCGGAAACGCATGGTGTGTATCCAGCATTACTCCTCCCAGTCAGAATGTGTAAAGGGAAATGGTTGAGGGCCTTTTTTCACTAGATGCAATCTGCTTCAAAAAGGGGGTCGTTTTGCTGATCGTTAGAGCGCCATTTACATAATGTGCGTGTCATTTTTTCTCCCGAACACAGTCGACCGCTTGCACAAATCACATTGCATTCCGTTCCCGATGACTATGGCACAATTGGCGGCAAGTGGAAATTTCTGCTTGTGTGATTGTAAGCAGCAATGGGAAAGGGCCCTAAGCCAGTGCCTCTAAGGCCTGGTAAGCGCCATGCCATTTCTGATCAAGAAAGTAATCGAAATGGGCAAACATACAGCCTACTGACTGCCAGTGACAGATCCTAGCTCTAACTCGATCTATATCCATTGAAAATCTGCTTAGAATTTGAAGAAAAATCTTGCGTGTGTGCTAGCTTCTATGTTCGAGCAATGCCAGATCTGAATATCGATCTGATCACTCGCTCAGTTTCTAAAGTGAAAATTGTCGTGTGTGCCAGGCTTTACATAGTGACCAATAGGTGTGACACTTTGCAATTATACTTTTAGTCTAAAATTAAAGCTTTTTACACACACCTCACTAAAGTTGGACAAGGCTGGTGATAACGACCGCCTCAGCTGACAATCAGGTGTGTGTATGGCAGCCAGCAACCCCCAACCTGTGAATGATCTGCCGGGTGGATCTATTCAACCCCAGCAGCGGGGATGATCCAATTGTTTGTGCCGCTCGCGATGCTTGTCATCCCTCTGTCGTCCCCCCTGCATAGCAACACAGCTGACATGCGTGTGCGCAGCCTGGCCCAGCGATGTTGCCAAAAGGGAACCGCACCTGATCTCGGAAGGGTGACATCCATTGGCAATATGTACGCACCCTAAGGCTCAACACACACCATACAATCTTAGTTGTTCAATCTTACCACTTTCATGTAGTGTAAGAGCTTATCCAATCAATCATACTAGGTATTTTCAATCTGTTGGCCCTTATACTACATAGATTTGGTAAATCTGTACAACCAAGATTGTATGGAGTGTTGAGCTTAAGATTCTGTGGAGAGTTCTAGCAATGATGACAGCTACTAGTTTGAAGCATATAAAGGTGTTCAGGGTATTTTTACACAGTTATTCTACAGTTACACAACTTGGAGGGTGGCAGGCATTAGTCTTAATACCCAAGGCCATAATAAACTATACAATATTTCTGGCTTTGCTAATGTACCTCATTGCAGAGGTTAGTATGTCAGTAAGAGGCATGATGATTACATTTTCAGTTTATAGGCTAATAAGTTTATATCATGTACTTAATGGAGATGAGGGTAAATTAAATGGAAGTATACTGATATTATTCAGGATCCAATTTTAAGAGCTGTTAAGCACACTTAAGTTTGTTTACACTAACCGTTCAACTTTTTGTTGAGCTTCTGATATGGATGCATTTATTTTACTTAAAATGATCCTTAAAGGGAGTCTGAAGTGAGAATGAAAATAAAAAAATACTCCCCTAACTAGAACGAAGGCTCAGGGTCCTATAATGCCTTCCCGTTCCCCCACAGGCTCCCCCGTTAGCAGTGTGTGTGTGTGTGTGTGTGTGTGTGTGTGTGTGTGTGTGTGTGTGTGTGTGTGTGTGGTGTGTGTGTGTGTGCGCGCTGACGGACTTCGGGAGCCTGAGTGCTCCCGAAGACTGCTGAAGTCTCCCATGGTGGGAGATTGATGCAGAGGAGCCTACGTGGGAACGAGGACACCGTGAGAACAGTAAGGCTCTATAGGTCCCAAAGACTTCCCTCTCCTTAGATCTATATATCTCTCTATATATATCATTTTTTTATTTTAATCACTTCAGACTTCCTTAAATGTTTTATGAATGTAGGTTGACTGGCCCTTTAAGGGCTCATTCACACCAATAACATGCATGGTAGCGCATAGCACCATATTGTCGCATGCATTGCTGACGTATTCAGAAGTGGGGCTTGAACCTACCTGTACATCAAAGCACTGCAAGAAAGAATTTGTGCACTGCGCTGAAGTGTTTAGTTCAGAGCAAAAATCCAGAAAGCAGCCGTCTGGGTTAATGAGTGCAGTGCTCCGCTCAACCATGCCTGCCATGTGAACGAGCTCTTGTTCATTTTTTCATCATTGTTTGGTTTGTGCATGTTTTGACCAAGTTCACAATTTTATTTTTTCATTAATATAGCTAGACACGCAGTATGTGTTATACTAACTGGCTTTATTCCGCAACTAAAAACTACAGCGCTTACTCAATCCGAAATAAATTGCTTTGTTTGGAGGTGGGCTGGCTTTGGTGCCTTTCACTTCATGTCTACCAACCTGTTTTTTCTTTTCTTGCGATTGCTTCAAGGAAATCCTATGTAAATGTTGGCACACAAAGTGGAAGAACAGGATTGGTGTATTTGCCTTGTAGCAAACTGCTTTTTTTTTTTTTCTTTTCCTCTTCATGCAATATAAATCATCAATTGTAG
Organism: Hyperolius riggenbachi; assembly: GCF_040937935.1. Classification (NCBI taxonomy): domain Eukaryota; kingdom Metazoa; phylum Chordata; class Amphibia; order Anura; family Hyperoliidae; genus Hyperolius; species Hyperolius riggenbachi. Next base: position 90,915,828 of record NC_090648.1, read on the forward strand.
AAGTGACTTTAAACAAAGCAGTAGGAAGACGGGAACAGTCTAGGGGTGGGTTTCTTTAAGAAGCATAAGAAACCCTTGAAATGTGCCTTTTTTTTTTTTTGTAATGTAAACCATTTACATCATTGTTAGCATCCTGATGCACAATGGTGCTCACACACAGCTGACTTTTTTTCATTTAGAAATCAGGGCATTGGATTCACCCAGTTGACTCCAAAGGACTCCTGAAGTGAGAGGGATATGGAGGCATCCATATTTTCCAACAGTACCAGTTGCCTGGCAGTTGTGGCTAAAATAGTGTCTGAATCGCACACACCTGAAACAAGCTTGCGGATAATTCAGTCTGACTTAAAGCGGAACTGTAAATTGTTATAAAACAAAGCTTTTCACTTACTTGGGGCTTCTGCCAGCCCCATGCAGCCTTCCTGTCCTGCGCCAGTCCTCCATAATACTCCATTCTCCTGCCGCCATCTACTTTCGTTACCACTGCGCCTGTGTGTACCGAGCCACGTGTCTACTTTTCCACGTTCCAGCTGTTGCAGGCTGGAACTTGTAAAAAGAGACGCGTGGCTTGGGGCGTGCAGGCGCAGTTGCCGCCGACGGTAAAAAAAAAAAAAAATTAGCTGGTGGCGGGAAAACTGGATCATGGAGGTCCGGCGGGGGACAGGAAGGCTGCACGGGGCTGGTGGAAGCCCCTGGTAAGTGAAACACTTTGTTTTATCTTAATTTACAGTTCCGCTTTAAGTCAGAATACCTTATCTGAAAGTTTATTCATGGTCTATGGCTGAACCGATTATGCTGGGAACACACGATCGACGGGAATCCGACGATTATTTCCAACATGTCCGCTTTTTGTTTCTGATTGATTAAGTTAGTGGAAAATGTATCCCTTCATCTTTCAGGAGCAGTTTGGACATACACACATGCAACTTACTGTCCTGTTGGATTACCCATCGATCGTGTGTTCTCAGCATTAGAGGCTGATTATCAGCATGATAGAGATAGACGGGAAATAAATGTTGTCCTCCATCTTATTCTCACTTCAGGTTTGCTTTAAAGGAAACGGAGCACACAAGAAAAGTTGCATTGAAAAGTTACGCTGGGGGGGGGGGGGGGGGGTTAGGGGGTGCATGATTGGTTACCTGTGGGGAGCTGTTCATGTAGCCCTTGTCCCTGTGACGGTCGCCATCTCGTCTGCAGCTGGTTGCACATCAGAGTTTAGAAGACGTTAGAATGAGCTTGATTTTTAGAGTGCAACTAAACCCAAAATTGATCAAGGCAAATACAGCTTGTGGGTGGGTCAATCATATATGACCACATAAAACCAGATGGAGGAACAGATGCCAATCTACATTTAGATACATGTATGCCATAGTCCAGGGATGCTGGGAAGTGTTGGCTGCAGTTCACAGGAAGTAGGTGTTGGGTAGCTGTAAGATTTAAGTTTAGAAACAGGAAGTTAGCCAGGCACGAGAGGTCTTGTGTCTGTATGGATAGTTGCAGAGCAGCAGACAAACATGGCCAACAATGTGTTTTTTGAATTTGAAAAGTTCTGCTCTATAAGGAGATAATCTGCATTAATCAACATAGCTACTTTTGAGAATTTGCCTTGTTCACTTTGGGGTTGTTGGGTTTTAACAGAATTATTTTGGAGGCTTTTTTTCTCTTTTGTCTATAAAATATAATTTCCCCCAGTGTTCGTTTTAAAATAACACTGTAGCAAACTTGAGCAATAAAAATTAAGCAGATGGTTAAAACAAACATGAATTTTCAGAGATTGCCTTCAGTGTAAACTGCTTGTGAAAACTATGACCAGGTCCAGAGACTATACCGCCATTTGCTCGCCTCTTTATCCATTGCCCAAGCCTTGCCATTGGTCCTTAATGCTTGGCATACACAGCTCATCTTTGCCGCTCGATTCTCCCGTTCGATCGTTTCGCCGCTCGATTCTGCAGTTGATTCTCTTATCTCCTGCTTGTTTTAATCTTTTTTCCATTCACTGCTATCACAAATTGAGCGGCGAAACAATCGAGCGGGAGATTGGACATTGCGGAAATTATCTATCGAGCAGTCTAAATGGCTCAAAAACAAACAGTGTATTCCCACCATTAGGGTCCATTCACACTTGCTGATCGCAAAACGCTAGCGATTTTGCTAGCGTGTTGCTCTGGCGGTTTTTGGCAATTTTTGTTAAACGATTGTGTTTTACGCTTCTATAGCACTAAAACGCGATCGCCGGGAAATCGGCTGAAAATGGTGCAGGCTTTGCATTTAGCTTTTTTGGGCGATTTGCGGCAATTGGTGCAAATTGTCCAAATGAAAACATTGTTTAGTTTATAGGGAATTAGAGTATTAAAACAAAAACAAAAAAGTATTTGGCTTGAGGAATGTCCTATAAACAATAGGAAAGGAACACAATTATGCAATGTGTAAAGGTTCGTCTCCAGGACCACTTTAAGCTTCAAGTTGAGTTGGCTTATTCTACCTGTTTGTGCTTTAATACATTAAAGTTTTTGGACGGTTTCTGAAAGTGTGATAGCTGTTGTGGATATTTAGGCAAGCATTCACTATTTGTTTGACCTTCCTCTATATAGCCTAGATTTAGCCAGCAATAGATGGCTTGTGTCCTGCATGTTGAAGATTTAAGGTGGCCATACACTGATAGATTTGCAGCAGATTCGACCATCAGATTTATGTCAGATGCCTGTCAAGTCGAATCTGACAGGAATCTATCTGATGTATGCCACACACTAGGAACAGATTTCCAATAGATTTCAGAATTAAATCTATTGGAAATCTACTGAAAATCAATCTAAACGCATTATTGCACCATTAGATCAAATTCAACTCTATGGGACATCGATCTGCTGCCAGCAGCAGATCGACCTAGATTTTCCATCCTGTCAGATCAAATCAATAGAAATCGGCTGAAAATCGATTTGCTGATTTGAAAGAATCACATTTTTGATTGATTCTATAGAATCGATTGATGGCTGAAATCAGTGTATGGGCCCCTTGAGCTGGGGAGTGACTGAATCTGCATAGAGACTAGACAGCAGTACAGAGGAAAATGTGGCTGAAGGTGGTAGCTTAGGGTAGTGACAAATGCAAAGAATGGAAATATGTTTCTTTAGCTTCAGTTGGCAGACAACCTCATCCATTTAGTCTTCTGTATAAAAGATGTGCTGGAGCTTGTCAGTAGAGATGGGAAGTTCGGATCTTTTCAATGATCCGGATGATTCGAATCGGATCATTGAAAAGATCCAGATCTTTGATCCGAATCTCGGATCATTTTACTACCAAAGCATTCGGGGGTGAAATGACTAGCAGGACAGGAGAAGGTGAGGGGGGTGGATACACAGAGAAGGGGAGAAGATGGACAGAGGGCAGGGAGTGGACAGAGCAGGGAGGAGGGACGAGCAGAGAGCAGAAATGTTTGCACACAATACCCACATGCTGCAATCATATACTTTACAATACTTTACTTTACATATATATACACACCTATATGCTCATCTGTATACTCTGAATGCAAACGTCGCACAGTGAAAGAAAGCATTCCCCAAAGCATTCCCAGAAGATAAGTGCAGCTATTTAGAGCCGAGTGCAGGAGGATCATATTGCCCTGCAATCACAGTGCCTGTAACGTTACTGAGCTGTGCTGAGCTAAAAGCTTCCAATGTGTTCACTGCGCACAACTACGAACAGACAGCCTATAATCAGCAGCACGTTATAGCCAGTATGTGTGCTCTACACATATCTGGCAGTGGCACCGATGTCCCCTCTCTCTCATCTACCTGTCTCCCTGCAAGGCTGGCTCCCATCCAACAGAGCGATCCATCTCTGCTCTGCTTCCAGGACCCCGCTGCCCGCCCCTTTTGAGAGCCGAATCACTCATTTTGATGATTCGGATGATTCGACTCACAAAATAGATTCGGATCAAAGATCCGAATGGTTAATGATCCGGACAACACTACTTGTCAGTACTATGCTGACACAGCTGCTATAGCTTCGTTTACAGGAAATGTAATTTCAAGACATTACTCTGTGAACAGGAAAACAGCTAGTGCAACGGGTCTGTATTGATGGGTATACATTATAAATATGAAAAAAGAATTATTTTTTTAGTTTACTCCGGGCGGGTGCTTTTAGAATTTGACTACTCAAATCATGGGTTTAGTTGGCCTTTAAAAGACAAGCTGTAGGTAGGTAGATAGATTAGTTCTTTTTGCAGCAACTAAGCAACCCAAAGTCTGTGCCCCACTAAAGACTACCTTTTAATGAAGTTTATTGGACTGGGCAGTGAATAAGAATACAGTGTAGCTGTACCTCAGTGGCCAAAGTGTTAAATTTACCTGTGTGACATTCACTCCACACTGCGCTCCATCCTTGCAATACATCCTTCTTCAAATCAGAAGTTCCAGCAGTGAAGCAGGAAGTAATTGGGTATGGAGTGTGGAGTAGACACCCCACTGGTAAATTAACCCTCTGTTCCATGGCAAACTGTTCAATCATTCCTACCTGCCAGTGATGCCTCTCCCCAAGTAGTATTCACTAAGCTGTGTAGTTGGCTCACAGAAATCAGTAAAAAGACCTTCAGTGTATCTTGAGCTTGACACTAGGATTAACGTTTGAACCTCTAGCTAAGTTAAAGCTGTGATTATCCCCAGTATTATGAGATGCATCAGGAAGGATTTTTTTGTCTTTTAAGAATGTAGATGCTTGCAATGTTGTTCCCTCCTACAAGTGATTTTCCTGCTCAGCTTTGCCTTGCATGGCATGTTTGTCTCCACTTTCCTCTCTGCTTTGTGTTTTTGCTGCAGCTACACACACTTCTGCTATTTCAGTAGGCTAGTCGGATCATGTGCCCTGTACATCATTGTTTATGCTATATTTCCTATGCAGAATAGGGTTCAAGCTTTTGCACCAATGGATTCTAATAAGGGTTTGTATATACAGTTGTGGCAGCTTTATTTACACATGGCTACATTCACCTTCTGTTGCAGGACTACAGTTTTCTCATGGTGACCTCATCTGGCAGGTGTAGGTAGTAAATCATGCAAGTACAGTCAAGTAAAAAGACTTTGTGGGCGGTCAGTGTTGGTTATAACTTTTATGCGACAGTGTGGGTGAGGCTGTACGGATGCACCACTAGCCTCAAGGCTAGCAACTTGTTTTGTTGCTATATGGGGTTGTTAATACAGAGTAGTGCACAAGGATTGCCAGAGTGGGTGGGGAGAACACTGCCAGCGCTAGACCAAGTCGATCAGCCTGGCTGGTTGCTTGCCGATGCATTAAGGCAACTCCAGTGCTGCTTTACACATGCTAGAGTTTCTTCAGAAGTGGCCAGTCACCTTTTTCATCATAAACATTTTTTTATTGGTTAACAGCATGGGGAAACTTACATCATCCACAAAACAAAATTTATATATCGTACATATTGGCAAGGGTAACATCCTTGGTAGCTAGTTTACCTCTTGACTGTCATTTACATAACCCTATAGGTAGACAGGGAGTGGAGCAGTGCTTTTCAGCGCTGCTAGATTTGGGCGCAGCCAGCGCCGCCATAGACTATAATGGCAATCAGTCTATAGCGGCGCTCAGTGAGTAACGTCTGCTCCGTCAGAAGACGGAGCCGAAGTTGCTTAAAAAAACACAATAATTCGGCTTCCAGCAGTCGCTGGAAGCCGAATTATTTCATTCCCCCACTATCCATGGCAGCCTGGAGGGGGAATAGTAATTAACGCCGCCGGGACTTGTGCAGAAGCAGGATTAGCCATATACCGCTGTATCCTGCGCCTAAGTCTACCGGCGCAGATTTCAAATGTACTCGACAGAGAGGTGCACCGCATTAGAAATTGACTGGCGGAACCAGATGGCCCCACGGGTCCTCCATCAGAATAATGCATATTCACAAATATAACAATATTAAGTATTCAGGAGTAAGTAAATGAATGAGAAAGCATAGAACATAAAAACAACATCATAACATAAAGTATAAACAACTATATGCCAAAAAAACCATATAACATTTCCACCATGAGAAAAAGCTGGTCTAATTACAGATAATTATAGTGAGACTTGACGACCTTTATGCCTTGTAGGAAGGCTCCTTAGTTATGCTATGTTCATAGGGAAGGTTATCATATCTCTAGAGAGGTAGATTAAAAGAAGTGGCCAGTCACCTTAATCTAGCCTAAAGTGCACCTGAAATGAGAAGCGTATGGTGGCTGCCTTGTTTACTTTGCTTTAACCCTTTTTTGTTCTGATCACCCCCGGAAGACAGCCAATGAACATATTTCCATCCTTCTGCATGCAGTGAGGAAGTTCCTCGCTACTCATGCAGTCTTTGTGCCGTGGTCGCATGGCTGTTGGCTGCCACTGGAGGGGGGGGGGGGGTAATTAGATACGGACGAACACACACAATGCTTCAAATAACTGTCACCTTGAGAAGTGGACTGTTCTGGCATCCAACGCTGTCATTGGCCTGACACGAAAACGATTGTCAGGTACTGCTAGTGAATAAGGAACATTATTTTTTTACACCTCCAAATATCGCATTCTTTTGCCAGCCTTTATCCTTCATGTATTAAATCAGTTGGAGAAAAAACATTAAAGCGGAATATAACCCTGCATTTCAACTTTGCTCTAAAACATTATTTACAGTATATTATATGCAACCAGCATTTTTTTTTTTTTTACTAGACCAGCATTGGAAGGGTTACACAGGGCTTTAAAGTTCCAGGAGATTTCTGCAGACGCATCCGAAGCTTCAGATAGTTACATTTTGTTTACATAAATGTATCTACCGTATTTTTCGGAATATAAGACGCTCCGGACTATAAGACGCACCTAGGTTTAGAGGGCAAAAACCAGGGAAAAAAAGATATACTAAGCCTGATGCGTCTATGGTCCAGGGGCATCTTGTAGATGTTTTCCTCCTGTCCCCCAGGGTGTCCTTCTCCTGTCTCAGTGGGTATCGTTCTCCTGTCCCCCTTGTGGCCTCCTCCTGTCCCCCCTTGTGGCCTCTTGTGCCCCCCCCTTGTGGCTTCCTCCTGTCCCCCTTGTGGCCTCTCTTGTCCCCCCCCTTTGTGGCCTCTCCTGTTCCCCCCCTTGTGGCCTCTCTTGTCCCCCCTTGTGGCCTCTCTTGTCCCCCCTTGTGGCCTCTCTTGTCCCCCCTTGTGGCCTCTCCTGTCCCCCCTTGTGGCCTCTCTTGTCCCCCCTTGTGGCCTCTCCTGTCCCCCCTTGTGGCCTCTCCTGTCCCCCCTTGTGGTCTCTCCTGTCCCCCCTTGTGGTCTCTCCTGTCCCCCCTTGTGGCCTCTCCTGTCCCCCCTTGTGGCCTCTCCTGTCCCCCCTTGTGGCCTCTCCTGTCCCCCTTGTGGCCTCTCCTGTCCCCCTTGTGGCCTCCTCCTGTCCCCCCCCCTCTGGCCTCCTCCTGACCCCTGTTGTGGCTTCCTCCTGCCCCCATTGTGGCCTTCTCATGTCCCCCCTTGTAGCCTCCTCCTGACCAACTTTGTGGATTCCTGCTATCCCCATTGTGTCCAGCCCATCCTCCTTCTGTGCCTCATTGTGCCCTCCTCCTGTCCTCCTTCATGGCCTCCTTTTCTCCTCTTGTCCCCTTGTGGTCTCCAACTGTGCCCTCTTGTGTCCTCTCCGTCTCCCTTTGTGGTGTCCCCCTTGATGTCCACCTCAAGTCCCCCTTTGTGGCCTTCCCCCATTACCGCGGGAATCACTCACCTGACTTGACCATGCCCGTGGTGATCTGCCGTCCTGGGTCCTCTGTGTGCCTAGCGTCGTCCTCCAGTCTTCCACTCACCCTGCAAAGTAATAAGGCAGCGGCAGGTGTTGCAGCCGCGGGCATCACTCACCTCGTCCTTGGAGCCCGCGAGATCAGCCGCTTGTCTGTGTCTCTCTCGCCTTCCCTCTAGTGTCGGTACTTCCTGGTCGCGTCATTACAGACGCGACGTCTGTAAAGACGCGACCAGGAAGTACCGGCACTAGAGAGAAGGCGAGAGACACACAGACAAGTGGCTGATCTCGCGGGCTCCAAGGACGAGGTGAGTGATGCCCGCGGCTGCAACACCCGCCGCTGCCTTATTACTTTGCAAGGGGAGCGGAAGACTGCACCGCACACACTGTAGTCCCACCCGGTGCCAATCCCCAGAAACCGATCGCGGAGCCCTGTAAAAGGGGGAGAACAGTGCCGCTCAGAGCCATGCAATGCTGACAGGCTGGCTGCCCGACACATTTACACGCCACCTGCACAGGCTGCCCGACACTGCCGCCAGACACCAGCATACACAGGTGACATTTCTGTACGATTTTTTCATTCTTTGGAATATAAGACGCACTGACTTTTTCCCCCCTCTTTTGGGGGAGAAAAAGTGCGTCTTATATTCCGAAAAATACGGTAAGTGTTGAATGTTACACACTTTGGCTGTCCTCCAGCTCAGAGAGAGTGAGTCACATTCAACACTTAGATACATTTATGTAAACAAAATGTATCTATTTCAGCTTCGGATTGTCTGCAGAAATCTCCAGGAACTTTAAAGCCCTGTGTAACCCTTCCAATGCTGGTCTAGTAAAAAAAAAATGCTGGTTGCATATAATATACTGTAAATAATGTTTTAGAGCAAAGTTGAAATGCAGGGTTATATTCCGCTTTAAATGGCATCTGAAGCGAGAAGTATATGGAGGCTGCCATATTCATTTCCTTTAACCAATACCAGTTGCCGCAGCCTTGCTGATCTATTTGGCAGCATTAGTGTCTGAATAACACCAGAAGCAAGCATGCAGCTAATCTTGTCAGATCTGACAATGTCAGAAACATCTGATCTGCTGCATGCTTGTTCAGGGTCTATGGCTAAAAGTATTAGAAGCAGACAGCAAGGTAATTGGTATTACTTAAAAGGAAAAACTATGGCAGCCTCCATATCCCTCTCACTTCAGTTGTCCTTTAACAGTGATAGTTGCCCTTTTAAGCCATGCTTGTTCAAGGTCATGGCCAAAATAGAGGCAGAGGATCTGATTGCCAATCGATTTTTCATGCGCTTCTACGGAAAAATAGTTTGAAAAATCAGATTGGACATGTTGCAAATCGATCTGACAGTAAATCAGCCAGAAAATATCATTGTGTGTACCGGGCATAACCAACTAGAACAGATACCATTAGGGTTGCCACGGTATACCGGGGTTTGATAGTGCACGGTAATCATACCATGCACAATCGCGTTATACCGGTTTCCGCGGTATAGGCGGGGATGCGATACAACAGCTGGCACACAAACAGTGGTGGGATTTAACACCTCTTCCTTCTGCCTGCTCTTGCGTTTCATTTCCCTTTAACAGTGCCCCCTGGGGGCGCTGGCTAAACCCAACTCTGGCTATCTATGCTGCGGCCACCTATTACTGGCTACACCCATCCCTGGCTAGCTATACTGGGGCCACCTATTACTGGCTACACTCATCCCTGGCTACCTATACTGGGGCCACCTACTGTATTACTGGCTACACCCATCCCTGGCTACCTATACTACACCCGCCTATTACTAGCTACACCCATCCCTGGCTAGCTATACTGCAGCCACCTATTACTGGCTGCACCTATTCCTGGCTACTTATACTGGAGGCACCTGTACCTAAATAGCTAAACTGTAGGCACCTATACTTGGCTACCATACTGGGGGGGTTAGGAAGTGGAGCTCTGTAAAAACGGTGCCGGATATTAAGGCGCAGCCAGTGCCGCCATAGGTGGTAATAGGAATTACGGCTATAGTGGTGCTCAGTGAGTAATTAGGGTGCCGGCAAGACAGAGCACAAATTACTATAAAAACGCTGTAATTCGGCTGCCAGCAATAGATGACAGCCGAATTACATCTTTCTCCACTATCCATGGTGACCTGGGGGGGATAGTATTTAATGTTGGCAGGTTTTTTGCAGGAGCAGGGTGAGCTGTTTTGCAGCTTTACCCTGCGCTTAAATCTTCCAGTGGATGAATCATAGGTATGCCGAAGGAGTAATTCACATCTTACAACCATGCGGGGGGGGGGGTTGGTCAGGGTATGGGGGGGTAGCACATTATTTGTAAGAGGGCGGCCGGGATCCAAATAATTGTATTATACCGTGATACCGTCATACCATGGTATTTTATCATTTTCATACTTTTGCAACCCTAGATATCATATATAAAGCAGATTTTTATCTTGGTGGAGGGTTTTTTTACACTTCAGGTGCAATTTTTTTTTTTTTTTTTTTTAAATGTTCAGGATAACTTCAATATTAAACCCAGTTAAGTCTAGGAACTTTCTGTCCAGAAAACAGGAAATGGAATTGCAGGAGCCGGACAGGTAATTTTTAATATGTTACAAGATTTACAATGCACAAATCATACATTGCTAATTAATGCAAATTATTATGCTTAATGATCAAGTTTTAGAAATATGGTCACCATAGAAGGCTGCTTGCCATGTGTTAAATGCTCTGTTGCTTCTGTCTATACCCATCCTCAACCTGGGCCTCCTTTTTATAACATTTTAGAGTAGAAATTTCGAATAACAGCTTAATTATTTAGGAAGCAATCAGTTTTGTTTTGTTTTTGTTTTTAAGCTCTTGTTAAGGAGTCCCAGTGTGTCTATTGGTGAAAATAATTTTAACGCCCTTCAAATTATAAGATGACCAGACTTCTGATTGATGTAAACATTTAATATGGGAAGTCTTATTTTTGCTTTACTACACGGTGCCTAACTTCATCATAAAAAGTAGATTCTATTCTTCCTGTTTGTGAAGAATCTCGCTGCCTCCTGTCCACACTCTGAGGGTGACTAAACGATAGTCAGGAGTAATTGATGCAGGTTGAGATGAGTAGGGATGGTCCATGAGATGCAATTTTGAGTTGATGCCGCATTATGCAAATGTTGTATGCAAATATATGCAGCTGGAAAATGAACAAATCAAATCCTGCGGAGGTAAAATTCAATTGGTCCATTTTCAAGCAGCTTAAATTTGCCCTATAAAATTTACATAATCCATCAATTTGAAATTTGCATTTCATTTATGAGATTTTTCACCACCTCACAGTGCTATCTGCAGGAAGCCAACCCTGATCACCGTTTGAATGTTCTTTTTTTTTTTTTTTTTTTTTTTATCTGCTGTAAGAGTAGTAAAACAAAAATATTACTGGGTGTTTCCTTATACATAATATAGGAAAGACAGTCTGGTCATCTTAAAATATTGCAACACATCTAAATCTGTTGATATCCCATTGTGTAGTATTTGCTGCCACCTTTTCAAGATGGCGATTTTGTTTGTCATCCACTTCTCTAGCCCCGAGCTCGGAAGTAGTCCGCTGCGAGTTCTGCGGCGAATTCTTTGAGAACAGAAAGGGCCTGTCGAGCCACGCACGCTCCCACCTGCGCCAGATGGGCGTCACAGAGTGGCATGTCAACGGCTCACCCATCGACACCCTGAGGGAGATCTTGGCTAGTGGGACCTGTCCCAGAACGGGCACCAGAATCGGAGGTCACAGCTCGGAGAAGCGCCTCCCTCATCATCCTCCCTCTTCCCCATCCGGTTCCCACCCTTACAGTGGGTTGGCTCCGGCAGTGCAACGCAAGCCTCATCGGCTTCCTACCTACCAGGCCAGTGAATGGTCCAACGAGCTTTCACCTTTAAACTTGTGTAAGTGGGCTGGTGACCCGCAGCTCTTCGTGTACTTGCTCATCTTCTTCATTGCTTCCCATCTTGTCTGCTTCATTCATATATTTAATTCAGACAACCCTGGCTTTCCCAAATAACCCTTGCGTCACTTGAGTCCAGACCATGATTGGGTCATGAGTTGGTTAAATTGTGTGTGCTCGTTGACTCCTAAGTTTTAGTGCAGTAGATTTTTGAAATGCATGAGACATATACTACTGTGTGGCTTACCGATACAAACACTTCTTCTGAGGCTTTTGCAACCCATGCATATTTTGGTTAGTCTACATGACCTGTTTTCAGAAATTGATATCACGTTTGGTACTTCAGGTTTTGATAGGTGCTTATCTCGGGTATCAACGTGTAACGTTTTCACACACGTAACCTGGTTCAGATTTCCATTTGACTCTTCAGAGATAGGTGATGACCTTTTTCACAAGACTGTCATGAAAACATCTATAGTTCCATTGTTGGTCTCTTTCGGAAACTGCATTGTAAATTCTGGTCCTCTGGATGTGCACTTGAGACTTTCACCTGAAACAAATATGCAGACCAGGAATATGAGAATATCTGATTTCCATGCTTGTTCCTGGTGAGATTCAAACATTTAACCAGAGGTATACTGTAGCATTTTCTTGGACAGCAATGCTGATCATGTAGATTACCTGCCATTCCTTTCTTAAGTTATAGACATGAAATGTTCTGCAAGTGGTAAAATGACCAGTACCTTCTGATCTACCATTTGTGGTCGTTGCAGACTGCTTAAACAAGGCTGTATGTGTGGAGGCACGCCATTTACCAAGGGCTGACATTGCAATTAGATATGCATCCATTGTCCCCCAAAAACTGTCCTATCTGGTCACTTTTAGGCTGTGAGTGTGAGCAATTGTTCCTCAGACGTGGCAGTGATTGATCAGACAGGAATCGATGGATAAAATTGCTAACCAAAATATTGTCAATGGTCAGCATAACAATTGCAACTCCAAATCTACCAGAGTGGATCTTAGTTGGTGTGATACAGCCTGCCTTCCCACATCCTTTGCGTTCCATGGCAAGTACAGCAGTGGTTGGCTGTCACACCAAGGAAAACTGAGAGCTGGTGTTACATTTTTCCACCTAAAAGGAAAAAATCCATTTTAAAGTGAACCCAAATTAAAAATACAAGATTTCAGAAATAAAATCTATTTTCTAAATTATAATAATAGCAGCCTTTTTTCAGCTGCATGATGACAAATATAAAATATTTTACATTTATTGGAGGAACCCCTCCCTTCCTTTCAAATTACCGGGACAAAATCCGGCAAACTGATGGAGTAAGTGGTGTCTGGCAATGGAGGAATTGCTAATGGCTGCCCCCAGTATAACCCTAGCTATGAAGAGAAGGGTGAAAAGCATGCACTGAAATGCTCATAGGTTTGAAGGAGTGTTTATCTTTGCATGTGTCAGAGTGGTGCAACTAAATATTTTTAAATAAAAAAAAGTTTGGTTTGGGTCCGCTTTAAGTGGTATTATCATAAAAAAAAAAAAAAAAAATGGTTTTCCTCCTGAGCACAATAAAAATTACTATTAAACACTATAATACAAAATGAGTTTGTTTTTTTTCGGGCAGATGGTTTACAAGGTTATTTCCGACAGGTCTGAACTGTTTTTCAAAGTTTTTCTGATTGATTTGTATAGAAGTGATCAGAAAAAAAATTGAAATCAGATCTATCGAGCCATCTATCTGCCGAAAAAACTTTATCATGTATTCCCAGCATTAGACTTCTCTGACGTCCTTTTAAATGCATACTTGCACCTCACTGAAGCTGACTGCTGGATTCAGGACAAATGACCAGATATACTCCTAGAGAAGAAATTGTTGAGCAAGTAAGGGGGATAAAGTTCTCTGCCACCTCTCACTCCCCCGCCCCCTGTGTAAACTTTTATGCCTTGTTTACACAGTGTATATACTTACAGCTCAATCTGATAATTCTGGCCTGCATAGGCTGGCTTATCAATCAGCAGCTGCATGAAGTGAAAAGACAGGAATTTTAACCCTTGAAAACCATTCAGATGGTTTTAGCTGTTGAGTTTTATGTTGTTTAGACTGTAGATAAAATTTGACAATGCCACTTAAAAGTAGAGCTGGAAAAAATGAATACGGAACTCAATCTCCTTTAGCCAGCAAGACGTTCTAACTGCATTTACAGTTAGAAAAGAACTCAAAAGTTAGCTGAAACATTTAATCTTCAGCGATTTTGTTCAGCCCTGGTATAAAGCAAAGAGCAATATTGCAGCAACCAGTAAGGAATTCTCCTTTATTTATGACTACAGAAAACTGCTAATCAATAAACACATAACGAACAGCTACACCGAATTGTTTACTTTAGTTAAATGGAGGCCTTTGTGACCTGGATGTCCTTGTTCTCTCAGCTCGCTAGTGCTCTCTGGGTGGGGACAATAGTAGTAGTGTATGAGGAAATAAACTGGTTAATTGCTCCCTAATGCTGACACATTTTTGGTTGCTGCTGTAATGCATTTTGCTTCTACCTGGTTGTTGAAGTGACAATTTGCCTGTCATTTTTCATTATTATCCATAGTACTTTAGAACTTTGGCTTGGCTAAATACACCCCACAGTCACTGCTCCTCTTCACAGCATTCTTTGTGGTACATGTAAGGGTAATACAGGACATAAAAAAATGCATATATGACAAGATTCAATAGCCCGTTGTTTCGGGTTTTGAGTATGTTCATCTTTTCCTGTTTTTCCTGTAGCTTATAAGCCGAGGCAGATTTTGGTACAGACTGATTGTCCAGTGATTCATAGAGAGCACCAGACATCTTTTTTTGTGTTGTAGCCTGTTTTGCATAACTTTTTTTTTGATGAAACTTTTAGCCTTTAAGTTTTGTTGCCCTTTGGTAGTACAGAGGTATTGAAAAGGTTTGATGCAATCGATGAGCTTTATGCACCCTATTGTGCCATGTTTAACATTGGCCAGTTTTGAATTTGCCACTGTTTTTGCCAAGTGACTTTGCCATGTGCATGTGTGATGTGGTTTGTTAGATGTTGAAATTCTTTCATCTTGCATTTTTTTGTGTGTGATTACTGCGAAGTTAGTCTACTAACATTGTTTGACTGGTTTCTCCCCTTTTTCCTTTCTATCTGCCTTCCCCCCCACCCATCATTTTGTGCTTGCTTGGACTGTGCCCAAGCCTTGCCAATGTTCTGTTTGTATGTATTATTAACCAGATTTACTGTTCTTCTCAGCTTCTCAGTCAGACCCCACCCGGGACATCCGATGTGAGTTCTGCAATGAGTTTTTTGAGAACCGCAAGGGACTCTCTAGTCATGCACGTTCACATCTCCGTCAAATGGGTATAACGGAGTGGCACGTGAACGGCTCACCCATCGATACTCTGAGAGAAATCATACGCAAGAGGCGCCTGACTCCACAGCATCAAGTTTCTAACATCAAAAAGGAACCTCGTGGGGAGGATGAGCCACACAGCCCATCACATAGACTCTCACCTCTTGGTGTTGGGGCACCAGGGATGTCCCGAGATATTACTGTTTCACCTGCTAATCGTCCTCACAACAATTTCCTTTCACCAGTACCAACTAAAAGGCCAGCATCGCATGAACCTAGACTTACACAGTCTGAGCCAAAGGGCTATATGAGTACAGAGCCAAAGACTTGCAACCAGACTAAGTCCTTCATACAGGGTGACAATAGACCAAGATCCCTTGTAGCGGAGGAGAATCGGCCTAAGACTTACATGCATACTGATGGGAAACCCAAACAATTTTTACAAGGTGGTGAAGGAAGGCCAAAGACTTTTTTGCACGATGGAAGGCCAAAGGGGTTTTTACCAGGTGAACATAGACCGAAGCAATTTGTGCAAGGCGACGGCAAGCCCAAGAGCTATTTGCATGGTGATGGAAGGCCCAAGACTTTTGTGGCTGGAGAAAATAAGCCTAAACACTTCATGCAAGGTGACTCCAAGCCCAAGTCTTTTTCTCCAGATGGTAAGCCAAAGTCTTACATCCAGACAGAGCTGCCATTCAAGGTCAAAATGAAGGCTTCTCCAGAGAAACAAGTCACTAGCAGTAAGTATAGGTGTGAAAGTGCGACTTTGTGTGTATTAGATCAATGTTAATCAACATTATAGCATGTACCCCATTAATGACTGTGCTGACCAAGTACCCCCTATTGTGATTAACATATTCTCAAGTATGGTACTCCTTGACACATTTATTAGATTTCCATAATTGTGTATTAACACTTTTTAAAGCAAACCTGTGAGGTTTACAAACGCATAAGAGAGGTACTTCCCTTAGGAGAAGGAAGCCTCGGATCCTCCAGATGCTATCCCTGTCTCCCTACATCGCTACCTTCCAGCACTGTGTCCTCCTAAAGGTTGCCACAATACGCCTACATGTTACCATGGACCTGCTTGGAGTTTGGCAGAAAAAGCTAAGCCTGATCGGGTCCATGCTACTGCGCATGTGCAAGGTCTTGTTGACTGTTTTACGGTGGGAACTGCGCAGGAATGAGATGATGGACTGGGAAGCCTCTGGTTTATGCAGAGGCTTCCCTCTATTGAGTACCCATTTGAGGCACATTTTATCATACAGGTATAAGTTATCATTTTTCATCTAAAAACGTATTACAATGTATAAGCTTGGACAAATTCTAGCAACCTCTAAGCGCACATAAAGTAGCCCATGGGGTACCTGCACATTGGACTCTCTTCACAAAACTTCTCATAAATGACTTATCACTAGAGATGAGCCGAAATTTTCGAAATTTCGAACTGCTTTTATTACGAATGCGAAATTTAACATTACGACCCAAATTCGTAATTTCGTAATTAATTTTCAAATCGTAATTTACAATTTCGTAATCGAAATTTCACTCCCGTAATGACGAATTTCGTGTCTCCAACCGAAATTTTACTTTTTCAGGTTTGTAAAGGTTTCTATCCCTCTAGATGCCTAAAATGAATAGGCCAGCCTCCTCCTCCTCCTCCTCCTCCTCCCTCTCTCTCTCTCCCTCCCTCTCTCTCTCTCTCTCTCTCTCTCTCTCTCTCTCTCTCTCTCTCTCTCTCTCTCCAGAGATTTGTAGTATTTCAAAACCATACTCACATTCATGACATGTCCAGGGATCAAACCCAGGCCAACCACATGGAAGACAGCTATGCTCACCACCATACCACCAAACACACACTAAATAGACTGCTAACCTAAATCTTACTTGTAGACAGTCATATGAGACACATGCTGGGTGCAGGGCTTTGTGATTGGACCATGCGATAGTGAGGTGCAAAAATGAAATCATGCCTAGCAGAGGATGGTTTCACAGTGCTAAATGCTAGGCTGGCTGTGGTGCAATTGGTTAGTGTGTCTGGCTGGTAACAGCAAGGTTACAGGTTCAATTCCATCCAGGCATGTCTTTTCCTTTTGCGTTCAACAGTTGTCCAAACAGAGCCAACAGAGCCCCAGATAGCCATGTAGAGTTAGGTCACAGCTAGCCTGGCTGTGGTGCAATTGGTTAGTGTGTCTGGCTGGTAACAGCAAGGTTACAGGTTCGATTCCATCCAGGCATGTCTTTTCCTTTTGAGTTCAACAGTTGTCCAAACACCGAGCACAAAGTTTTGCATGCGTAAAGTTTTACGCACGCAAAATACCCCATGGGGTTCAATGGCGCAGCGCGCGCACGCAAAAGGAAAAGACATGCCTGGATGGAATCAAACCTGTAACCTTGCTGTTACCAGCCAGACACACTAACCAATTGCACCACAGCCAGGCTAGCTGTGACCTAACTCTACATGGCTATCTGGGGCTCTGTTGGCTCTGTTTGGACAACTGTTGAACGCAAAAGGAAAAGACATGCCTGGATGGAATCGAACCTGTAACCTTGCTGTTACCAGCCAGACACACTAACCAATTGCACCACAGCCAGGCTAGCTGTGACCTAACTCTACATGGCTATCTGGGGCTCTGTTGGCTCTGTTTGGACAACTGTTGAACGCAAAAGGAAAAGACATGCCTGGATGGAATCGAACCTGTAACCTTGCTGTTACCAGCCAGACACACTAACCAATTGCACCACAGCCAGGCTAGCTGTGACCTAACTCTACATGGCTATCTGGGGCTCTGTTGGCTCTGTTTGGACAACTGTTGAACGCAAAAGGAAAAGACATGCCTGGATGGAATTGAACCTGTAACCTTGCTGTTACC
Source organism: Hyperolius riggenbachi (assembly GCF_040937935.1). Taxonomy (NCBI): domain Eukaryota; kingdom Metazoa; phylum Chordata; class Amphibia; order Anura; family Hyperoliidae; genus Hyperolius; species Hyperolius riggenbachi. Next base: position 90,933,737 of record NC_090648.1, read on the forward strand.
AGCCAGACACACTAACCAATTGCACCACAGCCAGCCTAGCATTTAGCACTGTGAAACCATCCTCTGCTAGGCATGATTTCATTTTTGCACCTCACTCTATCGCATGGTCCAATCACAAAGCCCTGCACCCAGCATGTGTCTCATATGACTGTCTACAAGTAAGATTTAGGTTAGCAGTCTATTTAGTGTGTGTTTGGTGGTATGGTGGTGAGCATAGCTGTCTTCCATGTGGTTGGCCTGGGTTTGATCCCTGGACATGTCATGAATGTGAGTATGGTTTTGAAATACTACAAATCTCTGGAGAGAGAGAGAGAGGGAGGAGGAGGAGGAGGAGGGTTGGTTGGTTATTCATTTTAGGCATCTAGAGGGATAGAAACCTTTGCAAACTTTAAAATACTAAATTTCGTAATCGTAATTACGAAAATTTGCGTAATTTGCAAAAATTACGAAATTTCGATTACTGCTAAAATCGTAATTGTAGTAATTTCGCGAAATTTCGGAAATTCGTAATTAGGTCATTACGCTCATCTCTACTTATCACCTAATTGATAAAAATAACCTTTCAACACATTTCCAAGAAAAATAATCAAAGTAAGTTGTTCATGAATAACTTCATATCTGTATTACTTTTTTTTTTTTTTTTTTTTTTTTTTTTAACCTTAATTACTGGTATATTACATTTTTGCTCTTTGGGAGCTTAAAGTAACATAGATAAGGTGAAAAATCTTTGTAAATCATGCCCAATGTGTTGAGAACCAATGTATTAAATTATTTTTAATGTTTTCCACATCTCATTTCTCTCCCACATTTTGTGCTCCCTTCTCCCTCTTTTCTATATTTACTACTGTCCTGATTGCTAGTGGAGGCTTGCTGTGAGCTTTGCGGATTGATCTTTGAGAATCGGAAGGCCTTGGCCAGCCATGCAAGAGCTCATCTTCGACAGTTCGGTGTAACTGAGTGGTGTGTCAACGGTTCCCCCATTGAAACCTTACGAGAGTGGATGAAGCAGAGACCACAGAAGGCTGGAGCCTATCTAAATTACATCCAGGGGCGGCCTTTCTCCAAAAAGTTCAAGCGTGCTTTACAGACTCAAAAATCTGGGCCAGAGAAGGAGAGCCCAGCAGCTACTCCAGTAAAAGTGGTGGAGAAGGATACCAGTCCTACAACACCAAGTTCAACGGCTGAAAAACCAGCAGAGTCGCAAGGGCAGAGTAAGTGTGGTGCAAGAATTATTGTGATGGTGGCTTTAGTGTCTTGTGAGTATACGTTTTTACCTATATTTTTGTTTCTCTTTTCTTTTTTTTTTTCTTTGTTTTACAGAAACTGAACGGCGTCACTCTAAGACATCAGAGTTACCACCATCTCGGGAAGAATCCGTATCTGAATCGGTATCCAAAAACGATGACTCGCGACCTCCTGCAAGAGCACGACCTGTTCCCTCACTTGTACCTAGGCCTCCCCAGACCTCTTTAGTCAAGTTTGTGGGGAATATTTATACTTTAAAGTGCAGGTGAGATTTTTTTTTTTTCCCTTAGTGTTAAAGAGACACTGAAGCGAAAAAAAATATATGATATAATGAATTGGTTGTGTACTATGAATAATTACTAGAAGATTAGCAGCAAAGAAAATATTCTCATATTTTTATTTTCAGGTATATGGTGTTTTTTTCTAACATTGCAACATTCTCTAATATCTGCAGATTACACAATACTCAGCATTCAAAATGATTCTTTCAGAGCAGTCTGTGAACTAATGACCTCTCCTCTGGCAGAGAAAAAGTAAACAGTTGAGATAATAAAAGTCAGAAGACAGCCCTCTCCACGACTTTTGAAAGTCGTAGAAATGAATGGCTTTTTTGCATAGAGAGAACAACTGGAGTTTCTTAATTCTTCCTGTACTGGAAACAATTAGACTGATGTATCTGATCTTAATGTTTTATTTCTTAGCTGTACTACACATACAGATCATAATATCATAATTTTTTTTTCGCTTCAGTGTCTCTTTAAGTCTGTTATTTTCTTAAAGGGAACCAGAGACGCCAGAAAAAAAGATTTTATACATACCTGGGGCTTCCTCCAGCCCCATACGCACGGATCGCTGCCACGCCGCCGTCCTCCGCTCCCTGTATCCACCGGTTCCGGGTCCCGTAGTTTCGGCCAGTCGGCGGCAGCACGCGGCCTATTGTCCGCATCACAGGGGCTCCCAGCATACCCTTACGCGTGCGGCTGCATTTTGTGCAGCCGCACGCGTAAGGATATGGAGGGGGCCCCTGATCATGCGGACAATTGGCCGCGTACGCCGGAAGTGACGGGACCCGCTACCCAACAGATCCAGGAAGCGGAGGATGGCGGCGTGGGAGCGATCCAGGCTTATGGGGCTGGAAGAAGCCCTGAGAACTCCATATAAAATCAGTGCAGCTTGTTACAGAAGCCATTTGTAATTTAAAGATACTAAATACGTAGATTTTTATTTTGTATCCAGATAGGCTTCAATTCATCAAAGGCTGTTCGATAACAAAATCTAAGTCGTTAAAATACCCCATTCGGTATTTTACACTTGTGTGTGCGCTAATTCATCAATATTTTCACATTTGCGGTAGATGTTTGTTAAAGAGAATCTGTACTGTGAAAATCTTACATAAATAAAAGCACCAGCCTGTAGTCTTCTCTAGCCCCCTCTGTGACCTTTTCGCTGCTCCTGCTGCTTTCTTGGTGATAAAATCACTGTTTTATTCATTGTTTTTGTAAACAATGAAGATGGCCACCAAACAGGAAATACATCATTAGAGCAGGTGCCCATTTGCAGAAGAGGCTCCTCTCAAACTTCACTGCTGTAATATTTCTCCCACTTGTTGCCTTGGTTGCTTGTCTGGGCTTTGAACTGATCTTTCGGCACTCACAGCTGTTCACAAGGTCACAGACAAACTGGCTGTGAGCAGAGATGCCGGCTGTGACTCGTACTCAAAGCACACACACACACAGCCTGCAGGGGGCATGGGGGAGGTGTGCATAACTTCTCCCTATCACAGCACATTCCTCTCTGGGCTGACAAGGATCGACAAAGGAAAGCAGATCAGATATAATACAGACAGTGCAACTAGAAAAGGATGCAGTAAGCCAGACCACATTAGAACAGGTTTAGGAACGTATAGGATAGAAGAAATAAGGCTTAAAATTTTGTTAGTCTCTAAGTTACCAAACTACTACGGCTTCAATTCATCAAAGGCTGTTCGATAACAGCAGAGCAGCTTGGAGTGTCTGTGTTACAAGCTGCCCTGAGGCATTTACAATAGAAAGAATCCCGGCATCCCTTTTGAAGTAAACATTTTTTGATATATATTCTGTTTTTTTTATACTGCCTCTGCTGCTCTGAATCTGTCAATCAGTCTTTCTTAAAGGGAAGGTCCAAGCAAAATAAAAACATGAGTTTCACTTACCTGGGGCTTCTATTAGCCCCATGCAGCCATCCTGTGCCCTCCTAGTCACTCACTGCTGCTCCAGTCCCCCGCTGGCAGCATGCCGACCTGGGAGGTCGGCGGGTCGCATTGCGTACATTTTTACGCATACCCGCTAGTGCAGGAACATCAACACATACATTTTTACGCGTTAGTGGTTCAATGCGTAAAAATGTAAGCATTGAACCACTAACGCGTAAAAATTTATGTGTTAATGTTCCTGCACTAGTAGGTATGCGTAAAAACGTAAAATCGCTTGGGTTGTAGGTCCCTGGTGAATAATCCACCTTCTCTATGTACTGCTGTGTGCTCTGGAATGTATAGATTAGTAATGCTCAACGGGAGACTGGGAGGAAGTTCTATCCAGCACTGTAGTGTACTCAGTTTATTTGTGTTGATACATTAACCTTTTCACCTCTAAGGGTTTTTCCTCTTAAGGACAATTGTCCCCCGTTGCATGTGTGCACGTGAACAGGGAGCGACAGCTGTCCACACGTCTCGCCAGAAAGGCAGAGACGCGGCGGAAGCTGTTTGTGAATGGAGCATCCCCTGGCCGGATGCTCCATTCACTTGCGTAGGTCTCCTGCCGCAAGCACGCATACTCACGCGGGACGAGCGACAGTTCCGGCGAAGCTGCGGCGACAGCTGTAGCCGGCGATTGAACATGTTCAATCGCCTGGCGACAGCTCCGACGGGCGACGGTTCGGGGCGCGCGTGTAATACACGTGGGCGACCTGCCGCCGCAACACGCGCGTGCCACTTGGTTGCGGCGACGGCCGTACCCCGTGTGTATGGGCCTTAAGAAAACCAGGGCAATTTTCACCCGTCAGCGCTCCTTCCATTCATTCACCTCTAACTTTATTACTACTTATCACAACGAAACAATCTATATCTTGTTTATTTCGCCACTGATTAGGCTTTCTTTGGGGGGTTCTTTTTGTTAAGAATTATTTTATTCTAACTCAGTTTTAAAGGGAACCTTAACTGAACGGGGGGTAAAGAGTTTCACTTACCTGGGGCTATTACCAGCCCCCTGCAGCAGTCCTGTGCCCTCGGCGCCGCTCTGGAATCCTCTGGTCCCCCGCTGTCACTTAGTTTCGTTTTTGACGACTCACCAGTCGCCGCCCGCCATGCGTATTATTGGACGCATTCATCAATGCAATTCCGCACGCGTAGATATGCGGCAACGCATATTTTTGTATGCGTTGCGGTCCGCAATAGCGCTAATTGCATTGGTGAATGCGGCACAGGACTGCTGCAGGGGGCTGGTAATAGCCCCAGGTAAGTGAAACTCTTTAACCCCCGTTCAGTTAAGGTTCCCTTTAATGGGAATAATAAGAAAAAATTGAAAAAATTCATTTTCTCAGTTTTCGGCCATTATAGTTTCAAAATAAAACATGCTACCGTAATTAAAACCCACACATATTTATTTGTCCATTTGTATCGGTTATTGCAACGTTTAAATTTTTTCCCTAGTACAATGCATGGCGCCAATATTTTATTTGGAAATAAAGGTGCTTTTTTTAAGTTTTGCGTCTATCCCTAATTACAAGCCCATAATTAAAGTAATTGTAGTATACAGTTTTTGTATACATATTAAAGTTCAGTCCCTAAGGTAACTATGGATTTTTTTTTATTTGTAATTTTTTTTTTTATTAAAAAAATTAAAAAATGGTAACTTTAGGGGAGTGTGGGAGGTCAGGGGTTAATTATAAAAAAAAGTAACTAGGGATGATAAACTGGAGCAGAAAAAAGGATGTAATATTACAATTTGGCCACAAGATGTCGTCAGTGGTGACTTCAGTTCCGTACTGTTATGGAAACGGAAGCACTACATGCACAGGATTCATGAATGGCAGAGCCATTCACAGGGGAACTTAGATCAATGAATGGGATTTGTTTTCCCATTCATTGATCTAGAGGCGGGCAATCGGCAGTAATGAGCCGCGGTACCGAGCGCGGGGGGGAGGGGGGGGGGCGCCGCGAGTGGGGTGACGCGGCGGGAGGGAGGTAGTACCTACGCCCCTGCACAAAGTTGTGGCATTTTGCAGGGGCGTAGTTACTCGTCCCGGGGGAGGGAACAAATTTATTGTAAGAATCTCAGGCAGGAATGACACATACAAACTTTGTTTCTTCTGTCTGAATAAGAGATTGCAATGAAAGGAGCCCGGTGGCAGTTTTACACAGCGGTGCTTCTTCCAAGCTTGACCCATCCCTAAAGCTGGCCACGAACGGTCCAATTTCTAGCGAAAAATCGTTCGAGCGATTAGAAATTCTGATCGGGCGAAAAATCGTTCACTTAACCATCAACTAACCAATCATTGCTTCCTATCTATCACGACCACCAAGAAAATCCAAATTTTCGTTCGACGAAAATTCATTCGGGCGACATTTTTTTCACTCGTTCATAATCGATTGTGTCCACCAATGGAGATTATTTACTACAAATCCGATCAGAATTTCTGATCGCTCAAACGATTTTTCGCTAGAAATTGGACCGTTGGTGGCCAGCTTAAGGTGGGTCAGCCTCAGTGGAACCACTGTAGTGTGAAACGGCCATCAGGCTTCTTTCTTGTCCAGCACCCATTGTTATCACTTATTCAGACAGAACAAAGTTTGTATGTGTTAATCCTGTCTGATATTATTTTGCATGCAGCTATTCTGTGGTGTGCAGAACATGTCATAATCTTAAAGTATACCTGTACCAGGAAACTCAACCTATTGATTGAAGCCCATGGTGGGCTAGATCACCTCTTAGTGTCTGGGCACTGTTCGTTGTACTTTGGCTCCCACCCATTTCTTGTGCCTCGTCCTCATGTCTATGCAGCTTCTCTGAAGTTCCTCTGAGAGGCACAGTGCTATTCTGATCTGTGCAGGCATGTTTCGCTCATGTGCGAGCGCTTGCTCATGATGTTTGGAACTTTTGCCTTTGCAGTTCTGAGTCACGTGCCACCGCTAAGGGGGCCTTCCTGGTTTTAGTGTTCAACTGTGGGATTCTGTCAAATATAAAGACTAATGGGGGGGGGGGGGGGGGGGGAGGGGGAGGCTCAAGGACAGTGAGCAGTGCACTTAAGGGTTAATCGAGCCAACCATGGGCTTTTTTCTTTTTGTTCCCGATTCAGGGGCAATTTTAATTCATTTGCTGTGCAGAGCAGGAAATACATTTAAAGTATACCTGTAGGGTACTAAATGTGCCCCATTTAGATATTGATCTCAGTGAAGGGAACCCTCTGGATAATCCACAGGCTTCCCCCTCACCTCCATCGATCCAGCGCTGGGACCAATTCTGCCTCTGTATTTTGGGGGCAGGAACTAGACGCTATGTGTATGGGGAGGGTCTTACCGCATCTCACTTGTGGCTGCGTCCCCCTCCATACCAAGTAATTTCTCTGGTGTCAGCGGCGGCATAGTATTCAAGCTGTGAGGGCGCCCTTTGAACTTCACGCTGACGCTGCACGCAGTAAGCCAAGTTGGCACTGCGCTGGTGCTCCCTTCCTGTCATAATCCTGTGCGCCCAGCTGATGTGGCTCACATTGATTACAAGAGGGGAGCGCCAGCGCAGAGCTGACCTAGTGTACTGTGTGTAGCTTCAGCATGAGGGTCAAAGGGCGCCCTCACAGCTGGAATAATAAGCTGACACCGGAGAAATTACTTGGAACGGAGGGGGGCGCAGCCACAAGGGAGGTGCGGTAAGAGACCACACACCTCCCCATACACACAGCGTCCCAGCTAGGTCGTCTTTTTGGAGTAGGTCTTCTATTTCAAGCATGCTTAAAATATATAAGGTAAGCCTTATTTTCAGGGTAGGTCTTAGTTTAGGGGAAACACTATACTTTCCTGGGCCTTCCTCCAGCCCCATGAGGTGAATGTACTCCCTCACTATCCTCTCCGGCCGCTCCGTTCTTTAGATATTACTCCCCGTAATGTGGCCAGTCCTGCAGAAGAGCATGGCTGGCCAGATTACCAGAGGGAATGTCTAAAGAATGGAGAGGATGGTGAGGGAGCCCATGCACCTCATGGGGCTGGAGGAGGGCCCAGGTAAGTATAAATACACAACCTGGTTACATCTCACATTTCCTTTAAAGCTAACCTGTAGTAGTTCGAAGCCTCTGGAGGGTCCAGAGGTCTTCCGGAGTCTCGTTAGAGACCACTGTTCCCCGGTCCCCTTTTCAGCTTGTGAATGAGCGCTTCAGGACTGGGAATGCTCGAATAAGGTCTGCACATGCCTAGTAGAACAAAGTGCTTAATGCTACTGGGTATGAGCTGATCATCTTTGTGGTTGCCCTGTGTGAATCTGCTCATCCACAGCCATTTGCGACCAGAAGAAACCTATGATTCAGAAGGTTGAATTGGTATACAGGGACACTATGCTGGAATGACGAGATGTATGTCACTTCAGGTGTACTTTTTGGGCTTGGTCGGTATTTTTACAGCTAATGACTTCCTTCCCTGGTGACACAATGGACTCTGATTATAGAGGACTTGTGTCACTGGAAGAGGCAGTAAAGAGACCTTCTCACCCATAGATACCACAGTAGTAAACTGGCACAGATTATAGCAATTCCCCTACGCTACCCAGTACTCCATACAATAAAAAAAAGCTGGCGTTTTGTTTCAGGCACAATTTTTATAGGCATTTTATAGATTTTAAATTAGTCATAAACAAAGAATCATTATTTGATACCTGCTGCAACTTCTAAATCCTTTGTTTTGGTTCCTACAGCTGCTTGCTCACTATCTCATTCCAATCTTACCTTTCCAGCCAGTCTTGAAGCAATGATCTGCTGAGTCTGATGGGAGGTGTGGCTTCAACTGAGTCATTGGTCTCCCCCTAAAATTAGATAGATCTATCTACATATATATCTATGTATATGTACACACACACACTGTGTTGGATACTTAGTGGTGGGGTCGTCTTGTACCCCACCATTCCAACGAAGGGTCCCTCTAAACTTATTTGATTGGAGCAAGTCGCATAAGCATCTTCCGGCTTTGCTCCCAGTTATGGACGAAGGCATGCTGACTGGGCATGCACAATTAGGCTCCACGCATGCCCAATAGAGCTTGTGCATGGAGGAAAAAAAACACCATTCATGAGCTGCTCATTTCTACTGTGCATGTGCGGACCTCACTTATGCATGCCCACTCGTGGTCATAGGATGAAAATTGACCGTGAGTTGAAACGGTAGGGTGTAAGAAGATTTGCAAATCCTCTGAACTACCCAGAGGCTTCTCTCTGCTGAGGTAGGTATCTAACTTTTTTTTTTTTTTTTTTAAACTTCAGGTGTCCTTTTTAACTCAATGTTTAGGTTTTCCAGTTGTGACATTTTTAATTATAGACTTTTTTTTTTTTTCCCCTCCCTCCTCCACAGGTTCTGTGATGTTCAGTTCCAAGGTCCTCTTTCCATTCAGGAGCAGTGGGTTCGTCACCTGCAGCATCACATCCTGGAAATGAACTTTTCAAAGCTTGCTAGCCCACCACATGCTATATCATCGCCGGAGCAGCCTGTAGCTGCCAAATCCCAATAAGCAGCCTTCCAGATGACCTAGACAAGACATGGCTGGTGTTTGCTGCCTTTTCCATGGGGAAAGCAAATCCAGGAGAAAGACTCATATTTGGTAGCTCAGACTTTATAACCAACCCCATGGCGTGTTGCCACCAAGCCTTTGATAAAATCGGTGTGGTCTGGATATATATATATATTCAGCACCAAAACAGACTGAACTTGCAATAACAAGAATTCTCAATGAACAGGGAATGTAGATAAAGGTGGTTTTTCGGGGGGTTCATCTGACTCATCTGAAGATTTTAAGGGCATAAAGAAATGTTGGAAGTTTCTGTATTTGATTGGTTGAGCAGTGTTGCTGCAGAATGTTGTGAAAGGTGACAGTCGGGTTGGAGAAATAAAGGTGTATCTTACACCTTTATTTCTCCAACCCGACTGTCACCTTTCACAACATTCTGCAGCAACACTGCCCAACCAATCAAATACAGAAACTTCCAACATTTCTTTATGCCCTTAAAATCTTCAGATGAGTCAGATGGGTAGATGGTTTTCTAAGAGCTTGGTGTCTGCCCTAGAAGGTTCATTTTGCTGAAGATTTGTTTCTGCATATACAAGCAGATTCCTGTTACTATCTTTCCCCCTAATTTTTGTTATCTCTTCGATGGTGCTTAGCCACTTTTCCCTTCGAGGCTACCACGAACCTCAATATATATCCTACTCACCACTCCTGACATTGGAGATCATCCGTAGATTTCCTGTGACGGCCTTAACCTCCTTGCCGGTTTTCCCGACCTGAGCTCGGGGTAGAAAAAAGCAGCTGCTATCGGTGATCCCGAGCTCAGGTCGGGGTAGGCATTGCAGAGCTTTACCTGTAGTTGTGGAGTCCCGCGCGCGATCTCGCTGCGCAGCGGGACTCCATCCTCTCTCCCCGGCAGTGTGGGGTCTTTCCCTGGCCGCCGGGATCCCCCATGTCCCCGCTATTCTTCCGGGGACCCGGCAGCCAGTTGGAGCAGCGCAGCCGTGGTGGTGGCAGCGTGACGTCATCGGGGGCCGGGCTAACATTGAAAACGAACTTCTCTATATTAGAGAAATATAGAGGTTTGTTTATATGTATATTAGCGCCATCTTGTGGGCAAAGAGAAAACTGCAGCCCAGGAAGGTAATTTTTTTTTTTTTTTTTTTTGCTGCAGATCTCCCTGCCAGAATGATTTTTTTCAGGTTTTAGGGTCTGAAAGAGTGAAAAAAAATTGCACCGCTTTTAGACCCTAAAATCTGGAAAGAATCAGACCGCCAAGGAGGTTAAACATTAAAAGTTGCTATATCAACACAGCTTGTTAATTGGTATACCGTGAACATGTGGGCCTGTTTGTTCAAGTGAGCCAAGTACAGACTAACAAGGAGACATTGTGTGGTAATGTCTCAACAGAATTGCACAGACTAAGTCAGCCAACTCTGCTCCAAACTACCCTGCACCCTAATAACTTGCTGCATACATGTGCTCATCAATCACAACAGGCAACCAGATTCCCTTTTACTGGCTTTGTTCATTTCAAGGTGGCTTGAAAGGTTGACCTGACTGCTTGGCTCTGCTTGAAGCTAGGCAAAATACAAGATGTTTTTGCAGAGACCGATCTCTTGACTTAAGAAGCTAGCAGGCTCACCTGAACCTGTGCTCTACTCCCAGTTCAGTGGAAAGAATGTCATGTATTTTTTAAATTCCTTTGTACATGATTGGATGATTGAATACCACTGTTCTTCAGTGTCCATTACTGCAGTATAACTTAAATTACCCCAAAGTCTTTAAACCGTGTATCTTTGACAGCTTCCGAAGCCCCTGAAATTATCTTTGCTGATTTGTTGAAGGCAGTTATCCAATGTTTTCAGAAAATATCGGTGGGTTTGCAAACTACAGATCGCCTGGGAAACTTGCTGTTGAACAGATATTTGGTAGTTTTGTGGGTCACCAGAGGAAAAATAAAAACCCTGTAACCAAACTGTTATTTAAGCCAGTGTCCCCGGGAGGGTCAAGTCACGAGCCTTTATGTATATAATATATACGTTGTATTACTGTGGTTGTATATCTTGTCACTCTTTTCCCCCTTATTTGGGGCAGCACATTATTTTTTTCATTTTTTTGGTTTTCCTTCCTTTACATTTTACAGAATCTGTGCAAAATCCATTGACCAGTTTTATATTTAGAGTTTCTTGTAATCTCATCTTTCCTTCCTTGAATGCATTACACTGCTTTCTGTAAATAATCATATCAGACCATATATTTTTCACATGCCTTAGCCAGGAAGTGGGCGTGGCATATAAATATCTCCCGCTTCGATGTTGAGGTGTCTTATTTATTAATGTCGTTCTAGGACTGATGAATTCTGCCCACCATGTGGTTCACAGTGTAATAGTTTAGGTCTTTCGCAAATGGATGCAGTAAGATGACTGTTAGTAATTTGAGACAATTGGTGTGCAATCCGCTCATGTCTGCCAATCAGAAACCTGTTTTGAGCAATATAAAAAAACTTAAGGCAACAAAAAGTTTGTAACAAGGACCTGTCACTAAAAATCACACTTCACGCAAATCAATGGAGCATGTCAGGATTAGCTCATTACTTTTTTTTAACCCAATTCCTATGAATAAAAATACTGGTCCCAGGGTTCTACTTAATGTGCCTTTCCAGCTAGAAGAACAAGAAATTAGGAGGGAGGTTTAGGGACTGTTTGGCATTTTTAAAGCAGACTGAAAAAAGCAAAATCTTTGGTCTATAGTTTTTCACATTGCAAGATTTTTTCTTGAATAACTCTGTAGGCAATTTCTAGTCCCGAGCTGATGCTTAAATGACATTGTACGCTCACACGTACGTATGTATGTCGTCACTGAGCAAGGTATCTTTGCAGGACTCTGCCTTCAAACTGTCACCTGAGGGTTAGAGTTCTAATCTTGCTTTGGGAGACAATTATCTAGGCTAAATATGAGTTTCAAAGGAAACCTGTAGAGAAATAGTGCTTCCACAGAGCTGTACCCTCTCCAAAACTATTAACAAGGGCTTGTTGATGGCTCATGTTTTTACATTTACAATAACATTTGTAAAGCGCTTTTCTCCCATGGGACTCAAAGCGCATAGTTGTATCTCAGATTAATACAGGGTTGCAGGCTGGGTTGTGTTACAGAGGAGATAGTCAGATGTTCACGAATGCCAGACTGAAGAGGTAGGTTTTCAGTTTAGACTTAAATGCTTCCAGGGATGGAGCTGTCCTGATTGGGTGTGGCAGGGAGTTCCAAAGTGTGCGGGCAGCATGACAAAAGGCTCTCTCTGTGTTGCGTCCTTTTGATCAAAGATTGTGTGTGTGTGGGGGGGGGGGGGGTGATGCAGTTGCAACAAGTCCTTCAGGTAACCGGGGCCCAGATTGTGCAAGGATTTGAATGTCAGTAAGCCAATCTTAAACAGAATTCTCCATTTTTATCGGTAGCCAGTGGAGTGAGCGCAGGGTTGGTGTTGTGTGGCAATGGCGGGGTTGGCTCGTTAACAGCCTTGCGGCGGCATTCTGAACTAATTGCAGGCGGCGTTAGTCTTTCTTATGCAGGCCTGTGTCGAGGACGTTGCAGTAGTCTAACCTGGATGTGACGACGGCATGAACTAGGGTTCATGTATGGGCGGTAGAATGGCCCTCTCTGGCTTTGGTAGAAAAAGACGAGCCTGATCGGGTCTGTGTTAACTATCTGCGCAGTAGCACAGACCCGATTGGGCTCTGTTGTTTTGCAGTGCAGTTGCTCTTCAGGGGTCCCTGTTCTCGAATGGCTTGGCGGAGGAAGACTGGGGAAGCCTCTTGATGCAGAGGCTTCCCCTGCCTGAGGAAAGTATCTGATTTATCTTTCAGCAAACCTCACAGGTTTGCATGAGAGGAGCAGGAGACTGCAAGCAGAGTGAAGGTTCTAGTGGTTTTGAGATGTGCCATGATAATCACATAATGGTCATATGCAGACTGGATAATGGATGCCAAAAGCCATCTTTCATAATTAGCCAGTTCATGGTGTATCCCATGATGACAACACAGTGATAGGGTGATGGATGCCAAGTCTCCAAATCTCACTGGTGGAATTACTCTTTGCACTAAGTTACCCAACAGTCATCTTTTATATGGTTTTATATTCCTTTGAACTGATTTTTGATTGGTCTCCATGAGAAAGGACCTGAACACACTAATGTGCTTCTATCAGATCAATGTTACAGATGCTGAAAAAACATACACAAGCGTGTTTGTGCTTGTGTGTCCAGGCTCAGTTTGAACTGTAGTCTTCCAATACCACCAGTCAAGGCTTAGAACAAGGAGCCCTCCCTTCATGACAAGAGATCAGTAAATTTTATATATATAATTTTTTTATTTTTTTTACTTTGCTGCAATTTGTATGTATGGTAGTTTTGAAACTGTCCAGTTTTTATTGGTAGCAACTGCATATGTTCCAGTTTCAAGCTGCATGTAAATTCCTACAGAACTGGATCAAGTTACAAAAATACTCATATTTTGTTCAGGAGTATAGACTGCTACTGTATCGGCACAAATTCCACTTTCTCAGTTTCACTTTGAAGCAGTGCTAGGTTTCTAGTGAGAATGTCACAAAGAAAAAAGTCCCAGTACTGTACTAGCTTTGAGCACTAGATAAGGAACCCTACCATACTGTTGCATCACTTTTTCTTCAGGTTCGTTCCTACAAAAATAGTGCCATGCACAGCTCTTGGCATCAACTGAATTGGTCCTATTCAATGTAGCTGAACAGGGCCATGCATCCAGCACACATCTTCTTTTTCTTGTAGTGCACAAATATAAATAGGTGCTATAGAAGTTATAAGGCTCACCCGGAAGCAATGGTGGAGGTATTGCCCGCAGTGGTGATGTTCAGAACAAGCCTTGAGCATTTCACATTTCTCTTCAGTCTTTACAGTAGAACTCTGGTCGCTGTTTTTTTTCTGTTTTGAATACTTTGTGGTGGAGAGGAGTAAACATTTTTGTTTTGTTGTCTCCATGTTAAAGATTTTCTGTTGTTGGTGACACAAAAAGGAACTACATGTCTTAAGTAACAATAAGAGCTTAATACATACATGTGTACTGCTGGAGAGATTCACACTTTTTCCTGTTTTTGGCCCCAGCAGTCTGAAGTAAATTACTACAACCAGGACCCAAACAAACTGTTTTTAACCCTCCCCGTCTATCCAATGTTCTGAGTGGAACCAAACTTTCTACACGAGTGCTCCCATTCGCTTCAGAGATTGCACATACAACCTTTTTTTTAGGGTGAGTTCAGCCTATATTCATTGGACTTGTGCAGTAGTCCTGCATGTGACCTTACTGTCCATGCAATTGTATGGGCATATTAACCTCTCTGTTGCAACCAATCACGTTATCTTAACCTGTGGTATGCAGTGTTTCCGCATAACTTGTGTGAATGTGCGCATTGCATAGAGCAGGCTTTGGAAATGCAGGTGAGGTAAGGCACATGTCCATTGCAGTACACACAGTATAATACACATTGCAGTTCACACACATTATATGCAACACACACACAATGCGAACCCAGCCTTCTCCGATGGGTTTGGACGGTCAGTTGGTGATTGCTATCCTCTCATGCATTTTCTGGCCTTATAAGGCCTTTTTTTCTTTTTTTTTTTTTTTGCAGTTTTTATGGTTTTTGTTTGCCCTGAGGACTACAATGTGAAATTTCTGTCCCTAATTTACTTGTCTGTGTTACACATTTTCCATAATAACCTGCCGTTTTATTTCACTTTTGATTTAATACTTGTATGTGTAGATTTCAAGTAAAGCAATCCGTTTTTATCCTGGATGTGTGCATCTTTATTTCCAGACCTCATGATGGGAAAAAAACCAACATGAACACGTGAGCTTGCCTAGAAAGATACATTCTGTGAATCAGTTTCGTTTTCGTTTTGTGAGTTGTTTATTTTTAACCCAACAGCTGGAGGCTTTAATTGACTTAAAGAGAACCTAAACTGAGAATTAAATTAATACCAGTTGTCTGACTCTCCTGCTGATCCTGTGTCTCTAATGCTTTTAGCCACAGCCCCTCAACAAGCATACAAATCAGGTGCTCTGACTGAAGTCAGACTGGATTAGCTGCATGCTTTTTTCAGGTGTGTGATTCAGCCACTACTGTAGCCAAATAGATTAGCAGGACTGCCAAGCAACTGGTATTGTTTAACCTCCCTGGCGGTATGCAGTTTATGAGGCTGCGTCCTCGGGAGGGATTTTTAGAATTAAACTCGTTTTAAAGCTTGTAGCTAGCAGTAGTCCCAATCCTCCCCATAGCAAATCCTGGAGCTGATTGGGAGGCTGCGCCATCGCGGTATCCCTGGGGGGGTTATGTATTGCGGCAGGGAGAGTGGAGGCACTTGGGGGGCACCGGAAGCTAGCGAGGGGCTAGCTGAAGATTTATTCAAAAATGTTTATTTAAAAAAAATCCTCCCGGGGCCATGCAATCACCTGCGGCGGCTAGCCTGACAATGTCGGGCTTACCACCAGGGAGGTTAAAAGGAAACATCCACATCCCTCTGTTAATGTTCCCTTTTTAGTAGATGGGGACTGGTCCTTTAAAAAAAAAAAAAAAAAAGCAAGCCAGATACTTGAGGGAAGGCTCTGGGTCCTAATGAGCCTTCCCTCTCCTCTCCTGGTGCCGCGCTGTTCCCGGGTGCAGTATTTGACTAATTTTGGTCAAATACTGCTCGCTCCGCTAGGAAGGTGACTTCGGAAAGTCTTCGGGTACCTGAGTACTCCAGAAGACTGACCGGTCCATACTGCGGACGCGCGAGTGCCCTCTCTAGGGCACGTACGCATGCGCAGTATGGAGCTTCCTGTCTTCGGGGGGACTCAGCTCCCGAGAGACTCCTGAAGTCCCCTGCGGCGGGGTAAATAAATGGGGGAGCCAGTGCTGCACCGGGAGAGGGAAGGCTCATTAGGACCCAGAGCCTTCCCTCTACTTAGGTAAGTATCTGGTTTATTTTTTAAAGCCGAAGTCCCATTTGCTTTAAACTAATTACTTCCTTGGTTTAGTGGCAATTAACTTTCAAATCCCTGGCATGTTCTGTTAAATGTTGGAAAAGCCGAGGCAACCGGCATGAGCTAAAGATTGTTACCATATTTAGGGCCCTTGTGCACAGTCTGCAATTTAATATTGCATTACAATGCAATGACATTCCTATGGAGCATTTCACATTGGCTGTGGTGGGTTCCAGTGCAGCAACATGTGCATACAGTAGCATTAAGGCATACTTTCATTGTACTGTATGGCCACACCACAGCAGCAATGCGGTTCTGTTACGTTGTGAAGGTTATTTAGTCTACCTGTTAGAAATGGTATAAACTTCTTTACCACTGAAGAAGACTGTTAAAGAGGATTGGAACTCGGAACATCCTCTCTGCCACAAAGATATAATGACCTTTAAACAACATTTTTTGTTTTTACTTCCTGATTCATGGAAGCAGACCTATTAACATCCTGTGCTTTCAAATGAGCTTATCTGCCATCTCTACCATGGCAGTCATGTGCCATGGGAGAGATCAAATTACTACTTGTGCTTAGACACAAATGAAGGGGAATTAAACTGGCTAAACTCTTTAAATGCATACAGGGTGCAATTCTCTTTTTTTTTTTTTTTTTTTTTTCCCTTCTGTCCTGTGCTAGAGTTCTGGTTCACTTTAACATTGGGTTTGTAATCGACATACCCAGACTGCACTACACACTATTCCAGATGAGGGTCAGACTCCAATAAAAGTTAAAATCCAGGTAGCTATACTTGTGTGACCTGAAATGGCAATATGCACCTAACACACGGATCCATTTTGCAGTACATGGTCAGGCTCGCTAAATCTTTATGGTTAGTTTTTGTCTGCTTGGGGGGTGTAAGACGAGCATCTTCCAGTCAGTAAAGATTGCGAGTGTAAAAAAAAAAAAAAAAAAAATAAAATGGAGTTTATGCCCTAAACTGTTAAGCAGAATTATGTGCGTATAATCTTACACATGAGTAGTGTAATGGATTGCATTCTGCCCTACTCATCTTGCAACAAGACTTTATGCATACTGTTATGCTTAAATGTACACTATTGATTATGTTTTTTCATTTGACATAAGAATTGTTTGGGAAGTGTGAAAGGACTTTGATAACAGTAAACAAACAGATACGCAGTGAAATGTATACACCAGTACTTAAAGAGAACCCGAGGTGGGATTTAATTATGTTACTGGGGCACAGAGGCGGGTTGTGCACACTAAGACCAGCCTCCGTTGCCCCATGGTGTGCCTCCATGTCCCCCCTGCGCGCCGCTATACCCCCGCAGTGCTGGCGACATGCAGCATGTCGCCAGCACAATGTTTACCTAAGCCCTGTCTGTCAGCGCCAATCCCCCGCCTCCTCCACATCGGCGCTACCCGCCCGCGTCACTTCCCTCCTATCAGCGGGAGGGAAGGGACACGGGCGGGTAGCGCTGATGCGGGGGAGCGGTGCTGACAGACAGGGCTTAGGTAAACATTGTGCTGGCGACATACTGCGTGTCGCCAGCACTGCGGGGGTATAGTGGCTCGCAGGGGGGGCATGGAGGCACACCATGGGGCAACAGAGGCTGGTCTTAGTATGCACAACCAGCCTCTGTGCCCCAGTAACATAATTAAATCCCACCTCGGGTTCTCTTTAAGTACTGGTGTATACATTTCACTGCGTATCTGTTTGTTTACTGTTATCAAAGTCCTTTCACACTTCATTCATGGCAAGTCCTACACACCTGATGGACTAATTAGTTATGAGGGAGGGGAGGGGTTACCTCACACTACATCGTGTGTGTGTGCGCGCGTGTGTTCTCACAGGCAGCTGCCTGTGTCTCTGACTGAGCGGTCTGCAGAGAGGAAATGTATCTTATGTGCAACATAACAATTTTGTAATTGTGTGAAAACAGACACCAGAGGCTTTGCATATACAGTAACTTTGCAGTCTGACATGAAAAAAACAGTAATATTGTAACAGATTCACCTTTGCAAATGATACATTCCAAAACATACACACAATGAATTAAAGCTTTTGCCTCTATGTAACATGAAAAGTAGGAAAATGTTTATGCAGCTTCTTAGACATTATTTGTACATTGGCATTTTAAAACACTTGGTTTGATAGTGTTCCTTTTAATGCAGTTTAGTGCTTACACCCCATGGCCTTCATTATAATGGTAGCTATATTTATCTTGTAATATGTGCACTATATCATTATACAGTAGCGTCTCAGTAATCTTAACACTCAGTTGGATTGACTTATGTCTAGAAAATTGTGCTTACTAGTTGCTTGAAACTTAGTGTTCAATATTAAAATACAGTAATTGAAAGCATATTAGTAATGGAACCCAATGCTTAAAGAGAATCAGAGACGACCGTAAAAAGATGTTATACATACCTGGGGCTTCCTCCAGCCCCATCGGCCTGGATCGCTCCCACACCGCCGTCCTTCGCTGCCTCTATCCGCCGGTACCAGGTCCTGTCATTTTGGCCATTCGACGCAAGCACAGTGCGCTCCCCCTGTACTGCTCATGCATAAAGATATGGAGGGAGTCCCTGCGCTAGCGTACAATTGGCTGCGTCCACCGGAACTGTTACCGGCGATAGAGGCAGCGGAGGATGGCGGTGTGGGAGCGATCCAGGCTTATGGGGCTGGAGGAAGCCCCAGGTATGTATAAAATCTTTTTTTTTCATTTTTTAAAGACTGTTAGTCTCTGGTTCCCTTTAAGCACAGCAGAGACCAACAACAGCCTAAGAAGTTAGCCTTCACCATTGTGAGTACTGCTGGCAATTTGTGCTGGTTAGTTGATAATCATGACATATTGGCCTTAATTCACTAAGATCATGCTGGAGATAAGGCAAGAGAAAACTTACCTCCACACAGTGAGAGTTATCTTATCTCTTCATTCCTTAAGTTACCTCCTCTGTAGTTATTTTCACACGCAGTTAATTAACAGCCAGTCTTTAACTTTAGAATTCTGGAGTTATTTTAAGGATTGAAGAGCTAATTTAAAGACAGAAGAGTTAAGTTTAGGTTTGCTTGAGGTAAAATGGTTTTTGAATAAAACATGCCTCATCACCATGGAAAAAAAAATTGGACCATCCCACTCGATTATTATAATCAAATGAAAATCTGTGCTGCCAAAAGCATGCCTGATCGATGATGATACTAATTTTGGGCCAAAATTGGTTGCATGTTTCTGACATGCTGGAATATATAGGGCTAACATGTTCGATTGATTGTATGGTGGTAACAATGTGCAATATCTGGACGAGTGACTAGGATAGGTCCTCCTAGTGTAAAATGTACCCCCTGATGTCTCGTGCATGAATGTAATGTGGGAGCATGTGTAAACCCCCCTCCCCTGTATAGATAGTTGCACTTTCTCACAAAACTTAGTACACCGCTCTCACATTTTGTAAGTATTTTATATTTTTTTATTGGATAACTGAAGATATGGCACAGTGATACAATGTAAAATATTCCATGTATAACTAAATTTGCTTTCCCATCAAAATAACACAACACACAGCCATTAATGTTTAAACTGCTGACAACAAAAGTGAGTACATAACTAAGGCCTCTTTTGCATGGACTGTTGATAGACTGAAATGCCTCTCAAACTCTCACAAGTGCTTGCTGCTGCCTGGAAACTGAGGCCAGAAACACACTAGGAGCGATTTCTAATTGCTAGTGATTTGAAAAAGCTCTTGCTAATGCAATGCTATGGGTTTTTTTTTTTTAATATAAAATCACATCGCTCAAGTGGGCTCACATCCATAGCATTACATTAGCAAGTTTTCAAATCGCAACACGCTCAGAAAATTGCTCCTAGTGGGTTTCTGGCCTTACACTGCCTGGTAACTGCTCACTGCTGCCTAATCCACTGCTTGCTGAGCACACAGTTCAACAGTCTGTGGGAAAGAAGCCTCATTGAAGAATGTCCTAAATCTGCCCAATCAGACATTTTCTTTCTTTAGGGTCATGTTACTGATTAATGTTACAAGGTCTGAGGTGTGAATGGAGAGCAGGTGTATTCAAATTGATCACTGACTGGTCACTAGAAGATTAACATTGCAGAGAGGATTAAAGAGACTCTGTAACAACATGTTCAGCCTTATTTCTCCTATCCTACAAATTCCTATACCTGTTCTAATGTGCTCTGGCTTACTGCAGCCTTTTCTAGTTGCACTGTCTCTCTAATATATCTTATCATCTCTTCTTTTTCAAGCTTTGTCAACCCAGAGAGGAAGGAGCTGCCTCTGCTGTGATAGGGACAAATTATGCATGCCCCCTCCAGGCTCACTCCTGTGTGCTTTATTTATTTCTCACTCACAAACAGGTGGCTGCTCTAAGTCTCAGCTGTGTCTGTGAGGCTGTGGTAGGAGGGAGCTGTCTGTCATGCTGACAATTTGTTACCCAGACACAAGTGCAGAGCCCAGACTCCTGGCTCAGAAGAAACAGCTGTATTTATAAAGGAGTCTTAGGATTCTTGTCACACTTCAGTGGCGCAGAGGCAGAAAGTAAAACGTTCTAAACTTGCACATAACATCTGAAGCCTGCATTCACTGTGTAATAATTAAAACATTTCATGCAAACATAAGGCAGTATACATCCTGTTTCTTTTCAGTATACTTCCTGTTTCAGTGGCCATCTTTACTGTTTACAAACAGTTTATAAAACTGTTATTTTATCGCCAATATTGTGGTGAAGAGCTGTGAAAATGTCACAGGGGGCTAGGAGATGTCCCAGAACAGGCTGATATGTTTATTTATATAACATTTCTTCAATACATATTCTTTTTACCACTTCGGTACCAGCAGCCTCTGCCCCCTTAAGGACCAGAGGCTGCTGGTAAACTAAAATGCCACTTCCCAATGAATCGCTGCTCCCGCCAGTCACACTGCTCTGTCCCTGCTGCAGGCTCGTCTCTGACGGCAGAGCGCCGGTTAGGAGCTACTTTCATTGGCTCCTGATCCTGTCAATCAATGTAAGCCAATGGGATTGGCTTACAGCAGTGCTGTCCAACTTCATGGGCATGGAGGGCCATTTTTTTTTTCAGACCCCATGGTGGGGGGGCTGAAGGTTCTTGCTGAAATGGGGCAAAAATGCAATTAAAGAACAATTAGACGATTAGATTGGCAGCATTTTCCACGCAATGCATTTGCCAGCAGATCCCCACAAAATGCAATTCAAGATTGCATTGAAGTCGTGTGGCGCGAAAGACAAGGGTTTTGTTGTTCGTGTGCTGAAAAATGGGTGTGGCCATGGACCAGAATGTGGGTGTGGCCATGGGTGGAGACAAATTTACATGAAGTTAGCAATGTGGGACATTAGATCAGGACAGTGGTGGCAAACCTTTTGGAGGCCGAGTGAGCAAATTGCAACCCAAAAGTCACTTTATCGCAAAGTGACAACAGCAATTTAAACTACATACAAACGTTTTAACTCCTACATGAACATTATGGAAAATCCAAGTTGAAAATAAACTGTGAAGATAAACAATTTCATCCATCCTACTCCTGAAAAATGTATTCTTTTTTTAGAACCTCCCAGTTTTATTTTCCGTTTTAAAAAGCTAAAAAAGTAGGTTTAATGCTATTGTCTCATATGATGATGATTCAGCTTTTCCATAGTCTCACAGTTAGCAATCATGTGACCCCCAACAACACAAACTCAGCAATCATGAGGCCCCCAACAAATCATGAGGGCCCCAACAAGATACATTCAGCAATCATGATGCCCCCAACAAGACAAATTTAGCAATCATGAGGCCCCCAACAAATCATGAGGCTCCCAGCAAGACACATTCAGCAATTTTGAGGCCCCCAACAAATCATGAGGCACCCAACAAGACAAATTCAGCAATCATGAGGCACATAAATAGACAGCATTTCCCATAAATAGGCAGAATGCCCCCCTTAATATGGTAGACACCACTCACCTGGCTTTTAAATTCTCCTCTACTGGCTGCTGTGCCTGGCTATACTGTTTTTGGCCGGATTGGGGATGATGTGTGGGCTGAAAGGCCTTGCAGTGATGCTGTGGCCGGGCTGGCGGTGATGCTGTGGTGTGGCCGGATGAGGTAGTGACAGGTGTCCCCCCAGATGAGGTAGTGACAGCTGCCCCCCCAGTTAGATAGTGACAGGTGTCCCCCCAGCTGAGGTAGTGACAGGTGCCCCCCAGCTGAGGTAGTGACAGGTGCCCCCCCAAGTTAGATAGTGACAGGTGCCCCCCAGCTGAGGTAGTGACAGGTGCCCCCTAGCTGATAGTGACAGGTGCCCCCCAGCTGAGGTAGTGACAGGTGCCCCCCAGCTGAGATAGTGACAGGTGCCCCCCAGCTGAAGTAGTGACAGGTGCCCCCCAGCTGAGGTAGTGACAGGTGCCCCCCAAGTTAGTTAGCGAGGTGTCCAGTCAGTGCCTCGCCCGTTACCTTTAGCGCTGTCCTCTCCCGTCCCGTGTCCCCGCTGGCGCTGCCTCAGCTCAGACCTCACAGATCGCGGCGACTGAAGCAGGCAGAGTGCGCATTGCACTCGCACGGAGGAACTTCACATGCGGAAGTGACTAATGATGTCACTTCCGCATGTGACGTACTCCGTGTATGCGGGTACCATGCGCACTCTGCTGCTCTCTTCAGTCGCCGCGATCTGTGAGGTCTGAGCTGAGGCAGCGCCAGCCGGGGGACACAGGAGAGTGCACGATATGAGTTTGCAGGCATGGCGCCCATAGCGGAAGCCATGCCTGCAGCTCACGGAGACGAGCGGGCCGCAGCAGGAGGCCTGGCGGGCCGGATGCGGCCCGTGGGCCGCCAGTTGGACAGCACTGGCTTACAGTGATGACAGGGCCAGGAGCCAATGAAAATGGCTCCTGCCCGGCTCACAGAGCTCTGCAGTCATAGAGATGGCAGGGCGAGCAAATTGCGGCGGGGTCAAATCGGCGGGGATGCGCGGTTAGTGGGACATTGAACCTACGTCCAGTCAGGGCTGCAGCGCCACCTGCTGGACATTGATTCAACCTACGTTGGTCCGGATGCGGTTTACAAAAATAAATAACAATTGTTACTTTACATTAAGATAAGCTAGGCTATAGGAAGATTGCCAACACCCTGAACCTATCGTAATCTGCATCATGGTAGCAGGGCCGGTTCTCTCATGAAGCAAGGTGTAGAGGAATGGGGTGGCTGAGGGTGAGCAGTGTGTTTGTCACAGACTCATAGCCAGCCAGTGTGCTATTGTGTTGAGCTGCAGCATGTCATGTGAGAACATTAAATGAAGCAGAATAAATTGTTGGGTGCTGTGTGGTCATTCCAAATGGGGGGTGCATCCTCACAAGTTCGCCTCAGTCAGCAAAAATTGGAACTGGCTCTAGCTGGCAGCACGCAGATGTTTGAGGGGGGGGGGGGGGGGTCTCACTGCTCAGCACATATTTCAATCATTGCATCAAATAAGTTTGTGTGACACTAGGAAGCCTGCAGTTTGCTGAAGACAAACAGACTAAGGACATAGATTACTAGAACCATGTCCTATGGTCTGATTATTTTTTGTTTACCTAGCGCCATCTTCTGCTATGTAAATACTGTACAAAAACATACAATACTGGGAAGCATAGATATACATGAGCAGTTCAACAATCAGGACGACCAATGATACAAGTACATAATACATACAGTGCTTCTGGAAAGTATTCACTGCGCATCACTTTTTCTGTTACAGCCTTATTCAAAAATGGATTAAATTGATTTTTTTTCCTCAGAATTCTACACCCCATAATGAAAACGTGAAAAAAAAAAGTTTACTTGATCTTTTGACAAATGTATTAAAATTAACTGAGAAATCGCATGTACTTAAAGAGAGTCTGAAGCGAGAATAAATCTCGCTTCAGACCTCATAGTTAGCAGGGGCATGTGTGCCCTGCTAAAACGCCGCTATCCAGCAGCTTAACGGGGGTCCCTTCACCCCCAATTCCCCTCGGTGCAGCGGGGGAGCGCTTCCTGGTTGGGGCAGGGCTAACCGCCGCAGCCCTGCCCCACGCACGTCTGTCAGATGCGTATCTCCGCCTCTCCCCCGCCCCTCTCAGTCTTCCTTCACTGAGAGGGGCGGGGGAGAGGCGGCGATGCGCGTCTGATAGACGCGACTGGAGGCAGGGCTGCAGCCGTTAGCCCTACCTCCAGGAAGAAGAAGATTTACGACCAACTTGCGACCAACTCTTGCGGGGGTGGGTTTGGGGGTGAAGGGACCCCCGTTTAGCCGCGGGAAACCCTGCTAACTATGAGCTCTGAAGCGAGATTTATTCTCGCTTCAGAGTCTCTTTAAAGGAATACTTAAGTCAAAAAAAAAAATGACATTTACTCACCTGGGGCATCCCTCAGCACCCCGAAGCTGGATGGTGCCCTCACAGCCCCGCTCCGATCGCCCTGTCCCCGCCGGCGGCTACTTCCGGTTCGGCGACAGCCGCCGACAGGCTGGGAACGCGGCTGATTTTCCGCGTTCCCAGCCGCTGCTATCACCTAGCGTATATATATACACGCTATAGCAGCATAGAGGGTGATAGCAGCGGCTGGGAACGCGGAAAATCAGCCGCGTTCCCAGCCTGTCGGCGGCTGTCGCCGAACCGGAAGTAGCCGCCGGCGGGGACAGGACGATCGGAGCGGGGCTGCGAGGGCACCATCCAGCTTCGGGGTGCTGAGGGATGCCCCAGGTGAGTAAATGTCATTTTTTTTTTTTTTTTACTTAAGTATTCCTTTAAAGAGACTCCGTAACAAAAATTGCATCCTGTTTTTTATCATCCTACTAGTTCCAAAAGCTATTCTAATATGTTCTGCTTTACTGCAGCACTTTCTGCTATCACTATCTCTGTATTAAATCAATGTATCTTTCCCCTGTCAGACTTGTCGGCCTGTGTCTGGAAGGCTGCCAAGTTCTTCAGTGTTGTGGTTCTGCTATGAACTCACCCTTCCAGGCCCCTTTATGCACACTGCCTGTGTATTATTTAGATTAGAGCAGCTTCTCTCTTATCTTTTACAAGCTGGATAAATCGTCCTCTGAGCTGGCTGGGCTTTCACATACTGAAGAATTACAGACAAGGGCAAAGCTGTTTGCAGGAGAAAAACAAGCAGCCTGAAACTTCAGTGCATGAGAACTGCAGGGGGGAAGAAACACACAATGATCTCTTGAGATTCAAAAGGAAGGCTGTATACAGCCTGCTTGTGTATGGATTTATTTTCTATGTGTGGACATGCTGTACATCAACCTACTTCCTGTTTTGGTGGCCATTTTGTTTGTTTATAAACAAACTTTTTAAAACTGTTTTTAACCACTTTTAATGCGGCGGGGAGCGGCGAAATTGTGACAGAGGGTAATAGGAGATGTGCCCTAACGCACTGGTATGTTTACTTTTGTGCGATTTTAACAATACAGATTCTCTTTAAGTATTCGCAGCCTTTGCTCAATACTGTACTTCATCGATGCACCTTTGGCAGCAATTAAGCCTCAAGTGTTTTTGAATATATAACAAGCTTGCATGGCTGGTATAAACAGCACGGGAGCCCCGGGCCAAAGGAAACCTAGGGGCCCCCTACCCTAAGGCAATGTCAGTCCTCTTCCCCCCCACACACACACACCTCCTTGGCAGCTAGCCCAGTGGTCTGGTCCCCCCACAGCAAAATTTCAAATTCCCAGTAGTCTCTTCATAGGTAGTGTGGTGTCCCCAGTATAGGTATAGCAGTACCCCCAGTAAAAGTAGAAAGGTGCCCTCCATGTTGTCTCACACCTCAAAATCAGAGTGGCAACTGGACACAGACCTCAACCATTTTAAGATCTCTCCAGAGATGTTCAGTCCCCCATATGTGGAGCAAGCTGGAATAGTTACCTCTCTGCGCCCCCAGGGATCCCTCTACACCCTGTTGCAATGTGTTATTGTGACTCCTCTAGCAGTGCAGTAATGAGAAGCATCACTAGAGGGCATCATAGAAAGATGCTGTGACAGGGTGTAGAGAGATCCCGAGACAGGTAACTATTTAAGCTTGTTCCACATTTGACCAGTCAAGGTGAGGCACTCGCGCCTTCAGGATGGTGGCTGCTGAGACTCTGCCAGGCTACCACCATAGGTTTCTTTGGATAAGCATCAGCTATCTGTAAAAATGCAGCAGGTCACTTGTTTGCGTTGCTATCAGATTGACCATGTGAACGGATTAAACAGACTCTGAAGTGTCCTAAAAATGAGCTTTTTACTTTAAAAACCTCTAACATAATTGCCCATTAAAACGTTGCATCCCCGCGGCTGAAAAAGCAATAAATCACCCCAAACTGTCTGGAGCACATCGCGGGGCTCCTTTCGCATAGAGGCAGAGCTTTAGGCTGCAGCTCTGCCTCTACATGCGTCCATCAGTGTGGATCGCCGCCCCTCTGTCTTCTTTCACTGAGAGGGGCGGCGATCAGCGCTGATTGACGCGCATGGAGGCAGAGATACAGCCCAAAGCTCTTCCTCCTTAGGGCAGAAAAATCTACAACCAAGAAAGTCGTGGATTTTGCTAGGGGAGTTTGGGGTGATTTATTCCTTATTCAGCCGCGGGGATGCAGTGTTTTAATAGGGGCAATGATGTTACAGAGGTTTTTAAAGTAAAAACCTCATGTTTAGGAGACTTCAGAGTCTCTTAAACAACATAGGGTCTATTCACCGTTCGTGTCCATATTCTATGAGTTTCCATTCCTAATGGGGAAATTTGCTTTGATGTACGAGTAATTTGGATTACAAGCATGTTTCCAGAACGAATTATGCTTGCAAACCAAGGAAAGGTCTTCTTTGCCAATACTTGGTGCCCAAATAGTTTCTATACCCTAATTTGTATAAAGGTCAAATTTGACTGATACCTTTTACCCAAAACTTGCTAACTTCAAATTTTAATTTTAAGATAGTTTATAAATTAATGTATCATCCGGATTGGCAACAAATTCTCGAACCTGCACCTGATCACAAGACAGTTATGTAGTGCGCTGAGCAGTTCTGCTGAAACCTGATCAGAAATTGGGTGGTGTAATCTGAACACTGCAAAAGCAGCGCTGGAGACTTGGGCGCAGCCTATTACGGTCCTATTAGAGTCTAATAGGAATTGTAACGTGGATAGTGGGGAATTATGTAATTTGGCTTCCAGCTATTCCTGGAAGGCGAATTAAAGTGTTTTAAAAGTAACATCAGCTCCGTCTTCTGACGGCGCCAAAGTTACTGACTGTGCACCACTATAGCCGTAATTCCTATTACGGTCTAATAATTAGACCGTAATAGGCATTACGGCTATAGTGGCGCAGTCAGTAACTTTGGCGCCGTCTGAAGACGGAGCTGATGTTACTTTTAAAACACTGTAATTCGCCTTCAAGGAATAGCTGGAAGCCAAATTACATCATTCCCAACTATCCACGTGGACCTGGAGGGGGAATAGTATTTAATGCCACCGGGAACTTGTGCAGCAGCAGGATAAGCCATATACCGGCTGTATCCTGCACCCACTTCTGCACAAATTCTATCAGAAAATAATTTAGAAACCTGATCGGATCTGTCAGAAATTACTGATTCGACCTGTCGACCTGACAGGAAATTGCATGGTGTGCACCAGGCATTAAACCCCCAATCATGGAGTAGAGGTAAAGGTGCCCATTAACAGTACAATTTTTCTCTAAATGCAATCTTTTAATGCGATTTGAACGATCGTAACTAATCGGAAGGCAGTTATCGATTGTTCACATTTACTGAACGATTCTTTTTTCAAATTTGATCATAAAATCCAACTTGTGGATTGATTTTATCCTATTTAGCACTCGACCAAAGAATTGTTCCTTATCGATTGTCTTCATAAATTGTACATTTTCTATACAATTCGATCATAAAAATCATGTCAAAAGATCGAATTTGGAAAAAATTCACCTATGGCACTTAAAGGCAGTCATACTCGGGACGTTTGTGACCCATGAGACTTCTCAAACTGTCCAGAATTTCAGGAACGGTTGGAGTCTTCCTGCAATGAGAGTTTGGTAACAATCCTGGCCATTAAAGGACCACTATCATGAAAAAGTAGGCAGTTAAAATCTGACAGAACCGACAAGTTTTGGGCCAGTCCATCTCCTCATGGGGAATTCTCAGGGTTTTCTTTGTTTTCAACAGCATTTCCTGAACGGCAGTTGCAAAGTCTAACTTACAAAATAGTGTGCAAGTGAGTAGGGAGGCTGTCTGGTATTTTACTATTTTGACAGTTAAACTGCTGTTCAGGAAATGCTGTTGAAAACAAAGAAAACCCTGAGAATCCCTATGAGGAGATGGACTGGCCCAAAACCTGTTGGTTCTTTCAGATTTTCCATGCAGTCCGTCTATACTCTCCCTCTAACCTCGCAATAATCTACCGCCCTCCTGGCCCTGCTTCCTTCTTCCTAGATCACTTCTCTGCATGGCTCCTCCAGTTCCTGTCCTCCGATATCCCTACCATCATTATGGGCGACTTTAACATTCATGTTGACACCAACAATTCTGCCGCCACTAAACTTCTGTCACTTACTTCCTCCTACGGCCTGTCTCAGTGGTCCACTGCTCCAACTCACTCTAATGGTCATACACTTGACCTCATATTCACTCGTCTCTGTTCTATCACTGATTTCACTAATACTCCTCTCCCACTCTCTGATCATAACTTACTAAACTTCTCTCTCTCTCCTCCTCTCTTCCTACCACGCTGCCTCAAGCACGCTCATATACACGCAGGAATTACCGCAACATAGACATGCAATCTGTCTCTGATGCCTTGGCACCTCTCCTCACACAACCATTCACTGACCCTGACTCAGCAGCTGCACACTATCACTGCTCAATTACGCAAGACATGGATGCAATCGCACCCCTCACCAATGTCCGCCCACACCGTGTCAGTCGCCAACCCTGGCTGACCAAAGCTACTAAACAGCTAAAGGGGTGCTCTAGGGTAGCTGAATGCCGTTGGAGAAAAAACTAATACTAATGAGGATTTCATTACTTACAAAAAAGAGTTGAACAAGTTTAAAACCGCTCTCTCTTCTGCAAAACAATCATACTTCTCCTCTCTCATATCCTCCCACTTGCACAATCCAAAGCGCCTGTTCAGTACTTTCAACTCCCTTCTCCGTCCACCCCCTCCTCCTTCTTCTTCATGCTTATCAGCTGAAGAATTTGAAACATACTTTACAGATAAAATTGCAAAAATCCGTAGTGTGTTTTCCATGCAGACATCAAACTCCATCTCCACTCCTCTTGTTGACTGCTCTCTTTCCAGTTTCTCTCCACTCTCCGAACATTCGCTCTCTTTCCTTATCTCCAAATCCCATCCAACCACCTGTTCTTTGGATCCTATCCCATCACATCTCATTCCACAGCTATCCACATCCCTCATCCCTGCCCTAACATCGCTGTTTAACCTATCCCTCTCCACTGGATTTTTTCCATCCTCACTCAAGAGGGCTGTTGTAACACCACTACTTAAAAAAACATCTCTAGACCCCACCGAACTTGCTAACTACCGCCCAGTGTCACTTCTCCCATTTGCATCTAAATTACTTGAACGCCACATTCATGCTGAACTAAGTCAGTATTTTTCTGCAAATTTCTTGCTTGATCAGTTCCAGTCTGGCTTCCGGCCAAACCACTCCACAGAAACAGCCCTCACCAAAGTAGCTAATGATCTCCTCACAGCTAAATCCAATGGCTATTATTCCATACTCATCCTTCTAGATCTGTCATCAGCATTTGACACTGTCGACCACACTCTACTCCTACAGATCCTTTCATCTATAGGAATAAAGGACCTCGCTCTCGCCTGGAATATCTTCCTACCTCTCTGGAAGGTCTTTCACTGTTTCTTATTCAGATCAGGCCTCCTCTTCACATCCTCTGTCTGTAGGGGTACCTCAAGGCTCTGTCCTCGGTCCCCTCCTCTTCTCCATCTACATGCACGGTCTTGGTAACTTAATTAACTCATTTGGTTTTCAATACCACCTATATGCAGATGATACACAACTGTACCTCTCGGCCCTCCTCACACGGGTTCCCGACTGCCTGCCCGCTATTTCCTCTTTCATGTCCTCTCGCTTCTTAAAACTTAATATGAATAAAACTGAACTGTCACGGAACAGCCATGAGAAACTAGAACGCAATCGGTTTATTGCGCCGATCGCCCTGGATGGTAGTCAGGCCAGCGATTTAGAGATTGACATTCCGGGTTTTTTTAAATAGGAAGTTTTTTTTCCCGTTAGCAGCTGGCAGGAAGACTGGCCCTGTGACTGCTGATTAAGCCAGAGGTGTAAACTCAAAGTTTGTCTAAGCTGATCTCACATTCAGATGTTAATTGAAGGAGCCAACAGGGCCTTTCATAGACAGAGATCCCAAGAAGCAGACACAGCTGGACTCCATTCAGGCTGACTCCAGCCTTAGCAGGAAGAAGTGAATGTACTATATAATCTTTTGCCCATTTACAGAATACAATAAATAGGGTGGTTATGAGAGCGGTATCATTGGATCCGTAGGGTCATGCTGGATCTCTCGATACCAGTCGAGAGGGGCCCGGGGCCCCTACAACCCAGGTATGAATCTACCCAGGACCCTGATCTGCTGCACTAGCCATGTCGGATATCATATTAATCTGTATTTTCCTCCAAGTATGAAGCTGTTACCCCCCTAAATGTAACGTGTATGGTTCAGGAGTTACAGCAATTCATAAGTTTAGCTCTAAAATCTCTCAGAGGGAATGAACTGTCATTTGCTGGTAGCTCAGAGGGGGCCGGCATTGCCACACCCCCAAACCAGCTTCATCAAAAGCACAGAGCCAGCAGGCGGGCTTGAGTCCTCCACCCTGAAAACATCTTGAACTCATCGGTGCCAGCTTGAGGATATGCTGGCATCCACCTGGTCTGAACTCTGAACTTTGATTGAAACCCAGAACTCTGATTTTTCCCACAAAAAGGACATCTTTCCAGAAACTAAGTATTTTTCTCCCTTCTTTTATTTTTTATACTGGCTATTACTGTTTTAATAATTGTTGATTTTAATAATTGTCTGTATATATTAATTATTTATATTGCTGTGAATAAAAGACTTCCTCCAAGTCATTCACTGTTCCGCTACCCTGCTTATCAGCACACACAGAACTGATCCCGGGTCTCTGAAGATACGCTACTGTTTGTTTGTTGTTGGCTAGACAGAATACCGTGTGTTTAACCGTTTTATTCGCAGGACTAGTCAGTCAGTAAATCGGGTCCACTGGCCCATACCAGTGGTGGTGGCAGATACCGTGGAATCGTGTGTACGTTGTAATTACCCGTGTCTCACAGGCTCCCTTCTGAGTTGTCTGCGGCTAATTCTTAACGGTTCCTGCGCATTGACTGCGACCAGAGTTCGCATGATCCGTGCGCTGGCACCGTTTAGAAGGCTAAGTGCGGTCAGCCACTAGGGCTCCTGTGACATGAACTAATAGTCTTTCCACCATCCCTGTCCACCTCTTTGCCTGATATTACAATAAATGTTAACAACACGTCTATAACTTCAGTTCCCAAAGCACGGTGCTTAGGGGTAATATTTGATTCTTCTCTCTCATTTACTCCTCACATTAACTCCCTAACCAGCTCCTGCCATCTCCAACTCTAAAACATAGCACGCATCCGACCTTTTCTCTCCCATGACACAACCAAAATGTTAGTACATGCTCTTATTATATCTCGATTGGACTATTGCAATATATTGCTTGGTGGACTTCCAACTAACAGACTAGCACCGCTCAATTCTGTACTGAACTCTGCTGCTCGACTTATTCATCTCTCCTCTCGCTCTTCCTCTGCTGCTCCTCTTTGTCAAGCTCTTCACTGGCTACCAATTAACAAGAGGATTCAGTTCAAACTCTTAACCCTAGCCTACAAAGCTCTCCACAATCTCTCTCCCCTGTACATCTCCTCACTAGTCTCCAGATACCAACCCAACCGCAATCTCAGATCTGCACACGAGCTTCTTTTATTCACTTCTATAATTACCTCCTCACATTCACGTGTACAAGACTTCTCACGTGCCTCACCCCTCCTCTGGAATGCCCTTCCACAACACATCCGCCACTCTCCCACCTTTGAAATCTTTAAAAGCTCCCTCAAAACCCACCTTTTCCGACAAGCATATTCTCTAGCTTAGGCCATGCACCCACTAAATAACCTAATTAAGTACATATACTGTATACTTCCCCACCTCGTTTCCACCCCATTCCTTTAGATTGTAAGCTCACAAGGGCAGGGCTCTCACCCTTTTGTGTCATGGAATGTTATTAATTTAATTGCTTGCACTCTGTTAAGCCTCATCTAGACGGGTAGATGATGCGGCGATGTGGCTTATCAATCGAGCAGCTGATGCGGCTCGATTGATAAGATCCGACAGGATGGATCTCTCCACCGCCGATTCCCTGCTCGTTCCCCGCGAGGGGACAATGGCAGGGAATCGAGCAGAAGATAGGCGGAGACGAGCGGGGAATCGAATCCGGCGCGCGAGCGGGGACGTGGCTAATCGAGCCGCCAGATCGGAGCCTCATCTACGCATGTAGATGAGGCTTTAGACATTTAAGTCATCATGTTAAATCAAATAGTAATCAGCAGTGCTGTATTTTGTATCAGTGTTCATATTTGATGTATATCATTGTCTGTATCATTATGTACAATACAATACAATAACATTTCTATAGTGCTTTTTCTCCCATAGGACTCAAAGCGCTTAGGCTCTCTCAGATTCAGTAATTGGTAGTAGGATGAAGTATTCACACAACAAAAGTTATAATTCTGCAAATGCCAAACTGAACAGGTGCGTTTTCAGTCTGGATTTAAACACGGCCAGGAATGGAGCTGTCCTGATCTGTTGAGGTAGGGAGTTCCAAAACATAGGGGGGACGGCATGACAGAAGGCTCTGGGACCAAAAGTTTCCAAGTGGACTCTGTGTATGACTAGATTATTAGAACCTGTGGATCTGAGAATGCGGGGATTGCTACGCAGCTGCAACGTATCTTTCATGTATCCAGGGCCCAGATTATTCAGGGATTTAAATGTCAGTAGGTCGATCTTGAATAGGACCCTCCATTCTATAGGTAGCCAGTGAAGGGAGTGCAGGACTGGCGTTATGTGGCAGTGACGGGGTTGGTTGGTTAGCAGTCTGGCAGCAGTATTCTGTATCAGCTGTAGGTGGTACAAGACCTTTTTTTGAAGGCCTGTGTAGAGAACATTACAGTAGTCCAGTCGGGATGTGATGAAGGCATGGACTAAGATTGGCAGATCTTCTGGGGAGGGGGGGGGGGAAATGAGGTGCTTGATTTTTGCAATGTTCTTCAGGTGAAAATAGGATGATTTCACCACAGCAGAGATTTGAGTTCTGAAGTTTAAATTCCCATCAATTAGAACTCCCAGGCTACGCACATGATCAGAGCTGCGTAGATCCGTGCCTCCTATTCCCAGTGATGAAGACTGCAAGTTAAGTTGTTTTGTTATCATGCTCTGCCCTCCTTATGTATTCCTTGTTTGTTTTCTTACATTGTACAGCGCCACGGAATATGTTGGCGCTTTATAAATAAATAAATAATAATAATTTTAACTGCCTACATAGTGGTCCTTTAAGCGACCCCACATAACCCCGAATCCCTGCATAGCGCTGTGACACACTCTGCCATCTGCAGGCCCACTGGTGGAACAGCTTCACTGGGGTTTACACGAGAAGCCTCTGCAGTGCTTATTGGTAGGAGCGCTCAGCAGGTAGACGGTGTAATGTCTTCCACTGCCCGGAAGCTCCCTTCCACACTGAGTAGTGCGCATGCCCAGTGTGAAGTTAATGATGCTGCTGGAGGTAAAATACTAAATATCTCTGCTCCCACACCTCTTACACTCCTCAAATTTTCAGGGTAGGGAGGGGACCCCCAGTACGACCTCTATGCCAAATTGCAGCCCCGAGACCCGCTTACAGAAACCTATCTCGGGAACCAGCGGGTTTTGGGGGGCTGCAATTTGGCATAGAGGTAGTTCGGGGGGTCCCCTCCCTACCCTGGAAATTTGGGGAGTGTAAGAGGTGTGGGAGCAGAGATATTTAGTATTTTACCTCCAGCAGCATCATTCAATAGGAACTGGCCGCACTGTCTCCTACTGCGCATGCGGGGCAGCACAAATCCACAGGCAGCGTAATCAGACACAACAACAGCACAGTAGGAACACATGAACACCAGAACGGAAGACTTATGCCGGAAGAGGCGGGACGGTGTCGGCCAACTAGATGTCACTAAGTGTAAGTGACACTGGCATCGCCCAATGGCGGGATTGGGAGGGCTGGGCAGGACCGAGAGCGCGCAGGGGGCGGGCTGAACGCTCGGAGACGGTAGCAGCCAGGCAGCGGAGAATGAATATGGCCGGACGCGGTAGAGGCGGTGGCAGCGGTTACCAATGGGGAGACGGTACGGGGGAGTGCGCTCATGCCTGTGTTTGCAGGAAGCGGTGACGTCACCCGAGCTGTGGTGTGCCGGGGAGGGGACGGCACGGTGTCCCCTCGTGCATTGCCCTCCGTTGCTTGTGGTAACAACGGCCTGCGGAGCTGCAGCGCTCTGCTAATGGCCGCCTGACATCATCTCTGGTCACATGGTCATGTTTAAATCCAGCTGGATCCTGGAGGGCTAAGGGACCGGCTCCTGATTGAGATCACCATAGTATTGTACAATACATATACTTGATATACAGTATGTGCTGAGGAGCCTGTGCTTGTTCTTTCATATGTAGGGATAGATAGTATTATCTGCCCCCTGGTAAGCGGTGCCAGCACTTCCTCTCTGTGATCACGTGGCTGGTCACATGGCTAAAATGTCAAAGGGACCCTTAGCTCACCAGGATGTAGCTATGTAATGGTAGGCAGTTATTGCTGCCTGGTTTGCCTTTGCAGAGATTTTAAATATGGGGTGCTTGAGGTGACCTGGGGGGGGGGGGGGGGGACTTGTAAGGACTGTCACTGCTACTTTATTTTACAGGAGACCAAGGGCCATATGCAATTAACTTTTTCTCCTAAGTGATTTTTTTTAAAACTTCTCAATAAAATGCATTTGAAATAACCTACAAGCAAGAGAATACTTAAAAATAGTTTGAATAGCACTTTTCCACCTACTTTTGGGCACTTTTTCAGTTGCAAAATGCTGAAAAGTTATTTTAAATAGAAGATGCTAAATTATCTAGTAGGAGAAAATTCAGGAGAAAAAGTTAATTGCATATGGGCCCCAGTGTTTAATGCATAGTACACATGATGCAATTTTCTGTCAGATTTACAGTCGAATCTGTTATTTCTGACAGGTTCGATCTCATACTTGATCATTTCATTTTTCTGATCACTTCTATACAAAATTGATCAGAAAAACATCAGAATCAGATCAGACCTGTCGGAAATAATTGATTAGACCGTCAATCTGCCGGAAAATTGCATTATGTGTTCTACGCATAAGGTTTGCTTGAAAATGCACGGATCAAAAACTGATCTATCTAAAAACGGATATATTAATAATAATAATAATGGCAGTATTTGTATAGCGCCTTTCTCCTGTCGGACTCAAAGCGCTTGCGAGGCAGCCACTAGAGCGCACTCAGTAGGCAGTAGCAGTGTTAGGGAGTCTTGCCCAAAGAACTCCTTACTGAATTACTGGCTTACTGAACAGGCAGAGCCGAGATTCGAACCCAGGTCTCCTGTGTCAGAGGCAGAACCCTTAACCAGTACACCATCCAGCCACATGGTGTATTAGATAATTTCCAATCAGATTGCAATAGATTTTGGGTATTTGTCAATGCAAAATCTATCGCAAAATTGATCTAAAACAATGTGGATGTCTACACACAATGCAATTTCTTATCAGATCACAGGTCGATCTGATGGGAAATTGTACCGTGTAGATGAGGCTTAAAGGGAACCTTAACTGGACGGGGGGTAAAGAGTTTCACTTACCTGGGGCTATTACCACCCCCCTGCAGCAGTCCTGTGCCCTCGGCGCCGCTCTGGAATCCTCTGGTCCCCTGCTGTCACTTAGTTTCGTTTTTGACGACTCACCAGTCGCCGCCCGCTATGCGTATTTTTGGACGCATTCACCAATGCAATTAGCGCTATTGCGGACCGCAACGCGTACAAAAATACGCGTTGCCGCATTCCGCACGCGTAGATATGCATCAACGCGTATTTTTGTACACGTTGTGGTCCGCAATAGCGCTAATTGCATTGGTGAATGCGTCCAATAATACGCATGGCGACTGGTGAGTTGTCAAAAACGAAACTGAGTGACAGCGGGGGACCAGAGGATTCCAGAGCGGCGCCGAGGGCACAGGACTGCTGCAGGGGGCTGGTAATAGCCCCAGGTAAGTAAAACTCTACCCCCCGTTCAGTTAAGGTTCCCTTTAAGAACAATCAGAGGTGAAAGTCCCTATGACGTTTCCCACTGGGTCAACTCAAGCACACTACCTCCGAGATTTCCTCTTACTTCACTCCCAAATGCAGATAGTAAATGAATCTCACGGAAGGGCTAGAAATCTTGAAGTTAAAGCCACTAGTTACTATTTGGTTAGCTGCTTGGGATAAACTGAACAAATCACTGTTTCATTTCCTCATTAGCATAGCGCTGCTTTGCTTTGTCTTAATCTAATGGGAGCAAAACATTATGCTGGGGATACACGGTACGTTTCTGTACCGTGTATCGACCCGCTGATCCGGCCAGCTGATAATATTCAGCTGGCCCAATCATGCTGCTCGATTCCCGCCGGCAAACAATGGCAGGGAATCGAGCGGCTGATAAGCACCGTCGGCGGGGGTTGATCCGGTGGCTAATGGGCCGCCGGGTCGACCCATGTATGCCCAGCATTACTCTTCTCACATGGTGATGTCATTCTTGGCCCCCCTGCAGTGAGAGGGATATGAAAGTTGCTATATTTATTTTCTTTATAACCATGCATGTTACCGGGTTGTCCTGCTGATCTGTTTCAGAAGGCTAGTTTCACAAGCGTTCCCTTTCCACAGATCCTTTGACTTTAATGACGTCCGTGGCAGAGGGACGTTTGTGAAACTATTGTGAATGGTTCGTGAACAATCGTTTGCGATGTTCACTGATAACTGTCACTGATTTGATTCCAGCAATACCTCTCGGTGTGCAATATGCTTGGACATCCCACTTGCGCAATGTATGTAAGCACAGCACACCAGTTGTAGATTAATTGCAACGCACTTTTATTGTGCAAACAGCCACATGTAACACTGGTGTGCTGATGGGATTGTGCTTACATACTAGTGGAGTGACATTGCCTATGTCGCATCATCAAGCACCCAGGACCTGACGGTGTGCCTGCTTCCTTGTGTGCATTGACTTGCGCAATGTAGTGCATTAAATGGGTTCAGCACTGCAATGCTTGGGTCCTACTACTTCAAAAATACTTTCCCAGAATGAGTATGCAGTGTAGATGCACTGACCAAAATATGACCACACTAAGGGGTTGATTCACTATCACTATAGCTCCCCTTTCAGCACGCTCAGCGTGCCTTATCAGAATAGCATAGCACCAATAGGCTGCCTGTCAAGTTTCTTGTCAAGTGACAGGCAGCTTATTGGGCCAATCAAAGTGCGGGGATAATGTCCTTTAAAGTGGTTGGACCTGCAGGGACTCGGGGCAGGATGAGTGGAGCTCTCGTCATTGCCAATTAGCAGGCATAAGTTTGTAGCGCTCGCTATGCTACTCTGATAAGGCACGTTAACTCCGATAAGGTACGCTGGGCGTGCAGTAAGGGGAGCTATAGTGATAGTGAATCAACCCCAAGTCCTCTTTTCACATGGGAGGCTGATGGCAGTGAATTTACAGCCTTTTAGCTGCTCCTGTGTAGTCTTGCTCTTACCAAGTAGCTACATACTTGTAGCTACTCTGAATTTAGATTTAAATGAGACATCTGTGACCGCGGGAGAAGGGGGCTTAACTTACCCATGCCGCTGTCTGATCTGTTGCGTTCCATTTATGTTCCACGACACTCTCCTGCTTCCTACTTCCACTCGGGAAGGAGGAATTGTAGGAGTGACGTGCATCGGATCAGACAGCCGCATGGGTAAGTTAACCCCCCTTCTCCCGCGGTCACAGCTGTCTAATTTAAATCTAGATTCAGAGTAGCTACAAGTACATAGCTACTCAGAGCAAGACTACTCCTGTGCACTCACCAGACACTTCTAGCATTTGGCATGGGCGGTGGAGAGGTAGACCCCATATTGAGTCACACCTCAGTGTTTGCTTCAGCCCTGCTGAGGTGCCGGGTAACAAAACTGTCACAGGCTGACATGGGTGGGGTTTCAAGCAGTGCTATTTGGCTGTATTTTACTACCATAGCACCCGAAAGGCGCTAGTGACCAACACACTGGACAGGATACTGACAAGTCCATCTGAAAGAGGCCCAACTGCATGTGTGCTTTAATCACCCCTGAAATAAAAAATATCAGCATGATGGCGGCAATTGTCGTTCTTTAAAGCGGAGTTCCCCAACCCTGTCCTCAGGGCCCACCCACAGTGCATATTTTGTAGTTAATTAGCTCCGTTGAGACGCTAATTACCCCACCTGTGCACGTTTATGGTTTCCTGTAAAACATGCACTGTTGGTGGGCCTTGAGGACGGTTGGGGAGCTCTGGTTTAAAGGACACCTGAAGTGAGAGGGGTATGGAGGCTGCCATATTTATTTCCTTTTAAACAATACAAGTTGCCTGGCTGTCCTGCTGACCTCTTTGGTGGCAGTAGTATCTAGATCACACACCTGCAAAAGGCATGCAGCTAATCCAATCAGACACCTCTTAACTGCATGCTTGTTCAGGGTCTATGGCTAAAAGTATTAGAGGACACATAAAGTGTACCAGAGCTGATCAAAGCTAAAAGTTTTATACATACCTGGGGCTTCCTCCAGCCCATAAGCTTGGAACGCTCCCACGCTGCTGTCCTCAGCCTTCTGCAGTTCTGGTACCTAGTCCCGTAACTTCAGCCAGTCAGACGTAAGAGAAGTGCGCTGTTTACGTATCTCTCCAGCAGCCGCTGGAGAGATACGTAGAGAGCGCACTTTTCTTGTGCAGACTGGCCTTGACTGACTGAAGTTACAGGACCCGGTACCGGAGCTGCAGACAGTGGAGGACAGCGGCCTGGGAGCGATCCAAGCTTATGGGCTGGAGGAAGCCCCAGGTATGTATAAAGCTTTTAGCTTCGATCAGCTCTGGTACGCTTTAAGGAAAAGGTCTGCACACCTGACACAATAACAATATAGCCAGTGACATCAATGGGTACATGTAGCTGACAGAGGTCAGGATATGAGAGGAGTCAACAGAAGTATGAATGAATCAAGAAGCATGATGCATACAACAAGGTGCAATACAATCTTATGCAGAGAGGCAACAAAACATGCTACTTATAACAATATGACCCCATGCCAAAGGTCTACCCTGACACCACCGTTACAGGGTGACCCTTTTTCAGAGGGTATACAATAATTGCTCCCAGCCAGGAAAGACTGTTGACCCCTCTCATATCCTGACCTGTCAGTAAGGGCCCGTTTCCACTAGCGCGGAAACCGGGCCGAATCCGCAGAGTTTCACCGCAGGCAAATCGTGCGGGTAAACTCTGCCATAGGAAACCATGGCGCTGCCGGCCAAATCGCTTACCTTAGCGATTCGGCCGACATTGCCATCAGTTTGTGTGCGGGAGACTGCGAATCCTATAGCCGTGAGCGTTCCTGCAGACCAGGAAGTGCCGCTGCGTGCGGCGCTAGTAGAAACGGACCCTCACGTATGCCCTATTAAAGTTTGACTTTTGATATTCTGCTCTACTACTATTTTTTTTTTTTTTTCATTACAATTCAATACAAATCTATTTGCATTTATTAATTGCTGGTGTGCAATTTTCATGATCATGATTATAAAAGTATTAGAGGCAAATGATCAGCAGGGCTGCTAGGCAACTGGTATTGTTTAACCAGTTCACCCCCAAGGGTTTTTATCCTAACGGACCAGAGCAATTTTTAGTTGTCAGCGCTCCTCCCTTTTATTCCCTAATAACTTTATTACTACTTATCACAAGAAAATGATCTATACCTCGTTTTTTTCGCCACCAATTAGGCTTTCTGTGGATAGTACATTTTGCTAAGAATTTTTTTATTCTAAATGCATTTTAATGAGAAAAACAGAAAAAAAAAGAAAAAAAATCATTATTTCTCAGTGTTCAGCCTTTATAGTTTTAAAATTAAACATTCTCCTGTGGATAAAACAAACACGTTTTATTTGCCCAGTGGTCCCGATAATTAAACCGTTTAGATTATGTCCCTACCACAATGTATGGCGACAGTATATTATTTTGAAATATAAGTGGTTATTTTTCTGTTTGTTCTGGCCATAATTACAAGCCCCTATGTAATAAATTAAAATTAATTTTCCCCCATAAAATATAGAATAAAAAAAGCTGAGTCCCTAAGGCAACTATTTATTTTATTTTTTTAAGCTGATTTTTTTTTTTTTACAAGTGTTTTTTTTGGGGGGGAGGGTTGGAAGTGTAATTTTATTAATGATGTGTATATACTTAAAAATGTATGTATTTTGTAAGTGTAATATACTTTTTGGCCACAAGATGGCGCTGGTGAACACTCATAGGACGTGTTCACTTTTTTTTTTTTTTTACACACTTTATTAAACTGTTACATTTCCTGTTTATGTGAATGGACGTAGCCGCTGTTCGCGGTCACGTCCATTCACTCCAGGCACTGCGATTGGGTAGAGGACTGTTCAGTCCTCTTCCCCAATCGCCCAGCACAGGATCCCGACGGTAATGGCGGCGGTAGCGGCGGACACACGGCGGTAGCAGCGGCGGGAATGCGCGACGTATTAAAACGTCATGTTGCTGTTAATAGCGGTAAGCATGACGTTTTAATACGTTAGGATGTCGGTAAATGGTTAAAGGGAAATAAATGACAACCTTCTTATCCCTTTCAGTTCTGGTTAAATAGGAAATAAATATGACGGCCTTCATCTCCCTCACTGCAGTGTCACGGTAACTAGCCCATATCAGACGTGGGCGAAGAGATGCAAGTCGCCTGCAGCCAAAGACACGTTGCAGCTCCTGTATTTGTTTAGTTGAATCTCAAACTGTGTACAATTTGAATACAAACCCCCAGATGTTTGCAACTTGTTGCCCATCTCTGGTCCATATACACTGCTTACACTAGTAAGGACTGGAGTTCCAAGAGTTAAGGTGCCCATACACTCGTCAGATTGGCAGCAGATGGATAAGAAATGCATCTGATGATCTATCTGATGCAGTTTTAGAAAATTTTTTACCAGGATAGAATTCCAATAGATTTCAGTTTGAAATCTATTGAAATTCGATCTGATGGCATTTTTTTGCCATCAGATTTCCATTAAGGCCAATGCAAACTGATAAGCAATCTCATCAGATCGACCTAAATTTTCCACCCTGCCAGTTCGATGGAAATCCATCGAAATCGATCGAAATCGGCCATCGATCGGTCGATTGGCCAACCGATTTGCAAACGATCAATCGATCGGTCGGCCAGAAAATCGGCTGAGTGTATGGGCCCCTTTAGATGTAGCGTGATAGAGCTCAGATTCTAAAGATTTTTAGGTGGACTC
The DNA here is from genome assembly GCF_040937935.1 of Hyperolius riggenbachi. Classification (NCBI taxonomy): domain Eukaryota; kingdom Metazoa; phylum Chordata; class Amphibia; order Anura; family Hyperoliidae; genus Hyperolius; species Hyperolius riggenbachi. The sequence goes on from NC_090648.1 coordinate 90,975,430, forward strand.
TGGAAATCAGATAGTTAAATCCATTTGATCTGAAATTGTGGGAGTTGAGCATTAGCAACGAATCCTTCAGATACCCAGCACCTGAATTGTGTGAAGATATGAATGTTAGTAAGCCAATCTTGAAGAGGATTCTCCAGTACACATTCTAGTGCTAAGCTGATGAGGAGGTGAAATGGGTGTCTGTGGTGAGAAAAATATGGAATCTGCCATATTGATTTCCTTTTAAACAATATCAGTTGCCTGGTAGCCTTGCTGATCTATTTGGCTGCAGTAGTGTCTGAATAGCACCAGAAACAAGCATGCAGCTAATTTTTATCAGATTTGACAATAATGTGACATAACATGATCTGCTGCATGCTTGTTCAGGGTCTATTGCTAAAAGTATTAGAGGCAGAGGATCAGTAGGATAGCCAGGTAACTGGTATTACTTCAAAGGAAGTAAACATGGCAGCCTCCATATACCACTCATTACAGTTGTCCTTTAATTAACCTGTAACTAATGTCATTCTCTTCCTGATGTAGCAGAAATGTGGATTCCGGGTGAAATTTGTGCTCAACATTAATCTTTACAACATTAAAAACCTTACAATCTAAATTTCATCCCTTGTTTAACTGAAATAAATGGTTTTATGTATGTTTGCCCGTACTGGGATTTTTCTTGCTATCTGTTCTTGGGCACAATTATGCGTGAAACCAGAAGGCCTAGTTTGTATGGACAGTTTTTCTGCATTAATGCTAGGTACACAACATACAATTTTGTGTTCGATTGTTCGATACATAGTTTCCGACATGTCCGATCTTATCTTCGATCAATTTTCTGATCGATTTCACATAGAAGTGAATGGAAATAGATAAGAAAAGATATAAGAATTGAATCGGAAATCGATCGGACAGAAAATCGTCTAAAAAACGCATTGTGTGCACCCAGCATTAGGCCCATTCACTCTAGAAGCGCTTTTCTCAGCGCTTTGATTCACGCTTTTTAAAAATCACTCCCATTCACTTTTTTTAAAATCATGGTAAAAATCGCAGCGATCGCGTACGTGAAAATTGCAGCGATTTTTATTTATTTTTTTACACCAATTTTAGTGAAAGTTAATGGGAGCGATTTTTGAAAAGCGCTAATCAATTACAAAGTGCTCAGAAAAGCGCTTCTAGTGTGAATGGGCCCTAATAGTGTAAAATTCCCATTTTCTTGTACGCCTGTCACTTTTTTTGACCAATGAATGTGTGCTTACTGAGGACTTGCTGGGGACATCAACAGCATTCACCTGTAAAGCCTGGTATACATGCTAGACCAGGGGTCAGGAACCTCTTTGGCTGACAGAGCCATAAACGACACATATTTTAAAATGTAATTCCGTGAGAGCCATACAATATATTTCAAACTGGGACAGTAAGGCTCACACCCCTGTTGCCATGGTGATGTGTGTACAGTTGATCCGCCAGGCAGCAGAAGTGTCAGACACGTCTTCAGCTTCTCTTGGGTTTCAGCAACATCAGCAATTTCCCTGAGAGCCAGACAGGAAAAATACTGACTAACAGCTTGTACAATTAGCTAGCTTGACTTGGGAGTTGATTCACTTTGTAGGACAAGATCCGCGCACTTTGATTGGCCCAATAGGCTGCCTGTCACTTGACAGGCAGCCTATTGGGCCAAAGTGCAGGGATCTCGTCCTACAAAGTCACTGGGCCAGACAGGGTCCAGAGTGGAACAATTGGAGCAGCTGTTCCTTTTGGGGTAGCGTGAGTAAGTTAGTAGTTTTATTTGCACTGCCACACTAAGCTGCGCTGCTTGAGCAGTGTAGCTTAGTGAATTAGCCCCTACTGATTTGTATGTGAGCCAGATGTAGCCATCAAAAGAGCCACATCTGGCTCCCGAGCCATAGGTTCCCTACCCCTGTGCTAGACGGATCCCGGTCAGGGCTGCCTCTGCAAAGAGTCTAACCTGGATGTAGCAGCCTCCAATCCCCTTCACTGCCTGCCTCAGCCAGCGATCAGCTCAGTGGCTCCTCCTCCCCCCCTCCATAGCAACAGAACGTGTCACTTGGAGGCTAGCAATGTGTATGTACAGCCTCGGGTGTACAGAGTAGCACTGGTGTGCATAGAAAGCACACATTAGCATGTACTATACTTGTTTTTGTAAAGAAGTGACAGGTGTACTTGAAAAGGTAGCTTTTTAACCGTTAAGAGTTGGGATGATCAGTAAGATGCAAATATTTCCGAGTTTATGCAAATTAGTATACATTTGCATAAAAATGTACATTTGCATAAACTCAGAAATATTTGCATATCATTGATCATCCCTAGTTAAGAGCCCTGCACATTATTTAGTGTTCCCATTTTGCTGCCTAATGCAGCTATGCAGAGCGGCGCAGGGAGCTTCTTTATATTTACCTGCTCCGTGCAGCTGGATTGGCTTTTCCTCTTCATCCACCCGCGGCGCTGCACTCCCAGCATCCTCTTTGGCGTACCGATCACATGATATGACATAATTGTAATCCAGGGGAGGGTGTCAGTGTTGCAGTGTCACCCGGTGATGAAATGGACTCTTCCATCACACCACTTCCACCAGCCCCAATTCATTAACTTTAAGGGCCCATTCACACTTGCTAAACGCAAAACGCTAGCGTTGAACGTGAAAAAAAACCCATTCACACTTGGCAATTTTTTAGCGATTGCGTTTAGTGCTTCTATAGCACTGAAACGCGATCGCCAGGAAATCGCCTGAAAATGGTGCAGGCTAAACGTTTGTGTTTGGCGATTTGCGTCAATCTCCAGCGATTAACACAAATTGCCCAAGTGGGAACGGGCCCATTCGGTTTTATTGCACTAGCGCTTTAAAAAGCGCTAGCGCTTGAGCGTTTTGCCGAAATCACTGGCAAAACGCTCTAGTGTGAATGGGCCCTTACTGTCTTTAATATGGATTCTAAGTGGTGATAAATCATTAAGTATTCACTAAGCAATTTACCTTATGCATTCCTTAAATTAAGGATTGATTCCTAACATTAAGAATTCAATCTGGTTTGAATCCTTAATTTAAAGCAAACCTGTGAGATTAAAAAAAAAACATATACTGTACTTGCCTCGGTAGAGGGAAGCCCCTGGATCCTTCAGAGATGTCCCCCTCCACCTAAGACGTTCTTGCGCTAGAACCTCCGAAACTTGCAGCCATAGAGCCTTCCAGTTTTCTGTCTGTCCCGTCATTCTAGCGCTATTCGAACTGCTTGGCCAAATAGCTGTTGGGAACTCTTTGGGCAATCTTCAGAACTACTCACGTCCCTGAATAGTTCCGAGGTTAAACCTATCCATACTGTGCATGTATGTTTGTGTTTGCATGCGCTCATCTTCAGACTTACTGGAGGGCACAAGTAGTTCCGAAGGCTGCCTAAGGAGTTCTGAACAGCTGTTTGGCCAAGCAGGTCAAATAGCTACACCCGGGGATGTTGGTTTAACTGTGGAGCAGACCGAGGATCGGAAAGGCTCTATGGTATCCAGAGCCTTTCCTCTACTTGGGTAACTATCAAACCCAAAGTGAGTTTCCTCTACTGTCCTTTAGTAGTTCTTTTATTATCTGGTTATTGACACTTGCTTTTCACTATTGATACAGCATATTGATGTGTGTGTATTAATGATGCTTGTGTTTGCTACTCACATCTGAAGTTCTTGATCTGCACTTGTTGCCTCTGCTGCTTCTCCCTGTCCCTGTGTCTGTGTGGCTTTCCAGGCTTTCATTTTAGTTATCACAGTTTTTAAGAAAATATTTAAAGAAACCTCTTTCCTGCTGTTCTCTTAAAGGCTATGATTCCTACAAATATGCCTATGACTATGGTCATGATTCCGCTGGCTCATATAATTTTGTGTCAGATTCCTGGATGACCACATACCCGACGTCCTCTAATGATGGAGCAAAACATATGGGACCTGGCAGAGATAGGTAACATGGACATCCTTGACAGAAAACCAAATGGGCGGGTCTATGGAAACTGGAGGAGATGGAACTGTGCTGACCAATAAGATTCCAGCTTTCCTTTCTCAAGTCTCGAAGGGTGACAGCTGGTTGTTACGGGCAGCAAAGGCATTGTTTTCTCCAGTTTCTAACTTATACATAATTTTGAGTTGAATGTTTAGATTTGGTGATGACTGTATGTGTGTGTTGGGGTGGGGGATCTATAAGCCGAGAGCCAGACTGAACAAATGCCATATTGTTGTGATTCAGCAAGTTTGTCTTATGTTGGGGCATTGATTGAAAATACATACCGTAATTAAATGTAGTTTAAAGCAAATGTGTCCTAAATCTGAGTAGTTTATGATGAGCGTATTAAGAAAAAAATGCAGATTTGGCCGTTAGTCATTGAAAACTGCTTATCAAATATCAGCGTTCTGTAGATGACAATGCCATTCAGTATTTTTCAGAGATTAAGGTTGCTGTAATCAAGTGATGAGAGATGCGCGGGTAAGCTTCCTTTGGTCTGAGAGAACCCATCTATCGGGCCAGTCGGCAAGGCTTGGGAGGTTAAAGGGTGTGGTAATATAAAAAAAAAAGCAAAAAGTGAATATTTAATAATATGGGAAATTGTAATGCACATTTAATAATCAAGGCTATGAAAACTCCAACTCCTTAGTCTAATACTTAAAGAGAGTCTGAAGCGAGAATGAGAAACAAAAAAAGGGGGAGCGCTCTGAGAAATCAGTCAACATAAGGCAGAAGAAAGGTGGAATGGTCTCACCTAGTTGTATTGTGGCTAGCACAGCGTGCTCAGCCGCGATGGGCAGTTGTCCCTCTAAGCCAGCCGGGGACCAGGCTTTCCGTAACGACAGGGCGGAAGTCCGTGACGTCACCTTCCCAGTAGTCCTAGCGGCAGTTGCTATGGGGACCTAGACGCTTCCTCTAACACACGCACGGAAGCGTGGTGAGCAGCGTCTGGTCCTCCGTAGTGGCTTGGAGGCAGAGTAAGGGGAGTGATAGTGCAAAAAGCACATATGCGGGGGATGAAGTAAAATAGTTTAACCACATAACGACCGCCCCCAGCCGATGGGCGGCGGCAAAGTCTGGGCCCAAACGACCGCAATACGCCCATCGGCGGGGGCGGCTGCGGGAGTGGCTATGCGGCGATCGCGTCATTCGTGACGCGATCAGCCGCCGGGGACTGGCTCCGCCCCCCGTTCGCCGTAACCCGCCGGCCGTTCGGAAGCGCCGGCGGGTTACTGGCATCCGGATCGCCGCTGCAACAGTGTATAATAGGCTTTGTAATGTATACAAAGCCTATTATACTGGCTGCCTCCTGCCCTGGTGGTCCCAGTGTCCGAGGGACCACCAGGGCAGGCTGCAGCCACCCTAGTCTGCACCCAAGCACACTGATTTCCCCCCCCCCCTGCCCCCTGATCGCCCACAGCACCCCTCAGACCCCCCCCTGCCCACCCCCCAGACCACTGTTTGCACCCAGTCACCCTCCTAATCACCCATCAATCACTCCCTGTCACTATCTGTCAACGCTATTTTTTTTTTAAGTCCCTAATCTGCCCCCTACTCCCTCCTGATCACCCCCCCACCCCTCAGATTCTCCCCAGACCCCCCCCAGACCCCCCCCCCCCCGTGTACTGTATGCATCTATCCCCCCTGATCACCTGTCAATCACCTGTCAATCACCTGTCAATCACCTGTCAATCACCCGTCAATCACCCCCTGTCACTGCCACCCATCAATCAGCCCCTGATCTGCCCCTTGCGGGCAATCTGATCACCCCCCCACACCAATAGATCGCCCGCAGATCCGACATCAGATCACCTCCCAAATCCATTGTTTACATCTATTCTCTCCTCTAAACACCCACTAATTACCCATCAATCACCCCCTATCACCACCTGTCACTGTTACCCATCAGATTAGACCCTAATCTGCCCCTTGCGGGCACCCAATCACCTGCCCACACGCTCAGATTGCCCTCAGACCCCCCCCTTATCAATTCGCCCGTGCAATATTTACATCTGTTCTCCCCTGTAATAACCCACTGATTACCTGTCAATCACCCATCAATCACCCCCTGTCACTGCCACCCATCAATCACCCCCTGTCACTGCCACCCATCAATCAGCCCCTAACCTGCCCCTTGCGGGCAATCTGATCACCCACCCACACCAATAGATCGCCCGCAGATCCGACATCAGATCACCTCCCAAATCCATTGTTTACATCTATTCTCTCCTCTAAACACCCACTAATTACCCATCAATCACCCCCTATCACCACCTGTCACTGTTACCCATCAGATTAGACCCTAATCTGCCCCTTGCGGGCACCCAATCACCTGCCCACACGCTCAGATTGCCCTCAGACCCCCCCCTTATCAATTCGCCCGTGCAATATTTACATCTGTTCTCCCCTGTAATAACCCACTGATTACCTGTCAATCACCCATCAATCACCCCCTGTCACTGCCACCCATCAATCACCCCCTGTCACTGCCACCCATCAATCAGCCCCTAACCTGCCCCTTGCGGGCAATCTGATCACCCACCCACACCAATAGATCGCCCGCAGATCCGACATCAGATCACCTCCCAAATCCATTGTTTACATCTATTCTCTCCTCTAAACACCCACTAATTACCCATCAATCACCCCCTATCACCACCTGTCACTGTTACCCATCAGATTAGACCCTAATCTGCCCCTTGCGGGCACCCAATCACCTGCCCACACGCTCAGATTGCCCTCAGACCCCCCCCTTATCAATTCGCCCGTGCAATATTTACATCTGTTCTCCCCTGTAATAACCCACTGATTACCTGTCAATCACCCATCAATCACCCCCTGTCACTGCCACCCATCAATCACCCCCTGTCACTGCCACCCATCAATCAGCCCCTAACCTGCCCCTTGCGGGCAATCTGATCACCCACCCACACCAATAGATCGCCCGCAGATCCGACATCAGATCACCTCCCAAATCCATTGTTTACATCTATTCTCTCCTCTAAACACCCACTAATTACCCATCAATCACCCCCTATCACCACCTGTCACTGTTACCCATCAGATTAGACCCTAATCTGCCCCTTGCGGGCACCCAATCACCCGCCCACACCTCAGAACGCCCTCAGACCCCAGCCCTGATCACCTCGCCAGTGCATTGCTTGCATCTATTTCCCCCCTCTAATCACACCTTGAGACACCCATCAATCACCTCCTGTCACCCCCTAGCACACCTACCCATCAGATCAGGCCCTAATTTGCCCCGTGTGGGCTCCTGATCACTCGGCCAAACCCTCAGATCCCCCTCAGACCCCCTTCCGATCACCTCCCCAGTGCATTGATTGCATCTATTTTCCCCTCTAACCGCCCCCTGAGACACCCATCAATCACCTCCTGTCACCCCCCTAGCACTCCTATCCATCAGATCAGGCCCAATACATCCTGTCATCTAAGAGGCCACCCTGCTTATGACCGATTCCACAAAATTTGCCCCCTCATAGACCACCTGTCATCAAAATTTGCAGATGCTTATACCCCTGAACAGTCATTTTGAGAAATTTGGTTTCCAGACTACTCACAGTTTTGGGCCCGTAAAATGCCAGGGCAGTATAGGAACCCCACAAGTGACCCCATTTTAGAAAGAAGACACCCCAAGGTATTCTGTTAGGTGTATGATGAGTTCATAGAATATTTTATTTTTTGTCAAAAGTTAGCGGAAATTGGATTGTTATTGTTTTTTTCACAAAGTGTCATTTTTCACTAACTTGTGAGAAAAAATAAAATCTTCTATGAACTCACCATACCCCTAACGGAATACCTTGGGGTGTCTTCTTTCTAAAATGGGGTCACTTGTGGGGTTCCTATACTGCCCTGGCATTTTAGGGGCCCTAAACCGTGAGGAGTAGTCTAGAAAACAAATGCCTCAAAATGACCTGTGAATAGGACGTTGGGCCCCTTAGCGCACCTAGGCTGCAAAAAAGTGTCACACATGTGGTATCGCCATACTCAGGAGAAGTAGTATAATGTGTTTTGTGGTGTATTTTTACACATACCCATGCTGGGTGGGAGAAATCTCTCTGTAAATGGACAATTGTGTGTAAAAAAAATCAAAAATGTGTCATTTACAGAGATATTTCTCCCACCCAGCATGGTTATATGTAAAAATACACCACAAAACACATTATACTACTTCTTCTGAGTACGGCGATACCACATGTGTGACACTTTTTTGCAGCCTAACTGTGCTAAGGGGCCCAAAGTCCAATGAGTACCTTTAGGATTTCACAGGTCATTTTGAGACATTTGGGTTCAAGACTACTCCTCACGGTTTAGGGCCCCTAAAATGCCAGGGCAGTATAGGAACCCCACAAGTGACCCCATTTTAGAAAGAAGACACCCCAAGGTATTCTTTTAGGTGTATGATGAGTTCATAGAAGATTTTATTTTTTGTCACAAGTTAGCGGAAATTGATATGTATTGTTTTTTTTTTCACAAAGTGTCATTTTCCGCTAACTTGTGACAAAAAAAAAATCTTCTATGAACTCACCATACTCCTAACAGAATACCTTGGGGTGTCTTCTTTCTAAAATGGGGTCACTTGTGGGGTTCCTATACTGCCCTGGCATTTTAGGGGCCCTAAACCGTGAGGAGTAGTCTAGAATCCAAATGCCTCAAAATGACCTGTGAATAGGACGTTAGGCCCCTTAGCGCACCTAGGTTGCAAAAAAGTGTCACACATGTGGTATCGCCGTACTCAGAAGAAGTAGTATAATGTGTTTTGGGGTGTATTTTTATACATACCCATGCTGGGTGGGAGAAATCTCTCTGTAAATGGACAATTGTGTGTAAAAAAAATCAAATAATTGTCATTTACAGAGATATTTCTCCCACCCAGCATGGGTATGTGTAAAAATACACCCCAAAACACATTATACTACTTCTCCTGAGTACGGCGGTACCACATGTGTGGCACTTTTTTGCACCCTAAGTGCGCTAAGGGGCCCAAAGTCCAATGAGTACCTTTAGGATTTCACAGGTCATTTTGCCACATTTGGTTTCAAGACTACTCCTCACGGTTTAGGGCCCCTAAAATGCCAGGGCAGTATAGGAACCCCACAAATGACTCCATTTTAGAAAGAAGACACCCCAAGGTATTCCGTTAGGAGAATGGCGAGTTCATAGAAGATTTTATTTTTTGTCACAAGTTAGCGGAAAATGACACTTTGTGAAAAAAAACAATTACAATCAATTTCCGCTAACTTGTGACAAAAAAAAAAAATCTTCTATGAACTCACCATACATCTAACGGAATACCTTGGGGTGTCTTCTTTCTAAAATGGGGTAATTTGTGGGGTTCCTATACTGTCCTGGCATTTTAGGGGCCCTAAACCGTGAGGAGTAGTCTTGAAACGAAATTTCTCAAAATGACCTGTGAAATCCTAAAGGTACTCATTGGACTTTGGGCCCCTTAGCGCAGTTAGGGTGCAAAAAAGTGCCACACATGTGGTATCGCCGTACTCAGGAGAAGTAGTATAATGTGTTTTGGGGTGTATTTTTCCACATACCCATGCTGAGTGGGAGAAATATCTCTATAAATAGACAATTGTGTGTAAAAAAAATAAAAAAATTGTCATTTACGGAGATATTTCTCCCACCCAGCATGTGTATGTGTAAAAATACACCCCAAAACACATTATACTATTTTTCCTGAGTACGGCAATACCACATGTGTGGCACTTTTTTGCGGCCTAACTGCGCTAAGGGGCCCAAAGTCCAATGAGCATCTTTAGGCTTTACAGGGGTGCTTACAATTAGGCACCCCCCAAATGCCAGGACAGTAAACACACCCCACAAATGACCCCATTCTGGAAAGTAGACACTTCAAGGTATTCAGAGAGGAGCATAGTGAGTCCGTGGCAGATTTCATTTTTTTTTGTCGCAAGTTAGAAGAAATGGAAACTTTTTTTTTTTTTTTTTTTTGTCACAAACTGTCATTTTCCGCTAACTTGTGACAAAAAATAAAATCTTCTATGAACTCACCATGCCTCTCACTGAATACTTTGGGATGTCTTCTTTCCAAAATGGGGTCATTTGGGGGGTATTTGTACTATCCTGGAATTTTAGCCCCTCATGAAACATGACAGGTGCGCAGAAAAGTCAGAGATGCTTGAAAATGGGAAAATTCACTTTTGGCACCATAGTTTGTAAACGCTATAACTTTTACCCAATCCAATAAATATACACTGAATGTTTTTTTTTTTATCAAAGACATGTAGCAGAATAACTTTCGCGCTCAAATGTATAGGAAATTTTACTTTATTTGAAAAATGTCAGCACAGAAAGTTAAAAAAGTCATTTTTTTGACAAAATTCATGTCTTTTTTGATGAATATAATAAAAAGTAAAACTCGCAGCAGCAATCAAATAGCATCAAAAGAAAGCTGTATTAGTGACAAGAAAAGGAGGTAAAATTCATTTAGGTGGTAGGTTTTATGACCGAGCAATAAACCGTGAAAGCTGCAGTGGTCTGAATGGAGAAAAAGGCTCTGGTCCTTAAGGGGCGAAAAGACTGTGGTCCCGAAGTGGTTAATGCACAGGCATAGACAACGCGTTTCACGGGGAAACAGTCCCCGCTTTTTCAAGTCAAAGCTTACAAACAGTAGGGGAAACAGCCCCTTATAAATCAGCCAATCAATTCTTTCTATAAGGTATCTACGGGATATTAATAGATCTTTATAGAAAGAATTGATATTAATAGATCTTAATAGATCTTTATAGAAAGAATTGTCTATGCCTGTGCATTAAACTATTTTACTTCATCCCCCGCATATGTGCTTTTTGCACTATCACTCCCCTTACTCTGCCTCCAAGCCACTACGGAGGACCAGACGCCGCTCACCACGCTTCCGTGCGTGTGTTAGAGGAAGCGTCTAGGTCCCCATAGCAACTGCCGCTAGGACTACTGGGAAGGTGACGTCACGGACTTCCGCCCTGTCGTTACGGAAAGCCTGGTCCCCGGCTGGCTTAGAGGGACAACTGCCCATCGCGGCTGAGCACGCTGTGCTAGCCACAATACAACTAGGTGAGACCATTCCACCTTTCTTCTGCCTTATGTTGACTGATTTCTCAGAGCGCTCCCCCTTTTTTTGTTTCTCTTTACATGCCTAGTGTTTATGGGAGCAGCCGAGCAAAACTATTCGGGTGGCCAGATCGCGCCTTGAGGGGCTCACTACCCCTTATTCTCCCTACTGAAGCGAGAATGAATCTCGCTTCAGACCTCATAGATAGCAGGGGCATGCGTGCCCCTGCTAAACCGCCGCTATCGCACCGCTAAACGGGGGTCCCTTCACCCCCAAATCCCCCTCCGTGCAGCGCATCCCCTCTTCCGCATTGAGGCAGGGCTAACCGCCGCAGCCCTGCCTCACGCGCGTCTGTCAGCACGTATCTCCGCCTCTCCCCCGCCCCTCTCAGTCTTCCTTCACTGAGAGGGGCGGGGGAAAGGCGGCAATGCGCCGCTGATTGATGGCGCTGAGAGGCAGGGTTGCAGCCGTTAGCCGTGCCTGAAGAGCAGCAAAATATACGACCAAATTGGTCGTTGATTTTGCAGGGGTGGATTTGGGGGTGAAGGGACCCCCGTTTAGCCACGGGATAGCGGCGTTTTAGCAGGGACACACATGCCCCTGCTGAATATAAGCACTGAAGCGAGATTTATTCTCGCTTCAGTGTCTCTTTAATAGGGCTGTGGAGTTGGTACAAAAATGATCTGCCTCTCACTTTATGAAACCTCCGACCCAAAATTGCTCCGACTAGGACTCCACAGCCCTGGTAATAATAGTCCTGGTGTTATGTTGCCCTGTACTACACCTAGAGGTCTGTTCCTGCACCACAGCAGAGCCATGTTATTTTTATTCTCCAAGGCTGTTGGAGGGTGTGGCACCTCCAGTGATTGTCACTGCTTCCTGGTCAGGGTCTATATTAGTATGAGGGCCAAGAGATTTTGAATACTATGAACAGACTCTGTAGGTAAACTCTAATACTACACGGAAGCGGCAAAACTGGATGTGTGTATGCACACTGGCTAACAGTATCGTATGCTGGGAATACACGTTACGTTTTTTGCTGAGAATGGTTCCGATAGATGCCTTTGATGATAAAATTCCGACATGTCTGATTCTCCGCTTGATTCTGTTTCGCTCAATTTCTCATAGAAGTGAATGGAAAAAGATAAGAGAATCGAATGGCTAATAGATCTCACAGAGAATCAAATACGAAAAACGTAATGTGTATTCCCAGCATTAGAGGCTGTGTATCAGCAGGACCGCCAGGGAATGTGCATTGTTTAAAAGGAAATAAATAGGTCTCTCCCTTCAGGTTCTCTTTTAATAGGATTGCAGCTAGTAAGAACAGAGCAAAGCTTACCAGTTCAGAAAACTGAGGCAGTTGCTATTTCCCTACAAAGGAAAATGGATATTGGTTCTCTTTTTTTCTTCCTAATTAAAGGGAACCCAAGGTGAGAGGGATATGGAGGCTGCCATATTTATTTCCTTTTAAATAATGCCTGGCAGTCCTGCTGATCCTCTACCTGTAATACCTCTATCCATAGACCCTGAACAAGCATGCCGATCAGATGTCTGACAAACCTGACAAGATAAGCTGCATGCTTGTTGGTGATTTACACCCTACTGACCATAAAGACCAGCAGGGCTGCCAGGCAACTGGTAATGTTTAAAAGGAAATAAATGCAGTTTCCGCAGCTCTCACACCTCGGGTTCCTTTTAAGCAAAAGAGTAGTTTACTTGTAATGTTTTGCAGAGCAGGAAGCAAGCCTATTTTTTTTTCTCCTCGGTGGCCTCAATTCACTAAGCAGTTTAGACTAGTCTACTGATGGTTTGGTCAGTTGCATCAAAGGGGAACTCACTATTACCAAATGTTTTAAACCTGGTCTAAACCATTTGGTAATTAGGTGGGTAAAGCCGGGGAAATGATCAAAAGATGCAATTCACAAACAAGTAGCTGTGACTGACATTCTTCTCCTTTGATTAGCTCTCCTCTGCATACAACTAAACTGCATAATTAATTAAAAAGGTTCCATCCTCACATCTAAAATACCTCACAGAATTACTTTACCGACAGAAATCAGCTTGTCTAATCTTTGTCAGAACAAGTGGGCGTGGTTACTCCTTGTTTGCCTTTGTGAATTGTGTAATTACTGAATGTTAGACAAAGTCTAAAATATTACACCAAACCATCAGTAGACTAAAAACCATCTTTATGCTGGGAAAACACTGTTCGATCCAGCGGCCGATTAGCCGTCTGATCGACCCCAGCTGCGTCCCCGCTCGTCCGTGTGTGCGGATTGATTACCGCTCGTCCCCGCCGGCGCTTCCTTATCAGCGCTCGATTCCCTGCCATTGTCCGCCGGCGGGGATCGAGCGGGTGCGGGTCAAGCGGCTTGATCGGGCCAGCTGAATATTATCAGCTGGTCGATACACGGTACAGAAACGTACCGTGTATCCCCAGCATTAGACTATTCTAAACTGCTTAGTGAATTGAGGCCCATGCTGATAGATTGCCATCTAAGAAGAAAGTGCATTACTTGTTGCTAGGGAGATATCCCATCAAAACCTTTACCCATTGCCTGCCTTGTCAATTTCCCCTCGTTTAGCAGTGGTAGCCAGCTTCCTACACTTCCTCCTGTTACTTTTCAACTGTTTTCTCACAGAGGTTTAGATGCAAACATTGACTGCTTAAAGAGGAACTGTTGCGAAAATCTTATAATAATAATAATATAATAATCCGAACATTTGTATAGCGCTTTTCTCCTGTCGGACTCAAAGCGCTCAAGAGCTGCAGCCACTGGGACGCGCTCAAGAGGCCACCCTGCAGTGTTAGGGAGTCTTGCCTTGAACTCCTTACTGAATTTTGAGTACTTGACCTAGCCAGGATTCGAACCCTGGTCTCCCATGTCAAAGGCAGAGCCCTTAACCAGTACTCTATTCAGCCACTCTTAAAATTTAAAACACATACAAATAAGTACGTCTTCCAGCGTAAAATGAGCCATACATTACTTTTCTCCTATGTTGCTGTCACTTACAGTTGGCAGTAGAAATCTGACATTACCGACAGGTTTTAGGTTAGTCCATCTCTTCATAGAGGATTCTCAGCATGGCCTTTATTCTTTATAAAGACATTCCCTGAAAAGGATTTATACAAAGATGCTGGCCAGCCTCCCTGCTCACCATGCACTTCTTTGGCAGTTGGAGGAGCAACATTCACTAAGTGCTTTTAAAAATAAAGAACCCCCATGAGAAGATGGGCTAGTCCAAAATCTGTCAGTTCTGTCAGATTACTACTACCTACTGTAAGTGACAGCAACATAGGAGAAAAGTAATTTATGGCTCATTAAACTCTGGACGAAATGTACTTATTATTTGTATGTGTTTACATGTAGATTTTCACGACAGAGGTTCCTTAAAGTCAGTCTTTCATATGCAGGTAATGTCTCTTTTGACATATGGCAGAAAAAAGATAAGACAGTAAGTTGTGCAGCTCTGGGTAGCAATGTTGGATGGCAATGTCCATTTCTAAAATGTTATTTAGCAATGCAGAAAATGGCCGGTTTGGGTGCAAAAGAAGGCTAGTTTAGTTCAGGTTTGTGACACTGCAGCCTGCATCTCTGAAACTACTGATCATTTCATCATCCGGGTTTTCATATCAGTTACTCCTAAATTTCTGCATGCTATTATGGTGCATATTTGTGGCATATCTGCTGGACACACTCACAGACACAGAAACACTGAGGGGACCGTTCAGCATAATGTCTTTAGCAGTTGCTTTAAGCTTAAATGTTAGTGATTTTCCACTTTTCCTGGAATAAACACTAGGCACTACCCCTAGAGAAGACCAGAAAAAGTGTTCTCCTCAACAGGTCTCCATAAGTGCAGCTAAATAGTATTTAAAATCCAGCTATACCTTGTCTGGAAGATGGCTTCTAACGTTCCCTCATTATCTATCAACATAAAGGGCTGGAACCCTGTAGAACGTTTTTTTTTTTTTTTAGCGTTTAGGGAGGTTTTCAAAACGCTAGCGATTTCCCTAAACACTCAGCTAATGTTAATGGATGGGCGAAATTCCACTGGAGCAATTGCGATTACCAAAATCGCAAACGCAGGACATGCAGCATTTTTAGCGATTAGCGTTAGCTGCAAGCATTTCTGCAATGTAAAGTATATAAATGCTGGAGTAATCGCTCGTCCAAAGCTACACAGAGCAATTTGCTAGTGTTTTTAAATTACTGCACACTGTAAAAAAAAAAAAAAAATGAAAATTAATTGAAAGGACCAATCAGAATTAAAATCGCTACACAATCCCTGGCAAAAAGCTTTACTTTTTAAAATCACTATTAAAAGGTATTACTTTTACAAGACTTTGTTTATTTCTACCTACATATAAAATCCCTACCAAAATTGCCAGGAAACGCTCATTAGAAACGCAAGCGATTCTGATTAGCGATAGCGCTAGTAGTGGGTTCCAGGCCTAAAGCAGGTTTTGCCTGCTAAAAGATTTTTGTGGCCATAAACAAAAGCCTTTATCTTTGCATAGGAGTAGGATGGGAATGTATTAGCGGCAGAGTTGTCTGCTGTGGTGACTTCCTCGTGGTCTGGCATCACAGTGACTTGTATTCAAATATTTGTGCATTCTAAAGGGGCCCATACACCTAACAATTTTCCCGCCGATACAGTGATCGAATCTGCTGTGAAATTGTTGCACAAATAATTGATTTCCGTCTGAAATCAATCGTTCCTGTCGAGCCGTCCGTGCGGAAGCGGCAGCACCACCACAGATTGTGATCGGTTTCATGCTGAAATCGATTCACAATCTGTTTGCAGTAAAGGCAGCCATACTATCCCTCTCTGATCAGATTCGATCAGAGAGGGATCTATCTGTTGGTCGAATCTGATGGCAAATCGACCAGTGTATGGCCACCTTAATACAAGTCATTCCTTGTATAAGAATGCACCTTCCGTTTTTTCTCTTGTGCAGAAATAACAGCTTTATTTAATTGCCATATTCATTTAGCAGGTGAGATCTACTTTAGTGTCAGATAATGGGGAGGGAAGCTTGGAGGCAATTGACATCTTTATTTATCCTTGTGGCAAACAACTGCTGGAAGCTTAGGGGGTATTCATATATGTAAAAAGGGTGCTGGGTGAAGCCATAAGCAATATATTTGCAATACTGCTGATATTTTACTAAGGCTTCTACCTCCTCCTTACATTCATTCTCCCTCCCCCAGCTACTCCTAAATCTAGCCCCACTGTAAACCCTACGCCTACAATTACCCATCCCTTCTTTGTGGAAATTCAGGCTCCAGCTATGTCCTGCGCCCAAATTATACAGTGGGTCTCGCTGTAGCCACAATTAACATTGTGGTCTATGGTGGCACATAAATTGCCTGCCTCATATATGTATATGCTCGTTACATTACCAAGTCCTCAATGGCATTACTTGATCTGGTGCAATCCCAGTCAGTGATAGATATTGAGCTGTCACCTGAGATAGTGTTCTTTAGTATAGGGTATAAAATGAAAGGTCTGTTCCACACAGAAGTGACTGTGGCCTCTGGAGGGTTGAATTGCCTGTTGGCTTCTTCCATTTCTCCAACACTCTAGTGAAGGGGGTTAACAAATTATTATATAATTCAGGAGCCACTAGATGTTTATTAGGGGCCGTGTCTACCCTGTTTCTCTGAAATGAAGACCTCCCCTGAAAATATGGTATGCCCTGGCAGGAATTTCGAGCATGCTAGAAATAAAAGCCCTACCCTGAAAGTAAGCCCTAGCAGCAGTAAGGGTGAAAAGTATGGCAACTTGTGTTATTACTGGAGCCCATGGTCTCGCATTGGGCCAATCCCTACCCTCACTGCTAATTAGCGAGAGCAGTGATTGGCCCAATAGCAAAAGTTGCCATACTTCTTCCTCATAGGCTGAAGATCGGAGATACAGAGGCATGGAGCTCGGGAAAGACGAGTATGCAGGAGGACATGGGGGTCAGCACAGCATGGAGCTGGGGGTAAGAGGAGGATGCAGGGGGACATTGGAGGACATGGGGGGCGGCACGAGACACAGGAGAACAGGGGATAGAGGATGACACAGGTTCAAAGGGGGACACCGGGAGGAAGCGAAAGGTACAAGGGGGGGGGCACAGTGGGAAATGCTGGAGGACACACAGCACAGGAACTTGTGTGTTCAAAGAAATATGACATCCCCTGAAAAAAAAGCCCTAGCACATCTTATTTTCAGGGTATTCACAACAAGACCTCAAATGTTGATCAGCTGCTGTCATTTGTAAGCCCCGTGCCCATTTGATTTCTGGGATTTGACTCTAGCCCAGGCATGGGCAAACTCGGCCCTCCAGCTGTTACTGAACTACAAGTCCCACAATGCATTTGCCTTTGGGAGTCATGACTGTGGCTGTCAGACTCCTGCAATGCATTGTGGGACTTGTAGTTCCTTAACAGCTGGAGGGCCAAGTTTGCCCATGCCTGCTCTAGCCCTACCTTAAAGAGAACCAGAGCTAAAATAATAAAGAAGTTATACATACCTGGGGCTTCCTCCAGCCCCATACGCGCTGATCGATCCCACGCCGCCATCCTCCTCTGCCCGCAGCTACGAGAACCGGCTCCGCGCTGTTCTGTCAGTCGGAGCCAGTCTAAGCGTAGCAGAGGTGGGCTCTTTGCGTATCTCTGCAGCAGTGTATAGAGAGATATGTAGAGGGCGCACTTTTCCTGCATAGGCTGGCTCCGATGTCAGCGACGAGAGCCCGTTCTTGTAGTTGCGGGCACCGGTGAACGGCGGCGTGAGATCGATAAGCGCGTATGGGGCTGGAGGAAGCCCCAGGTATGTATAACTTTTTAATTTTTTCAGCTAGGGTACATCTCTAATACCCTTTAGTGGCCTGACTCTAGCCCTAACTTTAATAGCATGTCTTTACTGGGGGTGTCTTCCACATAGGAAGTTCTTAGTACAGGACCTATAAGCCAGTACATGTAAAGTTTTTAGCATGCATGTAATTTATATTTTCCCACATATTTCCAGTAGTCTCCTTTATCCGCCTATAAAGTTCTTCCTTTTGCTAGCCTTGCATCGCAGGAGTGTAACGCTATCATTTGGCTTTATAACCACTACAGCAGTGACTATTTCCAGTAGGAATTGGGAATTCTGGAGGGGGGGGGGGTTGCCACTGGAGATCCTGAGAAATGGTAGAAGCCACCATGCAGCTCAACTCGCCAGCAGCCACACATAGCATAAAAAGTTCTGTCATGAGATTATTTTGCTGCTTTGAATATTTGCTCACTACTGCTTCTCTCCACCAGTTCTGCTTCCTACCTTCGGATGGACCGAGGCAGATACGGGTTTTCTAAACCAGAGAGAGCATTTGGAAATCAGAGACCCCAGCAACCTGCTCTCCCTCCCCAGGTTCCCCAGTGGAGGGGAGATGCAAGGGGAGGATTCAGGGATAATTTCCGCCCTCCTGCAGCAATTAGAGGACCTGAGCGTCCAATGCCATTCATTAACAAAGCAGCGTTCCCAGAGGCAGGAGGCTTCCAGAGCCTGAGGGCATTCACTGGCAACTCCTACTTTGGAGGAGGATTCAAGCACAAGTCCAGAAAGAATCGAAAAGGAAAAGTAAGTGTAATGTTTAGCATTATTGTAGAAGGAGACAAAATATGGCCTCAATTCACTAAGCTTATCCCCTGTCTTTAATAACGTTTCTAGAGTTATCACCATGGTGATGAGGCATGTAGCATTCAGGAAACATTTTACCTCAGGTAAACCTAAAGTTAACTCTTCTGTCTATAAGTTAACTCTTCAAGCCTTAAAATAACTCCAGAATTCTGAAGTTGTTGATTAACTGCGTGTGAAACTAACTACAGAGGAGGTAACTTTAGGAATGAAGAGATAACTTACCACCACACAGTGAGAGTTATCTTATCTCTTGCCTTATCTCCAGCATAATCTTAGTGAATTGAGGCTATGGTGTTGTGGAGTCTGTCACACCTTAATTCCACATAATATGCTACCAGAAGTGAGGCCAATGTGTGGCAGTCCACCATTAATTAATATGTGCTTCAATACAATTTTCTAATGGCACCAGTCTGTTTCAGGCCTCTTGAACCCTTTATTAAAGCATGTCTGAAGAGGACAAAGAAAAATGCAAAAAAAATACATACTTGCCTCAGCAGTGGGAATCCTCTAGATAGTCCAGAGTCTTCTCGGATCCTCCTGTAGCCCACTGTTCCAGCCTAGGCTGCCTCTAAACATACTTGACAAGCACTTTAGAAGGGGTCCGGTGGTTCTTGTAGGGACCAAGAACACCTAAAAGAAGTAGAGAGACCCAATGGTGCAGTATCGTTAGGTTTAGGGGGGGTAGAAGTATATAAATGATTATAAACTCACAAAGGTGAATTGCAGTTCCTGCAACCACTATATAAGCTTGCAGGGAATTTGCAGTCTCCGCTCGGGTCTCCAGGTCCTGATGGATGCTGGACGGTTGCGCTCCTGTAGTTCAATACACTTTCCGGAAAACTAAGGCTATTACCACCAAAGGAGGTCTGACTGATAGAAGGGCTGCCTCCACCCCACCCTTCTATTTGACAAGAACTTGTTAGATATGTTTCATGTGGCGTCACTCCCGGTGTGTGTGAACACAACTAAAGTCTGTTTTACAGTGCATGTGCAGTCATAACTCGCGCATGCACAGTACAGATGTACTCGTACCCTACCAGTAGCATGATCAGAAGAAGAGGGTCCTGTGGAGGATGGTGGGTTTGAAGACACATCTGGAAAGCCACTGGACCAACCAGAGGCTTTCCACTGCTGAGGTAATTATCCATATGTTACTTCCTATTATAGGCTTGCTTTAATCCACACGTCAAACTCTAGCCCGTGGTCCAAATCTTGCCCTCAGAGCCATTAAATTTGGCCCCCAAGTGGTTTCTCCACTTTGCATTACGTTTGGCCCACTCTAGACCACCAGGGGAGCTATATTGGAGTTGAAGCCCTAGAACACCAGTGGGGGAGGTAGGGAAAAGTACTAAACACTAGGGAACTGTATAGGGGAGGGTGGTGGGCACTAGACACCAGGGAACTGTACAGGGGAGGGGAGGACAACCTGACAACGGGGAACTGTATAGCGGAGGGAGAAGAACCAGAAGACACCAGAGAACTGTATAGGCATTGGAGGGGAGCCGTTAGACACCAAGGAACTTTATAAAGGAAGGAAGGTGGCTACTAGTCATTGAGGTTGTCCCGGGACTTGCTCCCAGTGTTCAATTTTGGCCCACTTTGTATTTGAGTTTGACACCCCTGCTTTAAAAGCTCTAGAAAATAGCATAGTGTAGTATATGGGTCAGCATGAAAGATTACCTTAACTGGACATCCTGTGGTGTGGCAGGAGAGCAGAAGATCTCTGTTGAATACATTTAGTATACGGACCAATTGGCTTCTGGTGTAGTGAGTCAGCATCCTTGCAGAAAGCAGTACTATGAAGTGTCCTCGTAGGGAGTAGAGGTGGGCGAACAGTTTGGCTGTGTTAGCCGAACTGTTCGGGCTGCCCAATCTGTCATTTATCTATGCCTCTTACTACTTCCGGGTCGCAATGACCCGGAGTAGTACGTCTGCGCTGCCCGGCGGAGCGCGTCCTAGCGACGCGCTCCCGTTGCCGGGCACTTTCTGCGCATGTGCGTGACGTCACTCATGACGTCACGCATATGCGCAGAAAGTGCCCGGCAACGGGAGCGCGTCGCTAGGACGCGCTCCGCCGGGCAGCGCAGACGTACTACTCCGGGTCATTGCGACCCGGAGTAGTAAGAGGCATAGATAAATGACAGATTGGGCAGCCCGAACAGTTCGGCTAACACAGCCAAACTGTTCGCCCACCTCTAGTAGGGAGGGTCCTGCTGCAGGTAGTACATCTGTGCAGCTGCTTAGAACTTCAAGCAGTTTTATTGCTGTTGTGTCCCAGTTGGATAGATTTCCTCACTTCTACTGGAAACACAACATGAGCAGAATGGAAACCTCTCTGCCATAACAAAGAGAACATTAAACACATCAGACATTTTAATTGTCCAAAAATAGAATTGTTTTTGGCTACAGTGCCTCTTAAAGGACAACTGAAGTTATAAGAATATGGAGACTGCCATATTTATTTTTTAAACAATACCAGTTGCCTGGCAGCCCTGCTGATCTATTTGGGTGCAGTAATGTCTGAATCACACCAGAAACAAGCATGCAGCTAATCTTGTCAGATCTTACAATAATGTCAGGAAACATCTGATCTGCTGCATGCGTGTTCAGGGTCTAAGGCTAAAAGTATTAGAGGCAGAGGATCAGTAGGGCTGCTAGGCAACTGGTGTTGCTTAAAGTGGACCTGAACTCTTGCACAGAACAGAAGGAAAACAGAGAAGTACACCCTGTATGTTTTAGAGAGCCTGTCTAATTCCCCCTCCTTTTTGTCTAATCACAAGTTGTAATTTGATCTCTCCCATGTGTCACGACTGCCACGGCAGAGATGGCACATAAGCTTATTTGAAAGCACAGGATGTTAATGTTTGCCTCCATGAATCAGGAAGTAGAAACGGTGCAGATTTATTTTAGGATTTGTATCAGCTGTAACAAAGAAATGTTTTTGTTTAATGGTTATTATGCTTTGTGTATATTTTAGAGCAGAGAGGACATTCTGAGTTCAGGTGCACTTTAAAAAAAGAAATAAATATGGCAGCCTCCATATCCCTCTCGCTTCAGTTGTCCTTTAATGCCGTTTTTAATGTGCATTCAGTTTATTATTCTTGTACAGAAAATAATGCTGGTTACCAGGCACTTTGGCCAGACAGCAGTGTTTTGTAAACCAACAGCTTAACATTTGTACTCACATTTGTCACTTTCAAAAGAAACCACCAACAGACGAAAAAGGACCTCCAGAGAAGAAGACAAAGCCTAGCACAGAGGAGGATGGGACGAAGAGTAAGAGTGAAGAGTCTGAATCAGAAGGAGGTGAGATAATGTGGTTTTCCTGCGCTGGAGTTTAGCATTTAGTAGGTAATCGCTTGCAGACCCAGTGACCTGTACAAAGACTGGGGGGCGCTAATTCTGATGTATTTCCTGAACTAGAAGTGACAGCCATTTATAGTGAACATACCTAGGTGGAATGAAAATAAGCTGAAACATTTCTGTTTTCCTCCAGATGGAGACGGAGAAGCAGCAGCAACCGGCACAAAGACTGTAAGTTCCATAGTTGCATACCAAAGATGTACATGCAAAAATCAATTAACCCTTCGCACACTCACATGCAAATGTTCAAACAAATGCATTCACAGATTTACTCATCCAGGCACAACTGTTATCCCTACAGCTAAATTAAAAGCCAGGGTTTTAGTTCACAGAAGAATGCATTCTTATGCTTAGTCACCTATACTGCGTAGAAGTACCCAGGTAAACATAGGTGTCCTAACTCTGGCCCTGTAACATGCATAGTGCAGACATGCAAACACATTCATTGCATCAAACCTATCAATGGATTAGGAGCACACATCCTAACTTCCTCTCCTGGGAAAGACAGTGCATCTTACCAATCGCACAAGGGAGCTAACTTTATGTGTCCGTGTGCACCATGCGCATACACCAGCATAAGCTGTCTGCATGCTGACAAACATACAGGGGAAGGGGGGAGTGCACCGAATTAGACCCTAGCCACAGGGGTCAATGATAAGAATAAACATACATATATCCAGGAACATCGCCTCTAGTTAGGACATTAAATAAATTTTTAGGGAAAGGGAGGTGCTGAAGGGGGTGTGGCAGCAGCAACCGGCACAAAGACTGTAAGTTCCATAGTTGCATACCAAAGATGTACATGCATGTGCTCCATTTCTTTTTCTTTTCTGTTTAAGGTAGTGTGATCTGCTTTTATTGGCCCATCACATATCGGACCGGTTGTGTTATCGTCACCGTTCCAACCCTTCCTCTGCTAACTAGAATAAATGCTGCCATACACTGGTCGATTGTCACCAGATCGACCAACAGATAGATCCCTCTCTGATCGAATCTGATCAGAGAGGTATCTAATGGCTGCCCATACACTGCAAACAGATTTTGAATCGATTTTAGCATGAAATCGATTCACAACCTGTGGAACTGCCGCAGCCGCCTGCCTCGCGTGCTCTCCTGACCTGCAGCAATACATTACCTGTCTGCCGGCGTGAGTCCCCGGGTCCCTGCATTCTCATTTCTTCCAGCGTACTCCTCCATTTTCGCTTTACTTCCTGTCAGAGTCCCGTCCTGTCACAAGCAGAAAGTTCAAACAGTGCCCTCTACTGTTTGAACTTCGCTTTCTCACAGGAAGCGACACTGGCAGGAAGTGAAGACGCCGGAAGAAGTAAGAAACTGCAGGTACCCGGGGACTCGCGCTGGCCAGACAGGTGATTTATTGCTGCGTCGGTCATCGACGAATGAACGCCGCTAACGACGTGCTCCCGACCCACTGGTGATGAGGGAAAATTTTCCCCCTGGGCAGATAGACTGAATTGATCTATTTTGAATGGAAATCGGTGGTTTGCGTTATCGATTTCACAGAAGATTCCAGCACAGTGATAGAATCTGCGGGAAATCGTGTTGGTGTGTGCGCACCTTAAGAGCTTTCTTAACCTTTCTGGTTAGTGAAAGTACAGGCATGCTCCTCCCATCTGATCTCCTTCTCCAACCTCTGCACCAGTGCAGAGACTGGGTTATGGGAGGAGTTGGGGCCCAATTGCCAAAATGGCTTGCTTACCAGTGGTTTTTGAAGACCAGATGGCTTATTTTATTAAACAGTCAACATGGGGAAATCGCTTAATATATTTGTACACACACTAGACTGTTCTTGGCCGGTTGGGGTTGCCAAAAATGTAGCATGTGTACGGTGGCCCCAGATTTTATTCTCTCATAAATAGGTAGCAGAAGTATCTAAAAAAAAAAAAAAACATCTAAAAACAATGCTAAGTGAACACATCATTATATATCACGTGATCGGTGTGCACGTGAAGGTTAAACAGCCCCACCTCTCGTGCCGGTGCTCTCCTCCTCTCCTGCAGCCGCGACCATGTGTACCCCTATTACAGTGATGGCTAACCTTGGCACTCCAGCTGTGGTGGAACTACAAGTCCCATGAGGCATTGCAATACTCTTGACAGCTCTAAGCATAACTGTGGGAGGCAGAGGCATGATGGGATTTGTAGTTTTGTTACATCTAGAGTGCCAAGGTTAGCCATCACTGTCCTATGCCATTACAGGCTGTCAGTCTGCCGGCGTTCAAGACTGGCACACATGAAGTGGAGTGAGCATCGCCCGCAGCCTGTTCAAAGGGACACACAGCTTTGCAAACATCAGAGGGTCACAGCTCTGACCAGATAACACCTGGGTGGCCACACTAGTGGTTGCTACTGCTGGGGCTGGTTCAGCAATGCTGGGGATTGAGGTTTGACACTAGTAAGTGGCTGCAATGAGTCAAGGCTGTTCTCCCTGCAGAGACAGCATTACAATAAAAGAGGCACCCCCAACTTCCCTTTAGATGTGCATGTTTTCTTATACTGCTTCTGATAGCCCTGAATATGCTCTGGATCTGTCTATTAGTCTTTCTAAACCATCTATTTGCCACAGCTTAGAAGAACTTCAAGATATTGTACACATGCAGGCTTTCTGATGTGAAATAACATCTGAAAACAGGTACCCAAGAGGTTAAAAAACACAGCCTGGGGTATTCTGGGAAGCCTTGTTTGTGCCCTTCGCTCTGCTGCTGGCTGTTACACAGTCCCTCACTCTTATCGCTCCCTTATCACCTCTTCAAAGCAGGTGGTATTCTCAGTGTCATTACCGCCTGCTCTAATCTTTATGAATTGACATTTACTGACGTGTGCTGGAGGTCTTCACCGCACAAGTCGGTAATTTACCTCACTGCTCGGGAATTTCAGCTTTTCATGCGGTAACTGCTTTTATGGATTGACATTTTGCCTAGTGCACGGTAAAGTCAGATGTTTTCAGCATTACTGCATGTGGTAATGCTTTATGAATCGAGGCCATTTTGTATTCTTTTCCGGTTCAAAGAATTCACTTCCTGACTAACGTTAGGAAGTAATAAATGTTATTTTCCTTAATATCGTTGATCGTCTATTCTTGTTTAGACAATAGTTCTTATTTGATCTCATGTGATATTCTGTTCATATATTTATTGTATGTTCTTTAATTTATTAGTTTTATAAAACGTAATAAAAAATGATTGAAACAAAACAAATCGCTCTGCATAAGCGCTTATAAAAGCGATTTTATAAATACCGCAGCGCTCACCCGAGCACCGGGTAAAGGAAAAAAAATTGCCCACAAAATAAAAAATTGCTGACATTTGCAATTTTCGATGTGAACAAAGCCTAACAGTTGTTACTGAGAGGCGTGCGACATCGCACACAGCTGGCGCATATATGGGCTTGTTTGCCAACCAATGCATACCTGGCTACAGTGTTCAGTACAACCTATGTGGGCCTGAAAAAAAGGACTTACCGGTAACTTGCTTTAATATTGGAGTGCACTCCTCAAAGGGATGGTGATCAATTTACACACACCACACACACACACACCACACACCACACACACTGTTCACTTGGGATTGTTTTTAGATTGGGTTTTTTTAGATCGTTCTGCGGCCTGTTTATTATGATAGAGTAACATTTGTTCATCATTCCTCTGTGCTCCCTTATTGATTCTTATTGCTATTAGTTCATTTCAAGGTGAGACAAGCACTTTTTTGAATATATGCGTATGGTTGATATCTCGTATCTCTGGTAATGTTATGTATGTGTAATAAACATGCCTGTTCCCTTCCAGGATGCCGGCGAGAAACAAGAAACCGAAGGGGCGGACAAGGGAGAGACAAGTAAGCAGGAAAATTGGTGTTCTAAAGAAGAGCTAAAATCACACTATAAAGGCAGCACAGCTTAGCATTTTAACGGTTGAGGTTTTACTGTGTAAAATGCTTTGTTCTAAAGATTTTCTTTAGAAATTACTGGTAATAGTTTAAAGACTAACTGTAAGGCATAAAATCAATTCTTTATTTGTATCTGGTAAACAAGTAATAAGGATGCTAACCAGGCAATCTAAAAGTTTAAAATCACTATTACTTGGAGGAGAGTAAGGGAGGAAATGACATCAGAATTGGCTTCAAAATAGCCAGTAAAAAAAATGTGAAATGCGAAGAAGGATTTTCTCTAATAGTGCATTTATTTCTTCTGTACACTCACCTAAAGGATTATTAGGAACAGCTGTTCAATTTCTCATTAATGCAATTATCTATTCAACCAATCACATGGCAGTTGCTTCAATGCATTTAGGGGTGTGGTCCTGCTCAAGACAATCTCCTGAACTCCACTGAATGTTAGAATGGGAAAGAAAGGTTATTTAAGCAATTTTGAGCGTGGCGTGGTTGTTGGTGCCAGACGGGCCTGTCTGAGTATTTCACAATCTGCTCTAGGATTTTCACGCACAATTTCTAGGGTTTACAAAGAATGGTGTGAAAAGGGAAAAGCATCCAGTATGCGGCAGTCCTGTGGGCAAAAATGCCTTGTTAATGCTAGAGGTCAGAGGAGAATGGGCCGACTGATTCAAGCTGATTCAAGAGCAACGTTGACTGAAATAACCACTCGTTACAACCGAGGTATGCAGCAAAGCATTTGTGAAGCCACAACATGCACAACCTTGAGGTGGATGGGCTACAACAGCAGAAGACCCCACCAGGTACCACTCATCTCCACTACAAATAGGAAAAAGAGGCTACAATTTGCACGAGCTCACCAAAATTGGACAGTTGAAGACTGAAAAAATGTTGCCTGGTCTGACGAGTCTCTATAGAGTCAGAATTTGGCGTAAACAGAATGAGAACATGGATCCATCATGCCTTGTTACCACTGTGCAGGCTGGTGGTGGTGGTGTAAAGGTGTGGGGGATGTTTTCTTGGCGCACTTTAGGCCCCTTAGTGCCAATTGGGCATTGTTTAAATTCCACAGGCTACCTGAGCATTGTTTCTGACCATGTCCATCCCTTCATGACCACCATGTACCCATCCTCTGGCTTCCAGCAGGATAATGCACCATGTCACAAAGCTTGAATCATTTCAAATTGGTTTCTTGAACATGACGAGTTCACTGTACTAAAATGACCCCACAGTCACCAGATCTCAGCCCAATAGAGCATCTTTGGGATGTGATGAAACGGGAACTTCGTGCTCTGGATGTGCATCCCACAAATCTCCATCAACTGCAAGATGCTATCCTATCAATATGGGCCAACATTTATAAAGAATGCTTTCAGGACCTTGTTGAATCAATGCCACGTAGAATTAAGGCATTTCTGAAGGCGAAAGTGGGTCCAACACTGTATTAGTATGGTGTTCCTAATAATCCTTTAGGTGAGTGTATATGCTGTAAAGATTATTGGCAAACCGTAAAATGTACATGTAGAGGGGGGGAAAAAAGTGCACCTTGGGAGGCAGAAGCCTCTGGATCCTAATGAGGCTTCCCAGACCTCCTCCACCCGTTTCAGTGCTGGGACTCCCGAAAAGCCGCTTGTCGATGGCTCAAGCACTAGCAAGGACCTGTGGAAAAAGCCAAGCCTGACCGCCTGCCCAGTAGCATGGACCTGATTGGGCGCAGCTTTCTCCTTTGGAGCCTGAGCGTGTTTGTGTGGCCGTGCTTCATGGTCTCCTCTCTGGATCAGCCTGGCTGGGGATTGGGGAAGCCTCTGGAGGATCTAAAGGCTTTCCTCTCCTGAGGTAAGCATTCCAATATGCCTTTAGCAAACCTCACAGGTTTGCTTTAATTCAGCTTACTTACATGGTTTTCATGTACATTTAAAACACGGCATTCCACAGTGTCTGGTAGTTCAAGGTTACAGTGTTTTCTGTTAGACTTGGGACCTATGTTAAAAGCAACCTGAAGTGAGAGGGATATATTCATATTTAATTTTAAAGAGAACTTGTAACTTCAAAAAGTGCCCCTGGGGGGGGGTACTTACCTCAGGAGGGGCGAAGCATCTGGATCCTATTGAGACTTCCCCATCTTCCTCTGTCCCACGGCGGCAGCGCTAGAGGTCCCCGAACTGCGGGCATGTAAATATTTACCTTCCCAGCTCTAGCGCAGTAGCGGCTTGGACTAAGGTGGAAATGGCTGATCCCAGTCTGGTCCGCTCTACTGCGCAGTAGAGCGGATCCGATAAGGCTCGGCTTTTTCCGCCTAAGCTCATCGGGGAGCCGCTACTGCGCCTGCGATGGATCCGGTGAAGATAAATATTACAGGCGCGCCTGCGCCACAGCGCGACAATATGTTGGCTGTGGCTTTTGGGGGTCCAGTGCTGCCACCTTGGGACGGGGGAAGCCTCTTTGGATCCAGAGGCTACCCCCCTCCCCGAGGTAAGTACCCACCAGGGGCACTCTTTTTTTTCATGTTAAGAGTCTTTTTAAACAATACCAGTTACCTGGCTGTCCTGCCAATAAGGCTCACCTCCCACTTGGAGTGGATGCAAACCTGCATGGTAAAAGCGCATCAGCTCAGGATGCATTGTGCTCTGTCGCACATTTGCATTGTCTATTTTGAGTCTGACGCTTTGCAAATACCTGTCTCCGCGCCCCCCCCCCCCCCCCCCTTCGCTGTTGGCTCCTCTGGTCTGTCCCAGAGCCCGTTAAGAAGCTGGCAGGAACATGGGGATTCCCATTGGTTTACAATAAACTAATTCTCCTTAGCAACAAGGAGGGTTTTCATTGCTTCACCAATGAAAATCCCTGTTGCTGAAGGTTCCCATTAGCGTTTGGTATTGTAATGGAACATATTTCTGCCGGGCACTGTTCCGTTAATCAGCTTTGTGAGTCAGCTGTGGAACCGGGACACGTGAGTGAAATGCCCACGTGAGGTGGGTGAAGCGGACGCAGCAGCCAGTCTAGTGAGAGTGGACACTGTCCGTCCTCCTAGGCCTTCATTGCATCCCTTGACCCAGCGTCTTGCCGTAGATTCCAGAAAAATGCGGAACGTCAGGACTCTTTGCATGGCAGATGAATACTCCGTTTTTGTTGTTGTTTGTTTTTTGTTCTATTTTTTACAAGTGATAGCGGATACTATTCTCAACAAATCTGATCCTCTTCCTGCGTTTAGCGAGTGTGTTTAGCTAGTGCTTGTTCTGCACAATTAACAACTTTGCCTAAGGCTACATACACACTTGAGATAAGTCTTTGGAAAAGGCAAGATCACAGACCAATTTTACCCCCTTCCATGTAGTATGAGAGCCATACTTTACACAGTCTATTCTATGGAGCTGCACTCCCCATCAGATAGAAATCTTTGCAAGGTGCTGCACACAAAGATGCCCGTATACACTCAAAAGATCTGTTCCTGCAAAAAATCCATTCCTGCAAAATGCATTCATAGTCTATGATATCTGCAGATCATCATACACACCTTATTTAACAGACTTCATCTGCATATCTGGCAATCATCTGCAGATCTGAAAATCCATCCTGGTGGATCTGATCTGCAGATGATTGTCTGTTAAACAAGGTGTGTATGAGGATCAGCAGATATCATAGACTTTGTATGCAATTTGCAGGAATGGATCTTTTGCAGGAACAGATCTTTTGCAGATAATGATCTTTTGAATGTGTGCAGCATCATTTTTATCTGATGGGGAGTTCAGCTCAATAGAATAGACTGTGTAGAGTATGCAGGGACGGATCTAGATCAATTTGTGCCTGGGGCAAGGTCAGGTTTTTGCGCCTAAACTGCCATTCCCAATCCAGTTTTGGAGCCTAAAGGTCAGGTTTTGGCGCCTAAACTGCCATTCCCCATCCAAATTTTGCAGCCTTTTTAAGAATTCAACAAACTGCGCCTGGGGCAAGAGACCCGCCTGCCCCCCCCCCCCCCTCCCCCCCCTAGATCCGTCCCTGAGAGTATGGCTCTCATACTTCATGGAAGGGGGTAAAATTGGTCTGTGATCTTGCCTTTTCCAAAGACTTTTATCTCAAGTGTGTATGTAGCAGAACTCAAATATCCAGATTAAGTGATATGGGGGGTGGGGTAGTCTACACATTGGCCTCAATTCTGCTGAGATACCTCATGTTTCACCTCACTTTATGCATTTACCTCATGTTTTACCTCATGTTCGGAAATGGAGAAAAATCTTTCAGAATTGCTTAAAAAAAAAAAAAGGAAAATACCTCATGAGGTATTTTACCTACAAAAAAAATGTACCTCACATAGCTACCAGAATTGAGGCCAAAATTGTGCTCATGCTGTGCAGATTCTGGTAGTGTTGTACATATGCTCTGTACAGAAGATCTAATAGAAAAAAAGAGGTTAACCAGTTGGCATAATGTTATAGTCTTGTACAAGCAGATTGTGTTTCTTTCCACAGAACAGAAGCAAACCCCTACCAAGAAGAACCCGGAGATTCAGCGTAAACATAACCGGGACAGAATGGTGGAAAGGTAGATGTAGGTCCCTGTAAGAAAACTGCCATTAAATTGGAGTATACAGACTGAACATCCTGTTTTTTTATTTTTTTTACATCTGCACAGGATCCAGTATGTGTGTAATCTGTGTAAATTCCGCACTTTCTACAGCGAGGAGATGACCAGCCACCTGGAGAGCGAGTTCCACAAAGAACATTACCGCTTTGTGGCTGGGAAGTTTCCCAAGCAAACAGCCGACTTCCTGCAGGTATGTGTGACTCCTTTCCCAGCATGCATCTGTCATCCTGTTGACAGAAATGTCCAGGGCTGGCCATGTCTAGGGAGGTATTTCCCAGAGGATGATCGGCTCTGAGAATGTAATGACTGGGCTTCATTGGAGGGTGTGGTCTGGTTTAAGGCCACATCCTATGTTACCTTATTAGCAGGTGTTATAGGAGACATCAAACTCACAGTCAACGAAACAGAATGTAGAGGCAGTCAGGTATATGTAGGGTTAGAGATGGTCAATGAGATGCAAATTTGTATGCAGCTTGAAGTCAGATGGAATCCACAGGATGTGCCTTTGATTGGCCCAGTGATCTACAAACTTGTCTCTCCAGCTGTTAAGGAACTACAAGTCCCACAATGCATTGCGAGAGTCTGACAGCCACAGTCATGATTCATAAAGGCAGAGATGCATTAAGGGACATGTAGTTCCTTAACTGGAGAGCTGAGTTTGCAGATCACTGAATTAGCCCATTTCCAAGCTGCATACAGTTTGCATTAAATTTGTATGCAAGGTTTTTGTGCCTCAACAGGTTCCCCAAATCTTCCATTAATTTTTTTTTTTCTATAGTAGGGGCGGCTCAATGGCTGATAGCCTTAAAATGCAGGAAGGACTCCTGTTGAATATGCATGTAAAGTACAAATTAAGTATATGGCAGAGAAGCTGGCATATAACTTGCATGATGAGTTCTTTCTCTTTACATATAAATGGGAAGAATATATAGTCTTAACTACTTCGGCCTCCTGGACGTACTAGCTACGCCCAGGAAGACATGTGCGCGTCCGCGAGCTCCTGCGGCCGATCGAGCGCGTGCACGCGCGCTCCCGGCCTGCGGTTCGTTAGCCAGGCAATCAGTGAATCAGGCTATGGTGCCCGATCACTGATTCCTCTCCCCCGCAGAAAAAGCGACAGCTTCTCTCGGAAGCTTTGCTTTTTCTGGCTGTTGCATGGGGGATGCGTCTCTCTAAGCGTACGTTACGCTTAGAGTGACGTCATGTAAACAAACTCATGGCCGCCATCTTGTGGCCAAAAAGTAAAACTACAACTTAAAGTGAAAAAATTAAAACTCAACACACATTTACATGATAAAAATACTGTTTACATCCCACCCTCCCTAAAATACCCACATAAAATGTTTAATATAAAAAAATAAAGCATTACAATAATAAAAAAAATGTAAATATTTAACTAAGGGTCTAAACTTTTTAAATATCAATGTAAAGATGAAATATTTCTATATTTTTTTTTTTTATTTATTTTAAA
This sequence comes from Hyperolius riggenbachi, assembly GCF_040937935.1. NCBI lineage: Eukaryota > Metazoa > Chordata > Amphibia > Anura > Hyperoliidae > Hyperolius > Hyperolius riggenbachi. The sequence continues at coordinate 91,007,468 of NC_090648.1, forward strand.
CTTGTAAATAGCGATAGATGCAAAATGGAAAAAATGCACCTTTATTTCCAAATAAAATATTGTCGCCATACATTGTGATAGGGACATCATTTTAACGGTGTAATACCTGGGACATATGGGCAAATACAATATGTGAGTTTTAATTATGGAGGCATGTACTATTTTAAAACTATAATGGTTGAAAACTGAGAAATAATGAATTTTTTCCATTTTTTTCTTCTTCCTGTTAAAATGCATTTACAGTAAAGTGGCTCTTAGCAAAATGTACCACCCAAAGAAAGCCTAATTGGTGGCGGAAAAAACAAGATATAGATCAGTTCATTGTGATAAAGTTATAGGCTAGTGAATGGGAGGTGAACATTGCTCGGATGCATAAAGTAAAAGCGACTGAAGGCTGAAGTGGTTAAAGTGAACCAGAGACGAAGCATCCTCATGTATTTTACCATATATATCAGTGGGGACATTAGAGAAAACGCCTACCCTGCTCTCTGTTTTTCTTCACTGCTCAGCCTGTTTGTTATCAGCCCTGATAAAATTCCAGACTGAGCATTCAGTCTGGCTTTGCTCAGGAATCATTATAGGTTAGTCATTATAGCAGAGCCAGAAGGGCCAGGCTTGGGCTTGAAAAGACATCAGAGAAGACAGACTCAGCTATAATGATTCCTGAGCAAAGCCAGACTGAATGCTCAGTCAGGGATATTATCAGGGCTGATTAGAAGCAGGCTGAGCAGTGAAGAGTGAAACAGAGAGCAGGGTAGGGGTTTTCTCTAATGTGCCCACCTTACCATATATATGGTAAAATACATGAGGGTGGTTTGTTTCTGGTTCACGTTAAGCAGTGGAGATGGCACAGGTAAGGTGCCCATCTAGCTAGTTACGCGTTTCAAGAGTGCTTGCCAGCTTCCTTGGGTCAACTTAAACGGACCTCAGGAAGTGGGCAAGCACTCGAGAAACGTGTTGTCTATATCTTGTAGTTTAATAAATATCTTTATCCAGTTAAACTGGTGTCTACCATATATACCCGAATACAAGTCGACCTTGTGTATAAGTCGACTCCAATATTCAACCCTCTTAAGCAGCAACGTTTTTATTAACTCAAGTAAAAGTCTACCCAGCAAAGTAAATGGCTGCACTCGGGGCTCAGGAGGGGTTAATGACTGCACTGCATACAGTATTGCAACCACTAACCCCTCCTGTCCCTTAAGTGCAGCCAAAAACTTCTCCAGGCCCCCGAGTGCTGCAATTATTCACTCCATTTTATGCAGCGCAGAATTTCCCCCTCTGCTCCTTTCCTTGTTAATTGTTGTGGCCAGGACTTTCAGACCTGTGTTTACTTGGCATTTCCTTTCCTCAAAATATCACTTACCACAGGGCAAATTGCTGCAAATGGGAATGTCCATTTTAGTACACATGACTCGTGTAGAAGTCGACCCATATACTTTTATGAAGTGAATCAAACTTAAATTTCTAGACTTATACTCAAGTATAAACAGTAATCTTCTAGAGTGATAAGCTATTGCCTCTCCTTTTACCATACTAACTGAAATTGTGAATATTTAGAAAAGGTTTTTTTTGTATATAAATATCGGGCGCTTCCACCCCACTATTTAATTATAGCCTAGACCTCTGCAGGAGATATTGGCTTAACAGTTTTTTTTCAAAACTATAAAAATCCCAAGGAGAGCAACCATCCAGAATCTTGATTGGCCTGGAGAACTGAGCTGGGGCGGTTAATTTGTCGCAAGCTTATACGGAGATTGCAGGGGTCTGCAACCCACCTTTATGAGTATGTCACATTGGCTTCTATGATTGAATGATTGACATCCCACCCACTGCGCAGGACAGGAACCCCAGGCTATACTTAGGAGTTGTTTCGGTCATCTATTCTCTGCAATTTCATGGAAACTTGTCTGTGAAAGTCCAGAAATGTGTCCTGCACCTCCCGGACTGAACAACTTGTTTGAATTGACATTTCTTCTTGACCAAGCAAGATATTCCCTAGAATCCTCTATGTGCACTAGAATATATATCCCACTGCAGAACTGTGCATATAGTCTTCTGCTGAAACATTGGTTCTTAAAGAGAACTTGTACTGAACAAAGGACTCCTGGGGGGGGGTACTCACCTTAGGAGGGGGGGAGCCTCTGGATCCAATTGAGGCTTCCCCCACCGTCCCACGGTGGTCTCTCTCGGCCTCCGAACAGCGGCCATGTAAATATTTACCTTCTCCAGCTCCAGAGCAGGCGCAGTAGTGGCTCTTGGCTTGGACCAGGCGGAATTAGCCCAGTCAGGTCTGCTCTACTGCGTAGATGCAAGTCACCTACGCAGTAGAGCAGATCCGACTGGGATCGGGTATTTTCGCCTGATCCAAGCCGAGAGCTGCTACTGCACCTGCGCTGGAACCGAGGAAGGTAAATATTGCAGGCACTACTGCACCACAGCCTGACAGTTTGTCGACTGTAGCTTTGGAGGGGCTTAGAGAGACCACCGTGGGACTGAGGAGGGCAGGGGAAGCCTAAATCGGAACCCCCCGGGGTTTTTTTAAGTACAGGTTCTCTTTAAATGCATGAGAGTTTTACACTGCAAGAATCTTACAGCATACAGTCTACATACTTGTGTCCTGTAGTTTGGGGGGAGGTGCTTTCAAGGGGAATTCATTTTATGTTCCAGGATCCTCGCCTTTTATGCCCACCATGCAAAAGCAAGTTGTGCATGTGCTTGGTCAGTTTGTAGACCTATAATCAATAATGACTCCTCTGCACTCAAAACACTTACAGCAAACTGGAACCCTAGTGGCCGGGAAAAATAACTAGGTAGAAAGATTGTACTCATTTCAAAAATGGAGGAATTTAGTTTCCAAAATGGATTTCATATTATACTTTAGGGCCCGTTTCCACCAGCTGCCGCACGCAGCTGCGAGACGTGTGGTGGCACTTCCTGGAATCTTAGAAACTGTGCCATGCACGGCTGTGGGATTCGCTGCCTCCCGCACGAAAAAATGCTGCAGTGTTGGCAGCAACGTTATGCAGGCCCAGATTTACATCACAGGAGCCTATAGGCACAGATGTCCTGGCACCCTAAATTTCACCCTCCAGAAACACACAAACTCCCGCTGAACCGCACCACAAGTGTGCTGGCTGATCCAGCTCCTACTTCTCCCTTATCTGTCATAGGTAGCTACAGGTGCCTCTTAGCATTAGGTAGCCAGATAGTGGTGCCCCCGACTGAAGGGAGATCTCAGTGGAATGCCAGGTGACTAAACTCTCATGTATGCTTTGCTCAGGACTCTTCATAGGGAAGGAGGGAGGCGCTGGGGAGGGGAGTGAACCGCCCATCCATCAGGCGCCTGTAGGCGCGTGCCTATAGTGCCTTATGGTAAATCCGGCCCCGCCCCTATGGCAGTTTCCCTGCGCGATTTGCTTGCGGGGAAACTGCGGATTCGGCGCAATTTACGCAGCAGTGGAAACTGCCCTTATTTATAAAGCGCTAACATATTACCCAGTGCTGCACAATAGATACAGGAGGCGTTACAACAATAAACAATGTTACAAAACAACATTCTGTTCTAGACCATTTCCCATCTGAGGCTTAAGAGCTTGAAATGTTTGATTACTGTGATGAGTACAGGTAGAGTAAGGACCATTTCAACGAGGGAACCTCAATGCTGGTGAAATGGTCCAGTACAGAAAACCACTGCATGCAATGCAGCTTGGAAGCTACTAAAGTTCCAGCTTACTGTGAGTGTGTTGAGTGCCAAAGGTTAATTGTATGTAAATTAACCATTCCCCTCAGCAGTTTGTAAACCTTTCTAATGCTGGGAATACACGTTATGTTTTGCGCGTTCGATTCAGCACGCGATTTGTTAGCCATTCGATTTTCTGCTCCATTCTCTTCCACTCGTTTTTCTTTTTTTCCATTCACTTCTATGAGAAATCGAGCGTAAAAGAATTAAGCGGAACATCGGACATGTCTGAATTTTATCATGGAAGGCATTTATAACAAATAAGTAAGTGCATGGGCAGTAGGGAGCCTAGTGTTGCTTACATGCAAGGCTCTGGATTTGGGGATGCATTAGGGAGCCTAGTGTTGCTTACATGCAAGGCTCTGGAGTTGGACATGCATTAGGGAGCCTAGTGTTGCTTACATGCAAGGCTCTGGAGTTGGGGATGCATTAGGGAGCCTAGTGTTGCTTACATGCAAGGCTCTGGAGTTGGGGATGCATTAGGGAGCCTAGTCTTGCTTACATGCAAGGCTCTGGAGTTGGGGATGCATTAGGGAGCCTAGTGTTGCTTACATGCAAGGCTCTGGATTTGGGGATGCATTAGGGAGCCTAGTGTTGCTTACATGCAAGGCTCTGGAGTTGGACATGCATTAGGGAGCCTAGTGTTGCTTACATGCAAGGCTCTGGAGTTGGACATGCATTAGGGAGCCTAGTGTTGCTTACATGCAAGGCTCTGGAGTTGGACATGCATTAGGGAGCCTAGTCTTGCTTACATGCAAGGCTCTGGAGTTGGGGATGCATTAGGGAGCCTAGTGTTGCTTACATGCAAGGCTCTGGATTTGGGGATGCATTAGGGAGCCTAGTGTTGCTTACATGCAAGGCTCTGGAGTTGGACATGCATTAGGGAGCCTAGTGTTGCTTACATGCAAGGCTCTGGAGTTGGACATGCATTAGGGAGCCTAGTGTTGCTTACATGCAAGGCTCTGGAGTTGGACATGCATTAGGGAGCCTAGTGGTGCTTACATGCAAGGCCCTGGAGTTGGACATGCATTAGGGAGCCTAGTGTTGCTTACATGCAAGGCTCTGGAGTTGGATATGCATTAGGGAGCCTAGTGTTGCTTACATGCAAGGCTCTGGAGTTGGACATGCATTAGGGAGCCTAGTGTTGCTTACATGCAAGGCTCTGGAGTTGGATATGCATTAGGGAGCCTAGTGTTGCTTACATGCAAGGCTCTGGAGTTGGGGATGCATTAGGGAGCCTAGTCTTGCTTACATGCAAGGCTCTGGAGTTGGATATGCATTAGGGAGCCTAGTCTTGCTTACATGCAAGGCTCTGCAGTTGGGAATGCAGTAGGGAGCCTAGTGTTACTTACATGCAAGGCTCTGGAGTTGGGGATGCATTAGGGAGCCTAGTCGTGCTTACATGCAAGGCTCTGGAGTTGGATATGCATTAGGGAGCCTAGTGTTGCTTACATGCAAGGCCCTGGAGTTGGACATGCATTAGGGAGCCTAGTGTTGCTTACATGCAAGGCTCTGGAGTCGGGGATGCATTAGGGAGCCTAGTCGTGCTTACATGCAAGGCTCTGGAGTTGGATATGCATTAGGGAGCCTAGTCTTGCTTACATGCAAGGCTCTGCAGTTGGGAATGCAGTAGGGAGCCTAGTGTTGCTTACATACAAGGCTCTGGAGTTGGACATGCATTAGGGAGGCTAGTGTTGCTTACATGCAAGGCTCTGGAGTTGGACATGCATTAGGGAGCCTAGTGTTTCTTACATGCAAGGCTCTGGAGTTGGACATGCATTAGGGAGCCTAGTGTTGCTTACATGCAAGGCTCTGGACTTGGACATGCATTAGGGAGCCTAGTGTTGCTTACATGCAAGGCCCTGGAGTTGGACATGCATTAGGGAGCCTAGTGTTGCTTACATGCAAGGCTCTGGAGTTGGGGATGCATTAGGGAGCCTAGTGTTGCTTACATGCAAGGCTCTGGAGTTGGGGATGCATTAGGGAGCCTAGTCTTGCTTACATGCAAGGCTCTGGAGTTGGGGATGCATTAGGGAGCCTAGTCTTGCTTACATGCAAGGCTCTGGAGTTGGGGATGCATTAGGGAGCCTAGTCTTGCTTACATGCAAGGCTCTGGAGTTGGGGATGCATTAGGGAGCCTAGTGTTGCTTACATGCAAGGCCCTGGAGTTGGACATGCATTAGGGAGCCTAGTGTTGCTTACATGCAAGTCTCTGGAGTTGGGGATGCATTAGGGAGCCTAGTCTTGCTTACATGCAAGGCTCTGGAGTTGGGGATGCATTAGGGAGCCCAGTCTTGCTTACATGCAAGGCTCTGGAGTTGGGGATGCATTAGGGAGCCTAGTGTTGCTTACATGCAAGGCTCTGGAGTTGGATATGCATTAGGGAGCCTAGTGTTGCTTACATGCAAGGCCCTGGACTTGGACATGCATTAGGGAGCCTAGTGTTGCTTACATGCAAGGCTCTGGAGTTGGACATGCATTAGGGAGCCTAGTGTTGCTTACATGCAAGGCTGTGGAGTTGGACATGCATTAGGGAGCCTAGTGTTGCTTACATGCAAGGCTCTGGAGATGCACGTGCATTAGGGAGCCTAGTGTTGCTTACATGCAAGGCCCTGGAGTTGGACATGCATTAGGGAGCCTAGTGTGGCTTACATGCAAGGCTCTGGAGTTGGACATGCATTTGGGAGCCTAGTGTTACTTACATGCAAGGCTCTGGAGTTGGATATGCATTAGGGAGCCTAGTGTTGCTTACATGCAAGGCTCTGGAGTTGGACGTGCATCAGGGAGCCTAGTGTTGCTTACATGCAAGGCTCTGGAGTTGGATATGCATTAGGGAGCCTAGTGTTGCTTACATGCAAGGCCTTGGAGTTGGACATGCATTAGGGAGCCTAGTGTTGCTTACATGCAAGGCTCTGGAGTTGGACATGCATTAGGGAGCCTAGTGTTACTTACATGCAAGGCCCTGGAGTTGGACATGCATTAGGGAGCCTAGTGTTACTTACATGCAAGGCCCTGGAGTTGGACATGCATTAGGGAGCCTAGTGTTGCTTACATGCAAGGCTCTGGAGTTGGGGATGCATTTGGGAGCCTAGTGTTGCTTACAAGCAAGGTCCTGGAGTTGGACATGCATTAGGGAGCCTAGTGTTGCTTACATGCAAGGCCCTGGAGTTGGACATGCATTAGGGAGCCTAGTGTTGCTTACATGCAAGGCTCTGGAGTTGGGGATGCATTAGGGAGCCTAGTGTTGCTTACATGCAAGGCTCTGGAGATGCACGTGCATTAGGGAGCCTAGTGTTGCTTACATGCAAGGCCCTGGAGTTGGACATGCATTAGGGAGCCTAGTTTTGCTTACATGCAAGGCTCTGGAGATGCACGTGCATTAGGGAGCCTAGTGTTGCTTACATGCAAGGCTCTGGAGTTGGACATGCATTTGGGAGCCTAGTGTTACTTACATGCAAGGCTCTGGAGTTGGATATGCATTAGGGAGCCTAGTGTTGCTTACATGCAAGGCTCTGGAGTTGGACGTGCATCAGGGAGCCTAGTGTTGCTTACATGCAAGGCTCTGGAGTTGGACATGCATTAGGGAGCCTAGTGTTGCTTACATGCAAGGCTCTGGAGTTGGACATGCATTAGGGAGCCTAGTTTTGCTTACATGCAAGGCTCTGGAGATGCACGTGCATTAGGGAGCCTAGTGTTGCTTACATGCAAGGCTCTGGAGTTGGACATGCATTTGGGAGCCTAGTGTTACTTACATGCAAGGCTCTGGAGTTGGATATGCATTAGGAAGCCTAGTGTTGCTTACATGCAAGGCTCTGGAGTTGGACGTGCATCAGGGAGCCTAGTGTTGCTTACATGCAAGGCTCTGGAGTTGGATATGCATTAGGGAGCCTAGTGTTGCTTACATGCAAGGCTCTGGAGTTGGATATGCATTAGGGAGCCTAGTGTTGCTTACATGCAAGGCTCTGGAGTTGGACATGCATTAGGGAGCCTAGTGTTGCTTACATGCAAGGCTCTGGAGTTGGACATGCATTAGGGAGCCTAGTGTTGCTTACATGCAAGGCCCTGGAGTTGGACATGCATTAGGGAGCCTAGTGTTGCTTACATGCAAGGCTCTGGAGTTGGGGATGCATTAGGGAGCCTAATATTGCTTACATGCAAGGCCCTGGAGTTGGACATGCATTAGGGAGCCTAGTGTTGCTTACATGCAAGGCTCTGGAGTTGGGGATGCATTAGGGAGCCTAGTGTTGCTTACATGCAAGGCTCTGGAGTTGGGGATGCATTAGGGAGCCTAGTGTTGCTTACATGCAAGGCCCTGGAGTTGGACATGCATTAGGGAGCCTAGTGTTGCTTACATGCAAGGCTCTGGAGTTGGGGATGCATTAGGGAGCCTAATATTGCTTACATGCAAGGCCCTGGAGTTGGACATGCATTAGGGAGCCTAGTGTTGCTTACATGCAAGGCTCTGGAGTTTGGGATGCATTAGGGAGCCTACTGTTGCTTACATGCAAGGCTCTGGAGTTGGGGATGCATTAGGGAGCCTAGTGTTGCTTACATGCAAGGCCCTGGAGTTGGACATGCATTAGGGAGCCTAGTGTTGCTTACATGCAAGGCTCTGGAGTTGGGGATGCATTAGGGAGCCTAGTATTGCTTACATGCAAGGCCCTGGAGGGGAATATCTGTTCTTTAACTTAAAGGGAAACTGAAATGAAAATAAACTTATGATGACTTGTATGTGTAGTACTGCTAAGAAATAAAACATTATTAGCACAGTCTTGTGTTATTTCCAGTACAGGGAGAGTTAACTAACTTCAGTTGTTATCTATGCAAAAGACCTTCTTTGAGCTCTGCGACTTCATAAAGTCATGGACAGCACTGTCTTTTTTGAAGCACTTATCTCAACTGTCTCATTGTTTTTTTTTTTTTTGGGGGGGGGGGGGGGGGGGGGGGGGTTCTGCAGAGAGAAGTTCAAATGTTTATTAGCCTGCTCTATGAAATCATTTTTAAATGCTGAGCGTATTGTGGAAACTGCAATTATTAGAGAATGATGAAAAAGCTGTATACCTGAAAATAAAATTACACTATTTTCTTTGCTACTAATGTTCTATTAACCTCCCTGGTGGTAAACCCGTGCTGAGGGGGAAGCCCTCCAGGAAATCGCAGGAGGGGCTCGCTACATGAGTTTAAAAATCATGGCGGTTTTTAATAGACCTCCAGGGAGGTTAATTATCCGTATTACACACCCAATTCATTATATCATGAGGTTTTTTTTTTCCGCTTCACTGTTACTTTAACCACTTCACCCCAAAGGGGTTTTTACCCAAACGGACAAGAGCGATTTTCACCTTTCAGTGCTCATCCCTTTCATTTGCCAATAGCTTAATCACTAATAATCACAATTTAAATGATCTATATCTTGTTTTTTTTTTTCACCACCAATTGGGCTTTTTTGGGTTGATATTTGTTTTCAGTAATTACTTTTTCTATGCAAAGGGAAAAACAAGAAAAAAATACACTATTTCTCCAATTTCATCCCCTATATTTTTAATATAAACACTGCTACTGTACATAAAACCCACACATTTTATCTGCCTATTTGTCCTGGTTATCACAAGATTTTAATTATATCCCTAGTACAAAGTATGGGGACAATATAGTATTAGGAAATGAAAGGGTATTTTTTTTCACTATTTTCACGTGCACGGGAATGCACGTGCGGGGGCGCGCACACAGCGGCAGCAGCACTGTCTGACTTATAAAAACGCCCTGGAGCCATTAAGATATGAAAGAGGGGAGAACCGAGAGCCCAATATAGTGTAAGTCAAGGCAAAAATGTATATAGTGAAGAGTAATGTATATACTCACAAACCAGGGTTACCTCCAGGCAACCACTGTATAGGCAGGTGAGGAGATTGGCCTGTCCTCACTCAGGACTAAGAAGTCGCTCTCTGTAGACGTGAAGAAGAAAAAGGGGTATCCCCCTCCACCAAGGGTGGATATATAATGTAGTATGTAACTGAACAGAGGCGCCAAAAGTGTAAAAACAGTATTTAAAATATTAAAAATTGCTTAGGAGGCAGTGGTGGACTTACCTCCCTCAAGCAGACACAGGAAACTGTATATCAACAAAAAGTAAATTTATTGGTACACTCCAGGGTATTGCTTACAACGCGTTTCGCAGGTCTATACCCGTTTCTTCAGGCAGTAGAGGTAGGAGTACACTGATGGGGACAAAAGGCACGCATTTGGTATGTGATTTAGACACAACATGATAAACATACATTCAATTTCTTTATTTGGATATATGAATTTTGGGGGGAAGGTAACTATTTGTGAAGGGGAATGAGGGGAGCCACTGGGTGAAAATCGGATTATTTAGCATAGGAAAATTAAGTAAAATATAATCACTATATTGGTATGTGCAGCGTATATTATGGACCTATATGGGAAGATGGGAGGAGCCAAGAGGGAGGAGGGTATGTGCAGCATATATTATGGACCTATATGGGAAGATGGGAGGAGCTTAGAGGGAGGATGTGGAGTGGAGGGGCTGAATAACCATAGGGAGGTTGTGAATGGTGGATAGAGGAGTGTGACATATAGTGCTGAGGGGAAGATCATATAAGGTGTACAAGTTGTATGTAGAGTAATTGAGTGGGTATAAACCTTATAAGTGTTTACAATGTACAAAGGATAGGTTAAGCGTGGAATGGTTAAGTGAGTATGAATCATTATGAGGGGATAAAGGCATCAGTAGAGAAGGCAGATAAACAGCTAGGGGAAAAAACATAGAACTTACCAGCACAGTGTCAGAGTCACACCTGGCGCCTTTGTGCCTAGGTGTTACTGACTCTCCGCTTATGTATTGTAAGGAAGCCCTTAATTGGTTGATTCCTGGCTGGGCGGCCGTTTTCTTTGCCACGTCGGCTGTTGTAGGCGGCAATTGTGACGCATCAACAAAGGGCGCCGATGCGTTGCCATGGCGCAGTGTGTCACGCTGAGTAAGACGCATTGTTGCGTACTTACTTCCGCGTTGGGGAGGGCTGTGTTGATGCGTTATTTCCATCTGGCCGGGAGTATTGGCCAGAACACGGAGTGTTCAAGAGTGCGCATGTGTAGAACTGAACTGCGCCATATTTGTTCTGGGAATACTTGCCAGCAGGGTCTATCGGGCATAGAAACGGGCACAAGAGGATTAAATGTGTTGTAACGGTTGATCACTATCATGAAGGGAGAGAAAAGGGTAGCAATTGTCTATGAGAATTGAATGTAACTTGTCTCATTTATATGAAAGAATTGTCTAATCGTGAGTACAGGAAAAAAATCCTATTAAGGTGAGCTGGTGACATCTACTGGACATTATTGGTAGTAGGTACTTTTATCACATGATGTTCAACATAGCCCAATGCTTAAATAGAAGAATCAATAAATAGAGGTAAATAAAATGAGGTAAATAAAATGTAAGCAAGAATTAAAGAATGATAAACATCCATAAATATAAACAGGAACATTCATATATATATAAACAAAGGAATACATCCTATATAAATAAAGGATATAAAAATATATATAAAAGAAGGGGAATACATCCTATATGAATAAACGAACAGCAGACATCTAATATAAGACAGGACAATCTAAGAGTCAGTATGTATCATGAGTAAAATCAAACAATAAAGTCAATTGTGTCAATCCCTTGTGTTAACCAAGGTGGTGTTCTGTTGTTTTTCTATTGGGGATAGTTGGTCCCAGCTTTATATTTAAGGGTTGTTGTCATAAAAATCATAGGAGAAATGCAATGGCAGTATAGAAAATAACATACAGTGCTATATAATAAATAAGAAGTATATATACACATAGGGATAAAAATAAAAAAATGCTCAAAAGAAGATGATAAAAGAGGCGACTGAAGGGGTAAAATAAAGCTGATTAATGGATCTTTTCTAGTTGTTCATTAAGGCCCTCTGGAGTGAGGGTTTTAAGTATTTGAATCCAATACATCTCCCTCGCCCTCAGCTTTTCAAAAGCGTCATATTGTTGTGGGATGGATTCAATGAGGGTGATACGGAACTGGGACGGGTCGCTGTGGTGATGAGTGCCAAAATGTTTTGATACGCTATGAAGTGGGAAATTTTTGAGTATGTTTCTTTTGTGTTGTCCAATCCTGCTACGTGCTAATTGGGTGGTCCGACCCACGTACAATACAATACAATACAATAACATTTCTATAGCGCTTTTCTCCCATAGGACTCAAAGCGCTTAGGCTCTCTCAGATTCAGTAATTAGTAGGATGAAGTATTCACACAACAAAAGTTATATTTCTGCAAATGCCAGACTGAACAGGTGGGTTTTCAGTCTGGATTTAAACACGTCCAGGGATGGGGCTGTCCTGATCTGTTGAGGTAAGGAGTTCCAAAACGTAGGGGCAGCATGACAGAAGGCTCTGGGACCAAAAGTTTCCAAGTGGACTCTGGGTATGACTAGATTATTAGAACCTGTGGATCTGAGAATGCGGGGATTGCTACGCAGCTGTAACATATCTTTCATGTATCCAGGGCCTAGATTATTCAGGGATTTAAATGTCAGTAGGCCGATCTTGAATAGGACCCTCCATTCTATAGGTAGCCAGTGAAGGGAATGCAGGACTGGCGTTATGTGGCAGTGACGGGGTTGGTTGGTTAGCAGTCTGGCAGCAGTATTCTGTATCAGCTGTAGGCGGTGCAAGACCTTTTTTGGAAGGCCAGTGTAGAGAGCATTGCAGTAGTCCAGTCGGGATGTGATGAAGGCGTGGACTAAGGTTGGCAGATCTTCTGGGGGTATGAGGTGCTTGATTTTTGCAATGTTCTTCAGGTGAAAATAGGATGATTTCACCACAGCAGAGATTTGAGTTCTGAAGTTTAAATCCCCATCAATTAGAACTCCCAGGCTACGCACATGATCAGAGCTGCGTAGATCCGTGCCTCCTATTCCCAGTGGTGAAGACTGCAAGTTAAGTTGTTTTGTTATCATGCTCTGCCCTCCAATCAGAAGGACTTCAGTTTTGTCTGCATTTAGTTTCAGCCAGTTGTCATTCATCCATTGCTGTAGTTCACGTAAGCAGGCGTTTATAGTTAGAGTTGGGTCTGTCACACCAGGCTTGAAGGAAAGATATAGTTGGGTGTCGTCTGCATAGCAGTGGTATGTCAGGCCATGTTTTTGGATTAGTTTTCCCAACGGTAGCATGTAAATTGTGAAAAGCAGGGGAGAGAGGATTGAGCCCTGGGGCACCCCATACTTAAGTGTTACAGGGGTGGACAGGAAGGGCCCCATAGACACTTTGTGGGTTCTGCCACTCAAGAAGGATTGGAACCACTGAAGTACTATGCCATCAATGCCGCAGTATTCCTGTAGCCTGTTTTTCAAGATGTCATGGTCAACTGTGTCAAAGGCTGCAGAAAGGTCTAGCAGTATGAGGATCGAGCACTCTCCTCTGTCTCTTGCCATGAGCAGGTGGTTGCATATTTGGATGAGGGCAGTTTCAGTGCTGTGGTGTTTCCTGAAGCCAGACTGGAATGGGTCATAACTGTTATTTTGTAGGATTCTGGCTTCTAGCTGGAGGTATACAGCTTTTTCAATTAGCTTGCCCAGAAAGGGGAGGTTAGAGACAGGTCTGTAGCTGGTCATTGCATCTGGGTCCAGGGAGGGTTTTTTGAGGAGAGGCCTGATGATTGCTTCCTTCAGTAAAGCAGGAAATATCCCTGATTGTAAGGAACAGTTAACAATTTTTAGGAATACCGGTACGAACAGGTCGGGGCAGTTCAGCATGAACTGTGTTGGGCCAGGTCCAGGTCACAGGTAGTTAGGCGGACGTGAAGGAGGATGCTTGATGTGACTTCTTCATCAATTTCTTTGAAGTTTGACCAAGGTGTTACGTTGTCTCTGCTAATGGTCTTCGGCGCTATATTAGGCTCAGATGCTGTAAGTTGGATGGCGGACCTTATAGCGGAGACTTTGTCTGTGAAGAAATGGGCAAATTGGTCACAGAGGTCCTTTGAAGACTCGATATTAAGTTTTTGACATGCTGGGTTGCAGAGTTTTTCCACTGTGCGGAACAGTTGGGCTGGTTTGTTAACTGCATTTGCAATCTCTTGTGATAGAAAGGATGATTTTTTTCCCGTGATTACCTTTTGGTAGCTCTTCAAGTGGAGGATTAAGGCATGTTTGTCTTCTGGGGACTGAGATTTGCGCCACAGCCTCTCAAGTTTTCGGCCTTGTCTTTTCAGCTCTTTTATAGCGTTATCAAACCACTGTGCATGATGGTGTGGAGTAAGATATTTGGTGCGCAGAGGAGCAATGGTCTCAAAGGTGGAGGACACACATTTGTTGTATTTAAACACCAGAGTATCAGGGTCCAAGCTGGAGTCAGTCAATTCATCAAAGCTAAGGTTATCTCGGATATGTTGAGGTGTTAGCCCTTTTAAGCAGCGATATTTTATTTGATTCTTGACCTGGTGTTTGATGGCTGGTATTGAGAGGGAGAAGTGGATAGTGTGATGGTCTGACCAGGCAACAGGATTAATTTCCACATTGGCTATTGACAGCCCAGTATGGAATATAAGGTCCAGAGTGTGACCTTTCCTGTGAGTAGCAGAGCTGATTGATTGGAGGAAGCCCAGTTCATGTAAGGCACGAGGTAGCTCTTTTCCAAATTGTGAAGAGGAGTCGTCCACCCATGTATTGAAATCTCCAAGAACAATCCATCTGGGGTGTTCCAGTGTTAGGTTGCATAGGAGGTCTACAAGTTCCTCAAGGAAGTCTGAGCATTTTTCTGGTGGGCGGTAGATCAGCAATATGTTAATGTTTTCCTCAGCTGAAAGTTGCACCCCCAAGCATTCAAACGAGTTGGTAGGACCTACAGTAAGTGGTCTGATTTTCAAAGCTGATCTAAAGCAAAGTGCAACCCCTCCTCCCCTGCGTTCTTTCCTGTTGCAGTATATCACGGAATAGTTTGTTGGCACAGCTGCCTCCAGGGTGGGGCCAACAGGTTCAGAAAGCCAGGTTTCAGTCAGGCAGGCCAGATCAGAAGACTCTATTAGATCAAGTATGATTGCTGTTTTGTTGTTTATTGATCTGACGTTGCAGAGGACAGCCTTGAAGACGTACTGAAGACGACAGGGGCAGGTGATGACATAAATGACCTATCTGGAGGTGCAGGTTAGGTGGTTTCTGATTGAGTATTGCACTTTTGTACTGTGGGATTGAAAGGAGGTGGTGGTAAGTACAAACGGGCAGGCTGTGCACCTGGTGTTATTGCAGGGCGCGCATCCAGCCATTAAGAGGCTCTAGCAGGATGTTTTTATAAGTCAGCTTGTCATTAACCTCCCTGGCGGTTTATTTATTTTGCCAGGGAGGCTGCAATGTGGTTTTTTTAAATAAAAAAAAAAAAATATTTCATGCAGCCAACTAAAAGTTGGCTGCATGAAAGCCCACTAGAGGGCGCTCCGGAAGCGTACTTTCGATCGCCTCCGGCAATCGAAAGTAACAAGATAGGCCGCAATGAGCGGCCTATCTTGTTTCGCTTTCCTCGTCGCCATGGCGACGAGCGGAGTGACGTCATGGACGTCAGTCGACGTCCTGACGTCAGAGCCGCCCGATCCAGCCCCTAGCGCCGGCCGGAACTGTTTGTTCCGGCTGCGCTGGGCTCGGGCGGCTGGGGGGACCCTCTTTCGCCGCTGCACGCGGTGGATCGCCGCGGAGCGGCTGCGATCGGGCAGCACACGCGGCTGGCAAAGTGCCAGCTGCGTGTGCTGCTTTTTTCAGAAACAAAATCGGCCCAGCAGGGCCTGAGCGGCGACCTCCGGCGGCATACCCCGAGCTCAGCTCGGGATTACCGCCAAGGAGGTTAAAGAGACTCCGTAACAAAAATTGCATCCTGTTTTTTATCATCCTACAAGTTCCAAAAGCTATTCTAATGTGTTCTGGCTTACTGCAGCACGTTCTACCATCACCATCTCTGTAATAAATCAACTTATCTCTCTCTCTTGTCAGACTTGTCGGCCTGTGTCTGGAAGGCTGCCAAGTTCTTCAGTGTTGTGGTTCTGTGATGCATCTCCCCCTCCAGGCCCCTCTCTGCACACTGCCTGTGTATTATTTAGATTAGGGCAGCTTCTCTCTTCTCTCTTATCTTTTACAAGCTGGATAAATCCTCCTCTGAGCTGGCTGGGCTTTCACATACTGAGGAATTACGTACAGGCAGAGCTGTCTGCACTCTGCAGGAAGAAACAGCCTGACACTTCAGTGGAAGATAGCTGCAGGGGGAAATAAACACACAAATGATCTCTTGAGATTCAAAAGGAAGGGTGTATACAGCCTGCTTGTGTATGAATGTATTTTCTATGTGTGGACATACTGTACATCAACCTACTTCCTGTTTTGGTGGCCATTTTGTTTGTTTATAAACAAACTTTTTAAAACTGTTTTTAACCACTTTTAATGCGGCGAGGAGCGGCGAAATTGTGACAGAGGGTAATAGATGTCCCCTAACGCACTGGTATGTTTACTTTTGTGCGATTTTAACAATACAGATTCTCTTTAAGTGGTTAAAGATGCAAATAATCTCAAATCTTGGCATGTCGCAAGAGGAGAAGCTTGTTAATTGGGACGTGAGCTGTCTAGTGTTGCTGTGTTAATTGCAATCATGCTTGGTAAGCTTCAGTGATTAATGCCAGGCAGTAAACGTCTGACCACCTCCTGACACTCGTTCCTACCCTCTACTTCTTCTTCAGGAATATATACTGTTTAAGGCCAGGAAGACTGAGGAACGGCGTGAAGCCATAGAAGATCTCAGTACCATGATCCACCACATTTACAAGGACCAAGACCTCACTCAAGGTAATAACGAGGTCTTTCTTTCTGTACTATTTATAATTTAATGTAAAGCATAATTTGAGCAGGGCACACACTTATCAATAACGTGCGTGACTTCCACGCATCCAAAATTTGCATGGTGTGAGTCAATGACAGCAGGATAAACCTGTGGACCACACGTGTCCTGTAGCCAAAGATCAGCTGCAGTCATTGTGGAGAAAACCTGGTTGTTTTCTGCTCTAAGATTTGTGCACCCTGCGAAGGGCCAAAAAGATATAATGGGACACCCATATAGTTCATATTGGATACTATAAGGAGCTAAGAGACTGAAAAGACCTCCTGCTAAAAAGCAACACGGTATATAATTTTGCCTTCATAAACAAGGTATTTGCGATGATACAGCATTAACCCCCTTGGCGGTATGATTATTTCCGGATTTTAGGGTCTAAAAGCGGTACAATTCTTTTGCACCCTTTCAGACCCTAAAACATGGAAAAAAATCATGCTGTCAGGGAGATCTGCAGCAGTTAAAGTAATGACTTACCACCCTGGCTCCAGCGCTGCAGTTAGGCCTCCATCCTCCGGGTGGCACTGCATTCCTAAAGTGAAATTGCCGGCTGTCATCATGACGACAGTCGGCGATCTCACCAAGAGGAAGCAGAGCCCCGAAGGAGAGGAAGAATGGCGGCCGACGTCGATATCCCCCGGGAGGTATGTAAAACTGCACGCTTTACTCTGCACAGACCTCCCAGCGGCTACCCCGAGCAGAGGTCGGGATTACCGCCCTGAGCTGCGGTTTTATGCCGCAACCCTAGCTCACGGTTACCCCCAAGGAGGTTAAAGAGGAACTGTAAGGTGGAAATTAACTCACCACCAGTGTGAAACTCATCGCGGGTTTGTCAGGGAAAACCCAGTTCTCACAGGTAAAAATATCCTGCAGCCAATGGAAATCCAGCTGAAAAGGTGAAACTCCTCCCACTCTGTAGGCCTAATTAAAATGTGGCCTACTGATGCACAATCTTGTGGGTAATGACATCACATGCAGCTCATTCCTGATTTGCATATTGTGACATTAAAGGCTTGATATCTCAGCACTCATAGCTCCTACACACTCTTCCCCCCCCCCCCTTTCCCCCCCCAAGATTTTTCTTAGATTGAGAATCAATCCCTGAATGAGAATTGCGAACCGAATTGTAGCAAAATAGCAGTGAGTTTGCTCTGACACGATTTGCAGTGTGAAAACACGGCCCCAAGCAATCTTGGTTAACTTGGGTATCGTTATAAGGAAAAAGGGGGCGTGTGTTCAACTAAAGGAATTGAAGAAAAAAAAAACTCTAGCCCTAACTCCTGGGTCGCAACATGGCTTCCTATTGGAGGAAGCTAACAGATGCGGAGAGCGGTGTGTGTGTGTGTGTGTGTGGGGGGGGGGGGGGGGCGTATTATCAAGGGGGAGATGATACAAGGCTGATTGACAAATCTTGCATAAATAAAGCAGGCAAACGACAGATTGTCGCTAGCCTGGCAATCATTTAAGGGGATGCAGGGGGGCTGGCAGTGGCGATACAATGACCCAGAGGCATGTCATTGTGCACATGCTCCTGCACAGGGTGGTTTTTCTGCTAATTGGCTGCACTTGCAGTTGGTGAGAGGGAGGAGGCGGGGTTACCACATCCTCTGGGCCCCCCTGTGGTGGCAGGGGTGATTGCTACGCCCATGACGCCTAGGCCATAAGTATGGGAGAAGAGTAGACATTAACCACCAACCTACTTGTATAAATACCATTGTGTTCTGCAGGCTTGGGGATGGAGCATTTTGTGAAGAAGGTGGAGGTGGCCCATTGTGCGGCTTGCGATGTGGTCATTCCCATGAACCACACAGCACTACAGAGACATCTGCGAAACCCCCAGCACAACCAGAACCGCAGGGTGAGTCCTGTGTCCATGTGGCTAGATGTATAAGAAATGTATTCTCATTATAGCTTGACATTTTGAATTAGAATTAGGGCTGGTTCACATGCACGCCTACCCAATTTTCTGCAGTGTTGCGTTTGGTGGCGTTGCGGCGGCAATGCGTTTAGGCTTTCAGCGGCCTTCCGTGGCTTTCGGAATCTTCCCACGGGGGAACATTACCCGTGGAGGTTAACCGCCCCCGGATCCTACGTGTAGCGTCCAGGGTCGCCTTGAAGGCCAGGGAAAATTGGGATCTGAACGCCATGTTCACGTAAAAACCTGGTACAAACGCTCCCATTCACTTGAATGGGAGCGTTTAACGCCAAGTCCCAAACGTCGGCGGTAAACGTGTGAACCAGCCCTTATTTTTTTCTCTCTCCAGATGCTCTTTCGTGAACTTTAGC
Source organism: Hyperolius riggenbachi (assembly GCF_040937935.1). Taxonomy (NCBI): domain Eukaryota; kingdom Metazoa; phylum Chordata; class Amphibia; order Anura; family Hyperoliidae; genus Hyperolius; species Hyperolius riggenbachi. The sequence goes on from NC_090648.1 coordinate 91,026,406, forward strand.
AATGGGTTTTGCTTTATGGATCCTGGTACATGTAGAGCATTGCAAAATGGTGTTATTAAATGTTTATATACAGTGCTGCCCATAATTATTCATACCCCTGGCAAATTTTGACTTAAAGAGACTCCGTAACAAAAATTGCATCCTGTTTTTTATCATCCTACAAGTTCCAAAAGCTATTCTAATGTGTTCTGGCTAACTGCAGCACATTCTACTATCACCATCTCTGTAATAAATCAACGTATCTCTCTCTTGTCAGACTTGTCAGCCTGTGTCTGGAAGGCTGCCAAGTTCTTCAGTGTTGTGGTTCTGTGATGCATCTCCCCCCTCCAGGCCCCTCTCTGCACACTGCCTGTGTATTATTTAGATTAGGGCAGCTTCTCTCTTATCTTTTACAAGCTGGATAAATCCTCCTCTGAGCTGGCTGGGCTTTCACATACTGAGGAATTACATACAGGCAGAGCTGTCTGCACTCTGCAGGAAGAAACAGGCTGACACTTCAGTGGAAGATAGCTGCAGGGGGAAAGAAACACACAAATGATCTCTTGAGATACAAAAGGAAGGATGTATACAGCCTGCTTGTGTATGAATGTATTTTCTATGTGTGGACATACTGTACATCAACCTACTTCCTGTTTTGGTGGCCATTTTGTTTGTTTATAAACAAACTTTTTAAAACTGTTTTTAACCACTTTTAATGCGTCAAGGAGCGGCGAAATTGTGACAGAGGGTAATAGGAGATGTCCCCTAACGCACTGGTATGTTTACTTTTGTGCGATTTTAACAATACAGATTCTCTTTAAAGTTATTTATTCAACCAGAAAGTCATTTTTTTGACTGGAAATGACATGGGTGTCTCCCAATAGATAATGAGACGATGTACAAGAGAATAATTTTGGACTGGACACTTTTTGCTCAAATGTAAATAAAAGCTGAGAAATGTTTTTTTTTCCCCCCACAATGCCTCTTGTACATCGTCTTATTATCTTTTGTGAGACAACTATGTCACTTCCGATCAAAAAATGACTTGCTGGTTGAATAAAAATAACTTAAAGTCAAAATTTGCCAGGGGTATGAATAATTATGGCCAGCACTGTAGGTACCTTTAAGTAAAGTAACCCATACACTGGGTCGAATTCACGCCGATATACAGCAGATTTGATCACTGTGATTGAATCTGCTTTGTGAAATTGTTAACGCAATCGCTGACCTATCGACCGATTGACATCTGACGATTCAGTCGATCTGTCTCGACGGAAAATTTTGCTCGATTGGTGTTTCGGGTGCGCATCGCTAGCAGCGTTTGATTTGGCGATGACCGACGCAGCATAGCGGCAGCAATATCACCTGTACGGCCGGCGCGAGTCCACAGGGTCTAGGCCTGAAAGATACTTTGAATTTAAACTGAAATCATGATCACCAAGATCACAATTTCGGAATCCTCAAAGCGGCAATTAACGCGATCACGTCATTTCCACATGGTGAAGTTTGAAGAAGTGGCTTCCAACTTCCCCAAAGTCCCGGCGCGTGCGGCCCGCAGCGTTGGACATACCTTCCACATGAGTCCAATGCTGTCCGTCCTCTATCGCCGCCTGCCGACTCTTGTGCTTGGCAAACCTCCAGGTTCCTGTATGTCACATGACATACAGGAAGTATGCCATGCATTAGAGCCTGCAGGAGGCGAAGTGGATAGACGGGCATTGCTGGACTCGTGCTGGAAGCTATGTCCAGAACTGGTGCAGCTTGGGGGACAGAGGAGGCACAGAGAGACACGGAGATAGATGGGGCACAGAGAGAGACAAAGGAGAGACAAAGAGAAACAGAGCAGGCACAGGGACTCAAAGGGGGCAAGAGAGAGACCCAGTGGAGGCATAAAGAGGCAAAGGGGCACACAGAGAGACAGGGGGACAGAGGGGGAACAAACAGACACAGAGGGGGAACAAAGCTTGATTTGAAGGAAATCGTGAATTGAATCGAAATCGCAATTTCAGACAGGAATCGCTCAATTCAATTTTTTCCTAAAATCGTTCAGGCCTAACGGGGTCCATGCTGTTTCACTTTCTTCTCAGTCTCCTCTACCCTTCCTGTCGCGTCCTGTGACTACCTGAAGTTCAAACAGTAGAGCGCCCTCTACTGTATGAACTTCCGCTAGTCACAGGACGCGACAAGAGGGGAAGAAGTAAGGACAGCACGGATCCCGGGGACTCGCGCCGGCTGGACAGGTGATGTTTTGCTGCTGGCCGGGGTAGCCCGAATGGGGGGAGGGGGAGGCCTGGGTAGGTGAGGTAAGCGGGGGCTCCACAGGTTTTGAATCTATTTCAACCTGTATGCAGTATATGGGCAAAATTAGATCCCTCTTTGATCAGATTAGATCTATTGGTCGATCTGGTGGCCATCTATTAGTCTATGGCCACTTTAAAGTGGATCCGAGATGAACTTTTGCTCATTGCATAATTGTGTTCCTTTCCTATTGTTTATAGGGCATTCCCCAGGCCAAATACTTTTTTTCGTTTTTTGTTTTAATATTCGAATTACCTATAAACTAAACAAGCCTCGCCCACAGCTCTTCAGAGAGACTTGGCATTTTCAGACAGTAGCAAGGGCTCATGGGAGCTCAGTCTGGGCAGGAGGAGGGGGAGGTATAACTAGCCAGAGATTTCAGAGGCAGAGGGGAGGAGGGGAGGGTTTAGGGTTTTCACAGACTAAGGCCTAGTGCACACCGGAGCGTTTCCGCTGCGGTTTGAGATCTGCTTGCGGGTGCGGATCTGCTAGGGTAATGTATTTCAATGGGCTGGTGCACACCAGAGCGGGAGGCAGTTTGCAGAAACGCATACTCCCGGGCTGCTGCAGATTTTGGATTGCGGATGCGTTTCTGCCTCAATGTTAAGTATAGGAAAACTACAAACCGCTCTGAAAAACGTCACTTCAGAGCGGTTTGCCAGGCGTTTTTTGTTACAGTAGCTGTTCAGTAACAGCTTTACTGTAACAATACATGAAATCTACTACACCAAAAACGCTACACAAAACCGCAAAACGCTAGCTGAAACGCTGCAGAAAAAGAAGAAAAAGCGTTTCAAAATCTGCTAGCATTTTGCGGATCTGCTAGCGGTTTTTGGTGTGCACCAGGCCTGAGTGCTGAAGATGCAGATAAGCATGTCTCTGTGTAATGTTTACAAACAACATGGCTGCTGTCATTGTATCACAGGAAGAAATAGTCATATTCTATTGACGCTGTTTGCAGCTAGATTTGCTGTGTAAACTATCTAAACTTTAGATAAGATATATAGAGAAGTTACTTGTTATAGTTATTCATCTCGGATCCACTTTAAAGAGGCACTGAAGCGAAAAAAAAGATATAATGAATTGGTTGTGTACTACGGATAATTACTAGAAGATTTTTTTTATTTTCAGGTGTATAGTGTTTTTTCGAACATTGCATCATTCTCTAATATGTGCAGATTACACAACACTCAGCATTCTAAATTATTTTTTCAGAGCAGGTTATGAACTATTGACCTCCTCTGGCAGAGAAAAAGAAAATTCTTCACTGACAGTTGAGATAATAAACTTCGGAAGACAACCTGCTCCACAACTTTGAAAGTGGTAGAGCTTAATGGCTTTTTTGCATAGAGATAACAAATGGAGTTTCTTAAAGGGGCCCATACACAGCCGATTTTCTGGCCAATCGATCGGTCCATTGCAATTCGGTTGACCAATCGACCAATTGGCAGCCGATTTCGATTGATTTCAATCGATCTGGCAGGGTGGAAAATCTAGGTCGCTCTGTTGAGATTGCTTATCATTTTGCATTGGCCCTAATGGAAATCTGATGGCAAAAAAAAGCCATCAGATCGATTTTCAATAGATTTCAAACTGAAATCTATTGGAATTCTAAAGGGGCCCATACACCTAACGATGATCACAGTGATCGAATCGGCTGTGAAATCGCCGCGCACACCACTGACAGAACGATCGATTTCCGTCAGAAATCGATCGTTCCCATCGATCCGCCCGTGCTGAAGATTTTTCTCGCTCGCCGGCGGGACGGGAGTGCGTCAATAGCAGCGTTCGAATGACCAACGCAATACAGCGGGTATACGTTACCTGTTCCGGCCGGCGCGAGTCCCCTGGTCCCCGCTGTCTTCTTTCCGCGCTGGGTTCCTGACCGGCTGCAGCTACACAGAACTTCCTGTCCCGGCAGGAAGTTTAAACAGTAGAGCGCCCTCTACTGTTCAAACTTCCCCTGGACAGGAAGTTCAGTAGCTGCAGGAACGGTCTGGAGCCCGGAGCGAAGAAGAAGACAGCGGGGACCAGGGGACTCGCGCCGGCCGGAACAGGTAATGTATGCAGGGGGGGGGGGGGGGGGTGCGGCAGCTCCACAGATTGTGATCGGTTTCAGGCTGAAATCGTTTCACAATCTGTTTGCAGTAAAGGTGGCCATACGATCCCTCTCTGATCAGATTCGATCAGAGAGGGATCTATCTGTTGGTCGAATCTGATGGCAAATCGACCAGTGTATGGCCACCTTAATCCTAGTAAAAAATGTTCCTAAACACATCAGATAGATAAATCTATCTGATGATCTATCTGCTGCTAATCTGAGTGTATGGCCACCTTAACTCTTCATGTACTGGAAACAATTAGACTTACAGTGGCTTGCAAAAGTATTCGCCCCCCTTGACGGTTTCCACATTTTGTCACATTACTGCCACAAACATGAATCATTTTTATTGGAATTCCACATGAAAGACCAATACAAAGTGGTGTACATGTGAGAAGTGGAACGAAAATCAAACTGTATGGGCGACTGACTGTACTCAGACCAAAGGGGGCTGAATAATTACGCACACCCCACTTTGCAGTTATGTATTTGTAAAAAGTGTTTGGAATCCTGTATGATTGTCGTTCCACTTCTCACATGTACACAAATTGATTCATGTTTGTGGCAGTAATGTGACAAAATGTGGAAAACTTCAAGGGGGCCGTATACTATTGCAAGCCAATGTATGTCTCTGATCTTACATATAGTTACATATAGTTACTTTGGTTGAAAAAAGACATACGTCCATCGAGTTCAACCAGTACAAAGTACAACACCAGCCTGCTCCCTCACATATCCCTGTTGATCCAGAGGAAGGCGAAAAAACCCTTACAAGGTAAAAATTCCTTCCCGACTCCAGATGGCAATCAGATAAAATCCCTGGATCAACATCATTGGCATTACCTAGTAATTGTAGCCATGGATGTCATTCAACGCAAGGAAAGCATCTAAGCCCCCTTTAAATGCAGGTATAGAGTTTGCCATCTTAATGTTTTATTTCTTAGCTGTACTACATATACAAATGATTATATCATAGTTTTTTTTTTTTCGCTTCAGTGTCTCTGAAGCCAGTGGATCGAGCCGCAGCAGACAATGGGAGGATAGGAGGGACATGCGTAGAGCCCCAGGTCCATCCCAGTTTTAGGTTAGCTTGATTGGTTGGCGTTCTGGTTAGATGATTTTTAAGGAGTTGGTGCCTTTGCTGAGGGGTGGGGAGGGGGCTTTGTAAGTCTTTACGTTTCCTCTGGGAGGTAGAGTCAGTCATCTCGTGTAGCTACCCTGGAAGATTACTAGAAATACTGTATTGGAGGCTTACTGCCTCATCCGCTAAACCCTGTGTCTCCATCCCTAATGTCTTCAACATGGATTGAAATTGGACTAATACAAATTGGTAGCAACTACATTTGGTCAGTTTACAATCTTCATACAAATTGCAACACAAGCAGCTGCCCAGAGCAACTAGTCAGAACCCTTGCTTCACTGTTCAAATCAAACCTGGAGACCGCAGTGCTATTGTTGTTGCCATCCAATGCTAGAGTCCCAGTATGATTACTAGACAGGCCATGTTCTGTAATGAGATTGTTTGTGCTCTCTGGTCACTCTAGATTCCTTGTGCAGTCTAGAAATTTCTAAGCTAATTTCGGCCTGGAATGTGCTTGAAGTGGAATTGAAGGCCTGGAGCACACGTCCTTGCGCACTATCACTATCAGGACCTGTCACTTTTCTGATGTGGTTTGGGAGTGCCTGCCGCACCTCCTGTATGTGTAGCAATACAGGCTGTGAGGGCTGGTGTACACCGAGCGGGCTTTCTCGCATTTTTACAGCCGCTTGCGGCTGTGGAAAAGCGTGGATAATGTATTTCAATGGGGTGGTTCACACCAGAGCGGAAGGCGGTTTGAAACGCATACTCCCGGGCTGAGGCATTTTTTGGATTTCGGAGGCGTTTCTGCCTCCAATGTAAAGTATAGGAAAAACGCAAACCGCTCTGAAAAACGCCAGTTTAGAGCGGTTTTGCAGGCGTTTTGTTACAGAAGCTGTTCAGTAACAATATCAGTACTGTAACAATATCTGAAATCTACTACACCAAAAACGCTACCCAAAACCACCAAACGCTAGTTGAAACGCTTCATTAAAATAAGAAAAAGCGTTTCAAAAACCGCTGGCGTTTTGCGGATCTGCTAGGTGTGCACCAGGCCTGAGTCTGCAGTCAGCTCAAAGTCGACTGGAGGCTAGGGATGATCAATGAGATGAAAATGCTTCAGAAATTATGCACATTTTTATGCAAATCTATGCAGCTTGAAAAAGGACCAATCAGTTTAAACCTGGGTTTAAATTGATTGGTCCATTTTCATACTGCATACATTTGCATTCAAATTTGCATAAATTCGCATCAACTCAGAAGACTTTGCATATCTTCAATCATCCCTCCTGGAGGCTGATTAATACCTTTGTCAAACCTTGTAAATAGGCTAAAGGGGCCCATACACTGGTCGATTTCAGCCATCGAGCGATTGATTTGATCCATCAGCCGCAAAGCAATGCAAGTTCGATCGACCGATTGATCGATTTGCGTCCGATTTCAATCAATTTGATCTATCTCCTAGTATAAAAATCTAGGTCGATCTGCTGCTGGCAGCAGATCGATGGCTCATAGAGTTGCATTGGATCTAAAGTTGGCCATATACTTATGGATTTGCAGCAGATTCGACCATCAGATAGATTTCTGTCAGATGCCTGTCAAGTCGAATCTGACAGGAATCTATCTGATGTGTGCCACACACTAGGAACAGATTTCCAATAGAATTCAGAATGAAATCTATTGGAAATCGATCTGAATGCATTACTGGACCATAAGATCCAATGCAACTCTATGGGCCATCGATATGCTCCCAGCAGCAGATCGACCTAGATTTTCCATCCTGTCGGATAGATCAAATCGATCGATTGGCTGATTTGAAATAATGGATTTCTGATTGATTCTATAGAATCAATCGATTGATGGATGAAATTGACCAGTGTATGGGCCCCTTAATGGTGCAATAATGCATTTAGATCGATTTTCAATAGATTTCCAATAGATTTAATTCTGAAATCACACATCAGATACATTCCTGTCAGATTCGACCTGACCGGCATCTGACAGAAATCTATCTGATGGTCGAATCTTCTGCAAATCTATAAGTGTATGGCCACCTTAAGTTCTGCTGCCAGGTTGACGTAATTGGCCAGTGAAATACATTGATTTGGCTCCGCCCCCTTGATGTCTCTGCAGCCCTAGAAATGTATTAGTTAAGTGCCATAATGTCCAACATGAGACGGATAACCACACTGTGGAACTTGAGAGCATCCCACTCCATCTTGTGGTAAGCTGGAAAAATAACACGCTACCACAGTCGTGACTGAAGAATAATTTTATTACAATAATAAATGTGAGCTTGTTCAAAGCCGCTTAGGACATTAGATTGTGAGCTCTTCTGATGGACAATTACACTTATTAACATTAAGTGTTCAGTTTGCTCATTAACCTCCTGGGGGATACAATTATATCGCCCAGGAGGTGGCGCAGCACTATTTTTTAAATTTTTTTATTTTTTAAATCATGTAGCGAGCCCAGGGCTCGCTACATGATAGCCGCTGTGCAGCGGCATCCCCCCACCCCCTCCGATCGCCTCCGGCATACAAAGCAAACAGGAAATCCCGTTCAGAACGGGATTTCCTGTTTGGCTTCCCCCGTCGCCATGGCGACGATCGGGATGACGTCATCGACGTCGTGACGTCAGAGGGAGTCTCGATCCACCCCTCAGCGTTGCCTGGCACTGATTGGCCAGGCTGCGCAGGGGGTCTTGGGGGGGGGAGCGGCACGGCGAGTAGCGGCGAATCAGCGCGGAGCGGCGGCGATCGGTATATACACGCAGCTAGCAAAGTGCTAGCTGCGTGCAACAAAAAAAAAATTATGCTAATCGGCCCACCAGGGCCTGAGAAAACCTCTGTGGCGGCTTACCCCGAGCTCAGCTCGGGATTATCCCCCAGAGGGTTAAAGTGCTGCGAGAATGTCTATGCTAAATAAATTCACAATACTATTCTGGTTGGTCTAGGCAACTGCTCTGTTGTCATTCCAGTTATCTTTGCATGTTGACAGTGTCCATCCCAGTCTCCTCACTAAAGGTGGCCACACACGATACAATAAAATGATCCGATTTTACTGCAATTCAAAAAATATGATAGGATCTCCTGAAAAATTGAAAGCTGTTTTTTTGTTTGTTTTTTTTTGTTTTGTTTTTTCATAGGACTGAAAAATCTGATTGGATTTCCAGTTTTTTCGATTTTGATCGATCCGGAGTGCTGGAAATTGTATGGAGATTGTATGGTGTGTGTTAGATTGTTAATTTATTCATATACACACCCTAGCAATTTTTTCAGTTTCCAATCATTTTTATCATAATTGGGGAAAAATTCAACATATGTATGTGGTACATTGGTCATATTTTTGAAATGTTACAATCAGTCAGAAAAATTGATTGCAATTCTTAAATTGAACAGATAGTTAAAAAAAATTGTATGGTTCATGTATCATTCTGTCCCTGACTTTCCAGAACATGATGGAGAACTCTAAGAAGACTGCACTGTCTGTGGTGAGAACCATACTGAATAACAAGCAGATCAGCCTGAAACTGGAACGCTTCATAAAGGTATGTAACATCCAGCTCAGAGTGGACCTCTGAAAGCTTACTGAAAACAGATTGTCAGCAATCTTGTCGGGCTCCCGCACATCCTTTGGCAACATTACAGCCCTGCATTAGCCATGGGAGCACAGCCGTGCATGCACAGTAAGTGGAGGCCTGTCATACACTAGTGGATCCATGCTACTGCGCCTGTGCAGCCGTGCAAGCCCGGTTACTTGTCAGAAAAGAGGTGCATAGCCCCGATATGTGGGGGGTCTGTAGAATGCCAAGGGAAGCCTCAATAGAATCCTGAGGCTTTCCTTACTGCAGTTAGTAGGTATATCTTACTTTTGACCCCATTTACACTTACATGTGAAACCAGTGTTACATTACCCTATTTTACCACTGGGGGCAGCAAAAGCAATAACAGTCTATGGAGACTTTAACACTTACTGCAGTCCATTGTGGTGTGCTGGAAGCATCCGATCCGACACAAAGGGCTACATCGCGTTACCACAAGCACCGCGCTTAAAGAAAAAAAATCAGTCTTGCTCACCTGGGGCTTTTGCCAGCCCCCTGCAGCCGTCCCACGCCCTCGCAGTCACTCACGGATCCTCCTGTCCCCCGCCGCCAGCTACTTTCCCTTTGCCGACATAAGGCGTCTCCTTCTACGCGTTCCCATCCTCAGTAGCGCCCTGTACATGCACAGGACGCTATTACGGACGGGAATGCGTAGAAGGCTACGCGTGGCCAGGCGCAGTAAGCCTGTTGGCCGAAAGTGAAAGTAGATGGCGGCAGGGAACAGAAGGATCCAATCATGACTGTGAGGGCACGGGAGAGCTGCAGGGGGGTGGTAGAAGCGCCAGGTGAGTAAAACTTTTTTGTTTGTTTTTTTTGTAGGCTTAAGGATCCCTTTAAGGCACGGAGCTTAGAGTAATGCAAGTTTATGGGTGACGCACGTAGTGTAAACTACAGGTCGCAGACTGATGGGAATCCCAATGATGTACTACTTGCTTAGCAGGGAGTAAGTCACTTAACGGGGGTGCGGTGCTATGCATATGACCCTGTTGGCATACTGTGCTGCAGGGTTATATGACTGTCATATTTTGTGAGCGACTCAAAAAAAAAAATTTAAAGCTGCCATAAAACTATGGTAACAAAGGAAAAAAACATCCAGCATAGAAGTTCTATACATTAGGAGTATTCTCACAGGATGTGTACACGGTGTCACTGTGCTCTGGAACTGACTGTGTACCCCTCTGCATTAACTTCCTGTCAGGAAATGGCAAATGGGAGTGCTCGGTGTGCCTTTCTGAGGTGTGTGTACACTTCTTCCGTGTCATAGGCCACTACAGAAACTCAGGCTTGTCTGAGGCAGGGAACACACTAGGCAGAAACGATAGCGTTGCAGAAGACACCGCGAAAACGCACATAATGCAAGTCAATGGGCCGCATAAAAAAAAGAAAAAACTTGCATTTTACTTGCATTCTGCAATGTGCGTTATTTAAAAATGCTGGTTTTGTTGCAAATTTTTCAAAATTGCACATAATGAAAGTCAATGGTGACACAGAGTCCTATAGATCAAATCGATCAATTAGCTGATTTGAAAGAAACGATCTCTGGTCGATTCTATAGAATCCATTGATGGCTGAAATTGACCAGTGTATGGGCCACTTATTGGTGCAATAATGCATTTAGATCGATTTCCAATAGATGGGGCAAATCTGCTTAGGATTTAATGCTGATGCTGTTTGAATAATAAATTAAGATAAATTGACAGTGTCAATTTAAATAAGTAGTTTTATATTACTAGATGAATGTTTCCTGGCTCCTTTCCAGGGTCAGAATCCCTTCACAGACGACCAGGATGAAGCCGCAGGAAGCAGCAGCAATGCCATGGAGACCACCACCGAAGAACTGGAGACAACCGCCACAGAAGATTCTGAGCAGCAGGGCCCGCAGGAATGCAGCACCTCTTCCGGGAATGCTGGGATGGAGACTGAGAGCCCAGAACTGGTTTTAGATAAACAGTCGGCTTCTGAGGATGCTGGTGAAGAGCTAAATGCAGTGAGTGGAATTGATGAGGATCCCCAATGAACATAAAGAGGTGAGAAGATGCAGTGAGTGTAACTGAGGAACCTACAAGCAGACAATAAAATCAGAGACTCTGAGAGCAGCCTGGTTCATTCACCGAAGTCCATACTGCTGTCCTCGAACATCTAGTGTAACACATGAAGGTGCCATTATTATAGCAGGCTAGTCTTTTTAGCCCATTCAGTCAGGGCCTGTTTCCACTACACGCAGATTGGATGCAGAAAGACTGACTCCAATGAATGCCTATGGGCCTGTTTCCACTAAACGCGATTTTTCTGATGCAGATTTTCCCATAGGCATTCATTGGAGGCAGTTTTTCTGCATCCAATCTGCGTGTACTGGAAACAGGCCCTCAAGGGTGCTGCAGTGGCCCTGTCGCAAATCGTGCACAAACGCCAGTGACACCCCCACGCATGATACTGGTCCCCTCTCTCTCTAGATTTCATTAAGTAGGATGTCCCTGTTTAAAAGGCATACTGTCTGCTTGAGTCCCAATCCGTATGGTAAACAGGAAGGCTTTCCAACTCTCCCCGCTCTCTTATAATGTCAAGGCCATTATCCAAAGAATAATAAGGTAGCTTCAGCTGATTATCTTTGGTTTTTTTTCGGGGGTTGGTTCTTGTGGAAGACATTTCATCATTTTTCATCTACATACAACTTGAAATTTCTCTCACCTTAAATGTTGGCGAATGTTTCTGGCAACGTTTTTAAAATGGTTTCTGTTCTGTTCAATAGAGTGGGGAGGGCAAGGAGGAGGCAGATTGGTGTGGGAAATTCAATAAAACCATACAGGTCGGTTATTAGTGGTTCAGTAGAGACCACCTGAAGAATGTTAGAGAACACCTGTACACGCTTTAGGATGTTGTTGTGGATAACAATAACGATGAACACTTATGATCGTACTTGTTGGTACGTAGCTTTACAGAGCAAGTTCTTAAGTTCTGAGTGAAGATGTCTAGACATATGGTCTAGCTGGATGATGCTCATGATTGTCAGCTAGCTAGACTGTTGGCTGAAGAAAATGGCTTACCTGTGTTTATACCTGCCTAGCTATTTCCTTCTCCCTTGGAACTGAAGATGTTTCTCTTTAATTGTAATGGAGCATATTGAAATTGCCTTATTCGTCTTTGGATACACCTGACATAAATTGGAACCTTCACAGAAAATCTGTACCATTGTGGTTATGTTTACAATGCTTGGCATGTTGAAGTATCACCATTCATATGTATTGGTGCTTGTAGGCAACCATAGCACATGTGTGGTTGCACTTGAGCAAGGTTAGGCTTATAGATATCACTCAGAACCTACTGAAAATACGATTCACCGGAATGTGTGGAGCAGGGGAGAAGTTTGTGTGACTATATGGATTGGGCAGGTGAAAACGCAAACCATAAAGCTAACCATTGGTATAAGTTAATTACCATAGGTGAGATCTTATAGTTTGTTGCAGAAACCAGCAGCAAGACATTCCAGGGCAAATGGCGCTGTGGCTCTTCCCCCTACTTTATGAGCCAGTGCTGGAAGAGTCTGGGAGGAACTGGAGCAAATAAGTATACTCAGCTGAATGTGCAAATGTGTCTTGTTTACAGAGCCAACAGACCTCCAGGAGTATGATGGGGATTGCGCTTACATGTCCTGCTGCTCTGTGGCCACTCTGACTTTTTACAGTGTTCAGACACCAGCTGATCACTTTATATTATTCTTCTGTTAGGCTTTAAATGGTCCCGAAGGGAGAGGGATATAGAGGCCACCACCATATGTACGGTATTTCTTTTTAAGCAATGCAGATTGGCTGTCTTAATAATCCTCTGTCTCCAATACCTTAAAGCTGTGTTCCCCAACCCTGTCCTCAAGGCCTACAGTGCATGTTTTGTGGACATCTGCAGAGGTAATCAGCTCTTCTGAGACACTAATTACCTCACCTCGGCGTGTTTGTGGTTTTCTGCATAACATGTACTGTTGGTGGGCCTTAAAGGGGCACTATGGCGAAAAAATTTAAAATATGTGCAAACCTATACAAATAAGAAGTGTGTTTTTTTTCCAGAGTAAAATGAGCCATCAATTACTTTTCTCCTATGTTGCTGTCACTTACAGTATGTATTAGAAATCTGACAGAAGCGACAGGTTTTGGAGTAGTCCATCTCTTCATAGGGGACTCTCAGGGATTTATTTATTTTCAAAAGCACTTAGTGAATGGCAGTTGCTCTCTCCAACTGCTAAAAATCTGTGTAGCGAGCAGGGAAGCTGGCCAGCATCATTGTTTACATCATTTTTAGGAAATATCTTTATAAAGAATAAAAGCCTTGCTGAAAATCCCCTATGAAGAGATGGACTAGTCCAAAACCTGTCACTTCTATCAGATTTCTACTACCTACTGTAAGTGACAGCAACATAGGAGAAAAGTAATTTAAAGCTCATTTTACTCTGGAAAAAAAAACATACTTCTTAATTGTATATGTTTGCACATATTTAAAATTTTACAATTATTCGCCATAGTGCCCCTTTAAAGATAGGGTTGGGGAACTGTGCCTTAAAGGACAACTGAAGTAAGAGGGATATGGAGGCTGCCATATTTAGTCCCTTTCAAGCAATACCCATTTCCTGGCAGCCCTGCTGATCCTCTGCCTCTAATAAGTTGTCATAGGCACTGAACAAGCATGCAGCAGATCAGATGTTTCTGACATCATTTTCAGATCTTACAAGATTAGTTGTATGCTTGTTTCTGGTGTGAGATTTAGACACTACTGCAGCCAGATAGACCAGCAGGGCTGCCAGGCAACTGTTATTGTTTAAAGCAGGAGGATTATCGATACTATGCCAGGAAAAAAAAATGCATATATAAGTAGATAATTGATCTACTTACATAACACATGCATTGTACTGTCCAGGTTTTGATTTCAGTGAATTTTACATAGTAAATGAAAAGAATTCTGTTCCTGGTGGGAACCATGTCTTTTTCCCACAGTCTGAGGCTAAATCCTGATGTCATTTCTTCCCTTAACTTTTTTTTCTTTTCTCCTCCAATCGCTGAATCACCTCAGCCTTGCTTGTAAACACAAGTGAGAAGAGGATCATGTTTCAATTAGGCAGCTAGGCAGGGAAATAAAGGGAAGAGGAGGAATATATTATAGATAAAAAAGAACCCCCAGAATGCAACGGAATGGCAATGGCTATTAAAGGGCCAGTGCTCCTTAGGTATGTGATAACTCCAAACGGTAAGGACTGGTTCACACTTGGCGTTTGGAGCGCCGCTAGCCCGCAATCGTGCTTGGCTCTGCAATTGTGATTTTAACTAAAATCTTGCGATTCTGCTGCGATTTGCGCTTGTGATTCCTGTTCAATAGAACGAGAATTACAGAGCAATCGCCCCCGAAACGCGTTTGCGATTAATCGAAATCGCAACCGCTGCAGTGTGAATGTATCCTTAGGGAAACATTGTTGCAGCGCTTTGCTGATCGGCGGCAATCAGCAAAGCGCTAAAGAATCGTCCCAGTGTGAACCAACCTTAACAGCAGACAAAGTTTTGAATGCAGGATTAGCATCTTTATCACTTAATCTACTCAGATCAGTTGCTGTTGAAATTTTATTTTTATGGTGACAATCCCGCTTTAAAAGGATATAAATATCGCAGCCTCTATATTCTTCTCATTTCCGTTGTCCTTTAACCCACAGAACCAGTATACAGGTGTTTTGACAAAAGTCTGACAACACTAACTTGTGAGGTCAAAGATGCCTGGCTCAGTTCTGTGACTTTGATGCCACTGAAGACAGAAAGATCAGTAGGACAGCCAGGCAACTGGCATTCTTTAAAAGAAAACAAATATGGTAGTGTCAATATCCCATTATCCGTCTAAAGAAAGGGTCACTTTAACATCGATACACTTTTAGTGAGAAATACTTAGCGAGGGTGAGCCGAAAGGAAATAACTTGATTTTTACGAAATTGTGTCTGAGAGTTGGAGTCTTTAGCAAAAAGTTATGAAAACAAGTGCATAGAAAGCTGGAGTTAGAGTAGTGCAGAATACTTGTTTTAACTTAACGGTTCGTTGGTTGTTGTAGGAACCTGCTCAGTTTCTCCTCACTTGTCTATTCAGTCCGGTGCTATTATGTGACATTGTCATTGACAATGAAGATGGGATAGATGAGCAGCCACTTACAGTGTAACAGCTGAGCAGTTAGTCAGCTATGCACTCACCATGTGTTTGGGTTCAGTGTGTGTAAGGGGGGGGGGGGAGCATTTTGGCTTTGAATAGACTTCTGCAATAGTGGAAATAGCCCCACAATGGTACACTGTAAGGCCCCGCTTCCACATGTGCTGGAATTTGTCAGTACGCATCTGACTCCCTCTAGCCAAACCATGCACGGCTATGGGGATTCATATGTGTCTTCCAAAAGCTGCAAGCATTACGTTGTGTTGCATTATGAATTCGGAAGCAGCCTCTTGACTTCAGTAGGCTGTGATTCCCCTTCCGATCTGTGTGCGGGGAAACTGTTTTAATCGCCTCCCGTGGAAACAAGACTTAACACTTTTACAATGCACCCTTTTTAGCGGCACCTGCAAGTTCTTACATATGTTTTGTCTAACATCCCATCAACACAATGTTCTTCCTTTCCAGAGAAAAGCAAAGTCCTCAGTTTTCCAAACCGATGCTGGAAAAAATCTTTTTGTAACGTTCTGGTTAGAACTGGTAATTTTTCAGTTTTTCTCGTTATCCGTATTTGTCTCTTCAATAAAAGGAACAGAACCTGTGAGACTCTTCTTTCAACCAAGTCACTGTATTCAGTAGATGATTATAATGCTTTCAGGTCTACAACAGCTCTGTGTATTTATGCTTTATCTGTTCAGCATGGTGGGTCGGCCAGACTGGCAGTATATAGACTGGCAGTCTTGTAGGTAGATGGCTGATTACTGTACTTGATGGAAAGCTCTGCTTATCTTTTCCATATAGAGAGCTAAGCTGAAAGTGATAACTTCTGTTCCCTTCCTGTTTGGGTGTGTAAATGCTACAAGAGAAAAAGCATCATTCCAGGGTCTGTCCCCTTTGTTGCACATACAGCAGGTATCAGCAAATGAGAAGTTCAGCCGCCCATGGAAAAAGAGACCTAAGACAACTAACGTGCGTACTTATTTATGTAAGGCTGCGGATGTAATACATATTTCAGACCTAGCCCTGTACATTTGAGATTTAGGAATAATTCTATTTCAAACGCTTTATTTAAAGCCTCTTTGGATCTCCAGAAAACAATATAACCTAACACTTTGTTAGAATTGCAGGTAAGCTTCATACCGATAATCACTGAATAATAGCATTTAAGGTGCAACATTCCAGATCTGTCTTCCTCATTCAAAAAAACATTGACCCTTAGACCCCCAAACATTTTAAGAAAAATAGTTGTGCAAAGCAAAAAGGTGAAGAAAAGAAAAAGCTAAAATTAAACCACAAATCCACAGCAACCACCCACCTCAACTCTGTACAAATTATCTGCCACAACTACCAAATTTTAGTTGTTTTTTTTTTTCAACACAGTCTTCCAAAATGCTAGCCATTCATTCTTGATCAATGAAAGAAAGTTCAGTAAAGTTCTTTGGTATTTGGTGAGAGTGTCCACCTTGAAGTGCAATAGTGCTGACCATGGGTCTCTGGGGACTGTTTTGTCAGACAATAAGTGGAGATTTAGGAATAATTCTACAGGGATTAGTATACTAAGTAAGGGAATAAGTAAAGAGCATCATTCCATTTTATTTCTACAAATTGTTTTTGCATGTCGGATTTCAGTTCATGGTGCATTTTTACCACTAATTTTAGTAATTTAACCACTTTACCCCCAGCTGTACGTATTTCTCCGTCCCTTTTTCCACCCTGTTACCACCAAGGGACGGAGAAATCCGTACCGGATGCCGCTCCTGCCCGTGTCCGCGCGCGCTCGTGCACGCCGCCGCCCGCTCGGAGATCAATGAACGGGAAAAACCTTTCCCGTTCGTTGATCTAAGCCCCCCGCAATTATCAGCTGCTTCTACGAGAAGCAGCGCGATCATTGTGGAAAAAAAAAAAAAAGTTGCCCAGCCTCCCTGAACTTCCTGCAAGCGTACTTCCTGTACGCTTGCAGGTCACATAAACAAAAACTCACTGTGGCCATCTTGTGGCCAAATAGTAAAACTACACCCTGAAGCATTTTCATATACAAATACATTAGTTAAACATTAAAAATTAACTCATTACCTCCCACACTCCCCAATTTTTTTTAATTTTTTTTTGTAATTAAAAAAAAAATACAATTAAAAAAAATACATAAATAGTTACCTTAAGGACTGAACTTTTTAAATATTTATGTCAAGAGGGTATAACACTGTTACTTTATAAACTATGGGCTTGTAATTAGGGATGGATGCAAAACTGAAAAAAATGCACCTTTATTTCCAAATAAAATATTGGTGCCAAACATTATAATAGGGACATAATTTAAACGGTTTTATAACCGGGACAAATTGGCAAATTTCATGGGTTTTAATTACAGTTGCATGCATTATTTAAAAACTGGTCGAAAACTGAATGTTCCCACATTTTTTCCTATTTTCCCATTAAAACACATTTAGAATAAAATAATTCTTGGCATAATGTCCCACCTAAAGAAAGCCTAATTGGTGGCGAAAAAAACAAGATATAGTTCATTTCATTGTGATAAGTAATGATAAAGTTATAGATGAATGGAAGGAGCGCTGAAAGGTGAAAATTGCTCTGGTGCTCAAGGGGTAAAACCCCTCAGTGGTGAAGTGGTTAAAGTTTACCTGAACTCAGAAATATTAAAGCTCTGAGTTTGTTTTCTTTACAAAGAAGATAATAAACACATAAAATTAGCAGTTTAAAGCACACCTGTAATCAGGGCTGGGCCGAGGCATAGGCTGGAGAGGCTCCAGCCTCAGGGCGCAGTGTAGGAGGGGGCGCACAATTAATTCAGCTGTCATTCCTAATTGTGTATGAAGCAGAAAGAAATAAGAAAAAGGGATACATAGCAGTGACTGCAAGCCAGATAACTAGATATTAAGGTGTTGGGGAGGTTGTGGGCCCTGTGGCCCTCTTAGCCTAATAGCAATCAGTGTGTGACGGCTGAGGGGGGAGGGATGGAGGGGCGCACTTTGGTGTCTCAGCCTTGGGTGCTGGAGGACCTTGTCCCTGCTCTGCCTGTAATCATTGCGAAAAAATAAAATTACCTCCCAGAGGCTTCTCAGATCTTTCAAGACCCCTCCAATGCTGGCTGGGACTTTCTTCATCACTGTGGCCACACTCTCCTCTGTGTACAAGTTTGGCCTCACTGTGCAGGTATTAGTGGGTTTGAGCCTGCGCAGTAGCATAGAGCCACTTGTGCATCATAGGAGGGACATGGGCCTTACAGTAGAGTCAACCTGCATCTAAATGAGGAGGGTGTAGCTCTGCTGGGGGACTACAAGGTTTGGAGATTTTAAACTGGGACCTAGAAAGGGTATTGGGCAAATCCGGTGCATACGGGCTTGTGGACAATTTGGGCGCCACCATAGATTTGATTGAAAATATTGGCAAGCCGGCGCCAAAAGAGAAAATTGGGCGCCAGGTGACGCACGATAATCTTTTTTTTTTTTTTTTTTGCATGGTTTTCTCTCTGTTTTTAAGTCCGGTGACAAATGCAAAATAGGGGCACCAGACAGTGCCGGTAATAAATGTTTTTTTACACCACCAGGGGAGGTCTTAGGGTTAGGCATTGGTAGTGGAGGGTTTTGTATGAGAGTAGGAGTAAGTTTAGCTATAGTAAAATATCGGTAGCAGCTACGGATATCTAACTAGTGAAGATTGACACTTTAGTATCAGTAAATTTACCAATACAGTATTCTACTATTGGCACTGTTCCTGCGCCCGATTTTTCCATGGCGCTTACAATTCACGCAGACCCTGGAAAGGTATAGAAAGAATGAAGACAAGACAGTAGATGGATAATGGGGGTCTGGGGTTATAAGGAGAGGGGAATGGGGCTAGCACTAAGGCAGGGTTCAAACTCAAAATGACTATAAAAAATAAAATTCACATGCGAAGATGTTTGCCACACATCCAATGACAATCACTAGAGATTCGCACTTCTAAAATTAGCATTTTCGCATTCATGAAAAAATACATATAACAATTTTACACATTGCTTGAGAATTCTCACTGGCTTATTAGCCGTTCTGGGCAAAAAAAGCACGTGGAAATTCACATACAAACACAAATTTTAATGTAGAAGATGCATGCAAAATAAAAAATGCTCAGTTTTTCATAAGTGTGGAACCTTGCCTGATGTGACGCTGTGGAGTTTGTATGGCTACATTTTATGCTGGAAATGAGGGTTGTCATTTGCTTATTTGGTGTATGTTATAAGCCACAACACATAAATGAAATGGAAGAAGTACAATTACTGCAGCAGAATGAAAAAGCTGCAAAAAAAATGGGGACATGGTTATGGGTGACTTCAATTACCCAGACACTAACTGGAATCTAGAAGCTGCTCACCCTAACAAAAGTAAGTGATATTAACCAGACTATGTATGAACTATGATGGCCGTATAGCCTGCTTATGTCTTTTTGTAAATAATTTGCTTTAAACCTTACCCGAGAGGCAAAGATAACCGTTTAGCGTTTGAAGGAAGTTTCAGATGCTACCGTTGTAATACAAGAAAAGCGATTTTTCAGAAATTAAGATGGCAAAATTGATAAAGTAAAAAGTTTTACTTGCATTTACATAATTACATCTACACAGTTAACTAATAGTAACATAGTTACTATTGGAAAAAGACATAAGTCCATCACGTTCAACCCGGAAAGTTGATCCAGGGGAAAGCGAAAAACCTTTACAAGGCTCAAGCTTGGAACCAACTACAAAACACTATCGCTAATCACAATCGCTAGTGTTTTGTAAGCGATTTTGGGAGCGTTTTGCCAGCGATTGTTTAGCGATTAGTGTTTTTAATTCTGATTGGTCCTTTTAATTAATCTTAACTTATTTATAGTGTGCAGCAATGTAAAAATGCTAGCAAAATCGCTCTGTGTATGTTTTGATGAGCGATTACGCCAGCATTTATACAGTATACATTACATTGCAGAAAAGCTATTCGCTACACGCTAAAAATGCTACATGTCCTGCGATTTTGGTAATCGCAATCGCTCCAGTGGAATTTGGCCCATCCATTAACATTAGCTAAGTGTTTAGGGAAATCGCTAGTGGTTTGAATTGCTCCCTAAACACTCACAAATTCGCTCTTGTGGGTTCCAGCCCTTCGGCCAGTTAGCCTTAAAGGGATACTTAAGTCAAAAATAAAAAATGATTTTTACTCACCTGGGGCATCCCTCAGCCCCCTGAAGCTGTATGGTGCCCTCGCAGCCCCGCTCCGATCCCCCTGTCCCTGCCGGCGGCTACTTCCGGGTTCGGCGACAGCCGTTGACAGGCTGGGAACGCGAGTAATTCTCCACGTTCCCAGCCACTATATCACCCTCTATGCTGCTATTACGTACAACATATACGCTTTAGCAGCATAGAGGGTGATATAGCGGCTGGGAACGCGGAGAATCACTCGCCTTCCCAGCCTGTCGGCGGCTGTCGCTGAACCCGGAAGGAGCCGCCGGTGGGGACAGGAGGATCGGAGCGAGGCTGCGAGGGCACCATACAGCTTCAGGGGGCTGAGGGATGCCCCAGGTGAGTAAAAATCATTTTTTATTTTTGACATAAGTATCCCTTTAAAAGGGAAACATTCCTTCTTGAGTCTAAATGGCCGTCAGATAAATTGCTGGATCAACTCTCCTGGGAATTACCTAACAATTATTTCTGTGGATGCCCTTCACTGCAAGGAGAGTATTCAAGCTCTCTTTAAAGCTAATGGGTACTGCTATCAAAATAAAAAAGTCAGATAATCACCTAAGGAGAGGGACGGCTCAGTCCTAACGAGCCTTCCCTCTCCTCTCCCGGTGCCTTCGGGACTGCGCTGGCTCCCCCGTTCGCGTCCGCCGCCGCAGGGACTTTGGAGGTCTTTAGGAGCACTCGGGCTTCCGAAGACGGGCCGCTCCATAGTACGCACGCGCGATTGTGTCATAGAGGACGCTCGCGCATGCGTAGTATGGAGCGGCCCGTCTTCGGGAGCCCGAGTGCTCCCGAAGGCTTCCGAAACATCCCTTCGGCAGCAGAAGTGGCAGTATTTGACCGAACTGGTCGAATACTGCTACGGGGGATCCTGCGCAGGACCGGGCATCGGGAGAGGAGAGGGAAGGCTCATTAGGACCGAGCCTTCCCTCTCCTTAGGTGAGTATCTGACTTTTTTATTTTGATAGCGGTAAACATTCACTTTAAATGCAGATAGTTTGACATAACTACCTCCTGAGGTAAGATATTCCAGACTGTAACCACTGTCGCTGTGAAGTATCCCTTTCTAAATGGCAAAACCTTTATTTATTTATTTTTTGCTCCATATGCAGATCATGTTCCCTTGTCTGTTGTACAACCATAGGGATCAAAAAAACATCTGCAAGCTTTTGTATTGCCCTCAGATGTATTTATACATGTTGATCAGGTCACCCCTCGGTCTCCTGATTTCCAAGCTAAATATGCCCAGTTTCTCCAACCTTTCTTGGTAAGTGAGATCTTCCATCCATCTGATTAATTTAGTACCTGACGTTACCCGTTCTAGAAGCTCAAGGTCTTTTCTAATGTGTGGTGCCCAAAACTGTATCCCACACTCCAGTTGCGGCCTCATAAGTGATTTATACAGAGGGAGTAAGTATACTAACATCTCGAGATATTATTTCCCGTTTTATGCATCCCAGAATTTCATTTGCTTTAGCTGCTGCTGCTTGGCATTGTATATGATTACTTAACTTTTATCAACCAGTATTCCTAAGTCCTTCTCCAAGTCTGATGTTCCCAGCTGTATGCCATTTATTTTATATGGTCCTCTACCTATATACTATTGGTATGTCCAAGGTGCATAACTTAACATTTATCAACATTACATTTCATCTGCAATGTGCCTGCCCATATGGCCATGTTGTCAAGATCCTGTTGTAAAGTCATTGATAATTCTGCATAATTTTATATCCTTTGCAAAGATGGTTACATTACTCTGTATTCTGGCTACAAAATCATTAAAGGAAAACTTAAGTCAAAGGTAAAAAATGAGATTTACTCACCTGGGGCTTCCCTCAGCCCCCAGCAGCCGATCGGTGCCCTCGCAGCCCCGCTCTGACGCTCCAGGACCCGCCGGCGAGCACTTCCGGTTTGGCCGTCACCGGCCGACAGGCATGGGAACGCGAGTGATTGTTCGCGTTCCCAGCCTGTATATCGCCCCCTATGCTGCTATTGCGGCCAGGAGGTCGCAATAGCAGCATAGGGGGCGATATACAGGCTGGGAACGCGAAGTATCACTCGCGATCCCATGCCTGTCGGCCGTTGACGGCCAAACCGGAAGTGCTCGCCGGCGGGTCCTGGAGCGTCAGAGCGGGGCTGCGAGGGCACCGATCGGCTGCTGGGGGCTGAGGGAAGCCCCAGGTGAGTAAATCTCATTTTTTACCTTTGACTTAAGTTTTCCTTTAACCTCACTGGCGTTCAATTTCTGCAGGATTTCTGTGCAAAAAGTGGTTCATTTCATGTTCGTGAAACTTATTAAAATCCGTCAAGCAAGGGTCTAGTATCAATATTGAGTATAAGTTTAAAATACAAAATCATGTCAAAAAAATTATATTAGAATTTCTAAAATAAACTTGTCACAAATAGAAAAAACGTCCCTCAAACATGGATGAAGAAATAAATCTACAAATGCAAAAATAAATACTGTCCAGTGTTTACCTAAAACCTCTCCTTTTTGTGGCACAACAACTAAGCACCAGTTCACACGCTCACTTGCACGTCATTTACCACCGTTTTATGCAAACGCAGCATTTTGATCACAATTTTTTCCACTGTCATGAAGCAGCAGAGTGTGGTCGTTCTGGGGTCCATTAGCACCGCACTCCTGTGTCCCCCTGCGGGATGAAAAATAATTGCTGGGAATCGCTGCTAAAAGTTGACATGCTTTTCTGCACGCTTGCAGAAAAGCATTTGGATGAGACGTGGAGCAGGTGGTTCAGATATCTGTCTGAACCAACCTTAAAGAGACTCCGTAACAAAAATTGCATCCTGTTTTTTATCATCCTACAAGTTCCAAAAGCTATTCTAATGTGTTCTGGCTTACTGCAGCACTTTCTACTATCACAGTCTCTGTAATAAATCAATGTATCTTTCCCTTGTCAGACTTGTCGGCCTGTGTCTGGAAGGCTGCCAAGTTCTTCAGTGTTGTGGTTCTGCTATGAACTCCCCCTTCCAGGCCCCTCTATGCACACTGCCTGTGTGTTATTTAGGATTAGAGCAGCTTCTCTCTTATCTTTTACAAGCTGGATAAATCCTCCTCTGAGCTGGCTGGGCTTTCACATACTGAAGAATTACAGACAAGGGCAAAGCTGTTTGCAGGAAGAAACAAGCAGCCTGAAACTTCAGTGCATGAGAACAGGGGGAAAGAAACACACAAATGATCTCTTGAGATTCAAAAGGAAGGCTGTATACAGCCTGCTTGTATATGGATGTATTTTCTATGTGTGGACATACTGTACATCAACCTACTTCCTGTTTTGGAGGCCATTTTGTTTGTTTATAAACAAACTTTAAAACTGTTTTTAACCACTGTTAATGCGGCGGGGAGCGGCGAAATTGTGACAGAGGGGAATAGGAGATGTCCCCTAACGCACTGGTATGTTTACTTTTGTGTGATTTTTAACAATACAGATTCTCTTTAAGGCTACATTCACAGTGCCAACGCGCGTTGCGTTGCTATAAAACGCAGCTGTATTTAAAAATCATCTTACTAATGTACAGAACCAAAATTAGAAAAAAGTTGTCTGTCCAAATATTTCTGGACTTAACTGTTTATGTAATACGATGTTCTGATAAAAAAAAAAGTCAGTTAAATATATCATATAAGAGACCCACACACAGTGATATTTGAGAAGTGAAATGAAGTTTATTGGATTTACAGAAAGTGTGCAATAATTGTTTAAACAAAACTAGGCAGGTGCATAAATTTGAGCAGCACAAAAAAATAAATGAATTCAATATTTAGTAGATTCTCCTTTTGCAGAAATTACAGCCTCTAATCACTTCCTGTAGGTTCCAAAGAGAGTCGATTCTAGTTGAAGGTATTTTGGACCATTACTCTTTACAAAACATTTCTAGTTCATTCAGGTTTGATGGCTTCCGAGCATGGAATTTAACTCACATCACAGATTTTCAATTCTATTCAGGGCTGGGGACTGAGATGACCATTCCAGAATGTTGTACTTGTTCCTCTGCATAAATGCCTTAGTGGATTTTGAGCAGTGTTTAGCGTCCGTTGTCTTGTTCAAACATCCATCCCCAGCGCAGCTTCAGCTTTGTCACTGATTCCTGGACATTGGTCTCCAGAATGTGCTGATACTGAGTGGAATCCATGTGTCCTTCAACTTTGACAAGATTCCCAGTCCCTGCACTGGCCCCACAGCATGATGGAACCACCACCATATTTTACTGTAGGTAGTAGATGTTTTTCTTGGAATGCTGTGTTGTTTTTCCTCCATGCATAACGCCCCTAGTTATGCCCAAATAACTCAATTTTAATTTCATCAGGCCACAGCACCTTGGTCCAAAATGAAGCTGGCTTGTCCAAATGTGCTTTAGCATACCTCAAGCAGCTCTGTTTGTGCTGTGGGCGGAGAAAAGGCTTCCTCTGCATCACTCTTGCATACAGCATCTCCTTGTGTAAAGTGTGCCGAATGGTTAAACGATGCACAGTGACTCCATCTGCAGCAGGATGATGTTGTAGGTCTGTGGGTTGACTCTGACTATTCTCACAATTTATCGCTTCAGTCTAACCAAGATTTTTCTTGGTCTGCCACTTTGAGCCTTAATTTGAACGGAGCCTGTGGTCTTCCATTTCATCAATATGTTCCTAACTGGAAATAGACAGCTGAAATCTCTGAGACCGCTTTCTGTATCCTTCCCCTAAACCATGATGGTGAACAATCTTTATCTTCAGGTCATTTAAGAGTTGTTTTGAGACTCCCATGTTGCTACTCTTCAGAGAAAATTAAGAGGAGGGAAACTTACTCACCTGCCTCATTTTATTTAAACAATTATTGCGCACTTTCTGCAAATCCAATAAACTTTATTTCACTTCTCAAATATCACTGTGTGTGTCTCCTATATGATGTATTTAACTGCATTTTTTTATCGTAACAACCAGCGATTTATACAGGAAAATCGTGATGATTAACAAGGTTGCCCAAACTGTCGCATCCCACTGTATATAACCTTGGCGCTTCAGGGAGAAGTATGAATGTCTAATATAAACAAAATGTTGTCGTTTGTGTAACAGTAATCTTATGTAAGTTTGATGGTCTGGCCTTCCATACACTGAAAAGTCATAGAGCAATATTTAAAAAAATGTATCCCAACTTCACAGTTTACACTGAAATTTTGCATAGCACACTTATAATGAACTGAAACTTATGCATATGGCAGCTTTCCCTGCATAAAGAAACAACGAGAATTCTAGTTTTAGCTTAGGTACTTTTTTTTTTTTTAACTGCGACTTCAGAGTCCCTTAATCTGACTCTGGCATGTCACGTCTGCTAGCAAGTTAGACAGCTGTGTGCAGATAGTAAGTAACCATGTATAAAATTTAGTGCGCACAGGCTTTGGGCCGGTGCACACCTAAAAGCGCTAGTGTAATCGCAATCGCTCAGCGCTTTTATAAGTGGTTTTTCAAAGGTGATTCTAGGCATGTGCCTAGCGATTTTTGGAGTGTTTTTATGTAGTTTTTTTTTAAGTACAGTACAACTGCTAGTGTACTTGTTTTGTTACAAAAACGCTTGAAAAATCAATCTAGTGTTTTTCAGAGCTATTTTCCACTTTCCTATACTTAACATTGAGGTGGAACGGCCTCAGAAGTGCGGGTATCAAATTCACCAGAAAGCGGTTTGTGGGTGCGGGTCTAAAAATTGGACCCGCGCAGGCCTCTACCCCACTGGACTCTGCTACCCATTTCATTCACCACTCCTTTGATGCTACCAATTACACAAGAATCCAGTTCAAACGCCTAACCGTATCATAAAAAGCTCTCCATAAGCTGTCCCCTCCATATATTTACTCTTTAATCTCCAGATACCCTCCCACCAGTAACCTTTGCAACACCCATGGACCCATGAAATTCTCTCTTATCTAGGATTTCTCATGAGTATCACCTTTTCTGTGGATTTCTCTCCTACAGTTTCCCCAAAAATACCTCTTCAGACTAACGAATTTGTCAAAGTCAAGATACTGAAGCTCACCGCCTCATCTGCTAACCCGGTCATTCTCTCATCTAGTGTTTCCCCACTACCCTCTAGATTGTAAGCTTGCAAGGGCAGGCCCCACCTCCTAGTGTTTTCTGTTTCAGCTGTACTTTATTAAATGTACATGTAGCAGTATTGGTGATGTTTTAAACCACACATGAACTATGAATGTATTTTGTGCTTGTGTTGTTGGATGTGCTATTTGTACAGTGTGTTGAAACACTTATGTATGCTCCCTGCAATTTTTTGTTTTGTACTCTGTACAGTGCTACAGAAGATGTTGGTGCTAGATAAATAAAAAACTAATAATGATTAAAAAGGTCTGTCCCCCATAGCTTCCCCTTTCTCAAATATGTGCAAGGCCTGCTTTCTAAACAAAGTGACTTCTCTGCCCTCATGATGGTGCAGAGGGCAAGCTATAATACTAGAACACCCTGGCAGACTGCTCTGACTTGAAACGCCCAGGAATGTGCAACCCAACACCAAGGTCAGACAAGAGAGGTGGAGGCTTAGGGGCACAGTTAAAGGACACCCGAGGCGGAAATAAACGATTGTATCTATCTTCCTTTCCCTAAAAATGACTTTTTAAGATATTCCCCAATTTTATGTTTGAATCTACTTTTTAAGTTTTAACTGTTTTATTGTTTTTGCTCAATGACACATTCATTGAAGTATGCCAGAGCTAAAATCTATGAACTATTGACCATTTTTTCTCTTTCCTACACTCAGAAGCCATTATCTGCTAGGAAAGTGTTTTATAGTTGGAATTTCTTATCAGTGAGGGTCACACTGTAGTCACTTCCTGTCTGAGTCAGCCACTTACATACCTGATATTTAACTCTTTCAGGCAGAGAAAGAAAAAAAGGAACACAGCATAGTTATTGGTGTGCTAGGCACTGTACATACCCATGTCTATCTAATCATGTCACCTCTGGTATCCTTTAAAACCTGGTTCACACAGGTGATTGCAGAGCATTTTAGTTACTGCTTCATAACCACCTTTGATCACCCTGCTGAAAGTGAACCTGAACCGAGTAAAATTATTTAAAATAAACATATGATGTACCTGCAAATGAATATTACATACATACCTCGCCGCCAGTTCCTCTCAGAAGCTCACTGGTTTCTTCCAACAATGATTCCTTCCAGTTCTGACTAGATCTAGTCAGACTTGTCTCTCTGGAAATTAAAAGCCTCAGGGTCCTTTTTCTCTATATCATTTGCTGTCAGTTATAACTGAAAGGACAACTGATGTGCAAGGTAATTTCTATGTTTCCCTATGGCTTAAGTCAGTGGTAGGGAACCTATGGCTCGGGAGCCATATGTGGCTCTTTTGATGGCTACATCTGGCTCATATACAAATCAGTAGGGGTTGATTCACTAAGCTACACTGCTGAAGCAGCGCAGCTTAGTGTGGCAGCACAAATAAAATTTACTAATTAGGCACGCTACCGCTGTAGCATGCACTACTAACTTACTCACGCTACTCCAAAACTAATGGCCGCTCCAATTGTCTCACCCAGGATCCTGTCAGGTCCAGTTACTTTGTAGGACGAGATCCCCACACTTTGGCCCAATAGGCTGCCTATCAAAAGACAGGCAACCTATTGGGCCAATCAAAGTGCGGGGATCTTGTCCTACAAAGTGAATCAACCCTCAAGTCAGCTGGCTAATTGTACAAGCTGTTAGTCTGTATTTTTCCTCTTTGGCTCTTGGGGAAATTGCTGATGTTGCTGAAACCCAAGAGAAGCTGAAGACGTGTCTGACAATTCCGCTGCCCGGTGGATCAACTGTATACAGATCACCATGGCAACATGGCCCTCTGCTGCGCATGCACGCTGTCCCAGTTTGAAACATATTGTATGGCTCTCACAGAATTACATTTTAAAAATATGTGGCATTTATGGCTCTCTCAGCCAAAAAGGTTCCTGACACCTGGCTTAAGTGATATTGCTGGTTAACGGAGTGCTGACCTAGAAGCTGTTGCGGGGTCATCACCATTTTCAACTAAGCATTCCATTGATGACAGTGGACAAACAGGACACAGGAGAAGAGACAGAGATTGATGAGCAGATTACGCTGGAGGCAAGTATGATGTGTGTATGTTCATTTTGACTTTTATTTTTCAGTTCAGGTTCAGATGCAAAGGCATGGGCTAGGAGCCAGGAGTGTGCAGTAATGATTTAGGCCTCAATCCCACCATGCATATTGTGGTGCTCAATGAACATGAACATGGGCATGTTCACATCTTTGTGGATTTATCCCAATGTGCTAACTGTAGTGTGTTTCTGAATAACTTGTGCAAAAATGTGTATTACAATATAACTGACCAGGCTATGAAATAACACACACAGTGTGTGTTGTATTATGAACGCACTATAATGTTATATAATGCGGAGTGTGAACACAGCCTAAGGCCTTGGACCCACTACAGATGCTTTGCATCAGTCGTAAAGCGCCTGTAATTTGACGAATTGTAGGTATCTGTCTTACCCTCTAGACCATGAACCACACTACATGGCCTCTGCCTCAGCCTGGCCCTGAGTGCGGTTGATGGTCTAGTGGGTAAGCCAGATACCTACTACCATGTAGTGTGGTTCATGGTCTAGAGGGTAAGACAGATACCTACTACACACTTGAGTCCTGGGTTCAAATCCCAGCTATGGTATATAAGCATGCTTTTCAAAAAGTACAAATCCTGAATCGTGCTACTTTTACTATCAAATTGATCATAATGGTAGTATGCTTTATGCTAGGCCAGCTTTAGCATGTAGTGTGGTTCATGGTCTAGAGGGTAAGACAGATACCTACTACACACTGAGTCCTGGGTTCAAATCCCAGCTATGGTATATAAGCTGTTTTAAAAATCTGCAATTCCGTACTGAATGATATGATTGGATGGATGGATGGAAGGAAGAGAGAGAGATTGAGAGATTTTTCCGACGGAATTCCGTATACCGCGAAATTCCACGGAACTGGTCCGGAATTATATGGAAGTGAAATTTGGGATCGGCGGTATGCGGAATTACCGCGGAACGGAAAAATTGCAATTCCGAGCAGCCCTAGCTCCTACCCGGAGTTTGCCCAAATTAACCCATCGGTGCCACCATAGTTGCTATTTGTATTGTGGCCTATGGCAATACCCAATTTACCTGTCTTGGCTGCCTTGGTGTATCGCCACAAATAGGAAAATGGCTAAAGTGTAATGCTAGGTACACAGCATACAATTCTCTGGCAGATTTACCTGCCAGAACGATTATTTCCAACATGTCCAATCTGAATTTCAATAGATTTTTTTTATTTTCTAATCTTTATTTATCGTTTTTTCAATCAATTTTCGTTCAGATCGGACATGTTGGAAATAATCGATCTGGCAGGTAAATCTGCCAGAAAATTGTATGGTGTGTACCTAGCATAAGGCCTTTTATACAAGGGCAGATCTGTGACCAACCTTTCAGACAATCAATCCGTTTGAATGATTTCCTTATCAGACAGGAATATTAAATCAACAAACATTTGTGTCCTGCAAGTTATGGTGGTCTTTCTGCTCCTTCCAGTGTGATGTACACAACCAATAAATATTTATTACTATACATAGATGCTAAGAATTTCAACATCCATCCATATTTTAAGGAAAATACTACTACTGAACATTGCGAAGCAGCCCCTTAACTACTTTGGCACCGCAAGCTCACGGCAATTTGGTGGTTCCCTCTAGATTGTAAGCCTTCTGCAGGGTCCACCCCCTTGTGTCTCCTAACTGTTCATTCACCTCCATTACCGTACATCCATCCTATAGATTTGAGTGAACTTGATTTGCCTAATCTCCATGCTCCTGTCCAGTGACTGACTAAACATTACTTTGTACTCATACTGTTCTGTGTGATCTGGTTTGCATGTACTCCTGTATTATTGCTTTATGTCACCGCTAGAGAACCTGAGGCATGTTTGTCAAATCATATAAGGACACAGAGGCATGTTTTGTATACAGTGACCTGCCTCTGTGTCCTTCCATTGTGCTTCCAGCCCTCCCGGGTTCTGCTGTCCCCCGTTAAAAAAAGCTCCAGGCTAGTGATGCGCAGCGTGTCGCTAGCCTGCTATATCCCTAAGCCTGCTGCTCCCCCGCTTCCTGTATTACACGGCTCCCTGCCTGTGTCCCTTCCCTCCCCGCCTCCGTAAGCTTCTTCCAATCGGCTTACGGAGGCGGGGAGGGAATCGGCACAGGCGGGGGAGCCGTGTAATACAGGAGGCGGGGGAGCGGTGGTGAGTGACAGGCTGAGGTAAATAGCAGGCTAGCGACAATCCGCGTGTCTCTAGCCTGGAGCTTTTTTAATGGGGGACAGCAGTATAGATGGCCTGAACCTCCGATTTTCGGTTCGTGAACCCCGTTCACGAACTTCCGCGGAAGGTTCGGTTCGCGCAAACTTTTGCCAACCGCAATAGACTTCAATGGGGAGGCGA
Source organism: Hyperolius riggenbachi (assembly GCF_040937935.1). NCBI lineage: Eukaryota > Metazoa > Chordata > Amphibia > Anura > Hyperoliidae > Hyperolius > Hyperolius riggenbachi. Next base: position 91,057,329 of record NC_090648.1, read on the forward strand.
ACTTGGAAACTAGAAACACTTATGCTGGCCAGAAAAGTGATGGAAAAGATGTTTCAAGGGGTCTAACACCTGGACCCCCAGGTGGCGGAGTGGGATACATGGCAAAAGTCCCAGGGAAAAATCTGGATTTGACGCAAAGCAGCGTTTTAAGGGCAGAAATCACATTGAATGCTAAATTGCAGGCCTAAAGTGCTTTAAAACGCGTCTGGTTGTGTGGTGGAACGCGGAAAAGCCGCCGCATGTCCTGACAGCAAAGCGGCTGTTTGCATGCAGCAGCATGTGCTTGGTGTGGCTGGGTCTGTTAGTGCACCTAGGCAGATGGAGAGCTATGCTCGCGCGGGCCTGAATTCAGGACCTTTATACCTGCAGAGGAAGTGTCAGCTGATCAGGAAGGTCAGCTGATTCCTGCAGGACTCATGATTGGCTGAATGGTTCGGGCGGAGCAGCAGAGTCCAGCAACTATATATTCTGCTGCTTATTCAGTTGCTGGTTGTCTGGCGTTGCAAACACATACGTGGGAGCACTCAGACCTGTAGTCAGATCCTTAAAGGGGAACTGAAGAGAGAGGTATATGGAGGCTGTCATGTTTATTTCCTTTTAAGTAATACCAGTTGCCTGTCCGCCCTGCTGATCCTCTGCCTGTAATACTATTAGCCATAGCCCCTGAACAAGCATTCAGCAGATAAGGTGTTTCAGTGGCTCAGACTTTGAAGTCAGATGTGACAAGACTAGCTGCATGCTTGTTTCTGGTTTTATTCAAATACTACTGCAGAGAAATAGACTAGCAGGGCTGCCAGGCAACTGGTATTGCTTAAAAGGAAATAAACATGACAGCCTCCATATACCTCTCTCTTCAGTTCCCCTTTAAGTGTGCCGGGACCAGCTGGAGCTGTAATCCTACACTTAGCTAGATTCTGTTGATAGCTAAAGTACTAGTTTGATTGTGATTATCTGTTATGACTCTTTGCCTGCCTGACTATCCTCCTGAACTCTGATCTTGTACCATGCCATTCTGATACTCTGTTGCCGAACCCCGGCTCGTCCTTAGACTCTGCTTCTGCCTCCTGATCTTGTACCTCGATATTTCTGATACCCTGTTGCCGAACCCTGCCTGTACCTAGACTCCGCCTCTGCCTTCTGATTCTGTACTTTATCTGTCCGTGTGTTACACCCTGGATTATCCGACCTCGAGAACCGACCTTACTATTGGAGGCGGTTCCCCGTCCTGTTAGTGACACTACCTCCTGAGTGTTACTTTCAGACTTACCTTCCTACTGTCAGCCCGACTCCTCCCGCCTTGGAGAGTTCAGGCCTTCGGAAGGAAGCCGTGCAGTACTCCTCACTGCACTGAGGCCAGTCCTCTAAGTGTTACTGTTACACCAAACACTACACTCTACTCAGGTGAACAGAGGTTAGCTGGTATATCGGATTATCGGTGATACTGCAGATCACTTATAATCTGGTATACATCTGTATTCCCAGTGATACTGCAGATCACCGGTAATCAGATCCTCTCTGTGCTTCACCGTTCGTTACAAAAACATCTTGCATGTGTATACATCAATCAGGGAGTGAAATTAGTGTACTGCTTCACACTGACACACCAAACTCACTGTGTAACGCACCGCAAACAGCTGTTTGCGTAGTGACGGCTACGCTGGACTGGTGCACAACATGGCCAGAGTGCAGGCTGTGGCGGTGTTCAAGCCCATATGGTCGCTGGGCTGTGGTAGACAGTGACTGTCCAGCTGATCAAATTTGGTCTGACCACAATGAAGCAACAACCTTATCTTTGGTGTGCCCCCCCCTACGACACTCATATAGCAGCCTTAAAAATTCAGGAATCCGCCTGGAGTTGGTGGTGGTGGCGGAGAAGGCAAGTGGCCTGCAGGCAGAGATGCTATGTGTGGGGACTGACTTAGTCTTGGGGCAGGCAGTAGCCATCCGGGATCCATGCCTCATTCATTTTGATAAAGGTGAGGTACTGAACACTTTTGTGACTTAGGCGACTTCTCTTATCAGTGACAATGCCTCCAGCTGCACTGAAGGTCCTTTCTGACAGGACGCTTGCGGCAGGGCAAGAGAGAAGTTGGATGGCAAATTAGGACAGCTCTGGCCACAGGTCAAGCCTGCGCGTCCAAGGGTTCATCGTCGCTGCTCGCAGTGTCTACATCCACACTTAAGGCCAGGTAGTCGGCTACCTGCTGGTCCAGGCGTTGGTGGAGGGTGGGTCCCGAAGGGCTAGGCCAGGCGTTGGACTAAAGAATGTCCGACATCACCATGAGATCGCGGGAGCGTCCTGTCCTTGCCTGCATGGACATGGGAGGAGGATTACTGGCAGTGGTACCTTTATTGTGTTGTGCTGTCACATCACCCTTAAACGCATTGTAAAGCATAATTGCCAGCTTGTTCTGCATGTGCTGCATCCTTTCCGCCTTCAGGTGAGTTGCTAACAGGTCCGCCACTTTGTGCCTGTACCGAGGGTCTAGTAGCGTGGCCACCCAGTACAGGTCATTCCCCTTGAGTTTTTTTATACAGGGGTCCCTCAACAGGCTGGACAACATGAAAGAGGCCATCTGCACAAAGTCAGATCCAGACGTACTATCCATCTCCTCTTGCTCTTCCTGAGTGACGTTACGTAAGTCCTCTTCCTCCCCCCAGCCACGAACAATACCACGGGAACGTGGAGCAGCACAAGCCACCTGTGATGGCTGCTGCGGTTGTTCTTCTGCCGCTTCCTCTTCCACATAAACACCTTCCTCATCATCCGAGTCTGACGCCTCTTCTTCCCCACACGACTCCTCTTCTTCCTCCTCCTCCCCCCTCTGTGCTGCCGCAGGTGTTGAGGAAACATCTGGTTCAGATGAAAATTGCTCTCACGACTCTTCCCTCTTCCTGCCATAACTGTTCCTCTTCACGCTCCTTCACAGCTTGATCCACCACTCTACGCACGGCACGCTCCAGGAAGTAAGCGTAGGGGATCAAGTCGCTGATGGTGCCTTCAGCGCAACTCACCAGGTTGGTCACCTCCTCAAACGGCTGCATGATTTCGCATCAGTGTCCAGTTCGGTGGCCAGAACATCCCCATCTTCCCAGATTGTGTCCTTGTACTGTAATTGTACAGGTACTGGGTGACGGCTTTCTCCTGTTCTAGCAGGCGAGAGAACATGAGCAGGGTCGAATTCCAGCGAGTCGGGCTATCGCATATCAAGCATCTCACCGGCAAGTTGTTCCTCCGCTGAATGCCTGCAAAGCGTGCCATGGCCGTGTAAGACCGCCTGAAATGCCCACACAACTTCCAGGCCTGGCCGCCTGCTTTAGGACATCCTCTAAGCCTGGGTACTTTGACACAAATCTTTGAATGACCAGATTCAGCACATGTGCTATGCAGGGTACATGTGCCAGCTTTCCCAAATTCAAAGCGGAAAGGAGATTGCTGCCGTTGTCACACACCACGTTGCCGATCTCCAGCTGGTGTGGGGTCAGCCATTGCTCCACCTCTTTGTTAAGAGCAGCCAGGAGAGCTGGTCCAATGTGACTCTCTGCTTTGAGGCAAGACATGTCTAAAATGGCGTGACACCGTCGTACCTGGCATGCAGCGTAGGCTCTGGGGAGATGGGGCTGTGTAGCTGGAGAGGAGGAGATGGCAGAACCACTAGAGTTGAACTGCCACTCAGACAAGGAGGAGGAGGAGGATGACAGTGAAGAGGATGTAGCAAGAGGAGAAGGAGAGGAGGTGGCAGGAGGCCTGCCTGCAAGCCGTGGAGGTGTCACAAGTTGGTCCGCTGCGCAGCGACGTACTCCCTGCTTGCCATCTGTCACGGACGGTTGCGGGGCCGCAGGCGCGTCCTGTAACCGCCCGTGAAGAAAAAGCGATCGCACTCGATTCCCTGCATCGATTGCGCTTCAGATCGATAGAATCTGGGTTGAGTGTGTAGGGGCAGCTGCAGTCTGTTCTCAGCAGAGAGAGAGCACCAGCCTAAATGCTGGATGGCTCTTTTGATATGCTAATGAGCCTGAGCCTAATCTGCCCCGGAGAGTCCCTGGCTTCAAGCTGTGCTGATGGCCCATCCATCAGGTATAAGGTGACAAGCACCATGGCAGAAGCAATCTAGTTGGGGGGAAAACCAGACCCGCTGGCTCCCTCCCAGCAGGGGAGGTGACACCTAGCTGGCCGCCCCAAACTTCAAAGAGCCTTTGCCTGGGAATAACCTGGGTCTCATAGCATATCCATAACTTCCCAGATCTGTCATATTTCTGGGGTTCCTGAGATGGCAGCTTCGCCAAACGTGGGGGAAGTGTAGCATGAGCCCTGGTGCTGGTTCTGAGAAAGTTTCAGAACATTCTGAGGTAAGGACTGCCAGTTAGGCAGTTTGAAAGTGCCCTGATGATACCACAGGGGTCCCACCCCTCATGTCTGGTATCAGGGCGCTGGGTAAATCGAGACAGACCTGAAAATGTTAATAATCTGCCCTGACCTGTACGGTTCTGTGAGATAGAGCCCATATATGGGTAGATATGATTTCTAGTCCCCAGGACAAGGGGAGGGCTCATCTCATCTTCTAAGGGGGTGTGTGGCTCCCCGCCCTCACTCCCTCCTACTGAATCAGGGGCATAAGAATGGCAGAGGACCCAAACTCAGTGTCCTCCACCCTAAAAACATCTTGAACTCATCGGTGCCAGCTTGAGGATATGCTGGCATCCACCTGGTCTGAACTCTGAACTTTGATTGAAACCCAGAACTCTGTTTTTCCCACAAAACGGACATCTTTCCAGGAACTAAGTATTTTTCTCCCTTCTTTTATTTTTTATACTGGCTATTACTGTTTTAATAATTGTTGATTTTAATAATTGTCTGTATATATTAATTATTTATATTGTGTGAATAAACGACTTTCTCCAAGTCATTCACTGTCCGCTACCCTGCTTATCAGCACACACAGAACTGATCCCGGGTCTCTGAAGATACGCTACTGTTTGTTTGTTGTTGGCTAGACAGAATACCGTGTGTTTAACCGTTTTATTCGCAGGACTAGTCAGTCAGTTAGTGGGCTCCACGGTCCCATGGTAACCGCGGTGGTGGCAGTTTACTCTGAACCAGTGGGTGAAGTTGTAACCACCCGTGTCTCACAGGCTCCTTTCTGAGTTGTCTGCGGCTAATTCTTAACGGTTCCTGCGCATTGACTGCGACCAGAGTTCGCACGATCTGTGCGCTGGCACCGTTTAGAAGGCTAAGTGCGGTCAGCCACTAGGGCTCCTGTGACAGTGTGAGCCAGCGGTTGGGACCTGTGTTGTGCTGAAAGTATCTAAGATAGCGCTAGCGCTATCAAGAAACGAACTAATTCGTTGGTGTAGCTGGAAGGCAATATATTTTTTATAGATACAGAGAGACTGTGTAGCCAGTACCCCTCCCCAAAAGTTTTATTTTATTTGGCATGGAAATGTCCGGGAATTACCAGAACATGTGCCTGTCGGACCTGCAAAATCTTTGCCAAGCGAGAGGCATTGACGTCGGCTGCAGGAAACAACAGGACCTGATAGCAGACTTGTCCAGATGGGATACCCAGCAACTGCGGGAGCCGGGAGTGTCCGCTGAGGTGGATACCAGCCCATCTGACAATCGAGGGGAACCAGAGGCTGAAGATCCTAGGCGTACAGAGGTTGAGCATCCTGCGGGCCCTGTTGCAACAGTTACGCCAGAGACTGTCAGTATGGACCCCAATCCCAGAGTTTCTGAAAGTACTCGCCTGGAACCGGTCAGTACTGGACTGTCCATGGGTGCTGACCCGGTAATGCAGCAGGCATTACAAAAGCTGACGGAGACTGACCTGGACAAGTACCTGCAGTACATGCGTGAGGAGCGCCAATCTGCAGAACACACAGCTGCTGCTGCTGCTGCTGAACGCCACGCGGAGAGGGAGGCCGCAGAGGCGCGGGAGAGACGACAGCATGAGCTCAACATGGCAAAGGTTCAACAGGCCAGCCGGAGTTCACCGCCCAGCCTCCCTGCTGAAGGAGCTGCAGCACCCGTAAGTGCAAAATTTAAATTTGCTAATATTGAAAAAGACACAGACATTGACTTGTTTTTGCGGTCTTTTGAAAAAGCATGCCGTCAGTATCGTCTGTCCCAAGACCAGTGGGCCAGACATCTGACACCTTTGCTGCGCTACAAAGCGCTTGATGCCTTCGCAGAATTGACTGTGGAGAAGGATAATGATTATGCTGCTATAAAAGACGCTATCATTACTAAGTACCAGCTGACGCCAGAAGCCTATCGGAAAAAGTTCAGGGCCTGGCAGAAAAAGTCTTCTGATTCGTACCGAGATGTGGTCAGCAGCTTGCTCACCACACTCCGCCAGTGGACTCTAGGCCTCACCAAAGGGTCTTATGGAGTCCTGGAGGACTTGATAGTCCTCGAACAATTTCTGAACATTTGCCCTGCTGATGTACGACAATTTGTGTTGGAGCGCAAGCCTGCGTCAGCCACTGTCGCTGCAGACCTTGCTGAGACTTTTGCAACTACCCGGGTGGCTGATACCCGCAGAACTGTCCCATCCAGCTGGAGAGGAGGTCAGCCCAATACCTCGGCAGACCCTCCTGCCCCTGTGAGCCGTCAGCCACAGAGGCCATCCAGCACAGCTTCTGCACCCAGGCCTGCAGCGCCTGGAGAGGTCACCTGTCACTACTGCCGCCAGCCCGGACACATGAAATTCGACTGCCCGGAGCGGAGACAGACACCACCAGCACCTGGATCATCTGCATCACCTGTACCTCACCCACAGCAGAGGCAACCCGCCAGCGAACCACAGCCTGGATCATCAGATTTTGTCCTGTTTGCCCGCGGAAAGGAAATCCGCGACCGAACCGACCAGCAGCAACTTGTTAGAGTGAACGGCAAAGTTGTCACCGGATTTCGAGACACCGGAGCTGACATCACGTTAGTTCACTCACACCTTGTGCCAAAGGAGAGCATCAGCTCCAGCCGATCCCTTGCCCTTACTGGAGTAGAGGGCACCCTTTTTCACATAGCCCACGCAAGAGTGAAGCTGGATTAGGGAGTAGGAGGAATCCAAGAAAGGGTTGTTGGGGTTATGAAGGATCTCCCAGTCCCTGTGTTGCTGGGGACTGATTTGGGCAAGCTTGTGTCCTACTATGAACCTGCCACGACCGCCTTGTCGCTCACGGAAGGAGACGGACTCTCCACCCACCACCAGGTACTTTATACACTTGGGGGAGCACCAGGGGGAGGTGGGTTGAATGTGCCCAGTTCAAGGGTACCAGGTTCAATAGTGCCTGCTTCAAAGGCACCTGAGTTTGATGTACAGACTGTCTGTTGTGATGATGCTGTAACTGTACCTGAGTTTACTGTACAACCTGTCTGTAATGAAAAAATGTCTATACCTGTCAATGTCATTACTGCATGCAATGATGATTTGAGTAATGTCCGTCTGTGCCATTCTGACAGTGTACCTGTGCTAGCAGTACCGCGCAGCTGCACTGCTCAGAACCTGAGCTCAGAACAGGTGGAGGGGGTTCCGGCCTCCTCCCCCTCCTCTGACCGCAGGGATGAGACCTTTCAGCCGCTGGCCTCGCGTGACATGAGCCAGTTGGCTGAAACTGACAGCGCCGTATTCTCAGCCGCACTACAAAGTGACCCAAGCCTGGAGGTGCTCAGGCAGCAAGCCGCTGAGCCCCTCGCAGACGGGGCTGCTTTCAAGGTGTACTGGGAAGGTGGGAGACTGTACAGTGAGTCTGTACAGCCCCCTACAGGTAGATCCCACGCGAAAACCAAACGGCTTGTGGTCCCGAGTGCGTTCAGGGGACATGTGCTGAAATCCGCACATGGTAATCCTCTGACAGGGCACTCAGGGGTCCGCAAGACACTTGCCGGTATTCGGAAACCGTTTTATTGGCCCCGGATGAACAGGGATGTAGCAAACTACTGCAGAGCATGTGCCGTCTGTCAGGAGCTGGGAAGGTCCAGGGATTCCCGCGGGGTTCCCTTAGGTCCACAGCCACTTAGCAGGGGAACCCTGCATGGGCTGGCTGTTGACCTAACCAACCCACTGCCCGTTGTCAACAGTCCCGGCAGACACCACGTCCGACTGCAGTGGCGCAAACGCCCTGTCCAGAACGGTCCATGTCGGGTCAACCCTGAGGGTATCAGACCGCGACCGGTCCAGGGGAACCGAGCCACAGGCTCCAATAGGTTTTCCCGCCGCACCGGCAACCCGAGACCCGTCAGCCAGGTCGGCCGACACGCAGCGGGCAGCCGACCCCAGAACGCCAACGGGGAACTAGATCAGATCTCGCAGGTTAGCGGCAACGACACACATCTTGCTGATGAATGTCTATCTGCCTTCTCCCCAGGGGGGGGCTGTCACGGACGGTTGCGGGGCCGGAGGCGCGTCCTGTAACCGCCCGTGAAGAAAAAGCGATCGCACTCGATTCCCTGCATCGATTGCGCTTCAGATCGATAGAATCTGGGTTGAGTGTGTAGGGGCAGCTGCAGTCTGTTCTCAGCAGAGAGAGAGCACCAGCCTAAATGCTGGATGGCTCTTTTGATATGCTAATGAGCCTGAGCCTAATCTGCCCTGGAGAGTCCCTGGCTTCAAGCTGTGCTGATGGCCCATCCATCAGGTATAAGGTGACAAGCACCATGGCAGAAGCAATCTAGTTGGGGGGAAAACCAGACCCGCTGGCTCCCTCCCAGCAGGGGAGGTGACACCTAGCTGGCTGCCCCAAACTTCAAAGAGCCTTTGCCTGGGAATAACCTGGGTCTCATAGCATATCCATAACTTCCCAGATCTGTCATATTTCTGGGGTTCCTGAGATGGCAGCTTCGCCAAACGTGGGGGAAGTGTAGCATGAGCCCCGGTGCTGGTTCTGAGGAAGTTTCAGAACATTCTGAGGTAAGGACTGCCAGTTAGGCAGTTTGAAAGTGCCCTGATGATACCACAGGGGTCCCACCCCTCATGTCTGGTATCAGGGCGCTGGGTAAATCGAGACAGACCTGAAAATGTTAATAAATCTGCCCTGACCTGTACGGTTCTGTGAGATAGAGCCCATATATGGGTAGATATGATTTCTAGTCCCCAGAACAAGGGGAGGGCTCATCTCATCTTCTAAGGGGGTGTGTGGCTCCCCGCCCTCACTCCCTCCTACTGAATCAGGGGCATAAGAATGGCAGAGGACCCAAACTCAGTGTCCTCCACCCTGAAAACATCTAGAACTCATCGGTGCCAGCTTGAGGATATGCTGGCATCCACCTGGTCTGAACTCTGAACTTTGATTGAAACCCAGAACTCTGTTTTTCCCACAAAAAGGACATCTTTCCAGGAACTAAGTATTTTTCTCCCTTCTTTTATTTTTTATACTGGCTATTACTGTTTTAATAATTGTTGATTTTAATAATTGTCTGTATATATTAATTATTTATATTGTGTGAATAAACGACTTTCTCCAAGTCATTCACTGTCCGCTACCCTGCTTATCAGCACACACAGAACTGATCCCGGGTCTCTGAAGATACGCTACTGTTTGTTTGTTGTTGGCTAGACAGAATACCGTGTGTTTAACCATTTTATTCGCAGGACTAGTCAGTCAGTTAGTGGGCTCCACGGTCCCATGGTAACCGCGGTGGTGGCAGTTTACTCTGAACCAGTGGGTGAAGTTGTAATCACCCGTGTCTCACAGGCTCCTTTCTGAGTTGTCTGCGGCTAATTCTTAACGGTTCCTGCGCATTGACTGCGACCAGAGTTCGCACGATCTGTGCGCTGGCACCGTTTAGAAGGCTAAGTGCGGTCAGCCACTAGGGCTCCTGTGACACCATCGTTCACCAGGTTGACCCACTAGGCTGTGTACGTAATGTAGCGGCCCTGCCCGTGCTTGGCAGATCAGGCATCCGTGGTCAGGTGGACCCTTGACCCAACGCTCTTCGCCAGAGAAGACACCACTTGCCTCTCAACTTCACGGTACAGTTTGGGTATGGCCTTTTTAGAAAAATAATTGCGGCCTGGTATCTTCCACTGCGGTGTCCCAATGGCCACAAATTTACGGAAAGCCTCAGAGTCCACCAGCTTGTATGGTAATAGCTGGCAAACTAATAGTTCCGCCACGCCAGCTGTCAGACGCCGAGCAAGAGGGTGACTGGCAGAAATTGGCTTCTTCTGCTCAAAGACTTCCTTCACAGACACCTGGCTGCTGTGGGCAGAGGAGCAGGAACCGTTCAAGGGCAGAGGCGGTGTGGAGGAGGGTGGTTGTGAAGGTGCAAGGGAGAAAGCGGCTGAAGATGCTGCACCTGAAGGAGGAAGAGAAGGAGGGTGGCTTGTCTTTTGGGTTTCCTCATGTGTTCTTCCCATTGCTGTTTGTGCCTTTTCTCCAGGTGCCTTCATAAGGCACTTGTTCCTACGTGAGTGTTGGCCTTTCCACGGCTCAATTTGTGGAGGTAGAGACAACAGATGGCTTTGCTCCGATCTGAGGCACACACATTAAAAGATTTCCAAACCGCTGAGCCCCCCTGGGGTGATGGCACTATGGTGGCATTAGCAGCTGACGTTGAAGGGCATGTTGGCTGGCTGTCCATAGCTGGCGATACACTGTCACCAGCTGTTTCTGAGGACGAGCTCCCTCTGCTTCTTTCGGGGACTTGTCTCCTCCTACTCCTCTCTGACTCCCCCTCTGAACTGTCCCCCTGGTCATCTCCTCTATTGGGAACATACGTGGCATCCGTATAATCGTCATCATAATCATCCTGCCCAGCTTCGCTTTCCTCAGACACCTCCAAAACTGCACCAACACCAGGTACTTCATCATCCCCCTCCTCACACGTTCTGTCCATAGTATCGCCACCTAACTCAGACGTATGAGGTGGTGTAACTTGCTTTGCGCCTTCATCTTATTGTAGCAGTATTGGCTGTGAATCAGTGATTTCCACACCAAATAACTCCTGCGAAGTGTCAAATGCAGCGGATGTGGTGCTTGTAGTAGCGCTGGTGGCTGTGGGAGATGAGGTGTTCTGTGTTAAATAGTCAACCACGTCCTGACAATCTTGGGAAGTGAAGGGACGTGCCTTCTTCTGAGCACTGTACCTTGGGCCAGGGCCGCACGAAATCACATCAACACGACCTCGCACAGACCTGCCAGGTGGCCTTCCTCTGGGTCTACCTCTACCTCTTCCTCTACCTGTTTTGTCGATTTTGTCCATATCGGGGGGGGGATAAAATGAAAGGTATGCACTGATTTGACTAATACAATGTGCAGTCACACAGGTGCAGCAGTTAACAGGTATGCACAGAGTGGTATATCACACAGCGTGCACTTACGTAGGTAGGTGGGTTCACTGAACACAACAGTCAGGTATATTCTGTGATGAGGTGCTTTCACTGAACACAACAGCTAGGTATATGCTGTGAAGAGGTGGTTTCACTGAACACAACAGTCAAGTATATGCTGTGATGAGGTGGTTTCACTAACCACAACAGGTAGGTATATGCTGTGATGGTGGTTTCACTGAACACAACAGCTAGGTATATGCTGTGATGGTGGTTTCACTGAACACAACGGTCAGGTATATGCTGTGATGATGTGGTTTCACTGAACACAACAGTCAGGTATATGCTGTGATGAGGTGGGTTCACTGAACACAACAGTTAGGTCTATGCTGTGATGAGGTGGGTTCACTGAACACAACAGTTAGGTCTATGCTGTGATGAGGTGGGTTAACTGAACACAACAGTTAGGTAAAGGTATATGCTGTGACGAGGTGGGTTCACTGAACACTAGAGTTGGGCCGAACCTCCGATTTTAGGTTCGCGAACCTGGTTCGCGAACTTCCGCGGAAGGTTCGGTTCGCGTTAAAGTTCGCGAACCGCAATAGACTTCAATGGGGATGCGAACTTTGAAAAAAAAAAAAATTATGCTGGCCACAAAAGTGATGGAAAAGATGTTTCAAGGGGTCTAACACCTGGAGGGGGGCATGGCGGAGTGGGATACATGCCAAAAGTCCCCGGGAAAAATCTGGATTTGACGCAAAGCAGCGTTTTAAGGGCAGAAATCACATTGAATGCTAAATGACAGGCCTAAAGTGCTTTCAAACATCTTGCATGTGTATACATCAATCAGGTAGTGTAATTAAGGTACTGCTTCACAGTGACACACCAAACTCACCGTGTAACGCACCGCAAACAGCTGTTTGTGTAGTGACGGCCGTGCTGGACTGGTGCGCACCATGGCGAGAGTGCAGGTTTTGGTGGCTTTACAGCCCATATGGTCGCCTGGCTGATGTAGCTGAATGACAGAACAGTGACTGTCCAGCTGATCAAATTTGGTCTGACCACAATGAGGCAACGACCTTATTATCGTGGGTGTGCCCCCCGAGACACTCATCTAGGCGCCGGTCATTGCTTCATTGTGATACGCAAGCCCCTTCACCACGGCAAGGTAATGATCACGAAGGGGAATGGGCGCATGTACATGCCTTTTCTTTTGTTGTTGCAGCTGCCCGCAGTGCAGCCAGAAAAATTAGGCAGTCATGTACACGCACCAGAAAAATTATTACAGCGGCCGCTGCTAGCAGCGGCCTAAAAAATTCAGCAATCCGCCTGGAGTCCCGGACCCTGTTGGTGGTGGCGGAGAAGGTAGTCAAGCGGCCTGCAGGCAGACATGCTGTGTGGAGGGACTGGGAGCGACTTAGTCTTCTTGGGGCAGGCCAGGCAGCCAGTCACACGGCGTGCAGGCAGAGATGCTGTGTGTGCGGGGACTGACTTAGTCTTGGGGCGGGCAGCAGCCCTCCGGGATCCATGCCTCATTCATTTTGATAAAGGTGAGGTACTTAACACTTTTGTGACTTAGGCGACTTCTCTTATCAGTGACAATGCCTCCAGCTGCACTGAAGGTCCTTTCTGACAGGACGCTTGCGGCAGGGCAAGAGAGAAGTTGGATGGCAAATTAGGACAGCTCTGGCCACAGGTCAAGCCTGCGCGTCCAAGGGTTCATCGTCGCTGCTCGCAGTGTCTACATCCACACTTAAGGCCAGGTAGTCGGCTACCTGCCGGTCCAGGCGTTGGTGGAGGGTGGGTCCCGAAGGGCTAGGCCAGGCGTTGGACTAAAGAATGTCCGACATCACCATGAGATTGCGGGAGCGTCCTGTCCTTGCCTGCATGGACATGGGAGGAGGATTACTGGCAGTGGTACCTTTATTGTGTTGTGCTGTCACATCACCCTTAAACGCATTGTAAAGCATAATTGCCAGCTTGTTCTGCATGTGCTGCATCCTTTCCGCCTTCAGGTGAGTTGCTAACAGGTCCGCCACTTTGTGCCTGTACCGAGGGTCTAGTAGCGTGGCCACCCAGTACAGGTCATTCCCCTTGAGTTTTTTTATACAGGGGTCCCTCAACAGGCTGGACAACATGAAAGAGGCCATCTGCACAAAGTCAGATCCAGACGTACTATCCATCTCCTCTTGCTCTTCCTGAGTGACGTTACGTAAGTCCTCTTCCTCCCCCCAGCCACGAACAATACCACGGGAACGTGGAGCAGCACAAGCCACCTGTGATGGCTGCTGCGGTTGTTCTTCTGCCGCTTCCTCTTCCACATAAACACCTTCCTCATCATCCGAGTCTGACGCCTCTTCTTCCCCACACGACTCCTCTTCTTCCTCCTCCTCCCCCCTCTGTGCTGCCGCAGGTGTTGAGGAAACATCTGGTTCAGATGAAAATTGCTCTCACGACTCTTCCCTCTTCCTGCCATAACTGTTCCTCTTCACGCTGAAGGTCCTTTCTGACAGGACGCTTGCGGCAGGGCAGGAGAGAAGTTGGATGGCAAATTGGGACAGCTCTGGCCACAGGTCAAGCCTGCGCACCCAGTAGTTCAAGGGTTCCTCATCGCTGTTCACAGCAGTGTCTACATCCACACTTAAGGCCAGGTAGTCGGCTACCTGCCGTTCCAGGCGTTGGTATAGGGTGGATCCGGAAGGGCTACGGCGAGGCGTTGGACTAAAGAACGTCCGCATGTCCGACATCACCATGAGATCGCTGGAGCGTCCTGTCTTTGACTGCGTGGACACGGGAGGAGGATTAGTGGCAGTGGTACCTTGCTGGCGTTGTGCCGTCACATCACCCTTAAAGGCATTGTAAAGCATAGTTGACAGCTGGTTCTGCATGTGCTGCATCCTTTCCACCTTCCGGTGAGTTGGTAACAGGTCCGCCACTTTGTGCCTGTACCGAGGGTCTAGTAGTGTGGCCACCCAGTACAGGTCATTCCCCTTGAGGTTTTTTATACGGGGGTCCCTCAACAGGCAGGACAGCATAAAAGACGACATCTGCACAAAGTCGGATCCAGTACCCTCCATCTCCTCTTGCTCTTCCTCAGTGACGTCAGGTAAGTCAACCTCCTCCCCCCAGCCGCGAACAATACCACGGGAAGGTTGAGCAGCACAAGCCCCTTGCGATGCCTGCTGAGGTTGTTCTCCTGCCGCTGTCCCCTCCTCCTCCTCCCCCAAAGAAACACCTTGCTCATCCTCCTCTGAGTCTGACTCGTCTTCTGCACACGACTTCTCTTCTTCCTCCTCCTCCCCCCTCTGTGCTGCCGCAGGTGTCGAGGAAACAGCTGGGTCTGATGAAAATTGGTCCCATGCCTGTTCCTGCCGTAACGGTTCCTGGTCACGCTCATTCACAGCTTCATCCGCCACTCTACGCACAGCACGCTCCAAGAAGTAAGCGTAGGGAATTAAGTCGCTGATGGTGCCCTCACTGCGGCTCACCAGGTTGGTCACCTTCTCAAACGGCCGCATGAGCCTGCATGCATTTTCCATCAGTGTCCAGTTGTCGGGCCAGAACATCCCCATCTTCCCAGACTGTTTCATTCTACTGTAGTTGTAGAGGTAGTGGGTCACGGCTTTCTTCTGTTCTAGCAGGCGGGAGAACATGAGCAGGGTCGAGTTCCAGCGAGTCGGGCTATCGCAAATGAGGCGTCTCACCGGCATGTTGTTTTTGCGCTGAATTTCCGCAAAGCGTGCCATGGCTGTGTAAGACCGCCTCAAATGCCCACAGAACTTCCTGGCCTGCTTCAGGACATTCGCTAAGCCAGGGTACTTTGCCACAAATCTTTGAACCACTAGATTCATGACATGTGCCATGCAGGGTATGTGTGTCAGCTTCCCCATATGCAAAGCGGCAAGCAGATTGCTGCCGTTGTCGCACACCACGTTGCCTATCTCCAGGTGGTGCGGGGTCAGCCACTCATCCACCTGTTTCTTAAGAGCAGCCAGGAGAGCTGCTCCAGTGTGACTCTCCGCTTTGAGACAAGCCATGTCTAAGATGGCGTGACACCGTCGTACCTGGCATGCAGCATAGGCCCTGCGGAGCTAGGGCTGTGTAGCTGGAGAGGAGAACTGCCACTCAGCCAAGGAGGAGGAGGACAGCAAAGAGCATGTAGCAGGAGGAGAGGAGGTGGCAGGAGGCCTGCCTGCAAGCCGTGGAGGTGTCACAATTTGGTCCGCTGCGCCCTGCTTGCCATCGTTCACCACCAGGTTCACCCAATGGGCTGTGTAGGTAATGTAGCGGCCCTGCCCGTGCTTGGCAGACCAGGCATCCGTGGTCAGGTGTACCCTTGACCCAACGCTCTTCGCAAGAGATGACACCACTTGCCTCTCAACTTCACGGTGCAGTTGGGGTATGGCCTTTCTCGAAAAATAAGTGCGGCCTGGCATCTTCCACTGCGGTGTTCCGATGGCCACAAATTTACGGAAGGCCTCAGAGTCCACCAGCTGGTATGGTAACAGCTGCCGAGCTAACAGTTCCGCCACGCCGGCTGTCAGACGCCGGGCAAGGGGGTGACTGGCCAAAAGTGGCTTCTTCCGCTCAAACATTTCCTTCACGGACACCTGACTGCTGCTGTGGGCAGAGGAGCAGGAACTGCTCAAGGGCAGAGGCGGAGTGGAGGAGGGTGCCTGTGAAGGTGCAAGGGAGAAAGCGGCATAAGCAGATGATGCACCTGAAGGAGGAAGAGGAGAAGGAGGGTGACTTTTCTTTTGTGTGCTACTGCTGCTTTTGCTCAGGTGGCCATCCCATTGCTGTTTGTGCCTTTTCTGCAGGTGCCTTCGTAAGGCACTTGTCCCTACGTGAGTGTTGGCCTTTCCACGGCTCAATTTTTGTTGGCAGAGCGAACAGATGGCTTTGGTCCGATCTGAGGCACACACATAAAAAAATTTCCACACCGCTGAGCCACCCTGGGATGTGGGCACTATGGGGACCTCAGCAGCTGATGCTGAAGGGCAAGTTGGCTGGCTGTACATAGGTGGCGATACATGGTGCCGGACACTGCCACCAGCTGTTTCTGATGAAGAGCTGCCCCAGCTTCTTTCAGCAACTTCTCTCCTCCTACTACTCTCTGACTCCCCCTCTGAACTGTCCCCCTCTTCATCTCCTCTATTGGGAACATACAGAGGATCCCTATCATCGTCATCATCGTAATCATCCTGCCCAGCTTCGCTTGCCTCAGAAAAATCCAAACGTGTAGGTCCTTCATCCCTTCTTACACGTTACATCCATAGTGTTGCCGCGTAACGCAGACAAATGAGCTGGCGAAAATTCATCTGGCTGTAACAACAATGGCTGTGCATCAGTGATTTCACCACCACTAAATAATTCTTGCGAAGTGTCAAATGCAGCGGAAGTGGTGCTAGTAGTAGCGCTGGTGGCTGAGCAAGATGAGGTGTTCTGTGTCGCTAAATACTCAACCACGTCCTGACAATCTTGGGACGTGATGGGACGTGCCTTCTTCCGAGCACTGTACTGTGGGCCAGGTCCACACGAAATTACATTTACACGACCTCGCGCAGACCTGCCGGGTGGCCTTCCTCTGCCTCTGGCACTACCTCTTCCTCTACCTGTTTTGTCCATATCGGGTATGCACGGAGTGGTATATCACACTGCGGGCACTCACGTAGGTAGGTGGGTTCACTTAACTGCACAGGTATGCGCACTGATGCGGTGGGTTCACTGAACAGTACAGGTATACAGTGGCGGGTTCACTGAACAGAACAGGTATACAGTGGCGGGTTAACAGAACAGGTATGCAGTGGCGGGTTCACTGAACAGGTATACAGTGGCGGGTCCACTGAACAGAACAGGTATACAGTGGCGGGTTCACTGAACAGGTATACAGTGGCGGGTCCACTGAACAGAACAGGTATACAGTGGCGGGTTCACAGAACAGGTATACAGTGGCAGGTTCACTGAACACAACAGGTATGCAGTGGCGTGTTCACTAAACAGGTATACAGTGGCGGGTCCACTGAACAGAACAGGTATACAGTGGCGGGTTCACAGAACAGGTATACAGTGGCGGGTCCACTGAACAGAACAGGTATGCAGTGGCGTGTTCACTAAACAGGTATACAGTGGCGGGTCCACTGAACAGAACAGGTATACAGTGGCGGGTTCACAGAACAGGTATACAGTGGCAGGTTCACTGAACACAACAGGTATGCAGTGGCGTGTTCACTAAACAGGTATACAGTGGCGGGTTCACAGAACAGGTATACAGTGGCGGGTCCACTGAACAGAACAGGTATGCAGTGGCGTGTTCACTAAACAGGTATACAGTGGCGGGTCCACTGAACAGAACAGGTATACAGTGGCCGGTTCACAGAACAGGTATACAGTGGCGGGTCCACTGAACAGAACAGGTATGCAGTGGCGTGTTCACTAAACAGGTATACAGTGGCGGGTCCACTGAACAGAACAGGTATACAGTGGCGGGTTCACAGAACAGGTATACAGTGGCAGGATCACTGAACAGGTATACAGTGGCGGGTCCACTGAACAGAACAGGTATACAGTGGCGGGTTCACAGAACAGGTATGCAGTGGCGGGTTCACTGAACAGGTATACAGTGGCGGGTCCACTGAACAGAACAGGTATACAGTGGCGGGTTCACAGAACAGGTATGCAGTGGCGGGTCCACTGAACAGAACAGGTATACAGTGGCGGGTTCACAGAACAGGTATGCAGTGGCGGGTTCACTGAACAGGTATACAGTGGCGGGTCCACTGAACAGAACAGGTATACAGTGGCGGGTTCACAGAACAGGTATACAGTGGCGGGTCCACTGAACAGAACAGGTATGCAGTGGCGTGTTCACTAAACAGGTATACAGTGGCGGGTCCACTGAACAGAACAGGTATACAGTGGCGGGTTCACAGAACAGGTATACAGTGGCGGGTCCACTGAACAGAACAGGTATACAGTGGCGGGTTCACAGAACAGGTATACAGTGGCGGGTCCACTGAACAGAACAGGTATACAGTGGCGGGTTCACAGAACAGGTATACAGTGGCGGGTCCACTGAACAGAACAGGTATGCAGTGGCGTGTTCACTAAACAGGTATACAGTGGCGGGTCCACTGAACAGAACAGGTATACAGTGGCGGGTTCACAGAACAGGTATGCAGTGGCGGGTTCACTGAACAGGTATACAGTGGCGGGTCCACTGAACAGAACAGGTATACAGTGGCGGGTCCACTGAACAGAACAGGTATGCAGTGGCGTGTTCACTAAACAGGTATACAGTGGCGGGTCCACTGAACAGAACAGGTATACAGTGGCGGGTTCACAGAACAGGTATACAGTGGCGGGTCCACTGAACAGAACAGGTATACAGTGGCGGGTTCACAGAACAGGTATACAGTGGCGGGTCCACTGAACAGAACAGGTATACAGTGGCGGGTTCACAGAACAGGTATGCAGTGGCGGGTTCACTGAACAGGTATACAGTGGCGGGTCCACTGAACAGAACAGGTATACAGTGGCGGGTTCACAGAACAGGTATACAGTGGCGGGTCCACTGAACAGAACAGGTATGCAGTGGCGTGTTCACTAAACAGGTATACAGTGGCGGGTCCACTGAACAGAACAGGTATACAGTGGCAGGTTCACAGAACAGGTATACAGTGGCGGGTCCACTGAACAGAACAGGTATACAGTGGCGGGTTCACAGAACAGGTATACAGTGGCGGGTCCACTGAACAGAACAGGTATACAGTGGCGGGTTCACAGAACAGGTATGCAGTGGCAGGTTCACTGAACACAACAGGTATGCAGTGGCGTGTTCACTAAACAGGTATACAGTGGTGGGTCCACTGAACAGAACAGGTATACAGTGGCGGGTTCACAGAACAGGTATACAGTGGCAGGATCACTGAACAGGTATGCAGTGGCAGGATCACTGAACAGGTATACAGTGGCGGGTCCACTGAACAGAACAGGTATACAGTGGCGGGTCCACTGAACAGAACAGGTATACAGTGGCGGGTTCACAGAACAGGTATACAGTGGCAGGATCACTGAACAGGTATACAGTGGCAGGATCACTGAACAGGTATGCAGAGGCAGGATCACTGAACAGGTATGCAGTGGCAGGATCACTGAACAGGTATGCAGTGGCAGGATCACTGAACAGGTATGCAGTGGCAGGATCACTGAACAGGTATGCACTGGCAGGATCACTGAACAGGTATGCAGTGGCAGGATCACTGAACAGGTATGCAGTGGCAGGATCACTGAACAGGTATGCACTGGCAGGATCACTGAACAGGTATGCAGTGGCAGGATCACAGTATAGGTATGCAGTGGGCTGAGGGCTCACTGAACAGAACAGGTATGCAGCCAGGAAAAGCTAAGCCTAACTAATCTTTCCCTAGAGACAGACAGCAGCTCGCCCTACTCTCTCTAATGCAGGCACACGAGTGGCCGTAATGGCCGCCGCTGCCTGCCTTATATAAGGGGGGGTGGGGCTCCAGGGGCTAGTGTAGCCTAATTGGCTACACTGGGCCTGCTGACTGTGATGTAGAGGGTCAAAGTTGACCCTCAGGTGCATTATGGGGCGAACCGAACTTCCGCAAAACGTTTGCGTGCTGCACCCGCACGCGAACCACCTAAGTTCGCGCGAACCACGTTCGCCGGCGAACCGTTCGGCCCAACTCTACTGAACACAACAGTTAGGTTTATGCTGTGATGAGGTGGTTTCACTGAACACAACAGTCAGGTCTATGCTGTGATGAGGTGGTTTCACTGAACACAACAGTGAGGTATATGCTGTGATGAGGTGGTTTCACTGAACACAACAGTCGGGTATATGCTGTGATGAGGTGGTTTCACTGAACAAAACAGCTAGGTATGTGATGTGATGGTGGTTTCACTGAACACAACAGTCAGGTATATGCTGTGATGAGGTGGGTTCACTGAACACAACAGTTAGGTAAAGGTATATGCTGTGATGAGGTGGTTTCACTGAACACAACAGTCAGGTCTATGCTGTGATGAGGTGGTTTCACTGAACACAACAGTGAGGTATATGCTGTGATGAGGTGGTTTCACTGAACACAACAGTCGGGTATATGCTGTGATGAGGTGGTTTCACTGAACAAAACAGCTAGGTATGTGATGTGATGGTGGTTTCACTGAACACAACAGTCAGGTATATGCTGTGATGAGGTGGTTTCACTGAACACAACAGTCGGGTATATGCTGTGATGAGGTGGTTTCACTGAACAAAACAGCTAGGTATGTGATGTGATGGTGGTTTCACTGAACACAACAGTCAGGTATATGCTGTGATGAGGTGGTTTCACTGAACACAACAGCTAGGTATATGCTGTGATGGTGGTTTCACTGAACACAACAGCTAGGTATATGCTGTGATGGTGGTTTCACTGAACACAACAGTCAGGTATATGCTGTGATGAGGTGGTTTCACTGAACACAACAGTCAGGTATATGCTGTGATGAGGTGGGTTCACTGAACACAACAGTTAGGTCTATGCTGTGATGAGGTGGGTTCACTGAACACAACAGTTAGGTCTATGCTGTGATGAGGTGGGTTCACTGAACACAACAGTTAGGTAAAGGTATATGCTGTGACGAGGTGGGTTCACTGAACACAACAGTTAGGTTTATGCTGTGATGAGGTGGTTTCACTGAACACAACAGTCAGGTATATGCTGTGATGAGGTGGTTTCACTGAACAAAACAGCTAGGTATGTGATGTGATGGTGGTTTCACTGAACACAACAGTCAGGTATATGCTGTGATGAGGTGGGTTCACTGAACACAACAGTTAGGTAAAGGTATATGCTGTGATGAGGTGGTTTCACTGAACACAACAGTCAGGTATATGCTGTGTTGAGGTGGGTTCACTGAACACAACAGTTAGGTAAAGGTATATGCTGTGATGAGGTGGTTTCACTAAACACAACAGTTAGGTCTATGCTGCGATGAGGTGGTTTCACTGAACACAACAGTCAGGTATATGCTGTGATGAGGTGGGTTCACTGAACACAACAGTTAGGTCCATGCTGCGATGAGGTGGGTTCGCTGAACACAACAGTTAGGTAAAGGTATATGCTGTGACGAGGTGGGTTCACTGAACACAACAGCTAGGTAGGTATATATATATATGCTTATTTCAAAAGCTGTCCATGCAACACAAGTGCAGTAATGGGTATTGCACAATGTGCAGCTGACACAGGTGTCTGATTTTGATTGGCCTGGGCTGGCAGTGGCACACAGACAGTATGAATTACAAAAGCTGTCTATACAACACAAGTGTCACAATGACACACAGAAAAAAAAATTAAAAAAAATTGGACCATGCCTTGTAGGGGTCTTTTCGCCTTCCTCTGGATCAAAAGGGATATGTGAGGGAGCAGGCTGGAGTTGTACTTTGTACTGGTTGAACTCGATGGACGTATGTCTTTTTTCAACCAAAATAACTATGTAACTATGTAACAGGATTAGCTCTGAAAAGAGCTGTTGCTGGGTGCTATTATAGCAATAAGATTTAGCCAGGAGCAAGCTAACAAGCCAAGAGCCTAACTAATCTTTCCCTAGGAGAAACAGTCTGAAGCAGCTCACCCTACTCTCACTATTGCAGGCACACGAGTGAGTGTAATGGCTGGCGGAGCCTGCCTTATATAAGGGGGGGGGGAGTGGCTCCAGGACTGAGTGTAGCCTGATTGGCTACAATGTGCCTGCTGACTGTGATGAAAAGGGTCAAATTTGACCCTAATGGAACATTATGGGGCGAATCGAACTTCCGGGAAAGTTTGCCTTTCGCCAGCGAAGGCGAACCACCCAAAGTTTGCCTGGAACCGTTCGGGCCTTCTCTAGACAGCAGATCCGGGGGGGGGGGGGGGGGGGGGGGAGCTTTGGGGGAGGACTGGAGGCACAATGGAAAGACACAGAGGCAGGTCATTGTGTACAGAACATGCCTCTGTGTCTTAATATGAATGTACAAACATGGATTCTCTTTAACTAATGTCCAGTGCTGCATAATATGTTGGCACTATATAAATACAATAAATAAATAAACCACTTATTTGTAATAAATAGTGGACCCAGCGGGAAACACTATCCCTGCCACCAATTGAATAATTTTAGGTTGGTTTCACACACGGCACGAGGCAATTTGAGGGCCTACTGCAGTGCATCGCACCATTGCATGCAAAAATATGCATGTCCCGTGCCACAAACGTTTAAGCAAGTCGCTTGCACCTGTCCCCTAAGTCAAGTGCACACTTCTAGACAGGAATTGCTTCACCATTATGCGGTTGCAGGGCCGCACAGCTACAAACTAAAGATTGCTGTGGTGGCATTGACTCCAATACAATTGTGCGCCAACTAGTACCGCTCAGCAATGCACTACAGATTCAACCACCAGAAGCACTTCCATCTCCTCGCACCGCAGGTACTGTGACCTATCTCATTGACATTAATGGCCACTGGGACGGGAAAGAGTACTGCAACATGACGTCTAGTGTAAAAGAGGCCGTAGTAATGTGCGAGCAGAGGCAGCTGCCAGTGCCAAAGCAAGTGCCATGCCCAGGGTCCAATTGTGCAATGTTAAAGTTTATTTAATAGGAAGTGTTTCACGCTGGGTCCCCTATATCTTACAAATCAGTAAAAGTGGCCAAATTATTCCAAGCACTGAGAAGCCATTGATCTGTGAGGTTTCTTGAAGACTAGGTTTGCTAGACTAGCCTAGCTCTCCCTAATTTATGACTTTGCTTAACCACTTAAAGAGGAACTCCAGTGAAAATAATGTAGTAAAAAAAGTGCTTCATTTTTTACCATAATTATGTATAAATGATTTAGTCAGTGTTTGCTCATTGTAAAATCTTTCCTCTCCCAGATTCACATTCTGACATGTATTACATGGTGACATTGTTACTGTGGGCAGGTTATTTAGCTGTTTCTAGCTGCTCTGTCTGTTAGACAGCTAATAACAGCTATTTCCTGTCTCTGAACATTGTTACATTGTGGCAGTTTGCCAGCAGTACCGCGGTATTCAGAGCCTCTTGTGGGAGGGGTTTCAGCACAAAATCAGTCACACAGCGCCCCCTGATGGTCTGTTTGTGAAAATCATTGTCTTTCTCATGTAAAATGGGGTATCAGCTACTGATTGGGAAAAAGTTCAATTCTTGGTTGGAGTTTCTCTTTAAGGACCGCAGTGATTGAAATCTGTCCGCAGCACGCATCTGCCGTTTCCGCCGCTCCCCGCCGATCGCGCCGCTCAAACCCGATGATTTTCGCCGCATCTCACAGGCTCTGCCTGTCTCTATGACGGATTTCATTGGCTCCTGGCCCAGTCTTTCAATGTAAGCCGTTCCCATTGGCTTACATTGAAAAACAGGGTCAGGAGCCAATGAAAGCAGCTCCTGACCGGCTCACATGACTCTGCCGTCATAGAGACGGCAGAGTCTATGTCCTGGGGGTCCCGGCGAGCGGCGATGATGGCGGTTGCGGCGGGTATGTGCGGCGATTCGTCGGGATTCCGTCGAGATTGGACCAGCAGTCTCTGGTCCTTAAGTGCCCAGAGACCGCTGGTCCTTAAAGAGACTCTGTAACCTCAAAAACATCCCCTGGGGGGTACTCACCTCGGGTGGGGGAAGCCTCCGGATCCTAATGAGGCTTCCCACGCCGTCCTCTGTCCCACGGGGGTCTCGCTGCAGCCCTCCGAACAGCCGGCGACAGACCCGACTGTAAAATCAATATTTACCTTTGCTGGCTCCAGCGGGGGCGATGTGGCTGCTTTCCGCTCCGAACTACACGGAAATACCCGATCTCAGTCGGGTCCGCTCTACTGCGCAGGCGCCGGAAACTAGACCCGATGTCGATCGGGCATTTCCGTGTAGTTCGGAGCCGACAGCCGTCAGAGCGCCTGCGCAGGAGCCGGGAAGGTAAATAATGACGTCATCTTGTACGGAGGGCTGCAGCGAGACCCCCGTGGGACAGAGGACGGCGTGGGAAGCCTCATTAGGATCCGGAGGCTTCCCCCACCCGAGGTGAGTACCCCCCAAGGGATCTTTTGATGTTACAGATCCTCTTTAAGTGGTTAATTAAAAGCCTATTAGATATTTTAGCTTTTTTCTGTGTATTGCACAATTGCATGTGTACATTATCATAGCTCCCAATTGTCCACCTTTTTGAGGGACAGTTCCTCTTTGGGAATCCTGTCCACCTGTCCTTCTTCCTCATTTGTCTCTTTTTCAGGACTGATGTACAGATCTATTTTTCTACTGAAAAATGTGCTATAAGAGAGCCTGAGGTGGGCTAAAAAAAAAAAAAGCAGGTAGCCGCAAAAAACGCCGCTCCTGTGGGCCGCAGTGGCGATTGTGTGTCTCTCGCAGCGTGTAGGGAGGCGGGGGAGCGGCAGGGGGCGTGGCCAAGGAGAAAGAGCTGCCAAATCGCAGCTCTGGAAACCCTGAAGGAACACCCCTGGCAGGTGTTTTGAACAGAGAATCCCTCTCCCTGTGTTTACCTTCGAGTGCAAATATTGTCGCTAATCTCAGGGTGCTATAGTGTGGCGGTAGGGGGGCAGAGGGCGGTGGTGTGGGGACACAGAGGCAAGTCCTGAGAACCAGGGGTGCCTATAGCCATGTTGTCACTCCAGGCGAGAAAATCTGTGGCGCCCCCCCCACCCCCATGGCGCCCTTCCATGAAAATAATCATAATGCGGCAGTGTTTCATCAGAAAATTCGCAATGCGGGCAGTGTTTCACCAGAAAATACACGTAATGTAAGGCTGCAGAAGTGAGCTTACGGACTGTGGGCCAGTGATCTGATGCAGAGTCTATTTGACGCCGCAAGCCTGTTCACCATCTGGGGACACAACATCTGGCGGGGGGTGACCGCAGTCCTCCCTGCACAGCACTCATGCCTGGTCAGCCTGGCACCCTCTACAATGGGTCAGAAGGAGGCACAAAGGGGGACAGAAGGAGTCACAGGGGGACTAAAGGAGGCACATGGGGACAGAAGGAGGCACATGGGGACAGAGGAAGATGCAGAGGCCAGAGGTGGCACATGGGGACTGAAGAGGCACATGGAGACAGAAGGAGGCACAAAGGGAAACAGAAGGAGGCAGAGTGGGACTAAAGGAGGAACAGGGGGGCAGAGGTAGCACAAGGGGACAAATAAAGGCAAAGGGGACATAAGGAGGCACAAAGGGCACAGAAGGAGGCAGAGATGGCACAAAGGAGGAAAGAAGGATGCACAAGGCACAGAGGTGTCAGCTGCCTGCAACTTACGCTAAGTAGATTCAGCAGAAGCAAGTAATAGAACAGCCACAGGGGTGTGGCTTAATTTGAGGGTGGGGCTTAATTCTGCAACATGGCGCCCCCCAGGACCAATGGCACTCCAGGCAATGGCCTGTACTGCCTATGCCTAGAGGCGCCCCTGCTGAGAACATTCCTGTGTCCTATCTGCCCACCTTGGGTTCGAATTGTAAACTTTATCCCCATCCTTTCAATAGATATATTTCTTATTTTCAAATGTTAAGATGAAGGAAAATGGACCAGGATAGAAAGGACAAGTGGGTTTGAATTTTAAAATAAAATATTTTTCTCATGAAATCTTTATGGTATGCGTCACTAGGGGTGTGTCTAAATAGGGACTCAGAGACGAGTCTTAAGCTAGTTTTTTTACTTACCCGGGGCTTCCTACAGCCCCATAAGCACAGATGCGTCCCTTGACGTCCTCCTGCTCTCTCCCGTTCAGCCTGTGGTGAGCCCAGGTAACGAGCTCAGTCGAAGCGGACCTACTGCACATGCTCAGTAGACCCAGAGTGACGCCCAGTGTTCTCACTAGAATTTTTTCCAGCCGGGTGGCATGAAATAGTAGCCGGGTGGGATGAAAAAGTAGCCTGGTGGGGCGAGATGAGAGAATGCAGGGCCGGTGCTTCTGTGTGCAACTCTGCTTAAAGAGACTCCGTAACAAAAATTTCATCCTGTTTTTTATCATCCTACAAGTTCCAAAAGCTATTCTAATGTGTTCTGGCTTACTGCAGTAAGTTCTACTATCACAGTCTCTGTAATAAATCAATGTATCTTTCCCTTGTCAGACTTGTCAGCCTGTGTCTGGAAGGCTGCCAAGTTCTTCAGTGTTGTGGTTCTGATATGAACTCCCCTTTCCAGGCCCCTCTCTGCACACTGCCTGTGTATTGTTTAGATTATGGCAGATTTTCTCTTCTCTCTCATCTTTTACAAGCTGGATAAACCATCCTCTGAGCTGGCTGGGCTTTCACATACTGAGGATTACAGACAAGGGCAAAGCTGTTTGCAGGAATAAAAGAGCAGCCTGAAACTTCAGTGCATGAGATTCTGCAGGGGGCAAGAAACACACAAATGATCTCTTGAGATTCAAAAGGAAGGCTGTATACAGCCTGCTTGTGTATGGATGTATTTTCTATGTGTGGACATACTGTACATCAACCTACTTCCTGTTTTGGTGGCCATTTTGTTTGTTTATAAACAAACCTTTTAAAACTGTTTTTAACCACTTTTAATGCGGTGGGGAGCGGCAAAATTGTGACAGAGGGTAATAGGAGATGTCCCCTAATGCACTGGTATGTTTACTTTTGTGCGATTTTAACAATACAGATTCTCTTTAAAGAATAGGAGGTGGTGAGCTGATGACAGCCGGGTGCTCAGGAAAACTAGCCGGGTGCACCACCCGGCTAAAAGAGCCTGGGGAGAACACTGAGTCGCCACTGAGCCTGTTACCGGGGCTCACCGCGGCTAAATGGAAGATCGCAGGACGGAGAAGGACGCAGCTGTGCTTATGGGACTGGAGGGAGCAACAGGTAATTAAAAAAACTAGCTTAAAGGGGAACTTCAGCCTATACAAACATACTATCAAGCTACATTAGTTATGTTAATTAAAATAGATAGGCAATATCATCTCTTACCCACCCTGTTTTAAAAGAACAGGCAAATGTTTGATTTCATGATGGCAGCCATCTTTTTGGTTGAAAGGAGGTGACAGGGTGCATGATACACAGTTGCAACTGTCCTGTGTCCTGAGCACCTCTCCCAGTTGCTAGGCAACGTGAATAACAAACAGGGAATCCCACGATGATCCCCTTTTTTTCTTTGATGGATAGAGCTTAGCTTAAAATGCTTTGGCAAGAAAAACAAAGTTCTGATGCTGTGAAATACCAAGCCTTTTCAGTTCTGCTGAGTAGATTTTTAGTCCGAAGGTTCACTTTTTAAGACTCATCATTGAGTCTCTTTAAGTGTCCCTCTTTCTTATATCAAAATGTTGGGAGGTATGCATTTGTACATTCTTCTCACAGCAACCAAAGCCACCCAAATTATGATATAGTTTTTTCATGGGCAGCTTTAAAGGTTTGACACCTCTGTACAAAGTCACGACGAAGCCACATAGGCACAGACACAGTAACGTCGCACCACACATCTTTCCATGCCCTATCCTGCGCTCTCCAAAATGGCTACTCCCTGCCGCACCACATGTGACATGGCTGAAGGAGCCTCGGGCGCGCAATACGTCTCATCCACAAGCTGAGCCAATAGCTTTCGAGCTTTCGGTTCACGCAGTGTAGTGGTGACGCAGCGGGCCAATGAGCGCAGCGTGCAGGAGGTGAGATCTGCGCAGGCGTAGTAGCAGCTCTGGGAAGTTGGCTGCCGTGTGAGAGTCATGGAGGGTGGCAGTCGCGGTGGTAAGTCGGTGCCAGGGCAGGATAGGCGGGTGGAGACGGCTGTATGTGTCTGAGGCATGCTGGGACGTGTAACTCTCTCGTGCCCGGACAGCCACACTCCTCTCAGGGCTGCAGTGCTACAAGGGAGTTTATCCTATATAGTTTCACTATGAAAACCTTTTTTTTGCCTCGCTAGATAGATCCCCTGGCATTATATGAAAGGACATGCAATGCCAGGGGGGTGGGGGCTGCTTTATAGGAAGCCATTCAGAAAGCACACACTGTTCATTCAATGTCTTTGTTAGATGCTTCAAAATGGCAAATCAAAAGAAAAACTCTAAGATTTAGATATGATCCGCGACTGCCTTTAAAATGTGCACCATGGTAACCCCTGGAAACTGGCTCTGCAAACTTCCCAGTAACACCCCCCCCCCCCCCCCCCCCATATATATGATCCCTGGCAGTCTTGTGTGGCCCCTTCCCTTTATAGTGTTCCCTGATTGTTTAGTCCCCCCCCCTCCAACCCATATAGAATTCCCTGGTTTCTAGTTAAAATGCAATTCATGTTGCATTTTTGGCACTGTTGTATCTCTTTCCCATCCAGTTAATTTCAATGGCAAATTGCATTGCAAGAGGACAAAATAATGCTTTAGCCTTGCTAAATTTGAGATGTAACTGGGTTTCAAATTAATTCCCTGATGCCGAGATTCAGCATTTCAGTGGTAAAAATACAGTTTTTGTATGGTAGCGCCACAGAATATGTTGGCGCTTTATAAGTCAATAATGGTATTACAAAGTATATTTTAAGCAAGACAAGGCCATATTCAGAGAGAAATGATATTACCTGATGAAACCGAATACTGCAGAGCATATTCTCATTTAAGACTAGTTGACATTCTAAAACACATACAGTTGCCATCAGTTGTGCTGCGTTTTGCCAAATATGCCTGCAGCAGAGCATTATTGCTGCGCAGTACAGTCAGTGCACCTCTCATGTTCTTGCACATTGCAGACTGTACAGGATGCGCATTGCAACCTGAATAGTGTGAGCGAGGCTTTAAAGAGAACCCGAGACGAGGGCAGATGGGACACAGAGGCATGTTCTCTGCCTCATAACCGCCGTGCTATAGCCGTGCCCCCCCAAGATTAGCGACAATAGTTGTCGCTATCTCTGAGGTAAACACAGGGAGAGGGATTCCCTGTTCAAAACACCCGCCAGGGGCGTTCCTGCAGGGTTTCCAGAGCCGCCATTGGGCAGCTCTCTCTCTGGCCATGCCCCCTGCCGCTCCCCCACCTCCCTGCATGCTGCAAGAGATACAGTCTCTCCTTGCAGCGTTGTGACCTGTAGGATAGGTCACGAAAGTGAGTGGGCCAGTGTGGCCCACAGGAGCGGCGGTATTTGCGTCTCCCTGACCTGTTTCGTCCCCCAGATCAGGTAGCCTAGTCTCGGGCTATCTTCAATGTGCATACACACCTGTGAGGGTTGTCACCTGTCGGCCGGGCTGCACATGCATGTCAGCTGAGTAGCTGACAATACTGTGTGTTTCTGAGGGGGCGGGTGGAGGGACGAGAGACGCGTCTGATGTCACACTGCGGATGGGGGATTGGTGCGAACAATGTGATCAATTTTGCTGGGGTTGAATAGATCTGCTGGGTGGATCGCTTGGGGGCTGCCATACACATGCCTGTTTATCCGCTGAGGTAGTCCTTATCAGCCGCCTCAGCCAACTTAAGTCAGACGTGTGTATGGGCCTTTAATCCATGGTCAGCTGAAAGGAAATAATTATTTTGTATGTTTGTTTTTCAATAGGATTTGGATTCCGGGGTCGTGGAAGAGGCCATGGTAAGCAATGTTATTACTATCACTATGCATTTAAAGGACAAATGTAGTGAGAGGTATATGGAGGCTAGGGCTGCACGGTTTTTTGGTTTAAAACCGAAACCGCGGTTCGTGGCAAGACGATCTGCTGATCGTCAGTACCATCGGTTTTTTCGGTCTGCTGTTTAATACTTTGCTTCTGGCCCCGCTGTGCGCGGATTGGCCAGAAGCAGTGAATATGTATGAGAGTTAATGAGCGGGGGGGCGGATCCACTCCAGCGAGCGGCCGGGCACATACAGCATTACCAATCACTGGCTAGCATGGAATGACGGCAGCGGTAGGCGGAGCTGTATGCTCTGTACAGCTCCGCCTACCACTGCCGTCATTCCATCGCTAGCCAGTGATAGGTAATGCTGTATGATGTGCCTGGCCGCTCGCTCTAGTGGATCCGCCCCTCGCTCATTAACGCTCATACATATTCACTGCTTCTGGCCCCGCTGTGCGCGGATTGGCCAGAAGCAGTGAATATGTATGAGTGTTAATGAGCGGGGGGCGGATCCACTAGAGCGAGCGGCCAGGCACATCATACAGCATTACCTATCACTGGCTAGCGATGGAATGACGGCAGTGGTAGGCGGAGCTGTACAGAGCATACAGCTCTGTCTACCGCTGCCGTCATTTAATCGCTAGCCAGTGATTGGTAATGCTGCATGTGCCCGGCCGCTGGAGTGGATCCGCCCCCCCTTCCCCGCTCATTAACTCTCATACATATTCACTGCTTCTGGCCAATCCGCGCACAGCGGGGCCAGAAGCAAAAATTACGGACAGGACCTGGCAGTGCGGACCAACCTCACCCCCCCCCCCCCCCCCCCCAGCATTTGAAAAAAAAAATCGGGGAAAAATCGAAATTGCAATTTCTGAGAGAAAAATCGCAATTTCGATTTTTCCCTAAAATCGTGCAGCCCTAATGGAGGCTGCCATATTTATTTCCTTTTAAGCAATACCAGTTTCCTGGATAGCCTGCTGATTCTCTACCTCTAATACTTTAGCCATAGACCCTGAACAAGCAAGCAGCAGATCAGGTGTTTCTGACATAAGGCCTGATTCATAAAGCGGTGCAAACTGTTTAGCACGTGAAGTGCCGTTCGCGGACTTTTGCACGCGCAAAGTGCCGCGATTTGCGCAACCGTGGACTTTTGCGTGCGCAATTTGCCGCGAATCGCGGCACTTTGCGCGCGCAAAAGTCCGCGGACGGCACTTCACGTGCTAAACAGTTTGCACCGCTTTGTGAATCAGGCCCATTGTCAGATCTGACAAGATTAGCTTCATGCTTGTTTCTGGTGTTAGTCAATCACCACTGCAGCCAAATAGATCAGCAGGGCTGCCAGGCAACTGGTATTGTTTTAAGGAAATAAATAAGGCAGGGGGAAAGAGGCGCCCAGATGTGATAAATTGTTAAAACCTAATAAATAGAAAAAAGGGTGAGGTGGCTTACCTCAATGAAGACAAATTCATATATTGGATGAATTTTTATCATTATGCACTGGCAACGTGTTTCATGGGTACGTGCCCACTTCCTCAGGCCAAATAAAAAGTGGCAAACAGTGCTATGAGCCGCAAGTTAGGCGCCTCTGAGGCCTACAGTGGTCGGTTGCTCTTCCACAACCCACCTTTGTGAGTCTTATTCGCCTACCACCTCTTTGTTCTTAAACTACTGCGACGTACTGCTCCATTTGGGCTCCTGTTGTCTCTGTGTGTTTTCCTTGTAGGTTGTTTTCTATCACCCTCCATAGTGTGAGGGTTAAAGCCTGGCACACTCCTTTCATTTTGATTGGCCAATCACTAACCAATTTTACCCCCTTCATGTTGAGTGCAATCTTATAGTATTCAAAATTCGCTGTCCCTCTTATTACATGTAAGAGGTAAAATAGGCCATTAATTATCCAGTCAAAATTGTATGTGTGTATACATCCTTAAGGTGACCACAAACGGTACAATTTTTCTGTTCAATTGTACCCCAGTTCAATTATAAAACGATGAGTTGCAGGGAAAAAGTTTTTTTTTTTTTTTTTTTTTTTTCTTTCGAGCGAGAAATCTGATCGAACGTTTGCGTTTATCTAGAGGTTTTTTTGTGCCAGAAACCCACAACTAAAAGTACAGAAGTTCTTTTTGAACAGACCAGTTTAAATGGGTCCTTTTTGCATCTGGTTGGGACAGAATCTGTGAGATGCAAATATAAATATAATTCAGAGTCGGTGCAAATTTTAGGCTAATTATATGAGAGTGTATGCTGCTTGAAAATTGTCTGCGCACACTATGGATTTCATTCATTCAATGTGTGATGAGGCATTTGGGAGTTCCATTAAATGATAAAACACCTTTGCCTAATGTGTGCCTGAGTGGCTTTAAAGTAAATCTGAGGTGGGGGGATATAAAAAAAAGTTTTATACATACCTGGGGCTTCCTCCGGCCTGATTGCTCCCACGCCGCCGTCATTCACTGCCCGCAGCCTCTGCAAATTGCCCTGAAAAGTCCTCTGGTCTGGTCCGAACAACTAACTGGGCCAGTTGCGGAGGCTGCAGACAGCAGAGGATGGCGGCGTGGGAGCAATCAGGCCGAAGGGGGCTGCAAGTAATGCTCCCATTGACTTGGTGTAAAATTGCGGCAAAATGGCGGTGATTGTGAGAAAATATATATATATATATATATATATATATATATATATATATATATATATATATATATATATATATATATATATATATATATATATATATATATATATATATATATATATATATATATATATATATATATATATATATATTATTTAATTGCCATGATTTTAAAGAGAATCTGAAGTAGGCCTGAACGATTTTTGGAAAAAATTGAATTGAGCGATTTCTGTCTGAAATTGCGATTTTGATTTGATTCACGATTTCCTTCAAATCAAGCTTTGTTCCCCCTCTGTGCCTGTTTGCTCCCCCTCTGTCCCCCTGTCTCGCTTTGTGCCCTCTTTGCCTCTTTATGCCTCCTCTGGGTCTCTTTCTTGCCCCCTTTGAGTCTCTGTGCCACCGCTGTCCCCCAAGCTGCATCAGTTCTGGACATACCTTCCAGCACGAGTCCAGCAATGCCCGTCTATCCACTTCGCCTTCTGTAGGCTCTAATGCACGCAATACTCCCTGTATGTCATGTGACATAGAGAAACCCAGAGTTTTGCCAAGCACAAGAACCGGCAGACGGCGATAGAGGACGAACAGCGTTGGACTCGTGCAAAAGGTATGTCCAACGCTGCGGGGCGCACGCGTCGGGACTTTGGGGAGGTTTCAAGCCACTTCTTCAAACTTCCCCATGTGGAAATGACGTGATTGTGATAATTGCCGCTTTGATGATTCCGAAATTGTGATTTTGGTGATTGCGAATTCGGTTTAAATTCGATTGATAGTTCAGGCCTACTCTGAAGTCTCATAAAAATCATCTTTTTATTTCAAAAACCTCTAACATTATTGCCCTAACTAAAACGCCTCATCCCCGTGGCTGTACGCTAACTAAAGCCTCCCAAACTCCCCGGGGCACATTGCGGGGAGCACTTCCGTGAGAGGCAGAGCTTTCAGCTGCAGCTCTGCCTCTCCACGCGTCTGTCAGCGCCAGATCGCCGCCTCCGCCCGCCCCACTCAGTCTTCCTTCACTGAGAGGGGCGGGGAGAGGCGGAGATCCGCCGCTGATAGATGCGAATGGAGGCAGGGCTGCGGCTGAAAGCAATCATTCAGGTATAAGTTTTGTTTGAAAGCGCTGCCATGTCTCCCACTGTGCATATTGAACGTAAGTATACTAGTGGCTAGCCGCATTCACTGCTTCACATTCACTTCCAAATTTTTAGATTAGAATTAGCACATAATTTGCAGATTTGCATTCACGGCATGTATTTAGTTCCGGAGGGGCTCTGCATTGCCTCTGTTGGCTTACATTTCAGGTGCATCCTTGAGCGCTGTCACTTGTCTGTTTTAAAAATAAAAACATGCTGCCTGGTCCATGGAGGTAGCTGGACCAGGCAGCGCTCATTAACTTCTCGCCCCGCCACTCCAATCTGCAGCCATCCATCACTTTGGCGACCTTTGGGGTCACAGCGCTGGAGAGGAAGCACCTGTGCTCTCCTGTGAGGGCACAGCGCTGATTGGCATGGAGGGGGCGGGGGAGCAGGTCGCAGAGAGCCTGTTAGAAGACTCTGATAGGTGGGAAAGGGGTGCTTTGCAGGCATTCCTTAGCCTGCAGTGGGAAGTCCCTTCCCCATAGTCTATCAACATTAAGAATATTGCCAGATTCTGGGGGAGGGGGGGCGCAGTGGGCACAGAGCGGCGATTAGGGCATACAGAGGCATGTGTGCTGTTGCTCAGTAAAGAAGTCAAATGCAAGTTTGGAGCCTGTGGAGTGCCTTCTTCTACGCATTGGTTTGCAGGAGAGGTGTACCTGCAGGAGAGGTGTACCTGCAGGAGAGGAGCACCGGCTATTGCTACCTGTTCAAGGCTAGCAGAGGTGAGACTCATAGGTGTAAATTGGAGCATACAGAGGCATGTCCTGCAGATGGGGATATGCCTTTGTGTTCTATTTTTAGATGTAATAACTTGCCTTGGGTTCTCTTTAAGTATAAATTATTCTGTTCAAAACCTTTTGGGTTGGAACCTGAAGTGAGAGGAACATGGAGGCTGCCATCTTCATTCCCTTATAGACATTGCTTGGCTGTGCTGTTAGCTGTAGTTGTTTTTGAGTCACACGTGCAACAAGCATGCAGCCAGTGGAGTCACACCAGAGTAAAAGCATCTGATCTGTATGTTTCTGGGCCAGTGACTTAGAGGCAGAGCATCAGCACAGAAGTCAGGCGACTGGCATTGTTTATAAAGGAATGAAGATGGCAGCCTCCACTTATAGGGAACTAGAGATGAACGTTTCACACAAAATAAACATATCAGTCGATAGCTTGTAAAGAATAAATGCTCTACCTGATAATTTCGCCGCTCTGGTGTGCCTTTTTTAGTGTTTTTTTTATCTATTATTGCTCCAGGAAAAATCAAATATGGCCGCCGGCTCATATCCCTTCTCCTTCCGGGTTATGAGTTGTTCTGGATGTGCTGTCTGAGACTAGGCTGCTATTTAGGCTATATGAGAAAGGCTGCTGCAGCCTTTCATCTCTGTGCTTTCATTTTGGTATGATGTGCAGCTGCCTGTAGGAAGTGTCTCTCATAGGAATGAAACTGCCGTCATCATAAGTATCTAGTGCACACAGGGATCATATTGCAGCCACACTTGTCTGTTCAGAGCTTCTCTCTCAGCAGGAGCAGCCCCTTCCATGTCATCACAGCTCTCAGTATGCAAAGCAGGAAATCTGAGCCAGGAGGTGGCAGGCTTGGGCTTGAAAAGACTCCACAGAAGAGGGACTCAGCTATAATGATTCCAGGTCAAACCTAGACTGAGCCAGTCGGGGATCTTATCACAGTTGCTAATAGACTAAGCAGATAAGAATGAAACTAAAAGCAGGGTAGGTGTTTACTGTCATGTTCCCACTGATAAATGTAATAAAATACATGAGGGTGCTTCGTCTCTGGTTCTCTTTTAGGTTCCCTTTAAAAATGTATTGCTTGTGTAATATCTATTCCATCATGGTTCGGCTCCTGCTCAGCATTAGAAAAGGGGAGGCTGCAGCGCATCATCCGATCAGCGGAAAAGATAATTGGCTGTAGCTTACCTTCCCTGCAGGATCTTTAGACTAGCAGGTGCAGAAAGAGAGCAACCAAGATTGCCTGTGACCCCTCTCACCCAGCTCACTCCATCTTCCAGCTCATGCCTTCAGGAGTAAGATTCCGGTCAATTGCTACCAAAACCTCTTTTTTCCTCAAGCGGTAGCCATACTAAATGCAGAACACCGCTAGAGCTGCTAGGACTTGAAAGAAATCAGCACAGAACTGAAAATGAACAATTCTCACATTGCTTACTGCCACTATACTTATAATGTCCTTGACTTGTAATATGCACCCTGTCTATCCTTGTATTGTTTTTGTTTGTGTTTGTTAAGCAACTGCCAAGACAAATTCCTTGTAGGTGCAAACTTACTTGGCGAAAATAAATTGATTCTGATTCTGATTTCAGCTTTAAGTGACCACTTAATCTATTCTCTATCTACTCAGGACCTTATATGGACCATGGACCTCAGTGGCCAGGTGAGCATTTCCTTTGTTTGACATGAGTGAAGTGTAAAGCTGTTTTTTACAGATGCATTACTACACTTATGGTACTTTCTTTGTATTCTTTATTGTTGGGAATTAAAGGTCCGTACACATGCCGGACTGGAGGCAACGACGGGTCCATCGTCACCTCCCGCTGGGTGGGCGTTCCAACGACAGTCCGGCGTGTGTACAGTCTGTCGGCGGACTGATACGGCTGTTTCTGAGCAATCCGCCGGGCGGATCGCTCAGAAACAGCCGTATCAGTCTGCAGACAGACTGTACACACGCCGGACTGTCGCTGGAACGCCTACCCAGCGGGAGGTGACGACGGACCCGTCGTTGCCTCCAGTCAGGCGTGTGTACGGACCTTTAGTCAAGGTTCTCTTTTGGGATGAGGCCAAAATGCCTCTATACATTGATTTCCTGATAGTAGGCAAGACTAACCCTTTTTGAGAAATAGCAGATCTGAGACAGGTTCTCTTTTCATATATTCATTAACTGCAATTATAAATCTTGCGTAACATTTTCCATAACATTATAATAAAAATACCTAAATTAACTATACAGCATCATTTTATCCAATAGAAATACAAAGGTAGAACATTCAGACTTGACATATAAAGGACATTTGTATGTAGGGGGATATGGAGGCTGCCAAATGTATTTGCCTTTAAACAATGCCAGTTACCTGGCTGTCCTGCTGCTCTCTTTGTCTGCAGTAGTGTCTGAATCGCACACCTGAAACAAGCTTGTGACTAATCTAGTCAGAGTTCAGTCAGAAATATCTGATCTGCATGTTTGTTCTGGGTCTGTGGCCACAAGTCTTGGAGGCAGAGGATCAGCAAGACAGCCGGGCAATATGCATTGCTTAAAAGAAAATAAATATGGCAGCCTTTATCCCTCTCGCTTCAGGTGTGCTTTAGCCCCTTAAAGCGGATCCGAGATGAACAAGTAACTTGTCTATATATCTTATCTAAAGTTTAGATAGTTTACACAGCAAATCTAGCTGCAAACAGCATCAACAGTATATGATTATTTATTCCTGTGATACAATGAGAGCGGCCATGTTCTGTTTGTCACATTACATACAGGCAAGCTTGTAAGGAAACGCGGAAATGCCGCCGTCTCTCAAGGTGAGGCGGCTGTTTCCGCGTCCAGCATGGCGTCACAACGCGGAAAAAACGCTGCATGCCGCATAGGCAGTGCGGCAGAATCCGCATTGGGAACGGCGGAATCCGCATCAGAGGCGGCCCCCGCACTAGATACATTGCATGACAGTACTGGTGTGGCTGGGACTGATAGTCCACCTAGATTCAGACTTACACGCGCGCGAGCAGAGAGGCAGAGTTTAAATAGCAGTTAGAAGGGTGTCGGCTGACCAGCTGGGTCAGCTGACAAATTCCACTGCTCTCATTGGACCAGCAATTAGGGAGGTCCTGGAAAGGTCCTAGAGTATATATACTGCTGGTTGTTCACTTGCTCTTTGTCTGGCGTGCGATCACATACGTGGGAGCACCCAGATCCGTAGTCAGATCCTGAAGTGTGCCGGGACCAGCTGGAGCTGTAATCCTACACTTAGCTAGATATTTGATAGCTAAAGTACTAGTTTGATTGTGATTATATGTTATGACTTTTGCCTGCCTCGACTATCCTCCTGAACTCTGACCTTGTACCTCGATATTTCTGATACTCTGTTGCCGAACCTCGGCTCGTTCCTAGACTTTGTTTCTGCCTCCTGATTTTGTACCCCGATATATCTGATACCCCGCTGCCGAACCCTGCCTGTACTTTGACTCCGCCTTTGCCTACTGTATTTGTACTTTATCTGTCCGTGTGTGTACGACCTGGCTTGTCTGACCTCGAGAACCGACCTCACGATTGGAGGCGGTTCCCAGTCCTTTTAGTGACACTTCTTCCTGAGTGTCACTCTCGGACTTTCCTTCCTACTGTCAGTCTGACTCCTCCCGTCTTGGAGAGCTCAGGTCTGCGGAAGGAATCCGTGCAGTTCTCCT
The DNA here is from genome assembly GCF_040937935.1 of Hyperolius riggenbachi. Taxonomy (NCBI): domain Eukaryota; kingdom Metazoa; phylum Chordata; class Amphibia; order Anura; family Hyperoliidae; genus Hyperolius; species Hyperolius riggenbachi. Next base: position 91,095,371 of record NC_090648.1, read on the forward strand.
TGCTGCACTGAGGCCTAGGCCTCCTAGTGTTACTGTTACACCAAAACACTACACTACACTCTACTCAGGCGAACAGAGGTTAGTTTGTATATCGGATTATCGGTGAGACTGCAGATCACTTATAATCTGGTATATATCTGTATTTCCGGCGATACTGCAGATCGCCGGTAATCAGATACTCTCTGCGCCCACCGATTGTTACAAAGCTGCTGTGCATCTCCAGCCTTCAGCTTGTGAAAACTTCACTCCCCTCTCCTCCTCACTCCTCCCCTCTGCCTCTGAAAGATCTGGTTAGTAACACCTCCTCCTCCTGCCCAGACTGAGCTCCTTAAGCTCCATAAGCCCTTGCTACTAAGGCTCAGAGTGCCAAGGAAGCGGATCCGAGATGAAAAACTAACTATAACAACAACTATAACAAGTGACTTGTCTATATATCTTAGCTAAAGTTTAGATAGTTTACACAGCAAATCTAGCTGCAAAAAGCTTTAATAGAATAAGAATATTTCTTCCTGTTATACAATGACAGCAGACATGTTGTTTGTAAACATTACACAGAGGCAGGCTTATCTGCATTTTGAGCAAAGAAAATGAATCCCCCCCCCCCCTCCTCCCCTCTGCCTCTGAAATCTCTGGCTAGTAATTCCTCCCCCTCCTCCTGCCCAGACTGAGCTCCCATGAGCACTTGCTACTGTCTGATAGTGCCTTGGCTCTCTGAAAACCTGTGGGAGTGGTATATTTAGTTTATAGGGAATTAGAGCATTAAAACAAAAATAAAAAAGTATTTGGCTTGAGGAATGCCCTATAAACAATAGGAAAGGAACACAATTATGCAATGAGTAATAAGCAGGGATAAGCAGACCTAAAGGCCTCAATTCATCAACAGGTGTTAGATAAATGCATGTGTGTTGATAAATTACCTCAAGCGAAGTTTTCAGCTTTTTTGAAGCATTCATCAAAATGTTATCACTTCACAGCCGCATGCGCATTTCTGAAAGCCTTAGGTAACTGTTAGGTATCTGTGTGGTAAGCCTTTGATAACACTTCGTTATTTATCAAATTGTGAGGTATTTTACCAATCAGAAGGGCTGTATGTTTGGCATTATGGGTAATTAAGGCTGGCTTAACCACCACATAGTTCTTCAGTATTACTTTTCTCATACAATCCTGATTGTTTCAAAATGTGCGCATCATGGCATGATCCCAGAAACCTCGTCACCACACTTGTGATCATGTCAGCATTGCACATGACTTGCATATTACTGGAGTGAAAATGCTTATGGTTTTTGTACGCTTTTAGTGGAATTAATGGCACATGAATGCAGTCTATGGCACCCATTACGTTTGGCATTCCTGCCATCTTGAAGAATTGTTTTTTTTCACCTGGACCCATTCTGATCTGGTATTCGGCAAATGAATATATTTTGGTGCTAGAGTATGTATAACACACAGTACTTGTACAGGAATACATGAGAATGTCGCTTGGGATATTCCAACTATCTCCCCCGCAACAGCCTTATATGGCCCTTTGCTTAAGAAATCAAGAACAGCCAAAAATTGTCAGACCAGGTATTGCAGTATTCCTTTGACAGGTACTTTCAAGTTTATTGCCAAATTCTTGGTACAAGCTTAAAATCATCTCTCTTGAAAGGCGAAATTTATGAATTATTTCAGTGTTCTTGTCTAGAAAAATACGGGGTCTAAATTTATGCACTGAAATCAGCCTGACCCTATTTCTATCCCTCCAACGCCTTTGCATAACCCTCAACTCATACATAAGTAGCTCAAAGGGCTCTATTTTCAATTTCACTTCCTCCTGACAAGAATAACAACAAGAGACTGCAGGAGATATTCTGTTCGGTAATCAACACTAAACCATGGCCACTTTTACTTCATGAATGCAAACGTCACAATTTTTACCGTCAACTTATTAACCTCTTACGGAACGTTTACGTTTATCAAACGTTCGGTAAAATTGTTAATAACCATTCGGTAACTTTCATGAACACAAACTTGAACCCAATGAGTTAATGTACCAAACGTTTGCTAAAATGGTCGAAAACAATTCATGAAGTGAGGCCAAAGCGTGTAGATTTAAACTAGTCTAGTCAGGAAGCGGTTAAGTAAACGTTCAATACAAGGTCAAGACAACCGAAGTTAGGATAACTGGCCCTATAGCTAAGACAAAACAAGAAAGCAAGCATTAAACAGAGGCAAGATTGCAGAAAACAAAGAAAGTAACCATTCAGGATACTCTGCCTTGAAACACACTGAATTACTGAATAGACGAAACAGAGAGTTTGGAGGGTGGTGCGTTTCACTCAAACACTGACAGGCTCCTGTATCGCTTTCTGTTGCAGACCTCACCCTGTTCAACTTCACTGAATGGGCCAGCTCTGTGTTGCACTCAGAATACATGTAGCAATGCTTTGTTAGAACGCATTGCTGCGCACTGCATAGTGTGACCATCAGACAGAGCTTTCTATTCAGTTTCTGATGTCTTTGCATATCTAACACTGATGAGCAAAACATAGCAGGCGCTGAGGCACTTATGTACATACATCCAATCTTTATTGGCCAATTTATTCCACTACCACGTAACATGAGAGCTTGCTTATGCAATCGGTTCAAAGTTCTCCAAATCTTTTGGCCTTCGAGCGGACCTGAACTCAGAACTTCCTATCTGCTCTAAAATTTAAGCAACAGCATATTAACCGTTTAAAGAAAAACATTTCGTTGTTACAGCTGATATAATGCTGCAAAAAAATCTGCAGTGTGTCTACTTCCTGCTTTCATGGAAGCAGACTGTAAGGGTAAAAAAGCTATCCTTGGGTACTTCTGGAGACCCTAATCACACAATACATGCATACACCACAGTCAGTCGGTGGAACTGGGAATAAGAAAAGAACACATAGCAGTATGTATGTCTGAAGCTTACTCAAGTGTTTACCTTACTAGTGGTTATAAAGGAGAACATTACATATTTTGCATCATAAAACATTATAGAAGAAAAACAATAAATTAATGCTATTTAATGAGCAGAGAATAATAAGCATAGGAACTTCTCATAACAATGAACTGTCCATCATTCTTGCACAAAGTATTGGCAAATTTCTCCTGTGTTCATCTATTCAGACACTGTTCAGTCAGCTGTATGTATTATCTATATATCTATTTTGTGCTCAGCCTCCAATTTTGTTAAAGCATATGATAGTAACTGTTCTCCCCAGAATTTTTTTTTAAGCCAGGTGGCATGAACAAGTAGCCGGGTGGCATGAACAAGTAGCCGGGTGGCATGAAATAGTAGCCGGGTGGGGCAATATGAGAGAATGCAGGGCCGGCGCTTCTCTGCACAACTCTGCTTACAGCATAGGAGGAGGTGAGCCGATGACAGCCGGGTGCTCATCAAAACTAGTCGGGTGGAGCACCCAGCTAAAAGAGCCTGGGGAGAACACTGTAGTAAATTTGCATGCATTAACAATGCCCCTTGTGTAATATGCATTCCATCATGGTGACTTGTCTCCTAGGCAGTGTTTATAGTTGTCTGACAGCTGCAGGGAGAAGGAAGAATGAATAATGCATCCTAAAGGCAACCTTCACAAGGCTGTCACAAATGAGATGTGATTAACCACCCTAGCGTTCTGGACGAGCTGAGCTCGTCCAAGAAAAAGTTGCTGTTAGTGTTTAGGACGAGCTCAGCTCGTCCAGCGCTGTCCCCACTCACCGCTGTGCAGCGCATGATTTCCGCCGCCTTCTCTGTGCTGCTGCGGCTGCTGCGGGGCTCCCTCTCCCTCCTGCTGGGCTCTGATCGCCGGTCCCAGGCTCCCCCGATCCTCCGGTCCCCGCTCCCCTCTTCTCTCCGCAAGCCTACGGAGATCCGGTAGTCAGGGAAGATGGCGTAGCCCAGCCACTTCCTCTGACGCCGGCTCCTGCGCCCCCTAGTGTCCGTCGCGGCGACAGCATCATTGGATTACATAGGGAAACAAACTCTATGTAATCCAATCATGCTACAGTAATTCAAAAAGTTGTTTGCACAAACACAAACACCTGTCAGCTCTCAATAAAAGCCCTGAACAGTTACTGGCTCTCCCTCTTTCAGAGTCCCCAGCGTCCAGTGTTAGTCTGTTGTCAGCTATCATCTGTGATTTCTGTGCGATTTCTGTGCGATTACTGCTTTTTTTCCAGCCTTAGCTTCGTTCATATTACTGTCAGATTGCGTATTGCTTTCCGTCTTTTTCAAGACGCTGTGATCCCTGTGCGTTTGCTTTTGCTGTTTTTTTTTTTTTGGTTTTTTTTTGTCGCTGCCCGTGACCCCGTACCCTGCTTGGGGTCATGGCCTCGTCCTCCCGGAGGCGTGTGCGTGACGAGGAGTTGCTGGATGTCCTCGAGGCAAGCGACAGCGAAGACGAGCTCCTAGAGGAATCGACAGACAGCGAGGTTCCCGGTAACCTGTCTTCGGAGACGGAGACCAGTGATGAGGAAGCCGAGGAGCCAGTGACGGTCGCACGCACCTGGTGTGAGCTGGGGAGCCCCACTCAAGCTCCGCCACCCAGGTTCCCCTTCACAGGGGCACCCGGGCAGAAGATCGCGTGCGACGAGAGTCCGCTGTCCTTTCTGGAGCTCTTCCTGACTGATGACGTCATCCGCAAGATCGTTGAGGAGACGAATCGCTATGCAGCGCAACATCAGCAGGAATCTTCTCTACCCAGGTTCTCGCGGAGCAGGAAGTGGGAACCTGTGACCAGCAACGACATCTGGGTGTTCCTGGGGCTCGTCATCCTCCAGGGAGTTGTTGGTAAGCCGCTGCAGAAGTGGTACTGGACCACTAATAAGATCCTCAGTACGCCCTTCTTTGGATCTGTTATGTCCGAGCCACGGTATACCCTCATCATGAAGTATTTGCACTTCGGAAACAACGAGGAGTTTGATGAGGCCACCCATCCCGCACCCAAGCTGAAAAAAATTTGGGACATATACCAGATGATTGTTGCGAACTTCAAGGCTGTGTATGTTCCAGATCGCGACATCACGGTTGACGAAAGCCTCATGGCATATAAGGGGAGACTGAGCTGGGTGCAATTTATTGCATCAAAAAGGGCACGCTTTGGGGTGAAGTCGTTTATGTTATGTGAGGCCAACTCCGGGTACATCTGGAACTCTGTAATTTACACGGGCAAAGGCACCAAATTTGCCCCTCAGTTCAGCCAGTTTGGGTGTGCCACCTCCTCTGTCCTAACCCTAATTGAGCCATTGCTGGATCAGGGGTACTGCCTGACGACAGACAATTTCTACAGCTCCCCTGAACTTTTTGATTTGATTACCTGGTCCAGCATAAAACCGATGCCTATGGTACCTTGAGGGCTAACCGTCGGAATCTGCCGCCGGCCTTTTCTGCCAGGAAGCTGAAAAAGGGGGAGGTCGTTGCCTGGCAGAAAGGCAAAATGATGGCTCTAAGGTGGAAGGACAAACGTGATGTATGTGTCCTCAGCACTATTCATAATGCCGAGACTGTCCGCACCACCAACAGGAGTAAACAGGAGGTGGATAAACCCAAAGCCATACTGGATTACAACAACACTATGGGGGGTGTGGACAGGGCTGATGGAGCCATGACTTTCTATCCGGCTGTCCGCAAGCAGCAGCGGAAATATTATAAAAAAAATTTCCGCCACTTACTTGAGCAGTGTTTGTGGAATGGCTATGTGCTCTACAAGAAAAGCTGTGTAAGGCCTGTACCCCACCATGACTTTGTCTGGCAGCTGACGGAAGCAATCTGCATGAAGTACCCCCCACCAGAGTCAACATCTAGACCGGGGCGCAGGGCATCATATGTCGTGAATCCGGCACGGCTTTCAGGGAGACACTTTGTGGAGTACTTGCCACCGACCCCACAGAAAGCAAACCCTACAAGAAGGTGCGTTGTTTGCTGCAATAAGAAGGACAAGGATGGCAAAAAGATGCGGAAGGAGACCCGCACTTACTGCCCAGATTGTGACGTGCCACTTTGCGCATTACCATGCTTCAAGATCTACCACACTAAAGAAGTGTTCTAAGGTATACTTGTAACCTGTATAATTTTGTTTCTGCCTTCATTTATTTATTTCTGCATTTTCTTTATATTTCTGCATTGAGGAAAAATGCAAGGTATTTCAGTTAGTTATTAATAAATTTTATTTTATTTTTGACAAGAATTAGTGTTTGACACTTTTATTAGACTCAGAATGTATACTAAACTCTTGCTTGGCTCATTTTGGTAAGTTACAGGAAAAAAGGTGCTGAAAATTAAATGTACCGCTTTTTGCACAGAAATCCTTGGGAATCAGAACGCCGAGGTGGTTAAAGACCATCTGAACCCTCACAGCAAAATTGCACATAAGGTTTAAAGAGATCCACCTCCGGTTCTCTTTAAAGTGGACCTGAACCTCTTACACAGGACAGAAGGATAACGGAGAGAGAGAGAGAAATACACCCTGTATATATTTGGAGTTTAGTCTACTTAATTCTCCCTAATCTGTGACTAATTACCACTGTAATTTGATCTCTCAGCTGTGTCAGTTCAGGAATCTCCTACCACGGCAGAGCAGCTAATAAACACAGGATGTTAACAATGTCTGCTTCCGTGAAAGCAGGACGTAGACGCACTGCAAATTTATTGTAGGCTTTGTATTTTTATGCATCCATGTTAAATAGCCTGTAGATCCTCTTTCAAATGACTTGATTTCAGAGTTCTATACTATTGACGCCTTTGTACTTTATCTAGCTGTACAATTTTATTTGCACAGAGTTTGAATATAATGAAGGAAGAATGGATGGAGGTGGCCCTCCCTTCAATCTAGGATATGGAATGATGCCACCTGATATGCCACCACCGATGCATGACAGGTAGTTGGCTTTCACAACTTGTTTTGTCTCAGAGTTTTTTTCTTTTGTAATGGAGTACTTGATTTAAAGTGAACCCGAGGTGAGAGGTATACGGAGGCTGCCATGTTTATTTCCTTTTAAACAATACCAGTTGCCCCTAATACTATTAGCCATAGCCCCTGAACAAGCATGCAGCAGATCAGGTGTTTCAGACTTTAAAGTTAGATCTGACAAGACTAGCTGCATGCTTGTTTCTGGTGTTATTCAGATACTACTGCAGAGAAATAGACCAGCAGGGCTGCCAGGCAACTGGTATTGATTAGAAGGAAATAAATATGGCAGCCTCTGTATACCTCTTACTTCAGTTCCCCTTTAAGCAGTACTGGCTGCCCTGCTGATCCTCTGCCTCTAATACTTTCAGCCATAGACCCTGAACAAGCATGCAGCAGATCAGGTGTTTCTGACTGAAGTCTGACTAGATTAGCTGCATGCTTGATTTGGTGTAATTCACACTGCTGCAGCCACATAGACCAGCAGGGCTGCCAGGTAACTAGTATTGTTTAAAAGGAAATGAACATGGCAGCCTCCATATCACTCTCACCTCGGGTTCGTAGTTGGGGTAGAGTGTTTAAGTGCATATTGTTAGGAACTTGACATTATTCAAAATGCGCAATGATTTGTGACTTTTTAGGCAGAAAACTGGGGTCTCCGACGTCTCGCCGCATGGACCCGGCTCTCTAACCATTCATGCTTTGCTGTCAGTATGATCGAGCTCCAGGAGCCGATTTCATTGGTTGAGCCGACCACAGTGATCTCAGGGTCTGGGTCACGTCCCGATCACAGGGTCAGGGTTCTGACGGACTCATGGAGCTGTGCTGTCATACCAACAGCAGAGTGAGTAAGCTGCAACGATACGAACGGCAGAAGTGTGCGGCACGGTTATCTACACTCTTGCAGGGATAACAGGTCCCAAACAGGGCGTAGATTTCAATTCGCAAGTTCTGGAAGCAGTTAAAGCACACCTGACCCAAAGCAAAGCTACCGAAGGGAAGCACAGAGGAATGTTCATGCTGGACTCCCATAACTCCATGCACTGTCTGTTCCTCTCCTTGTCCTCTACCCCCTAAAAAAAAGTGACTTTTGGCTACAGTGAAGTATTCAGACAGGAAGAAGCAGTTTGCTTTGATGTTCCCTCCCATCTTTCTCCTCTTCCCTGCCTTATTCACTCCTTTTTATGAGGAGAAAATGGTGGGAGGGGACATCACAGCAAGCCCTGCCGCCTCCTGTCAGAAAAGTTGAAGAACAGACAATGCACAGAGGTATGTGGATCCAGCATGAACATACTTCCGTGCCTACTTTAAGGCCCATACACACAGGGTACGGCCGACGCCGCAGCCACGTGGCACGCGCGTGTTGCGGCGACAGGTCGCCCGTGTGTATAGCGCGTGCGCGCCCCGAACAGTCGCCCGCCGGAGCTGTCGCCAGGCGATTGACATGTTCAATCGCTGGCTACAGCTGTCGCCGCGACTTCGCCGGAACTGTCGCTTGTCCCGCGTGAGTACGCGGGCTAGCGACAGGAGACCTACGCAAGTGAATGGAGCATCCGGCCGGGGGATGCTCCATTCACCAAAGGCTTCCGCCGCGTCTCTGCCTTTCTGGCGAGACGTGTGGACAGCTGTCGCCGGCAGGGAGCTGTCGCTCCCTGTTCGCGTGCGCGCATGCTACGGGGACAATTGTCCCCCGTGAGTATGTAGCTTTAGGTAGCTTTGTCTCTAGTCAGGTATCCTCAAACTGTTTAGTACAGAGTTGGGGTTTCAGCCTCCCTGGGTGGAGCTTCTATGGTTTGGATTGCATCATTCAGCTGTTTAGACTGCCAGTGGGAAAGCACAGACTGAAACCGTCTGAGAAGATTGCTGCCTACAGAACTGATATTATGGTGCAAGGGGTGACCAGTATGTGGGATCCTGAACAAGTTCTTTATAGGTGCTTTATCTGACATCAGATAAGGAGGTCCTATACCAACAAATGCCATCTGTGCACTGAGCGCCTACACTGATCTTAAGGTGCCAGTTCATGTAAAGAGGAACTGTCGCGAAAATCTTAAAATATAAAACGCATACAAATAAGAAGTACGTTTCTTTGAGTAAAATGAGCAATAAATTACTTGTCTCCTATGTTGCTGTCACTTACAGTAAGTAGTAGAAATCTGACATTACCGACAGGTTTTGTGCTAGTTCATCTCTTCATGGGGTATTCACAGCATGGCCTTCATTCTTTATAAAGACATAACATAGTAACCGCTTGCAATATTGCGTCCTATACTATACAACGGACCCCTAGCTGCTGTTTCCCCAAGTGTAAAATGTAATCCTAGGCACGAGTGTGATGTCACACTCCCCACATGGTACATGCGTCACATGGTGGCACTCGTAACTTGAACACAGGTGTGATGGCAGATGAGTCAATAGCACAAGCGGAGCGGGTTAACGTTTACACTGCGGGCACCGTGGGAGACATTTTATATTTGGAGCGAGGTCGCACAGGCAGTGGAGGTGGTATCTGTGTGCCAATTCCGGATAGATTTCATGCTGAAATCGATCGGGAAGTGGTCTTTGGTGACTGGGCAGGTAACAGATCTCTCAGATCATATTCCATCAGAGAGCGATTTCTCTTCATTGAGCTGCCCATAAATTTCTAGATGTATGGGACCCTTTAGTTTTTACCATTGTTGAGGCTTAGAGGGCAATGTGATTTGACATGAGGTCCCACTAGGAAAAGCTGGAGAACCTCAGAGCAGCTGAGAGATGACTTGTTGAGCAGCTTGGTTGTGACAGTCATGTACACTGATTGCCCCCCTGATGAAGGCATTCTCTCCAAGACTAAAATAGTGCCCATTTTTCTGTTTAGTCTTGCAGAATATGGTATTCTCGTGACAACAGCTGCCCTCTTGCAATGCTATGCGAATCTCTCATCTTCTTGTAGGCCGCCTTATTTCCCTCCAGAGTATGAGTTTCCTGATGGCAGAATCGCTGGGTTTGACAGAGGTCCCGGATGGCAGAACGAGCGCGAACCTTACTGGGACAGGCCTCCGGGACCTTCCAAAGGATTTCCACGCCCTTTCGACCGCAGCAATGCCAGGGTAAGTCAGTGGAGGTAGTGTGTATCACAATGCTTAAACCTAGTGACATTTTTTTGTAGAGACCGTTCAGCTTGTTTAGTATATTAAGGGTTTCTTCACCTCAGTAATTTACCGGTATGTCTAATCATTGTAAAGTTGCCCTAAATACTGTTTATTTTTCCAAAAACCATGATACACGTAACCACCGCCACTCCATGTTCTCCTGTTTCCTGTGCATTTCTCAGGCATGGTGCCTTCTGGGAGAGGGTGTGGCTGACCTGCTGCTCAGAACTTCTCTAGTCAGAAAGAAGACAGGGGTGTGGCCAATCAGCCGCTCAGGGCTCTTTCGCACTAGAGTCTAGTTTCGGCGTTTTACAGCCAAGACCATAGTTGGCGTTTTCCAAGATAAAATAAGTCCATAGACTTTCATTTTACCTTTCACACCAAAAGCAGCTGTTTTGGGCGTTGCGTTTTGAAGCTCCCCGGAGCTTTTTCAAAGCTGTTTACAGCCAAAGTTGGCTGTTGGCGTTTCAATGATAGTCAATGGAAAAGGCCAACTATAGCTTTTTTTTTTACAGCTGTTCTAAAGCGTTTTACAGCTGACTTGTTGACTTCTTTTCATAGAAAAAAAAAACGCTTTGAAAACGCTATGTATTGGCTGTAAAACCTTGACAGCAAAAGGCAGTGTTTTAGCCTTTTCTATAGTGTGAAAGAGCCCTCAACATCTCTACTGTTGATATTTCTGCAACAGAGATCCTGCCTAAATTGGACCTGAACTCTTGCACAGGAGAGAAGGAAAAGGCACACTTTATGCGGTGTTCTCCCCAGGCTCTTTTAGCCGGGTGCTCCACCCGGCTAGTTTTGGTGAGCACCCAGCTGTCATCAGCTCACCACCTCCTATGCTGTAAGCAGAGAAGCGCCTGCCCTGCATTCTCTCATCACGCCCCACCCGGCTACTTTTTCATGCCACCTGGCTGGAAGAAAATTCTGGGGAGAACAATGCTTTATGTATTTAGAGTTTAGCCTGTCTAATTTTCACTCATCTGTGAATAAGCACAAGTTGTAATTTGATTTCTCAGCTGTGTCAGCTGCCTGCCACAGCAAAGAGCGAATTGGTAAACACAGGATGTTAACAATGTCTTCCATGAAAGTAGGAAGTAGACACACTGCAGATTTATTTCAGGATTTGTATCAGCTGTAACAAAAAATAACCTTTAAAGAAATGTTTTTCTTTAAAGGATATTATGTTGTTGCTTATCTTACAGAGCAGAGAGGAAGTTATAAGTTCAGGTCTGCTTTAACAAAGATGCATCATGGTCATGTGACCACCACTATGTTGATTTATATCTGTAGTTGAGAACACTTAGGCGTAGCTTAAATTACTAGAGAAAGGTAAATTAAACGTACAAAAAAGGCTTTCATTTAATTTGTACCTGTTATTTGCATTTAAAATTGACTGCCGGGTGTAGAAATCTCTAATTTTACTAGCTCCAGGGTACGTCTCTGTGGGGAATTATTATTAGAATGCTCTGATTGGTTGTTTCCTGCAACAGTCACAAGTTATTCAGACACTTCCAACAACTTCTCCAAGGCCTGGTGCACACCAGAGGAGTTTTTCTGAGCGTTTTGAGTTTTTAAATCTGCTGCTGTTATCCTATAGGTCTGTGCACACTGGAGCAATGAGGATACGTTTTTTTTGTTTGTTTTTTTTTTTTTTTTTACAAAAAATGCTATTTTTCGTTATTTTACTACCTACCCTCCCTCCCCCATAGAGCCATTCAGCGTGATCGGCTCACATAGGCATCAGCCTATGAGAGCCAATTATCATCCGTGTTAACAGAGGGGACAGCTCAGTGACAGAGCTGCCCCCGTACAGCGCTGCAGAAGATCGCAGTGCTGTACATGTAAATAACTGCCAGAGATTTTGTGCTCCAAGCTGGTGGGGATATTCCTCAGCGACTTAACTGTTGCATGTGGCGTATGGACGCTAACGTTTCAAGGGGTACGCCCCTCTTCTTCAGAGCCTCTGAAGAAGAGGGGCGTACCCCTTGAAACGTTAGCAGCCATACGCAACAGTGATGTCACTGAGGAATATCCCCACCAGCGTGGAGTGCAAAATCTCCGACCGAACCAGCGGAAATACAGGGACTTGTCTCTAGTTTCCTGCCCTGACACCACCGCGCGACCAGCCTCTTCACACTGTATGATCTGCCCAGAGCGAGTGGAGGATTGAGGCAGCGCAGAGATCCGTGAGTTACCTGGTCTGCAAGAGGGTAATGTATACGGATTTATGTATACTATCTGCTCAATCTAGTTAACTGGACGGTGTTCTATGCACGCCTAACAAGCAGAATATATGAAACTGTGGATTTCTGTGCCAATTGAGAGTGTATGTCAAGCTATCAATTACTCTGCAACGGAGGGCAACACTGTTTGGCCATATTCTAATAGCTGTGCATTTTTTATTGGACATTTAGTTGGACTACTTCTAACTACAGTGGACCATTTTTTGATCTTTTACCGGCATCCCTTTTTTAAGCCTTTTTTGTGCGGACGAGCTCACTGCAGTGTTGTGTGTCTGTGGACGGATGTGATTTAAAGGGGAAGGTGCTAATTTTAGCCTAGGATCAATGGTTGCAGCTGTTCATTTATTGTGAATCAAATAAAAGTATTTTAACTTTTATAGCGCTGTGGACATTTTAGTAGTATTGGGCAATATTACTGTTTAAAGTGAACCTTAAGTGAGGAAAAAAAATTGAGTTTTACTCACCTGGGGCTTACCTCAGCCCCCTGCAGCTGATCGGTGCCCACGACGAGTCGCTCTGATGCTCCGGGTCCCGCCGGCGGCCACTTCCGGTTTCGCCGTCAGGACCCGTCAGGCTGGGGAACGCGGCTCATGCTACGCGTTCCCAGCCAAAATAGCACCCCCTATGCGGCCATATGTCCGCATAGGCACCCGTATGCGGACATATGGCCGCATAGGGGTGCTATTTTGGCTGGGAACGCGTAGCATGAGCCGCGTTCCCCAGCCTGACGGGTCCTGACGGCGAAACCGGAAGTGGCCGCCGGCGGGACCCGGAGCATCAGAGCGACTCGTCGTGGGCACCGATCAGCTGCAGGGGGCTGAGGTAAGCCCCAGGTGAGTAAAACTCAATTTTTTTTCCACACTTAAGTGCCTCTTTAACAGTGTGCTGACTTGGAAGCTGTTATGGGGTAATGGCCATTTTCAAAATAGAGAAAAGAGAATTTCGTTGGTGACAGTGGACAAACAGGATTCAGAAGAGGAGAAAGATTTGAGTAGACTACATGAGAGGTAAGTATGATGTGCAGATGTTTGTTTTGATTTCACATTTTCAGTTCATGTTTTCTTCAAGCCATTACTAAATATACAATGCTAGAAAACCCACCTAGGCACGTGTACAAGAGCTCTGTGTGCTACCTTAGTGCCATATTAATTAAAATAAATTGTAGAGTACAGCAGAGAAAAAAACATTTTAGGTATTGGCAGGAACTGGACAGAAACTGTGAGGAAAATTCTGCCCAGCCAGCAGCACAACCATAGGTGTGATAGGCGAGACCCGTGACTACAGACTTAGGGCTAATGCACTATGGTAGGAAGGAGTGACTGTTATAACAGCATAGAGGTCACATTCTGTATTATTATTTTTTTGTCCCCCTGAAACTTTTTTAGATGGATGAAAAATTCATAAAAAGCCCTTGGAAGAAGCCGAGGGTGTTCCCTCCCAGCCATCCTGCTCCAGAGAAGGACTTTAGCAAGAAATACGGTATGGATGTTGTGCAGAAGGTCTCACCTGCCTTTACAATAGAGTATATATTTATTGGACTCTTTCTATACTGCTCTTCTGGACCTTAATTTAGACTAACCGTAATGAGGGTAGTAACTGACAGGGATTTTACGGGAAAAAAAATTAAGGAAAGCGGGGAAAAGCATACATTACTCCTATTTCAACGCAAATATCCATAGGGAAGCATTAGGTGCATTTCTGTATTGCGGGTAACCGTACGCAAATTGCAAGTGCGAACCCCTTAAGTGTACCTGTAGCAAAAAAAAAAAAAAAAAAAAAAAGGGCTCCTAGGGGGTACTTACCTCAGGATTGTGGCGCACTGACACTGTCCTGCTCGGATTTCTTTGGAGAAAGCCTGGCCAGATCAGGTCCGCACCGCTGTGCATACGCAACCCACACAGACCCAATTGGGCTTGGCTATTTCCAACAAAGCCCGAGCCATATGATACTAGTGTGCATGTGCAGCGTGGCCACTCTTCGGTGGTCCCAGCGCTGGAACCGCACTGAGGTACGAGGGCGGGGAACTTGCAGGGCTGTGGAGTCGGTATAAAATCATCTGAGCTTTGGATTAAATCCAAATTGATTTTGAGTAGCTTCCTCGGATTCGAAACGTTAATTAGAGCACCTGAGTGGGCGATTGAGGGAGTGTTAACTTACCCATGCTGCCGTCTGCTTTAAAGAGACTGAAGCGAAATTGCTATTTTTACCTCATAGTTTGCTTCAGTACTCTCAGAGGTAAACTGCCGCATCCCCAAGCCAAAACGAGGGCTTTAGACCCCCCTCCCCAATCCCCGGAGGGCAATCCGGGCAGCGCTTCCCGAAAGAGGCAGAGCTTTCTGCTGTAGCGCTGCCTTTGATGCCAATGGCCACGGATCTCCGCCTCACAGAGAGGGGCGGGGAGAGGCAGAGATCCGCATGGCGATTGACGTCAGTAGAGGCAGAGCTACAGCTCAAAGCTCTGCCTCCCCGAGCAGCAAAATCCACTACCAAGAAAGTCGTGGGATTTTGCCCTGGGATTTGGGGGGGGGGGGGGGTATAAACCCCTCATTTTGACTCTGGGATGCGGCGGTTTACCTCTACTAAGACTACTAAAGCGAACTACGAAGTAAACATAGCCATTTTTTTCGCTTCAGAGCCTCTTTAATGAGCTTCAATTGCGTCCCACGTTGCCTTCCCAAGTGGTGTCGCATGACTACCATGCTTCCTCCTTCTGAGTTGGAGGAAGCATGGTAGTCACGTGACGCTTCTTGGAACGCGTTGTGGGATGCAGTTGAAGCTCATTAAAGCAGACCGCAGCATGGGTAAGGTAACCCTCCCTCTTCCGGCCCCTCAGGTGCTCTAACGTTTCCAATCCGAGTGATTTCAAGTAGGAAGCTACTGTAAATCAATTCGGATTCAATCTGAAGCTCATCCCTGCCTCTGGCTCCAGGTACCCAAAATTTCTCAGAATCCTCAACTCCGACTCCTTATGGTGCCTATACATTGTACAATATAAAACGTTTGATTTTCCATTTTTTTCGACCAAAACGATTGAGTTGAATGAAAGATGAATTTATTTTTTTTTTATCAAAACCCCCCAAAAAATCAACTATTATCCCATTTTTGCGATAAAAATCTAATCTGACATGTTGGAAAAATCTTTATATTCGATCTAACGGAATACTTGAACGAAATTATCTAAACTAAGAGAATGAAAAATTGTCCTGTGTATTGGCACCTTTAGTCTAATACTCACCAGAGCTGTGGAGTCGGTACAAAATTGTCAGACTCCTGACTCCGACTCATCAGCTTATTCAAACCACCGACTCCAGGTTGCTTCAGTGCAGGGCCGGTTTCTGCATTAGAACTGTCTTGTAGCTCTGAAATTACAGCCGACAATACTCTAAAGAAACACATGTGAGAGCAGGGAACCGATTAAAAAATAGTCTGTAAGAACTTTTACATTTTTAACCTTGGAAACAAGATAAAACTATGGGATTCCAGTGACCTAGTTAGGACGAGGACTAAAAATATAATTTGTTTCTGTTGTGTCATTCTTGTTGATTCATCCTGTATGTGAAACTAACCTTAGATCAGGGGTGTCAAACTTAAATGTAAGGTGGGCTGAAATTGAACACTGGGACCTAGTCGCGGCCAACCTCAATGTCTAGTGGCCACTGCCCGCCCTTATAAAATTCCTCGGTGTCTGATGCATCCCCTCCAACCCCTATATAGTTCCATGGTGTCTAGTGGTCCTCCTTCTGCCCCTATACAGTTCCCTGGTGTCTAGTGGTCCTCCCTCCCCTATACAGTTCCCCGGAGTCTAGTGGTCGTCCTTGCTCCCTTAGATAGTTTCCCAGTGTGTAGTGATCCTCCTCCACTATACAGTTCCCTGGTGTGTAGAGGCCCCCACCCTCCCCTATACAGTTCCCTGGTGTCTAGTGCTTTTCCTCCCCCTGCCCATAGGGCTTCCCTGGTGTTCTAGTACTTCACCCCCAATATAGCTTCCCTGGTGGTCTACAGTGGGCCAAACTTAATGCAAAGTGGGGAAACCACTTGGGGGCCAAATTTAATGGTTCTGAGGGCCAGATTTACCCCACGGGCTGGAGTTTTACATGTATGCCTTAGAGGATCAGCACAAAGTAGCATTTTTCACACCAAAAAAATGAAATGGGCATTCTCTATGTTCCCCCTTTTTCAATTTCTTTTGTCTTCTTCAAAATGTGGTATTTTAGGTACATCTTTCACACTTGCATTTTGTTTTCTTTTTTTGTTTTAATAAAGATTCTCACAGAAAGTCGCTCAGCCAACCATCTCATGATAAAAGTGTGAGTATTTTCTTCTTCATGGCTGCCACATGTTCTGTCTTAACTGCTTCTGCTATATAAAAGCTGGATGGGAGTTCTTGCCCCAAAATGAGACCTGTTACCTCTACTGGGTTGGCCCTTTTATCTTGACTAATGTTAAAGCAGAAAATGGGTAAGCACCATCCACAAATTACAGTAATAGTAAAGCTAAACCACTCTGAGTATTCAAACGAGCTAGGGAGTGTATTGAAGGATCAATCAATATATATATATTCCGAGCACCTGAAAAAAGTAGATCCTCTACAAACAGCACCACTACCACCATGTAGAAAAGTTCAAATTGGCTTTATTTGACAGAATAATGAGCATAAAATAAAAAAAAAAAACTTTAAATTGTAGAATGAGCAGGGGTACATAATGATACATAATCAAATATACAGTATAAAAGAGGTCTCCGCACATATGAAAATTGTGTATATACACAATTATATAGCCTCAGTAAAGACTGGGTGAAACCAAAGGGGATTATGATCAAATAAAGGTGCGTACGCACGACTGATCTCTTCAAACGACGGGTCGTCACACCCGCCCGCGGGGCAGCCATTCTGACGACAGTTACCCGTGTGTACACTCGGCAGGCTGATAAGGCTGGTTTTGACTGATCCGCTTGGTGGATCGGTCAAGACCGGCCTTATCCAAGTGTAGGCTGCACGCAGCAGCGTAATAAAGTCAGACAAGAAGGCGACTGTAAGGCCTGGAACCCACTAGGACAGGCATGGGCAAACTTGGCCCTCGAGCTGTTAAGGAACTACAAGTCCCACAATACATTGCAGGAGTCTGACAGCCACAGTCATGACTCATAAAGGCAAATGCATTGTGGGACTTTTAGTTCTGTAACAGCTGGAGGGCCGAGTTTGCCCATGCCTGCACTAGGAGCTCTTTTCTGAGCACTTTGTGATTTGAAAAGCTCCTGCTAATGTAATCTTGTTTCCTTTGTCTTTGGTCATCTCACTCCACATCTGTTTTTTCCCTGCATCTTTTATGACACGGGTCTTATTTGATCATAATCCCCTTTGGTATTGTTGTGCATATATAATTGTCATATGTGAGGAGACCTGATTTATACTGTATACTTGATAATGTATTATTATGCCCATTCTACAATTGTAAATGTTTTTAAATTTTTGTGCTCCTTATTGTGTCAAAGCTGATTTTGTACTTTACTACATGGCAGCAGTGGTGCGGTTTGTAGAGGCTCTACTGTATATACTTGAGTATAAGTCTAGAAATTTAGGTCCGATTCACTTAAAGTATAGGGGTCGATTTATACACGAGTCACAGGCAACACTGAGTTGTGTGTACTAATAGTGACATTCCCATTTGCAGTAATTTGCCCTGTGGTAAGTGATATTTTGAGGAAAAGAAATGCCAAGAAAACGCAGGTCTGAAAGTCCTGGCCACAACAATTAACAAGGAAAGGGGCAGGGGGGGAAATACTGGGCTGCATAAAAGGGAGTGAATAATGGCTGCACTTGGAGGCCAGGATGGGGTATTGGCTGCACATAAGGGACAGGAGGGGATTAGTGGCTGCAATACTGTATGCAGTGCAGTCATTAGCCCCTCCTAAGCTCCAAGTGCAGTCATCACCTTTGCTGGGTAAATTTATACTTAAAATGCAGCTTAAGAGTGTTGAAAATTGGAGTCGAATTATACACGAGGTTGACTTGTATTCGAGTATATATAGTTCTTTTCTCTGGTTCTTTTTCTTGACTATGCAATATTTGAAAAGGCAACAAGCCTGCAGTCCTTTTTGCTTGCACTGGGCAAAGCATTAACCCTTTACTAATCGACGGTTAACTCCCCTACGTCACTGCGCTGCACGCCACACTCCATCCTCTGGACAGTATCTCCTTCACAGCAGAAGTTCCTCTGTGAAGGAGAAAGTCTCTGGAGGATGGAGCACAGCAAGCAGCGGAGGTCATGTAGGTGGGTTGCTGCGGCCCATGTGCACCAGCAGTCAGGTTAAGTTTCACCTCAGGTTCACATTAAGGGTTAACATTGAGCCCAATGATTATCACATGTAGGTAGGTCAAGAAAGGTGGGGGCCAAAAGGGATACGGGGAAGTCTTGTATACTGCGTCACTCTCCTCTAGGCCACCAGCACCAGGAGAAAGAGCAGATGAATGGTCACATGACAGTGACGTTGGGCCAAGCGACTGGCATTTAGTAGCGGTACATTTTAGAAATTGGTGCTGAGTAATCAGACTATTAATATTTATCTTTTCTACTACAGAAAAATCAGAATGGAGAAGCCAGCAAAGAGATAGGTAATTACTCATAACTCTGTTTGTTTAATTGCTATGAATACATAACTGTGTGAGGACTTCCAGTGCTAAAGGTCCATTTATCTGTCCCCAGAGCACAGTGCAAGCAAGAAACCGAAGAATGAAGAGGCTGAACTCCCTGTACAGCTGTAAGCATTTACTATATCAGAATCCATTTTACAGTTTACTTACTTTAAACAAGATGTGTACCTGAGATAAAAAAAAAATATACACACCTGTGGTTTCCTCCATCCCTCTTCAGGCTCCTCAGACTCTCTCCATCCTCCCAGGCCTTCTGAATACTCCTTTAGGCAGCCCAGTTGTTCAGCTTGTCTGTGCAGTCCGGTTGTGTGTGCTCTCTTGTTGCCGGGAGTGTTCTGCGTCTGCACGGTAGTACTGCACAGGCTCAGAATGCTCCCAGCGATAGTGCATCCAGCCGAGCCTCACATGTGGAGTTCCCCTTGCCTACCGGAGGATCCAGGCAGCCTGGGAGGGCGAGGGGCCTATGAGCCTGAAGGGAGCTGGAGGAAGTCCCAGGTATGAATATTTTTTAGATCTCGGGTTTCCTTTAGGCTGCTTTCACAGTAAGACGTTACAGGCGCACGTTAGTGCAGCCTGTAACGCAGCCCCACCACACAGTAATGAAAAATCAATGGGCTGTTCACAGTGCCCACGTTGCGTTACATTGTAACGCAGCACATCCGTTGAGAGTGCTGCATGCTGTGCGTTATGCGCTGCTAAGCCGCATTAGACTGTGCGCACATGCTCAGTAGTGTGGGGGAGGAGTGGAGAACGGCCAGGCACATGGCTAATTAATATTCACTGCACAGTGTGACGTGCAGTGTTTACTTCCTGGAGCGGCCGCTCTGTGCGGCGATTGGCCGTGCGGGACCACGTGATGCCGCATGCGTCCAAGAGTATGCGTCGCGGACGCCAGAGTGAGCTGCACAATCAGAGAGCACTAGGCGTTGCGTTAGGGGCACGTTATGTCCCCTAAACGCAATGTCTTGGTGTGTAAGTAGCCTTAAAGGAGTACCTTTCCGAGTACATATTGCAGCACTGCCCTATGTGTTAGTTGTTAAATATGGGTCATTTAGATTACCGACTGTTTTACTGTGCAGTTCCCATTCTCACTTTAACCATCTGCTGTATATGCCTAACCCCTCCTGTAGATGTCTTATTTTCCTGACTAGTTGAATTAGTTTTCACCTTTTCCCTGCAGTTTCCTCCCCTTTATAACCTTGATAGCAGTTTTAGCTTCTGACAGCTCCAGGTTGGAGATAAATACAGAACATCTCTCTTGTTTTACCACCTGCTTTATTCTGTGTGCATTAACATTTCTGCTTTACCGAATGCAGTAAGGCTTTGTGAGTTGAAGCCATAGTGGTTTCCCTGCAATAGACATTGGGATATGTGTGTGTTGTCATTGTAGGGTATTTTCTGTGGATTTGGTGAGTAGGGGTGGTCAATGAGATGCAAGTAATTCCAAGTTGATGCACGATTATGTAACTTTTTATGCAGCTCGAAAAGGACCAACCAGGTTCCATCAAGATCGAATTTGTAAGCTGCATATATTTGCATACATAATTTGCATACTATTGCATCAACTCAGAATTATTTGCATCTCATTGAACATCCCTATTAGTGAGTATATGCAGGGCTGTGGAGTCGTGGAGTCGGGCAATTTTGGGTGCCTGGAGTCGGAGTCGGGAAAAAAATGCACCTGCACCGACTCCGACTCCTAATGAATTTGTAACTGTAATTAAAATAGAAAATATGATAAAATGTTCTATTTCTCAAATAATAGTCATTAAAAATAATGTATATATACACTATATATACAGTAATAGCTGTGCTTAGTCCACAAAAATGAAATAAACAGATCAAAATGAGTTACTTGTGCTGCTTCAATAAAGCAGTCCCCATATTTTTAAGGACAGATATACATATCTGATTGTGACTGTATATATGATGTGTACACAGGAATCTCTTATATATACTAAATAACATCTATGCTGTAAGTATAAAGCCTGATGTGTAGCTGTGTCACTAATAGAGATGGTCAATGAGGTGGAAATAATTCTGCATTGATGCTGATTTATGCAAATGTATGCACTCCCTTTGCTGATGAAATCAAATAATTTGATATGTTATTAAAATTTTGGTTTGGTGACTACAAATTAAAGGGTAACTGAGATGGATGAAAAGTAAAGCTTTATACATACCTGGGGCTTCCTCCAGCCCCCTTCAGGCTAATCAGTCCCTCACTGTCCTCCACCACCCGGATCTTCTGCTATGAGTCCTGGTAATTCAGCCAGTCAGCGCTGTCCGGCCGCATGCCGCTCCCACGGCCAGGAACATTCTGCACCTGCGCAATACTGCTGCACAGGTGTAGTATGCTCCTGGCGGCGGAGTGTGTGCATGCGCACTACGCCTGACTGGCTCAAGTACCTGGACTCCTAGCAGAAGATCCAGGTGGTGGAGGAGGACAACGAGGGACTGATTATCCTGAAGGCGGCTGGAGGAAGCCCCAGGTATGTATAAAACTTTAATTTCATCTGTCTCAGATTTACTTTGTTACACAGTAGTACTATACTCTACATATGCACTCCCCACAGAGCTGCAGGGAATCCACTGAGCATGCTGTGCACATTGAACACAGAGGTGTTGTCTGTTTACAATCTCCTCATTCCCCTGCAGAGTACCTGCACATCATGCTTACATGTACCCACACTTACATTGCCTAGGGCCTGATAGATGTTCTTTGTTCCGGTTTGTACCTTTTACAAGTACTCTTACCAAGGACTAGTTTTAGTCTAAAGGGAATAAATATAGTAGTCTACATATCCTTCTCACTTCAGTTGTTTTGTAAAATTCCTAAGCGTTGGCAGTTAAGAGACGAATTTCATGTTACAAACTTTTAATCAACAAAATTGTAATATGCAAATTAGAGGAGTCGGAGTCGTGGAGTCGGAGTCGGTGGAATCCTAAACTGAGGAGTCGGAGTCGGTGGATTTTTGGACCGACTCCACAGCCCTGAGTATATGGAGTATTTTTGTTTGGGTGAAAGTGGTTCTATTTGTTGAGCAGGACAAATCTGAGGAGATGGCTGCAGAAACAATATTTTCTAGTCATCAGCTGTACCAAAAAATTGTTAAAGTGAACCAGAGACAAAGCACCCTCATGTATTTTACCATCTATATCAGTGGGAACATTACACAAATAACCTACCCTGCTTTCTGTTTCATTTTGCACTGCACAGCTTGCTTCTAATCAGCCCTGATAAAATCCCCGACTGAGCATTCAGTCTGGCTTTGCTCAGGAATCATTATAGCTGAGTCTGTCTTCTCTTATGTCTTTTCTGTTTCTTTTTTTCTGGTAAAGAGCACAAAAACCAGTACATACTACATAAGCCACAGATATCAATGGATCAGAACCCAGAATAGAGCATGTAACCATTCAGTGATGTCAGGTGATATACGTGACACACTCTATCCTGTGTTCAATTAGTGACCCCCTGTGTTTTTGTTTTTTGTTCCCCCCCCCCCCCCCCCCCCCCCCACCACTTTTTTAGCAACTTACAGCTTTAGTAGTTTTTTGTGTTGTAAATATCCTCCCTGTTGAATTGTTTTCCCAGCCCTCCTCCCGGCACGACGTTCTCCTGTAGGCCGTGCAAGTTTGAAACACAAGACGAGGCCGATCTTCAGAGACACTTTGACTCTTACCTTCACCAGGAGATCATAAAACACCTGTACATCTTCCTGCCAAACAAGAGCGTCAACTTTTTACAGGTCAGTCCGTCACTTCTTGTTGCACTGTGATTGGTCCACTCTCAAAGTTTAGATCTGTACCAGTTAGGACATGTCACAGATCTTCTGCTACACGAGTTAGCTGTCAGTATGACCAAATTGCATTTTTAGCAAAAATCATAATTTTGGGCTGTGGACTTTTGACTGCTTCAGGTTCCTGTATGAGTTTAGGATCGAGGAAATTTAGAGGAGTCGGGCACACGAGTGACATTAGAGCCTGGCAACAGATTATCTTTTATCTGAGAGGCTTTGTATGGGTGAGATGAGGACCATTTATGAAACAAGGTGGGCGTGCATCACTCGATCAGCCGTCAGCTTGATCATTAAGGCTCATACCAACCTCGCGATTCTTCCAACAATTTTCCCAAGGAAATCAGTCGTTAACGCGATCTTGCAACATGGGTACCGGCGTACAATCACACAATCGTCTCATAGCGTTGTGCAGCGATAACGACCGTCACAGCAGATCGGATCTTAAAAATACCCAATGACTCCCAAGTACCGCGATCACTTGAAGTCTTGTCGTGTAACATCGCGCATGCCGGTCGGGAGATGGATCAGCGGAGTGCTCATCGTCCGGGAGACGCCCCTGGATCCATCTCCCTGCATGGCGAGGTGAGTACTTCGCTTTAGGCCTCTTGCACACTGCACGCGATTCCGATTCAGATTCCGCTTTTTAATTAGTTTTTACATCCGATTCAGATTCCGATTTGCAGTGTGCAGGGAGCAAACTGCAAATCAGAATCTGAATCGGATGTAAAAACCGATTAAAAAGCGGAATCTGAATCGGAATCGCGTGCAGTGTGCAAGAGGCCTTAGATAGATCCCTCTCTGATTGAATCTGATTATCTGTTGCCTGCCCATACACTGCTCACCGATTTCCAATAGATTTCAGCATGAAACAGATTAGTCGTCTTAGCGCTGCCTCCCCGTTTTTATGTGTTGGGTTCGTAACCTCAGACATTTTTCTTCATGAGGCACTGTAGTGGAGTACATTTGAAATCGGCGCCGGTAGACTTGGGCGCAGGATACAGCTGTTATATGGCTGATCCTGCTTCTGCACAAGTCCGGGCCGTTTTAATTACTATTCCCCCTTTAGGCTGCCATGGATAGTGGGGGAATGAAATAATTCGGCTTCCAGCGATTGCTGGAGGCCGAATTATTGTGTTTTTAAAGCAACCTCGGCTCCGTCTTCGGACGGCACCGACGTTACTCACTGAGCTCTGCAATAGGAGTGATTCCTATTGTAGTCTATGGAGGCGCCAGCTGCGCCCAAATCTAGCAGCGCTGAAAAGCACTGCTCTGCTGTAGTGACATATAGTACAATGCAGTAAATGATTCAGGATAGTCATTTTCCTGGTTTCAGCATAGAAACCCTTCCTAAAGCTGTATATTGGTGTGTAGCCCCGCCCTCCCAGTGATGCTTAGCCTAAGCTGAGTAGCAGAGCGTAATTCTGCCCCAGAGCTTTCTGGGTGACCAGGCTTATATTGTACTGGCTTTGGAACTCTCAGAAACAAAACATTCCGCAGAGATCAACCGGATTAAAGGGGAACTGAAGTAAGGTATACAGAGGCTGTCATGTTTGTTTCCTTTTAATCAATACCAGTTGCCTAGCAGCCCTGCTGGTCTATTTCTCTGCAGTATCTGAATAACACCAGAAACAAGCATGCAGCTAGGCTTGTCAGATCTGACATTAATGTCAGAAACACCTGATCTGCTGCATGCTTGTTCAGGGGCTATGGCTAATAGTATTAGAGGCAGAGGATCAGCAGGATTGCCAGGAAACTGGTATTGCTTAAAAGGAAATGAATATGTCAGTCTCCATATACCACTTCAGTTCCCCTTTAAAAGATGTAAGGGTGAGGAAAACGTTTACAATGGGTGAACACTGACTAAAGAAAAGCCATTTTTTTTATTGCCTTATTTTCACTACAGTTCTTTTTTTAAGTCTTATATTCAGTAAAGTTTTTCTTTATGTGAACACAAACGAATCTGATTTTAATTTGAAAAGATCCCGAGGTGTGAGACCTATGGAAGCTGCAATATTTATTTGCTTTGAACAATACCAGTTGCCTGACTATCCTGTTGATCTTTTTGGTCAGTAGGGTCTAAATCACACACCTGTAACAAGCGTTAAGCTAATCTTCTCAGAAATGACATAGACATCTGATCTGCTGCATGCTTGTTCAGGGTCTCTGGCTTCATGTGTACCCGAGGTTACATGATAGGAAAACGTGCATGTACAGTGCAAAACATATTCATAACCAGGCTGTTTTACTTGTTTGATTTTGCTGCCTGGAAGAGTAATTTTTAGGCATGGAAGTGACAGCTTCTGTCTTGTCGGGAATATAGTAAACCTCACTGATAAGCAAATTACAGCCATAAAGGTTTCCCTGGCAGAATACAACTTTTGAGGGCAGGGGAGAGAGATGTCAATTCATGTATTTTCATTTAGGGAAACTTAATAGGCTGCCACTGAGCAGAATCAGCAAAACATTCAATCTACTTTGTAAAAAGTAATTTTTAGGAGTAGGAGGATAAATACAATTCTTTATCTCCTCAGTTTATTTTCACCTCGGGTTTACTTAAAAGTACTAGAGGAAGAGGATCTGCAGGACAGCCAGGCAATGTGCATTATTTAAAAGAAAATATACTTGTTAGCCCCTATGTCTCTCACTCCGGGTTCCCTTTAAAGAGAACCCGAGGTGGCATTTCATTACGTTAGTGTGCACAACCAGCCTCTGTGCCCCACTAACACCAGCCTCTGTTGCCCCATCGTGTGCCTCAAAGACCCCCCTGCTCGCCGCTATAGCCCCCGCAGTGCTGGTGACACGCAGCGCGTCGCCAGCACAATGTTTACCCTAGCGCTGTCTGTCAGCGCCGCTCCTCCGCATCGCCACTACCCAATCAGCGGGAGGGAAGGGACGCGGGCGGGTAGCGGCGATACGGAGGAGGCGGGGGAGCGGCGCTGACAGACAGGCATAGGTAAACATTGTGCTGGCGACATGCTGCGTGTCACCAGCACTGCAGGGGTAGAGCGGCGAGCAGGGGGGTCTTTGAGGCACACGATGGGGCAACAGAGGCTGGTGTTAGTGTGCACAACCAGCCTCTGTGCCCCACTAACGTAATGAAATGCCACCTCGGGTTCTCTTTAAAAATGTCTGCTGTGAGAAGGTTACCTTAAATTGCCATAAATATATGCACCTTGTATCTTCCCTTCTTCATTCCCTGAGTGACCTATGGTAACCAAGTTCTGTTTTATCTCTTTTTAGAGCTATCTTTTACATGAGAAAAGTAGAGTGTCCAAAGAAAGGAAGAAACAGACAGTACAGAAAAAAGGTGTGACCTGAGGACATTATGGTTTGCCATTGTTAATGTAAAACGCACATTTATGTAGATATTTCTGAATATGAGTTTGACACATCCCTCTCCTTCACCTCCTCACCATGGGGGCAGTCAGTGTTATGCAAAGCCTCAGCTAATGATTGACAGGGGGAGCCCAGCCATACATAGAGGGGTGTGGCTACGAGGTCAGTTGGGGAAACGTCCAGGGGTACACCCTTATCTGATGGTTACCGGTGACTCGTGTATGTTTGGGCTTGTGGCTGTATGGCTTTTATCTGATCCAATAAAGTTGGGATTGCCGTGTCTATGGATATTGTGCGGAACTTTCTTCCTCCATTATGTGTGGGCATAATTACACTTAAAGTGGATCCAACGTGAACTTTTACACATTGCATAATTGTGTTCCTTTCCTATTGTTTATAGGTCATTCCTCAAGCCAAATACTTTTTTGTTTTTGTTTTAATGCTTTAATTCCCTATAAACTAAATAAACCACGCCCACAGGTTTTCAGAGAGCCTTGGCAGTAGCAAGGGCTCATGGGACCTCAGTCTGGGCAGGAGGAGAAGGAGGTGTTACTAGCCATTGATTTCAGAGGAGGGGGGGATTAGGTTTTTTTACAGGCTTAATGAACAAGATACAGATAAGCCTGCCTCTGTGTAATGTTTACAAACAACATGGCTGCTGTTATTGTATCACAGGAAGAAATAATAATTTTCTATTAAAGCTGTTTGCAGCTAGATTTGCTGTGTAAACTATCTAAACTTTACATAAGATATATACACAAGTTACTTGTTATAGTTAGTTTTTCATCTCGGATCCGCTTTAAAGTGGAAAAACAAACTCTTGACATAACGTTCAGTAAAATTGTGTTTTCCTACTTATTACCCATACAGTTACCAAATTTGCTTTAGCGCACAAGTAATATTGCCTGTTTACAAATTACAAGCTCTCAAAGTACAGTATATCTGCTCTGAAAGCTGCCATTGCATTTTATTCATAGTTGCTGGCATTATGTATTAAAATCTTCCAGTGATTATTTCTCAACGGTGTGCATACTAGAAGCAGAGGGAGCTGCTTTTCCGCACAGCTTAGAATGTAAACAAAAGATAATGTTATATCCTTTCTGGATTGATATCATAAGCTGAAAGGGACTCAAAGCACCTCATGGGCATGCCTTTAAGACTCCGACCAGTACTGCAAAGGCGCACACCTTTCTGTAGCTTGTGCTCTCCTCTTTCATTTGATGCCTGAATCACCGTTCTACACCAAATAGGTTTTTATTCGATTTCAATTTAAAAATCGTGGCTGCCATCTTGGCTATGTTATAACTTCCGGGTCACCCCTGCCTTCTCTGTTAGAGAAGTGCATCACTGACTGAAGTAGGAAGAGGAAGTGACACGCATGGCCATTGCAAGAGGCTCCTCCAGAGGGGTCCTAGCACGATTTTGTTGGGTTAAAGGCATGCCCATGAGAGATGCTTGGAGTCCCTTGAAGGGGCTTTCCAGTGCATAACAAAGTGCTGTGTTTAACTGTATGAATGCTGTTCTGCCACAATTTTTTTTTTTTTGTGTGCTAGTAGGTTTAAGGCTATAATCTGTTACAGCAAAGCAGAAATGCTGAGTTTCATACCACTTTAACCTCTTGTCGACCAGCTAACGCCGATTGGCGTAAACTGGTCGTCTGCGGGTTACCATGGAAACGGCCGCTCGATCGAGCGGCCTTTCCATGTCAGTTCACGGAGGGTGTCTCCGTGAACAGCCGGAGAGCCGCCGATAGCGGCTCGCCGGCAAAATGTAAACAGGCGGGGAAGAAATCCCCGCTGTTTACATTATACGGCGCTGCTGCGCCGTAGGGCAGATCGGCGATCCCCGGCCTCTGATTGGCCGGGTATCGCCGGCATCTGATAGGCGGAAGCCTATCCCACAATGCGCAGGACGGATATCCTGCGCAGCCCAGGAAGGGAGAGGGAGGTAAGGGGAGGGAGGGAGCGCACAAAACGCTGCGGAGGGGGGCTTTGAGGAGCCCCCCCCCCCCCCCCCCGCTACCCACTAATGGCCGGCGGCGATCAGACACCCCCCCCCCCCAGCAGGACATCCCCCTAGTGGGGAAAAAAGGGGGGTAGTCTGATATCTCCCTGCTGCACTGCTGATCGGTGCTGCGGGCTGTAGAGCCCACGCAGCACCGATCAGTGAAAATTCCCCTGGTCGGCAAGTGGTTAATATATGAAACATGAGCCAAATTGGAGGACCTGCCCTAGGATTCATATAGCCCCTGTAGAAAGTGTCAGTGCTAATATGGTTAAATGGATTTCTAATGTGCTTCTATTGATGTTTTCCCAAGCGCCTCAGCCTGCCATCCACATGACTGACTGGAGAAATGACTGCCAAATGCAGCCTTTCCTGTCACTGCCGTCTCCTTTAAACATGGTAATAAAAATTAGCATGTTAGATGTGGGAAGAGTGTTTACTAGTGAGTCAAACCTTAGACTCATCCCCTTCCTGGCTGGCAGTCAATGAAGGAGTTGGGGTAAATCTTAGATCTCAACTCCTTGTCGGGGACCTGAGATGAGAGACATATAGAGGATGACATATGTATTTTGCTTTTAAAGGACAACTGAAGTGAAAGGGATATGGAGGCGACCATATTTATTTCCTTTTAGACAATACTAGTTGCCTGGCAGCCCTGCTGGTCTATTTGGCTGCAGTAGTGTCTGAATGACACCAGAAACAAGCATGCAGCTAATCTTGTCAGATCTGACAGTAATGTCAGAAACACCTGATCTATGCTTTTTCAGGGTCTATGGCTAAAAGTGTTAGAGGATCAGCAGGATAGCCAGGCAACTAGTATTGCTTAAAAAGAAATAAATATGGCAGCCTCCATATCCCTCTCGCTTCAGTTGTCCTTTAACCACTTCTGGACCGCAATGTTAAACCCCCCTAAAGACCATGCCATTTTTCTATAAATTGGCCACTGCAGCTTTAAGGCCTTGCTCCAGGACCGCATAACTCAGCACACAAGTGACCCCCCCCTTCTCCCCAGTAACAGAGCTTTCTGCTGGCAGGGTCTGATCGCTCCCCCAGTGTTTATTTTATTTTTTATTTTTTTACAAATATTTATGTACGTATTTTTTTTTATTTTTTTTTTACGTGGCTGGGAGGGAACTGCGCTTTCGTATGATGTCATGCGCAGTGCGCTCTCGGCCATGGGTGCGCACTGTAGGACAGTAGGAGTAGTACCCGACTTTGGAGACCCGAAAGAGGCTGCTGGAGGGGCATTTAGGTTGAATGCGGGGGCAGAAAGGAGAGCGGTAGGCATCAGCACAGGTGACAGTATATGCCTGCTCCCTCGTTTCTCTAGCTTCTTTCACATCTGGTATCCTTTAAAGGAAACCTGAAGCGAGTAAAATAAACACATGACGTAGCTGCAAATGAATATTACATACTAACATCACTGCCAGTTCCTCTCAGAAGCTCACCATTTTCTTCTTACAGTGACCACTTCCAATTCTGACAATATTTTGTCAGAACTGAAATATGCCAGTTGCTGTCAGTTATATATCAGCAGCTGTCAGTTACAACTGAATGTACAAGGTAATGTCAATGTTTCCCTATGGCTCAAGTGGGCGATATTACAGTTTAACAGAGTGCTGACCAGGAAGCTGTTATGGGGTAATGGCCATTTTTAAAATGGAGGACAGACCATTCCATTGATCACAGTGGACAAATGGGATGCAGGAGAGGAGAAAGAGTTTGAGGAGTAGACTACATAGGAGGGAAGTATGAGCTGTGTATGGTTATTTTGACTTTTTATTTTCAGTTCAGGTTCTCTTTAAGTAGTACTGCCCATGGCCACTGCAATCATAGAGGGCAGGTTTATACTGCAAAGGATCATGGGAAACTGTCACCTACACAAGGAAAAAATGATTTCCATTCCTTCTTTCTGCCAAAGAACATAGCAGTTTCAGTGACGCTACTGTAGACTGTACATTAAATGCAGAGCAGTTTAGCTGGTCTTCTTTAACTTTATAGCCAGTCATGTTTTTCATTTTTTTTTCTGCATAATAAACCTGAAATGGAGCTGGTTGTTGGAAGGTTTGGGCAACAGTTCCAATGCTTCTCACTTACAAGAATCTCAATCTCTCCTCCTTCCTGTTCCCAGAGACCAGCAAGGAGCTGTTTTTCCATCGTGTGGAAGTTATTCAGTGTATAGCCTGTGATGCCTTCATCCCAGATTTACCAGATCGCCTGACTGAGCATGCTAAATCAGAGAGCCATGTTCAGAAAACCAAGGTAAGATCACCATGACCTGTATGAGAGAAGCTGCTCCGTGTGGGTTTAGAACACAAATGTATCCCTACAAAAAGCAGGAAAACCTGTCATACCTGTTTTGTTGGGATAGCTTGAGCTGCAAAAAGTTTGCTTTAAGTTAAATGTAAAGGCCAAAAAAAAGTTACTTACCTATGGATCCTAAAGGATCAGGCTTTCTCAACCAGGGTTCCTTGAGTACTCTACAGGGGTTTCTTGGCATTTTCCCCCATCCAAGCGGGAAGTATAAAATAGCACATTATAATGGGTGATACTGTAAAAAAAAATGGCTCCTGCAAAATAAATGTAGGGGTTCCGCCAGATCAACGGGAGGTGGTTGGAGCTGTGCTGGTAAATGTATAAATTTGTAAATTCTGGAAGGCCTAATAAACACGACTAGACAGACAACCATTATTCAAGTGCTTTTACTGAGTAACTGTTGCTTGCTGGGTAACAGAGTGCCCATAGTACTGGTGGTCACTGGCAGCATTCCTTCAGTGTTGGTTTTTTTTACTGAACACACGCACGCACGCGCACACACACTGCACACACACTGCACGCACGCACGCACGCACACACACACTGCACACACACTGCACGCACGCACGCACGCACGCACACACACACACACACACACACACGTGTTGTGTGCGGGCTCCCCAGAGATGGCCATGGCTAGCTCTGCCAATTCTTTCGCTGCCATCCTGCGGGTAAAGCTGCCATGCTCTAAGCCTTCCCCACGCCATTCTGTGTTGTTTTACTCCTCTATGAACGTGTCGGGCCACGTCTGGGATACATGTGAGTGCAATGGTGGTGGAAATACAAAAAAAAACACAAAAAAACAGATGCTTGTCTAAGAAGTGTCTTCTTGAAAACCGATGTCCGAGAGTCGCTGCCTAGCCATGCATGAAGAGGAAGGGAGGCCATATAACAGATCCGACAAGCTCTGGGGGTCCATGTGTGGCAATGGTGGAGTCCAGGAGGATGTGGGTAGCCTCTGCAGGATCCAGAGGCTTCCCTCTTTTTAGAGAACTATCACTTGTTTTTAACCCTTTAGCAGCCCTTTTATTTAGGGGCTTGCAAATGCTCCACCCAATTTTATTATACATTTTTTTTCTTTAACATTTGTTTGCTACTAATTAGTACTGCTGTAATGTGTAATTATGGTCACTTGTCACTAGGGGCAGTGTGAGACAATAAGAGGACTTCTGCTTCCAGTTTCTATATCCTCTGCTAGCAGAGAGACGTCAAAGCATTTTAAAAGAATTTTCACAATGAGTTCTGCCGACTGAAGTCAAAAGCAGTGCACTAACTTCAAACGAGATAACTATTGAAGCTGCTAATAGGTTAAGTACTGCCTTGGGTACAGTTTGGGTTTGTGCTTTACACATATTAGACTCTATCTTCAATGTGACTTAAAGGACACCCGCGGTGACATGTGACATGACGAGATAGACGTGTATGTACAGTGCCTAGCGCACAAATAACTAGGCTGTGTTCCTTTTCTTTCTCTGCCTGAAAGAGTTAAATATCAGGTATGAAAGTGGCTGACTCAGTACTGACTCAGACAGGAAGTGACTACAGTGTGACCCTCACTAATAAGAAATTCCAACTATAAAACACTTTCCTAGCATAAAATGCGCCAAAGTGTCCCTGATCTGGTCAGTCCTACTCTACCATGCAAAATGCCAGTTTTTATAAGCAGTCTAGTGGGAACTAAACCAAAAACCCTAAAATGTCAACTAGATGGGAAAAAAAGGAAATTAAAAACACCTCACCCTTCACCTAGCTACCAAACGAACTCTCTGAACATGTGCAATGCACTAATTTATATACTTAACTGTGCTAGAGGTGGGCGGGGTTATGCAGGCTCACAGGGGAAAATTATAAATAAATTACCAAGGGGTGAGCAGCACAAACCAAATTTTAATGCAATTCCTATGCAATTCTATGTTGCATAGAATTGCATAAAAATTTGGTTTGTGCTGCTCACCCCTTGGTTATATATATATATATATATATATATATATATATATATATATATATATATATATATATATATATATATATATATATCTCTTATCTATCTAATCTATCTATCTATCTATCTATCTATCTATCTATCTATCTATCTATCTATCTATCTATCTATCTATCTATCTATATATATATATATATATATATATATATATATATATATGTCACTAACTGTCCCTCAAAGGAGCTCACAATCTAATCCCTACCATTGCCATATGTCTATATTATGTAGTGTAAGTACTGTAGTCTAGGGCCAAATTTTTTCTTTAGAGGGAGCCAATTAACTTATCCGTATGTTTTCGGAATGTGGGAGGAAACCGGAGTGCCCGGAGGAAACCCACGCAGACACGGAGAGAGCATACAAACTCTTTGCAGATAGTGCCCTGGCTGGGATTCGAACCAGGGACCCAGCGCTGCAAGGCGAGAGAGCTAACCACTACGCCACCGTGCTGCCGTGGATACAATCATTTATTTATTTAATCTTGGGTGTCCTTTAAGGCCATCTATGGGCTCGCATCTCCTATTTAATAGTTTTATCATCTAAAATATGCCTATGCTATCAATATGCTATCCAATTTATTTATTTTTTTCTCATTTGTGGTTGCGTTCTTCTAAAAATAAGCACCTGCTGAAAGCCACTTTTCCATGGTTTATTCTTCTTCTTTTCCAGGCACTTGATAAGGACATCAAGAGCAATTGTCTGGAGGCAGCAAAGACAATCCTCCAAGATACAAGTGTCTTACAGCTACTGAAGATGCATGTCCAGGTGAGGCAGACTGTGGAAATGATGACTTGGTGCCGCAATGATCTGGCATGTAGGGGTGTGAGAGGTGAATGGAGTGTACATTACACGATCCTGCTGGAAAGTGGTGGACAGGTCGGCCTTTTTGGCATCTGTAGGGTTTGCAACTTTGATTATGTAAATACTAAAAATACATTTTTGTATAAAAAGACCCTGGTCTATGACTCGCAATATTTCATCGAGGATATCTGTGATACTACAAATACATATTATTATGGCAGTTGCTGGGAGCCCATCTGACCGACCCTAGGAGAACTGATGTGTAATTGAGTTTAGTATTCTCCACAGTTAGTTTACCCATCTTATATAGGTACTCACACATTAACCATTTCAGCCCGCTGGGATTTTTCACCTTATGCATCTATAGTGTCCTGTAACGCGCGAAATGATACGCGTGGCGGCCCGCCGGCTCAGTCAGCCAAAACGAAACTAGCTGGTGGCAAGAGACCAGAGGATCTGGGAGTGATGTCGAGGGCACAGGGAGCTGGTAGAAGCCCCAGTTAAGTAAAACTTTTTTTTTTTTAATAGGGTTTAGGTTCCCTTTAAAGAGACTGTGAAGTCTCTAAAAGATCATCTTTTTATAATAAAATCCTGTGTAATATGACAGCCCTACCTAAGCCGCCGCTCTAATCTAACTAAATACCCCCCAAACTCCCCAGGGGGCAATCTGGGCAGCGCTTCTGTGAGAGGCAGAGCTATGAGCCGCAGCTCTGCCTCTCAGCGCATCTGTCAGCCCGGATCGCCGCCTCTCCCCCGCCCCTCTGTCTTCCTTCTGAGAGGGGCGGGGGAGAGGCGGAGATCTGCCGCTGACAGACGCGTGAGGCAGGGCTGCAGCTCATAGCTCTGCCTCACACGGAAGAGTAGAGGGCAGCAAAAGCCATGACCAAGAAAGTCGTGGATTTTGCGGGGGAGGGGGGGAGTTGGGGGGATTTAGATAGCGTTCAGTGGCGGGGATGCGGCTGTTTAGGTAGGGCTATCCTATTACACAGGATTTTATAATTAAAAGATGATTTTTAAGAAACTTCAGTGTCTCTTTAAAGAGCCTCTGAAGCGAGTCTAAATTCTTGTTATTAACTTGTGTTCATTTGAATCACCCTCAGCCCTGCTAAACCGCCGCTATCCCGCAGCAAAGCGAGGGGTTTATACCCCCAAATCCCCTCTACAAAATCCACGACTTTCTTGGTCGTGGATTTTGCTGCTCATGGAGGCAGAGCTATGAGCTTCAGCTCCGCCTCCATGTGTGCCAATCTGCCGGCGGATCTCCGCCTCTCCCCTTTCAGTGAAGGAAGACTGAGAGGGGCGGGGAGAGGCGGCGATCAGCGGAGGATTGAGGCGTGAAGAGGCGGCGTTACAGCCCTAAGCTCTGCCTCAAGCAGGATGCTCTCCCCAGACACAGGAGAGGGGATTTGGGGGGGTATAAACCCCTTGTATTGCTGCGGGATATTGGCGGTTTAGCAGAGCTGAGGGTGAATCAAATGAATACAAGTTAACAAAGAGAATTTAGACTCGCTTCAGAGTCTCTTTAACCACTTGCCGACCGCGCACTCATAACGCATAAGTGGCAGCTGCAGGACCAGCGACGCACATCTGCGTCACCGGCTGCAGGCTAATTAATCAGGAAACAGCCGCTCGCGTGAGCGGCTGCTTCCTGTCAATTCACGGCGGGGGGTCCGTGAATAGCCTGCGTGCCGCCAATCGCGGCACGCAGGCTAAATGTAAACACAAGCGGAAATGATCCGCTTAGTTTACATTTTTACAACGCTGCTATAGCAGCAGCGTTGTACTAAATCAGCGATCCCCAGCCAATCAGCGGCCGGGGATCGCTGTCACATGACAGATCCATTCCTGTGCAGCCTCCGATCTCCGGGGCAGGGAGGGAGGAGAGGGGGAATCCTGCGATGGAGGGGGCTTTGAGGTGTCCCCCCCCCCCCCCCCGCCAGCTACACGCAGGCAGGAGCGATCAGACCCCCCCCCCCCCCCCCAGCACATCATCCCCCTAGTGGGGAAAAAAGGGGGGCGATCTGGTCGCTCTGCCTGTTATTTGATCTGTGCTGAGGGCTGTAGAGCCCACCCAGCACAGATCTTCTAAATCAGTGCTGGTCCTTGGGGGGGGGGGGGGGGGGGGGGGGGGGTAAAGGCTGAGTCCTGAAGTGGTCAAAAGTGGCAATCATCTCTTCTGAGCACTTGTATCTATAAATGTGGTTATTTACAGATGTCCAAAAAAAAGTGCTGCCATTTCTGCAGATTGCCACCTTTTAAAAATAGACTTGGAGGAGGACGGACCTGTCAAAGCCAAAGACCGAAAAGGCACAAAGGGAACAAATACCTGTGTATACCTTCAGTGTACTATGTCATTGTACCAAAAGAGATTTGGTTAAAGAAAATTACTCACGCCTTGTAGGTTGCAAGACAAGTGCAACCAGCAATAAGTTGGAGAAATACCTGCCACCTCTCAGGATCGTGAGGTTCCTGGTCATGCTCCTGATTTAAGTAGGGTTCCAGGAGGGGGAAGGGCTAAAAGAAGAACTTCCAACAGTGTTGTGAAACAGAGCAGGATCATCCACAAGGCAACCTAAGCAGGTGCCTGGGTCCCAGTGGGTGTCATAGGGCCCAACTGCCCCTTTCTCTAACGCTTCTCCCATCTTAGATTACCAAAAGAACGGGCCAAAGCTACTCTCTTGCCTATGGCCCCAGTACATCATAATACACCTCTGGAAACAGTAATGCTTGTGGGTGGAGGCATCCAAAAATGATAAAACAATTAAAATCAGTTTGAAAAAAGAGGCAGTGGTTGGCTTACCTCTCCTGTAGACAAAGTAGCCAGTACAGCTCAAAGTAACTTCAAAAGGTTTATTGCACAGGAAATGGGCTTAGACCACTTTATAAACTGTTTTTGTTTTATCATTTCTGTGTTCCTCCACCCTCCAGTATTATCCTTTAGAAATGGTCCCTCAATAAAGTGATCACTTCATGTATAGATTACTGTCATTTATCTATGCTGAATAAGCCTCCCAGCAGTTCTTATGTGTTGTCTTTGCATTGGTTCCCAGGGAAAGAATCCATTTAAATATCTGGAGAAGGCCACGACGCATGCAGCGGGCAGCCATGAAGTTCTGGTTGCCGAGGAAGATGAAGAAGACATGGCTCCGGCTGATGAGGAGCTTGATGCTGGCAGCGATGAAGAACCAGCCGGCACTCCGGATAAAGAAGCTGCCGCTTCAGGTGTTGAAAGTGCTCCTCAGGATGATGGTCCTCCCAACGAGTCAAAGGGAAAAAAAAGTGATGACTCCAGTGCTGAGCTCAAAATGAATGAATCAAAAAATGAGGACAGTGATGGGACCGTGGATGATGAAGAGGCTGCTGAGGCCCCCTAATGCTTGGTCTGACCCAACCAAACATTCAGCTGTGAAAAAACATTTTACCTGTTACTGTAAAACATTTCAATAGTTTATACAACTTTTGGTTTCAAGTGTCACGTTGGTCAGAGAAGGGTGGAAAAAAGCAATTTGCAAGGAACGAAACGTGCTGCAGAAGAGGTGTTAAGTACGGGGTGAATGAAAGAGACGCCTAGCAGATGACATCTTCGTGGTCATTTCATTGTAACCTGGATAAGATGTATAGAAGCGTGAGGCGGGTTTCACACTATAGTAGCGACTGTTGTACGAGTCGGCGTCCCCACTAGTTTGCTTTGTAACGAGCAGCCAAACACAGGCTTGTATCTCCTACTTCTTACATGTGAATTGCCGGATGTCGTTAGTGAAGTGTGCCGATGTGGTGAGACTCCTCTCTGCTTTTTATTTCAGTGCTGTGGTGTGTGCGAACCAGCACCATACTGCAGTATACCACCCAGCTCCTCTCATCCATAGTCCTTAAAGGACCACTATTGCAAAAAATTGTAAAATTTTAAATACATACAAATAAGAAGTGTTTCTTCTAGAGTGAAATGCGCTCTAAATTACGTTTCCCCTATGTTGCTGTCACTTAAAGTATTTAGTAGAAATCTGATGGAACGGACAGGTTTTTGACTAGTCCATCTCCTCACGGGGGATTCTCAGTATTTTGTTTATGCTTTACAAAAGCACTTCCTGGAGAGGATTCATACAAAGATGCAGCCCCCCCCCCCCCCCCCTACCAGTTTGCACACTATTCTGGCAGTTAGATCAAACAACTGCCGTTTATTAAGTGTTTTTGAAAATGAGGAAAACCTGGATTAGTCCAAACCCTGATGGTTCTGTCAGATTTCTGCTACCTACTGTAAGTGACAGCAACATAGGAAAGAAGTAATAGCACATTTTACTGTGGCTAAAATGTACTTTTTGTGTATTTTACATTTTACAATTTTTTTTTTGTGATGATCCTTTAATTCACATATCTGCCCCTCTTGTCAAATATAAGCAACTGAACAAGTGGTACGTATGGCTACCCAGGAGGAGCAGGTAACTGTGTGTCTGTGTCCTATATTCATAAAACCACGTTATATATTGTTCACCGATTCAGGAAGTGCTTTTTTTGTTAACAGAGAAAGCAGATGCGCTGCAATGAATTTCTCAGAGTATGTATTTCCTAATCATTTTCTGGAGGGGCCACTTTTGGTCATTTTTTTATTTGTGTATAGGTTTTTTTTTTTTAAATCTACTTTGGTATAAGCAAAGCAACTGTTGTAAAATGACGTAATAAATATGGATGTTTATAGAGACGTAAACATTCACATTCTTTGACTTTTGTCTGTTTCCAATCTCAAGCCAACAGTCTGGTCAGACTGATCTGTTTATAGGTTTACCCACAAAGGCAAAACCAATTGTGCCCTTAGGCCTGGTGCACACAAGCGGAGTTTTTCTGAGCGGTTTGAGTTTTTAAATCTGCTGCTAATGTTATCCTATGTGTCTGTGCACACTGGAGCAATGAGGTTTTGTAAAAAAAACCCCATAGCATTACATTGGGAAGAGCTTTTGAAACCTCTAAAAGCTCTTCCCAATGTAATGCTATGGGGTTTTTTACAAAACCTCATTGCTCCAGTGTGCACAGACACATAGGATAACATTAGCAGCAGATTTAAAAACTCAAAACGCTCAGAAAAACTCCTCTGGTGTGCACCAGGCCCTCCGACTGTGCTCCGGTTCAGTAGTCTGAGTGAAAGCTTGCTGCAGATAAATTCATCAACATTTGCACATGCCACACAACGGCTCCAGGCTTGCTGCAGATAATTCTGACAATACTGCCACAAGCCACACAACCTTTATGATCTTGTTGCAGATAAATACATCAACATTGCTGCAAGCCACACAACAGTTCTGGGCTCAGTGCAGATAATCCACCAATGTTGCCTCAAGCCACGCTGCAGTTTCGGGATCACTGCAGATATACATTAACTTATCACAAGCCACACAACAGTTCCAGGCTCACTGCAGATAAATCTGACAATACTGCCACAAGCCACACAACCGTTCCGGGCTCGCTGCAGATAAATACACCAGCATTACCACAACATTGAAAAAGAGAAGAACCGAGAGCCCGATATGGTGTAGTATGTCAAGATAATTGGATTATTAGAAAGAGTATGAATTGTATACTCACAAACCAGGGTTACCTCCAGGTAACCACTGTATAGGCAGGTGAGGAGATTAGCCTGTCCCCACTCAGGATTAAGAAGTCGCTCTCTGTAGGCTTGAAAAACAAGAAGGGGTATCCCCCTCCACCAAAGGTGGATACAATCAGTATTATGATAGAGAACAGAGGCGCCAAGAGGATAAAAACAATATTTAAAAGTTTTAAAATTATTGCTTAGGAGGCAGTGGTGGACTCACCTCCCACAAGCAGACACAACAACTGTGTATTCACAAAAGGGAAATTTATTGGTATACTCCAAATAGGATCGCAATGCGTTTCGCAGGTCAAACCCGCTTCATCAGGCAATTACAGGAAGGAGCACACAACAGCAGTATGTCCAGATAGCACCTGGCGCCTCAGTCACTGAGGCGCCAGGTGCTATCTGGACATACTGCTGTTGTGTGCTCCTTCCTGTAATTGCCTGATGAAGCGGGTTTGACCTGCGAAACGCGTTGCGATCCTATTTGGAGTATACCAATAAATTTCCCTTTTGTGAATACACAGTTGTTGTGTCTGCTTGTGGGAGGTGAGTCCACCACTGCCACCTAAGCAATAATTTTAAAACTTTTAAATATTGTTTTTATCCTTTTGGCGCCTCTGTTCTCTATCATAATTACCACAACATTACTTTTGTGAGGGCACTTCAAGAAAGGAAGAGTCTAGTATTGAACATTCTGAGTGAAAACTGTTTTGGGAAGCCAAAATCCTCCATTTGCTGCATCTGTTTTGAATGCAAGTTGTGTAATCTGCCCGTGTATTGGGCTTTGCACATCTATGCAGCTGGTCAATTCGGGTGCAGCCTCCATGTGAAAGCGCTGCCAATTTCTCCTGTTGTACAAAAATGTAAGTCTACTTGTGGCTATCTGCATTCATATGTATCAGTTTGCATTCAATTTATTTAGATTAGGGTTTAGTGCAAGGAGTGTATTTAAGTCCATGGGGGGCGGTGCATGCCACTTCTGGTTTCATTTCTGTTGCAGCCTGATTAGGAACGCTGCCAACCTTTTTCCTGTTCTTTAGAAAATGTGTAGACTATGGCTAGCATCCTCAGGTTCACACTATGTTGTAACTTTTAGCTAGTGGTCAGGTCTCATCCGAGAGGGCACATCATCATCATGGAAGAGT
The DNA here is from genome assembly GCF_040937935.1 of Hyperolius riggenbachi. NCBI lineage: Eukaryota > Metazoa > Chordata > Amphibia > Anura > Hyperoliidae > Hyperolius > Hyperolius riggenbachi. Next base: position 91,135,293 of record NC_090648.1, read on the forward strand.
CTAGTACTGAACAATCTGTGCACAGGCTGTCTTTGAAGCCAACTTTACTGCATCTTGCAAATTTACTGCATCTGTTTTGAATGCAATTTGAGTAATTTGCCACGTGTATGCAGCTGGTCAACTCTGGTACAGCCTGTATTTGGAGGAGTTACCAATATTTCCTGTTAAAATGTAATTCTACTTGTGGCTAGCTGCAATCATGTGTATCAGTTTGCATTCAGTTTATCTAGATTAGGGTTTAGTGCATAGTTTTGCATCTGATTTGTATACAAGGTGTGTATTTTTTATCACAATAGTTTTTATTGAAAAAAAATTTTTTTCAGCATACAAGTTATGTAAGTATCTATTGGCATAGTGTGCAATATGTGTAGAACAAATAACAAATAAACAATATATAAAAATTTTTTCCCACATTAACATATAAATTTTCACTATAAAAATAAACTCGGTCGTATAGCTAGCTTATTATTAAGTTAAATATCACTTTGAAATAAAGTTGCAGCTTATAATCATGGTGTAGAATAAAAAGAAACACTTAATAATACTGTGTGGATTGTAAATCCGCTTAAATCTGCAGTAATCTGCATAAAGGTACAGAATCCGCATCCAGATGCGTAAATTCAATGCTACCCTGCTGAATTCCGCGTTAGAATTTAAAAAGCTTCAAAATCGTGCAAAAACGCGCAAAGAGACGCGCGGAAGACGCCAATCGGTGCGAAAACGCGCTATAAACGCGTTCAACGCACCCAGGCGTGTGACCTATCTGTAAATGTGGAAAAGCACCAATATTCATATAAAAATGATGGGAAATTTCACTAAGATATAAAAACTATGATAACAAGTAGCAAATAAACAATATATAAAAAAGTTTCCCACATTAACATATAAATTTTCATTATAAAAATAAAACTCAGTCATATAACTAGCTTCTTATTAAGTTAAATGTAACTTTGAGATGGTGTAGAATAAAAAAGAGACACTCAATAGTACTCTATAGATTGTAAATCCGCTTAAGTCTGCATAAAATCCGCATAAAGGTGCAGAATCCGCATCCCGATGCGTAAATGCAATGCTACCATGCGGAATTCCGCGTTAGAATTTAAAGAGCCTCAAAATCGTGCAAAATGCGCAAAAACGCGCAGAACGTGCAAAAAACACGCAAACGCGCAGAAAACGCGCGAAAAACGCGCAAATGCACAAACGCGTGAAAAACGCCAACAGGTGCGAAAACGTGCTAGAAATGCGTTCAACGCACCCAGGCGTGTGACCTATCTATAAATGTGGAAAAGCACCAATATTCACATAAAAATGATGGGAAATTTCACTAAAATATAGAAACTATGAAAATTACAAAATTATAACAACTTATTAAAATGCTGTGTATAGAATGTTTAAACCATCTTCAACTTGATATGATATGAATTGTGCTTACTTACTTACTAGAAATAAATCTGTGTCAAATAATATTGACACAGTTGCAACCTCTGGAGTAAATTCTTGATAATGTGTGTTTGAATTTCAAAGTGTACATTTCTAAGATATATTGAGAGAGTATGGAATTAAATTAATGAGAAATAAGGATCCTCTCAACCTGGAAAATGGGGGAGTTAACCCCCTACTGAGATTCCAGGGAGTGGAGCCTGCGAATCTTAGCCCACAGTCTCCAGAATAAACGCTTGACTGAGGATAACTATAATAAGATGCAGTAAATTAACTCCAGATAAGAAATAAGCACAATTTCAGAATAAATGTCTGAAAATTAGCAGATTGTAGATTAATGATATTGTACTAAACTAAACTAAACAAAACAAAACTAAACAACTAACTAAACTAATAACTAAACTACTATGCTTTCCATACTATCCAAATTAGTGTTTAATGGTGTAAGTTCAACTCTACCTTTAGTGAGTTCCAATAGGTCATGTGCGTAAGAAGAGCTTCTCTCCAGGGGGGGGGGGGGGGGGGGAATCGCCAGCAAACCTGAATTTGTATCTGTTGTCTCCAATGCAAGGGGTAGAGGAAGTAATAACTGTAGTAAAAGTAATAGAGGTGAAAAAAGGTAATGAGAGGTAATAAAGGTGATAGAAGGTAATAGAAGGACCATGAGGAAGAAGAGAGAGAAGGAGGGAGGGAGGACACCTCAGAGTTCCAGAACCCTCGATGCCGTGTACACAGTAGGCCAGAGATCAACCTTCCTCATGAAAGATTGTAAGTTCCCGCATCTGATAGACCAAGCCTTCTCTGCCAGCAAGTTAGACTCTACTTTCCTAAGGATCTCTTCTAATCTCGGTATATGGGGTGTTTTCCAGTGATATGCCAGTTGATTCTTGGTTACAATAAAAATATGGTCAGCAATCAGTCTCTCCTGAGGGGGAAGGTCCCTAGTTCCCAAATGAAGGAGTGCCATACCAGGTGGTATCGTCTGGAGTGACATTGGCAGCTGTCTCAGAAAACCTCCAACATCATCCCAGAGTTTTCTAATTTTGGGACATTCCCATAATATATGTTCTATAGTACCCGCCATGTTACACCCCCTCCAACAAAGTGGGGAACATTTTGAATCAAAATGTGATATTTTTTCTGGGGTCATATACCACTGCCAAATGCACTTAAATAAGCCCTCATGATGACCAATACAATGAGTAGACTTTCTAAAGGACTGAACAGTCATCTCCCATTCCTCTTCATCAATGTCACGTTGTAAATAAGTTTGCCATTTAGACAATTGCCATTGGGGATGTTTCCCTTTCAGATCAAGTAGAATATTATAAAGGGTGGATGTGCCCCTCAGGCCTACTCCCTCCGACTGCACTAACTTCTTAATTTTAGGCAATAATGCAATTGGGCTATATGAGTACTTGTTCAGAAATCGGTTAATTTTGCCATATATCCGTTTATCAGTGGATGGGATGCCATATGTGGTCACTAGTGAGTCAAAGGATTTAAGGCCAGAGCTCTCCAACAAATCTGTCACAGATGTTATCCCACAATCAATCCAATGGTCTAAGGAAATGTTTCTGATGGTAGTGTGGAAAGCTTCAAGAGGGGTTGTCAGAGGTATAGCCAGGGGGTCTTCTCTAGAGAGCTTAACCACCTCCTTCCAAATTCTAAGGGTATTGGCTGTAATTGGATTCTTAATATTTGGTTGGATCTTCCAGGTTAGTCTGGACTGCAGACATAGTTTATAAGGGCTATATAGCAATTGTGCCTCTTCCATCAGATACCATTGCCTGCTTGTATCCTCCGTCCAGACCGATCTGGATTGATCCAAGATTGTAGCCATATAATAGAGTTCCAAATTGGGGGCTCCTAGGCCTAACTTAGAAATTTGTGTTGTGAGGATTTTGTTAGAGAGTCTGGCCTTTTTGTTGTTAAGAATATATTTATTCTGAAGTCTCTGTAGGGTAGTAAAAAATATTTGAGGGACTCTTATAGGCAGATTTCTGAACAAGTATAAAAGTTGGGGTAAAATCACCATTTTAAAGGCAGCAATTCTGCCTGACCAAGAGAATTCTACTTTTGCTAATGAATCTAATTTATCTTTAAATTTGGTTAGCCAAGGGTTATAATTTTCTCTATAGATCTGGGCTATGGTAGGTGTAAGTTGAATACCTAGAAATTTAATACTTTTGTCAGTCCAGGAGAAATGGGAAGAGGCCTGAAGGGCTTCCCTCATCCTCTTTGGTATGTGGCATGGGAGAATGACTGTTTTATTCTCATTTAATTTATAAAAGGAGACTCTAGAAAACTCATTTAGTTCAGTAGTGACATTTGGCAGTGATATAAGGGGTTTTTGAAGATATAATATTATATCGTCCGCATATAAACCAATTTTTGTGTGAATTTGTCAAATTTTTACACCATGTATTCTTGGGTTATTTCTAATTTGTTGGGCCAATGGTTCTAAAGTAAGGTTAAAAATCAATGGAGAAAGGGGGCAGCCCTGACGGGTACCATTTTTGATGTCAAACGAAGAAGAGACATAACCAGAAGACAGGACCTTAGCAGATGGTTGTGTGTAGAGAGCAAGGATGGCACTATGAAGGAAGCTGGGTATACCAAATTTTAATAAAACTCTAGACAAATAGTGCCAATTGACCCTGTCAAACGCCTTTTCTGCGTCCAAGGAGACGAGGAGTGTAGGCGCCCGACAGGTCTTGAGTTGATGCAATATAGCAAGGGCCTTTCTTGTTCCATCATTGGTAGACCTTCCCCTGATAAATCCAGCTTGATCAGGATGAATAAGTTGTGGCATTAATGGGGACAGTCTATTAGCTATAATCCTAGCATAAATCTTTACATCAGTATTTAAAAGGGAAATTGGTCTATAACTACCAGGATCTGCTGGATCTTTGTCACCTTTGGGAATAGTGGATATGAGAGCTGCCAATGACTCTCCAGGGAAAGTACCTTTAAGTGTTGCTTCATTAAAAAATTCTGTAAGTGGCTTAGCTAATAAGGGAAGGAATTTCTTGTAATAATCATTAATATATCCATCTGGGCCTGGGGCTTTATCATTTTTTAAATTTTTAATTGCTATTTCAATTTCTTGTTGATAAAATGGGACTGATAATGATTTTTGCTCGAATTCTGATAGCAAGGGAAGGTGTACCTTTGATAAATAATTATCAATTTCTTGAATAGATGGGATGTGAGTGTCTGGATTTTTTTCCAAGTTATAAAGTTCTTCATAGTAGGAAGCAAGTGCTTCCACTATATCAGTAGGATGATATACATCATTTTTAGTTTTGGGATGTTTGATTTTGGTAATTCTCTGTTGTATCCTTCTTCCCTTTATTTTTTGGGCCATGGCTTTCCCGGCTCTGCTTCCCTCATAGTACCACCGCTCCTTAAGTATGGTCTGCCATTTATCATATTGATAATACATTAAGTCTGCCAGCTCCTGTCTTACTGATTCTAGAGATTGTAATAGTTCCATTTTATGATTATTAAAGATCTCTCTTTCTAATTGTTTGATTTTGATCAGCAGTGAGTCAGACCTCTCTCTAATTTTTTTCTTTTGGATGGCACTGTGCTTCATGAAAACTCCTCTCATAAAGGCCTTGTGCGCATTCCACAAAGTGGCTCTGGAAACCTCTGAGGTGTTGTTAAGGTGAAAATATTCTCTCAGGTCTTCTTTAATAAGTGGAAAGATATGTTCAGAATTTAATATAAATTTGTTTAGTTTCCAATTAAAGGATTGTGGGGCAGAGTGTTTTAATAAAAATTTGGTAATTAGGGGGGCATGATCTGACCAGATTCTAGAATCAATTTCTACATCTGAGACCAGTGGCAAGGAAAACCTATCAGTGAGACAGTAATCAATTCTTGTGAATGACTTGTAGACTGGTGAGTAATAGGTAAACTGGTTTTCTCTGGGGTACATACACCTCCAAGTGTCATACAACTCAAATTTAGTTAAGGATGGTTGCAAGATTGAGTGGGCTCTCCTTAATTTCGAAGTACAATCTATAAGGGGGTCAACTACAGAATTAAAATCACCTACTATGAATAATCCTCCCTTGTTAATCTTAATAATTTTGCTTAGTTTTTTGTTAATAAAGGTAGCCTGATGGGAATTAGGAGCATATATGCTAGCAAATGTGAATTCTTGAGAGTTAATGGAACCAGATATTACCACCAATCTACCGTCATCCCCACAGAGGGTCTCCCTCACCACCAGTCCCAGTGTGTCTTTAATAGCAATACAGACACCAGCTTTCTTTTTCTTTTGTAGTGTGGAATGGTAGATGTGTGAGTAACCATTCAGTTTAAATTTCCCAGCAGAGATTCTATTCAAATGAGTCTCTTGTAAGCAGATTATGTCTGCTTGATGATTTTTAACTAATTTATCTAAAAGAAATCTTTTCCTGTATGAATTTAATCCCCTCACATTAAGAGACAACAGCTTACATTCCTGTGACATCTATAACAGCATAAAGATGTTTACCTGATGAATCCCATACAGCTGGCGATCTCCCCCTGGGCTCCCTAAGTTTCAGAAAATTCAGACCAAAGTAGTACATCAATATGAACCTCACATTTCTAGGTGTAAAAAGGACAATTGTTAAAGATAGCAATAAAAAACATAATCTATAAACACATATAAAAAACCTCAAGGATAGCATAAACGGCAGCAGGTACCAAGGCATCCGGTACTACCTCAGTAAGAGCCACCAGGAAAAGTTCTCAGTCCAGCTAAGAAAAGCAAAAAGCAAAAAAAAAAAGAGCAAAGCAAAAAAGAAAAACAAAGTTAATTAAACTTCAAAAAGAAAACAGTCAGTGTGGCCAAATGGCCAGTCCCACCGATGTGGGTTCCTGAGGGTCCTTTCTACTCGGGGGAAACCCGGGGGAAAAGGACTAGTAGGGGGAAGCAAGTCTATGGCTAGGCATCTTTAGCAGTTCAGGAAGTGCCAGAAGCCTCTTCAGCTTTGTCTTCCTCAGCTTGCGGTGGGGTTGTGTCCATCTCTTTCTGGGTAGGGGCTTTGGAGAGGGGTCTATCTCTTCTAGGGTCTTTAGGGGCAGAAGTAGGGATATTCCATCTTGCCAGCATCTCATGTCCTTCTTCTGGGGTCTTCATGACATGGTAGTTGCCATTGTTGTTTACAATCAACTTAGTGGGGAATCCCCAAGAGTAAGGGATATTCTTGTGCCTGAGAGTTGCAGTAATTTCGGAAAAAGAGCGCCTTGCTTGTAGAGTCATCTGGGACAGGTCTTGGTACAGTGAAAGGTCCTGATATGGGCTGGGGAGCTTTTTCCCTCCCCTGGTCGCAGCTAACAGTCTTTCCTTCACATGGAAAAAATGCACTCTGCAGATTACATCTCTAGGGATATGCTTTGCAATGTGAGTAGGCTTGGGCAATCTGTGTGCTCTATCCACCGTTAGTTCACTGTCAGACAGAGTAGGGACTGTAGCTTTTATCACATCCATAACATAGGTTTTAAGGTCATCATTATTCACAGACTCAGGGACTCCTCTCAGCTTCACATTATTTCTCCTGTTTCTGTCCTCACTGTCCACAATCTTCTCTTTCATCCATTTGTTTTCCTTAAGCACTGATTTATGTGAATCCACTAAGACATTGTGTGCAGCAGTCATTTCAACAATTCTATTTTCAAGTTTTGTTAATCTCTGATCAGTTTCCTCAGTGTAATGCGACATGTGGCTTGCCATTGTGTGTAAATCTTTCCTCATGTCGGCCATATTGCCTGCCATGAGGCTGGAAAAAGACAGCATGAAGTCTTTAAAGAACTTCTGTGTTATGGGCTCATCGGTGGCAGGGAAATCAGATAAATGTTCAAAAGGATTAGGAGGATTAGACAATGCAGGCAGCTGGGAAGGTGGATGGAGCAAAGGCTGCATTGTGTTTCCTACCTGCTTTTCAGCTCTTCTTTGTCTGGCAGCTGGGAGCTGTGTCTTCAATGGCTTCAGTGGGCTGCGTTCCCTGCCATCTTCCTCTGCATCTCCTTCGTTTTCCTCCTGATAATCCTCCATATTTCCCCTGCGATAGTGTCCCATTGTGCTGGAGCCTTCTCCTCTGTGTTTGAGGTGTCGCTGCACTGTCCCTGCCATGAGGCTGATGATAACAGTGGCCATCTTGGAAATCCTGAGCAAAGAAGTCAGTTAGCTTCCTAGGGACAGGAGACGCTGAAATCCCTCCCAAAGTGGCTTTTCTCCTCTCCATAGCTGTCAGGCAATGTTCATCCACCGGATTAGTACAAAAAGAGGCTTCTTGGGCTGCTGTAAGTTGCTGTTTTAGATGCTTTCCACAGAGAGCTGCAGACTCAATCAGCCATTCACCTCTCTGTCATAGCCACGCCCCCTATCAAGGTGTGTATTTTAAAGCGGTCATCAGGGAACATTTCTTCCTCCAGCCCCAAGCTTCCAGCATGTTCCTCGCCGCAGCTCTCCCCACAGCGCGCTCCCGGTCCCTGGCAATGACGTCAGGGCGACCTCTAGGTCGGCCTGTACTGCGCCTGTGCGAGCGGCGCTGTCAATCAACTGTCCGGCCCACGTGGCGGTGATTAACAGCGCCGCTCGCGCAGGTGCAGTACAGGCCGACCTGGAGGTCGCCCTGACGTCATCGCCAGGGACCGGGAGCGAGCTGTGGCGAGGGACATGCTGGGAGCTTGGGGCTGGAGGAAGCCCCCGGTAAGTAGCACTTGTTTTATTAAATGTTCCCTGACTTATTTCACTTATTTTATTAAATGTTCCCTGGGGCGCGCTGCACATCACTGTTGGTTTAATTTCAGTTGCAGCTTTATTAGGAGCGCTGCCAGTATTTCCTGTTGCAACAGATAAATCCAGCTATATCACCAGAAACCACACAATAGTTCTGGCCTTGCTGCAGATAAATCTGACACAAGACACAACTACAGTCTTAGGCTCGCTGCATATAAATTCAGTAATACTGCCACAAGTCGCATAGTAGTTCCAGGATTGCTACAGGTAAAAAATATTTCCGGGGAAGAAATGGCACCAGTGTTTTTATTAAGCTGATCTGCATGCTCGTTGAAGGGCTGTGGCTAAAAGAATTAAAGACACAGGATCAGCAGGAGTCAGGCAACTGGTATTACTTAAACCACTTACCAGATAGACTGTGCAGCTGCCGTTGCTGCCCACCCATCCCCCCCCCCCCCCCCCCTATCAGTGAATGGGAATATAATTCCCATTCACTGATCTAAGTCCCCTGCTGAAAAACAGATGCTCTCTAATCGGAGAGCGTGGTATTGCTGCAAAAAAAAAAGTTTCACAGCCTCCTTGTAGTTCCTAGTAGCGTGATCCTATGCTCCAGGACTTTTGACTGTAAATAGTAAGCTACACCCACATACATTTATTACATTTTTTTTACATTTAAAATTATCCATTTCCCTCCCACACCAAAAATTACCCAAATACATTTTGAATTACAAAAAAAAAAAACTATATAAATATTTACCTAAGGGTCTGAACTTTTTAAATATACATGTCAAGAGAGTATCTTATTTATTTTTTTAAATTACAAACTTGTAAATAGTGATGGACGCAAATTGAATAAATGCACCTTTTATTTCTAAATAAAATATCGGCGCCATAAATTGTGACAGGGACATCATTTAGACAGTGTAATAACTGGGACAAATGGGCAAATAAAATACGAGTTTTAATTACGGTAGCATGTATTTTAAACTATAACGGCCAAAAACTGAGAAATGCATTTTTTCCATTTCTTAATCTTCCTGTTTAAAATGGATTTAGAAAAAATAATTCTTAGCAAAATGTAGTATCCAAAGAAAGCCTAATTAGTGGTGGAAAAAACAAGATATAGATCAATTAATTGTGATAAGTAGCGATAAAGTTATTGGTGAATGGGAGGTGAACATTGCTCGGATGCATATGATTTTCGACAAGGTAGGCTGAAGTGGTTAAAAGGAAAAATCCATATCCTTCTCAGTTTAGGTTCCCTTTAACAATTCATATGCATGGATCAACTATTCATTGCAATGATTAATTAACCTTATTTAATCTTGCTGCCTTTGGTTTTATGTTCCTACAAACCAGTTATTCCACATTGTTTCTAGCTGCACATGTGCGCAAAAAAATGTGTATCATCCTGCATCAACTTGGAAAAATTTGCATGTCATTGACCATCCCTAGGCAAGTGCTTGATTTGGACATCAACCATATGCTATTATAGGGTTATTGGTTACAGTTCTGAATCATTTTGGAGGGTAAAGGTGGCCACACACCCTACAATTTTTTAAATATCTGTTCAATTCAAGAATTGCAGTTATAACATTTCAAAAATATTACCAATGTACCACACACGTTAAATTTTTCCCTAATTATGATGAAAAAGATTGGAAACTGAGAAAATTGCTAGGGTGTGTATATTAATAAATTGACAATCTAACACACACCATACAATCTTTAGAAGAATTGAAGAAAAATTTCCAGCATTTCAGATTAACAATTGGAAAAAAAAAACGGGAAATTCAATCAGATTTTTCAGTAGAATTAAACAAAACCTTTTTTTTTTATTTTTTAATCTGATCATTTTATTTTATCGTGTGTGGCCACCTTTAGTGTTTGGGATAGGGTAGGTTGGTTGTATTGTGTTAGTTTAGGAAACTGGATGGGAATTTGTTCAGGAAAAGGGATAACACTGAGGCCCCTTGTGTGCTCTTTCGCCCTTTGTTAGGCCACATACACACATCAGACTATAGTCTTTTGAAAATGAAAGATCACAGACCAATCTTACCACCCTTCATGTAGTATGAGAGCCATATTCTACACAGTCTATTCTATGGAGCTGAACTCCCCATCAGAAAAAAAAAAATCTTTGCAAGATGCTGCACACACGGATCTGTACAGACACAAAAGATCAGTATCTGCAAAAGATCTGTTCCTGCCAAGAATCCATTCCTGCAAATTGCAATGATAGTCTATGAGATCTGCAGATCATCATTAGAGTTGGGCCGAACCTCCGATTTTAGGTTCGCGAACCTTCGCGGAAGGTTTGGTTTGCGTTAAAATTCGCGAACCGCAATAGACTTCAATGGGGATGCGAACTTTGAAAATAAAAAAAAAAATTATGCTGGCCACAAAAGTGATGGAAAAGATGTTTCAAGGGGTCTAAGACCTGGAGGGGGGCATGGCGGAGTGGGATACACGCCAAAAGTCCCCGGGAAAAATCTAGATTTGACGCAAAGCAGCGTTTTAAGGGCAGAAATCGTATTGAATGCTAAATGACAGGCCTAAAGTGCTTTAAAACATCTTGCATGTGTATACATCAATCAGGTAGTGTAATTAAGGTACTGCTTCACACTGACACACCAAACTGTTCACTGAACAGAACAGGTATGCAGTGGCGGGTTCACTGAACAGAACAGGTATGCAGTGGCGGGTTCACTGAACAGAACAGGTATGCAGTGGCGGGTTTACTGAACAGAACAGGTTTACAGTGGCGGTTTCACTGAACAGAACAGGTATGCAGTGGCGGGTTCACTGAACAGAACAGGTATGCAGCCAGGGACAAGCTAAGCCTAACTAATCTTTCCCTATGAGAGACAGTGCAGCAGCTCGCCCTACTCTCACTAATGCAGGCAGGCAGTGGCACACGAGTGACCGTAATGGCCGCCGCTGCCTGCCTTATATAAGGGGGGTGGGGCTCCAGGGGCTAGTGTAGCCTAATTGGCTACACTGGGCCTGCTGACTGTGATGTAGAGGGTCAAAGTTGACCCTCATGGGGCGAACCGAACTTCCGCAAAGGTTCGCCTGCGGGACGCGAACCACGGAAGTTCGCATGGAACCGTTCGCAGGCGAACCGTTCGGCCCAACTCTAATCATCATACACACATGATTTAACTGACATTCATCTGCAGATCAGATCCACAAGGATGGATTTTCAGATCTGTGGATGATTGCTTGATCTGCAGATGAATGTCAGTTAAATCATGTGTGTATGATGATCTCATAGACTATCATTGCAATTTGCAGGAATGGATTTTTGTCAGGAACAGATCTTTTGCAGATACTGATCTTTTGTGTCTGTACAGCATCTGTGTGTGCAGCATCTTGCAAAGATTTTTATCTGATGTGGAGTTCAGCTCCAGAGAAAAGACTGTGTAGAGTATGGCTCTCATACTACACGAAGGGTGGTAAGATTGGTCTGTGGTCTTTCATTTTCCAAAGATCATAGTCTGATGTGTGTATGAGGCTTTACTCTTCCCCGCCGCAAGCATGATGCAAGTCTATGGAGACTTGCACAGTACATGCAACATGGAAGTACTCAAATCGCAGCAATGCTGAAGCAAAGGCTGCAGCGCATTACCACATGATCCACGCCTACTACACAGATCATGCAGCAATGCAAGTCAATTGGTGACACAGAAAGTTCAAACTATGGGAGCTGTGTGCAGACCGAGTGACGTGCCCGTTGTGTTCCTGTGCAGTATGCTGCGGGCAATGTGGCCATGATTGACAGCGGTGCTTCACGCAGGCACAGTACCACACCGTACGGGGAGCCTGGGACGGCGGTGGAGAGCAGAGTGGTTGGCGTGGGACAGTCAATGAGAGAAGCAGGGTTTTTTTTTATTTTGCCTGATAACTCCTTTAAGGCATTTTAGGGTTGAAGCCTACAGTGGTTTGCAAAAGTATTTGGCCCCCTTGAAGTTTTTCATATTACTGCCACAAACGTGAATCAATTTTATTGGAATTCCATGTGAAAGACCAATACGAAATGGTGTACACATGAGAAGTGGAACAAAAATCATACATGATTCCAAACATTAAAAAAAACTGCAAAGTGGGGTGTGTGTAATTATTCAGCCCCCTTTGGTCTAAGTGCAGTCAGTTGCCCATAAACAAGCAACCTCAGCATCCCTTAGATCGACAGGCCTAGTCTCTCTGAATCTATTAGCCTTTAACGTTTTATTTAGAGAACCCGAGGCGGGGTTCTTACATCACAATCACCATACAGAGGCTGGGTCTGCCTATAGAGCCCAGCCTCTGTTGCTGCGAGACTCCATGCAGCTGTGTTTACCTTACTAATGTCAGTCTCGGCTGCTCCCCGCCTCCTGAATTGCTCTGGTCCCCGCCCACATCCCTTCCCTCCAATCAGCGGCGAGGGAAGGGACGTGGGCGGGGACCAGAGCGATTCAGGAGGCAGGGGCGTGGTGAGACGGACATTAGTGAGGTGTTGACAACACAGCTGTGATTAATGGGGTCTCACAGCACGCAGGGGGGGGGGGGGCTAAATAGGCAGACCCAGCCTCTGTATGGTGATTGTGATGTAAGAACCCGCCTTGAGTTCTCTTTAAAGAAGGCATCGGCAGTTTTAATAAGCACCCACAAAAAGCCCAATTTGCAGTGAAAAAAAATATATAGATCATTTAGGTGATAAAGTTTAACCAAATGAATGGGAGGAGCGCAGAGGTGAAAATGGCTTGGGGAGAAGGTAAAATGGTTAAATAAATAAATAATGCATCTTAAATCTATTACTTACCATAGGTTTTGAAAGTAGTTAAAGCGGTATTGTCACCATAAAAATCAAATTTCACCAGCAACTGGTCTGAGTGTATTAAGTGATAAAGATACTAATCCTGCATTCAAAACTTTTTCTGCTGTTATGGTTTGTAGTTATCACATACTTAAGGAGCACTGGCCCTAGTGCCAAAGAGTTGAATGCTGGGAGTTCTTTTTATCTATAATATATTCCTCCTCTTCCATTTATTTCCCTGCCTAGCTGATCACTTGCGTTTAAAAGCAAGGCAGAGGTGACTCAGTGATTGGATGTGTAAATAAAAAAGACTGGGAGGAGGGCAGCTAATTAATATACGAGCAAGAGAAGGGAGGGGGGGGAACAAGAGTCAGGGAGGATATGATGTCAGCATTAGCTTGGCAAGATGGCCACTGCCTAGAATAGGATTTTCTGCTTTTCCTTTGTAAAATTCACAGGAATCATTACGTGGATAGCACAATACATCTGTTATGTAAGTAAAAGTAGTATTTATCTACTTGTATGTGTTTTGTATTTCTAAGTTAGCATGGTTGTTGCTTGTTCTTTAACCCTCCTGGCGGTTTGCTAAAAATCCACCAGGGGGCAGCAAATCCGTATTTTTTTCATGTAGCGAGACAAGGTCTCGCTACATGACAGCTGCTGCTCAGCGGCAACCCCCCAGGCCCGCCAATTGCCTCCGGCAATCAGGATATCCCATTCAAAGAACGGGAACTCCTGGAGGGCTTCCCCCATCGCCATCGACGGGCGGGATGATGTCACCAATGTCATGATGTCAAAGGGGACTCCTATCCACCCCCACAGTGCTGCTCTTGGGGGGGGGGGGGGGGGGGAGGGCGACTGTGGCGCGACCAATAGCGGCAGATCGGATTACACACGCAGCTAGCACAGTGCTAGCTGCGTGTAGCAGAAAAAAAATTATACAAATCGTCCCAGCAGTGCCTTCCGGCGGCATAGCCCGGGCTTACCGCCAGGGAGGTTAAACATTTGTATAGTGCTTTTCTCTTCTTAGTGGCTGCAGCTCTTGAGTCCAAGGGTGTGCTCACGAGAGCCACCCTGCAGTGTTAGGAAGTCTTGCCCAAGGACTTTTTACTGAATAGGTACTGACAAGATTCAAACCCTGGTTTCTCTTGTCAATGGCAGAGCCCTTAAAGCGGACCTAAACTCAGAACTCCACTCTGTGCTAAAAGATACACAAAAGCATAATAACTTTTAAACAAAAAACATTTCTTTGTTACAGCTGATACAAATCTTAAAATAAATCTGCAGTTTCTACTTCCTGATTCATGGAAGCGGACATATTGTTTATTGCCCGTGCTTTCAAATGGGCTTATCTGCCATAGGCAGTCAGGTGACACGGGGGAGATCAAATTACAGCTTGTGATTACACACAAATGAGGGGGAATTACACAGGCTAAACTCTTTAAATACATACAGGGTGCATTTCTGTTATGTTTTCCTTGTGCCCTGTGCAAGAGTTCAGGTCCACTTTAAACAGTACACTATCCATCCAGTAACTAGTTTTATTCTTTACACACTAGCACTTGATCATAATTTTAAGTGAGCAGGAAAGTGTTCTATACTCCTCACGTTAAAAATGTACAATCTTAGATACTCTCTTAGGCTCCCTGCACACTGCAAATCCGTTTTCCGATTCCGATTCCGTTTCCGATTCCGATTCCGTTTCCGATTTTCCTTGAATACATTCAACAGAAAGGCCTCTTGCACACTGCAAGCAATTCAGATTCAGATTCCGCTTTTTAATCTGTTTTTACTTCCGATTCAGATTCAGATTTGCAGTTTGCTCCCTGCACACTGCAAATCTGAATCTGAATCGGAGGTAAAAACTGATTAAAAAGCGGAATCTGAATCTGAATTGCTTGCAGTGTGCAAGAGGCCAAAAACGGATCAAAAAACGCAGCATGCAGTTAAGATTAAAAATCTGAATCGGAATCGGATGTAAAAACAGATTAAAAATCTGAATCTGAATCTGATTTGCTTGCAGTGTGCAAGAGGCCTTATGGAGATGGGAAGGCTCTTCGCAAACCTTCCCAGTAGGAATGATCAATAAGATGCAAACAATTCCAGGTTCATGCAGGATTATGTACATTTGAATGCAAATTTATGCAGCTTGAAAATGGCCCATTCAAGTCCCAAAGTTTAAATTGATTGGTCCATTTTCAAGCTGCAGATATTTGCATAGAAATTAACATAATCTAATAATTTAGAGCAAATAGGAAGTCCAGAGTTTAGTTTCATTTAATATTTATAAATGCTTGAACTGTACACCGGGTGTGGTTTTTTTTTAGGTGAATTCTTCTGTAGCATTGCCACTGAAGTACATGAAGGAACTGAATGCTGCTAATGTGTTAGCACAATAAGAATGGCCCAGAACCCCCATATGCTGCTCATGACGCCCACATTCTGCATTCTTTCAATAAATATATATTTTTTTTAGGTTTTAACATAATAAACTTAACAACAGAAAAATAGTTTATTGCAAGCAAAATCTACACAGCGGTAGAGTAAAAATTTCTATTTATTTCTTAAATTCACAGACAGTCTTTTAATTATAAGAACATGGTAATACAAGCCGTGATACATGTGTGGTTTGATATAAATTTGGTATCTTGTATTTAAATGGTTTTTTTTCTTTTTAAATCTAGTTTGTGATGCTCTGCAGGGTCTCTCTGGCAGCAATGAGACAAAAAATTACCTCAGTACATCATTTGCAAGCTTGGGACATTGGTAGACAATATCTAAAGCAAATTTATTACCCTAAAATGAAAAAAGGGTTTAGCGGATTTGGAATATACTGCATCCACAAAGTAGGTCTAGACTTGCATGTTGTACAATGGTTTTTATGTAGAATCAGGTTGGTGGTCTGCCCCTCACCAATATCCAATGGGTGAAATAATACAGAAAGGAGATGCTAACACTGTCTTTTTGTAAGGAAATAAAATCTGAACTTGTCCATGTAATATCACAGTGGGGCGGGAAATACAGCGCACAGGCAGACAACCTCAAATTATTCATCGTAAAATGATACGCAATCTCAATTTACACCTTGTGAAAAGGTTTTCATCCAGTGAATTTTTACTTCCACGACTTCCATTTTGCATGCAGAGCTTGCAGAATATATTCCGCAAGTACAAATGGCAGCATTTACATCCAAGGTACATAAATTATTTTAATAATTATAAAATACAATGAAAATATGTACTGACCGAATCCTACTTACACATCTCACTGAGAATATATTAGAAAGTACAAATTAAAAAAAAAAAAAAATTTAAAATAACCTAAACCCCAAAATAATAAATCTGTATTGCCAATTTTCCCTTTTACCTTCAAAATTTGGATTCTAATTCAAGATTCTCAAGATACCAATATTAAAACGAATTGTAATGTCAAACTACTAGCATCGAAATACACCCGTCCCTGCAGTGGAGAAAAACAAACTCCACAGAACACCTTCATTGTAAACAAAAGCATAGGTTTCACTTCATGGCTTGCGTTTGTTTTTCTGTACAGCGTCAATCCTGGCCAGAGATGAACAATATTTTTTTTTTCCTAAATGCTAAGTAGTCCTACTTGGACATATAAATATTACCAAATAAACCATCCAGGATTTAGGAGACTATTTCACTTATCACCAGTCCCCCACGGGTGCTGAGAGAAAAAGTCCATATTGGGTTGTGCATCGAGCAGCACCTTCATTTACTGTATGCCAATAACATTTTGTAAAAAGCACAGAAAACTGCTGGGCACTTCTTTTCAATAGGTACAGATTGCTATTGACATTTTTCACACATACACAGAAAAGGGTATTTAATAGGATTGGAGACAATGGATTTGTCAATGGCTATGTTTAAATGTTTATTTGTTCCATTAGTCCCATTGTAATTTTTTACAGTGTAAATCATTTTGACAATTTTAAAGACAAATGAAAAAGATTAGTGTAACTTGCAAATGATGGTTTACAAACAGTTGGCAAACAGATGAATATCCTTGTCAGCCTAAATAGTTATATATGTAACTTTACATTGGGGGGGGGGGGGGGGGGTTAAAATACCTTGTTTTTATCCTTATGGGAAACTAATATGTACAGGAAAAAATGGGCAAATGTGACCATTTTATAAAAATGAATATTTTGCATTACCTAGGAACAAAAGAATCACTTGCTGCAACTGTCTTGTTTTATGCACATATCTTAAAAAAAGGAATACCGACAACAGGGTGTAGAAAGAATGGCTGAATGCCACATTGTAGCATATTACATTTGGGGTAATTTACTAAGGTTGGAAAACACAAATGACTCAAACTTACACTGGTCTACTGGGGGGATAAAAAAAAAAAATCCCTGCTATTAAGACAACAAAAGCTTGCAACTTTTGTTTGCATCATATAGGAGCATAGTGAAATGGTAACTAAAAGAGGTTTGTTTTTTTTAATTCTGGATATCTCAGAGATCAAAGTCTTGTTGCGGGTGTGAATGCCTGCCGAAGCCCAAGATCTGATTCATTAGTGTACCTGAGCCAAAGCTCTGGTGCAAAATCAAATACTTACCTTATGGAGAGGAAAGTCTCTGGATACTAATGAGGCTTCCCTCAGCATCCTCCGGTCATGTCGCTGAGTGCAGACCCCCACCACCCCAAAAGAATTCCAGTAATCTGATCAGGGCCATGCTTCTCTGCAAACAAGTGTAGCTGTACTGCGCCAAACCAGGTACAGCCGCGCCTGCATAGTAAGCCGGTGCTGCTCACGCACAAGCAGCTCTGTGCTACTGCTCAGGCGTGGCCGCACATGTACCAGCATAGGAGCGCAGCTCCAATCAGCAGGAGTGTCCTGGCGAGCTGCGGACACCGCCGAGAAAAGACCCATTGAAATCCAGAGGCTTAACTATCCTTCGGTAAGGCCGGATCCGCACTAGAAGCGTTTTTGGGAGCGCTTGCAGAAAAATCACTCCCATTCACTATCATTAAAATCGTGGTAAAAATTGTTGCGATAGCTTATGCAAAAATGTACATGATCGTGGCGATCTTTACGTGATTTTAATGAGAGTAAATGGGAGCGGTTTTTTTTTTAACAAGAGCTCAGCAAGCACTAATCAATTGCAAGCGCTTATGCTGTGGATTCGGCTCAAGTGTTTCTGAACAGCCCGGGTTCTATTCTCATATGACCCAGGTGAGAGTTGCAAACTTTTGCCGACTAATAAAAAAACCAAAAAACTATAATCCAAGCTCGTTGGATCATTTACATTCTCCAAACTTTGTAAGTCATTATCATTCGGTTCTGACACCAAGGCCTTACATTTCTATTGTGTCAATGCCTAAAACTGCCTACAGTATATGAAAAAAATGCATCACCTATTTTGCCCCACACAAACTGAGCATAGAGTATTTGAAAACAAAAACAACAAATAGTCATCTTCTAGCTGCTCCTCCTGCCTTCTGTGTTTTGGAAGTTTGCAAGGTGCTAAGTGCAATTTTTATTGCACCTTGTATCTGTTATTTACTACACAATACTGAATACTTTGTGTTCTTTATACATTTATAAATTCGTTTTTTGTTTTTTTTTGATATGTGAACATAATGTAAATAGAAAATATACCCTGTTTGTAATTTAGGTTTATTTTCACTAGTTTTAAAAGAAGAAGAAAAAAAACTCTAGAAAAAATAAGCCCATATTTCTGCCGAGACCTTTGCTTCTGAATATTTACATGTATTGGTATCAGTCACAGCTATTCTATTAAACTACGTACACAAATATTAAATTATTCCAACTCCAACCAACAGCAAATTACTGTTCGGGGAAAAAAAAGAAAAATGGAAGAATACTTGAGGTTTGTAACAGAAACAAATTCTGCCTC
Source organism: Hyperolius riggenbachi (assembly GCF_040937935.1). NCBI lineage: Eukaryota > Metazoa > Chordata > Amphibia > Anura > Hyperoliidae > Hyperolius > Hyperolius riggenbachi. Next base: position 91,154,163 of record NC_090648.1, read on the forward strand.
AGATACCGGAAATCATGTTCTTATGTATTTAATACATATTTACAGTATACTGTCCCATAATATTAATCACAACCTTTGCTGATTATTTTCTTTTTATAGCAGAACCTACTTTCATTAATGTGTAGTAAGGAGAGGAAACAAAAACAGCCAAAAAGCTTCAAATACAAAAAAAACAACAAAACTTTAAAATGAAGTTGATCACAAGTTGAACATCAGGATGCTGCCACAACAGGGCAGTAAGGCAATCCAAAATTGGTATCTTAACGAGTTTATGTGAGAACACTGATGGGTAGAGGTTACCGAAATAAAAGCGGGGGGTGAGAAAGGAGACCGGGGAGGAGAGAGGTCTGTCAATACTGCAGAGCATCCCATGTGAAAATACCCATCAGCTCGGACAGCACAGTTCCAACCATTGCTCAGTAATACCAGGGGAGGTTCTTGACTTGCTTGTCCAATCGTATTTCAGAGTATACGTCTTAAGAAAGGACGCTATAGTGTTCAGCCAGGTTGAATGCATTGCTGTAAGTTTATATTACACCTTATTTGAGTCGAGTGCCTTTCATTATTTCCGCAGCGGTAACCAAGAGAGCTGTTCCAGAGTTAGGCTTCCCTGCAGAGCATCACAGTTATAGCCCCTTCTTCACTATGCAAATACTGAACAACTGAATCACCCTCACAATCTTACAAGGCCCCTCCCCCAAAACTGCCAAAAGTCTTCCTCACCCCCACTCTCCACCCATTCTGCAGAGCATCATCGCCACAGCCAACAGATGAAGAGCACAATGTCCTGCAGGATTTCAAATAAAACTGGAGGGGTGGGAGTAAAGGGTGGGAAACATGGGCAAAAAAAGGGGGTTGAAACCAACATAAATATATTCTGTATATGCAGCAAAAGTAAAATGAAATGAAAATATAATAAAAAAAGGACTTTATTGCATGAAATCAGTTACAACACAGACTTCTGTGCCTGTTGCTCAGGGAAATGGGGGAGGGGGAGGAGGGGGGCAAGGATAAGCCACTACCTAAAAAAGGGAGATGGGGATAGGAAATGGGGAAGAAGAGAGGAAATGGAGCTTATGGCACATAAAAGGATTTTAGTTTTTTGTTTGTTTTTCTTTTTTTAAACAGTTCAAATTATATATATTTATATATAAAATAAAAAAAAATAAACAGAACAAAAAAAAACAAAAAGGTAAAATTACAGAGATAGGAATAGGGAAGGAGAGCTTGGAGGGATGGAGAAGTTTGTATCAAATTAAAAGGGCGTTAACCCAGAGATCAGAAGAATTAGAAGTCCCTCCCCTCCACGCAACACTCACACACACATGCGCGCATACACACAGGGCTCGCATAGCTGCTCAGCGTTGCTGCAGTGTGTACACAGTTAGGGCGTAAGGGAACCTGCAGAGAACTGTATTGTGCGCAAGAGGATCATTGCACAAACATTAGCTGCAGCGCCTTGATAAGGGTGACGTGGTTATGTGACTGGCTGCTTGAACATCATTACAGGTGTGTGACGCCAAGTCAGAGTGAGATGCCTGTGGTTTAATCGAAGGCCACTAACACTGTTATAAATCTGCTCCTGGCTACAACTGGTGCCGGCATGAAGGATGATAAGTAGGCCATGTTTAGCCATACTTCTAGTGCTGAGGTATGAAACCCCCACCTCCTAGCAAACGTGGTGCAGCAATGTGGAAGCATAGACAAATGCCCTCTAGAGACAGAATATGCACGCAGACCTGCTGGGCAACACAATGTAGAAGCCTCAGAAGTATGACCAAAAGCAGCAGATGTACATGTAAAAAATAGCCATGCAAAGAAATATTGAGCCAGACGGAGCACTATGAGACTACAGAGAACAAAGTCATAATCACACATACTCATCTTCCATGCAACTACATGAGGAAGTATGTGTGTCATTAGGATGTACACCTAGGAAACCATATACGATGCATGTTATCAGTGTCAGGGGTTATTTACAGGATGTTTGCAGTCTTATGTGTATAATGTATATAAGCTGAGCACTTTATGCCTATGTAAGAAAAAGGGCATTAATACCTGAGATTCAAGAGCAATTTGGGTGTTCAATGGCACACACACATACATACACACACTCAAAACCAAACAAGGTGAGAGACGCTGTACACATGTACAGAGAGGAAGAAAAGAGAAAAAGACAGTCATTGCAGGCACATAGAAATGTGTGTACAAAAATAGATGTATGGGGCTTGAAGACAGCCATGTACATGAAATGCAGCCTATGTGAACACAATTAATTTACTACGGTTCTCTCAAGCTGAAAAACACAAAGCAGGCCTGAGTTTACCACAAATGGTTATGTGGTACATCTTTGCAACCCTCGCCAGAATCCTGTCAGAACTCAGCAAGTGGCTAAGAGAGTAGTGAGCTACGGCCATATCACATGAAAGACTAGACAGCTACTAAGATAGTAGGCAGCAGCTAGTAATGTTAACCAACGCAGATGCCAACACTAGGTGACACTAGGGCAGCAGCTACTGATTGGTTATGGCCAGGAGAACTCATGCAGAAACATGTGATCAGTTAGGTCAAGTGATAAGATATAAAAGTCTCTGATTTGCTAGTCATGATCAGGGGCTAAAGCAGGTTGTGATCGCAGCAAATCAGAGCTTTGCAAATCTATCAGCTGATCAAACAAATCACATGCTTCTCCTGGAGTTCTCCTAGACATGACCCTCACTAACAGCAGCAAGAGCTTTCCACAATGTCACAGTGCTTGGAATCAACGCGAGATGACATTAGCAGGGGCTGCTTAGCATAACAGTAGCTGGAATTCGCACAAACCAAGTCTCTTGAGTGACTGCAGTCATATGCAGCAAACTATAAAATAATGCCAAGAGGAACTAAATATTCTTGTAGTTGGTGAATGCTTGTGACTGCAGTAGCCCAAATACCAGTTCTCTAAGAACACTTGCTATGATCTGACACCGGCCAGGCAAGGGCTGCATCCATTTTCCAATAAAACAGGTGGAAGATGTTTCTTTTTATGAAATTCAGACCACGCTTGTAGGAACAGGTTTTCCTGCTTAAGAAAGCCTTAGTAACACCAGGCCCATTTAGTGATATCAGGCACAGAACACACATGTATTATAATGCATAGGTAACTGCAGAGCATTGTAAAGTCACAATATTTCAGTACGATGCACTCGGGGTCAACACTGAATAGATAGATATATAATGGTGGGAAGCATACCAATATTAAAATTAGCTAATGTTTTTTCTAGTTAAGGCAAAAACTTACTATAAGCTCGCCAGTTGTAGTCCAATCATTTAACCCATAAAAAGCACAGGCTATGCTTCTCAGAAAGTGCTCTGCAATTAGATACACATTGCATATAGTATGACATATGCATGCTTTATGTGACTGCAATACAGTGCTTGACATCACTGCCAACAAGACAACTAAAAAAACAACTCAAAAATAGTGTATGGATGCAGTAATGTCTAAGGTAGGAACTGCAACTGGGTTACGTATGCCAGTTGTCACTACGCGCTGCAGTGATTGGATTGTGCACACAATGAGCAATGTTCTGCAGCCCTCGCAGCCCCTAACACAGTCACGCACGCTTTGCATTGTACCCGAACGCTTGTGTTCTTGTGTTTCACGCTCATACACTGCTGAGCGCACATCCCCTTTCCACATCTCACGCAAAGGGGTCCGAGACGCGTCTCAAAGTCCCCCAACACCCCCCTGAGAGTCCATGATGGTCCAGATCGCTCTGCCTTACGGGGGGAGTTAAGAAAAACGAGGTTTTACTGCACAATTATCTGAAATAGGGCCGTCCATCTCCTCTCAATTCATCTCTTTCAGAGGCTTTGTGTATCCACATACGAGGGTGGGAATAAAATACAAGACGGGCGTTACTTCAGTGTCTCTTCTGGGGAAGGTGTCCCTCTGCCCCTCATGACGACGTTAAAAAAAAAATAAAGAAAGAAAACATGAGTAGAATTCATGGGGCTGGGCTTCAGGAAGTAACGTGGTGGAGGTGACGGTGAGAAGACTGAAGTCTCAAGAGAACAAGTTCTGTTCAAATATCTCCATCAGGTCACTCTGAAAATTCATATCTATTGAGGGAGTCATCTGTGGAAAGAAGAAGAAAGACGTATTAGTGCCATGAAAGCTAAAACTGTTTATTTACTTATGTTTTATACAAGAATGAAGATTCTGTGAGCTCAGGCAATTCCTAACTCCCCTAACCTGAGCCAATGGCTTACAAAAATGAACACAGTGCTTATTATGAATTGATCTATCGGTCATAGATGCCCAATACGGAGGGCTCAGGAAGCAACCCCACGCACATAGCATATTTTGTAGACTTGGCTCTAGAGTTGTGTCAAGTAGGGCCCTATTCTAACTGCGCTGACACAATCTTCAAATCTTCATCTTTCCCTCTCTTTTCCAACCCTAACACCCCCCCCCCCCCCCTTTAACAAAGAAAGAAAACTTAAAAATGTAATTCAACAACAGCATCAGCCTAAAATTGAGATTCTTAAATGTTTTAAGGCCTAACAACAAGCATTATTGTGATTAGTAATGGCCATGTCTAGGAGAACTCATGCAGAAGCATGTGATCAGTTTGGTCAGGTGATAGGCATGCAAGTTTCTGATTTGCTAGTCATAATCATGTGCTAAATCAGGCTGTGATCACAGCAAACCAGAGCTTTGCAAATTTATTAGCTGATCAAACCAATCACATGCTTCTCCATGAGTTCTACTAGATATGACCATAACTAATTGTGATTAAATTGGTCATCTGAGCCCTGCGAGGGTATACACAATATAGTATGGATGTTGGTTGAACATACTGTTTAATGTGCCCTTGTTTTAAATAAAGAACACCTGACGTAAGGCAATTTGCATTGTTTTATGTCTGCCTCCATACCCACTTCAGGTGTGCTTTAAGAACAAAACTCGAAACATTACTATTAAATTACAAAACACTGATCATCAATAGTGTTGAACGAACACCCAGTTATTCGGGCTCGGGTCGGCTTGGCCGGACATGGTCCAGATGTGCGGGATATTGGGCCGAACACCGAGCCTAATTGAAGTCAATGGGGACCCGAGCAGTCCACATTGACTTCAATTAGGTTCGGTGTTCGGCCCAATATTCCGCACATCTGGACCATGTCCGGCCAAGCCGACCCGAGCCCGAATAACTAGGTGTTCGATCAACACTAATCATCAACCGGCAAAGGTACTTACTGCCTGTCGTCGTCTCCGCTCCTGTTCTCGTTTCCTGTCCATCTCCCTCTGATCCATAATTGGCTGTGAGCTCTGTGCAGGGGGCGGAGGGGTGGGAAGGGGGGTTTGCACATGTGCCTGTTGCTGCTGCTGCTCTTGCCTTCTACGAGCCTCTTCATGCGCTTTCCTTGCTTGCTCCTGAGCATCATCTTCTTCCCGAGACCTGATGTAGGCAAAATGATCACACATTAGTCACTTGCAATAGACAGCACCCTCAGCTTATAATAGGCACATAGGAAGAAGAAGAAGAAGAAAGAAGACTGCTTGCATTTGTCCAAAAGACTGGATGAAAGGCTGAGAACCACAGTAGGCTGTTCCCCAACTGCCAATGTAACGCCAGGTTTTACCAGCGTGTAGTTTTGGAGAATGAGAGAGGAGCGGTAATATTTTAGTCTCGAGCATAAACCAGTTCACAAGTACAAGAGAAAACAACGGCTGATCACCACAACATACATGCTGCATAAACCTTGCAGGTATTTAGCATTTAGCACCGCTTCAAGCACAGAACACGCTGTTCTAATTTACTAATTGCAAGACTAAATCACAACGGAATAAAACCTATATGGAGGCTGCAGTCATTTCTTTCATCCTATAGACTTACCGCATCCTCTCCTGCTCCCTCCGCATCCGTTCCGCCTGCTCAGCCTGCATCTTCAGTGCCCTTTCTCGCTCCTCCTTTTCTCGTGCAGCGCGTCGGAAAAGCTCGAAGCTGTCACTGGTTGACTTCCCAGGTGCGGTCGGGGTGACCGGTGGCTTTTGCACCAGACTTGCCCAAGAGCCCATGTTTTTAATTTTTAGGTCCTAGAAAGACAGTCACATGATCAGTTTGTATTCATCATAGCAAGTAAGTCTACCTTTGTTTACCCTCATGAGTCTGTCATGGGTTTACCCATGATGTATGGTTAGATGAGCTAGATTTACAATCATTTTAGTTCCATTAACAAGTGGAAAATGAAAACTATAAGTGGCTGCCGTACTTGAGACTCTTAATGTGTTGAAATTTTCTGAGTATCTGAGGTGTTTATATGCTTCCAGTCATATGAAGGGTATTTAAAAAGGATGTCTTAAAATGCTTGTACATAAAGAAATGATTACAAACACACAAAACCTTCAGTCCAACCAGCTTAACAGTGGCTGGAAAGTGTAATGGTTAAGGGCTCTGCCTCTGACACAGGAGACCAGGGTTCAAATCTCGGCTCTGCCTGTTCAGTAAGCCAGCACCTATTTCAGTAAGGAGTTTCTTGGGCAAGTCTCCTTAACCACCCTGGCGTTCTGATTAAATCGCCAGGGTGGCTGCGGGAGGGTTTTTTTTAAATAAAAAAAAAACTATTTCATGCAGCCAACTGAAAGTTGGCTGCATGAAAGCCCACTAGAGGGCGCTCCGGAGGCGATCTTCCGATCGCCTCCGGCGGCAAGGAATAACATGGAAGGCCGCAATGAGCGGCCCTCCGTGTTTCGCTTCCCTCGTCGCCATGGCGACGAGCGGAGTGACGTCATGGACGTCAGCCGACGTCCTGACGTCTGCCGCCTCCGATCCAGCCCTTAGCGCTGGCCGGAACTGTTTGTTCCGGCTACGCTGGGCTCGGGCGGCTGGGGGGACCCTCTTTCGCCGCTGCACGCGGCGGATCGCCGCGCTGCAGCGGCGATCAGGCAGCACACGCGGCTGGCAAAGTGCCGGCTGCGTGTGCTGCTTTTTATTTCATTGAAATCGGCCCAGCAGGGCCTGAGCGGCAGCCTCTGGCGGTGTTGGACGAGCTGAGCTCGTCCAGACCGCTCAGCAGGTTAACACTGCTACTGCCTACTGAGTGCGCTCTAGTGGCTGCCTCGCAAGCGCTTTGAGTCCGACAGGAGAAAGGCGCTATACAAATACTGCCATTATTATTATAAGGTGGAAAATACATAGAGAGACTATTTTTAAGATGGGGTTTAAAGGATACTGACTGAAAATGTAAAATAAAAATATATAGGAGTTGACTCCAGATCTTTTGCAAAGAACACACCGAATTGACCTATCAAATCAAAGAACCAACCAGGATAGAATTGGAAGCTAAAGAGGATAGGAAGGAACTTAACATTTGTCTCTAGAGCCACTGATTCAGACATGGTTTTTACAGATGATCCATTCCACTTTAGATATTGCTCATCAATAACCTCCTTGGCGGTAATCCCGAGCTGAGCTCAGGCTATGCCACCGCGGAGGATTTCTCAGGCCCTGGTGGACCGATTTACGTAATTTTTTTTGTTACACGCAGCTAGCATTTCGCTAGCTGCGTGTGCAACGCGTTCAACGCCGCTCCGCGCCAATTCTCCGTTACCCGCCGCTCTCCCCCCGACCCCTTGCGCAGCCTGGCCAATCAGTGCCAGGCAGCGCTGAGGGGAGGATTGGGACTCCGTCGTTCTGAACGGGATTTCCTGTTTGCTCTGATCGCCTCTGGCGATCGGAAGTACTTAGTGGGTGCCGCTACACAGCGGCGATCATGTAGCCAGCACTAGGCTAGCTACATGATTTTAAAAAAAAAAAATGTAAAAGTGCTGCGCTGCCCCCCTGGCGAATTTATTGTAACGCCAGGGGGGTTAAAGGATACCCGAGGTGACGTGACATGATGAGATAGACATGTGTATGTACAGTGCCTAGCACACAAATAACTATTCTGTCTTCCTGTTTTTCTTTCTCTGCCTGAAAGAGTTAAATATAAGGCATGTAACTTGGCTGACTCAGTCCTGACTCAGACAGGAAGTGACTACAGTGTGACCCTCACTGATAAGAAATTCCAACTATAAGGTTCACACGGACGGCAGGCGGCGTTGGGGTGGCCAGGAAGTCGCGTCATCCCGTTCGGTGGCGGCGGTACAGAGATCGTCGCGATCGGCGTTTCTCGTCCCCGCAGGGGGACATATAGCCGCGCCGGCTAGCCGTCCCTGGACGTTGCATGCGGCTTCTAGGGACGGCCGAAACGATGCGTTAAATCGGGATCAGAACGCCGCGTTTATGCAATCGACGGTAATCGACGGTAACCGCGCAATGCTAAACGCTCCTATTCACTTGAATGGGAGAGTTTAGCCGATGGGTCCCGAACGCTTGACGGTAGACGCCGCCAAGCGTCCGTGTGAACCGGCCCTAAAACACTTTCCTATCAGAAAATGGCTTCTGAGAGCAAGAAAGAGGTAAAAAGTGGAATTTCTTATCAGTGAGGGTCACACTGTAGTCACTTCCTGTCTGAGTCAGGACTGAGTCAGCCAACTTACATACCTGACTCTTTCAGGCAGAGAAAGAAAAAAAGGAACACAGAATAGTTATGTGTGTGCTAGGCACTGTACATACACATGTCTATCGCATGTCATTTCGGGTATCCTTTAAGCCCAGAAGTGTCCAGATTGTGGCAGTTTTAGTTACAGGGGCTCCAACAACCCACTGTTCCAGCGCAGGGCCCCTCTTCATCTATTCAACTCAGTGCGTTCCATCTAACTACAAGCAAGGCTGTGCATGTCTAGTAGAACAAAGCACTTGTGTATAGCCATGCATGAGCTGCTTTGTTGTACTGGGCATGGACCGATCTTACTTGCACATGCCCAGTCTGGATGTGCTTAGCCTTTCATAGCTGGGGGCATGGCTAGAAGATGAAGCTATCTGGTTGGCTCTATCGGAGTATAAAAACTACTTGATCGTTACTGCAGTGAAAGGAACCCATAAACAAATGGTCTTAATTCCCTAAAATAGGCTTGTAACACTAGATTGGGGAGCTTTGCCTGAAGCTCCTAAAGGTTGAGCAGCTAGGAAATTCACTTTGATTTCTCAAGGTCTGAGAAATATAGTTGTCATTTCATCTAATGCTGCCTGCAAAATCGGGTACCAAAGAATACAGCAAGAGACCGAATAGTTCCAAGAGAAGCTAGCAAAGATAAAACTAGAAAGACAGGAATAATTTAAGCCAGAGAATTGGGGATCTCATTGAAAGCTTGAGCTGTACATAAACTAGTCACACTCACTTTTTTAGGTGCTACAGGGGTCTTCGGTTCCTGCTTTTGTTTCTCCTTCTCTGGAACTACTTGAGATGTTATGATGTGCTCAGAGGTTCTCACCGGGCGACTGCCATCAATCGGTTTCATTTCTGGCCCTAACGTACAAAAAGAAAAATATGCCAGATTAGTCTCCAGAAGAACAAAACGCAGCAATGCAGACATCCCCCACACAAAGCCAGAAGGCCTTAACTTCATACTGCATAAACAAATGATCTAGAAGCTTTTAGTCCAGTTTACCTTGCAATGTTATCAGGGAGCGGTAGGGCTGAACGATTTTCGGTTTTAAACCGAAAATCGTGAACAAGGTTAAGACGATCTTGAGATCGTCAGAGCTTCGGTTTTCTCTGCTGCTCTGCATGTGTAAACAGAGACATTCCCCTGTAGATGCTGGAGAGGAGGCCAGTGAGAGGTTAACAAAATCGGACCATGCCCCCTCCCTGTCCGGGTGAGAGCCAGGCTGGTGAATGGGGCAAGACAGGGAAGGAGGGCTGGTCCTGCCCCTACCCCCGGAAGATGAAAAGAGCCGGAGACACGCTGCCCGGGAGAGCCATTAACACAGCAATTAACTTCTGTCCACTCTCTCTACCTGGAGAGCGACAGTCTGCGACAACTACTACCGGTATTACTGGCTGCAGTCCCCTCTCTGCCTGTCCCGTGTGAGCTGCCTGGCTGGGGGGTGATAGTGACTGACACTGAAAACATCACGCTCCTGCTGCTGGCTGGACAGCTTCTAGCAATCACACAGCTATTACATTCATCTCTCCTGAGCACTGATAAGTTACATGGGGAGTCACTGCTGTCATGTCACACAGTACTGAGCAGTGTATAGATAGGAAGTCAGCTAGATATATGTAGAGGTAGGGCAATATGATTATATATTCCCCTATATATCTAGCTGACTTCTATACACTGCTCAGTACTGTGTGACATGACAGCAGTGACTCCCCATGTAACCTATCAGTGCTCAGGGGAGCTGAGTGTAATAGCTGTGTGATTGCTAGAAGCTGTCCAGCCAGCAGCAGCAGGGAGGTGATGTTTTCAGTGTCTGTCACTGTCACCCCCCAGCCAGCATCACACGGGACAGACAGAGAGGGGACCACAGTTATAGTAGTTGTCGCAGACTGTCCCCCGTCAGGTAGAGAGCGACTGGATGGCCAGAGCAAACTGATCCATCGTTGTGTAGCAAAAATAGTCTACAGAATCGAAATCGCAATTTCTGACAAAAATCGTGCAATTCAATCTTTTCCTAAAATCCTTTATGTGTTCTGCACCCTCTTTCAGGGACAAATTCAACCAATTCATCTTTTAACGTGAGGTCGGTGTGCCTTTATGTAGGTTTTACATTAACTTTCAAAATGTGAACATTAGAATTTCCTGTGTCAATTGACCTTGGACAGTTGATATGACATTCACTGGCTGAACTAGCCATTTTTGTGATCCAAATTCAACAGTTATCAGGTATTTAAACCACTAAGGGAGAGCTTTATCTACCGGTACGTCAAATCATTTTTAGGTGATATTCTAACTCTCTGAGGCAACATTACAGTTTTCAGTTTCATGGTTTTAAAGAAGGTTGTTCTGATACAAGCGCTGTCCAGTGAAGGATCTTTTGATATTTCATTGCCTTTATGCAGCCTCATTAATGCATCCATTTTTAAGGTAGTTTTTTTAATGCAATTTAACAACAGTGAATTCCCCAATAAAGAATGATGGAAATGTATACGTTTATCATTCGAAGTATAAGGGCATGTGTTACGTGTTTCTCCAAACAAATGTACTACTTCTGCATTACGAAAGCAGCACGCATTCATACACTATAGCTCATATGCATAGGCCTTTAAAGGACAACTGACCTGAGAGGGATATGGAGGCTGCCACATGCATTTCCTTTTAAAGGATGCCGATTGCCTGGCTTTCCTGCTGATCCTCTGCCTCTAATGCTTCGAGCTATAGACCCTGAACAAGCACACCGATCAGATGTTTGATTCCATTTGCTGCATGCTTGTTTCAGGTGTGAGATTCAGACACGCATGAAAAATCAGCAGGAGGCCGGAAAACTGGTGTTGCTTAAAAGGAAATAAATATGGCAGCCTCCGTATCCCCCTCAGGCCAGTTTTACTGTAAGATTTGTATACACAGACAGTCTCACATTAAACACATTTTTATGCCCCTTATGCTGGGAATACATGGGTCGATTCTGGCGCTCGATTCTGCGCCCAATTCAGGGCTGTGGAGTCGGTCCAAAAATCCACCGACTCCAACTCCTCAGTTTAGGATTCCACCGACTCCACGACTACGACTCCTCTAATTTGCATATTACAATTTTGTTGATTAAAAGTATGTAACATGAAATTCGTCTCTAAACTGCCAACGCTTAGGAATTTTACAAGACAACTGAAGTGAGAAGGATATGTAGACTACTATATTTATTCCCTTTAGACTAAAACTAGTCCTTGGTAAGAGTACTTGTAAAAGGTACAAACCGGAACAAAGAACATCTATCAGGCCCTAGGCAATGTAAGTGTGGGTACATGTAAGAGTGATGTGCAGGTACTCTGCAGGGGAATGAGGAGATTGTAAACAGACAACACCTCTGTGTTCAATGTGCACAGCATTCTCAGTGGATTCCCTGCAGCTCTGTGGGGAGTGCATATGTAGAGTATAGTACTACTGTGTAACAAAGTAAACCTGAGACAGATGAAATTAAAGTTTTATACATACCTGGGGCTTCCTCCAGCCGCCTTCAGGATAATCAGTCCCTCGTTGTCCTCCACCACCTGGATCTTCTGCTAGGAGTCCAGGTACTTGAGCCACTCAGGCGTAGTGCGCATGCACACACTCTGCCGCCAGGAGCATACTACACCTGTGCAGCACTATTGCGCAGGTGCAGTATGTTCCTGGCTGTGGGAGCGGCATGCGGCCGGACAGCGCCGACTGGCTGAATTACCAGGACTCAGCAGAAGATCCGGGTGGTGGAGGACAGCGAGGGACTGATTAGCCTGAAGGGGGCTGGAGGAAGCCCCAAGTATGTATAAAACTTTACTTTTCATCCGTCTCAGTTACCCTTTAATTTGTAGTCACCAAACCAAATTTTAATAACATATCAAATTATTTGATTTCATCAGCAAAGGGGGTGCATACATTTGCATAAATCAGCATCAATGCAGAATTATTTCCATCTCGTTGACCATCTCTATTAGTGACACAGCTACACATCAGGCTTTATTCTTACAGCATAGATGTTATTTAGTATATATAAGAGATTCCGGTGTACACATCATATATACAGTCACAATCAGATATGTATATCTGACCTTAAAAATACGGGGACTGCTTTATTGAAGCAGCACAAGTAACTAATTTTGATTGGTTTATTTCATTTTTGTGGACTATGCACAGCTATTACTGTATATATACTGTATATATACATTATTTTTAATGACTATTATCTGAGAAATAGAACATTTTATAATATTTTCTATTTTAATTACAGTTACAAATTCATTAGGAGTCGGAGCATTTTTTCCCCGACTCCAGGCACCCAAAATTGCCAGACTCCACGACTCAGACTCCACAGCCCTGGCCCAATTCTCTAATCTTTTTTAATTCACTTCCATGAGGAATAGAGCGGCAAGCAGATCGAACGGTGATCGGACATGTCGGAAATTATCTATCGATCCATCTTAATGGCTCAAAATCAAGCCGTGTATTCCCAGCATTAGATGCTTAGGTGTGAAATCCTCAGGCAGTGTACAAGAGAGGCATAGCAGAGTAGTAAAATAAACAAAGCTTGCTGAGTTTGGGCATCCGAAAATGGCAAGATGTTGGCAACCGTATTTTGAGGGGTTAATGCATCTGGTTTAAAGAGGAACTCCAGTGTAAACAATGTAATAAAAAAAGTGCTTCATTTTTATAATAATTATGTATAAATGATTTAGTCAGTGTTTGCCCATTGTACAATCTTCAATCCCTGATTTACATTCTGACATTTATTACATGGTAACATTTTTACTGCTGGTATGTGATGTAGCTGCTGCATGCTTTTTTTGGCAGTTGGAAACAGCTGTAAACAGCTATTTCCCACAATGCAACAAGGTTCACAGACAGGAAACTGCCTGGAGTACCACGATCCTCAGAGTTTCTTGTGGGAGGTGTTTCACCACAATATCAGTCATACAGCGCCCCCTGATGGTGTTTGTGAAAAGGAATAGATTTCTCATGTAAAAGGGGGTATCAGTTACTGATTGGGATAAAGTTCAATTCTTGGTCGGAGTTACTCTTTAAAGCATCCATGCTCTGTGCAGTTGTGCGCTTTCCTGACAACAGCCTCTGTTGGAAGCATCCTATGTGTGGTTGCAAATGTTTCTGAACCATGCATGCCCGGAATGGTCCCGGATGCTGTGCACAGTGTGCAGAGCATGCACCCTGGCTCTTACTGGGCTACATAGGAGCTTTGTACAGAGGGGTGTGTGTGTGTGTGTGTGTGTGTGTGTGTGTGTGTGTGTGTGTGTGTGTGTGTGTGTGTGTGTGTGTGTGTGTGTGTGTGTGTGTGTGTGTGTGTGTGTGTGTGTGTGTGTGTGTCAAAAAAGTTTATGGTCGTACAAACTAAAGATAACTTACGAGGCTGAATATGGCTAGACACTTTTAGAGACTCTGAAAGTTTGAGGGGTTCACTCCTTATTCCAGGAGAAAAGCCTTCCGGTCGAATGGAAGGCGAATGGCGTTTTTCTTCTTTCACTATCAACGGCTGAGGCTGCAACACTGATGATCCTCTCATTTCCTGCGGAGCGAGCAAATGTTACACCATTACAAACTACCAAGGTACTGGTATAATGACCGCAAAATGTGAGCACTTAAAGAGGAACTGTAGTGAAAACAATGTAATGCTTCTAATAGCTTTATTTTTAACAATATTAATTTACCATTTTTTTAGTCCCTGTGTAAAATCTTTTCTCACCAGATTTAAGTTCTGAAATATATCACAGGTGCCGGCATCTTTAGTGCTGACAAGGTGCATCATTGAAGAATTGTGGGTTGTGTGTTCTGAGCCAAATAAAAAAAAACCTGGGCCCATATGCAGTTAACTTTCTCCCGAGATTTCTCCTACCTAGGATTCTGTTTTTCAACTTATTTTTAAAATAACTTTTCAGCACTTTGCAATTGAAAAAGTACCAAAAAGCAGGTGAAAATAAAAAGTACCTTACAAATCATTTTGAGAATTTACTTGCTTGCTGGTGGTGGTTTAAAAGGCAATTTTTGACAAGGTGTAAAAAAAAAAACAAAAAAATATCACCTCAGAGAAAACTCAGGAAAAAAAAGTTAATTGCATATGGGCCCTGGTCTCCCAGAATGCACTGGGAGAAGACAGGCGCATATCTAATCAGCCTAGGCTTTACAGCACTAGGAGGGCGGAGCTATAAACCAATATACAGCAATATATAGGTATAAGAAGGTATTCTGATGCTGAAACCAGGATAATTAATGTAATAGTGAGTATCCTGAATAATTGATTGCATTCTTCTATATGTTGTTAATAAATAACTAATCTAACACTTTTTGCCATGATGTAACAAGTAGGTCAGGGATCAACAACCAAAGCAGATGTACACATCAATTAATAATACCAGGTGACAAGAATTCTTCAGCCTGAACTGCCTTCTCTGCAGGAATAAACAGAAAAACTTTGTACAAAAATTCCAGGAGTTTTGTTTTTAAAATTTTAGCTAGAGCAGGACGGGTTTAACACTTATTTTTGATTGTTGTTGCTGTCCTGTGTTTTCACCTGTGAGAGCTCCCTTCACTTCCTGTCCATTCAGGAAGTAATCTCCTGCGTTAGTGAGACAGCAACAAATGCCACTCGATCAGATGCCATTGCAGTAAAGCAATACACTATTCTGCTTACAAAATCAACAAGTTTGGGGAACTTCAAGATAAAAAAAAGTAGACATTCAGATTTCATATATTCAATTATTTATGTTTTCCCCTTTTAGGAGACAACAATATGAAAACATGAATCCTTTGGTTAAAAATAAAATATACCATTGGGGGAAAATAATAGACTGAACACTAGACTGCAGAAAAGCAACTTTACCAGCTTCAGGCGGTCCCTGACTTACAAACAAGTTACTCTCCAGTTACTCTTTACACTGTTTTTGGTTGTTTTGCACTTATTTTTCATTTCTTATTTGTTACATTTCCTTGCTCCCAATTAGTACTGCTGAAATGTGTATTTATGGCTACTTGTCACTAGGGGACAAGTGTGAGACAATAACCGAGGCATCAAAACATTCCAAGAATTTACAGCACAACCAGTGCAGCTGACTGAGGTCAAAAGCAGAGCACTACTCTCAAACGAGATAACTATTGAAGCTGCTAAAGGATTTGTATTTAACTATTGTACCGTTACAAAAAAACCCCCCAAAAAACTGTATTTTGTACATGGTGACAATTTTGTTTGTATCTGTGAAAAATTGTAGCTGGAGTAATGTGTAAGAAGGGGACTTTCTGTACTGTGAATTTCACTTCACACCATATGCCATTAAACCCTAAACGGTTAACTATGACTGGCACAAAGCGCACACAAATGGCCTTTACCTGCTTCTTGGGGTGTATGGCCTGCGGTGATGAGGGGTGGGAAAGGCCTGCAAATGGAGGAACCTGAGGCGAATGAAGGAGGAGAGGAGATTGAGCCTCTCGTAAATGACCTAAAAAAAATAAAAAAAAACACACAAAAACCCTGTTAACAGATATAGTTATTATATACAGAGGCCACTTCTTTCATTTAAAGGGAACCAGAGACGAAGCACCCTTGTGTATTTTACCATACATATCAGTAAGAACATTAGAGAAAACACTTACCATGCTCTCTGTTTCATCCTCACTGCTAAAAGTGTCTGTTATCAGCAGTCATAAGAATCCCAGACTGAGCATTCAATCTGGCTTTGCTGGGAATGATTATTGCTGAGTCATTATAGCACAGCCACAAGGGGGCAGGCTTGGGCTTGAAAAGACACCACAGAAGACAGACTCAGCTATACTCTTTCCGTAGCAAAGCTAGACTGAGCAGCCTGAGTGCTCAGTCCGGGATTCTTATCAGAGGTGATAACAGTCAGATTAAACAGAGAACAATGAAACAAAGAGCAGATTAGATGTTTACTATCATGTTCCCACTGATTTATAAGGTAAAATACAAGAGGGTGCTTCATCTCTGGTTCTCTTTAACCCACTCCCAAAGATAAGCATATAACCACACCCCTCCCCCTCACCTCCAGGGTACGTCTCTGTCTTTTGCTGCCGCGGTGACGGATGATGATGCTGTATCACTTGCTGCAGTTTAGACTGCTGGTGCTGCACAAGTTGCGGGTGGGAAGCAGTCAATGTACTTTGCAGCGTTGGGTGCTGCTGTTGGGGAGGGGGTGGAGCCTGTCCAGCTGGCTGTTGGGAAATTGTAGGGGGTGTCTGTAGCTGATGGACATGGGATGAAGCTGGAGCAGGGGGAGGGGCAGAACTAACAGAAGAGGAAGGAGAAGGGTAAGGCAGATTCTGAAGGAGTCGCATAGTCTGAGAAGGTGCAGTCACTGGTGCCTGGTTCTGAACTTTGACAGACGGGAGAAGCGCCTGCAGAGGAGATTGCACAGGAGGCTGCTGGGACTTCTGAAGCTGCTGCAGATAAACCGCCATTTGGGCAGGACCTAGGACCTGAATAGGGGAAGGAGAGAGACCACTATTTGGGGAAGGGGGGCCATCATCTTCTAGGATTGCATGGGGAGGCTGTGAAAGATGGTGGTGGGAATGAAGAGGAGCTGGATGATGAGTCTGTGCTGGAGGAGGCGAGGCAGATGGAGGTCGAACAGGTTTAGGAGGAAGGGCTGCAGCACGATTGGAAGGGCGAGAGGGTTGCTGAGGCATAGCATTATGAAGAGCTGCAAAAAAAGAATATTAATTAGAATTAGTGCGAGAAATGGTAATTAAAAAAAAAATTACACATTTTTTTCACCAGCCAAGTCTCTACACCACACCTTGGCATTACTTGGCCTATATGCAATTCACTTTTTCTCCTTAGTTTTCTCCCAGGTGATATTTTTAAATTTGCCAATAAAATGCCTTTTAAACCAGCAGAAAGAAAGAAAATACTCAAAATAATTTTGATAGTTTGTCACCTACTTTTGGTACTTTTTCCATTGCAAACTCTTGAATAGTTATCATAAATCGAACATGAAAAAATATCTCCTAGGAGAAAACTCAGGTTAAAAAGTTAATTGCATATGGGCCCTTGTGTCAGGAAACAAAAGCAAAGAAATCTTACCTGGAGGAGTAACAAGGGTGTGCTGGTTGAGATGAGGAGGGGAACACCGCTCTGGCTGACCACCCGTGAGGTGCGATGGAAGATCAGGAGGAGGTATGTGGAGACCTGGCTGCCCATAATGAGCATTAACTGCTTCAAAGACATTGGCGGGGTGAAGGGGGTGGTGAAGAGATGGGTGAGAAGTGTCCAAGCTGGGGGGTGGGACATAAGAGGGTGGAGGATTTGGTGAGGGCAGTTTATGAATATTAGGAGGTGGGGCAAGAGGCTGTTGTGGAGGATGAGATGGATGGTGATGCTGCAAGTAGAGGAGAGAAGTCAGAAAGAGTCCATTAGTAACAATGGCTGAATTTGTTTTTACGTTATCCGATCACAATTATCTTTTCACAGTAAAATCCTTTGACAAACTATGTTTGCCATCTGCAAGCCTGACAACTTTTGCCTGGTACACACCATGCAATGATTTCCACCAAATCGACTCAATTTCCGACAGGTCAGATCTGATTTCCCGATCGCTTTTCTGATCACTTGTATACAAAAGCGTTCAGAAAAATGAGATCGGCCCTGTCGGAAATTACTGATTTGACCATCTGACGGGAAATTGCATGGTGTGTACTAGGCATTAGATTCTTTAGGGTTCCACATGTTTCCAAATTGGACGCAGCACCCGTGCTGTTGCAGATAACTACAGCCAGCACTGTTTTGGGGGGGCCGCATGCGATTTGGATGCAGCCTATTGACCAATAGCCTGAAATTCCATGTTAGAAACCATGTGCAGTAAAAGGCTGTGATTTGTGGCAAGTGGAAATATACCCCTAAACGCTTTGCATCCAGACCTTGTTTCCCACTTATGGACCAGAGCAGTTTTGACAGTTTAGCTATGCCCTTATTTAATCAGCAATAACTTTATCCCTACTTATGACACAAATGAAATATTTATTGTTTTTTCAAAGCAAACTAGGCTTTCATTGTATGCCCTTTTTCCCCCCAAATCATTTTGTTTTCTATGAATTTTAATGGGGGAAAAAATAGGAAAAAAAATTAGAAAAACATTTCTCAGATTTACCAACTCCAGTTTAAAAATAAAAGTGCTACTGTAGATAAACACATTTTGTTTGGCTATTCTTACCGTTTATCACAAAACTTAGATTATGTTCCTGTCACAATTTATGGTGAAGATAGGATTCTGAAATCATGCTACAGAGTATTTTTCACTATGTACTGAGAAAATAAAAGTATTTTAAATGGTAAAAATCAATCTCATTAGCTCAGAGAACCTATACAGAATTCCTGTTCACCAATTAGTGCTGCATCACATAGTGCCGGAAGTCTGCACAGGAGCAACCCCAATCCTGCACTGCACTGCACTGCTACAAGATGTATATCTACGTCCTTGTGGCTTAGATGAAGTCACAGCGGACAGATATACTGTAATGGTGGATAAAGTGGTTAAAGCAACAAATGGCAGCTTTGGCCCAGAACCCTCCAGTACTTTTATAAAACTTATGGAAAAGCACGCTTACTATAACTTGACTACTGTATCACTACAAAAATGAGTCCATGGACAGAAAGAAGTCAATATTTCTTCCCTTCCATGACGATGACATTTTACTTTTATAATGAATTCATACAAGTGTTTCTCTTGCATAAAGACTAATATTTTACCTTTCTGGATTCTCGTCCCGAATGGCTCTTCTTCTTCGGCTTATGGGTCGGATCTGGAAAGTCGAGAAAAGCACAGCAGGCGTTTAAAGTTACAATTTCCATAAAAGTACCAAATATGGACAGTCTTTGGTTGTAGTATTGTACATGGGTTTGGGAAGAGGGCCCTGGTAATAATACCGTGTTACAGGAGCAAGAGACTTGACTAAATAAATTGTACAGGAAGAAGGGGACATCTAGCAAGTCTATACAGAGGTAACAGACTGCAAGGAGGCATTTCCCACAACAAACCTCTAGATCCAATGGCGCAGTGTGAGGCTGCAGGCAGAGTTAAATCCTATATAATAATAGGCAAGAGCCTCTGCGTACCATGTCCCTGTGTGTTTGTTTTTTCGCTGTGGGCATGTGCAGGGACAAGACACTGAGCTGGGGGAATGACGCGCGGCTTGCGGGGGAGGACAGGGCCAGGAGGGGTGGACGGTGCATGCACGCTGACATGCGCCTGTGACAGACCTAGAGCCCGTTTTTAAATAGGCTAAGGTCACTAGTGCAGGAATAATGTGCTAGATGAAAACGGCGAAGTCACATGCTTCCTTCCAATTTCAGTGCTCACTGCTGATGCCAGTTGCTGGTTGCCGTGTCCCGGTCTAGTAATTCAACACCGATATCCTTTCTACCTGTAGCCTACCATTACATAAAATGAACACTTAGCCTAAATCTAACTTGCCACTGCCCCCCCTCCCCTTTCATACACCAACACTATTCCTGATACCCAATTTCAAATGGTCCTTACATGTGCAGTCAATGTTAACTTTTACCAACATTAAAAATACCTAACCATAACAAAACTTTTTACAAGGCCGTCCCCTAACCCAATTACTTCCCCCCCATCCCTTCCACCACCTCACAATATCATATAAACCTAGTCTAAAACTAAAGGGATGTACAGCCTAAGAGTAATCCTCTTCCCTCCTCTGCAACTAAACCTTCCATGCCTTCTCTAAAACAACACTACCAGTATTTGCCTACCGAATGAAGAGTCATGATGCGTTGGCACAACTCTGCGCTTTTTTGACGGATACACAGTACAGTAAACATTATGAGGGAGAAGGCAGAAAGACAAGAAAGATTACATCATCCAACTATGGATTCAGCCTCCTGACAGTAGCTTCAGGCAACAGTAATGTTATATTTCACGTCTGTGTTGTGTGACATGTTTGTGTTGGTCCCTGAGGTTTGCTGTGTACAGATCTCAAATGTTAACAACAGAAAAGAAAACTGTTACACAAGAGACTGGGCTAACCTGGGTCAGACTCCTCACTCTCCGATGTGCTGGATTCACTTGAACTTTCAGACTCTGAAGAGGAGAAACCTTTCCCTTTAACAGAGCCAGACGTAGGAGCCTCCACTTTGTCTGTGAGTGAGACAAGATCAGCACATGTGACTAATCCGTTAAACAGTTTGCTAAAAATTCAACAACATTTCACTGTTTAAGCACAGTTCATCACTTAGTTTGCAATTCAATGTCTATCATTTTCAATCATTGCTAAAGATTCAATATTTCCAAATAAATTAATTCATTCGCACACAAACCGAAATAGGTAAAACCAAAGTGTTTACAAAGAATAAAAAAAAGGAGAGTAGACCAAACGCAGGTTAATAATCGTCAAATGCGGTTTACAAAGGCCAGTACCGCATTTCCCTGGAAGAGAAACTATGACAGTTATATATGGGGGCTTTTCTAGCAAAACACCTACTACCTGTGAACTGCTCCTGTGGAATGGAAGCACACTCAAGAGTCAGCTGTAGGCGTATGGCATAGGCTGAGGACAGAGAGTCAGCTGCAAGCGTATGGAATGGGCTGTGAGGGCACAGAGTCAGCTGTAGGGCGTATAACATAGGCTGAGGGCAGAGAGTCAGCTGCAGGCATATGGCATGGGCTGTGAGGGCACAGAGTCAGCTGTAGGGCGTATAGCATAGGCTGAGGGCAGAAAGTCAGCTGCAGGCATATGGCATGGGCTGTGGGAGCACAGAGTCAGCTGTACGGCGTATAGCATAGGCTGAGGGCAGAGAGTCAGCTGCAGGCATATGGCATGGGCTGTGAGGGCACAAAGTCAGCTGCAGGCATATGGCATGGGCTGAGGGCAGAGAGTCAGCTGCAGGCGTATGGCATAGGTTGAGGGCACAAAGTCAGCTGCAGGCTATGGCATAGGCTGAGGGCACAAAGTCAGCTGTAAGCGTATGGCATGGGCTGAGAGCACAGAGTCAGCTGCAGGCATATGGCATGAGCTGTGAGGGCAGAGAGTCAGCTGCAGGCATATGGCATGGGCTGTGAGGGCACAAAGTCAGCTGTGGGCGTATGGCATAGGCTAAGGGCACAAAGTCAGCTGTAGGCGTATGGCATAGGCTGAGGGCACAGTCAGCTGCAGGCATATGGAATGGGCTGCGAGAGCACAGAGTCAGCTGCAGGCATATGGAATGGGCTGCGAGGGCACAGAGTCAGCTGCAGGCATATGGAATGGGCTGCGAGGGCACAGAGTCAGCTGCAGGCATATGGAATGGGCTGCGAGGGCACAGAGTCAGCTGCAGGCATATGGCATGGGCTGTGAGGGCCGCTACGAGAAATCGAGTGCGGATACGATCGGAAGCAATATCGGACATGACGGATTTTATCTATCGGATCTATCTATCACACGGAAAATCATACCGTGTGTATTAGGCATTAGACAATAAAATCTGGAGAAAATCATACCACAGGGATATTTCCTGCAGCCCCTGCAGAGAACTCCCCTCCCCAGGATCCAGCACTGCACGTCTTTCGCCTGTTCTCTGGTGAGATTGTCATCTCATCACGTGACAAATGGCAATCTCACCAGAGGGGGACTGAGAGGAGGAGATTGACTGGATGCTGGGGAGATCGGAGATGTACATATCAAGTGCGGCCATCTCTGCAGCAACCTGCCAGGCGGTTTCCCGAGCAAGGCTTGGGATTACCGCTCACAGTATTTCTTTTCCCCAGAGTCTGGGTCGAGATTCCCGTTGGGGAGGGTAATGCTGTACTGTCCATATACAGTGGCTTGCAAAAGTATTCGGCCCCTTGAAGTTTTCCACATTTTGTCACAGTACTGCCACAAACATGAATCATAGTTACATAGTTATTTTGGCTGAAAAAAGACATACGTCCATCGAGTTCAACCAGTACAAAGTACAACTCCAGCCCGTCCCCCACATACCCCTGTTGATCCAGAGGAAGGCGAAAAAAAACCCACCAGGCATGGTCCAATTAGCCCCAAATGGGAAAAATTCCTTCCTGACTCCAGATGGCAATCAGATAAAATCCCTGGATCAACATCATTAGGCATAACCTAGTAATTGTAGCCATGGATGTCTTTCAACGCAAGGAAAGCATCTAAGCCCCCTTTAAATGCAGGTATAGAGTTTGCCATAACGACTTCCTGTGGCAATGCATTCCACATCTTAACCACTCTTACTGTAAAGAACCCTTTCCTAAATAAATGGCTAAAACGTTTTTCCTCCATGCGCAGCTCATGTCCTCTAGTCCTTTGAGAAGGCCTAGGGACAAAAAGCTCATCCGCCAAGCTATTATATTGCCCTCTAATGTATTTATACATGTTAATTAGATCTCCTCTAAGGCGTCTTTTCTCTAGACTAAATAAACCCAGTTTATCTAACCTTTCTTGGTAAGCGAGACCTTCCATCCCACGTATCAATTTTGTAGCTCGTCTCTGCACCTGCTCTAAAACTGCAATATCTTTTTTGTAATGTGGTGCCCAGAACTGAATTCCATATTCCAGATGTGGCCTTACTAGAGAGTTAAACAGGGGCAATATTATGCTAGCATCTCGAGTTTTTATTTCCCTTTTAATGCATCCCAAAATTTTGTTCGCTTTAGCTGCAGCGGCTTGGCATTGAGTACGATTATTTAACTTGTTGTCGATGAGTACTCCTAAGTCCTTCTCCAAGTTTGATGTTCCCAACTGTATCCCATTTATTTTGTATGGTGCTTGACCATTGGTACGACCAAAATGCATGACTTTACATTTGTCAACATTGAATTTCATCTGCCATGTATGTGCCCATATAGCCATCCTATCCAGATCCTGTTGCAATATGACACTATCTTCCTGAGAGTTGATGATTCTGCACAATTTTGTATCATCTGCAAAAATAGCAACATTGCTCACTATTGCATCTACTAGGTCATTAATAAATAAATTGAAGAGCACTGGACCCAGTACAGACCCCTGTGGGACCCCACTGCTAACAGTCTCCCATTTTGAGTACGATCCATTGACCACAACTCTTTGTTTTCTGTCCATCAGCCAGTTCCCTATCCATGCACACAAACTCTTCCCCAGTCCTTGCATCCTCAACTTTTGCACCAGACTTCTGTGGGGAACAGTGTCGAAGGCCTTTGCAAAGTCCAAGTATATCACATCTACAGCATTCCCAATATCCATATTAGCATTCACTACCTCATAAAAGCTGAGCATGTTAGTCAAACAGGACCTGTCTTTAGTAAACCCATGTTGATGCTGAGAAATAAGATTATTTTTTACTATGAAGTCATGTATAGTATCTCTTAGTAACCCCTCAAATAGTTTGCATACAACTGATGTTAAGCTTACAGGTCTATAATTTCCTGGATCAGATTTTTTGCCCTTCTTAAATAATGGGAAAACGTGGGCTGTACGCCAATCCACTGGGACTCTGCTAGTTGCAAGAGAGTCACAAAAGATAAGATAAAGGGGCTTAGCTATAACTGAACTTAATTCTCTTAGGACCCGAGGATGCATGCCATCCGGGCCAGGTGCCTTGTCTATTTTTAATTTATTTAGTCTTGCCTTTACTTCTTCCTGCGTTAAGTATTTAATATTACAGTTAGAAGATTGAGACTCTTCTGCCTCTGTAATTTGCAACAGTGCTGTTTCCTTTGTGAAGACAGAAGCAAAGAAAGCATTTAATAACTCTGCCTTACCTTGGTCGTCCACCATTGAGTTCCCACCCTCATCCTTTAGGATTCCTATACAGTCAACCTTTCTTTTTTTAGAGTTGATGTACTTGTAAAACTTTTTTGGGTTAGATTTGATATCCCTAGCGATTTGATTTTCAGCTTCGATCTTTGCCAGCCTAATTTCTTTTTTACAATTTTATTGCACTCCTTATAATTGCTTAGTGCAGCCTCAGTCCCCTCCTGTTTTAGGACCTTATAGGCATTCTTTTTCCTCTTCATTTTATCCCTAACCTTTCTATTCATCCATAGAGGCCTTTTTTTATTCTTAGACATTTTGTTTCCATATGGGATATACATAATACAATATTGATTGAGAATACGTTTAAAAGCTTGCCATTTCCCTTCAGTGTCGTCCCCTTGTAGTACATTATCCCAGTTCACCAAACTTAGTGCCTGCCTAATTTGATTGAACTTTGCTTTTCTAAAATTCATAGTTTTAGTGGTCCCGCTGCCCCGTGGCCTATCAGTCACCAGATCAAACGTTATCATGTTGTTATCACTATTTCCCAAATGTTCTTGAACCTGCACATTTGATACATTATCTGGTCTATTAGAAATGATCAGATCCAGTAACGCATTCCCCCTAGTTGGTTCCGTTACCATTTGAGTCAAGTAATTGTCCTGTAGTGCTGCCAGAAATCTGCTGCTTTTACCAGAATGGGTAGCCTCAATACCCCAGTCAATGTCTGGAAAGTTGAAGTCGCCCATAATTATGACCTCGTTTTTACTTGCAGCTTTTTCAATCTGCTGTAGTAATCGCAGTTCTGCAGCTTCATTAATAAGAGGTGGTCTGTAGCATACCCCAATAAGCAATTGGCAACTTTTATTTCCACCATGAATATTTACCCAAACGGACTCCACATCTTCGCAATCTTCCTCCATCTCATCGTTGAGGACAGCTGTAAAAGAATTCTTAACAAAGAGACAAACCCCTCCACCTTTTTTCCCTGTTCTATCCCTCCTAAACACATTGTATCCTTTTTAATTAGCTATCCAGTCATGGCTTTCATCCATCCATGTCTCGGTTATTCCCACAATGTCATAGCCTTTGTCATTCAGAATGAACTCTAGTTCGTCTATTTTATTTGCAAGGCTCCGAGCATTGGTTACCATGCACTTTATATTTTTACCAACACATTTACCAATTTTGTTTACACGAAATGGGCTACTTGAAGTTTTACCAACCTCCTTAATCTTTACACTGTCTCCACCCCCCTCTCCACCCCCCATAATGTTAGGCTCCCACTGTCTTTTTACCTTATCTTGTCTACATATTGAGACTTTATCCTCCCGCCTCCCCCCAGATCCTAGTTTAAAATCTCCTCCAACCGTTTAGCCATCTTCTCCCCCAATGTAGCTGGGGGAGAAGATGGCTAAATCAATTTTATTGGAATTCCACGTGAAAGACCAATACTAAGTGGTGTACACGTGAGAAGTGGAATGAAAATCATACATGATCCCAAACATTTTTTACAAATCAATAACTGCAAAGTGGGGTGTGCATAATTATTCAGCCCCCTTTGGTCTGAGTTTAGTCAGTTGCCCATAGACATTGCCTGATGAGTGCAAATGACTAAATAGAGTGCACCTGTGTGTAATCTAATGTCAGTACAAATACAGCTGCTCTGTGACAGCCTCAGAGGTTGTCTAAGAGAATCTTGGGAGCAACAACACCATGAAGTGTCCAAAGAACACACCAGACAAGTCAGGGATAAAGTTATTGAGAAATTTAAAGCAGGCTTAGGCTACAAAAAGATTTCCAAAGCTTTAAACATCCCACGGAGCACTGTTCAAGCGATCATTCAGAAATGGAAGGAGTATGGCACAACTGTAAACCTACCAAGACAAGGCTGTCCACCTAAACTCACAGGCCGAACAAGGAGAGCGCTGATCAGAAATGCAATCAAGAGGCCCATGGTGACTCTGGACGAACCGCAGAGATCTACAGCTCAGGTGGCGGAATCTGTCCATAGGACAAGTATTAGTCATGCACTGCACAAAGTTGGCCTTTATGGAAGAGTGGCAAGAATAAAGTCTTTGTGAACAGAAAAGCATAAGAAGTCTGGTTTGCAGTTTGCCACAAGCCATGTGGGGGACGCAGCAAACATGTGAAAGAAGGTGCTCTGGTCAGATGAGACCAAAATGGAACTTTTTGGCCAAAATGCAAAACGCTATATGTGGCGGAAAACTAACACTGCACATCACTCTGAACACACACCATCCCCGCTGTCAAATATGGTGGTGGCAGCATCATGCTCTGGGGGTGCTTCTCTTCAGCAGGGACAGGGAAGCTGGTCAGAGTTAATGGGAAGATGAATGGAGAAAAATACATGGCAATCTTGGAAGAAAACCTCTTGGAGTCTGCAAAAGACTTGAGACTGGGGCGGAGGTTCACCTTCCAGCAGGACAACGACCGTAAACCAAAAGCCAGGGCAACAATGGAATGGTTTAAAACAAAAAACATATCGTGTTAGAATGGCCCAGTCAAAGTCCAGATCTAAATCCAATCGAGAATCTGTGGCAAGATCTGAAAACTGCTGTTCACAAACGCTGTCCATCTAATCGGACGGAGCTGGAGCTGTTTTGCAAGGAAGAATGGGCAAGGATTTCAGTCTCTAGATGTGCAAAGCTGGTAGAGACATACTCTAAAAGACTGGCAGCTGTAATTGCAGAAAAAGGTGGTTCTACAAAGTATTGACTCAGGGGGCCGACTAAACACACACACACCACTTTGCAGTTATTGATCTGTAAAAAATGTTTGGAATGATGTACGATTTTCGTTCCACTTCTCACGTGTACACCACTGTGTATTGGTCTTTGACGTGGAATTCCAATAAAATTGATTCATGTTTGTGGCAGTAATGTGACAAAATGTGTAAAACTTTAAGGGGGCCGAATACGAAGTCACTGTATAAGCTCATTTATCTGCACAGGTTTGTCAAGCCAAATATCAATCAGATTTCGGGTGTCTGGACTGATTTGCTCCACATGCTGGATTAATAGATTTTTGATAAGATGATAAACCGGTGAAGGAATCACTGTTAAAAAAAAGAAAAGAAAAAAAAAAAAGAGGAAATCCTAAAACAGAAAAGGTTACAATCAGGGCCGGGCCGAGGCATAGGCTGGAGAGGCTCCAGCCTCAGGGTGCAGTGTAGGAGGGGGCGCAGAATTCATTCAGCTGTCATTCCTAATTGTGTTTGAAGCAAAAAGAAATAATAAAAGGGATACATGGCAGTGACTGCAAGCCAGAGAACTAGATATTAAGGTGTTGGGGAGGCTGTGGGCCCTGTGGCCCTCTTAGTCTAATAGCAATCAGTGTGTGACGGCTGGGGAGGCAGGGATGGATGGGCGCACCTTGGTGTCTCAGCCTTGGGTGCTGGAGGACCTTGTCCCGGCTCAGCTTACAATCAATATGTAATTAGGGATGGTCAATGAGATGCAAATAATTTCAAATTGATACAGCATTACACAAATTTTATATGCAAATGTATGCAGCTTGAACGTGAACCAATCAAATCCCGCTGAAGTAAAATGCGATGAGTCCATTTCAAGCTGCATAAATAAGCATACAAAATTTGCATAATCCTACATCAACTCGATTCACTGACCATCCCTACATGATTTAAAGCGCAACTAAGTTGTCAGGCCAGAGGCTGGGAGAACACTTGGCAGTGCGATTTCCCCGGCAGACAGCAGCTCCCTGTTCTCTGTTTCCAATGACATTTTCCACATGAGATTTTCCACGAGCGGTCATGATTTTTTTCGGTTGCAGCACAATAGAATAAAGAAATGCACAGAAAAAAGCATGTTGGAAAAAATGTAAATCTAACAGAAAATTGTATGTTGTGTACCTAGCATGGCATCAATTCATCAAAGGCTGCTAGGTACACGCCATACAATTTTTCCAACATGTTGGAAAAAAAAAAATCTAACTGGCAGATAAATGTAACAGAAAATCTAAAAGAAAAAATTGTATGGTGTGTACCTAGCAATAGTGCCAGCGTCTTTCACTGCTATACCAGAAGTGACCCCTACACACACACTCTGTATATATATATATATATATATATATATATATATATATATATATATATATATATATATATATATATATATATATATATATATATATATATATATATATATATATATATATATATATACACACACACACACACACACACCCCCCCCCACACACACCCCCACACACACACACCCCCACACACACACACCCCCACACACACACACCCCCACACACTGGTGCGGTACAGCTAAAGCTCCAGCATGGTGCCTCACCTTGTGGTTTCCTCTTTTTTCTTAGGCAAGAGGTAACGTATCTTTCCAGCTCTCGCAGTGTGGACGGTTTAAGGGTCTCAAAGTCTATCTCAATCTCATCTGGATTGGAATTTTTA
The DNA here is from genome assembly GCF_040937935.1 of Hyperolius riggenbachi. Classification (NCBI taxonomy): domain Eukaryota; kingdom Metazoa; phylum Chordata; class Amphibia; order Anura; family Hyperoliidae; genus Hyperolius; species Hyperolius riggenbachi. Next base: position 91,182,878 of record NC_090648.1, read on the forward strand.
AGTGACGGCTCCCGAGACTGGATAATATGCACTACTCGGCCCAGTTTTTCCCCTGGGAGTTTATTAATGTCCAAACTTAATTGCCTCTTCTCTTCATAAGACATGGGACGACATCTCTGCGATTCCTCTTCTGAAGACTCGCAGGGCGCAGGCGGGGGTCGTACGGGGCGTGACACTGGGGGAGCTGGCTCCTTTTTAATGCTAAATAAAAAAAAAAAAAAAATTATTTACTTCATATTCATATGACAAACAAACCCACCCAGGAAGCAGGATTCATTTTTAGCAGCTGATCCAATTAACCAGCAGCTATGCAAATTGTTTAAGGCTCATACACACACTCAACAAAAGTCTTTTAAATGCACGATTATCAAACAACTTGAAGAAGTTGGAGAACTTTTGTACAGTAAGACATGCAAACGACAAGGCATCATCACTGATAAGAGGCGACCAACGACTGATAAGAGGCAGCTCAAGTCAATCCAACAGTTGGAATGCCTTGAGTTGCGTCTTATCAGTCGTTGGTCGCCTCTTATCAGTGACCCCTTGTCGATAATGCCTTGTCTAAGGTTCCCTTTAAGAATTTATTTGTTTAATCTCTACAACTTAAAAAAAAAAGACAACTGAAGTGAGAGATACATGGAGGCTGCCATATTTATTTCCTTTTCAGCAATACCGGTTGCCTGGCTATCCTGCTGATCCTCTGCCTCTAATACTTTTAGACCCTGAACAAGCATCTGACAAGATTAGCTGAATGCTTGTTTCTGGTGTGATTATTATTTATTTTATTTATAAAGTGCCAATATATTACGCAGCGCTGGACAAATATATACAATGATACAATGTGATTCTGACACTACTGCAGCCAAATAGACTAACAGGGCTTCCAAGCAACTGGTATTGCATAAAGTGAACCTCCAGACTAAAAATCTACTCAGCAGCACTGAAAAGGTGTTTGGAGTTTCTATAACAGGTTTACAGCATCAGAACTTTGTTTTTCTTACCCAAGCCTCATTTTTAGCTGCACAGAAGAAAACTGCCCGGGTATTTTTCCCCTGAAGCTGTGCAAAGCATGATGGGATTTCTGATGTTGTTCTTCTGCTGTTTTGGCAAAAATTTGTTTTTCTTTAATTTTGAATTGAAGATTTGAAGCCATAGCGCGCGCAGCTGGGTGGGGTGATCAGGACACAGGTCAGTTGGAACTGTGTCTCATGCTCCCTGTCACCTCTTTTCAACCAAAAAGATGGCTGCCCCCATGAAATCACAAACATTTGCCTATTTTTTTAAAAACAGGGTGGGTAAGAGATTACCTATCTATTTTAATTAACATAACTAATGTAACTTAATGACAGTATGTTTGTTTAGGCTGAAGTACCTCTTTAAAAAAAAAAAATATGTCAACCTCCATATCCCTCTCACATCAGTTGTCCTTCAACTCCTTAACGACTGCTCCATGCCAATTGGCGGGAGCAGCACCAGGACCACTCCACGCCAATTGGCGTGAATGGCTAGGGGCGGAGATTGCAGGGGATCACGCACGCCTAAGCACGCATCCCCGCTTTAACAGCCTCCCAGCAACGATCGCCGCTAGGAGACTGTTCAGTCTATTTACTTGGTACAGTGCTGCGATCACAGCTGTCCTTCTGGGAGACATAGGAGTGATCGGCTGTCATGGGCTGATGCCTATGACAGCGGATCACGGTGATTGGCTGGCGGGGGGGAGGAAGGGCAGGCTTCATATACATTTTTTTTAAAGGTCAAATTTATTTAAAAAATAAATATTCATAACAAGCAATCACAGCCCACCAAGAGAAAGCTCTATTGGTGGGCAGAAAAGGGGGGGGGGGGGGAAATCACTTGTGTTCTGAGATGTACGGCCCTGCAGCAAAGCCTTAAAGCTGCAGTGGCCTATTTAGTAAAAAATGGCCTGGTCACTAAGGGGGGGGGGGGGGGTTTAAGACCACGGTCCTCCAGAGGTTAAAGCCACTGGCCTAAAGATTATAAAACCCCATTCTGAAATGTCAGGTAAAGAGTACTTGAGGAGCATGGTAATGGAGTACCAGCATACCCGAGGATTCCTCTCTAACAGTATGCAAAAATCCTTCTGTTGTTCCAGCTGCGTACCCAAAGCAACCTCTGAGCTACTGCCGATGGACACGACTGTGCTACAGTAACAGGAGTGGTGAGACTCCTTGCCATGACACTGGTTTCTATAGCGGCGGCATCCCTCTTCTTACAGTAGTGGCTCCTAACCTGTGCAGGCAAGCTCAGACCAAGGACTTTGCCATTTGCTCCTCCCCTTGCCAGTTGCCATTTCCACAGTAAGAGCGTGGTGTATGACTGACTGAGAGGGCATGTGTAGGGCCGTTCCCAAGTACTCGCATTCCACCGGGTTGCGGTTGTGTTCCCTTTCTGCCCTCTGAACACTTGTGCCAGTGTGAGTTAGGGGAGCGTGGCTCAGTACATAGTTGTTGTATGGATCAATAAAAGCATTTTTGGACACTGCTAGAGCGCTTCGAGTTTTGTTTATTTTCACCATGAGTGTTGCTTGATGGAAAGCTGCTCCCAATGGTCACGGTGGTTTAGTGTGCTTAGCTAATGCATAGAGCTGTGCTTCCTATTCTTATAGGTTGTATAGTACCTGGGGGTTCCCACTGGTCCTTGAACACTTTTCTTGGGTTTCTTAGCTGGAGGTTCCCGAGATCGGATTTTACGGGACTCCTCAACCTCCTCTTTCCTTTTGTGCTTTTCCTTCCGCTTCTCACGTTCCTTCTTCTTTGGTTTGTTTGGCTGAGGCTGCGATAGAGCCGCTAGTTGTTCATGTACAGCTTTCAACTGCAAGAAAGGAAACTGGGTAAGTTCTCTGGTATCTTGCCTGATGGTGCTTGTGAAGGACCACCAATTCATGTGCTCACCTGCTCTTGCAGCTCCGCTAGTCTCTGTGCTCGCTCCTCCTCACTGTCCGAGCTGCTCTCACTGTCAGAAGAACTGTCGCTGCTGCTATCACTAGAGCTGTGAGGAGGAGCTTTGACAGATGGGGCGGGAGGGCAGGGTGTGGGGGAGGGTGCAGGAGCCGGAGCTTCTTCTGGTTCATCAGGCATCTTAGCAAACCGCATTTCAAATACGTCCTTGTAAAGCAAAGAAAAGGACATTTCATCTTCTGCAGTTAGGTCAAGAGGAATTATCATGCACAGCTATACAGTGTATACAGGAACAAGTCACTTATGGCTTTCCATAATCCAAAAACCACCCGATTTGCATGTGTCTGATCTGAATGTCTGAAGCACGCTGGACAGAAACTGTGGTGGGGTTCTAGGCACCGTCACCCCTGCCCAAAACAAAAACACAGTAAAGGCCACATGTGGACATTACATTCCAACGCCGATCTTACTTGTGAGGGGCCCTTACTGTTCCCGACGTGTCACTGTAGGAAACCGCAGGGAGTGCCAAGCTGCTTTGGCACTTCCACTCCACCCTCTGCACCAGTGAGAGGGTGGTGAACACAAACAAAAGAGGGGCAGAGGGGCGCGCGTTGTCAAATCAGGGGACAGTGCCAGGGGACACCTCTTCATGGATGTAAAGCTGCTTCTATGGCAGCATTCAAGATTTGAGCAAAGCCTAGAAGAAAAATGTATTTGATCGGGTAAGTATTGATTTGTATTAGAACCATCTCTCCCCCCCCACCCACCCCCAGTCAGACCCCAACAAATCCACTTTAAATAACTGAAAGTTTAATGAGATCTTCCTAAGCAGCGCTAACCTGTGTTGCATACAGTTATTTCAAACCCCAATCTGTACCATTTCATTTATGTAAAGCCCGATACTGATTTCAATAAGTAACTGAAATAACACTACAGTGCTCATGTGCAAATACACCATCTGATTAACCACTTTCCCCACCACTACAGTATATCTACGTCAGCTGTGGCACCCTCCAAGCCACAGCGACATAGATATACTGACCTAGCTGCAGCCCTGCTGTGCACGGTCGGGTGCACTTCAGAGCGCACCCCCCGACACTGTGAGCTGCAATACTAATTGGTGGAAGGGAACATGTTCCCTTTTGGCCAATTAGTCCACCCCCTCCCATGAATGATCGCTGCAGTAGTGAACTGCAGCGATCCTTCATCTGTCCCCTTCGGCGCACAAATAGTTAAAAAAATCATCCAGCAAGCAGCCTCACTCACCTACCTTGTTCCTGCGACGATCCTGAAGCTTGATCCTCCGATCACCGCTCTGCATTCAGCCCGCGTATTGCCGGTGACCCGGGTCCTGGCTTGATGACGTCAAGCCGGGACCCGGGTTACCGGCAATATGCGGCTGACTGCAGAGCGGAGAACAGAGGATCGGGCTTCAGGACAGTCGCAGGAACGAGGTAGGTGAGTGAGGCTGCTTGCTGTTGGATTTGTTTTTAGGATTTCTGCACGGAGGGGGCTGCCTCATATGGGGGGGGGGGGCGCAGCTGGCTATCGATCCTGGGGGGTGGGGGTAGCATAAATAAAAGGGGGGTTACATATTTGTTGGGGGGCATCTAATTGACTAAGGGGAGGGGGGTTTACTAATTTGGTGCATCTGGGCAACTGGGGGGGCAGTAATCATATACTGGGGGCACATTTGGCTATAATGGGGGGCAGAACCAATCCTGGGGGTACATCTGGCCATAATGGGGTTAATCCTGATCCGGGGACACATATGGCTATAAAGAGGGGCACTATTCCTGGGGGTGCGTCTGTCAATCTATTTTGGGGCTGTCAAACGCAGGTGACACGTGGCTATGCTAGGGGGGCTGATATTGGGGACACATCTGACTATACTGGGGGAGGCGGTGATACTGGGGACACATCTGGATATCTATACTGGGGCGACTAACTGGCGGCACAGTTTTTAGGTCAATCGCACTTTTTATTTCCAAATAGGAATTGGTCAAAAATTGAGAAACAATGCATTTTTTAAAAATTTTCCCACTTTTTCCCATTAAAATGCATAGAGAGGAACATTTTACTTTGTACCAAATACCCACAATGAAAGCTTAGTTTGTCTTGAAAAAAACGATATATAGATAATTTAAGTGGCACAAGTGCAGATGAAGTTATTGCTTATTAAAAAGGGACACCGCTAAAGTGTCAAAACGGCTCTGGTCAATAAGGGGAAAACAAGGTCTGGATGCGAAGTGGTTAAACTCAAAAGAAAGGTTCTTCAAATGCACACAGTCTTAAAAGTCTTGTGGACTGTGCATTGTACACATTAAAGCACACCTGAACTGAGGTATATGGAGGAAGTGCCATATTTATTTCCTGTTAAGCAATACCAGTTGTCTGGCTGTCCTACTGATCCTCTAATACTTTATGCCATTGCCCCTGAACAAGCATGCAGATCAGATGTTTGACTGGTTTAGTCGCATGCTTGTTTCAAGCGTGTGATTCAGGCAATACTGATGCCAAACAGATCAGCAGGACTGCAAGGCAACTGGTATTCTTTACAAGGAAATAAATATGGCAAGCTCCATATTGCTCTCAGTTCAGGTGCACTTCAAACACACAAGACAGAATCTCTCCCATATCTTGCATCAGTATCCTAATCCACTGCACATCGTGCAGAGTAGCGCAGAAATTACTGTATTTTTGGGACTATAAGACTCCCTTTCTCTCCCAAAAATGGGGGGGGGGGGGGGGGGGGGGGAGTCACTGCATCTTATAGTTCAAATGCAGGGAGTTCCTGACTTGTGAACGCCTGCCAATACAAACCTCCAACCTGCCGCAGTGTTGGGGACTCCCTGTACTGTGCTCATGCAGAGGAGGACACAGGGAGACAATCCGAGGACACAGGGGGACACAAAGGGACATAGAGAAGGACACAAGGGGGGAAAGAGGACACAGATACGAGGTACAAAGGGGGCATAATGTGCACAAGATGCCCCTTCACCATGGATGCACCAGGTTTAGTATATTTATTTTTTGGTGTTTGTCCTCTAAACCTAGGTGTGTCTTATGGTCAGGAGCGTCTTGTAGTCTGAAAAATACGGTAAGTCTCAAAATGTTTCATTCTATGCTTATCACCTAACTAGCACACAAATCATCTACAAATTACTGGGATAAAACACCTAGAGACTGAAAAATCAGTGCCAATCATAGCAAATTGATCTTTGCTTTGTGACATCAATGCACTTGTGATTTCATACAAATAATACTGACAAATTGGTGTCCAAAGGTTTAAAGAGACTCAGAAAGGAGTTAGGGCTCGTTTCCACTATAGCGAATCTGCATGCGGACACACAATACAAGTGGATGGGATTGTTTCCACTTGTGCGTCGTGCGGGTGCGTTTTGGTGTGCGGGGGAAATCTGCACGGCTAGCCGTCAGATTTCGCGTGCGGCTGGAATGCGGCCGAATCGCCCGCAATGCTTTTAATAGGGAAATCGCATGCGGCTTTGTCATGCGGTTTTCCCCGCGATTTCGCATGTAATGTTATGGAAATTTACACAGGCAGTGACATGGTTAAATTTGCCTGCTTCTTAGCCATGCGAAATCGCGGGGAAAACCGCATGCAGAAACACATCCGCATGCGATTTTGTCCACTGTGGAATCCAGGCGATTCCGCACCGCAACAGTGGAAACGAGCCCTTATATTTCTTTTTTCTTTTTACTTTCCCAGTGCTTCCTCCAGCCCCATAAGCATGGATGTGTCCCTCACCATCCTCAGTTTTGCTGCAGTTAACTCCCAGGACGCCAGCGATTAGCACAAACCTGTTTTTTCCACTGTGCGGGAAAGCGATTTAGGAGTGATTGCGGTTTGCGATTCTATAAAATTGAAATGCAATTGCTCCAAAAATGCTGCATATTCCCCATCAGCAAATTGATCATCACTGGCGATTGCTACAGTGTAAACACTACCATTGACTTGCATTAGTACCAGCATTTTGCTGATCGCCAGTGATCAGCAAATCGCTGAAAAATCACCCAGTGTGAACTAGCCCTAACAACAGGAACATAGATCTATGCGGTCGTTTCTTGGCTATAGTGATAGGTTTTGGCATTATGGAGACTGTACTATAAGAAAGGAGTCACCAATCCCCTCCTCTCCCCGCTTGTTACCTGCAGCTTGCGGGCCATGGCCACCACTTCATGGTCCGGAGGGTTGTACTTGTAACAGTTGGAAAACATAAGCCGTACATCGGAGGCAAAGTCATTAGCATCTCGGTACTCCATGTTGTCCATCTTCACCTGTTGATAACAGAACATGTGAACTTGAAAATGTTTAAACAATCTAGGCAAAGAAGCAACCCAGGCAAAGGTCTAGCAGTGGATGAACTTTATCAGAGTTGTAATTATTCAACACTAAAACAAGCACTAAATGCCTTTCAGGGGTGGTAAATGTAATTTTGAAAAAAAGATGCCTAAAAAAAACAATATACTCTTATGTCTGGTACACACCATGCAATTTCCCATCAGATAGGTGGAATCGATTATTTCCAACAAGTCCGATCTGATTTCCGATCATTTTTCTGATCCATTTTGAATAGAAGTAATCAGAAAACCGATCAGAGAAACAAAAGTGCATGGTGTGTACTAGACATTAATAAAATTAATTATGAATGCCCCCTACACCGCACTTTCACAAGTCAGTCACAACAACTGGAGCTCTTATCAGGCCGAGAGGTCTAGTGTTTAATGCCGGGTACACACTGAGATTTTCTGGCCGATTTACTGTCAGATCGATTATTTCCAACATGTCTGATTTGCTTTCCGATCGATTTCCGTGCACTTTAATAGGAAAGCGATCGGAAAATGCTCGGAAATCGATCGGAAAGCAAATTGGACATGTTGGAAACAATCGATCTGACAAAATCGGCCAGAAAATCTTAGTGTGTACCCAGCATTACACCCATAGATCACAGCATCTGTGACACTTCTCTGAAGCCAAGAATTAGCCATTTCTGCATAATGAGAAAATGCCTGCACTATCCTACAATAAAGGAATATGCAAGTCACCTCTTTCCACCTTTAACCTCCTGAGTGTTACGCAGCTCACGAGGTTTTGTTACTTTGTGCCCGATTTTAAAATAATTGTCCCTAATGACTGTAAATCCTCTAAGCTAGCACTAGGCTAGCTAGAAGAAGTCTCCGGCACCACCCGATCACCGCAGCTCCCCCGATATATACACACATTACCCAGCCTGGGATCCAGCGATCGGCGCAGCCTCCCCATACAGCTCCGGTCTTCACTATGGGGAGGATCGCACATGACGTCAGGCGCAAACCCGATCCTCCCCATAGAGACCGGAGCTGTGCGATCACTGGATCCAGGCTGGGTAACGTATAAACAGGGGGATCGGCGGCGATCGGAGGGGTGCCCGACACTTGCACTAGCCAGCCTAGTGCTAGCTAGATGATTTACAGCCATTAGAAACAATTGTTTATTTATGGGGGACTCCTGGGGCCACAGAGCGGTATGCCCGACAGTGTCAGGAATACCGCTAAGCAGGTTAATAGGTTATTTCCAATAGGCTAACCTTCTATAATTTGAGCATTAATAGACATTGGGCTCTAGTCACAAAACTTCTCATACATGTCTTATTTATACCTAATAAAAAATAACCTTTCAGCACATTTACAAGCAAAATAATCACTCAAAGTAAGTGGTTTCTGAATAACTTCAATATTACGTTTACCTTAATATTTTTGCTCTTTGGGAGCTTAAAAATGTAACAGATGAGGTGAAAGCAGAGGGAAGCAGGTAAAAAAAGCTTTATGAATCACCCCCATTGTGTCTCAGGTTTCTAGACAAAACCAAGGTCTTAAAGCACGCCTGAAGCAAGAGGGATATGGAGGCCGACATATTTAACGTTTAAACAATGCACATTGCCTGGCTGTCCTGCTAAGCCTCTGCCTCTAATACTTAGCCATAGACCCTGAAAAGCATGCAGATCAGGTGCTCTGACTGAAGTTTGAACAGCATTTGGTGGGCAATACAGACATTACTGAAGCATGAATGATCAGCAGGCGACCAATATGGTTTAAAAGGAAATAAGCCAGCCTCCACATTCCTCTCACTTCAGGTGTCCTTTAAGAAAGGCAGAAAATTGTGCATTACATAATTCAGAGTAAGAAACCACATCTGTGTATTTATTTTTTTAAACAGATTTTATTTTAAATTGGGAAATTTTTATGAAAGGGGTTCAGAACAAGTTGAAGTACCAACACATTGGTCATATAGACTCATCGACTGTAAAAAAAAAAAAAAGATTTAGTTCAACAAAAGGATGCTACAGTCTCTTCGTGACTATAGTTAGATGATAAGAACATCCTATACAAGCAAATAACTCTTGTGTAAAACAGTTATAACAATATTTATAACCAAATTTGTCACAGAAAGTCTCAATAGCAGGTCAAAAGTTATTGCTATACGGCCTAGCATAAATTTAGCTTCCCAAAATACAGAATTTAATAGTGCATTCATATGCAGAGATCCACTGCAGGCTCCCTTTAAGGCACAACTGAAGTGAGAAAGATCTGGAGGCTGACATTTATTTACATTTTTAACAATACACACTGCATGGCTGACCTGCTGATCCTTTAATACTTTTAGCCACAGACCTTGAACAGGCATGTAGATCAGAGGTTTCTGACAAAAAAAAAACTGACTGCATTAGCTGCATGCTTGTTTCAGGTGTGTGATTCAGTTACTACTGATGCCTCAAAGATCAGCAATTGCCGGGCAATGGATACTGGTTTAACCCCATAGCAGCCAATTTAGAGGCTTACAAGGGCTCCAGGACAATTTGTTTTAGCACTTTTTTTAATTTCATTACTGCAGTAATGTGTATTGATGGCCACTTGTCACTAGGGGGCAGTGTAAGTCAATAACAGAGGGCTTCTGCTTTCAGTTTCATAAATCCTCTGCTAGCAAAGAGATATTAAAGCATTCCAAGAATTTACAGCACAAGAGTTCTGCCGGGTGAGGTCAAAGCAGTGCACTTATCTCAAACAAGTTAATTGCCTAGAAGCTGCTAATGGGTTAAAAGGAAATAAATACTGCCGCCACCATAAACCTCTCACTTCAGGAGAGCTTAAGATGAGACTATATTTATAGGTATAACCATAGATACTTTCCATCCATACCTTAATAGTGCTAAGGTCCATGGGATGCTTTATTATTTCGCAGTAGTCATGCAGTCCAAGTGCTTCTACATCTACAGGCTTATAAAATGGCCAAGCATATGACGTGTGTTTCTTTGCAAACATTTCACGGACAATGCCGCTACAATAACGCAGCTGCTCCGAGACTTTGCTGTTGCTGTTGACTTGGACAATGGGTGGTGCGCTCGTTGGAGTTTGTAGTAGTACAGGAGGTGCAGGAAGTTGGGAGTCCGGTACCTCGGTCTTCTTTACCGTTCGAGACTGACGGCCGCTCTCCCTCCTTGGTAAAGGTTTAGAAGGCTTTGAGTCACTGGGCAAAGGCGAGGATTCATGAAGAGGGTCATGGGCAGTGGGCGTTGTAGTATCCGCTTTCCTCTTTACCCCTTTCTGTGATCAAATAAAGATTAGTTAGGAAGACAGCAATGGTTTTATTGCCCTAAAATAAAGTTAGAGAGCATAAGTTATCCTGCAAACTTGACACTTGTGAGTGGCGAAGGGTTACTGACTTTGCCATTTCGCTGGCACCCACTTTAGCACCTCCCTAATGATTTTTAAAATATCCTATCTTGAGCAAACCCAGTCTGCCCATGATGCCAAGTGAGGCGACTTCCTTAGGCAGAAGTCTGGGGACAGCACCAAGCAGAAACGAAGTGAAGAGCAGTGTTCTCCCTAGAGCCATTTAGGTGGGCGGGCCGCCCAGGTAAAGGCTTTTACCACCCGGACGTTATTTATAGCCTCCTTCCACGGCTAAAGGTCTGTTTTTGATCTTCACTTCTCTGTTCAGTTCAGTGGGCAGCAGCTGTGTCAACGCAGACAGGTCACTGCTGTCATTCAGAGACATGATCTCCCCCTCCTCCTCAGCTTCTTCCTATCAGCAGTGTGGAAGAGGGGCGGGGAAAGCTCGTAACAGCACAAAGCAGATGAGTCTGACCGCAAGAGCTTTTAAGGAGCTGGAGGGCGGGTGTTGTGTCTGATTACCCTGCCTGTTGATTTGCGCTGCCCCGCATGCGCAGTAGGAGACTGTGCGGCCACCTTATACTAAATATCTCCGCTCCCACACCTCTTACACTCCCCAAATTTTCAGGGTAGGGAGGGAACACCCAGAATGACCTCTATGCCAAATTGCAGCCCCCGAGACCCGCTGGTTCCCAAGATAGGTTTCTGTAATCTATCTCCTGAACCAGCAGGTCTCGGGGGCTGCAATTTGGTATAGAGGTAGTTTGGGGGGGTCCCCTCCTTACCCTGAAAATTGGGGGAGTGTAAGAGGTGTGCAAGTGAAGATATTTAGTATTTAACCCCCAGCAGCATCATTAACTTCACACTGAGCATGCATGCTACTCAGTGTGGAAGGAAGCTTCCGGGCAGCACAATCAGACATTACACAGGCGTACACCGAGGTAGCAAAGAGGTTGAGACTTGCATGGCTCTATTCCTTCTGTTGAGCAAGTCATCTCCCTGGCCACTGCAATGGCCGAAGCTCTCTTCCTCCTCCTCTCCCTGTCAGTGCAGAAGCACAAAGCCCACTCCCTCCCTTCCATTCATCAGATAAGCTTTAATGTGTCTGTGGGTTCATTAACAAATCAAAACGTTTATTTACTCCAAATTGTTCAAGCATTGAGAATTTACAACACTTAAAATATACCCCATTTAAATACTGCAAGGAAAGTGTCATGAGAGATATAACAGGCAGTTTACAGCCAGCTGCAAGAGAAGCCTGGTACATGGCAATCACTCAGCCTCCTATCTCACTACATACACCTTTGTAATCTAATGCCAAATGTCTTTTTCTAGATTAAATTAACCCGATTCTTCAGTTTTGAGAATCTGCACATGAATGGCTAAAAGTTCAGTTTAGCCTGCCTGGTCTCAGCTGTTATGCTTTGTTCACAACAGTGCAATTTTCTCTGATTGACGGTCCAATCTATTATTTCCGACAGGTCCGATCTGATCGCTTTTCTAATCACGTTTATACAAAATGAATCAGAAAAACGATCGAGAATCAGATCAGACCTGTCAGAAATAAATCGATTCTACTGTCATTCCGACAGAAAATTATGTTGTGTACTAAGCATTATAAAGACAATCTAACTTGTATGCTCACAAATCACTGTGCTTAAAATGAGCATAGTTTTTACTAAGTCCCTTCTGGGGTTCTCACCACCCCTGGTGCTGCCTGTGTGATTAGTTAGTCGGCACTCTTCTCTGGCTCCCAGTGTATGTCCAGCAGCAGGAGTCATGTACATAGCATGCATGGTGAATGTTATATGGTCTTTGCCAGTCATACATGTGATGATAGGGCTATGGCACTAAAGCCCCATTCACACTGGAATGCTTTTCAGCGCTTTGCTGATCGCCAGTGATCAGCAAAGTGCTATGACAATGTTACTTTATGGTAGCAATAATACTGCAGTTGTGATTTCTTTAAAATTGCTAATGTGCTGCCTGCAGCATTGTGGGAGCGTTCACAATGTGACGCTTTTTCCCAAAAGAAAGAGGTCCCCCTCTCCACCCAGCTTGGTGCCAACCTCTCCCGACCCAGCGTAACTCTCCCTCTGCTCACCTTACTTCACCACCCGGCTACTTTTCCATGCCACCCGGCTGGAAAATATTTCTGGGGAGAATACTGAAGAGCGTGCCTGGCCAACTTATACTGGGGGTAACTGTACCTGGCTAACCTATACTGGGGGTAACTGTACCTAGCTACCAATGCTGGGGGCACCTAAACCTGCCTACCTACCTATACGGAGAGTGGGTTTTTTTTTTTGGGGGGGGGTTCACCGCGGCTATTCTGATGCTGAAACCAGGATATTGAACGTAAAAGTGAGTATCCTGAATAATTTACTGCATTATATTCTACTTCCTTACAACTCCTCTTTGAAGTGCACCTGAAATGAACAATAGTGCACCATTTATACATACCCAGGGCTTCCTCCAGGCCCATGCAGGCCAAAGGCTCCCTCGTTTCTCCGTTGTCAGGTTCTGAAATGTTGCCAGTTGCAGAAGGTCACACATGCACGCCCAAGCAGGCGACTGACCGCAACTGGCAAAATTTCAGAAGCAGACTAAGGGACAATGGAAAAGCCCAGGACAGCGTGGAATCCCTTGGTCTGCATGGGTCTGGAGGAAGCACCAGGTAAGAATAAATGGTGCACTACAGTTCATCTCAGGCGCACTGTAAGCTCTCAATCCACAATAGGTTTTAATTGTATTCTATAGTAAATCAATATAAGTATTCAACATGCACATCTATATTGCCATTATATTATCTTAATCATCATAAAAAGTAATGTGGATATTTTTAAACAATTATAAAAAGCACTAAAAATAATCACCTCCCGCCATCAATACCCATCGAAAATTTGGCACATTACCACAACACATATCCTATGGCTCAATCTTTAGCATAGACTTTTCCTTACTTCAATGGATTTGCTCCAGGAGTCTGAGGTACATGGTATTTAACAATGTTTAAAGCGGAACTGTAAATTTGTGTAAACCAAACAGCTTCACTCACCTGGGGCTTTCCCAAGCCCCCAGCAGCCGTCCTGTGCCCTCGCCGGTCCTGCCCGAGCCTCAGTTCTCCCGCGCGAGCTACTTTCATTACCGCCGACTTGCAAGTCGACGGCAACTGCGCCTCCCAGGCAATGCGACGCTTTCTTCTCATTCCCACCCGCTAGAGCAGCTATAGCGAGCGGGAACACGAAGAAAGCGGCGCATTGCTCGGGGCGCGCAGGCGCATTTGCAAGTCGGCGGCAGTGAAAGTAGCTCCTGCGGGAGAACGGAGGCTCGGGCAGGACCGGCAAGGGCACAGGACGACTGCTGGGGGCTTGGGGAAGCCCCAGGTAAGTGAAGCTGTTTGGTTTACACAAATTTACAGGGCGGAGCCAGTACGCCTGACGCACAACGCGGAAGTGCTGTAGGAGTGCGCGGAGCGGGACAGAGCGGGACAGAGCGAACGGCCCGGTGGAAGGAAACGCACGGAACCCTAAGCCTAGCCGCTGTGATAAGCTGATCTTACCATGTGGATCCTGTAAGTGTGATACGGGCGCTAGAGGCGCAGGATTGTTTTTAACCAGTACTTGAATGCTGCGCAATGAGTTTTATTTTGTGTTTTACCCAAGAATAAAGAGAGGCCTTTTTATCTGATTAATGGATGTGGAAGACTGATGTTCCTAGTTCACCACATATTAAGCGAGGCTCCCACCTGTGCATAGGTGGCTTCAATCTGGTGAGCCGCTCTATTACTAGAGGTGGTGGGGTCACGAGTGGACACTCTTTGTGGCACAAGCACGATTGATTAGTGACAATTAATGTAGATCTGAAACAGTATTACACTATTGAAGGTTTTTCTTTCCAGATTATAAGCGCGCAGTGGAACAATTTTTATGCTGAGTATTTCAAGAGGACTGGACACAGCGCACTTTTTCATAAGAGAGACTTTAATTAGTTGTGGGGTGGCGCAGCATTGTTGTGTGTTATTTACACAAATTTACAGTTCCGCTTTAAAGGAAGCCCAAAGCGAAAATAAACTAATGAAACAAACAATTGTATCCATCTTCCTTTTCCTAAAAATGACTTTTTAAGATATTCCACAGTTTTATTTTATGTTTAAATCTACTTTTAACGTTTTAACTGTTCTATCTTTTTTGCTCAATGACATTCATTGAAGTATGCCAGATCTAAAATCTATGAACTATTGACCCTTTTTCATCTCTTTCCTGCTCTCAGAAGCTATTTTCTGCTAGAAAAGTGTTTTACAGTTGGAATTTCTCATCAGTGAGGGTCACACTGTAGTCACTTCCTGTCTGAGTCAGGACTGAGTCAGCCACTTACATTCCTGATATTTAACGCTTTCAGGCAGAGAAAAAAAAAAGCATAGTTTAACACAGCATCCTTAGTTGTGTGCTAGGCACTGTACATACCCATGTCCTATCTCATAATGTCACATGTCACCTTGGGTATCCTTTAAAATTGTACACCACCTATGCATACAGTTTCCAGTGCGATGTGTTTGGGGATATTAAAGGGAAGGTTCAGGGAAACGTTTAAAAAAATAAAAATCCATATCCACTTACCTGGGGCTTCCTCCAGCCTGTGGCAGGCAGGAGGTGCCCTCGCCGCCGCTCCAGAGGCTTCCGGTCGTCTTCGGTGGCCGACCCGACCTGGCCAGGCCGGCTGCTAGGTCGGGCTCTTCTGCACTCCAAGGACGGGCTCTTCTGCGTCCCACGCGGGCGCGCTGACGTCATCGGACGTCCTCCGGGCTGTACTGCGCCTGCGCAGTAAAGCCCGGAGGACGTCCAATGACGTCAGCGCGCCCGCGTGGGACGCAGAAGAGCCCGACCTGGCAGCCGGCCTAGCCAGGTCGGGTCGGCCACCGAAGACAACCGAAAGCCTCTGGAGCGGCGGCGAGGACACCCTCCTGCCTGCCACGGGCTGGAGGAAGCCCCAGGTAAGTGGATATGGATTTTTATTTTTTTTTAACGTTTCCCTGAACCTTCCCTTTAAGATTTTTATATAGATAACATTACCTTGGCTCAAAAATAAATGAAAAAAGGAGTTGGGAGACAGGTTTTAACTGTAGGTTACCCCAGACTGTAGTTCCACTTTAATTACATCAATTGGTAAACATGAGACCCTTTGTCAGCATACACCATGCCAGTGATTCAGTAACTGCACACAAACAATAGCACACACCAAAAATGATAACCTACTAAAGTTCTCCAAGCACGTGGATGGTATAACTGAACTCACCGTTTTTCTCACCTTTACAGTTGGGGTAGTAGTTGGGATGACTGGTGTATGGCTCTGCACTGCTGGGGGAGCAGCGGGGGGTATAACTGTGGGCACCACCACATCCTGAGTGACGACAGGAGAGGAGAATGTAATGGGAGCTGGAGTAATAGCAGGGGTGCGGGCAGGCGGGGTGCGAGTCTGTGGAGGAGTAGGTGCCTGGGTCACAACTGGTGTGGTAGGGGTCGCAGGCTTGGAGACAGCTGGGCATGGGAAAAATGAAAAAAGCAATCATTAGATAATAACACGAGAATTGTACATTTGAGTATTTGCAGTTTTGATTTAAAGAGAGATTCCATCCAAAATGTTTTGAGTTTTGATACAAGTTAAGGACCTCAGATGAGTACTACAGTACTGTCTGGGTTTACTTCTGCTCATTTCCTGTACCCACTCACTTCTGCTCACTTCCTGTACCCACTGACAAAAATCACAGAACAGGAAGTGACTTAATTTATCCAGTAAGCACAGAAACCGCAATGAACATTTTTTTTCCTCATGCTACAGAGCAAAATTATGATGTCCGTGAGATCTGCAATGCTTTCTCCATGCCAACTTACAAGACTTTCTTTGAAGGGAAGGTTCAGGCAGCATGTAAAAAAATGAAAAATCCAAATCCATTTACCTGGGGCATCCTCCAGCCCGTGGCAGCCAGGATGTGCCCTCGGCGCCGCTCCGCAGGCTCCCGGTGGCGAGCCCGACCTGGCCAGGCCGGCTGCCAGGTCGGGCTTCTTCTGCGTTCCAAAGTGTGTGTCACTGCTGAGCGCTGACGTCATCGGACGTCCTCCGGGCTGTACTGCGCAGGCGCAGAACTACTGGTAAGTGGATTTGGATTTTTAATTGTTTTTACATGCTGCCCGAACCTTCCCTTTAATCCTACTCTAGTGACGTTATTCTTCATAAAGGTAAACGATAAGTCAGTAAGGGAAATCTCTCCCATAAGGTCACAGACAAATTTGGGTGTTCTTACTCATTCCCATCCTATCATGACTAAAATAAACCGATATGTGTGACGTTACACATCAACTTGTTATGAAGTCCAATTTTCATTTGAAAGTGCCCAAACTAAAAGAATTTCTCCTATGCTTAGAGTAAAACGAAGAGCAGCAGAATACAAGTTAATCTTCATGACATGGTAACTCACGTGTAACTGGAGGCTTGGTTGCTATCTTCTCGGTTTGGCTTATTGAAACAACCCGGGTCCGCATTGGGGTGTTCGAGGCATCTAGGAAACATCCGAAAATTAAACATCTGTGCGTCTTCAAAACACTTCAATTGACTGATTACCATTTTATGCTAGGTACACGTGATGAGAATTTGACAGATTTACTGTCCAATCCATTATTTCTAACAGGTCCAATCTGATTTCACATCGATTTTCCAATCAATTTTCCTTGCATAGCTATGGAAAAACAATCGGAAATCTGATACGACCTGTTGGAAATACTCAAACCTGGCAATAAATCTCAGCGTGTGTACCTAGCGTTATGCAATGCCTCGTAAAATTGACCGTTGAATCAATTTGACAGGTCCAATCTTTTTCGGATCACTTCTATACAAAATCGATCATAAAACCGATAGGAAATCAGATCAGACCTGTTGGAAATTAAAGATTCGACAGTCAATCTGAAGGGAAATTGCATGGTGTGTACCAGGCATTACTGTGTCAAACAACTGCATGACCTTGACATGCCGCTGATCACACAGTATCCCCTCTCCTCAGTCACCTTGCTCTCGTTTTCCTCGGCCTCGTCCTTTGCTTTGAACAATCTGCAGCTCCGCTTCATCCTGAGGCATCTCGGAAATTTTCTGCAGGAAGAGCTTCTCCAAGGCCTCAGCCATGAGGACGATGTCATCACCAGGCTAGAACAGAGGTTGCAGACACACAATTGTCAAAAGGCAAAAGTAAAACAAGGTTTGATACGGCGAGATGAAAAAAGTCACATTTAAGTGGCAGTCAGGTCTAAGGGCTTGTTTCCATTTAAGTACAGAGCCCTGTGGCTCTGCGCTGTGCGTCACTCCAGGCGGGTGGACGGGGCTTGCAATCTAATTCATTACTGAATAGGATCGTGGGCTGAAGTGCCCCGAAATGCAGCAAACTATGTGCAGTGGTTCATCGCTGAACTGCTGCGCATGGTTGGAAACGGCGGACAGTGCAGTATATGCATGATCTGCTGTCCCTGCGATCACGTTTCCATAAGCGCACATGAAGCGCGCTATATGGAAATGAGCCCTAAGCAAGAATTAAGGAGGGATGGGTATTGTTACTTGGCACAATACATTTTATCCACACAGCTTACAGCCACATTTGTATGTTCCTTTCCATACCTATAAAGAAATAGTGTAAGCATTTCTGAAGCTTGGTTTAGGCTAAGCGTGGAACAGATTTTCACAGTAGTACAGGCTAAAGCTTCATACACACACTAGATGGTTATTGGCCGAGGCAGACTCTGCTGAGAATCTACTGTGTACAGCAGCCCCAATGTATTGGCAAGTGATTCGCCTGGTGGACATGGACTGACTCAGCCAAGCACATTGTTCTCACACTCATCCAGTCAACCCACCTAGCACTGGCACTCCCCCCCCCCCCCCCCCCCCACCCTGCATAGTAAACAAAAGGTGTCGCTAGGCTAGAGATTGGTCTTTGCTACCTTGGCCCTGCATTGTTGCCCAAGGGATCGATTTCCGATCCTTGCCAGGCAATGGTCCTAGAGGCTTAAGCACTGCCTTAAAGGATACTAGAAAGATATGGGTTAACATTTATACACAAGTACACTAAAAAAAAAAAAAATTATCTAGAGTACACCACATTTTTAAAGATATTTAAATGGAACCAGAGACGAAGCACCCTGATGTATTTTACCATATATATCAGTGGGAACATGGAACCAGAGACGAAGCACCCTCATGTATTTTACCATATACATCAGTGGGAACATTAGAGAAAAAACCTACCTTGCTTTCTATTTCATTCTGCACTGCACAGCTTGCTTCTAATCAGCCCTGATAAAATCCCTGACTGAGCATTCAATCTGGCTTTGCTCAGGAATTTTTTAAAGCTCAGTCTGTGTTCTCATGTCTTTTCAACTCCAATCCTGCCCCCTGCTGGCTCTGCTCATGAATCATTATAGCTGAGTCATTATAGCAAAGCCAGACTGAATGCTCAGTTGGGGATTTTATCAGGTCTGATAACCAGCTGTGCAGTGCAGAATGAAACAGAAAGCATGGTAGGTGTTTTCTCTAATGTTCCCACTGATCTCTATGGTAAAATACATGAAGGTGCTTCATCTCTGGTTCACTTTAAGCCTTTGTAATACCTCTTCAAAGGAGGTACAGGTCAACTTCAAATACAAACAATTATATAAAATAAAGTTAATTGAATTTCAAAATCCCCTCAAAACTGTACATCACAGATACACTAGTGATGCGTCTGTACAGAAGTTGGCCCTGAACCCACACCCCAGGGATCAAATACTGACCCCCGCGTGCGACAGCAACTGGCAGTGTGTATACATAGCTTAAAGAGAGTCTGAAGCGAGAATAGATCTCGCTTCAGACCTCATAGCTAGCAGGGGCATGCGTGCCCCTGCTAAAACGCCGCTATAGCGCGGCTTAACGGGGGTCCCAGTCCCCCCAAACCCCCTCCGTGCAGCGGGGGAGCGCTTCCTGGTTGGGGCAGGGCTAACCGCCGCAGCCCTGCCCCATGCGCGTCTGTCAGACGCGTATCTCCGCCTCTCCCCCGCCCCTCTCAGTCTTCCTTCACTGAGAGGGGCGGGGGAGAGGCGGCGATGCACGTCTGATAGACGCGACTGGAGGCAGGGCTGCAGCCGTTAGCCCTGCCTCCAGGAAGAAGAATACGAGTGACCATTTTCCGACCAACTTTTGCGGGGGGTGGGTTGGGGGTGAAGGGACCCCCGTTAAGCCGCGGGATAGCGGCGTTTTAGCAGGGGCACACGTGCCCCTGCTATATATAAGACCTGAAGCGAGATTTAGTCTCGCTTCAGTGTCTCTTTAAGTCTGTGCAAGGGAGTGAGCAGTGCTTACCTTGTTGTAGATGTAGCAATTTGTAAACATTGTATTAAAATCCTGGATACATTCTTGAGCATTAAGGTAGTAGTAGTTTTCCAGGCGCTTCTTGATGGTGCCCATGTCCATTGGGATTTTGATAATTTTATAATAATCCTAAAATAAAATAAAATGGTGAGTTCTAAAGAAACAAAGAATTTATGATTCAACTTTTAGTAAAAGAGAAGCCACAGTAATAGCCAACGCCTACCCCTAGTATCAGGGCGAGCAATGTGCGCAGACATTTCATGCATGGCGGGGAATAAAAACAATTACTTGAGTATAAAACACTGCTTTATTCAAGAGATGTGTGCAAACAAATATTATCCTGTGATAGAGAACACCAGGAAAGTCACGGTGTAAGAGGAAACCACATGACGAACACTAGGAAACCAGAGCAGGAAGTTTGGGCGCCACCATAGACCGTAATAGGAATTACGGCTATAGCGGCGCACACTGAGTAACTCTGGTGCCGTCAGAAGACAGAGCTGAAGTTACTTTTTAAAAACACTAATTTGCCTTCCAGCAATCGCTGTAAGCCGAATTACGTATTTCCCCACCATCCACGTCGACCTAGAGGGGGAATAGTAATTAACGCTGCCGGGAGTTGTGCAGGAGCAGGGTTAGCCATATACACCCTGTATCCTGGGCCCAAGTCTCCCGGCAGCTTTTTCATAGGTTCACACCACATGAACTTTCAACAAGGCATCAGTTAGAAACACCAAAAACACATAACACACACACTAAATATTACATTTACCAAGAACCATCACTTACTACTACTCTGGTACCCCGGTCCGTTTGCAATGCTCCATCTTCTCTTCACACTGGTTGCAGAGACTGCAGTTTGTATCTACCTGCAGTGTTGAGTGTCCGCCGCAATGCATGCTGGGAGATGTGGTCAATGGATGAGTGCACAGAGAATATACTTGCATCCATGGACTACATCTCCCAGCATGCATGCTCACAACACTGCCGGGAGATACAAACTGCATTAGTTGCAGCCAGTCTGAAGAGAAGATGCTGCATCCCAAACATTGGTACTCGTTTCGCTTTAGTATTGGAAGGATATTCAAGAAGGAGACAGACTGAGATAATAAGATTAAAAAAAAAAAAAAAAAAAAAAAAAAACTGATATTTTGCTCTACTGCACAATCAAGAGAGTTAAAACGTTCTACTCACTGGCAAATTTAATTTAAGAGCATCCACTGGCTGTTGAAATGGCCAAGCAAACTGATGCTTCCATAGCGTCTTAAGCACCGTTTTAAGCAAGTACTGCAACTGGTTGGTCTGACGCTTGGGTTGATTTGGCCTTGTTGTTTCCGGTGGAGGAGGATTAATCATGGAGGTCTGCGGCTGTGTAGGAGGGGCAGGCTGTGGGGCCCCAGACATTGGAGCCCCTTCCACTCCGTCGCCCATTCCAGATGTGGCCCTCAGACGTGTACCAAGCCCAGTCTCGGCTGACATGCCAGAGCTCCCATCGCATGTAGGCCTGGTGACCTATGAAGAGGGGAAAACAGGCATTTAATCTTAAAAAGCTTACAAAGTATTATTACTAAACATTGTAGTACATTTAAAGTGGACTTAAAAGTCAGAACTTCCTCTCTACTGTAAAAGATAAGCAACAGCATAATAACCTTTACACTAAAAAACATCTTTGTTACAGCTGATACAAAAATTTGCAGTGTTTATACTTCTCGATTCATAGAAGCAGACATATTAAGAGTCTGTGCTTTGAGCTTATATGCAATCTCTGCCATGGCAGTCAGCTGACACAGGGGAGAGATCAAATTAGAATTTGTGATTCAACACAAATGAAGGGGAATTAAACAGGCTAAACTCTCTACATACATACAGGGGGCATTTCTCTATGTTTTCCTTCTGTCCTGTGCAAGAGTTCAGGTCCATTTTAAATAGCCAGATTAACATTTACAAAAGAAAAAGGAAAAAAAAAACTGCCCGTGCCCAGCACCAATTTTTGAGTGCAAATTACCACTAATGCTGATCAATAAATCAAACATTGCTCATTCCTTTGAAAGGAAGCAGAGCATTTTAGGCAAACTGAACAAAAATGACAAAGTCTGCCTACTACTCATTAGGATCAATGGCACAAGTCAAACAGGACAGTGCCCAGCGAGGGCTTGTTCACACCTAGGGAGTTTTCGCCTTTAAGCGGCAGCGATTTGCAAAATCGCCCTAAAAACGCATGTGTAATGATTCCCTATGAGAGTGTTCACATCTGAGCGGTTCGATTCAGATTCGCTCAAAGCGGTGCCTGTACCATTTTTGGGGCAATTTGCCTCAATGGAAGATATAGGGAAATCGCAAAGCACTTTAAAAAACGCTTTGTATAACTATTTCCCCAGCACTTTCATGAATAAATATAGTGGGCCAGATTTATCAAAGCATTACCGACAGTTTTTTCTTCTAAACCGGTTCTAACTAGCAGAAGAACAGTTCTGCATGATAGTAAGAAACTTCCCAAATCCTATGTAATAGTGGCAGTTTAGCGTGGATTTCCAGAGCTACACTACAGTTAAGAAAAAGTGCAAATCCATTCCTTAACTGCTGCAGATTAATAAGTGCTCATTAGCAGTTCTACAGATAGTGCAGGCTAGATGTGATTTGTGAAGGGCTCCTCCCCCCTCAGGGCTGGAACCCACAGGAGCGCTTTTGGCAGCACTTTGGCAGCACTGCGATACGCTAGCAGTTTGCCAAAACACTGGGCTAATGTTAATGGATGGGGCAACTTCCACAGGAGCGTTTGCGTTTCCCAGAAACGCAAACGCAGGACCTGCAGCATTTTGGGAGCGTTAGCGCTTCAATGTAAAGTATTGAAACGCTAGCAGAAACGCTCAGCAAAACCTAAACTGAGCGGTTTTGCTAGCGTTTTGCGGTTCAGCACACTAACAAAATTAAAAATAATTCACAGGACCAATCAGGATAAAAACGCGAAACGCAAAACGCTACACAACCGCTGAGGAAAAAAATACACTGTTGCAAAACGCGACCGAAAACTCGCATGAATCAGCTTGCAAACCGCTCAGGCAAAACGCTAGCGGTTGCGTTTTGCGTATTTCAGTGGGTTCCAGGCCTCACTCAGCTTGCTGACAGCAGGTGTGTTGGTTACCTCAGCAACAGCAATTCTCCTCACACACTGCACTGTCTGAGAGACCTTCCTAGCTCCTTCTATTCCTTACAGTTTAAGAAGGAATCTGCACTATCTAGTGAGTTCTTAAGGTGGGCACACACGTCAGATAAAAGTATTTGGAAAATGAAAGATCATAGACCAATTTTACCCCCTTTCATATAGTATGAGAGCCATACTCTACCCAGTCTATTCTATGGAGCTGAACTCCGCATCAGACAGAAATCTTTGCAAGATGCTGCACACAAAGATGCTGTACACATTCAACAGATCAGTATCTGCAAAA
Source organism: Hyperolius riggenbachi (assembly GCF_040937935.1). Lineage (NCBI taxonomy): Eukaryota > Metazoa > Chordata > Amphibia > Anura > Hyperoliidae > Hyperolius > Hyperolius riggenbachi. Next base: position 91,206,297 of record NC_090648.1, read on the forward strand.
GATCCATTCCTGCAAAACGCATTCATAGTCTATGATATCTGCAAATCATCATACACACCTTGTTTAACGGGCATTTATCTGCAGATGAATGTCCATTAAACAAGGTGTGTATGGGATCTGCAGAGGTCATAGACTATGAATGCATTTTGTAGAAATGGATCTTCTGCAGGGATTGATCTTTTGCAGATACTTATCTTTTGTGTCTGTACAGCATCGGTGTGTGCAGCATCTTGCAAAGATTTTTATCTGATGGGGAGTTCAGCTCAATAGAATAGACTGTGTAGAGTATGGCTCTCCTACTACATGGAAGGGGGTAAAATTGGTCTGTGATCTTTCATTTTCCAAAGACTTGTATCTGACATGTGTACCCACCTTTAGGATGTCTGAGACAGTTCTGCACGGATTTCTAAAAACCTAATAATATTTTGTCTCAGACACTCTTGATAAATCTGGCCCATTGTATTTATTCATTTCTGGATGAAAGAGTTCACTTCCTGACTGACATCAGGAAGTGAAAAAACAGAATCGCTCTGCAAAAGTGCTTTAAAAAAAAAAAAAAAAAAAAAAGCGCGCAGGTAAGCGCCAAGAGGCGCTAAAAATAAATCACGCAAAAAAGAAAAGAAAACCACTGGCGTCAGCGATTTTAGATGTGAACAAAGCCCAAGTATAAGCCTGCATATGGTGACATCCTCTTTACATCAATCATTTTTTATTAAAACCATGGCTGTAGATAGATCTGCATCTCCCTATAGAATCCCTGCAGCAACCACAGCCATGCTTCTCTCATCATAAGCTGGCCTCTCCATTGATGCACAGACTGCTTTTAGGCCTGGAACCCACTACAAATCGCAATCGCTAGCGTTTTTAATGAGCTTTTTGTAAGAGATTTCACGAGCGTATTTTGGCGATTTTGGTAGAGATTTAAAAGTGTCAGCGTTTTACCAGCGATTGTGTAGGGATTAGCGGTTTTAATTCTAATTGGTTTTTGAATTCTTTTTTTTACAGTGTGCAGTAATGTAAAAACGCTAGCAAAATCTCTCTGTGTAGGCTTTGATGAGCGATTACGTCAGCGTTCATATACTTTACATTGCAGAAACGCTAAAAATGGTGCATGTCCTGCATTTTCGAATATGGTAATCGCAATAATTTCAGTGGAATTTCAGCCATCCATTAACATTAGCTGAGCGTTTATGGAAATCGCTAGCCTTATGACTCGCTCGCTAAACGCTCAAAAAAAAAATCACTCTGGTGGGTTCCCGTGTCTTTAGGGCTGGTTCGGCGTTAAACACTCCCATTCAAGTGAATTCGGCGTTTGCATGGAACGCGGGGTTCAGATCCCGATTTTCACTGGCGTTCGAGGAGCCCCTGGATGCTACAGCGTCCTGGGATGGTTAATCGCCGCGGCTAATGTTCCCCTGTGGGGATGAAAAACACCAACCGCAATTGAAAGCCACAGAAAGCCCAAACGCAATGTTGCCGAGAGCCAGCCCTTATGCTAGGTACACACGATGAGATTTTCTGGCCGATTTACTGTCAGATCAATTATTTCCAATGTGTCCGATCTGCTATCCGATCGATTTCCGAGCATTTTCCGATTGATTTCCGTTCACTGAAATAGGAAATCGATCGGAAAATTCTCTGAGATCGATCGGACAGCAGAGCGGACATGTTGGAAATAATCGATCTGACAGTAAATCGGCCAGAAAATCTCATAGTGTGTACCCAGCATTAGTCATGTGAGAAGACAGGAGGGTGTACCTATACTATATAAAAAAAAAAAAAAAAAAAAAAAAAAAAAAAAAAAAACAGCTCCACATCCAAAATCTGGGGCAGACAGAAAGGCCTTACTACCATTGTACCTGTGTATAAGGCCTCGTTTACATCTGCTGTGCTGAGAAACGTGTGAAAGCGCGTGGCCAAATCAACTCAAGCTCTTGTGCGCGCTTTAGTGCGCGTTTGTGCGTTGCGCTTCTTGAAGGCATGTTTTGCTTAATGTAGCAGTTGTCAATAAAGCTTTGTTTTTCTATGTAAATGTATTTTTGCCAAATAGGGGTAAAAAAAACGCTTCTATGCGCTTAAAAAGCGCACCCATTTACTTGCATTGATGTGCGCTTTACAGCTCAGTGCACAGAAATGCATGCAACCCTACGTTTTTGTAACGCTGCTCAGCGCAGCGGTGTGAACCAAGCACATTTAATTACATGGGAAAATCAATACCTTGCTGAACGCACAGGGCAGTGCGCTGTGAAAAGCGCACAGAGTTGGCCCTGATGTGAACGAGGTCTTAGATGTACAGATGCTGAGTAATATGTTGGCGCTTTATAAATACAATAAATAAATAGATGCAATAGGACCTTTCAGAGCTATTCCCACCCTCTCTTTCCAAAACGAACACTGAACAGAGGGCGACAATACTGCAAAGAATGCGGCTTTAATCTCAGTGGGAAATTGAAAAGGGATCATTTTAAGCCAGAATCCTTTAAAAATAAAACCATAAGCTTTCAGTGACCGATGAGGGCAGAAAATCATCTTCCCAGTTCATTTTCCAACAATAACAGTAAATTACTGCATTAACATTTTCATGGACGCAATTTGGGTTTATAGTGCAAGGTCAATCAACAACTACTGGAGCAAAGCACACCTTTGGATCCTTCAGAGGCTTCCCACATCCTCCTGGAGAGCACCTGTCTCACACCTGCACAGTACCACAGAGCCTCTAAGGGCTCGTTTCCACTATTGCGGTGCGGAATCGCCTGGATTCCACCGCTGATGAAATCGCATGCGGATGCGAATCCACATGCGTTTTTTGCCGCGAATTCGCATAGGTGAGGGTATATGCGATTTTAACCATGTCACTGCCTGTGTGAATTTACATTGGTACCTATGCGAATTCGCATGCGAATTCGCGGCAAAAAACGCATGGGGAAAACGCATGCGATTTCCCTATTAAATACATTGTGTGCGATTCGCCTGCATTCCACACGCAGGCGAATTCTGCAGGGTGTTCCGTGCAGATTTTCTCTGCACAATAAAACGCTCCCGCAGACGCAGAAGTGGAAACAGGCCCATTCACTTATATTGTCTATGCGAATCCGCATCCGCAAGACGCATGCGGATTCGCGATAGTGGAAACGGGGCCTAAGTGGGAAAAGCCAAGCCCGGGTGGCTCCGAGCTATTGCATTCAACTTATTGGCAAGCCCTCAAAGAGGTTCAGGGGGTTTCAGCACTGGATCAGTGGAGGCAAGAAGGACGAGGGAATACTCTGGGTTATTGGGACTTCCCTACAGCAAGTACTCATTTAGAGAACTTTTTTGCCCTACAGATACATTTTAAAGGACCACCTGAGCTGATAGGTATATGGCGGCTGCCATATTTCCTCAACTACTTCAGGACCTTGTATATTAAAATCTACATCCTGTCTATGAATGTTAGTTTCTGACACGTAGATTTTTTTCCTCCAGCATTCTTGTGTGCTTTGACAGCTGGCACCTTCTGGAATGAATGGGGAGCGATTTTGATTCGCTCCTGATCATCTGATCACTAGAATCGCATAATTATCACTTTTTCAGTCTTAAAGAGAACCCGAGGTGGGGATCTTAGAATAAAATCTATACACAGAGGCTGGGTCTGGCTATAGTGCCCAGCCTCTGTTGCTAGTTGAATTCCCCCTAAGTCTCCCCTGCGCTCCGCTCTCCCCCATAAATTATAGCCGCGCTGCCGACACGCAGCGTGTCGCAGCGCGCTGTTTATATCCCTAGTGTCACTCACGCTGCTCTCCCGCCTCCTGCAGAGCGCCAGTCCCCGCCCCGTCCCTTCCCTCCCCGCTGATTGGAGGGAAGGGACGCGGGCAGGGACCGGCGCTCTGCAGGAGGCGGGGGGAGCGGCGTGAATGACATTAGCTAGGTAAACATTGCCCAACAGCGCAGCTGTAATTTATGGGCTAGAGCGGAGCGCAGGGGGGGGGGGGGGGGACTTAGGGGGGATTCAACTAGCAACAGAGGCTGGGCACTATAGCCAGACCCAGCCTCTGTGTATAGATTTTATTCTAAGATCCCCACCTCAGGTTCTCTTTAAACCTATTTCCCCCCTCTATTTAGTGCCCATGCAGTGTACCTAAAAAATAAATCTACATAAATTTGACACTTCTGCATAGAAAACATATGGATCAATCTGTTTCTGGAAGTTTTACTGCTGCAATTTGAGATATTTACACATTTTTGGTTGAAAAATGTAGACAATTCAATTTTTTTTTCATTTTTTTAAGCATATTCTCTTTTAAAAACATAAGCAAATTCCAGATCCACTCATAATTTCAAAAGAAAGCCCTACTTGCCCTAAAAAAAAAAAAATTAACTCAAGCAAAGGCATAGAATTGTGAAAACTGGCTTGGTCCTGAAGTGGTTATCAGTTTGCTGGCAGTGCTGCTGACCCTTCTGGCTGCTGTAGTGTCTGAAACGCACTTGAGAAACAAGAATGCAGATAAAGCAGTCAGAAACATCTTTTATTCATTTTTATTTTTTTTTGTGGACCTCAGCCTTCTATCTTGCCCGGACTGGCATCCACATGTCTTCAGTCAGAAACATCTGATCTGCATGCTTGTTAAGGGTCTATGGCTAAAGGTGTGTACACACATTTGAGCAAAGTCGCCTTGGGTGACCTTGCTGGGCCGGGCTGCACAGACGCGAAACAGCTTTGTAGCTGTGTTGCCATGCAGGGAGGCAGAGGGATGAAGAAGAGGCGCATAAATGATGTCACGTGGTGGGCAGGGTATCGGTGTCTTCTAAAGAACAGACACTCAGTGCTCGTTTCCACTAGCGCGAATCCGCATGCAGACAACGCATGCGGATTCGCATAGGCAATACTAGTGGATGGGACTGTTTCCACTTGTCAGTTTTCATTTGCGTTTTTCTGTGCAGGATTTTTCTGCACAGTAGACCCTGCAGAATTCGCCTGCGTGTGGAATGCAGGCGAATCGCAGACAATGTATTTAATAGGGAAATCGCATGCGTTTTTTCCCGCGATTTCGCATTGAAAGTAATGTAAATTGACACAGGCAGTGACATGGTTAAAAATCGCATATACCCTGCCTATGCGAAATCGCGTCAAAATCTGCATGCAGAATCGCATCCGCATGCGATTTCATCAGCGGTGATATGCGGCGATTCCGCACCGCAATAGTGGAAACGGGCCCTCAAGGGGGTGAGTTGAGGCAGAGTTTTACATTTGTTTCTCTTTGCAGGAAGCACTGAAAGAGTTAAAGGACAAATGAAGTGAGAGGGATATGGAGGCTGCCATATTAATTTCATATACCAGTTGCCTGGCAGCCCTGCTGATCTATTTGGCTGCAGTAGTGTCTGAATAACACCAGAAACAAGCATGCAGATAGTCTTGTCAGATCTGACTTTAAAGTCAGAAACACCTGATCTGCTGCATGCTTGTTCAGGGGCTATGGCTAATAGTATTAGCGGCAGAGGATAGGCAGGGCTGCCAGGCAACTGGTAATGCTTAAAAGGAAATACATATGACAGCCTCCATATTCCTCTCTGTTCAGTTTTATTTTAAGCCTCAGCGTTTACATTATGGTGATAGCTGATTAGACACTTCAATCTGGCTAAACATAAAGTGAATTTCTTCAGCAACAATACGTGGAATAAAGACTTTATTGTGAGCTGTGCAAGAGTTTGGGCTCACTTAACAAGGAAATAAATATGCCAGCCTCCTTATTTCTCTACAGCCCTACATGGCACGACTTACAGATTCGGGCTGCGTCTTTGCAGCACAACAGGACCCACGGCAGAATGGGAAACAACCGAGGCACCCATTGGGAACCAGCCCTTAAAGCTAGTTTACACTGGGCGCCTTTTCGGAGCTTTGCTGATCGCCCGCTATCAGCAAAGCGCTGCTGCTAATGTAGCCCTATGGATACATTCACACTGCAGGGTTTGTATTTGCGATCAATAGCAAACACGCTGCATGCAGCACTTTGGGGGCGATATCGCTTGTGATTCTCGTTCTATTAAATGAGACTCACAAATGCAAATCACAGAGAATCGCAAGAGTTTGCCCGTGAACCTGAACGTAATTGCAGGCAAGCGCCAAGTGTGAACCAGCCCTCAGGATGGCCTCAGCTGAAAATCTAACACCTTTGCAGGATCCACATAGGATACTCATTCCTGTGCAATATAAAAAGCTAAGAGGCAATTCAGCACAACATATCCAAGCTAAAGCAAAGCCATCAGTGCTGTGGGGTGATTATTAAATCAAAAAGCATTCAATCACAATACACACAGGGTCATAATATGACCCTTAAAGAGACACTGAAGCCAAAAAAAAATATATGATATAGTGAATTGGTTGTGTACTATGAATAATTACTAGAAGATTAGCAGCAAAGAAAATATTCTCATACTTTTATTTTCAGGTAGTGTTTTTTCTAACATTGCATTATTCTATAATATGTGCAGATTACACAACACTCAGCATTCAAAATGATTCTTTCAGAGCAGTCTGTGAAGTAATGAACTCTCCTCTAGCAGAGAAAAGACCAAATTACTTACGGTAACGTCTTTTCCAGTAGTCGCGAAGACAGCACCCCTAATGAGACTTGTCTCCCTCCAACACACGGACAGGAATCTGCAAAAGATTTAAATTTGCATAATAGGCGGCCCCAGTATATAAGGCATTAGTCATCAATTACCTTCAGTTCTATACAAAAGACACGGACACCGCAATAATGCTCATATAATCTTTAATCCGAATTTTTTTTTTTTTTTTTTTTACCCAGGGTGGGTTGTAGGGGTGCTGTCTTCGCGACTACTGGAAAAGACGTTACCGTAAGTAATTTGGTCTTTCCCAGTACGTCAGCTCAGACAGCACCCCTAATGAGACGATATACACGATATATAAATTCAGGGAGGGACTACAGCCTGCAGAACTTTTCTGCCAAAGGATAGGTCAGAATTAGCCAAAACATTAAGCCTATAGTGCTTCATGAACGTGTTCTGGCTGGACCAGGTTGCTGCCCTGCATATCTGTTCTATCGAGGCTCCTGCCCTCTCTGCCCATGAAGTTGATACAGCTCTCGTGGAATGTGCTTTTACTGGGAAGGACAGCTGCCTGCCCTGTATTTGATAAGCTTCAGTAATCGCTTGTTTGATCCATCTTGCAAGTGTTGGTTTAGAAGCTTTACTTCCCCTGGCATTCCCTGAGAAGATTACAAACATTGCCTCGGTCTTCCTCCAGGATTTAGTCCTTTCCAGGTATTGAAGCAAGCATCTCCGAACATCTAAACAATGAAGCGTCCTTTCTTTGTCATTCGCTGGATTATCACAAAAGGAAGGAATTAACAATTATTGCGATCTGTGAAACTTAGATACTACTTTAGGCAGAAATGCAATGTCCAATCGTAGGGTGATCCTATCCTCTGAGACCACACAATACGGCTCTTTTATGGATAGGGCCTGCAACTCTCCCAATCTTCTTGCGGTTGTGATTGCCAAGAGGAATGATGTCTTTAAGGATAAAAACTTATCAGATGCTTGTTCTAAAGGTTCAAATGGAGGTTTACATAAACCTTGCAACACAATATTCAAGTCCCAAGGAGGTATCCTTGTTCTCACCACAGGCTTAATTCTCTTTAATGCCTCAAAGAAACGTATAACCAACTCCTCCTGGGCTAATCTTCTCTCCAGGAAAACGCTCAGAGCAGACGTCTGGACTTTTAGGGTGCTGGTACTGAGCCCCTTCTGGAACCCAGATTGTAAAAATTCCAGGACTGAAGCCATGGAATTGTTGACCATTGATCTCTCAACACACCACTCATTAAAGATCTTCCAGGTTTTTTGATAGATCTGATGAGTCACCTTCTTCCTACTCTGGATTAAAGTGCCAGCCAACTCATCTGAGAAACCTCTTGCCTTTAACAAACCCCATTCAGGTTCCATGCCGTAAGATGCAGAAGCTCCGGATTTTGATGAAAGAATGGCCCCTGAGACAGAAGCTCCGGATGAGGAGGAAGATTGATTGGTTCTGATACCCTCAAGGCTTGAAGTAACGTGAACCAGGGTCTCTTTGGCCAGAATGGCACAATCAGAATAACTCGTGCTTGGTCCTGTATAATCTTGTTAAAAACCCTGGATAACAGAGGTATTGGAGGAAACGCATACATCAAATGGAAGCCCCAATTCACTGAGAAGGCGTCCACTGCCCAAGGATTGTCTTTCGGGTGGAGGGAACAGAACTTCCGACACCTGGCATTCTCTTTCCTTGCGAATAAGTCTATCTCCGGACATCCCCAATGAGATGTAATTTCCAGAAGAATCTGAGGATTGACTGACCATTCGTTCTGATCCAAAGCTTTCCGACTCAACAAGTCTGCCAGGTGATTTGAGGTCCCTTTCAAGTGGACTGCCCTCAACGATTCCAGATTTGCTTCCGCCCATCTGAGAATGCGACCCGATTGGCACCACAGCAGGTGACTCCTTGTTCCTCCTTGACGGTTCACATAAGCCACCACACTGCTGTTGTCTGATCTTATTAGAACATGATGGCCCTGGATCTGGCTGCTGAAAAACTGTAAGGCCTGCCCATACTGCTTCGAGCTCCCTGCTGTTGGAGGAGCTTGATTTCATCTGGTCTGACCACTGACCCTGAGCTGGTCGAAAGTCCATGTGGGCCCCCCATCCCCACGCACTGGCATCCGTCGTTATCGTCGTCTGAGAAGGATAATTCCAGAGACGACCCACGGATAGATGCTTCTTGATCTGCCACCACATCAAGGATACCTTGATACTGTGGGGAATCATCACCGCCTTGTCTAGGGAACTTGACCTCCTGTTCCAGTTCTTTAGAATCCACACTTGTAATTCCCTTGAGTGGAGCTGGCCCCACTGAACTGCCGGGAATGAGGCTGTTAAGTGACCCAATGTGGCCATGGCCCTTCTCAGCGAGGCTGATCTTGATTTCTGAAAAGAAAGAACAGTATTTAGTATAGAAGAAATCTTCTTATCAGTCAGAAAAATTCTTTCATTAACAGTGTCAATGTTGAACCCTAGATATTCCATAGATTGACAAGGGGTCAGAGAGGATTTATCCCAGTTGACAAGCCAACCCAGGGACTGAAGGAATGAGAGACATGAGTCCAAATGGGCATACAGTAACCTCTCAGAGGAACCCCAAAGCAATAAGTCATCCAAATAGGCAATAACATTAACAGACTTCAGTCTTAGAACTGCTAAGACCTCTGACATGACTTTAGTAAACAACCAGGGTGCAGAGGATAGCCCGAAAGGAAGAGCATTAAATTGAAAATGTCTTACCTTTCCTTTCAACTGGACTGCAAATCTGAGGAATTGCTGAGAGGAGAGATGAATGGGAATATGCAGGTACGCATCTTTCAGGTCCAGAGATGCAAGGAAACTGTCCTTCTGTAAAAGATGAATCACAGAAATAATGTTGTTCATTCTGAACTTCCTGTACTTTACTGACTTGTTTAGACCTTTTAAGTTGAGAATGAAGCGAAAGCCTCCTTGTGACTTTGGAACAAGAAATACTGGAGAGTAAAACCCCCGACCCCTTTGACATGAGGGGACCTCCCGAATTACCCTTTTGAGAAGCAAGGATTTTACTTCGGCCTGAAGGGCTAGTTGTTTTGTATGTCCTAATGGCAGAGGAGTGACAAAGAATCTTTGGGGAGGTAACATTTCGAACTCTATTTTGTATCCTTCCAGGACAATGTGCAGAAGCCATGGGTTTGTGAAGTACTGATGCCATATTTCGTAAAAGTGGGCTAACCTCCCTCCCACTGGAAGCCTGATGTCATTGTTTTGTAGTCTTGCTAGTTGAGGGGGGATTGGGCTTCCCTCTCTGGTTTCTGTAAGGAGCCCACCTCTTTCTGGAGGTGGTGGGACGCTCATTGGATTCTGACTTTGGGGGCCCGCGAAAGGACCGTTTGTATTGAAAGGACCTTCTCTTAGTGGGGAAGTTTTTCTTAGTGTCAGCGGTTCTATCTAAGGTCTCATCAAGTTTTGACCCAAACAAAAGACCCCCTTCACAGGGAATGCCACAAAGTCTTGATTTAGAGGAATTATCACCCCCCCCAAGTCTTTACCCAAACCCCTCTTCTAGCGGAATTTACTAAAGCAGTTGTTCTTGCAGTTAATTTCACAGTGTCATCAGCAGCATCAGTGAGATAGTCCGTAGCATTAAACAGATTTGGGAAGTCGTTAAGTATCTCCTCTCTCGGTACACCTGAGGCAATCTTGGATTGTACATCCAAGAGCCATGTTTTCAAAGATCTCCCTACTGCGGTGGAAGCCACTGCCGGCTTAAATGTTAATGACGATGATTCCCAGGCCCTACGAAGGATATTGTCCATCTTCTTGTCAATGGGATCCCTAAGATTGCCAAAATCTTCAAACAACAAGTCAGTCTTCCTTGAAACCCTCGATAATGACGGATCTAGCTTAGGCGGAGGTCCCCAAAAAGCCTGGTCATCCGGATTAAAAGGATAGCGACTAGACATAGATCTAGGCCAAAAGGCTCTTTTCTCAGGACTATCCCATTCTCTCTTAATCACGGACTTCAGAGAGGAATGAACAGGGATAAATTGAGATTGGGGATCCGTCAAACTTTCATACATCTGATCAAGGGCTGTCAAGGATCTCTGCTCAGTCTTTATACCCATTGTTTTATGCATGGCAGCAATAAAGTCTTTCATAAGCTCAGGAGAGAAGGCAAACCTATGTGGTCTGCTTCCCTTAATCACTGCCTCCTCCTCAGAAATTTCCTCAAATGCAGAAATCTCTCCCTCTGATAGTTCAGATTCACCCAAATCTTCCCCCGACCTCTTTCTCTTAGTTCCCAGAGGAATAGGAAGGGCGGCACCTGATCCAGCTGGAGACATAGCAGCAGCAGGAGGATTCGTAACAACTATTCCAGAAATGTTTGCAACAGGATCCACAGGCAACACAACAGGCACAGTAGAAATATTAGAGGTAGAAGCAGTGCTCATAGCCGAATCCTTTATCTCCTTAATAGCAGTAGACATTTCTGCTCTCATCCAGCCCATCAAGTCTTTAAACACAGCAGGAGACTCATTCTTTACAATCTTATCAGTGCAATATTGGCATAATTTCTTAGAGGAGGAAGAAGAGATGCGATTGTTGCAGATAGCACATTTTTTCTCAACCTTGGTGTCTGTGCGTTTGTCCTGACTGGAGTGCGCACTCGATTTATCAGATCTTTTGGGCTAAAACACAAACAAACAAATCTAAATTAGCCAAGAACCCCCATGAAATAAGTCATAGAAAAGCTAGCTAAGCAGTGTGCATATAACCACTTGCCAGAGGGGTTTCGGAGCCAGACTCCACAGATAATGCTGGAGAGGGTCCTACAGCGTCCTCCATGATCCCAGCTTACAACACATCTGAGACCAGGATTTGAGAGGCTAAAATACCTGCTCCTGAAGAATTTGCATAATCCCCAGCTGAAGCAGCTCACCGCCGCGGCCCCTGCCGCCTGCTGCACTTCCGGGTCACGTGGGACGCCAGCGTCGTGACCACTTCCGGATTTCCGCATCGGAAGTTTCCATTGCGTGCCCCTGCACGCATAAAAACGCCGCCTTCCTAGGAGAAGCCTCCTAAGTGCTGCCAGGCTCCACACCGCTCCCCCTGAAGCGGACTGCCCAGGAAAACCTCCGCAACAGAGCCCCAGCCGCCTGATTAGATGGCTCCCTGGAGACCTCTCCCTCCTACACGTCCGGACAGGAAACTAGAACTGAAGGTAATTGATGACTAATGCCTTATATACTGGGGCCGCCTATTATGCAAATTTAAATCTTTTGCAGATTCCTGTCCGTGTGTTGGAGGGAGACAAGTCTCATTAGGGGTGCTGTCTGAGCTGACGTACTGGGAAAAGTAAACAGTTCAATTACAGTTGAGATAATAAAAGTCAGATAACAGCCCTCTCCATGACTAACTAAGGCCACATACACACATCAGACCATAGTCTTTTGAAAATGAAAGATCACAGACCAATCTTACCACCCTTCATGTAGTATGAGAGCCATGCCTACACAGTCTATTCTATGGAGCTGAACTCCCCATCAGAAAAAAAATCTTTGCAAGATGCTGCACACACAGATGCTGTACAGACACAAAAGATCAGTATCTGCAAAAGATCTGTTCCTGCCAAGAATCCATTCCTGCAAATTGCAATGATAGTCTATGAGATCTGCAGATCATCATACACACATGATTTAACTGACATTCATCTGCAGATCAGATCCACCAGGATGGATTTTAAGATCTGCGGATGATTGCTTGATCTGCAGATGAATGTCAGTTAAATCATGTGTGTATGATGATCTGCAGATCTCATAGACTATCATTGCAATTTGCAGGAATGGATTTTTGTCAGGAACAGATCTTTTGCAGATACTGATCTTTTGTGTCTGTATAGCATCTGTGTGTGCAGCATCTTGCAAAGATTTTTTTCTGATGTGGAGTTCAGCTCCATAGAAAAGACTGTGTAGAGTATGGCTCTCATACTACATGAAGGGTGGTAAGATTGGTCTGTGATCTTTCATTTTCCAAAGACCATAGTCTGATGTGTGTATGAGCCTTTAGTCGGAGAGCTTAATGGCTTGTTTGCATAGAGATAACAACTGGAGTTTCTCAACTCTTCCTGTACTGGAAACAATTAGACTGATGTATCTGATCTTAATGTTTTATTTCTTAGCTGTACTACACATACAAATCATAATATCATCATTTTTTTTTCGCTTCAGTGTCTCTTTAAAGAGAGATAAAAAGATAGCAACATAAGCAAACTGTCATCAGCAGTACAACCGTGCATGGTTCTTGGGTAGATCAAACTAGACTAAATGCCACCCTGGAATACAAGAAACACAAGTGGCCCTTCTGCGTTCAGTGACTGAAAACTGGAGATTAAAGCAAATGTGTGTATGACAAAAAAATTCTGAAAGTGTACCCGAGATGATGGAATGTATAACATACCTGGGGCTTTCTCCAGCTCCCTTCGGTCTTATCGCTCCCTCGCCACCATCCTCTGCTATGGTCCCGGTAACTTCAGCCAGTCGGCAGGGCGGCCCTGCGTGCTACCCTATTGCGCTGCCATGGCTGGGAGCATTCTGTGTCTGCGCAGTAGTACTGTGCAGGCATAGAACGCTCCTGGTGACAGGCACACAGGCAGCCCAACGCATACGCAGTAAGCCCGACTCCTGAAGTTACTGGAAGCCGTAACAGAGGATGGAGGAGGGGAGAGGACAACCGCGCGGGACGGATCAGCCTGAAATGGGCTGGAGGAAGCTCCAGGTATGTATAAAACTTTTAACATTCCATTAATTTATCTCAGGTTTACTTTAATAATTCATATACAGATGCAACAGGTGATGAGGAACTGCAAATCATTTTTTGTAGATTTTTTTTTATTTAGGTTTTCAGTCTCAGGAGGGAGGTGTGCGGCTCTACGCCCTGCATTTGCCTTCTTTGTGTGAGAATGACTCTTGGTTTACCTAAACGACTTGTCCTGCATCCAACTATTATGCTGGGAACACACGATACGGTTGCGGTCGATTCTCTGTGCGACTTATCTTCCGCCCGTTTTTCCTCATCTTTTTTCCATTCACTTCTGTGAGACATCGAAAACAATCGAGTGGAGAATCGGATATGACAGAATTTATCTAAGGCATCTATCAGAACGATTCTTCCACAAAAACAAAACGTGTTCCCAGCATTACTTTACAGGGCCAACTGGGATAAGAAATGTGACTGGTTGCTATGAGAAACATGGGCAAATCATTTACAAGCAAAACCATACTAGCTTTACTAGGCTGCTGGAAGACCGCAACTCACTAATTCTGCGACTGATATTACAGCTAGTGAAGGTAACAGCTGGTCAATGCAAGGTACTAAAAGTAAGGTGGGGAGGGGTGGGCACAATTAACTCAGCTCTGTGTCTTATTCCATAAGAAAACTAAAAAAAAAAAAAAAAAACTAAAAAAAAAAAAAAAAAGACAAAATCACATGATACTGAAAACACAGAGCAACCATAACAGGTCAGTCTGTATAAATGTTTTCACAGATTACTTTCCATCACATGATCTGGACACAGGTTAACTTTATGACTCCAGACATCTTCCTGTCCAACAGGATTGCCTCTTAATTGGCAATTGAGGCATTCCTACAGGACTTCCACTACCTTCCTCACCTGAGTCAAGATCAAACCAAACAGATTACAATGTACATAGTTATGTACATAGTGAGAACATTGTGGAAAAAGTGTCAAAAAATGTTGGACTGCTAATTTGTAAAATGGTAAGCGCAGCACGCATTTATATACAACCCCCCCCCCAAAATCTATATGGAGGCCTCCATTTTCTATCTCCCCATACCGCAGTCTAGTCTTATGTCCCCGACAATGCCGAGAGATGTAGTCCCCATTGATATAACCACATCAATGAGTCTCCCAGCGTGCATTGTGGTTGCAAGGGACACAAGAAGTCACAGCGGGAATTTCAACCTTGGGTACAGGGACACAGAAGATGAAGGCTTCCAAATAGAGGGGGTGGGGCTACAGAGGTGGGGCCCATTATTTAATGCTTGCATTGCCCCCCAAAAGCCCAAATAATTAATGAGCCTTCCTTAACCATTTAAGCCTTCTGGACATAGAGGCTACGTCCAGAAGGCCATGTGCGCTCCCGCAACAGATTGCGCGCATCAATGATGTGTCCATGGTGCCCGATCACTGATTCCTTTCCTCGGCAGAAAAAGCGACCGCTTCTCTCGGAAGCCTCACTTTGTCTGCCTTCTACGTCCCCCTAAGTCCCTCTAAGCATACATGTTACGCTAAAGGTGGCCACACACGATACAATAAAATGATCCGATTTTACAGTAATTCGATAAAAACGATCGTATCTCCCGAAAAATCGAAAGCTTTTTTTCATTCGACTGAAAAATCCGATCGGATTTCCAGTTTTCTTCGATTTTAATCGATCCGGACTGCCCGATATTTTTCTTCAATCTTTCTAAAGATTGTATGGTGTGTGTTGGATTGTCAATTTATTAATATACACACCCTAGCAATTTTGTTAGAGTTTCCAATCATTTTTATCATAATTGGGGGAAAAATTGAACATACGTGTGTGGTACATTGGTCATATTTTTGAAATGTTACAATCAGTCAGAAAAATTTATTGCAATTCTTAAATTGAACAGATATTTAAAAAATTGTATGGTGTGTGGCCACCTTTAGGCCTGGAACCCACTGAAATCAGCAAACGCAAAACGCAACCGCTAGCATTTTGTCTGAGCGGTTTGCAAGCGGATTCATGCGCGTTTTTTGGTCGTGTTTTGCAACATTGTATTTTTTTGCCCAGCGGGTGCGTAGCGTTTTGCGTTTTTATCCTGATTGGTCCTGTTAATTATGTTTAATTTTGTTACAGTGTGCTGAACCGCAAAACGCTAGCAAAACCGCTCAGTTTAGGTTTTGCTGAGCGTTTGCTAGCGTTTCAATACTTTACATTGAAGCGCTAACGCTCCCAAAATGCTGCAGGTCCTGCGTTTGCGTTTCTGGGAAACGCAAACGCTCCTGTGGAAGTTGCCCCATCCATTAACATTAGCCCAGCGTTTTGGCAAACTGCTAGCGTATCGCAGCGCTGCCAAAACGCTGCCAAAAGCGCTCCTGTGGGTTCCAGCCCTTAGAGTGACTTCATGTAAACAAACTAAAGGTTGCCATCTTGTGGTCAGAAAGTAAAAACTACATCTACATGTAAAAAAAAAAAAAAATGAAACAGTTACATTAAAAAATTACTATTTACATCCCACCCTCCCAAAAATACCCAAATGAAATGTTTAATAAATAAAAAAACAACATTACAATAAAAAAAAAAAAAAAAAAAAAAAAAAAAAAAATTACCAAAGGGTCTAAACTTTTTAAAATATCCATGTAAAGATAAAATATTTATTTTTTTGTTAAAAGCTTGTAAATAGTGATGGATGCAAAATGGAAAAAAATGCACTTTTATTTCCAAATCAAATATTGTCGCCATACATTGTGATAGGGACATAATTTAAACGGTGTAATACCCATGACTATTAGGCAAATACAATGGCCTCAATTCACTAAGCTTTATCAAACACTTTAACAAACGTTTGATAATTTACCTCATGGGTAAAATCTAATTTTGAATACACTAAGGTTTCATAGATTTATTGACCGTTTTAGCGATAAAACATTAGATAAATAACACCTTAGTGAATTCAAAATTAGATTTTACCCATGAGGTGAACTATCAAACGTTTGATAAAGTGTTTGATAAAGCTTAGTGAATTGAGGCCATTATGTGGGTTTTAATTATGGAGGCATAAAATTTTAAAACTATAATCGCCGAAAACTGAGAACATTTTTTTTTTCTTATTCTTCCTGTTAAATGCATTTACAGTAAAGTAGCTCTTAGCAAAATGTACCACCCAAAGAAAGCCCAATTAGTGGCGGAAAAAACAAGATCTAGATCAGTTCATTGTGATAGGTAGTGATAAAGTTATAGGCAAATGAATGGGAGGTGAACATTGCTCGGATGCATAAAGTGAAAATGACTGAAGGCTGAAGTGGTTAAGGGGAGGTTTAAGTAAGAAGATTTTTGCACTTAGGAGCACCCAAGAAATGGCCTGCTCGTCCCACAAAGAGAGTCAAGATTTTAAAGCCTGGAGAGTGATGAATGTCTTTTGTAAGGGGATTCCAGAGGTGCAGAGTGGGGGTAGGAGCCTAGGAGGGACAGCCTCTGGCTTTACAGCCCCCTTCTCGGTCTCCATACATGCATCAATTTTCCCGTTTGATTCCTGGCATGTTCAATCAACCTTCATTGATCAGGGCAGAGCAGAATTGGTGGATGATTGACGAGTGATAGCATTGCAGTTGATTTAATTATTAAAAGTCTTCTTGCTGAAATCCAGGGCTGTAGCGTTATGCTGCATACACACTTGAGATAAAAGTCTTTGGAAAAGGCAAGATCACAGACCAATTTTACCCCATTCCATGTAGTATGAGAGCCATACCTACACAGTCTATTCTATGGAGCTGAACTCCCCATCAGATAAACGCTTTGCAAGATGCTGCACACAAAGATGCTGCACACATTCAAAAGATCATTATCTGCAAAAGATCTCTTCCTGCAATAGATCCATTCCTGCAAAATGCATTCATAGTCTATGAGATCTGCAGATCATCATACACACCTTGTTTAACAGGCAATCATCTGCAGATCATATCCACCAGGATGGATTTTCAGATCTGCAGATGATTGCCAGATATGCAGATGAAGTCTGTTAAACAAGGTGTGTATGAGGAACTGCAGATCTCAGACTATGAATGCATTTTGCAGGAATGGATCTATTGCAGGAAGAGATCTTTTGCAGATAATGATCTTTTGAATGTGTGCAGCATCTTTGTGTGCAGCATCTTGCAAAGAGTTTTTATCTGATGGGGAGTGCAGCTCCATAGAATAGACTGTGTAGAGTATGGCTCTCTTACCATGGAATGGGGTAAAATTGGTCTGTGATCTTGCCTTTTCCAAAGACTTTTATCTCAAGTGTGTATGTAGCATTAAGGCCCATACACACGTCGGATTTGCGCGAACGACGGGTCGTTTGAACGTTCCGTCGTTCGCACGTTTCCGCATGAAATCCGGCGTGTGTACAGACTATCGTTCGGGAGATAAGACTGGTTACCAGCGATCCGCCCGGCGGATCGTTGGTAACCAGTCTTATCTCCCGAACGATAGTCTGTACACACGCCGGATTTCATGCGGAAACGTGCGAACGACGGAACGTTCAAACGACCCGTCGTTCGCGCAAATCCGACGTGTGTATGGGCCTTTAGAGTCGAAGAGTCAGAGCAATTTTGGATACCTGGTGGTTTCAATAAAGTGAGGAGTCGGAAGATTTTTGAACCAAATCCAGTAAAAATAAGACTAAATGAGTCGGAGTTTGAGTCAGAGTCGGAGCAATTTTGGGTACCTGGAGTCTGTCGGTTGTTTCATAAACTGAGGAGTCGGAGTTGGAAGATTTTTGTACCGACTCCACAGTCCTGCTGAAATCTATTGAAAATCAATGTGCAGGGTGTGACAGGAGTCGAACCCTCTCTGATCACATTCTGATCACAGAGGGACTGATCCTTTTGCCACTTCAGGTGGTAGAACGAAACACTCTGCAAAAAGCTCTGCAGAAGAGGACAGCGCTATATAAATGCACGCCAATAATTATTATCTGTGAGTGTCTGGCTAGCGAAGACAATACAAGCAGCCCAGCTGAGCCCAATATAATTTAACTTTCACTGGCTGCCAGCTGAAGGGATCACAAACAACAGTTTTGACCAGTGAAAGCCTAGTGTCTCACTGATGTCTAAAAAGGTCAGAATTTAGTAGCAGCAATTATTTCAAAGGAGCACACCAAAAAACCATCAAAAATTTAAAAAAAAGGAGAAAAAAAAACAAAAAAAAAAAACGACCAGGCACAACAATGGATATCTGACTTCTGTAGATTCAGCCTTGTAGCAAAGAGAAACCGTATCAAGAAAATGTAATCTCATTTAAAGCCACTCATGTAATATCTGCACCTAGGAATCAGTTTAGCATTTTCATATGGAGTTTGCAGGCATGCTCGACTGTTGCATCAGCTCATAATAAATTTCACTTTCTGCATACTTGTTGTGGGTCAGTGACAAACTACTAAACTCAAAACAGCCACACAAAACTCAATACTTTTAGACTCCATGCAAGGGGACACAGGGTAACATGTTTCACAGCAGATTTTGTACAACTGAGATCTAATGAAAACCATTACTGTACATGTAATAGGCAGGCTGCGGAATTTAAGTCTAGCCACATTAAACTCTTAATGCTCCTACTTCAGCAACTTGGGTTACCTTGTTTATTTTAGAAACCTCTGAAATAGTTGTATTTTTTTTAAAGAGTCATGGAGATCTGAAAGGTTTGTTGGTGAATACAGTGTAGTGTAATCACTGTAAGGGCCCTTTTCCACCTGCAGTCGCTAGCTAGCGATTGCTGAATCGCAAAACCGGCGATTCCCCGACGTTTTGCGGCCGCGATTTTGCTATGCTATGCACTGCATAGCAAAATCGCGGCAAATATCGCTCCGCCGCGCGTTCGGGTAAAAAACGAATCGCGGTAGTGGAAATGACCTACCGCGATTCCTATGTTAAAAAGCAAACCGTAGCGATTGTAAAATCGCTAGCGGTTTGCGACTTTGCGATTCAGCCAGCACAAACGCGCTGGTGGAAAAGGGCCCTAAGAGATGTAGGGTAGGGGTTTGTTTTCACATCTTGCCAAGTATTGCTTAGATGTTGGTATTAAATCCAATTATATTAGGACTGTTACAATGTGAACATTCAAGTAAATCTGTCCAATAGAGATACATGCATATAACCAAAAAAAACAAAAAAAATGTAGAGACTGTTTCCATAAATGTTCTGCAAAACTGCACCCCAACCATGTTCCCTAGTCCAGAAACAGGCTCAGTTCACACTAAAACAGGCAATACTGTATTCTCTACTGTATGGATATTAACTAAATGCACTGCGATCCGTTGATTGCCACTTCAGATCAAATGTGAGCCATTCATTACATGATTGGCAATTCATCCGCTGATTGACAAAATCATACCTGTTGGACTTGTCCGTCAAAAATTAATTGGTGTGAACTGGCCCATAGAAATTGCCAATTTCGTCCCATCCGCTTTAGTCTGTTGCACGCTCTGTCAAAAACGCAGGAAAGTGGACTTAGTGTGAACCAAGCCTTGATGTCAAAGTGCCTTTTTGAAGACTCCAAAACACTGGTAACTGGTCTGAGTGCAGTTTCCAAAATACCTCTGGATCAGCTCACCTTAGATACCTTCCTCAGCCTTGTAGGCTGCTCCAACTATTAGGGAAGTTGGTAGTGTCCCCTTCTCTATGTTAAGATATACTGTATGTAAAGTGGGAATGGAGAGTTTCACTATCCCTTTTCAGAGCTATGAAAGGCACAGACAGGTTTGCATAGGATCTACTGGCAAAAAACAATTGCAGTGCCTACCTGAATAAAATACAATAGGGCACGTTTGTTTGTAGTCAAACCTCATGAATAGCCATGGAGCTATCATCTGGGTGGAGATATATTTTATTCAGGAGGTCAATTTAATTTAATCAGCAGATCCAGACAAATCTGTGAATTCAGAAACCGTTTAATGTATTCCTGAACATCCCTGCTGGGTCAGGGAACCTGCATTCTATTAAAGGAACAATGGTCATGATAAAGCTGTGGGGCCAAGCTAGACTTGAACAGGAAGTGCCAGCATTTGCATTTTAAGTCATTAGCTAATCTGTACTACTGATTACTCAAGATGTAATTTTCTCCAACAGTAGCATTGTCATTTTTATTTAAAAATAAAAAAATACATAGGAAGAGACTACCAAAAATAAAACAAACAACATTCAATCTACTATGCAGGCTATACATGAGGCGACCCGGCAACTGAGCCAGATTACCGGGACAGATACAAGCAGATCAGAGGCACTCGGGAGGACGGCGAGGGACACATCAGTGCTCATGGGGCCGGAGAAAGCCCCGGGTAAGTATCAAATCTTTTTTTCTTTGCCCATTTCAGGTTTACTTTAAAAACAATAATTACTTTGCAGCAAAAAGGTGTGAAATACTGATCTTGTAAAGAGGGGAAAATACCATAAAAGTCTAAACTTGTGCAGCTTCCTCCACCACAACCCATACAGAGCTGTCTCACTGCATCAGAAATCCAGACACAAACAGTATGTGCAGCCAGAGCTGCCAGGCAACAGCACCAGCATGCTTTCTTGTAGCAGTATTGATACACGAAGAGGCTAGAAACATGCACAATTCTAAAACACAGAGACAAACTTATTATGATCTGTAAGCAATAACATAAGAAACTTAATCTAAATGACCCACAGACATGGCTCAGAGAACAATACTGCCAAGCAACATTAAAGCTCTGAATTTGATGATGAAGGAAACTATTTTTGGCTCTCTTCTAATCCAAAGTGTTAATTGACAACTATTCACCATGAGTGCCCTGCTGTGTTATCAGTAGCCAGGGCAAAGTTCACATTGTAGGTTTATGAGAATCAGAAAAGCTTCTGGCTAAAGTAATGTGCTGGAACACAATTACCAGGTGAAAAGCCCTGTAGACGTGTATGAGGACTATCACCCAGTACGGACTCAGTTGGGCGTCAGTTCAGGGTCGTGTCTGTACAGACGCCGTACTGCATGCACGCAAGGACAGTTTGTGCATGCCCAGTAGCACAAAGTAAGCTTTTTTCCTCATCTTCATGTTACTGGGCCTGCACATACTGCTCTGGGGTCAAGGACTAATTGGGAAGCCTCATTCTTCAGGTGTGATTCAGACATTACTGATGCCACAATGATCAGGGCTGCCAGGCAACTGGTATTGTTTAAATGGAAATAAAAAAGGCACCCTCCATAACCCTTTCAAGCCAGGTGTCCTTTAAACAAGGTGGCCACTTCAAACACCACCTGGCTCATAGATTGATATGAATCTGAGTCAGTGCATCCAATTTGACCATTTCAGATAACCATCAACCCAGGAGTGGCAGATTCAAGTGCCTATAAGAATTTTTTTTTTCCAAAATGGAACCCAACATGTTTATTTCCTATTAAATAATGCACATTGCCTGGCTATCCTGCTGATCCTCTGCCTCAAATACTTTAAACCACAGACCCTGAACAAGCATGCAGATCAGATGTCTGACATATCTGACAAGATTAGCCGCATGCTTGTTTCAGGTGTGTGATTTAGACCCTTCTGACCAGAGAGAGCTGCAGGACGGCAAGTAAAGGTATCGTTTAAAAGGAAATAAACATGGCAGCTTCCATAGGTCTCAGGCTAGGTTCATAGTGGGAAGTTACAGGCGCACGTTAGTGCAGCCTGTAACGCAGCCCCACCGCACAGCAATGAAAAATCAATGGGCTGTTCACAGGGCCCACGTTGCGTTACATTGTAACGCTCCACGTCAAGAGAAAGTACGGCATGCTGTGCGTTATAGGCGGCTAAGCTGCGTTAGACTGTTTGCACATGCTCAGTCATGTTGGGGAGGAGGGGAGAGCGGCCGGGCACATGGCTAATTAATATTCACTGCACGGTGTGACATGCAGTGTTTACGGAAGCAGTAGATTTGGGCGCATGAGACAAGTGGACAAAAAGGGCGCCCCATTCACTTTCATTATAAATATCGTTTAATGGGCGCTGAACGGGGAAAATAAGGCGCCGGAGATTTTTAAGGATTTATAACGGCGCCCGGAGATTTTTAAGGATTTATAACTATGTTTGTGATGATTTAAGTTTACAAAATGAGCCCGTGACGAATAACGTTTATGAAGATAATAAATCACTATTTCTAAAACATTTCTAACACATTATTATCCACCCAAAAAAATAATTTACATTTTTTTTCTTTACATTCTTTATTTATTCATGTCTGTAAAACATTATTATCCATAGGGGGTTTTAGGTTTAGGCACCTACAGGGGGGTTTTAGGTTTAGGCACCTACAGGGGGGTCTTAGGTTTAGGCACCAACAGGGGGGTCTTAGGGTTAGGCACCTACAGGGGGGTCTTAGGGTTAGGCACCTACAGGGGGGTCTTAGGGTTAGGCACTAACAGGGGGGTCTTAGGGTTAGGCACCAACAGGGGGGTCTTAGGTTTAGGCACCAACAGGGGGGTCTTAGGGTTAGGCACCAACAGGGGGGTCTTAGGGTTAGGCACCAACAGGGGGGTCTTAGGGTTAGGCACCAACAGGGGGGTCTTAGGGTTAGGCACCAACAGGGGGGTCTTAGGGTTAGGCACCAACAGGGGGGTCTTAGGGTTAGGCACCAACAGGGGGGTCTTAGGGTTAGGCACCAACAGGGGGGTCTTAGGGTTAGGCACCAACAGGGGGGTCTTAGGGTTAGGCACCAACAGGGGGGTCTTAGGGTTAGGCACCAACAGGGGGGTCTTAGGGTTAGGCACCAACAGGGGGGTCTTAGGGTTAGGCACCAACAGGGGGGTCTTAGGGTTAGGCACCAACAGGGGGGTCTTAGGTTTAGGCACCAACAGGGGGTCTAGGGGTTAGGGATAGGTACAGGGAGGGTTTTTAATAAACGAAAATATAAGTTTCACTTTACAAACAGGGAAGATTAACGTTTTAAGAATTGCCGATCTCATACACATTATTTAGTGATTTATACATTTTTAAATCACTATTTATAAATGAAATTCTACACAATAATTTCTATAAACGATATTTCCATTTATCGTTTATACCACGCGCCCTTTTTTCCCGACGCCCTTTTCGTACGTACGCGTGACATGCAGTGTTTACTTCCTGAAACGCCGCTCTGTGCGGCGATTGGCCGGGCGGGACCACGTGATGCCGAATGCGTCCAAGAGTACGCATCACGGCATCACGGACGCCAGAGTGAGCTGCACAACGCAGCTCAGTCTGACGTCCACATCAGAGAACACCAGGCATTGCGTTAGGGGCACGTTGTGTGCCCTATAACGTCCCCTAAAACGCAACGTCCCACTGTGAACCTAGCCTCAGACCTCGGATTCCTTTCAAGATGGAGTTCAGAAAGTTAACTAATTTTTTTAAAAGCACACTTGTGGCCCGTTCAGACTACAAAATGCGGACCGCAACGCATGCGGACCGCAACGCGTACGAACGCACGCATGTCCGCGTTCGTATGCGTTGCGTGGCTGATCCCATCACTGAAAAGTGAATGGGACAGCCGCGCGTTTTTGTAAAATCTGCGTGCAGCATGCGTTCCCGGACCGCATAGGTCCGGAACGCATGCTGTGTGAACATCAGACATTGCACTCTATGCAATGTCTGATGTCGTGCGTTTTGGCCACCTGCACGCGTTTCCAAAACGCGGCTGGAAACGCGTGCAGTGTGAACGGGCCCTAAGCGTGATATGGGGGCTGCCATATTTTTCTCCAGTTGCCTGGCTCTCCTCATCTGCCTCAAATACGCTTCGCCATAGACCCTGAACAAGCATGCAGACTGAAGCCTGACTGGATTAGCCACATACTTGTTTCAGGTGTGTGATCCAAATACTACCAAGACCAATGTGATCAACATGATTGCCAGGAAACTGGTGTGGTTTAAAAGGAACTAAATATGTCAGCATCCACAAGCCTCTGAGTTCAGCCGTAATTTAAGAGCAAGTCCTATTGAAACCTCAAAAAATAGGTACCAGCTGTGATATTTGAAGGGAACCCGAGGTGAGGAGTATATGGAGGCTGTCATATTAATCCTTTTAAACAATACGGCCTGGTGCACACCAAAAACCGCTAGCAGATCCGCAAAATGCTAGCAGATTTTGAAACGCTTTTTCTTATTTTTCTGTAGCGTTTCAGCTAGCATTTTGCGGTTTTGTGAAGCGTTTTTGGTGTAGTAGATTTCATGTATTGTTACAGTAAAGCTGTTACTGAACAGCTACTGTAACAAAAAACGCCTGGCAAACTGCTCTGAAGTGCAGTTTTTCAGAGCGGTTTGCGATTTTCCTATACTTAACATTGAGGCAGAAACGCCTCCGCAATCCAAAATCTGCAGCAGTATGCGTTTCTGCAAAACGCCTCCCGCTCTGGTGTGCACCAGCCCATTGAAATACATTACCCTAGCGGATCCGCAGCCGCAAGCGGATCGCAAAAGGCAGCTGAACCGCTCTGGTGTGCACTAGGCCTACCAGTTGCCTGGCAGGCCTCATAATCCGGTGTCTAATACTTTTAGCTATAGACCCTGGACAAGCACTCAGCAGATCAGGCACTCTGTGGGCTGGTGCACACCGAGCGGCTTTTTCAGTGTTTCTGCAGCCGCTTGCGGCTACGGATCCGCTTGGTCAATGTATCTCAATGGGGTGGTTCACACCAGAGCGGGAGGCGTTTTGCAGAAACGCATACTCCCGGGGTGAGGCATTTTTTTGGATTGTGGATGCGTTTCTGCCTCAATGTTAAAGAGAGTCCGAAGCAAGAATAAATCTCGCTTCAGACCTCATAAATAGCAGGGGCACGCGTGCCCCTGCTAAAACGCCGCTATAGCGCGGCTTAACGGGGGTGCCTTCACCCCCAAATCCCCCTCGATACACCCGGGGAGCGCTTCCTGGTTGGGGCAGGGCTAACCGCCGCAGCCCTGCCCCACGCGCATCTGTCAGCGCGTATCTCCGCCTCTCCCCCGCCCCTCTCAGTCTTCCTTCACTGAGAGGGGCGGGGGAGAGGTGGCGATGCGCCGCTGACAGACGCGATTGGAGGCAGGGCTGCAGCCGTTAGCCCTGCCTCCAGGAAGCAAGAAATCACGACCAAATCTGCGACCAAGTGTCGCAGTGGTCGTTTTGGGAGTGAAGGGACCCCCGTTAAGCCGCGCTATAGCGGCGGTTTAGCAGGGGCACACATGCCCCTGCTATTTATGAGCTCTGAAGCGAGATTTATTCTCGCTTCAGAGTCTCTTTAAGTATAGGAAAAACGCAAACCGCTCTGAAAAACGGCAGTTCAAAGCGGTTTTGCAGAAGTTTTTGTTACAGAAGCTGTTCAGTAACAGCTTTACTGTAACAATATCTGAAATCTACTACACCAAAAATTCTTCACAAAACCGCAAAATGCTAGCTGAAACGCTACAGAAAAATAAAAAGCGTTTCAAAATCTGCTAGCATTTTGCGGATCTGCTAGCAGGTTTTGGTGTGCACCAGGCCTGACTCAGGTTTTACTGGTTTAGCCATATGCTTGTTCCAGGGTTTGACCCAGACACTACTTATGCCAGAAGTTAAACAGGGCTGTAGGCAACTGGCATTGTTAAAAAGAAAAATAAATATGGCAGCCTCCATATCCCTGTCACCTCACGTTCCCTTTAAGGAATCTTGGCTACCCTTGCTCCTCCTATTTGTCCAGCCCAGCACTCTCTCTAGATCATAGTTCAAAGTCCCATCAAATACTCTCCAGACGTCATGATTTCAGGATTTATTTTACAATCAATTCTTGCTCAATAATGATTATCTCAACTCTACCAGCACAGAGAAGCTTTCTACACCTGGCCTATTAGACTTCTAGCAGGATCTCTGGATGACAAAAACTAATGCCTGGTACACACAATGCCATTTCCAGTCACATTGATGGGGCAAATAGATTGCGGTCCAAAAACATGATTGATTTTCAGATCAGTACTGCACAAAATCAATCCCATTCTCGATTGGCAGCAGATTGAACATGCCAGAAATGACCGATTTGCCCTGTCAATCTGCTGGGAAATTGTATCATGTGTACCAGCCTTTAAGCAAATTCTGATAATCCAATTTTACCACTTTCATGTAGCATTACAGCCAACAGACTGAGTACTATGAACAGACTGTGTAGGCAAGCTCTCATAATTTACAGGAGTGACAATGGCCAATCAGTGGTCAAACAAAACTCGATGTGTGTATGCATTCTAAAGCTGCCCATGTAAGCTTCCATTTTATATTTTTTCAAAGATTTTAAAGTGATCAAATCTGCCTGTAATCTGATTGGCTGACTTTTGGTCGATTTGTGTAGTTTATCAAAGGTCTAATCAGACATGTTGGAAAAATCTGCATGATGGGGGTGGGGCAGAGGCCGTGCACTGTATCAAGCAGAACACCACCTGCAGTTGGATTGATCTGTGCTGAAATCATCCAGCATGGAACTGCTTTGGCTCAGACAATAAAACGCCACTTTCAGCAAAACTACTAGCGTTCTGCAAAGCTATTTTCCTGTGTGTTTTTACTGTACATGAGAGATTGTGGAGCTTTTGCAATTCTATAACATTGACAATCGCTCCAAAAATGACAAACTTTTTTTGCGATTTCAGCAAATTTTTGGTGATCACTTAAGTGTGAACACTGTCATACACATTACATTGCAGTAGTGTTTTTAAAAACTCTAGAGATTGCCAACAATTGAAAGTGCTGCTGAAATGGCTAGTAAAACGGTCCAGTGTGAGTGAGGCCCGAGTGATCACACAGCAAGATTCTCAGCTCCGACCTGAAACTATTACATTGAATTTGAACTAGGAGTTCATTTCGGTCTCGTTCACATTGCTTTCCGCTCGCTTTAGCGTTGGGCCTTTTTTGATCCCCGGCCCTTGGGTTTTTGTGAAAAGCGCTTTTCCCAAGTTTTTTAATTCACTCCCTGACGCAAGCCAGGTAGTGAACTCTTTGACCCGGAAAATAAATACAATGTATTTATTCTTAAAAATTTGATTTTTGTGAGCGTTTTCCGTTTTTTCCTATACCTTCCATTGAGGCAAAATCGCCCCAAAAATGGTCCAAACACTGCTTTGCTGAACCACAATGCACGAACCGCACTAATATGAACCTTCTCATAGAGATTCATTGCACAAGCGTTTTGTGGGCGATTTTAAAAATTGCCTGCGCTTGAAAAATGGCCGAAAATGTGTGAATGAGCCCTTAGAGAACTCTCACAAAAAGGTAAAAAAATACAATAAAGTTCTGTGTACTACATTCCCTTTATAGAAAGGGGTATTAAAAAAAAATTAAAATGTCTATGTGGTGCACCTTATTTATACAAAGGTCAGAAACACAGCAAATTTTACAATGAAACTGGCCCAGAAACTGCCAAATGGCACCAAGGATCTAACATACACATCCCATGATCATGCACAATGCCACAACAAGAAAGATTGTTTTGTAAATCTCTAGAAGCCGTTAGGTTCCTGTTTACATAGATAGCTTTTACATGCCTTTAATTATTAGTCCAGACACGTTTCCTAGTATTTGGGGTGGCACTGGTTGCGTTTTTCAAGTATCTAGACCAGGTGTTTTAATCTTGAAAAACCATATACTGAATACAAAATCATCAATTAAGCTGTATGCATTTGTACATGTGTTTCTCACTTCCTGGACAACGCATGCTACATTTGCTTGACAGCTCTCAAATATAAAAATACTCTCATGAACTCTGACTAGCTGATATTACAGAAACTCCAACACAAAAGTAGCTGTTATTGGGATATCAATCATCCATGCAACAGAGGCCCAAATGCTGAGCTGCCCCTCCAACAACTTTAAACTTAAAATGGTACAAATGTTTTATTTTTGCTTTCTCAATAGTAATGAAGAAACGTGCTTTATTTATTTTTCTCCAGCTGATTAACATTATGCTTCTTGCTGCATACAGAGATGGAGAGCTGCAGAGCATTTCAGTTGTTCAGTGCAGGCTGAATGGTCCAGAGATTGGGCTTTGTTGGTATTTGCAATGTACAGTGCCTCACTCCCCACAATGGCCAGATAGCAGGAAGCATATCCCTGCTGAGGAGGAGATGCACTGAGGGGAAGGAGACATACATCTTGCAGAACACTAGGTATTATTGCAGCCAGCCATTGTAGAGCACAGCCCTGAGCAGTGGGAAGAAGGAAAGGGTGCGAGAGATCTAGCTGTTATCAGAGGTCATGTAAGGGGTCTCCATGTACACTGGAGCAGCCCCTCCTCCCTGTAAGCTGCAGTGTCACATCACAGGCACCGGTACATGAGCCTCCCCGCAACTCCCTTCCTTTCTCCACAGCCGCCCCTCGCACACGGAAAACCATCATCGGAGCGGACATATAAACCCACCCCCGGGCCTCCTCTCCCAGAAAATGGCGCCGGCTCGGGGCTGCTCTCCAGGCCCCGGGCTCCTCCTCCCCGGTATTCCGCCCCGTACACAGTCAGTGAGAAGGCAAGCACGCAGAGACAGAACACAACACCACCGAACCCCCAATACATACACACATCCGAAGCACGTCACCAGCCGCCGCCTCACCGTCCGATACTGGGCCCGCCAAGGAGATCCAGCCTTACGGAATCTGCGCAACTCCAGCAGCCGCAGTCCGATCTGGAAGCGTAAATGCCTTATTCACGACACAAACGCTACGAAATCAGCGCAAGACTTCCTCCGCTGTCTGTGCGCCAATGGCGTACCCGGGGCTTACGCTACGGAAAGTACTTGACAGAACCAGACTGCCAATCCGTGTGAACTATGAAAATGAAAGCTTCGTCACGCTGGCGGCGTAATCTGCTCTATTCACGATCGCGTTCGTTTCATCGCGGAAGTGACATCATCCGCCGCAGGAACGTGGTGATGCAATCGCATGTAACAGCGAGCGACGATGTAGAATACGCAAACAGCGTAGGATGATATTATGAGTGCTATCAAAACAACCTCCAAACCGATACCGTACCGTTGTAGGTACTGTTTGTACGATACTAACATATTTACACAACGAGTTTTGAAAAGTTGCTGTTAACAAAAGAGAACCTCGTGACAATAGTATTTATAATAACAGTGGGAAAATACACCCCAAACAAAAGCCCAAATGCTAATGTTCGTCTATTACCATAAGCTTTCAGAAAAGAATATGCAAAGTGCACGGGGAAGAAAGGAGATAAACAAGCAAGTGAAAACAGAGAGGCAAACATAGTCCAGTTATTGTTTGCACAGAAATACAAAATATACATTTAAGAACTATATATTTTAAATCATTTAGCCAAAATGTAAGTGACAATTCAAATAGAAATCAGAATACTAACTTAGATTGCATTTAATTTGCAATCAGTAGCTGGAACCCCCTTTCCCATGACAAATTTCCCCTGGCTCTAATATTTGTGGGGGTCTGTATGGCTGATATTGAGGAGAAACCTCTCCCACAGTGTGATGTCAAGACCATGGTCCTGACAGTTTGCTGTTTGGGAACCTCTTCCATTGTGGGAATGAACAGCTTTTTCCAACTGATAAGCAAGCAGTATCTCAGTCTGTATAGAACTCTCCTAACAAACATTCCATACAGATCACCTGACAAAACTAAAGAGGTCACCATCAGTGATGAATAGAGTACTGGTTAAGGGCACTGCCTTTGACATGGGAGACCAGGGTTCTATCCTGGCTAGGTCAAGTACCTATTCAGTAAGGAGTTCAAGGCAAGACTCCCTAAGGGCCCTTTTCCACTAGGTGCGCTGCGTTAATCGCATCGGAATCGCAATAGCACCGCGATTAACATGTAAATCACGGTGCTCTATTTCCACTGGTGCGATCCGTTTTTTCCAAAATCGCAAGCGCAGTTCTGCAGCGTTCCAAGCGCAATCGCAGCTCCATAGAGTACATAGGAACGCATGAAAAACGTGTGTCACACTGCTGGGTAGCCTCCTGAGCGCATCCCAGTGGCTGCAGCTCTTGAGCGCTTTGAGTCCAACAGGAGAAAGGCGCTATACAAATGTTCGGATTATTATTATTATTATCAGTAATACATGTCAGTGTAAATCACTGAAAGATTTTACAATAAGCAAACACTTAACCACTTCAGGACCACAGTCTTTTCGCCCCTTAAGGACCAGAGCCTTTTTCTCCATTCAGACCACTGCAGCTTTCACGGTTTAATGCTCGGTCATACAACCTACCACCTAAATGAATTTTACCTCCTTTTCTTGTCACTAATACAGCTTTCTTTTGATGCTATTTGATTGCTGCTGCGAGTTTTACTTTTTATTATATTCATCAAAAAAGACATGAATTTTGTCAAAAAAATGACTTTTTTAACTTTCTGTGCTGACATTTTTCAAATAAAGTAAAATTTCCTATACATTTGAGCGCGAAAGTTATTCTGCTACATGTCTTTGATAAAAAAAAAACCATTCAGTGTATATTTATTGGATTGGGTAAAAGTTATAGCGTTTACAAACTATGGTGCCAAAAGTGAATTTTCCCATTTTCAAGCATCTCTGACTTTTCTGCGCACCTGTCAGGTTTCATGAGGGGCTAAAATTCCAGGATAGTACAAATACCCCCCAAATGACCCCATTTTGGAAAGAAGACATCCCAAAGTATTCAGTGAGAGGCATGGTGAGTTCATAGAAGATTTTATTTTTTGTCACAAGTTAGCGGAAAATGACACTTTGTGACAACAACAACAAAAAAAAAAGTTTCCATTTCTTCTAACTTGCGACAAAAAAAAAATGAAATCTGCCACGGACTCACTATGCTCCTCTCTGAATACCTTGAAGTGTCTACTTTCCAAAATGGGGTCATTTGTGGGGTGTGTTCACTGTCCTGGCATTTTGGGGGGTGCCTAATTGTAAGCACCCCTGTAAAGCCTAAAGATGCTCATTGGACTTTGGGCCCCTTAGCGCAGTTAGGCTGCAAAAAAGTGCCACACATGTGGTATTGCCGTACTCAGGAAAAGTAGTATAATGTGTTTTGGGGTGTATTTTTACACATACCCATGCTGGGTGGGAGAAATATCTCCGTAAATGACAATTTTTATTTTTTTTACACACAATTGTCTATTTATAGAGATATTTCTCCCACTCAGCATGGGTATGTGGAAAAATACACCCCAAAACACATTATACTACTTCTCCTGAGTACGGCAATACCACATGTGTGGCACTTTTTTGCACCCTAACTGCGCTAAGGGGCCCAAAGTCCAATGAGTACCTTTAGGATTTCACAGGTCATTTTGAGAAATTTCGTTTCAAGACTACTCCTCACGGTTTAGGGCCCCTAAAATGCCAGGACAGTATAGGAACCCCACAAATTACCCCATTTTAGAAAGAAGACACCCCAAGGTATTCCATTAGGAGTATGGTGAGTTCATAGAAGATTTTTTTTTTTTGTCACAAGTTAGCGGAAATTGATGTTAATTGTTTTTTTTCACAAAGTGTCATTTTCCGCTAACTTGTGACAAAAAATAAAATCTTCTATGAACTCACCATACTCCTAACGGAATACCTTGGGGTGTCTTCTTTCTAAAATGGGGTCATTTGTGGGGTTCCTATACTGCCCTGGCATTTTAGGGGCCCTAAACCGTGAGGAGTAGTCTTGAAACCAAATGTCGCAAAATGACCTGTGAAATCCTAAAGGTACTCATTGGACTTTGGGCCCCTTAGCGCACTTAGGGTGCAAAAAAGTGCCACACATGTGGTACCGCCGTACTCAGGAGAAGTAGTATAATGTGTTTTGGGGTGTATTTTTACACATACAGATGCTGGGTGGGAGAAATATCTCTGTAAATGACAATTTGATTTTTTTTACACACAATTGTCCATTTACAGAGAGATTTCTCCCACCCAGCATGGGTATGTATAAAAATACACCGCAAAACACATTATACTACTTCTTCTGAGTACGGCGATACCACATGTGTGACACTTTTTTGCAACCTAGGTGCGCTAAGGGGCCTAACGTCCTATTCACAGGTCATTTTGAGGCATTTGGATTCTAGACTACTCCTCACGGTTTAGGGCCCCTAAAATGCCAGGGCAGTATAGGAACCCCACAAGTGACCCCATTTTAGAAAGAAGACACCCCAAGGTATTCCGTTAGGGGTATGGTGAGTTCATAGAAGATTTTATTTTTTGTCACAAGTTAGTGAAAAATGACACTTTGTGAAAAAAACAATAAAAATCCAATTTCCTCTAACTTTTGACAAAAAATAAAATATTCTATGAACTCATCATACACCTAACAGAATACCTTGGGGTGTCTTCTTTCTAAAATGGGGTCACTTGTGGGGTTCCTATACTGCCCTGGCATTTTACGGGCCCAAAACTGTGAGTAGTCTGGAAACCAAATTTCTCAAAATGACTGTTCAGGGGTATAAGCATCTGCAAATTTTGATGACAGGTGGTCTATGAGGGGGCAAATTTTGTGGAAGCGGTCATAAGCAGGGTGGCCTCTTAGATGACAGGATGTATTGGGCCTGATCTGATGGATAGGAGTGCTAGGGGGGTGACAGGAGGTGATTGATGGGTGTCTCAGGGGGCGGTTAGAGGGGAAAATAGATGCAATAAATGCACTGGGGACGTGATCGGAAGGGGGTCTGAGGGGGATCTGAGGGTTTGGCCGAGTGATCAGGAGCCCACACGGGGCAAATTAGGGCCTGATCTGATGGGTAGGTGTGCTAGGGGGTGACAGGAGGTGATTGATGGGTGTCTCAAGGTGTGATTAGAGGGGGGAAATAGATGCAAGCAATGCACTGGCGAGGTGATCAGGGCTGGGGTCTGAGGGCGTTCTGAGGTGTGGGCGGGTGATTGGGTGCCCACAAGGGGCAGATTAGGGTCTAATCTGATGGGTAACAGTGACAGGTGGTGATAGGGGGTGATTGATGGGTAATTAGTGGGTGTTTAGAGGAGAGAAGATCTGCGGGCGATCTATTGGTGTGGGTGGGTGATCAGATTGCCCGCAAGGGGCAGGTTAGGGGCTGATTGATGGGTGGCAGTGACAGGGGGTGATTGATGGGTGATTGACAGGTGATCAGTGGGTTATTACAGGGAATAACAGATGTAAATATTGCACGGGCGAATTGATAAGGGGGGGGTCTGAGGGCAATCTGAGCGTGTGGGCGGGTGATTGGGTGCCCGCAAGGGGCAGATTAGGGTCTAATCTGATGGGTAACAGTGACAGGTGGTGATAGGGGGTGATTGATGGGTAATTAGTGGGTGTTTAGAGGAGATAAGAGATGTAAACAATGGATTTGGGAGGTGATCTGATGTCGGATCTGCGGGCGATCTATTGGTGTGGGTGGGTGATCAGATTGCCCGCAAGGGGCAGGTTAGGGGCTGATTGATGGGTGGCAGTGACAGGGGGTGATTGATGGGTGGCAGTGACAGGGGGTGATTGATGGGTGATTGACAGGTGATCAGTGGGTTATTACAGGGAATAACAGATGTAAATATTGCACGGGCGAATTGATAAGGGGGGGTCTGAGGGCAATCTGAGCGTGTGGGCGGGTGATTGGGTGCCCGCAAGGGGCAGATTAGGGTCTAATCTGATGGGTAACAGTGACAGGTGGTGATAGGGGGTGATTGATGGGTAATTAGTGGGTGTTTAGAGGAGATAAGAGATGTAAACAATGGATTTGGGAGGTAATCTGATGTCGGATCTGCGGGCGATCTATTGGTGTGGGTGGGTGATCAGATTGCCCGCAAGGGGCAGGTTAGGGGCTGATTGATGGGTGGCAGTGACAGGGGGTGATTGACGGGTGATTGACGGGTGATTGACAGGTGATTGACAGGTGATCAGGGGGGATAGATGCATACAGTACACGGGGGGGGGGTCTGGGGGGGGGGGGTCTGGGGAGAATCTGAGGGGTGGGGGGGTGATCAGGAGGGAGTAGGGGGCAGATTAGGGACTTAAAAATAAAATAGCGTTGACAGATAGTGACAGGGAGTGATTGATGGGTGATTAGGGGGGTGACTGGGTGCAAACAGTGGTCTGGGGGGTGGGCAGGGGGGGGGGTCTGAGGGGTGCTGTGGGCGATCATAGGGCAGGGGAGGGGGAAATCAGTGTGCTTGGGTGCAGACTAGGGTGGCTGCAGCCTGCCCTGGTGGTCCCTTGGACACTGGGACCACCAGGGCAGGAGGCAGCCAGTATAATAGGCTTTGTATACATTACAAAGCCTATTATACTTGTTACATGCGGCGATCCGGGTGCTAGTAACCCGCCGGCGCTTCCGAACGGCCGGCGGGTTACAACGAACGGTGGGCGGAGCCAGTCCCCGGCGGCTGATCGCGTCACGAATGACGCGATCGCCGCACAGACACTCCCACAGCCGCCCCCGCCGATGGGCGTATTGCGGTCGTTTGGGCCCGGTCTTTGCCGCCGCCCATCGGCTGGGGGCGGTCCTCAAGTGGTTAATCTATACATTTTGTAGAAAAAATAAAAGATAAATATAACATTTTATTATTTTTTTACTAGTTCCTCACAGTGGGACAATGCATTGGCTTCTCTGTATAACAGAAACGCAACAGAACTAAAAACTCGCTCCACAAGTTATGCAACTTTTAGGTGGCATACAGTTAAAAAGAACCCAAGGGGGGGTTTGAAGAATGTGATCTGCATAATGAGGCTGGAACTGCCTATACAGCCCAGCCTCTGTTGGTATGCCAAACCCCCCTAAGGTCCCCCTGCACTCTGCAATCCCTGGTAAATCACAGCCGTGCTGTCGACACACAGCGTGTCGCAGTGGCTGCGTTTTTCTCTATAGTGTCAGTCTGCTGCTCTCCCCACCTCTTGCAGAACTCTGGTCCCCGCCTGCCTCCCTTCCCTCCTTGCTGATTAGAGGGAAGGGAGGGGGGCAGGGACCGGAGCTCTGCAGGCAGGGGGAGCAGCCGAGACTGACACTACAGATGTAAACAGCCGCACAGCGCGGCTGTGATCTTTGTCTGATTTCAGAGTGCAGGGGGACCTTAGTGGGGTTTGGGATATCAACAGAGGCTGGGCTGTATAGGCAGATCCAGCCTCTGTATTCAGATCACATTCTGCAAACACACCTCGAGTTCTCTTTAATGAAATGTAGGCTTCATTGCCTTTGTGCACATGTTATGCCGTAATGCGGGATACTGTAGTGTGTTGGATCCCAACTTACCGCATGCAGTGTGAATGTTCTATAGACTTATGCATAGTACACACAATACAATTTCCTGTCAGATTCACGGTCAAAGCGATTATTTCCAACAGGTCCGATCTGATTTTCGATCATTTTTCTAAACTATTTAGTATAGAACTGATGTAAAAACGATCAAAAATCAGATCAGACGGAAATGATTGATTTGCCTGTCAATCTGATGGAAAATTACAATACAATAACATTTCTATAGCGCTTTTCTCCGATAGGACTCAAAGCGCTGACAATTACATTGTATGTACCAGGCACTACTATTGTAGTGCAACTTTCTGCGGTAAGATACCCCATAAAGACGCACAGCAACATCCCACTGTGAATCTAACGATAAACAGTGTATTGATTCAAGTGTTGGAGAGAATAGTACATTTCATGGCACAACTGTACTTGGCAGACTCCAATACAGCTTAGTTCTTGTCCTCTCTCGATTCAGCTGTGTATAAATCGAATAAGGGCATGTGCCAATTTGGGCACTGGGTCATAAGCCGCTAATAGACGATCAGTAAAATTACAAATATATTATTGAGCTCTATGTAATTACACTAGTAAAATCTTGGTAATGTTTACTGGTATTTTATAATCGCCTAACCTGACCCCATTCTCACTTAACCTCCTGTGCGGTAAGCCCGTGCTAAACACGGGCTATGCCGCCACAGGGCACCGTTCAGGCCCTGCTGGGCCGATTTGCATAATTTTTTTGTTGCACGCAGCTAGCACTTTGCTAGCTGCGTGAACTCACCGATCGCCGCCGCGTTAGAGGGTTCCCCCCCCAGCTAGGCTAGCTACATGATTTAAAAAAAATAAATAAAAAAAACTGCTGCGCTGCCCCCTGGTGGTTGTAATTGACCACCAGGGAGGTTAAAGACAACCAGAGGTGGATCTTCAAGGGGGCAGATGGGACACAGAGGCATGTTCTCTGCCTAATGACATGGCTCTGTGTCCCCCAACCGCCGCTCTCTGCTCCCCCACTGCTGCGCTATAGCCCCCCCCCCCCCCCCCGAGTTTAGCGAAAGTATTTGACACGAGTGCGGAGGTACACATAGGGGAGAGGAATTCCGTGTTCAAAACACCTGCCACGGGGGTTCCTGCAGGGTTTCCTGAGCTGCCATTGTGCAGCGCTCTCTCTAGCCGCGCCTCCTGCTGCTCCCCGCACACTATGAGAGACACAGTCTTTCAGTACAGCGTCGTGACCCAGAGGTCACGAAAGTGAAAGTGGGCCATTGCAGCCCATGGGAGCAGCGTTTTTTGCAGCTACCTGCTCTGCTCAGCCCCGCAGATCAAGTAGCCTACTTTTTTGTTTTCGTTTTTTGAGCCCATCTCGGGCTCTCTTTAAGCCCTTCCCCCATCGGTGCCAAACAGACTTTCACCCTTCACCGCTAAATTTACCTTCCACCGATACCCACGGTACTCAATTACGATAATTAGGTTCACTATAGCAGCAATTAACATTGCGGTTTATAGGGCACCCTTTTTACTGAACCAATGCGGTTGCATAAATTACTTGCTTCGTCAGCTGGTGGTTGGGTCAGTCAGACCTTACAATGTGAACCCCAAAGTAGAAAGAATAGATGCCCGACTAAGTTGCCCAGCATCACTGTAGAAACTATGGCCTTGATTATGTTTTGATCTCAGGATATTTCTATCAGGAGATGTTCACCTCATCTACTAGAGCCACAAAACTATAGATTTAAAAGAATCGATTTCTGATCGATTGATTGATTGATGGCTGAAATCGACCAGTGTATGGGCCCCTTTAGTTGTGACAAAAACCCACGAAAACCTCTATACCACTCTGAAATTAGGCTTTAGCTGATTTGTTACAGGTACAGTAGAACCTCATAGTAAACACTGTGGCCAGGTCCCAGCCAAGTCATCTGTATAAATATACAACGTATGATGAATTCTGAAGTAAACTACTTTGCAAGGTCCCTTGAAGTTTATTATGAAGGAATTCTACTTTATTTCTAAAGACACAGATAAGACTTCATAACAGAACTTGTCCTAGAAAACAGTCTAGCGTACAACAGACAGTGCTTTCCCCCAGTATGTAAAACCTCTGAAAAATGCCAATACAGTACTCAGGAAACAAACAAACCCACATATAATACAAGTATTTTGGGCATGAGCTGGTCCTGCCACACAGGATTACACCCTACAAACAGACCCAGACAGCTTCTAGCCAGCTACTGAATACACAAAACTTTGTGCTTAGTCACTCTAGCAAATGAGAACAGGAAACTGAAAGTGTTTACAGGGACAGGATCAGAAGAACTGCCAAGTAATTAATGCTTGTAAAAATAAAAATGTTATGATTTGCCTCAATATTATGAAGTGTTAAAATGAAATAGAAATGTAATAAAAAATTAATAACGAAATAAGCACAGTTATTTCTTACAATAATTAAAGGGACACTTAAGTCAAACAAAAAAAATGAGTTTTACTCACCTAGGGCTTCCAATAGCCCCCTGCAGCTGTCCAGTGCCCTCGCCGTCTCCCTCCGATCCTCCTGGCCCTGCCGGCAGCCACTTCCTGTTTCGGTGACAGGAGCTGACAGGCTGGGGACGCAAGTGATTCTTCGCGTTCCCAGACACATTAGCATCCTCTATGCTGCTATATGGTATATGATGTATGCTATAGCAGCATAGATGGCGCTATTGTGGCCAGGAACGCGAAGAATCACTCGCGTCCCCAGCCTGTCAGCTCCTGTCACCGAAACAGGAAGTGGCTGCCGGCAGGGCCAGGAGGATCGGAGGGAGACGGCAAGGGCACCGGACAGCTGCAGGGGGCTATTGGAAGCCTTAGGTGAGTAAAACTCATTTTATTTTGTTTGACTTAAGTGTCCCTTTAAGGTTTTTAGTCACATTTTCAAATGTACAGTATATATTGGAAAAAAAAAACTAATGAAATCTACAGTTTCTTTATAGTAGTTAGTCCTAGTTAGTTCTCCTGGTATTTTCATGGTTTGTAAAGGTGGAGGCGGACTTTATCATTACTCAGTTATATTTTATGGCACAGTTATGTAAAAATTCCCTTTGAAAAAGTCACGCATGTGATACATTGAGAAAAATTGCAGCTGCAAGGAGAGTGGGCAGTAACCAGCTTGAGAACAGCTCTAACGAGGGTGATTAGTGGCCATTTACCGCTAATCACCAAAGCGCTAGTGCAATAGTAACTATATGGAAGTGATCTCACTGCCGCGATTACAGCTGATCGTGGGTGTTTCGCAATTAGTGGCAAACTCATTACATGCAGCATATTTTCAGCTATTCGGGAGCAATCGCGATTCGTTTTCTATAGAAGCGCTAATCTCGATCACTCATCAAATGCGGATTTGCACAGTAATAATTTTACCGCAATGATCGCAGTAAAATCACCCGCGCAAAAAGTTTTGCCTTTAAGTGTGAATGGGCCCTAATTTATAAGTGGATCACCTGACCCTACCTCACCTCCTTCCTCTGCTGCTAAAGGGAACCTGAAGCCAGCCATATATGGAGGCTGCCATATTCATTTCCTTTTAAACAATATACTAGTTGCCCAGCAGCAATTTGGGGAAGCTGAAATTATTATTGTCTCATTGAGCATCTCTACTTGCCTATTTCGTGAGAACGGTAGATGGACGGCAACAAGAGATCTGGTTGTCCAATAAAATTGCACTGCATTCTGTGCAGGAAAATCAATCATCAGGGCTCATTCACACTAGTAAATACTTTGACATACATTCAAATGCATGAAAAACCGCATGAATGTGCGAGTGTTTTTTTGTGCATTTCATTGTATGTTTCCATGCATTTCTCTGCGTTTTACTGTATTTCAAAACACTGAAGTGACAGATGGAAAGGAAACCACATACAAATTTTAATGCAAAACACACATGTAAGTACACACATGAAAGTCTTTGCAAAATGAAAGATCACAGACCAATTTTACCCCCTTCCATGTAGTATGAGAGCCATACCTACACAGTCTGTTCTATTGAGCTGAACTCCCCATCAGATAAAAATCTTTGCAAGATGCTGCACACAAAGATGCTGTACACATGAAAAAGATCAGTATCTGCAAAAGATCAGTTCCTTTTATCCGTTCCTGCAAAATGCATTCTAAAGGTGCGTACACGCGCCGGACTGGAGGCAACGACGGGTCCGTCGTTACCTCCCGCTGGGTAGGCGTGCCAACGACAGTCCGGCGTGTGTACGCACTGTCGGCGGACTAATACGGCTGCTTCTGAGCGATCCGCCCAGCGGATCGCTCAGAAGCAGCCGTATTAATCCGCCGACAGTGCGTACACACGCCGGACTGTCGTTGGCACACCCACCCAGCGGGAGGTAACGACGGACCTGTCGTTGCCTCCAGTCCGGCGTGTGTACGCACCTATAGTCTACGATATCTGCAGATCTCATACACACCTTGTTTAACGGACAATCATCTGCAGATCAGATCTACCAGGATGATTGTCTGATCTGCAGATGAATGCCCGTTAAAGTGTGTATGAGATCTGCAGATATAGACTATGAATGCATTTTGCAAGAACGGATTTTTTGCAGGAACTGATCTTTTGCAGATACTGATCTGTTGAATGTGTGCAGCATCTTGCAAAGATTTTTATCTGATGGGGAGTTCAGCTCAGTAGAATAGACTGTGTACTGTAGAGTATGCTCTTATACTACATGAAAGGGGGTAAAATTGGTCTGTGAGCTTTCATTTTCCTAAGACTTATCTGATGTGTGTACCCACCTTTAGAACTGCTGGACGAGCCTGACCCGTCCATACCCATTTTAAGCTACAGAAGAGTCCCTGTTACCAAAAACTCCGGCAACCGGGAGTCTTAACTTAACGACATGCCCGTTTTTGTGTGTTCGGCGGGGGGGGTTTAGGGATGTTGCGCTGCCACAAAATATTAACCGATCCTCCAGCAATGTACTGCATCACCATGTCTGCAAGCTGGCATGTCACATGACCTGACATGGGTCAGCTGACACTACTGCTTACGTGCACAGAAAGCCGCTAGGAGCCCACAAGGTGATGTAGGATGTTGCTGGAGGATCGGCTAGTATTCTGCATGCACCTGGGGGAGATTAGTGCTTTTTAGGCCTCAAGCAACCAACAAGCACATGTATCCCACATCAGGCGATCCCCACTGGTTCCAGGTACTATGCTGTATTTTTCCCTGGACGAGCCAGGCTCCTCTATACAGCCAGGGAGGTTAATCTCACACCAGTAGTCCTAAAGTCTATAATCAAATGCCTGTGGCACTGCATGGATATGCATGCAGGCCTGAATTTACTCACTTATGCGAAAAAGGAAAAAAAATAAATTATAAAATTTGATACGAAGTGCTACACAAGCTTGCCACACCCCTTTGCAGAATCTGCAGTCACCTATCTGCCAGCAGAAAGCCCAGGCACTCCACTCAGCTGCCTTGGGGCTATTCACAAAATCTTACATTTCCTTTCCATAAACTTCTCTGCACCCAACTGCAAGTTGAATGTGAACAGAGTGAAACCTCTGCATCTTTCCTTTCCCATGCAGTGTTGTCCCCAGAATTTTATTCCAGGCGGGTGGCATGAAATAGTAGCCATTTGGCATGAAAAAGTAGCCGGGTGGGGCATGATGAGAATGCAGGACCGGTGCTTCTGTGCGCAACTCTGCTTACAGCATAGGAGGAGGTGAGCCGATGACAGCCGGGTGCTCACCAAAACTAGCCGGGTGGAGCACCCGGCTAAAAGAGCATGGGGAGAACACCACTATGTAAAATGCCAGACAAAGCTATTCTTGCATAGGATATTTGGGTATACGCTACACTGCATAATATTTCATGGCTATGAAAATACTGCACAAATTGAAGATAATGTGGGGAATTAAACAAAACAAACCTTAGGGTTGGTTCAGATGACAGCGGCAATCCCCAGTGTGGGCGACGGGCCAGGAGGACTACAGGGGGCTGGAAGAAACCCCAGGTAAATTAAATGGACCACCTTACTTTCACTTTAGGTTGGCGAACTTAAAAAGAGGAATGAGTTAAGTAGCCCAGATAGGTCTACATTTGCAGATATGTTTGAATGCCTGCTTATACAAAAACATATGCATATCAACTGTTCATACGACAGGATGGGGTGGACCAATTGGTATGGAATTTGGGAGCCATCTTTTTAAAGTACACCTAAAAAAATAAAACAATTAGATATTTTTGTCCCTGGTGGGAAGTCTCTGGATCCTCAAACCCCCTTCTCCATCTTCTGACTGCAATTGGCCATGGACAAGCAAACCCATACTGGGTGTGCGTGAGTAAGGTCAGCATATGCCCTGTACAACACAGCCACTTGTGCACAGTTTTTTCCTTAGTGTACGAGCACTACGTTCTACTGGGCATGTGCGGACCTTGCTCACACATCTAGTATGGGTCCGCTCATCCATGGCCACTCTTAACCAGAATAAAGCTATTTGACTCGCTCTGCATCAAACAGGTTTGGAAGAACCCAGCACTGGATAAGAGGGCTGCAGGAGGATCTAAGAAGTCTTTGGACCATCCAAAGGTCTCCCAATACTGATATAACTTCAGTGCTCTCCCCAGGCTCTTTCAGCTGGGTGCTACACCCGGCTAATTTTGGTGAGCACCCGGCTGTCATGTGCTCACCTCCTCTTGTGCTGTAAGCACATCTTGCCCCCACCCAGCTACTTTTTCACGCCATCCGGCTGGAAAAAAATTCTGGGGAGAACACAACTTTTTTCTCCTGCTTTAGGGCCGGTTCACACGGACGCTTGGCGGCGTCTACCGTCAAGCGTTCGGGACCCATCGGCTAAACTCTCCCATTCAAGTGAATAGGAGCGTTTAGCATTGCGCGGTTACCGTCGATTACCGTCGATTGCATAAACGCGGCGTTCTGATCCCGATTTAACGCATCGTTTCGGCCGTCCCTAGAAGCCGCATGCAACGTCCAGGGACGGCTAGCCGGCGCGGCTATATGTCCCCCTGCGGGGACGAGAAACGCCGATCGCGACGATCTCTGTACCGCCGCCACCGAACGGGACGTCACAGGACGACGCGACTTCCTGGCCACCCCAACGCCGCCTGCCGTCCGTGTGAACCGGCCCTTAGGTGTCCTTTTAAGCGGACCTGAACTCAGAACTTAATTTCTGCTTTAAAAGATACGCAACACCATTAATAACCTTTAAAGAAAAACATTTCTTTGTTACGGCTGATACAAATCCTGCAATAAATCTGCAGTATGTCTACTTCCTGCTTTCATGGAAGCAGACATATAGTTGACATCCTGTGTTAACCAATTAGCTGCTCTGCTGTTGCAGCCAGCTGGCAGCTAAGATATCAAATTACAACTTTTTATTCACAGATGAGGGGAAATTAGGCAGGCTAAACTCTCTAAATACATGTGCATTTCTCTATGCTTTCATTTTGTCCTTTGCAAGCGTTCACGTCAAATTTAAAAGCACAAATGAAGTGAGAGATGTGGAGGCTGCCATATTTATTTTCTTTTTAATACCAGTTGCCTGGCGCCCTGCTGATCTTTCTGGCTGCAGTAACGTTTGAATCACATTCGAGAAACAAGCATGTGACTACAGTAATACAGTCATACTTCAGTCAGGAACATCTGATCTGCATGCTTGCTCAGGGTCTATGGCTTAAAGTTAAAGAGGCAAAGCTTTAGCAGGACAGCCAGGCAATTTATATTGTTTAAAAGGAAATCAATATGTCAGCATGCAAATCAAATAAGCGTGCTCCTTGCCTCACAGTTCAAAAGACCAAGCAAACAGGATACAGGTTGTTTAACACACTTGCAAGGTTCATTAATTATAGAATAGCTGTCATTCACAGACATTCTGAAATGATGCAAATATTAGCTCTACTTACACTGCATGTAATACAATGGTAGTATTCTCCTTTATTTACAAACTGGCAAGATAATAATTAGATTTAATAAAACAGAAAACTTCTGCTCTGACTCCAGGTACCCAAAACTGTGCCGACTCCACAGCCCTGGAGAAAGCACATGTTCCCGCACAGAACCAGACCTATGTACAGTGGCTTGCAAAAGTATTCGGCCCCCTTGAAGTTTTCCACATTTTGTCAAATTACTGCCACAAACATGAATCAATTTTATTGGAATTCCACGTGAAAGACCAATACAAAGTGCTGTACACGTGAGAAGTGGAAGGAAAATCATACATGATTCCAAACATTTTTTTTTACAAATAAATAACTGCAAAGTGGTGTGTGCGTAATTATTCAGCCCCGAGTTAATACTTTGTAGAACCACCTTTTGCTGCAATTGCAGCTGCCAGTCTTTTAGGGTATGTCTCTACCAGCTTTGCACATCTAGAGACTGAAATCCTTGCCCATTCTTCTTTGCAAAACAGCTCCAGCTCAATCAGATTAAATGGACAGCATTTGTGAACAGCAGTTTTCAGATCTTGCCACAGATTCTCGATTGGATTTAGATCTGGACTTTGACTGGGCCATTCTAACACATGGATATGTTTTGTTTTAAACCATTCCATTGTTGCCCTGGCTTTATGTTTAGGGTCGTTGCCCTGCTGGAAGGTTAACATCCACCCCAGTCTCAAGTCTTTTGCAGACTCCAAGAGGTTTTCTTCCAAGATTGCCCTGTATTTGGCTCCATCCATCTTCCCATCAACTCTGACCAGCTTCCCTGTCCCTGCTGAAGAGATGCACCCCCAGAGCATGATGCTGCCACCACCATATTTGACAGTGGGGATGGTGTGTTCAGAGTGATGTGCAGTGTTAGATTTCCGCCACACATAGCATTTGCATTTTGGCCAAAAAGTTCCATTTTGCTCTCATCTGACCAGAGAGCCTTCATCCACATGTTTGCTGTGTCACCCACATGGCTTGTGGCAAACTGCAAACAGGACTTCTTATGCTTTTCTGTTAACAATGACTTTCTTCTTGCCACTCTTCCATAGAGGCCAACTTTGTGCAATGCATGACTAATAGTTATCCTATGGACAGATTCCCCTACCTGAGCTGTAGATCTCTGCAGCTCATCCAGAGTCACCATGGGCCTCTTGATTGCATTTCTGATCAGCGCTCTCCTT
This sequence comes from Hyperolius riggenbachi, assembly GCF_040937935.1. NCBI lineage: Eukaryota > Metazoa > Chordata > Amphibia > Anura > Hyperoliidae > Hyperolius > Hyperolius riggenbachi. Next base: position 91,250,872 of record NC_090648.1, read on the forward strand.
GTTTGGCCTGTGAGTTTAGGTGGATGGCCTTGTCGTGGTAGGTTTACAGTTGTGCCATACTCCTTCCATTTCTAAATGATCGCTTGAACAGTGCTCCGTGGGATATTCAAGGCTTTGGAAATCTTTTTGTAGCCTAAACCTGCTTTAAAATTTCTCAATCACCTTATCCCTGACCTGTCTTGTGTGTTCTTTGGACTTCATGGTGTTGTTGCTCCCAATATTCTCTTAGACAACCTCTGAGGCCGTCACAGAGCAGCTGTATTTGTACTGACATTAAATTACACACAGATGCACTCTATTTAGTCATTAGCACTCATCAGGCAATGTCTATGGGCAACTGACTGCACTCAGACCAAAAGGGGCTGAATAATTACGCACACCCCACTTTGCAGTTATTTATTTGTAAAAAATGTTTTGAATCATATGATTTTCATTCCACTTCTCACGTGCACAGCACTTTGTATTGGCCTTTCATGTGAAATTCCAATAAAATTGATTCAGGTTTGTGGCAGTAATGTGACAAAATGTGGAAAACTTCAAGGGGGCTGAATACTTTTGCAAGCCACTGTATTTATATAGAGCGGACATCTACCACAGCACTTTACGGAGTACAAAGTCATATCACAATGCCACAGAGAGGAACTAATAATTAGTAATTAGTTGCACATAGCAGGAGCTTGGTCCTCATTTTCCTTACCTGAGCCAATTCACTGCCTGACAGTAAGCTTGGATACTCCCATTATCACAGTGTATTTTGGGTACCTTGCAAATGAACGGTAAACATGTATCCATTCTCCCTCTGGGAGCATTCACACTGCAGTGGTTAAAATCATGTAATGATTGCAAAGCGCTGCATGTAGTGCTTTGGGAATTAAAAAGCCCTGATGCAGGTACACCATGCATTTTTTCGGTCGATTTTCCATCCAATCGATTTCCGATTCGATTTTCTGATCGATTTTCGTTCGATTCTGAAATGATTTCCATTCATTTCTATGAGAAATCGATCAGAAAAGCGATCGAAAATATGATCGGACATGTCTGAAATTACCAATCGAACCATCTATGCAACACAAAATTGTATGGTGTGTACCTAATGCTTAATACAGAGTACGATTTTCCGTGCGATAGATGGATCCGATCGATAAAATCCGTCATGTCTGATATTGCTCCCGATCGTTTCTGCGCTCGATTTCTCATAGCGGTGAATAAAAAAAAAAAAATAGAAAAACGAATAAAGATAAGAGAATCGACTGCAGAATCGCACGGAAAATCTTACCATGTGTACCCAGCATAACATAAGACTTTTTAGGCCTTGAAATGTCTGTAGCCGTCAAAAATGTGCTTCTAAACCTTACTATGTTAGACAACAAGAGTTGGTTGTCTGGCTTTGAAAAACAGCTTTTTGGCAATGTGGGTAGAGAAGAGTGCAGGTATAGCTGGCGACTATACCTGTCATAATTCTGTTAGAAGTTGTACTTGCTTGAGGCGGTCTCCCATCTGTTACTCATGCACATGCTGCATTCCTGGTATGTAGCTTCTGGCTAAACTACCAGCATAATCACCTACCAACTGCCATAGGGCAAAATTGATTCGAGATGCTGCAAACAGAAAGAATATGCTAGGAACCTGCAGAGGCTGCCATAAATGCAGAATTGCTGGTTAGAATTATTATTAATGACCTCAGTCCAAAGGTGGCCCTACATTAGACAATTTTACCTGTCAATATCCAGCAAAGTATCACATTGGTTGAATCTGCTAGAAATCGATGCCACAAACAATGCCAAATTGATCGATTTCCGTACTGAGTCAATTCGGATGTTTGCACAGGATGGAAAAATTAGTTCGATCCGCAGCAGTTTGGGAGCACATCGCTAGCATCATTGGATTTGGCGATAACGGAAGCAGAGTGTTGGCAGCAGAGCCAACTCTCACCTGTCCCTCCGGCAAACACTAGAGGTACGGCAGCATACAAGCTGGACTGCTAATGTTGATTCCAGCTTTTGTCACATGACTGGAAACAGACAGGGAGGAGAAAGGCAGCGGTTCAGAGAAAAGCCACCGGACAAAGGAGGATGTGAGTCAGTGGGACAGGTGAGAGCTCTGCTGCCAACACCAGGGGGAGCACAGATAGGGAAGGCATGGGCGGCCAGGCAAGCAGCAGATCCACAGATTTGCCAAAATCAATTGGAAGGCTTTGTACAGTGTGTGGGCAGATAACAGATCCTTCTCTAATTAAAGGTGGCCATCAGCCTATGTCCACTTCTAGAAAGCATGATCTATAGGTTTTAGTGTGAGGCCCTGTTCACAGTGGTCAGTTGTGTTGCAGAATAAGTGTGCAGGTCAACTCACTGCCCATACAATTCTATTGGGCGTGTTCACAGTACTGCATTGCACTTCATCACATTATTCTAACTCACTGCATGAAGGCTTTGTATTAAAGTCTATGTCCAGTCTCCATTGCAGTTCACACTCATAACATGCAAGTGACCACTGTGAATCCAGCCCACACAGAATTTTTTAGACGATTGTTTCGCACCAAACTTTTTCACGATATTGATCAATATTGTTCAACAAAAATTACTTTAACAAGACGGGCAGTCGTTTGTACTTAACAACCGTCAAGACTGATCACTGAATGAGCAATCATGCAGATCCATTCCCATCGATTCCAGCGGCAGTTTCCACAATCGACACTTGCCGATTAGTCCAAATGGATTGGGAAACAATCATTTGTTGCCAGAGATCCACAATCCATCGGGCCGTGGGCACTAAGCTTTACGCTGCCGTGAAGCCAGAGTATAATATAGGTCACTATTGCTATAAAAATTGCCACTACTACTGGAATCGCAGCCTGAAGAATTTTAAGAATGAGCAGGACTCTGCCAGTGTCTGAGACAACAACCACTGCTCATTTTCAAATGAAATGAGTGCAAAGGGAACAACAAGGAAGGGAGGGTGAGGGGTTACATCAAGGATTCCTTCAGGCTACAGTGCTTCAAAAGGTTTTCAAACCCCCACCCCCTTCTATAGGACTACCTTGGTGTCACCAAATGGAGTGTGTCCCACGCAGCAGGAAAAGAGAATGCTTTGTCACAGTTTCACCCTTTTTTTTATGCTACTAAAAGTCAACTTAAAGTAGTAATTCAATTATAAAAGATACTGGCAACTACCACTACGTAAAGATTGATTACATACAAGAAACTTTTGCGCACAATTAGAAAAACTAAAGTGGAGTATCCACCATAAGATGGATCAGGGGAACATACGAATACTGCGACCAAACGAGCAAATCCATCTTCTGCGGGAACCCATGACAGCCCACTACACGACACGATCGCGTTACTTTGTGCTAGAGTCTACAGGGATCTGAGCACTTGTCTGTGATCCATCATGAGGGCCGCACGTCATGAAAATATGATCGTGTAATCACAAAATTGTACTCATGGTAACAAAATTATGGAAGCAATCATTTGTCACAAAAAAGCATTTGGCATTTGTTCCCGCCCTCTGGATCCCGCTATGCAATACCGCAATTTGCTTATACGAATGCCTTGGCGCCTGCAATTCTTTTGGGCGCCCAAATTTGCCTTTGTCGCAAATTGTGGATTTTATAATATGCGCTTATGGCAGCATCCTTTTTTTCATTAAGGTCTCCTGCGCCCTTTATTCTTGATACGCCCTTCTCCACTGCAAGCTAAAGGTGAATTCACCTCCTGTCAGCTGCTCTCATGCACTGGGTGGGCGCTTCACATCTGGCTGTGGCCATAATAAGACAAGTTGCAATTACACCACTGCGTGGCAAATGCTTCCATTCTACTGCATGAAATTGCAGCCAAAAGGCACTCATGGTTGGTAGCCAGGAGGCAAGTCGGCATCCATGGAAAAGGGGCCTTAGTGTGCACATCCGATCCAGCTTCTTCCACGTAGAACTGTCCTTGGGCAATGCAGGACTGAACCCCAACAGAGGTTGCATTCAGCCATGGGTTTTCAAGTCCAGACGTACTCTAATTCGGAAATCTAATCCAGTCTAACGGCTTCAGGTGTAACCGCGGGATAGGAGGAGTTAACTTACCCAGAACTCTCCGGGACGTCGGCAATTCATTACGCGCCAGACGTAATGAAAGCCGCGTTGCATTTCTCACTACCGCGCTTCCTCTTTCAAGCCAGAAGGAGGAAGCACGGTAGTGAGTGGTGGTACACTGCTTTCATTACGCCTACGATGTGTAATGGAATGCAGACGTCCTAAAGACTTCTGGGTAAGTTAATCCCACCATCCCGCAGTCACACCTGAAGTCATTAGACTTCCGAATTCAAGTCAGTCAATACAAAATTGGCACTGTGCTACGTTCATGTCCATGTGCAGCCTTCTCTTATGTTTGCTTCTACAGGTTTCTGTGCTTCACAGACCAGTTTGCATTTCCAAACCACATTTAGAGCTGGTCCACACTAGGTCCGGAAACGTATCCGTGGCTGCGTTTTTCAAACCTGATGAAAAACGGAGTCCCGGATACTAATGTTTAAAATAGCAGCCAGCCTCACCCAAGTAAAAAACGGATCCGTCTGCGTTTGCGGGGATCCGTTTTCAAACCCTGAACGGAAGGTCCGGACCTGCTGCATTTTCACGCAATGGATCAGGACCACGGATACACGCAGGGGCAGTGAAAGCAATGAGAAAACGCATCTCCAGCTCCACAGGCAAAAAACGGATGTGAAAACGGATAGCCTGAGCTTTATGATTGGCCCAAAAAATCCTCCCACTCCTTCCTAATGATAGAGACGTTTTCTGTCAGGGAAAAACCTGAACGGAAACTGATACAAAACTGATGCACTTTCATCAGTTTGCAGTACGGTGGGTACTTCCCCTGATCCAGACTGCAGTGTCCGTCCTGCAACCGGGTCTAGTGTGGACCCAGCCTTATTCACTTATGCGTAGTCAATCAATACCGCTTGCCGTTTGTGGCTGAGCAATATAGAAAATAGATTCTATTGTGCATTTTTTTTAATGATCCTGATAACTAGAATAACCTAGATAATTAACAAACCAAATATGTATTCTAAAAATACACACAATGCTCATTTTGCAGAATCTGAAGCACACCTTTGATTTTCCAAAACCTGGTGCATCAAGTACAGATTAGTGAAGTGACAGCTTCTTGGCTTTACATAGCTGAAATTCCTATGTCCAAGCGATTCACCGTTGCCTAGTTACAGAGACTTCCTGAATCTGCAATTACTGTCTGGACAGAGCTCAGAGAGCTGAGATAAGGCTTTGCATTGCACAGGCACAACATTTATGCAGAGGCTTGAGGAATGTGGCTGTGTAGTTCATGGTTTGGCAGAGAAAAATAAGGAATTAAAAAAAAATGGTATTACAAGCACATAAAGTTAAATCCCCTGTGGGTAGAAATGCAAGGTCTCTCCTCTTATCGACATGTATCTCTGCTTCCAGCAATTGTGGCAACCAAGCCTCCAATGTCTACCCCAAAGATGGCCACTGAATTACATCCCTTCCAAAATCCTATAGCATGATATGGTAAGCAGTGTGTTTTTTATATTTTACAGGAAATAGCAAAGGAGTTTAACCTAAAAGGTCATTTATCCTTTTACCATTCCCATAATTCCTAATGTCTGGAAGCATGGGCCAGGATGGTGAAGGCATAACTGGATAACACATGCACTAACGCCAGGGTCACACTTGGAATCGTATGAGTTTTACCCATAGAATATATTGCAAGTGTGACCCTGGCCTAAAGCAGGGATGTGGAACTCCAGTCATCAAGGGCCAAGGTTCTCACATTTTAGGCACAGCTCAAACTCATTGATGCGACTGAATCAGGAAAGGGGCGTTTCATCAAATAGAACACATTTCTAAGTTCATCCTAAACACAGGCATGGATTTGGCTCAAGGACTGGAGTTTGACACCTGTGCCCTAAAGAGATGATCGTAGGTGGTTAATGAGAGGCAATTAATTCTGAGTTGGTGCTTTTTTTATGCAAATGTATGCAGGTTCAAACCAGACTAATCAAAAGCCATGGTATTTGACCAGGCTGCATCAATGTGGGCTGGCATTCCATAGCAGTAGGACACCTGTACACACGCTAGATTCTCAGCTGAGGTGGCACTGAAGGACCATCTCGGTTGAGTTCCCTGTAGTGTGTGTACAAGTCTTTAAAGTGGACCCAAATTAAAAATACAAGACTTCAGAAATAAAATCTATTTTCTAAATTATAATAAATAGCAGCCTTTTTCAGCTGCATGACGACAAATATAATATTTTACATTTATTGGAGGAACCCCTCCCTTCCTTTCATATTGCAGGAACAGAATCCGTCGCACTGGTGGAGTAGGTGGTGTCCGGCAATGGAGGAATTGCTAATGGCTGCCAGCTGTATAACCCTAGTTATGAAAAGAGAATGGTGAAAAGCATGCACGGAAATGCTCATAGGCTTGAAGGGGTGTTTATTTATCAGAGTGTCAGAGTGGTGCAACTAAATATTTTGAATAAAAAAAAATATGTTTGGTTTGGATCCGCTTTAAATAACAAGCAAAAGATGAAAAGGCATAGTTCCCTTGGTGGGGCAGTGCCGACTTGTTTGTTGTCCATAGTCTCTCAACGGATGAACACACGCTACAGCACTCAATCTCAAAGCTGTCGCTCTGTAGGTTAATTATAACTTAAAGGGGTTGTAACATCCAAAAATAAAAAACTGCCTAAAAATAGTTACTGCCCCAAAATACAGGTACAGGTAGTCCCCGGTTAACGAACGAGATAGGGACTGTAGGCTCGTTTTTAAACTGAATCCGTTCTCAAGTCTAACCGCTGTGTCATTTCTTTCCTCTTTGCATCCTATGTGCCCCCCTTTGCCTCCAGTACCCCTCTGTGCCTGCTTGTCCCCCTGTGCCTCTTTATGTCCCTTCTGTGCCTCCATTTGTACTCGCTGCTTTGCTCCTTCATTGCCCCCCCCCCCCCCCCCCAGTGCTGTACGCAGCTAGAAGGATCTGGATGCGGAGAGAGGACGACAGATGGCGTTGGACTGTCTGGAGGGGATTCCAATGCTGCTGCTGCACGCGCTGGCACTTGGGGTAAGTTTGAAGCCGCTTCAAACTTCCCCATGCGGAAATGACATTGCGGCGGGATCGGGACGTTCGTATCGGCAGGTCGTTCGTAAGTTGGGATTCGTAACCAGAGGACCTGCCCGCCGGCACTTATCTTCCGCTCGATTCGCCGCTATGGTCCGCCCGCGGGGATCGAGACCGTAGTCGATCCCTGCGGTGATCGGACACGTCAGATATAAATCGAGTCATCAGCGGCTCAATTGATAACAGCGCACCTCGCCGTGTATGCCCAGCATTAGGATTATGTGTTTTCCCTACAGGTACAGAGAACTTCCTCTACAGACAGAGGAACAATATTTGAATATTCAGACAACTCCCGCCTGAGTTTGCACATAGGAATTTCAACAATGTAAGCTTGGCGTCTATTGTATTACTAATCTAAGTTTACTTTACTACATGTGGGAAAGTGATAACATTGCTTTTAAGTTTAAACAATAGACTGTCTTTGTAAACAATGGTTGTTCCACGTAATTTGACATGATTACACTTTATGTAGTATAAAGCTAAGTACACATGCTGGATTGAGGTCAAGTTTATACAACATGTGCCATGAAGCACATACACCATCCATGAAACAGGACACCTGCTCAGACATGTCTTTTGTGTCAGACATATCACAATAGCAATGCTATTATGACATGTCTGTTTTCTGTCCAGTGCCCATAAAAACTGCAGGTTGGGACTGCGTTTCTTATTTTGGAATTTTTTTTTTTCTGTGTGAACATAGCCTAAACTCAGCCAAGGAGACAGTGAAGGATAGTCTAGGGCAGGGGTAGGGAACCTATGGCTCGGGAGCCAGATGTGGCTCTTTTGATGGCTACATCTGGCTCTTAGACAAATCTGTAGGGGTTGATTCACTAAGCTGAGCAGTGCAGCTTAGTGTGGCAGCGCAAGTAAAATTTTCAAAGTAGGCACGCTACTGCTGTAGTATCCACTACTAACTTCCTCGCGCTCCCCCCAAAACTAACAGCTGTTCCAATTGTCCTGCCCTGTACCCTGTCGGGTCCAGTGACTTTGTTGGATGAGATCCCCGCACTTTGATTGACTTATTGTACTTTAAAAATGTTGTACTTACATAAAATGCACACATTTACTTGAATTTAGTTTGAAACATATCATATGGCTCTTACGGGATCACATTTTAAAATATGTGGTGTTCATGGCTCTCTCAGCCAAAAAGGTTCCTGACCCCTGGTCTAGGGCAAAAATCTAGCATGTGTACATGAGCCTCTGCGACCCCAGCCTGAAGACTGTGCATGCTAGGCCATTATGTTAAACATCCAAGCAACCCCTAGCACTTTATACGCCTACTCTCCCCACCACTGTTCAACCTTGCGTAAATTATCGTTTTTCCCTCCCCATAGCAGCAGACATAACGATAGCCTCCAGGCTAGTGACTAGTCTGTATAACACTTTACCCTCAAATGTCAAGAGAGATCGAGCACTGAACACAGAGGGCAACTAAACGTACACAATACCTTTTATTATATAAACTACATAACCCCTGCAGTAGCGACACTTAGGCCTCTTTTGGAAGGATGACTGACATTTGCGCTTGTGAGCAGTTCAGCATCACGTCTGCAGTCCACCAGTACATTTCGGGTGCAATTTAAATGCAGCCGAATCGCAGCAGTTAACACCTCGCGTGTCAAGCCCTGACATGCGGTGGTATTACAGGGCAGCAGAGGACCACGGCATGTCACGTCTAAGCATGGCTGCGCTCAGATGTGACTATAGTGGACCACCTGTCTAGTGCCAGCGCTGATAGCTAACAAGCATATGGCCGGTGCAGGACAGCAGCTGACAGGCGGTGGTGAATTCAGCCCAGGGGGACCAGAGGATGCCATAGAAAGCCTCTACAGGATCCAGAGGCCTGCCTCCTCTTATGCAAGTATTTCCTTTTTGACCCAAGCTTCGCTTCGGCTTTAGTACACTTTAACCTATTAGCAGCTTCAAACAACACTTTTAGTTTGAAAGCTGCTGCTGCAATGTAAACCTCTGTCTGCCTATGTCGTTTGGCTGCTTAGTGCAGCCAAACAAGTGGATGGCAGGGAGCAGTTATCCATGCAAATTGAATGCAGCTTGCCATTGCAACCTTTTACACATGCTAGCCTTCGGACAAGAGAGACATTTGCTGCTGTCCCAGCTGAGAATCTAGCTTGTGTGCAGCTGCCCCATAGCGATTGGTCCTGCCAGATAACTAAGAATTAAAGTAGACCTGAACTCTTGCACTGGACAGAAAGAAAATGCACAAAAACGCATCCTGTATGTATTTAGAGAGTTTAGTTTGTCTATTCCCCCTCCCCTGTGCCTAAGCACAAGTTGTAATTTGATCCCTCCACTGTATTAGCTGCCTGCCACGGCAGAGAGCTAATTGGTAAACACAGGATGTTAACAATAGGTTTGTTCCCATGACAGCAGGATGAAGACAAACTGGAGATTTATTGCAGGATTTGTATCAGCCGCAACAAAGAGAATGTTTATTATGCGGTTGTGTATCTTTTAGAGAAGAGAGGAAGTTCTGAGATCAGGCCTGCTTTAACATGAACCTGAGGAGAGGGTGATATGGAGGCTGCCATATTTATTTCCTTTTAAGCAATACCGGTTGCCTGGCTGTTCTGCTGATCCTCTGCCTCTAATGTCTAGTACACACCATACAAATTTTCTGTTAGATTTATTCCGGGACTACGCGGTATGGTTTGTACCGCTGGATTATGCCGCCCGATCGATTCCCCACTCGACCCTGTGGGTGATTCTCTTATCTTCTGCTCGTTTTTCTTATCTTTTTCCATTGTCCCCCATGTGGTATCGAGCGGAGAACCAATCCAGGAGGTGATCTGACATGTCGGAAATTATCAATCGAGCTTTCTAATGGCTCAATTGAGCGGTACAAAGCGGTTTGTACCATGTATTCCCAGCATAATACAATGTTCTGCTTGATTCTTCTGTTAGTTTGTTCTGTTATGCTGGTATTACACCATACAGTTTTCTGTTAGATTCTCCTGTTAGATTTTTCTGTTATGGTGGGAATACACGGGTCGACCCGGCGGCTCGACTCCCGCCGCGTCCCCGCCGTCCAGATCGATTCCCGCTGCAGCCAAAAAAAAGAACAGCAGAGCTGCCAGGTAATAGAGATGTTCAGGAACCGTTCGCGGGCAAACCCCTCACCCTGTACTACTTCCGGGTCGCTATGACCCGGAGTAGTACGGCTGTGCTGGGCTTCATGCACCTTTGAGTGGCTTCATGCAACTTTTCTATTCTGTATTCCAGCAGAATGCTGGGCATACACGGCACGATAATGCACCATACACTGGCCTGATTTCCCACCGATCGACAGCAGATTCGATCACCAAGATCGAATCTGCTTTCAAACAGTTCGCGCTAAACGCACCCGACTGATTGTTTTCCTCCTGATATCAATCGGTCCGTCGATCGCGCCGTGCGGGTAATTACCGTCGATCGCCGGCGGGTAGGGAGCGCGTCGCTTGCGGCGTACGATTCGGGGCCTTTCGACGCAGGTATACATTACCTGAGGCTGGCTCCCGGGCATCCCATTCGTCACTGCTCCCGTCATGTGGCACCTCCGGCATCCTCGTATAACTTCCGCTGTCACGCTGGGGGGGGGGGGGGGGAAATCGGACAGGCGGCAGCGGCAGTTCAGCAGATGGTGAATCGTTTCATAGTGAAATCGATTCACAATCTGTTTGCAGTAAAGGCAGCCATACGATCCCTATCTGATCAGATTCAATCAGAGAGAGATCTGTCTGTTGGTCGATCTGATGGCAAATCGACCAGTGTATGGCTACCTTTAGGCAGATAGATGGTAAGATATATACATTTCCAACATGTTGAACTCTATCTGGCAGGTAAATCTAACAGAAAATTGTATGGTGTATTCCCAGCATAAGATTTTCTGTAGAGACTGGTCATTATCTCTGGTGCATGGTCTTCTGGTTATCTCCTGCTGAGTAGAACAATGCCTAATTGCTAGGCAGATGGTTAGATATCTGGCAGGAAAATCTAACAGAAAATTGTATGGTGTGTACCTAGCATAATACTTTCAGCCGTAGACCGGGTACAAACATGCAGCAGATCAGGTGTTTCTGACAATATTCTGAGAGCGGATTAGATTAGCTGCATGCTTGTTTCTGGTGTTATGCCTGACATACACGGGTCGACCGGTGGCTCAGTTAGCCACCGGATCGACCCCAGCCGCGTCCGCGCGGATTGATTACCGCTCGCCCCCGCCGGCACTTCCTTATCAGCACTCGATTCCCTGCCATTGTCCGCAGGCGGGAATCGAGCGGGCGGGGGTCGAGCAGCTTGATCGGGCCAGCTGAATATCAGCTGGTCGGATCAGCTGGTCGATACACGGTACAGAAATGTACCGTGTATCCCCAGCATTAGACACTACTACAGCCAAATAGACCAACAGAGTTGCCAGGAAACTGCTTTATTGTTTAAAGAGGAACGGTCGCGAAAATATTGTAATTTAAAAAAAAATAAAATAAGAAGTACATTTCTCCTAGAGTAAAATGAGCCATAAATTACTTTTCTCCTATGTTGCTGTCACTTACAGTAGGTAGTAGAAATCTGACATTACTGACGATTTTGGACTAGCTCATCTTCTCATAGGGGGGTTCTTAGGGTTTTCTTTATTTTTAAAAACACTTAGTGAATGGCAGTTGCTCAGTCTAGATAAAGGCCATGCTGAGAATCCCCTATAGAGAAATGGACTAACCCAAAATCTGTCGGCAATGTCAGATTTCTACTACCTACTGGAAGTGACAGCAACATAGGAGAAAAGTAATTTATGGCTCATCTTAGGCCCCGTTCACACTGCACGCGTTTCCAGCCACGTTTTGGAAACACGTGCAGGTGGCCGACACGCACGACATCAGACATTGCATAGAGTGCAATGTCTGATGTTCACACTGCATGCGTTCCGGACCTGTGCGGTCCGGGAACACACGCTGCACGCATTTTTTTGTAAAAACGCGTGGCTGTCCCATTCACTTTTCAGTGATGGGATCAGCCACGCAACGCACACAAACGCGGATGGCGTGCGTTCGTACGCATTGCGTTCCGCGTGCGTGCCCATCCGCGTTTGTGATGTGAACGGGGCCTTACTCTGAAAGAAATGTACTTCTTATTTGTAGGTGTTTTAAATTTTAAGATTTTTGCAATGGTTCCTCTTTAAAAGAAATAAATATGGCAGCCTCCATGTCGTCCTCACCTCGGGTTCACTTTAAACTAGCATTTTTTGTTTAATGCACTGCAGGACATGGCTTGCTGGTGCATTGCCCCAACATTACACATAAAGCAGAAGCGTGCACTAATGTCCTCAAGTGAATCTCGCTTTTTAATCCTCCAGGACAAATCCATACAAACGGGGTAACATCAGTGTACACATTAGTATAGTTGCATATACATACTGGTGCTTGTGGAACGCAGCGTGACCAAGCGTCCTGTTGGACGCGAAACGGCCGTCGCCGATCCCTTCACACCCTAGGCACCCACCAGACCACAGCTACCAGCACCAGTATGTATATGCAACTATACTAATGTGTACACTGATGTTACCCCGTTTGTATGGATTTGTCCTGGAGGATTAAAAAGCGAGATTCACTTGAGGACATTAGTGCACGCTTCTGCTTCTTTATGTGTATTGTTGTTATACCCTTCCTTCTATGGATATTGGCGGAGCACATGTCTTAGCATTCCTCGGATCCTTTTAAAGGGGTATTGGTAGCAAAGAGGTCAGCAGCTTCATTGTTTTCTCCTGCATACTGGTCACATCATTCAGGGAGTGCCACCATGAACTGCTTCTTTACCTCAAAGCATTGCCCCAACATCCCTCCTCCACTCTCCACTGAGCAGTACACACTGCTCTTATTTTGCCAAACAATATTTCCATACAGAGCTTGTTTCTCAGACTGGTGGCAAATGCCTTCAGCATAAGGGCAACCACTCTCCCTCATGTGTCTGAAGGGGGGAGGTTTCAAACTGATTAGGAATAAGCAGGCAGCTGGACATCACTGGAGGACATGAGGATCTAGAAACTGCAGCAGTTTTCCAACATCTCTTTCACAATATTTTTTTTTTTTACGAAAGGCATTAAGTGGGAGCGTCTCAAATCTTCCAGCTGTCTGCCAACTTATCTACATTTCCTATGTACCAGACTCAGAGACCACAAACAACATGCTGGATAAATCACTTTTCAAGGACACAAGGATCTTCCTGTAAAAAGAGAAAATCTACAAGTTGGAAGTGGAGAATAGGGCCCCCTCTCCATAATGTTTCTGCACAAAACTACAGAAAGGTGCTGCTTGCCGACTCCACATTGATACAGGATATGGAGGCCGCCATATTTTTTCCTTTTAAACAATTTTGGTTGTCTGACAGTAATGATCTCCTTTGCAGCAGAAGGGTCTCAATCACACACCCGAAACAAGCATGAAAATCCAGTGAGATCACCTGATCGGCATGCTTGTTCAGGGTTTATGGCTGAGGATTTCACACTTTTTGCAGGCTGTTGTGTTGCAACTGCACTGCAACGTTCTGGAAAGGTCACGGTGCATATTTCCCACTGTGCTGCAACCATACATTGAGGCATACTTTTCAATGAAAGTATGCCTCACTTCCAGGTGAAACATGGACAGCACTATGTAGCTCTTGCGTCACAATGGGACCCGTCGCACTGCAATCAATGCGATACCCCCCCATAGGGCTATCAATGCTTCTGTGATGGGATGCTGCATTGTTGTGCAGCGCATCATACCGCAGTAAGTGTGAAAAGGCCCTCCAAGTATTAGAGGCAGAGGATCATCATGACAGCCAGGCAACTGGTATTGCTTAACCTCCCTGGTGGTACAAAGTCTCAGAGGCTGCGTCCGCCGGGTGGATTTTTTTGTAACAAAATGTGTTTTAGATCGGTTAGCTAGCACTTAGCTAGCTAACTATGTCCCCCAAGCCCCACAGCACCAATTAAACCCCCCCGGCAATACTTACCCCTCTGCGAGAGCCGCAGCTTCCCATTGAGCTTCACTTGTCGCTTTGACGATCAGAGTCGACGTCATCAATGTCATGACAAGGCCTGAAGCTGATTGGGAGGCGGCGCCATCGCGGGATCCCTGGGGATACGTATTACATCAGCGATCTCGGAGGACCGGGTGGGAGCGGATGCACTTGGGGAACATAGTTAGCTAGCTAAGTGCTAGCTAACAGATATAAAACACATTTTGATACATAAAATCTTCCCGGGGCCATGTGATCCCCTGTGGCGGCTAGCTCGAGCGTAGCTTAGGCTTACCGCCAGGGAAGTTTAAAGCAAATAAATATGGCAGCCTCCATATCCCTCTCACTTCAGTTATCTTTTAAAGATAAGTCTGCCACTTCATGTATAAGCCAAAAAGATTTTTTCTAGAAGGAGATTGATAAGTTTTTCACTGTGAAAACAGAATACACAATACAAGACCATATAGATCAAACTAAGTTATGCAGAGGTTTGCTGACCACTTTAAGTAAAACTAAAAAGGAAGAAAGAAAAAAGGGCACAACCCACCTATAGTGAGGGAAGGCTCTGCATACATCTGAGCGGTTCGTTTCCGATCAACAAAAAGCGCTACATGTACCATTTTCTGAGCATTTTTGCTCAATGGAAGGTATAAGGAAATCGCAAAGCGCTTGAAAAAGCACTTTGTATAGGATTTCCCCAGCGCTGTCAAGAATAAATAGTTAAATACATTGTATTTATTCATTACCGGGTCAAAGAGTTCACTTCCTGACTGACGCCAGGGAGTGAAAAAAAAAAAAAAAAAAAAGACTCGCTCTGCAAAGCACATGGAAAAGCGGAGGGAAAAATCTCTTAATAAATCGCTCAGCGCTTGTGATAGCACAGGCGATTTATGTGAAGAAAGCCTTAGAGAATAGTAAAATACAAATACATCCATCACACACTTCAAAGGGAAATATAAAAGTTGCAATGAGATCAGTTTAGCAAGAAGGGGAAATCACTCCTCTTTCTGTAACATTACACAAATCTACATCTGTCACTAGGGCAGCCTTTACAGGAAGCTGATGAGATACTTGCTATAGCCCTGAGGCAGTCATTTAGTGCAATGGTATAAAGCTTGATTACTCCTGATGCTTGTTAAATACACCTCCCATGACATGCTAATGATTACGAGCTCCATGGGAGATTAAATACAGCAACAGAGAATGAATGCTCACCTACAATGCTATAACACTACAACCTCTTACTGGAAGAAGTGATGGCCACTGGTTTCCCTGAAAAAAAAAAAAAAAAGTTGCTCTTGTCATCTTACTAGAAACTGCAGACTTACTAAGGTGTTAGTCACCATGTTACTAATACCTCAGTCATTTCACATCTCCATCAAATCACTAGACAGTTTTCTGCAACACTGGTGCCACTGAAAGAACTGACACCACTATAGAGTGATCTCAAAGTCTCACTCCAGCAATAAATGGTTTCCTGGATCTGTGCAGGAATTCAGGTGCAGAGCTGGTCTATCTGTGTAACATCTCATTGAATATTTCAAATAAGCTTTATTGTCAGGACCAAATATATTTAGCATTGCCAAAGCAAAACATTAGCATGGGAAGGGGTGGTTGTGGGAATAAGGGAAGGAAGGGTATAGGGGTTTATGGTTTACAGTCCATAGCGGTGTGGAGGCTTCAAGGGAGAGTATAGGGGACTGGGATATATAGTCCATAGGGGTAAGGAGGGTATCGGGACAGTATAAGATGTATCATGTTCCTCTCAGTTGGTGGAAGGCAGTGACATACTGGGCAGCTATTTGCACGGTTGATTCCTCTTTCCCCAGTAGGAGTCCTCTCCTCATCTGTGGAGGCAAGTTCCAGGGTGTGGGCGGAGAGTCTCTGAAAGTGGGCCGTCTTTGCAGGTGGACATTTACTGCAGTGTAGCAGGAAGTGGGCCTCATCCTCCAGGGCCCCTGGTCACACTGCTTGTACATTCGCTCCTCCCAGGGCTTCCATGTTTATCTGTGCCGCCCACTCAATATCTCCAGACTGTGGGCACACAGACGGTACAGGCCATTATCATTCATTCTCCATTGCTGTATTTAGTCTCCCATGGAGCTCCTAAAGGTCCGTACACATGCCGGACTGGAGGCAACGACGGGTCCATCGTCACCTCCTGCTGGGTGGGCGTTCCAACGACAGTCCGGCGTGTGTACGCACTGTCGGCGGACTGATACGGCTGTTTCTGAGCAATCCGCCGGGCGGATCACTCAGAAAAAGCCGTATCAGTCTGCAGACAGACTGTACACACGCCGGACTGTCGTTGGAACGCCCACCCAGCAGGAGGCGACGACGGACCCGTCGTTGCCTCCAGTCCGGCATGTGTACGGACCTTAATCCTTAGCATGTCATGGGAGGTGTATTTAACAAGCATCAGGAGTAATCAAGCTTTATATCATTGCACTAATTCAACATAAAATGCCACTTGGGTTCACAGAAAACCGGCCATGGCTTTCAAGACGTTTGATTTATAAGGTGCATTTCCTGCCCATGTCCGCCGACTGCCAGCTGACAATAGAAATCGAGCCCAATGTCGATTAACGTGTAACTGATGAAAAAATTTAAATGTACCAGAAGGGTACTTACCATAGTAGAGGGAAGCCTCTTTATCAGGGTGGACAAGCTTTGTAAGGATCAGGCCCGCTGCTACTGCAGCTCGTGCCATCTCTCCCAGCAAAAGAATGGCAGAGAAAGATTGGGTATAATTCACCCTATCACACTCTCCAGTGGCAATCTCCCTGGCAACATGTGACAATCTGCTACATCATGACATCAGGTCACATGACAGCGCCGTTACCATGTAGATCACAGCTGGAGAGTGTGATAGGGCGAGTTGGCTGTCTTGTACATGCCCTGCACGTATCATTCCAGGTACGGCAGGAGGGAGAAGGGGAGAGGAGCAGAAGCTGGCCCTCTATCGACAGGCCAGCTTTGTAGCGCCCGCAAGCCATAGTCTACTCTAGCTCCTCCCGAGACTCCCCCTGTCATTCCTCACCCTTTCAGTGTAGGGACCACCGGACAGTCTGTGGACAAGAGGTTGGCCGCACTACGCTGATGGTTTAGGCTGTGCTCTAGCACAGAGCAAAACATGGTAAGCTTGTTCCACTGAGCCAGAGCAGCACCTCCTCACTACTGCACAGTTGCAAGCCATCCTGCTCAGATCAGCTGCGCTTATTCATACTCTTACAAGAGTGTGCCTGCAAACTTCAGAGGGTCCAAGTGTTGAATCCCAGGGCTGTGGAGTCGGAGTCATGGAGTCGGAGTCGTGGAGTCAGGCAATTTTGGGTGCCTGGAGTCGGAGTCGGGAAAAAATGCACCGACTCCTAATGAATTTGTAACTGTAATTAAAATAAAAAATATGATAAAATGTTCTATTTCTCAGATAATAGTCATTAAAAATAATGTATATATACACAGTAATAGCTGTGCTTAGTCCACAAAAATGAAATAAACCAATCAAAATTAGTTACTTGTGCTGCTTCAATAAAGCAGTCCCCATATTTTTAAGGTCAGATATACATATCTGATTGTGACTGTATATATGATGTGTACACAGGAATCTCTTATATATACTAAACAACATCTATGCTGTAAGAATAAAGCCTGATGTGTAGCTGTGTCACTAATAGAGATGGTCAACGAGATGGAAATAATTCTGCATTGATGCTGATTTATGCAAATGTATGCACTCCCTTTGCTGATGAAATCAAATAATTTGATATGTTGTTAAAATTTGGTTTGGTGACTACAAATGAAAGGGTAACTGAGACGGATGAAAAGTAAAGTTTTATACATACCTGGGGCTTCCTCCAGCCCCCTTCAGGCTAATCAGTCCCTCGCTGTCCTCCACCACCCGGATCTTCTGCTATGAGTCCTGGTAATTCAGCCAGTCAGCGCTGTCCGGCCGCATGCCTCTCCCACAGCCAGGAACATTCTGCACCTGCGCAATAGTGCTGCACAGGTGTAGTATGCTCCTGGCGGCGGAGTGTGTGCATGCGCACTACGCCTGACTGGCTCAAGTACCTGGACTCATAGCAGAAGATCCAGGTGGCGGAGGAGGACAACGAGGGACTGATTATCCTGAAGGCGGCTGGAGGAAGCCCCAGGTATGTATAAAACTTTAATTTCATCTGTCTCAGGTTTACTTTGTTACACAGTAGTACTATACTCTACATATGCACTCCCCACAGAGCTGCAGGGAATCCACTGAGAATGCTGTGCACATTGAACACAGAGGTGTTGTCTGTTTACAATCTCCTCATTCCCCTGCAGAGTACCTGCACATCATTCTTACATGTACCCACACTTACACTGCCTAGGGCCTGATAGATGTTCTTTGTTCCGGTTTGTACCTTTTACAAGTACTCTTACCAAGGACTAGTTTTAGTCTAAAGGGAATAAATATAGTAGTCTACATATCCTTCACACTTCAGTTGTCTTGTAAAATTCCTAAGCGTTGGCAGTTAAGAGACGAATTTCATGTTACATACTTTTAATCAACAAAATTGTAATATGCAAATTAGAGGAGTCGGAGTCGTGGAGTCGGAGTCGGTGGAATCCTAAACTGAGGAGTCGGAGTCGGTGGATTTTTGGACCGACTCCACAGCCCTGTTGAATCCCACAGGCTTGCTTTAATTACTTCCTGTAAAATGTTTATAGATATCCTATTTGTGCACCAATTAGTGCAAATATGAGATTTAACCTCCACGGCACCATGATTATTTCTGGATTTTAGGGTCTGAAAGTGGTGCAATTTTTTCACAAGCTTTTAGACCCTAAAAAAAAAAAAATCATACTGCAAGATAGATCTGTGGCAAATCTGCACGTTACTTACCTCCCATGGATACAGCACGGGGTTACTGCTCTGAGCTGCGGATTTCCGGCCCGAGCCTGACTCGGTGTTACCAATAAGGAGGTTAATAAAGGTCCACCCTGCTAAAATGCACTTGCACCATGGGCTCATTTTAAAGAGACTAACAAAATGTTCAGCCTTATTTCTTCTATCCTATAAGTTCCTATACCTGTTCTAATGTGGTCTGTCTTAAGGTGGCCATACACTCGTTAGATTAGCAGCAGATAGATCATCAGATAGATTTTCTGATCTGATGTGTTTAGGAACATTTTTTTACTAGGAACAGATTTCCAAGAGATTTCAGTATGAAATCTTGCCATCAGACTTCCATTAGGTCCAATTCAAATTAATAAGCAATCTCATCAGATCGTCCTAGATTTTCCAGAATGTCAGATCGATCGAAATTGGCCACAAATCGATCGGGCAATTGATTTCGATCGATTGGCCGCATGTATGGGCCCCTTTATTGCAGTCTTTCCTAGTTGCACAGTGGCTGTATTATCTCTGTTATATAATCTAATCATCTTTGCTTTGTCGGCTTAGGCAGGAATGTGCTGCTCTGCTGTGATAGGTAGAAGTTATACACCCTCTCCGCGCCCCCTGCAGGCTCTGTATTAGTCAGACTGAGCTTCACTCAGCCTATCACATGCTGGTTAGCAGCCATGTTTTGTTTGTAAACACTGCCTAAAACTGGCAATTACAAGCCAGGATTGCAGCAGGGAGTGGCAGAAACAGCAAAGAAGGGCCCAGGAGAACATAATGAATAGAATGGTATGCTTTTTTTATTGTAAGAATTTTAGAGTACAGATTCTCTTTAACCCTTCAATGCATTAGACTCAGTATAATTCATAGGTTAGATGTCAAACTCCAGTCCTCGAGAGCCATATCCATGCCAGAGTTTAGGATGGAATGAGAATGTGTTTTATTTGATGAACTGCAACCTGATTCAGTCCCATCAACTAATTCAAGTTATGCCAAAAGTATGTGAGGACCCCGGCCCTTGAGGACTGGAGTTCAATATCTCTGGTCCAGAGGCTTTCCTTATCCTCCTGCAGCCTACCATTCCAGTGCATATTCAACAAGAGCTTGTCAAAATGTTTCTCAGGGCCTCGTTCCTGCCGTGGACAAGTGCATCCAAACAGGGCATGTGCGAGTAAAGCAGGCCATACACTGGCGCGATTCGCTGCCGTTTCGACAGCAGATTCGATAATGGGATCGAATCTGCTGCCAATCGTTCGCGGTAAACACAGCCGCCGATCCGATTTCCTCCCAAAATCGGATCGGTCCGTCGATCGCGCCGTGCGGGAAATTACCCTCGATCGCCCGCGGGTAAAGTGTGCGTCGCTAGCGGCGGCCGATCCGATCAAGTATACATTACCTGAGGCTGGCTCCCGGGCGTCTTCTCCGCGCTACACGGCTCTGTTCCGGCTCCATCCATCCCGGCGCTTCCTGTGTCACTGCAGTGACCAGGAAGTTCAAATAGAGGGCGCTCTATTTGAACTTCCTGGTCACGGAGTAACACAGGAAGCGCCAGGATGGAGCCGGAACAGAGCCGTGCAATGCGGAGAAGATGCCCGGGAGCCAGCATCAGGTAATGTATACGGGGGGGGGGGGGGGGACAGGCGGCAGGAGCAGCTCAGCAGATGGTGAATCGGTTTCAGGCTGAAATCGATTCACAATCTGTTTGCAGTAAAGGCAGCCATATGATCCCTCTCTGATCAGATTCGATCAGATAGGGATCTGTCAGCTGGTCGATCTAATGGCACATCGACCAGTGTATGGCCACCTTAAGCGGCCGACGAACACAGTGTATCCAGTGCAGGAGACTTAGGCGCACAGGGAGTAACTTCGGCGCTGTCAGAAGACAGAGCTGAAGTTACTTTTAAAACACAATAATTCGGCTTCCAGCGATTGCTGGAAGCTGAATTATATTATTTCCCACTATCCACAGTGGCCTGGAAGGGGAATAGTATTTAATATGGCCGGGACTTGTGCAGCAGCAGGATCAGCTATATACCAGCTGTATCCTGCGCCCAAGTCTCCTGCGCAGATTCCTCTCATACGCAGCGGCCAGTAAAGCTTTTCTTCCTTTTGTGCACAGGCGCTTTGTTTTACTGTGCAAGCATCTACAAGCAGATGGTCCAGAATCAGTGCCATGCCATTATATCCGGTCATGTTGGAACAGCTGGTGCCCAAATCCACCATGCTTCCTTCTCTATACAGCGCTGCTCATTGCAATACGTTGCACTTTTTTATTGTCAGCCTAGGGTTCAAGTTCAACTACTAGATGACATTCTCTCCATATTTAAAATTTGCAACTTGAATATATCCGAAAATAAAAAGACTTTATTAGCAACTCCACTACAAAACAAACCCCAATTAAAATTCTGGTGACACTCACTGTTTTTCACGTGCATTAGACTTGGTCTGGGCAGCATGGACAATTTCACCATGCACAAGTTCACCATGCTCAGCAGAACAGGATGGAAGAGAATATGCTGCAGACCCAGACAGACAATCCAACATCGTGTGCTTGTAGATCTATTGTAGACTAGCAAGAGGGGTGGCTATAATATACAGATACTACACAGAACAAAAATGATTTTAAAGAAGGAAGCCAACAGGGTCCATGTTAAAGGAAAACTGTAGCAAGAGGGCTGTGGAGGCTGCAATATATATTTCATTTTAAGCAATAACAGTTGCCTGGCATTCCTGCTGATCCTCTGCCTCTAATACTTTTAGCTATAGACCCCGAACAAGCATGCAGCAGATCAGGTGTTTGACATTGTCAGATCTGACGACATAAGCTGCATGCTGGTTTCTGGTGTTATTCAGACACTACTGCAGCCAAATACATCAGCAGGACTGCCAGGCAACTATTATTGCTTAAAAGGAAATACATATGGCAGCCTCCATAGCTTTCTTGCTACAGTTGTCCTTTAATCAAATTATTATCACAGGTCACACTCGAGTCTGTGATCCCAGCCCTTACTGTTCTGGTGAGGATCCTATCCTGGTGCCATCTTTCCTAAATTCGACTAGGTTGTAATTAAGCTATTCCTTGCTGTCAAAAGAAGAAGAGTCTTCCAAGTGGAAATTTATGTCCGGTAACCAGGAATTTGTATCAATTTATATGAATAAAATGCATTTATGCATGTTCTCCTTGACTCGATCCCCCGCTATTGTCGAGTCATCTGGCAGGTCATCGGACCTGTCGGATATTATCAATCGAGCCATCAGCGGCCTGATTGATAAAAGGGACAAACGCTCCATGTATGCCCAGCATTATATCAGAGGCTTTCCTTTGCCTCCTATCCTAGATTTATGGCAGAAATAATGACGAAGTAACATTTGAGCCAGGGAAAATCTGAAGGGCATTGGTAGCTTAATGCTTGGTTCCCACAACACAGAAAGCAGATCCTATTGTAAAAAAAAAACAAAAAAAACCCGATCACTATACCGTAAATGCAAAGTTCCGACCAGTTACGTTTTCCCGACGAGTGAATGCGTTGCGTATAGACACTTATGGTGCAACGCATCTGCCCTAGACACTAAAAACGGAGCACACACTGAACTGGTCCACTTATAGGAGAGCTGAAGTGGGAACAGAGCCTGAGGCCCAGTTCACAGTGGTGTCTTGCAACAGCTGCTTTCTAATGCTGGGAATAGACGGTACGTTTGTACAGCTCGATAATGCCGCCCACTCGTCCCCGCACGTGCCTGGATCGATTCCGCTTCTCTAATCTTCTGCTAGTTTTCCTTATCTTTTCCCATTGTCCCGCCAGCTGTATCAAGCGCGGAATCGATCCGGCGGGTGATCGGACATGTCGGAATTTATCAATCGAGCCATCTAATGGTACCGTCTATTCCCAGCATAACCGCTTACCATACTGCAATGGCACCCCCTATGCAACATTCACAGTGCAGCAGGTAGTATGGAAGCCAACTGCATGCAGTGTGTTAACACTAAACGCACGCATTAACCAGTACAAAGAATCACACTTTTCATTGACTATGTGATGCAACACGGCCATAACGTACGGTATTACCTTTTCATTCCATTTCAGTTATACAGGGAACAAAGCAACATCCCCTAAGAGCTATGCAATATAATACGACAGACATTACTTGCGTTGAAATGTCTACCCAAGTTCCTACTAGGGTGTCACATTATAACAGTCACACTGAACGACTTGAGCAGCAACTCTAGTGCTAGAAACCTAAAGCCTAGATCTAGTAAGATTTTCACGCAAATGCAGCCAATACTCTCCTCTCATATGGCTGAAGGGGATTTATGAATGAGGCAACTCACTGCAATGATGAATGCTGCCTAAACAATGCCCAGGAGACATTAAGTCACATCTGCCACATGCAGAAGAGCTGGTGCAAACACTCAGCTCAGATCACTCGTCTAACCAGTTTGGAGTGACGTTCTTTTAGTCAAATGCTCAAAAGAACCCCATCTGGGGGTGCAATTCCGACAACAGCAAGTTTTATTGATTGCTTGAGAGGTACTAACAACCAATGAAGCAGTTCAATCACTTGCAAACGTAACTCATATGGCCAGCGTAAGGCCTCTTTTAGATGGGAAGCTGAACTGTGTGTCTGCCAGCGCAATTTAAAATGCAGCCGAACTGCAGCAGTAGTAACACCATGTGTGTTTACCCAGCAGCAGAGGAGATTTGACTATTGGGTACTGAGGGACAACAAGCATCCAGCCTGTCAGTAGCCAATCTGAAAGAGGCCTTACACTACAACCACCACAAGCTGGACAAATGATAGGTTTAGAGCTCATGGTGTAAGATGCAAAACAGGAGACCTGTGTGACTAATTCTCAGTGGCTAAGCAGATACATTGGCTGCATCTACTGGTCACTAAGCCAAAAGTTCAAGGGGGAGTCCTGTACAGACATTGACTAGTGATGCCTTCTGTTTTGGGGAGGGGGGGGGTTGCAGACGAATATGGCCACACGTGCGCAGTAAGCCAGAACTGCTTGAGCATAAGCAGCTCCATGTTACTGTAGAGGCACTGCCGCATTTGGAACAGTAGAGCAGTGGACCTCAAACTAAGGCCTGCGGGCCGAATGTGGCCCCCTTAGGCCACACACACACACACACACACTGTATTATAGATGTGGTCAGCTACTTCTTCAAATATTAGTGGTCTGCATATAGAATGCAATAATTTGCTGGTTTCCAATCAAATTCCACATCAGGCGACACTGTTGTCCAAATGGACTGCAGGCTGTCACCTGGGTATGCTTCACTATCCGGCCCACAAAGACTTCAAGATCATTTCATGTATACTCCGGCCCCCTAGCAGTCTGAAGTATGTTGACCCGACCCTCGACCCAAAACGTTTGGAGAACCCTGCAGTAGAGGACCACAGCGCCAATCAGCATGAGCTGATGAGCAGCATTGGGGGATAGGAGGACAGCCTCATTAGGATCCACTCTTCTTAGGAAAACATCTTTTTTACAATGTTTGGCCTCAGGTCCACTTTAGTAAGTATGCTGACGTGATTGTGTCCAAGATTTACTTGCAAACCTGAGTCATTTACACGGGCTGCTGACCTGAAGTTTGCCGCAGCCTCCCATCACTAGTCATTTTTCTCATGTATGGTAAGAATTCACTCAGGGTGTTGCATCATACATTAGATGTTCTCATGCAGAAAGCACCAGTCACTAAACAAGCACACGTTTAGAAGGTATTCACCACCCTACATCAGGGCTGGACAAATCCCAAGAAACAAGAAGCAAAAGACTTTTTAAAAACAAACCCTGTTAAAACTTTCAGTGGGCACCTCTTATTTTGAGTTTCTCTACATGTTGAGTGAACCACCTCCTGAAAACTCCCAGCCGTCTCCAGAATACCCTAAGAACGGATAAACGTGCCTGCAGAGATGATCCAACGAGCCATGCGCGAGTGATGTTATATACGGCAGGGGAGCGGCACAAACAATGGGGTAAGTAGGTCCATCGGGCAGATCACTCGCGGGTTTGAAAGTCGCTGGCTATGGTAGTCACGCCTGTTTGTCGACTGAGGCAGTCGTTAGACACCGTTATGTGTATGAGGCTTAACCTCCTTAGCGGTATGCACAACAATGTCGGGCATACTGCTCTGTAACCCCAGGAGTCCCCCATAAATAAATAATTGTCCCTAATGGCTGTAAATCATCTAGCTAGCACTAGGCTAGCTAGTGCAAGTGTCGGGCACCCCCCGATCCCCGTTTATACGTTACCCCCCTGGATCCAGCGATCGCGCAGCTTCCCGGGATACAGCTCCGGTCTCTCTATGGGGAGGATCGGGTTTGCACATGACGTCGGCGACGTCATCTGCGATCCTCCCCATAGTGAAGACTGGAGCTGTCTAGGGAGGCTGCGCCGATCGCTGGATCCAGGCTGGGTAATGGATATATCGGGGGAGCTGCGGCGATCGGGAGATGCCGGAGACTTCTTCTAGCTAGCCTGGTGCTAGTTACAGTCATTAGGGACAATTATTTTAAAATTGGGCACAAAGTAACAAAACCTCCTGAGCGGCGTAACGCTCAGTAGGTTAGAGGGAAGATCCAAGAAGAAAAAAAAATAAAAAAAATCTACTTACCTGGAGCTTCCTCCTGTCCCTCACCGCAGCTCCTGGCTCCCCTCCATTGCACATGTTAACCTAACCAGGAATGCATTTTCTACACCTGATACACGGCTCGGAGCGTTCTGCGCAGTCGCAGAAATACTGCGCCTGCACTGAACACTTAAGACCGTGCGATGACAAGCACCGCTCGCACAGGCACAGAAAATGCCAACCTGGCGAGGTTGACATATCAGGGGAGGAGGCGAGGGACATAGCTGCCAGGGGCTGGAGGAAGCCCCAGATAAGTAGAATATTTTTTTTCTTGGATCTTCCCTTTAAGAAACACAGGGTCAAGGGGACAGGCACGTAATTTAAATTATTCAAAGGAAATAAATATGGCAGACTCCATATCACTCTCACCTCAGGTTCTCAAAAAAATACTAACCCATCTATGTGTACATGGGTGCCCATTTTCTCTAACCACATTTAAGTAACCAAATTGATGGTTTGTGATCATTTTGTGCAATCATGAGGCAATGGGCAAATGAACTGTTCTCCCATGCAATGTTTTGGACGACAATTCTCTCATGCATGTGCAAAGGTTTAATAAACCCAAGATCTTTAAATTTCAGTCTCTGAACTGAAGCAGCAGGTGTTGCAAAGTAACAGAAGGCATATGGAAACCGTGCCAAATGCTCTACTTGATTTGTTCCAGATGGTCTTATATTAGATAAGAACATTTTGGTGCATCTTCATTCCAATCTCCCCCACAGTGTTAAGGGTATTCAAGTCTGAGGGAAATGAAAACCGAAAGGGATATACATAAGCCTTTGTTCACAACATAAACCAGGTTCACAAACATGCTTTTGGACGCAAATCATATGCATAACGGGTTAAAATACCGGTACCTGCCAATAATGTGTTTTAAAACAAAAACATACTGGGTAACAAAAACAGACAGGCAACAGGTCCTGAGCAGAGTCCATATTTACTAATTTACAAGATAGCTGCTACCAGCTGAATGCCTGCTGTGGGCTAGACCAATCCCTGTAATCAGGTAGGCAAGAAATCAGAATAAAGGTGGCCATACATCAGGCGAATTGGCGGCCGATTGGCCATCCAATTAGGTTATTATAATCTAAATGGATGAAAATCGGAACAGCCAAGCGCATGCCCAACCGACAATGCGAATCATTTTGGGACACAAATCGGACGCATTCTCGATCGCGTATGCTGCAAGATGTTGCTTGATCGGGTGTGCAGCAGTAATGGTGTGCAATTTCCTAACGACTGACGAGTGCAACAAAACCCCTGATGCTGCCCCCAATGTAAATGTCCCCCTGTGCAAATGTATACATTACCTCTCCGCAGCTTGTCCCCTGCTGGCTTCCGGGATTCAGTCTCTGCACACACGCGCTCCCCACGTGGTTTCCTAGTAAGGGCGAACACCTGCCGTCACACACGTGCATCCTTACTAGGAAACCACGTGGGGCGCATGTGTGTGCAGACACTGAACCCCAGAAGACAGCGGGGGACAAAGAGGTGGTGTATGGGCTGCTGACAGATCTCTCTCATCAGATTCACTGAGAGAGATTTGTCTCTTGGTCGAAGCTGCCCATACTGTTAGATGTATGGGCACCTTAACGGCTTGTTCACACTAAGAGCATTTTTTTGTTTTTTAAACCGATGGCGATCTAAAAAAAAAAAAAAAGCAACATCGCCTTAAAAGCGCTTCTGCAATGTTGCTCCATGTAATGCTGGGTACACCATCCGGTTTCCCGCTCGATCGGGATAGATTCGACTATTTCCGACGTGCTCGATTCGGGCTTCGATCTTTCCTGCTGTCGATTTTGCATACTTAACGCAAATCGACAGCAGGAACGTTTGAAGCCCGAATCGAGCACGTCGGAAATAGTCGAATCGATCCTGATCGACCCGCGGATCGAGCGGGAATACGCATGGTGTGTACCCAGCATAAGTGTTCTCACATGAGCTTTCTAGCTATTCTATCCAGATGATGATCTTTCTATCCAATTGCAAACGCAGCTCCTGCACCATTTTCAGAGCGTTTGCAATTCAATAGAAAGGATAGGAAATGTCCCTAAGCGCTTTGAAAAAGCAATTTCCCGAGCACTTTTAATAAATAAATACATTGTATTTATTAATTTACGGGGCAAAGAGTTCACTTGCTTTAAGACCCGTACACACGCCTGACAAAGGCGGCTGATAACCACCTCAGCCGGTAGGTGTATACAGGTATGTACAGCAGCCGCCGACCTGTGAGCGATCCACCTGATGGATCAACTCACCCCTGTGACAGCCCATCGCATTGCCTGCGCCACTCCCCCGCGTGACTTCACACATGCGCTGCTCAGTCATCCCTCCGCATAGCAACAGAACGCATTGTTAGCTACATAGTTGACATACGACTGTACAGGCCAGCCAGCGATGTCGCCCAAGGGGTTCAGATCCCGATCCCTGACAGGCAAAGTCTGTGCGCACCTTATAATACATGTCTGATTGTTCTAGCGTGTGATGGTACTTTTCCTGTTTGTAAATGTGTTAGACGCCAAGCTCAAAATCAATCTTTCTTTGGATCGGAAATACTGGCTCTTGTTCCATGTTTACGTCCTTTCAATGAATTTTCCAGGGCTGTGGAGTCAGAGGAATTTTGGGCACTTGGAGTTGGAGTCGTAGTCGGATGATTTTTGTACAAAATCCACATCCCTGTTAAGTATTAGACTAAGGAGTCTGAGCCATTTTGGGTACCCAGAGTTGGAGTCGTGGTTTTATAAACGGAGGCGTCGGAAGATTTTTGTACCGACTCCACAGCCCTGGAATTTTCTGTCCATATCTACCGGTAATTGGAAGAAAAAAAAAAAAAAAGAAATCTGATCAGGATTGTGAAAAAAAAATGTCATGTGTGTATATTAGCTTTCTTCTATAGCTGATCAATTTCAGATCCGAATAGCAATCTGATTACTTGCTCTGAAGTTGAAATTGCAGTGTACAAGGCTTTGAAGGACAACTGAAGTGAGAGGGATATGGAGGCTGCCATTTTAAGCAATACCAGTTGCCTGGCTGTCCTGCTGATCCTCTGCCTCGGGCCATCCACCTACCAATAAAAAAAAAAATTTAAAAACACCCTTGTGTATTCCCAGCATAATACTTTTAGCCAGAGATCCCAAACAAGCATGCAGCAGATCACATGTTCCTGACATTGTCAGATCTGACTAGATTAGCTACATGCTTGTTTCTAGTATAATTCAGACACTACAGCAGCCAAAAAGATCAGCAGAGCTGCCAGGTAATAGAGATGTCAGCGTTCAGGAACCGGTCGCTGGCGAACCCCTCACTCTGTACTACTTCCAGGTTGCTATGACCTGGAGTATTTGTGCTGTGCGCGTCCTTGATCGCACGCCTGTTGCCTGGCTTTTTCTGCGCACGTGCATGACGTCACGCTCATGCGCAGTGTCTGGCAAGAGGCGCGCGATCAAGGACGCGCACCGCCGGCCCAGCGCAGCCGTACTACTCCGGGTCATGAGGACCCGGAAGTAGAATTTGCCCATAGAGATTCGCTAGCATCTACACCAGGTGACTGTTAGTGATTAACATAAATATTCTCACGCTACAGCTATCCTTTAAAGGGGAACTGAAGAGAGAGGTATATGGAGGCTGTCATGTTTATTTCCTTTTAATCAATACCAGTTGCCTGGCAGCCCTGCTGATCCTCTGCCTCTAATACTATTAGCCATAGCCCCTGAACAAGCATGCAGCAGATCAGGTGTTTCAGTGGTTCAGACTTATAAGTCTGATCTGACAAGACTAGCTGCATGCTTGTTTCTGGTTTTAATCAGATACTACTGCAGAGAAATAGACCAGCAGGGCTGCAAGGCAACTGGTATTGATTAAAAGGAAATAAGCATGAAAGCCTCCATATACCTCTCTCTTCAGTTCCCCTTTAAAGCAAACCTGTGATGTTTGCGACCACCTTAGATACTTACCTGGGGAGAGGGAAATCTCTGGGCATTTGTGTAAAAATGCTGGGAAGTTTGGGTGCAGAGTGAAACCGAAATTTCCAGGTGGCGTAGATTACTATCCCCCTTCCAGGCCACCATGGAATTAGGGGTAAGATTCAATTCTGCTGCCAGCTATTGCTAGTGGCTAAATTGCACTTTTTTTTCAAAATTTAGAGACTTCGCCTTTTGCCAGAGTTCACAGTACTGTCTATGGCAGCGCCCAAATGTCTGGTACCCTTTTTACACGTCTCGAGCATCTGGATCCTCCAAAGGCTTCCCTCGTCTTCGTGCACCTATATGCGGCTACACTGCACCTGCGCAGAAGAGGGACCTGCTAGGGCTTGGCAGAAAAAGCAGAGTCCAGCCAGTTCCATACTACTGCCTATGCGCAAGCAGTTGATAAATCGTTCTAGAATGAGAAAGCGCTGGAAAGGGGGCCTTGGAAGCCACTAGAAGATCCAGAGGCTTCCCTCTTCAAGGAGAGCCCCCATTGGAACCCCCCAAATAGGTTCCTTTTAAGCATGGATCACACTGGGCTGTTTGTGGTCTAAGCCATCCTGGTAAAGAACACAGCAACTGTTACCTAGATAGATAAATTGTGGGAAAATGGCGAGTACACTCAGTTACAGATAAAAGTTGAATTTCTGTATAGGTCAGGCCTTCCCAGTTCCTTGCTCCCAACCCTGCCAAGGCACATAGCAGCCACACTTCCCACCACATCAGGAAGCCCCTAAAGCTTGGCATACACACCTACTTTTCCAGCCAATTCGATCACTTTGGAAATGCAAAGTTGTGCAGAATCCCTGCACACAATTTTGAGTGGCTTAATGCAACTTTTCTATTCTGTAACAACTGTAAACCTGGCCATACTTTCCAATTTTTCTACGTTTATCAAAATCATTTGGGGGGGGGGGGGGGGGGCACATATCTAGTGGCTGCATACTTCTGTTTTGGATTGAGGAAGTGCTTTTCATACAATCACAAGTGTAAAGTGTATGAACAGCATAGACAGGAGACTTCTAGCAAGAATGCACTTTTAATTCTGGTACAAACCATGCATTTTCCTGTCAAATATTCTGGTCGGATTGATCGTTTCCATCGAAAATGGGATTAATCTCTTGCAGTAGTGATCTGAAAACTGACCCCGTTCTTAATCAGGAGCCGATCAAACATGACACGAATTATCGATCTGACCCATCAATCTGATAGGAAATTGTATGGTGTGTACCAGGCATTACTGGGAAACCAAACAAGCACCAAATCATCCCAGTAATGACTAAGTAGAAAAAATAAAAAACCCTACATATTTCAACCTAAAATACTTGTTTTACCTATTTCAAATGTAATTAAGGTAAATTGTTAAAGAATAAATAAAAAAGTGTCATATTTAAAAAAACAGAAAAAAATATTTTAAGTGCCAAACGAATAAGTTTATTACATAAACTAAATCCAAACATTAGAAATTATATGCAATAACGATTCACAGGCAGCAGCAAAATGACATCTACATGAGCTTTACATGAATGATTAAACACAAGCAAACTCAACAAAACACATTTTTTTAAAAAAAGTGTTGGCTCTTTATTGTGACCATGAATAGGTTTGCAGATTGTCGAACATGCATATACTACACAGTGTTTACATAGCATTTACATACAACATACTCCAATGTTTACAAATAATGATAGCAACACAGCTCATTTTCCTTACACATAATAGAAAAAGTCCATCGCAATGCATGGAAAACAGATAAATCACTTAAAACCGCATACCAACCAGGGGATTCACACGGCTCTGGCGCAGAAAGCCAAGCTTAGTCATAACACGCACAATATTCCCCTTCCTGTGCAGCAGTAGCTCAGATTTACGCTCTTTACGCAAACCTCTGAGAATACCAATTCTACACAGCCTCACCTCAGGCTGCCACTGCACATACTTACGCAAAAGTCCTAACAATCTCCGCCTATTCCTGGAGAAAAGCTTTCTGACCCCGCCTCCTACCTCACGTCATTTACGCAAGTAGGCAATCCAGGGTCTAATCACGTCAACAGCGCAACTCCCGCCACCATACAAGCTATTCCATGCCAAGTCTGCCAGGGCGACTTTCTCGCCTGTCGCTCCAAAGCTCCAACCTGAGCCAATAGCAGACACCTCAATTCCACCACAGCCTCGACCATAACAGAGGCAGGAGTTACGTAAACTGCGTAAAAGCGGGGCTTTCCCGGCACTGGCACTATAATGGCTTCCTTCGACATTACACACCCCACTTC
Organism: Hyperolius riggenbachi; assembly: GCF_040937935.1. NCBI lineage: Eukaryota > Metazoa > Chordata > Amphibia > Anura > Hyperoliidae > Hyperolius > Hyperolius riggenbachi. The sequence goes on from NC_090648.1 coordinate 91,282,758, forward strand.
CGCACCCTACATAATAAAAATCACCCACACTATGTACGCAAACGGCGCAGAGCATCCACAGATATTACGTAACTCCTCCCTCTCTCCAAACTCCCCTGGTTACGCAATGCGGGCCCGGCGTATCCCGCAGCCGTGAATAGCAGTAGCTCGCTGCCCGACGCTCACCTTCAAGGCCTCTTCTGGAGGCGGTGACTTGTCGGGAAGCCGAAGGGTCCGGTAACTGCCGCAGACACTCACAGACACGGGATAACGCCGCTATCACCGACAGGGATTAATGGAGACGCACCGAGAGCGCACTCCCTCGGCTCCTTCCTCACACAGCGCCGCCGCTACGCACCGTGACGTCACACGCATACTCCCACGTCGTTCTCGTACCGCCCCTGCTACTTTGTTGTTTTTGCGCCTGCTCGGAAGAGGGAAAGCCCCGCCCTGTTAGAGCCTCAGCTTTGAGGAAACAAATAAGACACGCCCCTTGGCATGGATTGTCTGGCTTTTCCTGTAAGTGCGTTCCAGCGGCAATACAATTACAAGCCATGCCTGCAAGGTTGCTCGGACAGATATCTATCAGATGAGCAGAGTTGAGAAACAAGGTGGCCTTCCAGAGACAGTTGCTAGTCATGCACTATACAATATTTTTACCCAAATAATGTACAGACCAATTTTTAGCAAATAATCAAACGATCAGATAAATTTGATTCGAAGTAATATATGCATTGATTATTTCACCATCATCAATGAACCAATCTCTACACCAGCCTTTCTCAAACTTTGTAACCTGGAGGAACCCTGAACATTTTTTTTTGATCCGTGAAAATATTTTTGGGATATCAAGGGACCCCTGCATTTATTTAACAGGAGCCTTCAGTGGTTTTTACCTTATGCATCCAAGCAATTTTCACCTCCCATTCATTTGCCAATAACTATCACTACTTATCACAATTAATTGATCTATATCTTGTTTTCTCCGACACTAATTAGGCTTTCTTTGGGTGGTAAATTTTGCTAAGAATTATTTTTTATAAATGCATTTTAATGGAAATATTAAGAAAAATATTGAAAACAAATCATTATTTCTCAGTTTTCGGCCATTATAGCTTGCTACCATAATGGTAAACCACGTAATTTATTTGCCCATTTGTCCCGGTTATTACACAATTTAAATTATGTCCCTATCACAATGTATGGCGCCAATATTTTATTTGGAAACAAAGGTGCATTTTTACAGTTTTGTGTGCATCACTATTTACAAGCTTATAATTAAAAAAGTAATAGTAATATTCCCTCTTCACATGCATATTAAAAAAGTTCAGATCCTTAAGGCTAGTACACACTAGCAATTTTGATTCACCAATTATTGCTCAATTTTACCACCTCCATGTAGTATGAGGGCCAAACAGATTTTCAATTCTATGCAGATTATATAGGTAAATGGTCATACTACATGGAGGTGGTAAAATTGAGCAATCATTGGTCAATCAAAATTGCTAGTGTGTACTAGCCTTTAGGTAACTATTTATGTTTTGTTTTTGTTGTAATTTTTTTTTAATTAAAACATTTATTTGGGTATTTTTTGGAGTGTGGGGAGTAAACAGTTAATTTTAGATGTTATAAATTGTATTTATTTAAAAAAAAAATGTATGTACATGTAGTTTTACTATTTAACCACAAGATGGCCACACCATTTTTTTTTTTTTAGTCCTGTAAGCGAACGCTCTCGCTTACAGGAAGTATAGGGAGGACGGGAAACTTTTTTTTACTTTAGAAAGATCGCGGCTTCTGAAAGAGGCCGTCGGTTTTTCTAATGGGGACTTAGATCACTGAATGGGAACTGTGTTCCCATTCATTGATCTCCAGGCTAACGGGCAGCATTATTTTGACCCCCAATGCAGTGGTTTTTTTTACAGTATCCCCTATTTTAATTGCTCTATTATACTTCCCCCACACTGGGGAAAAATGCCAAGGAACCCCTGCAGAGTACTCAAAGAACCCTGGGATTCCAGGGAACCCTAGTTGAGAAAGCCTGCTCTACACCTATACATCATACCCGATTTAAAAAAAAACAGTTTCCCGATTGACAAAATTGATCAATTAACAATTGCTTTAAAGACAAATTTATTTTCTACCAATCCTTTCACAATTATCTGACTGCTCGAACAATTTTTTGTTAAAATTGGACCATTAGTGGCCACCTTATAGTGAACCTCTAATGAAAAAAACTGCGCCTGGGGAGTACTTACATCAGGAGGAGGAAGCTCCTCGATCCTAATGAGGCTTCCCCTGTTCTGTTGTGCATCCCCAATCCAGTGCTGGCACCCCCCGAAAATATGCCGATGCACGCAGGTGCAGTAGTGGCTGCAACACACGGCAATATTTACTTCTGTGATCCAGCACAGACGCAGTACCCCCAGAAATAGCCGAGCACGATCGGGTCACCTGCACAGTAGAGCAGACCCGATTAGGCTTGGCTATTTCCTCTGGAGCCCGAGCGGTAAGCTGCTAATGCGCAAGGCGCAAACTGTTCTGGGGACCCAGGGGTTGAAGTGGTTAGTGCGCCTGCAGGTAGCCAGCGCTGGATCGGGGATGCTAAGGAGGAGGAGGGAAGCCTCATTAGTATCCAGAGGCTAACCCCTTTCCAAGGTAAGTACCCCTAGGGGCACTTTTTTTTCCACTTCGGGTACACTTTAAAGCGAATGGGAATCGTACAAATAAAATAAGCCAGATACTTACCTAAAGAGAGAAAAGGCTCTGGGTCCTCTATAGCCTTCCCGCTGCTCTCGCAGTCCCCATTTCAGCGCTGCCTCCCCGGTAGAGATGGCTTGAACCTCCAATTTTAGGTTTGTGAACCTCGAACGCGAACTTTCGCAAAAGTATGCGAACTTCACGAACCGCTATAGTCTTCAATGGGCAGGCGAACTTTCAAAACTACAAGCACTAATTCTGGTCACAAAAGTGATGGAAAAGATGTTTCAAGGGGTCTAACACCTCGAGGGGGCATGGCGGAGTGGGATAGACGCCAAATGTCCCGGGGAAAATTATGGATTTGACGCACAGCAAAGTTTTAAGGGCAGAAATCACATTGCATTGCTAATTTGGAGACATAAAGTGCTTTAAAACATCTTGCGTGTGTATACATCAATCAGGTAGTGTAATTAGTGTACTGCTTCACAGTGACAGACCAAACTCACTGTGTAAAGCACCGCAAACAGCTGTTTGTTTGTGTAGTGACAGCCGTGCTGGACTGGTGCGCACCATGGCGAGAGTGCAGGCTATGGCGATTTTCAAGCCCATATGGTCGGGCTGAGCAGGGCCGGATTTGTACTCTTTACCGCCCTAGGCCCATTGTCATCAACCCCCCCCCCCTTTCCATCTGCTCTGCCCAACCTTCTAAAACATTTGGGGCAGGTCATGGGACATAACCTTTCTGAGGGGGGTTGCACGTTTCTCCCCATCCCAAAGGTTCCCTCCAGTGCTGTCCTGTAGCCACAGCTCAGGTAAAACTTCATAGTAGCACAGCAAAGCATGTTATTTTAAAGAAAACATGTAGTGAAAAAAATCTGCCATTGGGATATACTTACCTCAGGGGGGAAACCTCTGTATCCTAATGAGGCTTCCCCCATCCTTCTCTGCAGCCCAGATCCAGCGCTGCCCCCTCCCCACCCCCCTGCGAAATGGACACCATACTATTTACACTGTGAGCCTCATGCAGGCGCAGTGTCAGCTCCGTGCTCAGGCTCTGGCGTAAATAGTCGAGCCCGATTGGATTTGCTCTACAGCACCGACGCAAGCCGTCTGCACAGTAGAGAAGACCTGATCGGACTCGGCTATTTCTGCCAGAGTCCAAGAGGAAAGCAGCTACTGCACCTGCACTAGGTGCACTGTTCAGGGCGACTCAGCGGTGGAAGCTGTAGTGTGCCTGTGCAGAGTTTTCAGGGGGCCAAATCTGAATCAGGGATTCTAAGGAGGACAAGGGAAGCCTCATTAATGTCTAGAGGCAACCCCCTCCAGAGTAATATATCCCCCCGGGGCACTTTTTTCACTACAGATACTCTTTACTGCAGTGGGGTGCTATGTAGCAGCATACTTCTATACAACACTTAACATGTCACATGACATACAAGAATACCTGGGAGCTGTACAGAAGTATGCAGCATAAGGCCTGGTTCACATTGGCATAAAAAAATGCACTGTTAGTGAACGGTGACGGAACAGATCCTAACGGATGGTAACGAATCCAATTTGAACCTATGGATCCGTTCCCATTGCTCCTTTAGAATGGATCTGTTCCTCCGAACGTTCTGAAAACTTGGGTCTACAATTTTTCCAGATCAAAGAACACGTCACACTGACCATGTGCTAACGGAACAGATAAAATACTGATACCTTTAAAAACTTATCCTTTTTAGGCCTCTTGCACACTACATATGATTCAATTTTTTTTATACAATCCAATTTTTTATTCTGATTAAAAACGTACCAGCATGCAGTACTTTTTTTTTTAAATCGGAATAAAAAATTGGATCATATTAAAAAAAATCGGAATCGCATGTAGTGTGCAAGAGGCCTGCGACTGATACGATTTTACAGGGATCATTTTTTTATCTACAGTGTGAGCCGAGCCTTATGGCCCATACACACAGGGCACAACTGTCGCCACAAACACGTGGCACATGCATGTTGCGGCGACAGGTCCCCCGTGTGTATGACGCGCGTGCCATGAACTGTCGCTGGGAAGTGAAGTTGCAGTGCGATTGAAAAGTTCAATTGCCGGCAACTTCTGTCTCCGCAACGGTCGCTAGTCCGCCACGCGTACTGGGTGTATATGCGGACAAGCGACGGGAGACAAAGGCAAGTGAATGGAGCATCCAGCCGGGGGATGCTCCCTTCACAGACAACTTCCGCCGCGTCTCTGCCTTTCTGGCGAGACGTGTGGATATCGGTCACCGCCAGGGAACTATCGCTCCCTGGTCTAATTTGCTGGCAACAGCAGACAAGAGTACCTCGTGTGTACGAGGCTTTAAAGTGCCTATGAAGAACAGAGGAGAGTTTGGATCTACCCTGCCACTGGAGTAGGTAGAAATAATACCATGCTGTGCTGAATGTAGGGAGAGGATGTCAGTGGGGATGTCACGCACTGGTCTGTAGCTCTACAGCATTGTGCAGAAAATTAATTCGCACCAGGTGAACTTCTTACCAGTAACTGAGAAATGCGCTGTCCTGTGAGCCTCCCTTCCTGCCCAGAGGAACGTAAACGTACATTTTCTTTTTGTGGAGGTCTGCACCTCTGCCCTGGGATTACATTCATCACTCCCAGCGGCATAACAAAACCTCCCCACCACTATTCATGAGGAGGGAGTGCTGGGGAAGAGCAGACATCAATGAATACAGCAAATGCTAGTTAAGGCCCCGTTCACACTGCACGCGTTTCCAGCCGCGTTTTGGAAACGCGTGCAGGTGGCTGACACGCACGACATCAGACATTGCATAGAGTGCAATGTCTGATGTTCACACTGCATGCGTTCCGGACCTGTGCGGTCCGGGAACGTGTGCTGCACACATTTTTTGTAAAAACGCGTGGCTGTCCCATTCACTTTTCAGTGATGGGATCAGCCACGCAACGCACACAAACGCGGATGGCGTGCGTTCGTACGTGTTGCGTTCCGCATGCGTGCCCGTCCGCGTTTGTGATGTGAACGGGGCCTAACAGCGCAAGGAGCATGACAGCGAGACAAATACCAGGGGAAAAGCAGGGAAGTGCAGCTATATGTTACAGCTATGTGCAGATTGCATCAAGGGCTTGACAGAACGAGTTAACATAGTCCATACCGAACATTCAAGCTGATTTCCTGCACAATCTCCTGTATCCCCGCCCCTCCGAATTTCCGATAGGCAGGAGCAAGAAGGAGGGCGGGGATACAAAGGGCTGCGCTACTGCCATTGGTCAGACTGCTGGAAGCTGAAGTTTTATTTGTAAAGCCTCTTCTACAGCTTCCATAGGCTGATACTTAAGGGGGGCGGAGAGAATACCATTGAATGACAGCGGGCAGAGCTGCAATGATGCAGGCAGCCACTGCTCCTGTCATATTAGCAAAGATGCCCGCTTTGTCCCTGTCTGTAGCTGCCGCTGGTGCACACACAGGTATGCTACTATGTGCAGAGGAAAACAGCGGGCGGCTGCAGACAAACTGACACTGTATCATTGTGGACAATAGCATGGGCGGCCATTGGGACACTGCTGCCTGTTTTTAATCCACCCCTTCTTTGGCTCCGCCCTAGTCACGGGCCTATTCAGCCTGCCCACAAATCCGGCCCTGGGGCTGAGGTAGCTCAATGACAGAACAACAGTGACTGAGTGTCCAGCTGATCGAATTTGGTCTGTCCACAATGAAGCAACGACCTTATTATCTTGGGTGTGCCCCCCAACACACTCATATAGGTCATTGCTTCATTGTGATACGCAAGCCCCTTCACCGCGGCAAGGTAACGATCACGCAGGGGAACTGACACATGTACATGTCTTTTGTTTTGTTGTTGCAGCCACAGTGCAGCCAGAAAAATTAGGCAGGCATGTACACGCACCAGAAAAATTATTATAACGGCCGCTTCTAGCAGCAGCCTTAAAAATGTAGGAATCCACCTGGAGTTGGACACTGTTGGTGGTGGCGGAGAAGGCAGTCAAACGGCCTTCAGGCAGAAATGTTTTGTGGGGACCGACTTAGTCTTGGGACAGGCAGTCTCATGGCGTGCAGGAAGAGATGCTGTGTGTGGGGACTGACTTAGTCTTCGGGTGGGCAGGCCTGACGGTGCTTTGCAGACCAGGCATCCGTGGTCAGATGGACCCTTGACCCAACGCTGTGTGCCAGAGATGACACCACTTACCTTTCAACATCACGGTACAGTTTGGGTATCACCTTTTTGGAGAAATAATTTCGGCCTGGTATCTTCCACTGTGGTGTGTGGCTTTGCTTTTGTGTGCTGCTTTTCCTGAGGTGGTCATCCCATGACAGTTTGTGCTTTTACATCATGTGCCTTCGTAAGGTCGTTGTCCCTACGCGGGTCTTGGTCTTTTCACGGCTCAATTTTCGGTGGCAGAGAGTACAGGTGGCATCGCTCTCATCTGAGGCAGACACACACAAAAATGTCCACACCGCTGAGCCATGGGATGATGGCACTGCCGACTGAGTGTTAAGTGGGGTGCCAGAATCAGAGCAGGAGGAGGAAGAGATTCCGTGCAGAAGCTGAGGAAGATGAGGTGTTCTGTGTTAAATAGTCAACTACGTCCTGACAATATTGGGGGTTGATGGCACGTTCCTTCTTCTGAACACTGTACTTTTATCGAGGGACGCACAAAATCACGACAGCACAACCCACACAGGTACAGTGAAAGGTATGCAGTGACTACTGGTATAACAATGTGCAGTCACACAGGTGCAGTGAAAAGGTTGCAGTGACTGCTGGTATAACAATGTGCAGTCACACAGGTGCAGTGAAAATTGATGCACTGACTGCTAGTATATAAAACAGCATGCGGTAACACAGATGCAGTGAAAGGTATGCAGGGACTGGTATATAAAACAGCGTGCGGTCACACGGATGCAGTGAAAGGTATGCAGTGACTGGTATATAAAACAGCGTGCGGTCACACAGGTGCAGTGAAAAGGCATGCACTGACTGGTATATAAAACAGCATGCTGTCACACAGATGCAGTGAAAGGTATGCAGTGACTGGTATTATAATACAATGTGCAGCAGTCACATTAGGCACTGAATGTGCTGGGCCTGGCACAGTATAGCAATTAGCAAGGGCCAGCTGCGACAGACAAGGCTGTATTTGCAGTGTCAGTGGGCCACACAAAAAAAAAATACATCACAAGAACATTAGCTCTCAAAAGAGCTGTTTTGGGGTGCTTTTCAGCAACAAATATCAGCAAGGAGCAAGCTAACAGACCTCCTAACTATTGCTTTCCCTATCTCTCCAATGTCTCTCCCTTCTCTCACTAGTACAGCAGCACACAGAGTGAGAAAATGGCCGACGCTGCTGCCTTATATAAGGGGGGGGGGGGGGGGCCAGGAGGGAGTGCAGCCTGATTGGCTGCCATTTGTCTGCTGACTGTGATGTAGAGGGTCAAAGTTTAGCCCAATGATGTAGTATAGGGGGTGGGTTGAACTCGCCTGTCGACGCGAACCCGCGTTGTTCTCGCGTGTGAACCATTCGGGCCATCTCTATTCCCCGGTAGCAGTATCCAACCAATTTGGTCAAATGCTCTCTCTCTGCCACGAAGGCTCCCATAGACAGGCCGCTCCATACTGCGCATGCCCGTGGGCCCTCTGTCGTGCATGTGCAGTATGGAGCCGCCTGTCTTTGGGAGGACTCAGCTCCCGAAGACGTCCGAAGTCCCCCGCAGCGGGGGATTCAAACGGAGGAGCGAACGCTGCAATGAGGGGAGAGGAGCGGGAAGGCTCTATAGGACCCAGAGCCTTCCTTCTCCTTAGGTAAGTATCTGGTTTATTTATTTTTTCGATTCTCAATTGCTTTAATGCATAATAATAACACCCACACAGTTTGTACCATTCTGACTGTGTGCCTAGCAAACATCCATATCATAACCCCTTCATACCCCATTATGAGCTCCCCCAAACTCAGTAACTTGTCATACACGCTGGCCATACATGCATTTCAATCACTAATCAAACCTGCCAGTAATAAGTTGCTCCAACATTAAAGATGCTAGCGAACAGCTCGACAGCGAATCTCTGTCGGCATTCTGGCCCTGTACTACTTCCGGGTCTCAATGTCCCGGAGTAGTACGTCTGCCCGTGTCTGCACACGTCCTTTAGTATGCATGCCCTGGCCCAGCGGTGCGCGTCCCTGATTGCAACGATGTGCACCGCCGGACCAGGACATGCGTACTAAAGAACGCATGCAGACACGGGCAGGTGTACTACTCCGGGACATTGCAACCCAAAAGTAGTACAGGGCCCGCTGCTCGCCTACATCTCTATCCAACATATCCGATCAATTGACTTTTGATCTTTTTTGAGGATTTTTTAGATTGAAATGTAGTTTGTTATGTAATCAATCACTATCCAATCAAATTCCAGTTGGATAAGGATCAATCTGCAGATTTTTCTGTAAGCTGAAAGTGCTTATCACTGGTAGTTACAGTCAGGACCGTAAATATTGGGATATCAACACAATTTTAACATTTTTTGGGTCTATACATTACCATAATTATTTATTTATTGTATTTATAAAGCGCCAACATATTACGCAGCGCTGGACATTAATTTAGGTTACAGACAATATTTAGGGGTCACATACAGCAATATGACAATACAGGAATATAAGAAAACCAGATCACACAGCACAGTATGAGTACAAGGTAATGCTTAGTCAGTCACTGGATGGAGCATGGAGATTAGGCAAGTTAGGTTCACTCAGATGCATAGCATGGGTGCACAGTAATGGAGGTGCATGATCAGGTAGGTCACAAAAGGAGGAGGACCCTGCCCAAAGGCTTACAATCTAGAGGGAGAGGTAGGGACACGAGAGGTAGGGGACCACAGTTCACCTGCGGGTTTAAAGCATTAGTGGAGGGGGGGAGGCCAGAGTAAAAAGGTGAGTTTTGTGGACCTTCTTGAAGATGTTGAAGGAGGGGGAAACCCTAATGGGGGGGAGGTAGGGAGTTCCATAGTGTTGGAGCAGCTCTTGAGAAGTCCTGGAGGTGTGCATGGGATTGGGTGATGCGGGGTGCAGTCAGAAGGGATTTCAAATGAAATAAACACAATGTAGTTTAAAGGGATACTGTAGGGGGGTCAGGGGAAAATGAGTTGAACTTACCCGGGGCTTCTAACGGTCCCATGCAGACATCCTGTGTTGGCGCAGCCACTCACCGATGCTCCGGCCCCGCCTCCGGTTCACTTCTGGAATTTCAGACTTTAAAGTCTGAAAACCACTGCGCCTGCATTGCCGTGTCCTCGATCCCGCTGATGTCATCAAGAGCATGCTGCGCAGACCCAGTATGGTCTGTGTCTGCGCAGTACACTCCTGGTGACATCAGCGGGAGCGAGGACATGGGCGTGCAGGCGCAGTGGTTTTCTGACTTTAAAGTCAGAAATTCCAGAAGTGAACTGGAGGCGGGGCCGGAGCATCGGTGAGTGGCTGCGCGGGCACAGGATGTCTGCGGGGGACCATTAGAAGCCCCAGGTAAGTTCAGCTCATTTTCCCCAGACCCCCTACAGTATCCCTTTAACTGCAGACTGTCAGCTTTAATTTGAGGGTATTTACATCCAAATCAGGTGAACGTTGTAGGAATTATTTGCCTCCCACTTGTTAAGGGACCAAAAGTAATGGGACCGAATAACGGAAAATTGTTACTTACCTACCGCTAATTTTCCTTTCCCGATGCTTATATGTCATCACACCTGGGTAGTCGCCCCGCCCCCTCTACCCCATAGGATCATACTACTATAAATCTTAGCTAAGCCGGCCCCCCCCCCAGTCTATGTAAACCTCGATCATCGAAGCTCACATGAAGGGAGGGACCGGTGTGATGACATATAAGCATCGGGAAAGGAAAATTACCGGTAGGTAAGTAACAATTTTCCGTTTTCCCTATGCTTAATGTCATCACACCTGGGAACTAACTAGGTAGAAAGAAGGGTGGGACCACATTATGCTGAAACAAAGGAAACATTTTAATTAGTCACATCTTGTACATTCTCAAGAATAGCTTTGCCAAACATTAGTGAGGATTGGGCAGATAGATCCACTCTATAATGGCGCATAAACGTGTTTATGGATGACCAGTTTGCTGCTTGGCACACCTTCTCTGCTGGCACCTTGTTGAAAGCTGCCCATGAGGTAGCCATGCTGCGTGTAGAGTGTGCCACTAGTTGACTAGGGGGTTCTAAACCTAAGGTTCTATATGCAGTCTGTATGGCTTTAACGATCCATGAGGCTATGGTTCTGACTGTAGCGGGTTGCCCCTTCCTATATCCATTAGGTATGACCCATAGTCTTTCCGTCATTCTTATTTCTGCCGTTTTTTCCAGGTAAGTTTTAATTGCTAGGCCAACATCCAATGGATGTGTTGTTCCCGACTCATCCTCTGTGAAGGTTGGTAGTGTCCAGTCTTGGTTTAAGTGATAGGTGGAGGCTACCTTAGGGATGAATTGTTGTATGGGTCTCAGCACTACTCTATCAGGGTATAAGGTCAGGTAAGGTTCTTTACACCCTAACGCTTGTAATTCAGATACCCTGCGAGCAGAGGCGATCGCCACCAGGAATACAGTTCTCAGCGTGACATGCCAGAGTGACGCTTCCTGCATAGGATAGAAGGGTTGTTTTTTTAGCGCGTCTAACACCAAGGGTAAATCCCACTTGGGGAATAATGCCTTCTTTGGAGGTTTTACTCTCAATACTCCTCTTAGGAACTGTTTTAGAAGTGGCTGCGTAGCCCAGGGAATCCCGGTTGTCGCCGAGAGGGCTGACACATGTACTTTTAGGGTATGATACCCCAATCCCTTTGATAGTCCTCTCTGTAGGAATTCTAGTACGTGTCTAGATTCGGGCCTTGACGGTTCGAACTGAAGTTCCGTTGCGAAGTCCTTAAATTTATTCCACACTCTTCTATAAGTTGCGTTAGTGGTTGGTTTTCTGGAGCTGAGAATGGTCTTGATCACCTCTACCGAGTGACCTTGTCTTCTTAGCCTTTCCCCCTCAAAATCCAGGCGTTCAGATTCAGTTTCCTGGGTTTCGGATGTAGAGTCTCTCCCTGTGCTAGCATATCTCTCTTGTATGGGAGAGGTAGAGGAGACTGTAACTTCATCTCCCACAACAGTGGGAACCATGGACGGTTCGGCCAGAAGGGAATGACAGCGATAAGAGTCACCCTCTCTCTGACTAATCTCATTAACAGTCTGAAAATTGTCGGTGTTGGAGGAAAAACATAGGCAATCTGAAACTCCCACTTGGCCGATAAGGCATCCACTGCTACTGCTTGGCTGCAGTATGTCCGGGAGTAGAAGCGTGAGCACTTGGAATTCTGTGGTGTGGCCATCAGATCTAGCTGTGGTGTTCCCAGTCTGTGACAGATCCATCTGTATATTTCTGTATCCAGGCTCCACTCGTTGTTGTTTACAAATGTTCTGCTTAGCCGGTCCGCCAGTATGTTCTCCTTGCCCGGAATATAGACTGACTTCAAGTCCCACAGATTCTCTTCCGCAAACTGTAAGATGGGGGCTGTTTCCTGGAGTAGAGCTATGCTCCTCGTTCCCCCCTGCTTCCTTAGGTATGCGACTGCTGTCTTGTTGTCTACTTGGACCAGCACTGAGTGTCCCCTGATCATGTCGATGAAGCTGATTAGAGCCTGGTATACTGCTCTCAGTTCTAATATGTTGCAATGAGTGTGAGTCTGTTGATCTGTCCATTGTCCCTGCGCTGTCACTGATCCACAGTGGGCTCCCCATCCTTTCTGGCTGGCATCCGTAGTAATTGTGATCATGCGTTGTGATTGTATTAAATGGTGTCTGGATAAATTGTCCACCTTGGTCCACCATAAAAGGCTGTTCATCATTAGAGGAGTAATGTTTATTGTTTGGTTCCAGGATTCCTTGTCCCACTGATTCATGAACCCCCATTGAAAGGCTCGGGTGTGCCACTGGGCCCAGCGTACCATCTGTATGGTGGAGGTTAATGTGCCCAAGATACTCAGACATTGTCTTGCTGATAATATCGTCACTGTTGACATACTGTGAATTTTCTGAATAATCATATCCCTCTTCTCCTGCGGAAGGCTGATTGAGTTCTGGGTAGTCTGGAATAGCGCACCCAAAAACACCATCGATTGTGTTGGGATAAGATGACTCTTCAGGATGTTCAGCTTCCACCCGTAACGGGTTAGAGTATGAGTCAAGATGTCCCGATGTTGGATAAGTGTGTGTTTGTCTGCTGATAGTAATAGAAGGTCGTCCAGGTAGTGAAATAGACGAAGACCCCTGAGACGAAGAGTCGCTACCAGAGCTAGTAGTACTTTCGAGAAAGTTCTGGGTGCTGTGGATATCCCGAATGGTAGGCACCTGAATTGATAGTGGGAATCTTCTATTGCAAATCTGAGGAATTTTTGGAACTTTGGATGTATGGCTATATGCAAGTATGCATCCTCCAAATCTACTGAAAGCATCCAGTCGTAAGGTCTTATTGATTGTTTGATTGACTGTAGTGTCTCCATCCGGAATCTCTTTAGTTTTATGTGACGGTTTAGAAATCTCAGATCCAATACCGGTCTCAATGATCCGTTCTTCTTTTGCACAAAGAATAATGGGGAATAAACCCCCTTCCCCCTTTCTTCTGGTGGAACCTGTATAATAGCGTTCTTTTGTAATAGGGTTTGCACATACTCCTCCAATATTTCTCTCTTCTGAGTGATCTTTGGAACTCTGGTGGGAACGAAATGCTTTCTGGGTGGTTTCCTTGTGAAGCTCCATCGATGACCGACCGTAATGGTTTTCTGAATCCATGGGTTTTGTATTGTTTCCACCCAGACTTGACCGAACTTCTAGAGTATTCCCCCCACTGGCCAACTCCGGGCGGAGTGCCCGTCAAAAAGTCTTCTGCTGACTCGACGGAGGGGTAGTCATCTTCTGCCTCGTCAACCTCTGCAGATTACTATGGCTGCTTTGCCAGTTCCTGCTAAATTCTTTCCCCGGTCGGTAAGACTTAGCCGCCCTGACTCTTGACTGCGGAAAACGATTAGGCTGCTGGGGATTAGGTCTCCTAGGTTTCCTATCTTGTGGGATAAGCCCGGATTTTCCACCTGTAACTCTCTGGATTGCAGAGTCCATTTCTTTACCAAAAAGGTTTATTCCGTCGTACGGGATCTTACACCACTCTTGTCTGGATGACTGATCCGCCGACCACGACTTAAGCCATAAGGCTCGCTTGGCGACCACTGAGAAGACCATTGCTCTAGCCCCACATCTTATTATGTCCACCGCTGCCTCTCCAACGAAATCGGCTGTCAGATTAAAGGTATCTAGAGCGGAGATTATGGCGTCTTTATCAGCACCTGCTCGGACTGCGTTTTCCACGTTCGTGGACCATGCCCGTATCGCTTTTGCTATGGACGTGAGTGCTACTGCCGGTCTTGTTGCATTGCCTATGATCATATAGATCTTCCTCAATTCCGAATCTATCCTCTTCTCCAATACATCCTTAAAAGTTGCTGCATTATCTCTCGGAAGGGTAACGTGTTTGGCTAGGCGGCTCACTGACGCGTCCACTACAGGCGGGTTGTCTAAAGACTTCGTATCCTTGGAATGCAGAGGGTATAATTTCATTATACGATTATTAAGTGGGGCCTTCTTTTCCAGTTTTTCCCATTCTTCCTTTATGACTTCCGCTATTTCCGTCATCATAGGGAAAGTCGTCACTTTTTTCTTTAGGTGAGTATAATATTCCCTGTGTTTCCTTGTGCTAGACGATGGTTCCTGCTCTTCGTCCGAACTCTCCCACTCGATAGCTTCGCGAACTGCCCGCACATAAGGTTGCACCAGTGCGAAATCAAATCCAGTCGCGGCGTCCTCCATAATCCCTGTAGGTTGTGTCTGATCCGAGACTGTATCCTTTGATGGTAATGTCGATATGTACTCCCTCATTGATTCCTGCACGGCAGTCTTTATCATTTCTGAGACGTCCATCGGTGTCTGCTCATTCTTTCTCGCTATGTCGGAGAAGCATCTTCTACAGACGTTTTTATCCGGCATGGCGTCCCTATGACATGCCCAACATCTCTTTATTTGCTCGAGGTAATGAGAGTGTGCTCTAGGGGATCTGCTTCTATCTCTTTGAGATGAAGATGATCTTGCCGTCTTATCTTTGGATTTTGACTTCTTCTTGTCCTTGTGCTTTCTACATATGGCAGAGAGAGAGAGAGAGAGAGAGAGAGAGACAGGATGGCGTTAGGTATCCTTAGGTAATTGGGTGTAAGAACCTACCTCTCTAGCCCCTACCTTGCACCCGCAGATTGGTCTGTAGAAGCTGTAGAGGGACCCGGAGTCACAGCTAAGGCAGCTGCAAGAAGGAAGGAAGATAGTAAGAACACTCTTCCTAAGTAGCCACCCCGCTATCCTACAACATTTCCCCTCAGCTAACCTGATGTGGCGTCAATGGGAGGATCAGTCGGCTCGGCGCTCGCCTCCATGCTGGTCAGAGTCTCCACACGCGCTGTGGACATGCGACCAGCGTGAGCCTCCGAGCCGACTGTTTTAAACAGCGCTCCGGCGCCGCCTCCGGAATCACTTCCGGAATCCGTACCGCATCACTTCCGGTCGGCGCTCTCCACCAATCAGAGCGCTCGACCTGGTGGCACGCATGATGCGGACGGACTTCCCGGTGACACGCACACCAGAAGCCGCTCCGAGAAGAAGAGACAGAGAGAGGTGAGAAACGGGTCCCTCCAGGAAAAGCGGCATCTTTAATGCTGCAAGGTAATTCTCTGGCAGGCGTCTCCCAGGTTATTTAAACCTATTAGGTACAGCGCCCCCGGCCCCCTCCAGACCATCAGATACAGGGGGAGTCCCAAACTAATTTATAGTTTTAATGGGACAGAAATCCAAAACACTGTAAAAACAGTGAGGTAGGGGCAAAAAAAAAAAAAAAGAAAAAATTGCAGGCAAATCTTGCCCGTACGTCCTACCGGATCCCATGGAGCAAGGTGATCGAGGAAAAAAGACTGGGGGGGGGGGGGGGCCGGCTTAGCTAAGATTTATAGTAGTATGATCCTATGGGGCAGAGGGGGCGGGGCGACTACCCAGGTGTGATGACATTAAGCATAGGGAAAATAGTCTTTCCATTTTTAATACTTGGTTGTAAATCCTTTGCAGTCAATTACAGCCCGAAGTCTGAAACGCATAGACATCACCAGATGCTGGATTTCATCCCTGGTGTCCTCTGCCAGGCCTCTACTACAACTGTCTTCAGTTCCTCCTAGTTCTTGGGGCATTTCCCCTACAGTTTTGTCTTCAGCAAGTGAAATGCATTCTCAGTCGGATTTAGGTCAAGTGATTGTCTTGGCCATTGCATAACATGCCACTTCTTTCCCTTCAAAAACTCTTTGGTTGCGTTTGCAGTATGCTTTGGTTCCATTCATTGACCATCTTTACTGTAAAGTGCCTTCCAATGAGATCTGAAGCATTTGGCTGAATATGAGCAGATAATATTGCCCGAAACACTTCTGAATTCATCCAGCTGCTTTTGTCTGCAGTCACTTAATTAATAAATACAAGAGAATCAGTTCCATTGGCAGCCATACATGCCCACGTCATGACATACATGCCCACGTCGGTATCTCTGACTTCCATCTGTAGCCCTGCCCCCTAGCAGTAGAGGTCACACGAGCTTCGCTGATTGGTCCTAGAGACGTACCTATGATGACCTCTTCCTTTAGAGGGCGGGGCTACGGACAAAAGCCAGACATCTGTTAAGTATAATAAAGTTTAATGCTACACTGCTATGGACAAAAGCCAGACATCTGGTAAGTATAATAAAGTTTATTTAAAAAAGAAAAACTCTTTAAATGCTAACCGGAAGCTTCTAAGCATCGATAATCGCGAGTGCAATCGCCCTAGGAATTACTGCACATGGCGCTACGGCAATTTTAAAGCACTACAGCGATTCCTAGTGGGTTCTAGGCCTGACGTGCGTTGGCACTTAGTCTGATGCGATAACTGCATGGCTATGGGGAATCAGCTGGGTAATGTGAAAAAATTCTGCCGTTTCTTTTACTCTAAATGCGCATTTTGAAGCAGCCTTTTGATTTTAACAGCACATTTTAGATGGGGGACATGACTGAACAACACTACTGCCACGCACTCAGAGTTACCCTCTTTCAAGTGAGATCTTTGCAGCCTGAGCGATCAGGAACATCTGATGTTTCCATTCATGTGTTGCAATTCACTAAGGGCCCGTTTCCACTTGAGCCGCATGCATCTGCGAGATGCGCGGCGGCACTTTCGGGTCTACGGGTACGCAGATGAATCCCATCAGCCATGCAATGCACGGCTATGGGATTCGCACCAATTCGGATGGAAATGCCGGCCGAATCGCTAACGCAAGCGATTCGGCTGTCGGTTCCCACACGATTTGCATGTGTGCAAACTCTGCGGATTTGGCATGGAAACTGCGCAAGTGGAAACGGGCCCTAAGGAATCGCAAGGCATGGTTGCATGCAATTTGGCATGTTTGTGATGCAATTCCATTCATTATGATGGATGGAATCACAATCGCATTGCGGAAAATCATGGAGCAACGCAGTGCCACAGTGTTAACATGGAAACGCAATGTTAGGTTCACACAATGCAATTTCCTATAAGATCGACAGGTCAACATTATAATTTCTTAATCTGATTTGCTCAGGATCGATAAAGGCATTGATTTTGAGCAGCAGTGATCTGAAAATAGATCCTGTTATCGATCAAAAGCAGATTGGAAATATTGCAACTTACTGTTTTGACCAGTCGATCTGGTGGTAATTTGTATTGTGTGTGTACCTAAAGGTGGCCATACATACATTAGCCGACCAACCAACCAATTGACCCTCCAACTCGATTATTATAATCGAATTGGATGAAAATTGGTGCTGCCAAGTGCCCAACTGACAAAGCAATCAATTTCGGGGCAGAAATTGGCCAAACAGTCGATCACGCATGCTGCAAGATGGTGGGCCGAAGTTGGTTGGTCGGGTGTGCGGTGGTACGGCGGCTGATTTGCGAACGAGCGACGACGAAACCCCCGCCACAATGTATAAACATATGTAGTGTGTATATTTATACATTACCTGTCCGGTGTCAGCCTCCACACAGTTTCCGTCCATCTCGCCGGGTTCCGCATACACGCCGGCAGCACATAGCGTCTGACATCAGACGCTATGCACCGCTAGCGTGTATGCAGCTGTTACCCGGCAAGATGGACGGACAGCGGGTGGAAGCTGCTACTGGACAGGTAATGTATAAATGCACACACTACATACATTTATACATTTTGGGGGCAGCGGCCGGGTGGACGTGGTGGGCTCAGCCGATTCCTTGATATTTTCATGCTGAAATTGGACGGAATCGGCCTGTAGTGTATGGGCAGATTCGACCAAGAGACAAATTTATCTCTAATCAGATTCGATTACAGATAAATTTGTCTCTTGGTCGAATCTGCCCCTAATCTTCTAATGTATGACCTTAACATTAGGTTCTGCTTCCTCTTGTGATTTTTGACGGATCTGCTCAGTACATTGCCAAACTATCAAAGCGTGGTCTCTCCCTCACATTATGGCCTTTTTCCACTTGGAAGTGCACTCGCAAGCGCAATTGTAATGCATTTGTGTGATCGAGCAACCTGCAATTTCCACTTGCCGCGAGGAATAAAGCGCCACCGCATTGAAAATTGGTCAAGCCAAATCGCACTATTGACAAATGAGCACCATGAATTTTTTAAGCAGATTACAGCTATATGGGAAAAGAAGCCAGTGAATAATTCATATAGTTTATAACCCCCATTTCCCCCTTCTTTGGCAATACATGTATGAATCATGGTCTTGCCAATAAAGCTATATTTAATTTGATCTATCAAATCAAATATATGTTCAATAAATGGCTAACTGTATCTCGATCAGCAAAGTACACTGAGAGGCGAGAGCACAGGGGGAAATGTGACTTTCAGTATGTTCTAGCACAGCTTATTTACTTCCTGTATTGCCATCTGCTGGCTGGAGGGGTGGGGAGCTCGCATCACACCAGCTGTTTATAGGTCGCTCATATATTCATCAATCTGAGCGACGTGTTGAAAAGCCTCGCGATTTAGACAGGCTTTCGGATTCCACCAATGCGCGGTGTCGGAACTACTCGCCCCGCCCACAAACCATGAATGTTGTCCCTCAGACAAACTACTTAGTCACGATCTACCATGCTAGACGACGCTCTGCATCCAATAGCGTTGTTCAGAAAGAAGATGGGCAGTTTGACACACCAATAAGCTTTTAGGAAGTGCTGACTGGGCGGGATATGTGAAATGTCCTCTGTAAAGCGAGGTATTGAAGGAGACGGTGCTATCAGGTGATATTGCAGTGTATATATGCAGTGTGTATATTAATTATCTCATGCGGTAATGAGTGGTGTTTGAGTTTTATTTAACTTGTTAAATTAAATGACCTTTTGTTGACCAGCGCATTATATATAAGGCTTGGTTAGTGAAGCTGCTACTAGCCTCCGGTGACATGTGTTGCTAGGGCTTGTAGCTAAGTAGCCTCTAGTGCTATATTCCCTGATAGGTTCCTCTCTGGGACTTTTGTCAATATTTTGTTAGCCTGTGTTTGCTTGCTGTCAACTGTATATCTGTAATAACACCAATCTGATTTATAATTGGAGAGTCTTTGGTTGTATACTACTAGTCTGATAATCTTCCTAGGACTTGTAGTCCTACACCTAGAGACATCTGATTCTGATTGTATGCCTCAAATATCACTGGCTGATGGGCCTCTTGTATTTGTACCTATAGAGTGCCTCTAGTTAACCACTTGCCTACCAGCAGTCTCTGGTCCCTTAAAGGGATACTGTAGGGGGGTCGGGGGAAAATGAGCTGAACTTACCCGGGGCTTCTAATGGTCCCCTGCAGACATCCTGTGTTGGTGCAGCCACTCCCCAATGCTCTGGCCCCGCCTCCGGTTAACTTCTGGAATTTCTGACTTTAAAGTCAGAAAACCACTGCGCCTGCATTGTCGTGTCCTCGCTCCCGCTGATGTCACCAGAAGTGTACTGCGCAGACACAGACCATACTGGGCTTGCGCTGTGCGCTCTTGATGACATCAGCGGGATCGAGGACACGGCAATGCAGGCGCAGTGGTTTTCTGACTTTAAAGTCAGAAATTCCAGAAGTGAACCGGAGGCTGGGCCGGAGCATCGGTGAGTGGCTGCGCGGGCACAGGATGTCTGCGGGGGACCATTAGAAGTCCCGGGTAACTTCAACTCATTTTCCCCTGACCCCCCCCCCCCCCCTACAGTATCCCTTTAAAGGACAATTGTAATGAGGGATATGGAGGCTGCTATATTTATTTTCTTGTAAGCAATACCAGCTGCCTGGCTGTCCTGCTGATCCTCTGCCTCTAATACTTTTTAGTCATAGACCCTGAACAAGCATGCAGCAGATCAGGTGTATCGAACATTATTGTCAGATCTGGCGAGATTAGCCACATGCTTGTTTCTGGTGTTATTCAGGCACTCCTACAGCCAAATAGATCAGCAGGATAGTCAGGCAACTGGCATTGTTTAACTGGAAATAAATATGCCAGCCTCCATATGCCTCTCGTTACAGTTGCCAGACAAGGGGAAAAAAAAAAGATCTAGATCTACTTACCAGGGCTTCCTCCAGCCCCTTGCAGCTGACATGTCCCATCCCGCAGCTGTGGGCTCAACCGCCGGTCCGGGGTCCCTGCCGCTGCAGAGGCTGACCTTGCGAGGTCGTCCTACTGCGCCTGTGCCACTGTTAATCACTCGCACGTGGTGTGGAGTGTATTGCGCAGGTGCACAACTACTGTCCTGACTGTAGAAAAACTGTCAGTTCCATAGCTAATTATAAACTCTTTTAGGCATGGAAAAAAGAAAAGGAGCACAGCATAAGTGTCTGTATGCTTGCCCCTGTATATGCACATGTCTATTTCATCATGTCCCATATAATCTCTGGTACATTTTAAGCCTGGTTCACCCTTACAATCTTGATTGCTCAATCTTACAATTTTCGTGTAGTATGGATACTTTGAATAGATTGTGAAGGTAAGCTCTCATACTGCATGGGGGTGGTAAAATTGGGGCTAGTATGGTTGACCCGGCAGCAAAGTCCATAGGGAAACAGTTCTCCAATCACAGTACCCCCTACAACTTGAAACATAATTGGCCAAATGGTGTGGGCATAGTTATTACCACATCCTATCTGAAAACTGATCTATTTGTTAGGACTAGGAGTACCTTAATTTTGTACATTCTTTAAAAAAATATTCCTTTATGTGTTTTACTAACTAAAAATACTTATTCAGGCTCATTTATGCTTCATTTATCATATTTTATATCCAAGAACGAATTGCAATAGATTAAGAAAAGTTGAAGTAGCTTCTAAACCCTGCTTAGTACCCCCAGGGGTAGACTTACCACCTGTTGAGAACCCAGGACCTAAACCGTCGTAAAATTGCCAGATCAAGATTGGATATGTGTATGCACCTTCATGCCATCAAGTGGTAGGGTCAGGAGTGGCGCACTTTTCCAGAGGTGGGGTGCATAACCATGGTGCCAAGCAAATTCACTCGTCCAAAATAGGGTAGCACACCATGTCTTAGTGCTGAAGCAGTTTATTCTTCAAAGCATGAGTAAATCTTGGTTGACTCATGCTTTGAAGAGTAAATTACTTCAGCACCAAGCCAAGACGCAGTGTGCTAACCTACTTTGGACTTTACCTTCATGCCATGATCTCATAAGTTCATTGGGAGTTGCAGACCTACATCTGGAGAGCCTCTGATTTTATATACTCCCAGTAGCATGGTATGATAATCTTAGTGAGGCCTAATGCACACCAAAAATCGCTAGGCAAAATCGCAGATGCTTAATGATTTTTGAAGCGCTTTTCAGTAGCGATTCTGGGCATATGTCTAGCGATTTCCTATTTATGCCTAGCGATTTTGGAGCCTTGGGTTGTAGTGATTTTATAGTTCTTGTAAACTTTTAATCTGGAAGTGAACAGTTTTGGGGAAAAAAAACACCTTTTGACTAACCTAACTTCCTCCCAGAACTCATCTCTAAAGGGTCTTTATCTTCAGGGTCAAGTGATACCAGCCATGATGCAGACGTCCCTTTGTGTCACTGGGTCAAATTGGGGCGCAAGTCTGCTTTAGGGGACTAAGCAGGAAACCTCATATGGAAATTCCACTAATGTGATTTGGTTGATGGCGTTCTCTCGAACTGTAAACTATACCCAAACTATTCGGCCAATCGGAAGGCTTTGTATTGTAGAGGGTGCTGTGATTGGAGAACTGTACCCTATGACATTTCCTGCTGGGTCCCCTAAACTAGACTAGTGCCCAAATTGGTATTGTCCAGACTAATTCCCCCATATCCCCCTGCATTACATCCCAAGACCCTCCCTTATCACTGTTCCCTTTGCCATGTCACCAGGGCCGGTTTAAGCAACAATGGGGCCCCAGGGCAAAATAAACCTGGGGGGCCCCCCAACATATACCCCGGAACAAAAATCGGCATTAGGGGACCTTTTTTGCAGCTGGTATAGTCAGGGTGTGAAGTCCCAATCGGTCAGAGCTCCACATTCTGGCTATCCCAGCCTGCATGGGGGACAAGAGGTTAAAAAGTTTCAGGAGGGGGGACCCCACATAATTTTTTTTTTTATTTTTTTTTTTAAATTCCCACACTCTAAACATAAAAATTTTTTTGGGGGAAAATAGGAAAAAATGCCAGGGATCTTCATACAGCCATATTGCGGCTGTATAGCGATCCCTGGCCAAAGCGCTGCGGCTGCGTATAGACCCCCTGGAAACCCCATCAGGAAATTTATTGCGCTTTCGTTTGATGTATGTAAAATTACACTACCGTTAGGTTTGCTACTAAAAGTGACATTTACTGCATTTAAAACTATACTTTCCCGGATCGTCACTTGGACAGCACCCCTGGATGAGACTTGTCTCCCTCCCCACCGTGGACAGGAACTGCAAAAGAAGAATTTGCATAAGCGACAGGCAGCCTGCTATATAAGCTACTTACTTGCTGCTATACTTCAGTATAGTTTCCTGTCCCGGACGGAGCGGAGGGAGAGGTCTCCAGGGTGCCATCCGTGTCAGTCGGCAGGGGCAGCGTGTAGCAGGACTCCCATCAGAGCTGAGCAGTGATCAGTGGGGAGTCCTGCAGCGTATGGGAGGCTTCTCCAGTGAAGGCGGCTGTGTTATGCGCGCAGGCGCGCGCATGAAGAAGGTCACTTCCGGTTCACACGGAAGTAGTCACGCGCTGGCGTCCCGCGTGATCTGAGGTCTGCAGAGCGGCAGGGGCCGCGGCGGTGAGAAGCGAATCAGCCGAACAGCTGATTCCAATTAAGATGCCTGACCAAGCGGCAGGGGCCGCGGCGGTGATATGCAGTCAGCCTGCAGGCTGATTCATCAAGGTATGTGAGGCTGATTAACATAAATTATGCAACAAGGGTAGCATTGATTGTCTTCAGCTGGGTCTGCTTATGTGTATTTAAGCTAGAGGTGAGTCCATGATTCAGATGTTGCTGGCAATCATGGAGGACGCTTCAGGTTCAGCTCCTTTGCAGTCTGCGAAGTCTGGCCAAGACCCCTCTCTGGCAAGTAGATGTGGTACCTGAAATACTCCTGCTTGTTTGATATATAATATAAAACCTCTAGTAATATTTGTTCCTTGTTTGTGTTTTTTCATAGCCTAAAAAACATGACAAGTCGGACAAATCGGATAAAAATGAAAAGTCTGAAAGGCCTGACAAGGCTGCTGCTCAAACCAGTCAGCATGGTTCAAACAGGTCTGAGAAGAAATGTGCAATATGTAACGGTCGTTTATCTTCATCTTCCAAAAAGCTGTGTCAGAACTGTACAGAAAAGGTGGTTAAAGATGAGTCACCCGTCATATTTAA
Organism: Hyperolius riggenbachi; assembly: GCF_040937935.1. Taxonomy (NCBI): domain Eukaryota; kingdom Metazoa; phylum Chordata; class Amphibia; order Anura; family Hyperoliidae; genus Hyperolius; species Hyperolius riggenbachi. The sequence goes on from NC_090648.1 coordinate 91,306,441, forward strand.
AGATTTAATGGGCTGGATGAGGTCAGAAATGTCTACAGCAATAAAAGAGATTAAGGAATCTGCCATTGCTTCAAATCCTATAGTTCCTTCGGATGTCCCAGGAACTGGTGGCGATATGGACACAGTGCCTGTAGTTACTATTCCAGCATCTCCTGTATTGGATTTATCTCAGCCGGGGCCCTCCGGTTCTAAACGTAGAAGAGAAAGCGAGGTGGAGGATTCAGAATTATCTGAGGGAGAGATTTCTGAATTGGATCATCCATCAGATGGGGAAGTCTCTAATTCTGATAGATCGAAATTTGCTTTCTCTGCTGATTTAATGAAGGACTTATTAGGTGCTATGTATGATACAATGGGTATCAAGACAGAGAAAAAATCTTTGGCGCCTTTGGATGAGATGTACAGAACTTTGGCGGAACCCCAGCCTCAGTTTATCCCAGTCCATTCCACCTTAAAGGGTATGATTAAGAAGGAATGGGATAACCCTGAGAAGCGGGCCTTCTGGCCTAGGTCCTTATCCAATCGTTACCCTTTTTCTCCAGAGGATCAGGGGTTTTGGGGTCCTCCGCCTAGGTTGGACCCATCTTTTTCAAAGGTGTCAAAGAAAACGGACTTATTATTTGAGGATTTTGGAAGTCTGAAGGATCCAATCGACAAAAAGATGGACAACCTTCTGCGTAGAGCATGGGAATCCTCTTCCTTGACATTTAAGCCCGCTGTAGCTTCAACAGCAGTGAGTAGATCATTGAAGACATGGCTGTTAGAAATGCAGAATAAGATCGCTTCCGGTGTTCCCCGAGAAGAGATTCTTAACGATTTTCCTAAAGTTTTAAATGCCTCTAATTATATTATAGATGCTTCAGATGACACAGTAAAACTTACGGCCAGAACGACTGCCTTAGTTAACTCAGCCAGAAGAGGTATATGGGTTAAAACCTGGAATGGTGACAATTCCTCGAGATCAAAACTGTGTGGTATTCCATGTGAGGGGGGGCTGCTTTTTGGATCAAAATTAGATGATACACTAGATAGAACATCAGATAAAAAGAAAAACTTTCCAGAAAAGAAAAGACCATTTCAGTATAAGCGGCCATTTCGTCCCCCCAACAGATCTGAGCAGGACTCCAAATATTCCAAGGGTAAACGTTGGGCCCCGTATAGACCGCAGAAGTCAAAACCCAACTTAAATCCTGCCAAGAGACAGGATAAGCAATGACGCCAGGATCCCAGTGGGGGGGAGGGTTGCAAACTTTTTGGAAGTATGGCAGCCTCAGTTCACAAGTCAGTGGTTGCTAAAGATTATTTCAGAGGGGTATCAGATCGAGTTCAGTCATCTTCCTCCTCTAAGGTTTTGCATTACTCCACAACCCCAGGATCAAAGAAAGTGTCTGGCATTACAGAACGAGGTCCTGTCCCTACAGGAGAAGGGGGTAATAAGATATGTACCAAGCTGCCAGAGAGGAAAAGGGTTCTATTCTCATGTGTTTCTGGTGAAAAAGCCACAGGGAACTTACCGGTTTATCCTAAACCTAAAAAAGTTAAATCTAAATGTGAAATACAGAAAATTCAGGATGGACAATATAAAATCTGTGATTCATCTCTTGCAGAGAAACGATTTTCTTGCTTCCATAGATCTCAAGGACGCATACCTTCACCTGCCCATCCATCCATCATCTCAACAGTATCTAAGATTTGCAGTGCTCATGGAGGAAGAGGTAAGACATTTTCAGTTTATTGCTCTTCCTTTTGGACTTTCCTCTGCACCATGGCTATTTACCAAGGTGATGTCCGAGGTTTTAGCCGAGCTTAGACTGAGGGGAATCAATATCCTCGGATATTTAGATGATTTTTTGATTTGGGGCCCTTCAGCTGAAGTGGTAAGGTCACAGACATTATCGACATTAGACTATCTCCAGCAGTTGGGTTGGCTTATTAATTGGGAGAAATGTTCCCTTGTTCCATCCCAGGTCATAAAGTTTCTAGGTTTTAACATTGATACTAGAAAGGAGAAGATCTTCATGCCTGATAGACAGATTTTGGCCATTCTAAACGCTGTTTTTTCCTTTCAGAACTCAAGAACAATATCGCTGAGGAAAGCAATGGCAATACTCGGACTCCTAACAGCCTCATTTCCCGCAGTACAGTGGGGACAATTCCACGCAAGAGTACTACAGTTGTGGATACTCAGATCATGGAACAGGAGCCTCACAGTGTTAGACAGGAGGATCTCTATTCCTCACAGCATAAAAGTGTCTCTGTTGTGGTGGCAGGATCGGGTTCACTTTTTAACAGGTCGTTTGTGGAATTACCCGGAACAAAGGATAATCACAACGGATGCCAGTTTATGGGGATGGGGAGCACACCTGGATGCTCTTCCAGCCCAGGGACAGTGGTCTGTACAGATCAGCTCAAGGTCATCAAACAGCAGAGAACTAGAAGCAGTATGGATGGCACTACTACACTTCAAGGATCAAATCAGAGGATCGCATGTAACTATAAAGACCGACAACAGGGCGGTTGTGGCATTCTTAAACAGACAGGGAGGCACGAGAAGTCAGATATTATGGAAGCAGACATCAAAGATTATGTTTTGGTCAGAAAGCAATATCGAGTCTCTACAGGCACGTCACCTAAAGGGGACATCGAACCAGGTGGCGGATTATCTAAGCAGGGAGAGGCTGGACCAGAACGAGTGGTCACTCAACCAGAAGGTCTTGCAGATGATAATTTCACAGTGGGGATGCCCAGAACTGGATTTATTCGCCAGGAGAAAGAACTCAAAATGTCGGAAATTTTGTGCCCTATACCAGGAGGATTCACCTTGGGCGGTGGATGCGTTCACAATCAGTTGGGAGGGTATGATGATGTATGCTTTTCCTCCAATTCCATTACTTTCAAGAGTATTGAAGAAGATCATTCAGGACAAGGCGAGACTCATATTGATTGCTCCAATGTGGCCCAAACGTCCATGGTTCACATTACTTCAGTCTCTAGCGATATCAGAACCAATAGTACTCCCACTGATACAGGACCTGTTGTCCCAGGGCCCAGTGTCGCATCCAGATCTGAGTCTACTTCATCTATCAGCCTGGAACCTGAGTGGGAAATACTAAAGTCCAAGGGCTTCTCAGATGATCTGGCAGAAACATTACTCAATAGTAGGAAAAAGGTAACTCGGGGAATCTACCAGAAGGCATGGAGAGTCTTTAAGGACTGGTGTGCAAACAGATCTTTTAACAATAGATCACTTAGGTCAGTTTTGGAGTTTTTACAATGTGGCTATAAGAAGGGCCTCAGTGTTAGTACTCTGAAGGTTCAGGTATCAGCCCTGAGTGTTTTTCTGGAAAGAAAGTTAGCACAGGAAGATTATATAGTTCATTTTTTTCAGGCACTGAGAAGACTAAAACCATCTATACGATCAAGAGTACCTGCTTGGGATCTCAATACGGTCTTACAGGGTCTATGCGAGTCTCCATTTGAACCTTTATCTCAGGTCTCTGACAAATTCCTAACATTAAAAACCATATTTCTTCTAGCCATTACTACTGCAAGAAGGATAGGGGAGCTACAAGCTTTATCCATAAAGGAGCCGTATTGTGTTATTTCAGAAGATAGAGTAACATTACGCCCGGATGCAGCATTCCTTCCTAAAGTGGTTTCCTCATTTCACAGAAACCAAGAAATTTATATTCCGTCATTTTGTGAGAATCCCACAAATGATAAGGAAAAGAGACTACATTCTCTAGACGTAAGAAGATGTTTATTACATTATTTGGAAAGGACTAACTCTTGGAGAAAGTCAGACGCAATTTTTGTCCTGTTTGCAGGCAGGTCAAGAGGAAATAAGGCTTCTAAGACAACCCTAGCACGTTGGATCAAGCAAGCAATTGTATCAGCATACCAGGTGCAAGGGAAGACGTTAACTTCTTCTGTCAGGGCTCATTCTACAAGAGGTATCTCTACGTCATGGGCAGAGAGGGCAGGGGCCTCTATTGATCAGATATGCAGAGCTGCAACATGGTCGAGTCATAACACGTTTGTGAAACATTATCGACTTAATGTATCTGCAGGCACAGATTTATCCTTTGGAAGGAAGGTTCTGCAAGCAGTGGTCCCACCCTAAGCCTGATCTCTAGTATATCGTCTCATCCAGGGGTGCTGTCCGAGTGACGATCCGGGAAAGACAACTTTACTTACGGTAACGTCTTTTCCGGTAGTCAGGAGGACAGCACCCCTACAACCCGCCCTTTTTGGGTGGAGTATCAGAGGTTTGTATAAGCATTATTAATGTCCGTATTATCTTTTATATTTACTGAAGTATAGCAGCAAGTAAGTAGCTTATATAGCAGGCTGCCTGTCGCTTATGCAAATTCTTCTTTTGCAGTTCCTGTCCACGGTGGGGAGGGAGACAAGTCTCATCCAGGGGTGCTGTCCTCCTGACTACCGGAAAAGACGTTACCGTAAGTAAAGTTGTCTTTTTTCATTCTAAACTTTAAAATCGATTTTCTCAAAAACTATAAGGTCTTTTTGAAAAATAGTTTTTTCCTCTTATTTCTAATGATCTCCTTAACATATCCTGCAAATTTAGGGTTTCTAGCATTTAAGGTGGTTTTGCTATTAACCATTAAAGTCGACAGGTTTTTAAATGTGTTTTTTTTCCCCTTTGAAACTTTAAAATCGATTTTTCTCAAAAACTATAAGGCCGATTTGAAATTTTTTTTCCTCTTGTAGCCACTGGGGGCCCCTACAAGCTCTGGGGCCCTGGGGCAGCTGCCTCCTTTGCCTTAATGGTAGCGCCGGCCCTGCATGTCACATTGCCTACACTATATGCCCACCTGCAGGAACGTTATGCCCACATGCAGCTCACTATGTTGGTCGAAGGTTCATTGCTAGAACAGTGTTGTGAACCATGTGGATAGGAATTGCTTAGGAGGCAGAGGTCTATGCTTGCATGCTCCAATTTCACTGAGGGATAATGGTTTCCAAGGAGATTAAAGGGTTAAAATACTTGGGATGGATGGGCCCTCAATGTTTTTCTAATTTTTTATTTATTTATTTATTTTATTTCTTAAAGGGTCCACTTTTGTGCAGACGAAGCAGACACTGTGTTCTCTGACCAACACTAAAACTATCCAAAAAATAGAATTTCTGAAGCGGCTATCCATAACCTTTCAGCTGGAATAACCCTAACCCCACCCCTCGTGTCCCCTAACTTTTAACCATCACACCCTCGTGGAGAAAGCTCCTGGCGACGGGAGAGGGGCGCGTACGGCCGGGCCGCACATGCGCAGTAAGCCCTAACTGGCCAAGATACTGGGACCCCTTCCGGAAGATCGAGGAGGCGGAGGACAGCGCCGAGGGAGCGATCAGGCCGGAGGAAGCCCCAGGTATGTATGAATTTATTTTAATATTCATCTCTGGTTTCCTTTAACTCCCCCAGCCACAGAGCCGCAATTTGCGACAATGACAGTAAAGTTGGCCGCAGCAGGGAGGCACATGATAAAATAGAGTGCAGCGAGTCTTCGCGGTATGCAAAGCTACAATTTTACTTCTCACTTTACGATCGATTGCATGAACATGTGAGAGCTTGCTGAAGTTTGGTTATGGATTACATACAGTTCTGATGCTGGTAGAATGAGAAGTTTGACATTTATAATACATTTGCAGTTTTTGCTGAATATCATGAGCAGTTCCCCTGAATAATTTCCTTTGGTCATTTGAAGTTGCTTTCTGTAGGTAATCTATATGCTGTTTTGTGTACAGGCTGTGGAGGGAACATGCAGTTCTATGTATCTCACCTCCTGCTGCTGGTGACCCGTGGAGCCCTGCGAGTGTCAGGTCTTCTCTTCTGGATCCTGGTCTATGTAGCCTCTCTGTTGGCAGCCGTCTCCTACCTGCCTGACGCCCTGAGGCTTGTGCTCAGAGGGCCATTCAGAGTGCTTTGGTGGCAGCAGCGCAAGACTGCACCGTCCTGTTTGACAAGCAGCAAGCATGGCCAGCATGGATACATCCACATAAAGGTAACAACTTTCTGAGGTAATATCGATGTTACTGAGGCACAGTTACAAAGCCTGGAGAGAGATGACAAATAGGTGTTCCTAAGTGAAGTCTCCCTGTAGGGTTCCCAAGCAGCCTTACATTTGGATTAACTGGACTGCTCACCAGTTCTAAAATATGTCCCTATCTGAAGTGGAAAACACAAGTGCAAGGACTAAAGCTGAACTCTGAGGAGAATTCTCAAATAATAGAACTGTTCAGTAATCCTGCACCTATTCAGCAAGGAGTCCTTAGGCAAGACTCCCCAACACTGCTACAGTTTATGGAGTGCGCCTTAAAGGGAACCTTAACTGAGAGGGATATGGATGTTACCTTTTAAACAATACTAGTTGCCTGGCAGCCCTGCTTATTTCTTTGGCTGCAGTAGTGGCTGAATGACACACCTGAAACAACATGCAGTTAATCCAGTCTGACTTCAGTCAGAGCACCTGATCTGCATGCTTGTTCAGGGGCTGTGGCTAAAAGCATTAGAGACACAGGATCAGCAGGGGAGTCAGGACACTGGTATTATTTTGAAAGGAAAAATCCATATCCTTCTCAGTCTCAGTTTAGGTTCCCTTTAATGGCTGCAGCTCAAGCGCTCTGAGTGATCCACAAGAAAAGCGCAATTTAAATGTTATTTGTTTTGAATTGGTGTGACAGAGGAGATAAAAACTCCCTCATGAAGCTGATTCAGCTAAGTATGTGCTCATATAGTGGACTAGTTAAAGAGCAACTCCAGTGAAAAAAAAGTGCTTAATTTTACAATAATTATTTATAAATGATTTAGTCAATGTCTGCCCATTGTCATATCTTTCCTCTACCTGATTTACATTCTGACATTTATCATGTGGTGACATTTTTACTGCTGGCAGGTGATGTCACTGCAAGGAGATGATGCATTTTTGGCAGTTGGAAACAACTGTTATTTCCCACAATGCAACAAGGCTCCCACAGTGTGATGTCATCACAGTGGTCCTGACATCACACTTTGGGAGGGGTTTCACCACAATATTAGCCATACAGAGCCCCCTGATGATCTGTTCAAGAAAAGGTAAAGATTTCTCATGGGAAAGGAGGTATCGGCTACTGATTGGGATGAAGTTCAATCCTTGGTCATGGTTTCTTTTTAAAAGTGTACCTGAGACCAGATTAGTTGCATCATTTATACTTCCATGGGGCTTCTTCCAGCCCCATGAGGACCATGGGTTCAATCGCCTTCCTTCCCGGCTGCTCTGATCTTCCGTTCTGAGCTCTGTTAGTTTGGCCAGTCATGGCCGCGCGCACATCCCTGTTGTGCTCCAGTGGCTGGGAGCGTTCTGCTCCTAGCGCAGGGTGCTACCAACTGGGGGGGGGGGGGCACAAGGGGGATGCGCACATGTCTAGGCCGAGCTACGCTGAACAGTGCAACTGTGCAATCTAAAAGATCTCAGAACGGAGAGGATGGTGATGGAGCCTGCAGTCCTCATGGAGCTGGGGGAGCCAGGTAAGTATGAATCATGCAATGAGACTGTTCTCAGGTTTCCTGACATAGGAGACCAGGGCTCGATTCTCAGCTCTTCCTATTCAGTAAGCCAGCACCTATCCAGGACCATCCAGAAGCTTTTGCTTTAAAGAAGCCTGTAAGGGGAAAAAAAGTGCCCTTGGGGCGTACTTACCTCGGGAGGGGGGAGCCTCTGGACCCTGAGACTTCCCTCGTCCTCCTGTGCCTTCCCATTCCAGCGCTGGCTCCCTTAAACAGCATGCAGCAATATTATTTACATCTGCGCTCTCACGCAGGCGCAGTGCCAGTTTCGCCTGGTGCTGCGCTTGCTCAGGAGCGCAGATGTAAATATTTCTGCAGGCTTCACTGTGCCTGCGCCCAGTCAGTGGATTTTCGGGTGGTGCCAGCGCTGAATCGCCTCTACTTAGGAGAAGGGAGAAAGCCTCTTTCAGATCCAAACACTTAGGTACAGGTACACTTAGTATCACAGAAGTCATGTCAATGGCATCGTTTATTAGAGAATGAAGATGGCAGCCTCGATATTCCTCTCACTTCTGGTTCCCTTTAAAGGACAACTGAGGTGAAATGTATTTGAAGGCTGCCATATTTATTTCCTTTCAAGCAATACCAGTTACCTGGCAGCCCTACTGGTCTATTTGGCTACAGTACTGTCTTAATCAGACCAGAAACAAGCATGCTGCTAATCTTGTCAGATCTGACAATAATGTCAGAAACACCTGGTCTGCTGCATGCTTGTTCAGGGTCTATGGCTAAAAGCATTAGAGGCAGAGGATCAGCAGGACAGCCAGGCAACCGGGATTGCTTAAAGGACAACTGTAGTGAAAGGAATATGGAGGCTGCCATATTTATTTCCTTTTAAGTAATACTAGTTGCCTGGCTATCCTGTGCCTCTAAAGGCTCATACACACATCAGACTATAGTCTTTGGAAAATAAAAGATCACAGACCAATCTTACCACCCTTCATGTAGTATGAGAGCCATACCTACACAGTCTTTTCTATGGAGCTGAACTCCCCATCAGACAGAAATCTTTGCAAGATGCTGCACACACAGATGCTGTACAGACACAAAAGATCTGTATCTGCAAAAGATCTGTTCCTGCCAAAAATCCATTCCTGCAAATTGCAATGATAGTCTATGAGATCTGCAGATCATCGTACACACATGATTTAACTGACATTCATCTGCAGATCAGATCCACCAGGATGGATTTTCAGATCTGCAGATGATTGCTTGATCTGCAGATGAATGTCAGTTAAATCATGTGTGTACGATGATCTGCAGATCTCATAGACTATCATTGCAATTTGCAGGAATGGATTTTTGGCAGGAACAGATCTTTTGCAGATACAGATCTTTTGTGTCTGTACAGCATCTGTGTGTGCAGCATCTTGCAAAGATTTCTGTCTGATGGGGAGTTCAGCTCCATAGAATAGACTGTGTAGGTATGGCTCTCATACTACATGAAGGGTGGTAAGATTGGTCTGTGATCTTTCATTTTCAAAAGACTATGGTCTGATGTGTGTATGTGGCCTAATCCTGTTAGCCATAGATCCTGAACAAGCGTGAAAGATCCGTTCCTGCAAAATGCATTCATAGTCTATGAGATCTGCAGATCCTCATACACACCTTGTTTAACAGACATTCATCTGCAGATCAGACAATCATCTGCAGATCTGAAAATCCATCCTGGTGGATCTGAATGTTTGTTGAACAAGGTGTGTATGATGATCTGCAGATCTCATAGACTATGAATGCATTTTGCAGGAACGGATCTTTTGCAGGAACGGATCTTTTGCAGGAACGGATCTTTTGCAGGAACGGATCTTTTGCAGGAACGGATCTTTTGCAGGAACGGATCTTTTGCAGGAACGGATCTTTTGCAGGAACTGATCTTTTGCAGATAATGATCTTTTGAATGTGTACAGCATCTTTGTGTGCAGCATCTTGCAAAGATTTATATCTGATGGGGAGTTCAGCTCCATAGAATAGACTGTGTAGAGTATGGCTCTCATACTACATGGAAGGTGGTAAAATTGGTCTAAGATCTTTCATTTTATCTTTCAAGTGTGTACACACCATTATTGCAGACCTCTTTGTCTACGTCTATTCTATCTGGGCTTGGCTGCCCCTGATCCAGCACTGTCTCCTGTGGAGTGTAGCAGTATCCCCTCCATTTCACTTTTGTTACAGTTGTCCTTTAACCTGCCTGCATTCTGGAAGAGCATGTTTCTCTCTCTGTTGCTGTCAATGTAATTTTCCTCCATTGTAGTTTTCTGTAGTTGGGTGTGTGACATCTTACAGTGGATCTGATTCTGAGGTTATGAATTGAATAGTATTCTGTAGAGGAGTTTTCCTCACTAGTGATCTGCTCTTTAATTGCACAGAGTTCAGGGATGCGCTTCCACTATGTGGCATCTGGAGACAAAGGAAACCCGTTGATGTTACTGCTGCATGGCTTCCCTGAGAACTGGTAATGTGACTTTGGTAATGTTGTTGTGTTCAGCGTCTGATGTGTTGCATATAACCCTCAATAAAAATAACCAACATACTTCTCCTGTATAATATTCAGAGGAACGTCTCTTATAGTTGGATAGGACCTCCACAAGTTGTCCAGATCTGTATGCTGGATGGAAGGGGAAAGTTGCATGCTGGTACAGCTGGAGAAAGGGTAATGGGCATAAATGTAATTGAGGCGCTGGGAGATTTGGGCGTAGGGTAAAACCAAAAAATGGCTCACCCTTCTCCCGGTGATGTTAAAGAGGATCTGTAACCTCAAAAAATCCCCTGGGGGGTACTCACCTCGGGTGGGGGAAGCCTCCGGATCCTAATGAGGCTTCCCACGTCGTCCTCTGTCCCACGGGGTCTCACTGCAGCCCTCCGTGCAGCCGTGACGTAATATTTACCTTCCTGGCTCCTGCGCAGGCGCTCTGGCGGCTATCGGCTCCGAACTGCACGGAAATACCCGATCGCCGTCGGGTCTGCTCTACTGCGCAGGCGCAAGTTTCCGGCGCCTGCGCGGTAGAGCGGACCCGACTGAGATCGGGTATTTCCGTGTAGTTCGGAGAGGAAAGCAGCCACAGCGCCCCCGCTGGAGCCAGCAAAGGTAAATATTGAAATTACAGTCGGGCCTGTCGCCGGCTGTTCAGAGGGCTGCAGCGAGACCCCCGTGGGACAGAGGACGGCGTGGGAAGCCTCATTAGGATCCGGAGGCTTCCCCCACCCGAGGTGAGTACCCCACAGGGGATCTTTTTCATGTTACAGAGTCTCTTTAAAGGATACCCGAGGTGACATGTTGAGATAGACAGACATGGTTATGTACACTGCCTAGCACACAAATAACTATGCTATGTTCCTTTTTTTTCTTTCTCTGCCTGAAAGCGTTAAATGTCAGGTATGTAAGTGGCTGACTCAGACAGGAAGTGACTACAGTGTAGCCCTCACTGAAGAGAAATTCCAAAAATAAAACACTTTCCTAGCAGAAAATGGCTTCTAAGAGCAGGAAAGCGATAAAAATGGTCAATAGTTTATAGATTTTTAGCTCTGGCATACTTCAATGAATGTGTCATTGAGCAAAAACAATAAAACTGTTAAAACTTAAAAAGTAGATTTAAACATAAAATAAAACTATGGAATATCTTAAGTCAATTTTAGGAGAAGGAAGTTAGATACAATTGTTTATTTCATTCGTTTTTTTTCGCCTCGGGTGTCTTTTAATTACTATTCCCCCTCCAGGCCACCATGGGCTCAGGAGAAAGACGTACCGGTAATTTGGCTGCCTGCTATTGGTGATTGCTGAATTGCGCTGTTTTTTATAGTAATTTTAGCAGCTACCAAATTACTGTCAGAGCACTGCTATAACCGAAATTAACATTACAGCCTATGGCAGTGCATGGTGCACCCAAATTCTCTGCGCCCTTTTTGCCTGTTGTGGGTAATACTGGACTGCAAAGCACACTATACCCCTAGTTCATTTAGTTTGCTTGGCAATGCTTGTACAGATGAGTGTGCTTAGCTTGGCCAACTGACATGTACTGTACAGTGAAGAGGGTAAGCAGAGAACAGTATGAGGTTTGGGACCTACTAGAAGCCTTTTCTATGCACCTGTGTTTTAAAAAGCTCTTGCTAATGTAATGCTATGGGGGATTTTTTAAACATCGCATCGCTCAAGTGGGATCACACCCATAGCATTACATTAGCAGGAGCTTCTCGAATCACAAGATCTTAGAAAAGTTCTGCTAGTGTGTTTCAGACCGAAGGCCTCGTTTTGTGGGTAAATGCAGGAGCAGTGGGCTGAAATGGCTGATTGTTATTCTGCTCTGTTGGGTTGGCTGGGCAAGAACAGTAATTTCTATAGAGACCTTAAGATTTGCACCCAGTGATTGTAAATGGTCTCTGGACTACAGGGGTTTAATGTTTGTAAGACATTTATGTTTGCTGTTAGGGAATTTGTTCAGCTTTAAATAGACTAATTTAAAAGAAACTGTGCTGCATAAATTTGCATACAAAATTATCTACATCAACTTGGAATTATTTGCATATTATTGACCATCCCCAGTCCATTAATCTGTAGCGGATGTCTTAAAGAGGAACTCCAGTGAAAATAATGTAAAAAAAAAAAGTGCTTCATTCTTACAATAATTATGTATTAATGATTTAGTCAGTGTTTGCCCATTGTAAAATATTTTAAATCCCTGATTTACATTCTGACATGTATTACATGGTGACATTTTTACTGTTGGCAGGTGATGTAGCTACTGCATGCTTTTTTGGCAGTTGGAAACAGCTGTAAACAGCTATTTCCCACAATGCAACAAGGTTCACAGACCGGAAACTGCCAGGAGTACCACGGTCCTCAGAGTATCTTGTGGGAGGGGTTTCACCACAATATCAGCCATACAGCGCCCCCTGATGGTCTGTTTGTGAAAAGGAATAGATTTCTCATGTAAAAGGGGTATCAGCTACTGACTGGGATAAAGTTCAATTCTTGGTCGGAGTTTCTCTTTAAGCTACACATACACTACTTGACAGGCCGATGGGATCGCTATCGACACTGTTTGATCTCGCACAGGAGGTTGATCAAAGAATCACCATTACTGTTCAATGAACATCATTCACGGGGCTGTTCACGTGTTGATGTGCTCCGGCGGTAACAGTAACAAAACACCTGGGGTTGATGGAATGCAAATCCAACAACAAACCTTATGAGAGTGGATAAATGAAACGTACGAGGAGGCTGTGGATGAACAGAAGAGCAATATCCACACAAACTGCTAAACAACTAATCATCCAATAATTTAACATAGTAAAGAGTAGGGATCGTTTATGAAATGCAAATAAATCAGAGTTGGTGTAATATTATGCAGATGTATGCAGCTAGAGTCTTTGGCAGGATTTGATTGGTCTATTTACAAGCTGCCTATATTTGCATTCAGGATCCAGCACCAACTTGTAATTATTTGCATCTCAGTGATGCTGCTTTCAGAATGTGGGATAGATTGACTACACATTATACCCTGGATGCAAGAAGACCCTGAAAATCTGCAAGAACAGCTGGATGTGCATCTAGTACCAGAAGCTGGAACTCCACACCTGCCACATCAGCTGTTATGAAACTAACTGGTAACAGTCAATGGTCAAGTGTGATTAGCAAAGGTCAGTTGAGATGTACCACTAGATAGCAGGTACCAGATAGGTACCGACAGCACAAGCCGGCCCAGTATGCTGGCACCTGCATTCTGCATTTTGCATGTTTATGTTAATATTGTCAGTGATCAGGATCAGTTTAATGTTCATGCAGACCCAAGTATAAAGATGCCATCCCTTTTCTCCCATTGTTTTCCGTTAAGGTGGATTTTCACCATACAACAATTAAAGTTTATTTTTAATTCAACAATCAAAATACATTTTTTCTGATTGATTGTAACAGTTAAAAAATCTGACCAGTGTACCACACACGTATGTTTATTTAGTGGCTGGATAGTGTACAGGTTTAAATCCTGGCTGATGTCAGTACCTATTCAGTAAGGAGGCCTTAGGCAAGACTCCCTATCAACAATTTTCAACTTTTCAGGACAACCAATCGTTTTTATTGAATTGCTGTAAAATTGGATAATTTTATTGTAACAAGATACACCTTAAGCGAGACATTTTATTGAGTTTGTTCATAATGTCAGTCAGCTAGAGAAAAAGGGACCACAGAAATGCCCTGCTGAGGCGGGAGGCCTGGTGGATGGACTGGCTGGGATAACAGTCACCAAGCGGCCTGAACAACGACTTTAGCCTAAAGTGCTTCCTGTGGTTTGTTTGTTTTTCTGTCCTTTTAGCTTTGAAAGGGTTAATGAGTTTTCAAGTTTATGGCCCCCTCCCCATTTTTTTTTTTTTTTTTTTTTTTTTTAGGGGGGCGGTTGTTTTGTTCATTTTCTATGTGATTAAACATTTTTCACTGGATACTGTAGCACTTTACAAAACGGTGCCACGCCCGAAACGTTTTGCTGGTTTGCTACTTTTAGGAGGTGTTTTGAAAGTAGCTTTTATGCCACGTTAACCTTTTACCCACTTTTTGCAACTGTTTCTTCCAGGTACTCCTGGCGATACCAGCTGGATGAGTTCTCCCGGGGATATCGGGCTGTTGCCGTTGACCTTCGAGGATTTGGAGCCTCGGATGCCCCTCCTGAGCAACTGGATTACAAAATGGAGACGCTCTTGCAGGATGTGAAAGATCTAATTGCAGGACTTGGTACGCATCTGCGTGCATTTACATGTGGTAGGGAAACTGGGTGGTAGCGAGTTTGGTAGGGTGTAATAAATATATAATCTATCAAGACACAGAAAATTTATATTGTGCTTTTCTCCTGGCGGACTCAAGGAGCCAGAGATGCAGCCACTAGGGCGCGTTCAGTAGGCAGTAGCAGTGTTAGGGAGTCTTGCCCAAGGGTTCCTCACTGAATAGGTGCTGGCTTACTGTACAGGCAGAGGCAAGATTCAAACCCTGGTCTCCTGTGTCAGAAGCGGAGTCCTTAACCATTACACTATCCATTCAAGAGAACGCCAAGCAAGAATTTTCTTTCTTTGCTTTGGATAGTTTGGGTTGTCAGATTTTTGCGGGTTTGTGTCCTTTGCCCAACATAGTTTGGGATAAATCCCCCAATTGGGTACCTGTTCTGATGAGGGCACTCATATGTGTTTTCCACTGCTTCAAAAATGGCCTGTTTATTAGGGCTCTTTAACACTAGAGGCAGCGGTAGAAAAAGCTAAAACGCTGCCTTTTGCTATCAACGTTTTGGTGCTTTTTGAAGGCATTTTAACACCAATACATGACTATCATTGAAATGAGAAACTCAGCGGTCAGCCCTGAAAAACAAGTAACCCTTTCGCACACTTGCATGCAAATGCATTCACAAATTCACTCATCCAGGCACCACTGTTATCTCTACAGCTAAGTTAAAAGCCGAGGTCTTCATTTGCAGAAGAATGCATTATTTTGCTTAGTCACCTATACTGCGCAAAAGTACCCAGGTAAACATAGGTGTCCTAACTCTGGCCCTGTAACATGCATAGTGCAGACATGCAAACATTCATTGCATCAAACCTATATTCGGGATTAGGAGCACACATCCTGACGTCCCCTCCTGGGACAGATAGCGCATCTTACCAATCGCACAAGGGAGCTAACTTAATGTATCCATGCGCACCATGCACATACACCAGCATAAGCTGTGTGCATGCTGACTAATAACACAAATGGGAAGGAGGGAATGCACTGAATTAAATCCTGGCCACAGGGATCAGTAACTTTTAACTTAGCTGTAGAGATAACAGTGGTGCCTAGATAAGTGAATCTGTGAATGCATTTGTTTGAACATTTGCATGCGAGTGTGCGCTACTTGTTTTTTGGTAATTTTGTGGCCACACCCCTTTCAGCACCTCCCTTTCCCTAATAACTTATTTCATGTCCTAACTAGAGGTGATGTGCCTGAAAAAGCCCTGGGGCGCTTCAAACCGCAACGCTCAAAAACGCGGCGTTAAGTGTGAAAGGGAAAATGAAAATCTATGGACCTTCATTTTACCATGGAAACCGCAAACTATGGCCGTGGCGGTAAAACGCCGAAAAAGGCCTCTAGTGTGAAAGAGCCCTTAGGGACAAGTAAAAGTCTAGCAGGTATACCTTCCACACTCTCTATTGAAAGCTAAATAATAAAAAAACTTACCAGGTGTTGTTTTAAGTGACATAGTTACATAGTTATTTTGGTTGAAAAAAGACATACGTCCATCGAGTTCAACCAGTACAAAGTACAACTCCAGCCCGTCCCCCACATACCCCTGTTGATCCAATGGAAGGTGAAAAAACACCCACAAGGCATGGTCCAATTAGCCCCAAAAGGGAAAAATTCCTTCCTGACTCTAGATGGCAATCAGATAAAATCCCTGGATCAACATCATTAGGCATAACCTAGTAATTGTAGCCATGGATGTCTTTCAACGCAAGGAAAGCATCTAAGCCCCCTTTAAATGCAGGTATAGAGTTTGCCATAACGACTTCCTGTGGCAATGCATTCCACATCTTAATCACTCTTACTGTAAAGAACCCTTTCCTAAATAAATGGCTAAAACGTTTTTCCTCCATGCGCAGATCATGTGCTCTAGTCCTTTGAGAAGGCCTAGGGACAAAAAGCTCATCCGCCAAGCTATTATATTGCCCTCTGATGTATTTATACATGTTAATTAGATCTCCTCTAAGGCGTCTTTTCTCTAGACTAAATAAACCCAGTTTATCTAACCTTTCTTGGTAAGCGAGACCTTCCATCCCACGTATCAATTTTGTAGCTCGTCTCTGCACCTGCAGTGACAATAATAGACTTTATTCTTTACTGAGTGTTTGCCATATTTTTCTTATGTAGGTTATTCCACCTGTGTGCTCGTCGGCCATGATTGGGGAGGTACTTTGGCCTGGACCTTTGCCGTGCGTCATCGCAATATGGTCTCTCGTCTTGTTGTCCTGAATGCCCCTCACCCATCGGCATTTCATGGTGATTCATTTTTTTTATCTTTGCTTTCGTGTTATTCTTCAGTTGACCTCATCCTGATTCAAAACTTCTTGGTGTTATTCTGTGTAGCTAAAAAAAAGTATGCTGCTATTACCACAAGGTGGCGGTATAGAGTTGTACATGGAGTTTCTGCAGAAATGTATTTTAGTGTTAGTGTAGCTACTGACATTAGGTTAGATACTGAACTTGCTTTTATTTATGTTTTGCTTTGGAAAAACAGCCGTAACCACATAGATTATTGGCAACCGTTCCTTTCAGCTCCTATAATAGAGGCTTATTTTCTCAAGTTTTTGTATCCTTTATGAATAAGAACAACACTTTTTCAGTAAGGCAGTAAGCAAATATGCATTGTTGATAATGCAAAACAATGGCAGAACAGAACATGCAAGTCACAAAAAGAACTATGTGTTCAGTGGAGTTTGTAATCAGAAGAAACGCAAGGAAAGGGCTATAAACTGTCATTACGAGGGTAGAAGGCAGTAGTAGAGTAATATAGTCTAGACTGTTTTGGTCCTTCTGTGCATCAAGTTCAGAGTTGGCAGAACAAAGGTCACCTGTTCTGCAGATAAAGATAATGAGGCAGGAACTGGGGATGATAAAAACACACGGAACTGCTAAATGGAACTCTGCCAAGTTGGCAATTTTAGGCCTTCTCCAGAGAACCCAGCATGTACACCTTGAGGTCACTTTAAAAAAGACAGCATGGTGGGTATTTAACCACTTCACCTCCAAGGGGTTTTCCCCTTAAAAAAAACAGCGATTTTCACCAGTTGGCAGTCATTCTATTCATTCTCCTATAACGTTATTACTACTTAAAGTGAACCTTAAAGAGAAACTCCGACCAAGAATTGAACTTTATCCCAATCAGTAGCTGATACCCACTTTTACATGAGAAAAATAATGATTTTCACAAACAGACCATCAGGGGGCGCTGTATGACTGATTTTGTGCTGAAACCCCTCCCACAAGAGGCTCTGGTACCGTACGGTACTCTGGGCAAACTGTCACAATGTAACAATGTTCAGACAGGAAATAGCTGTCTGTTAAAGCCAGACCAGCTAGAAACAGCTCCATAATCTGCCCACAGTAACAATGTCACCATGTAATACAAGTCAGAATGTGAATCTGGGAGAGGAAAGATTTTACAATGAGCAAACACTGACTAAATCATGTATACATAATTATTGTAAAAATGAAGCACTTTTTTTATTACATTATTTTCACTGGAGTTCCTCTTTAAGCCAGAAAAAAAAATTGAGTTTTACTCACCTGGGGCTTCTACCAGCCTCCTGCAGCAGTCCTGTGCCCTTGCAGTCACTCACTAAACCTCTGGTCCCCCGCTGCCATTAATCCTCTGGTCCCCCGTCAGGACTGGCCACACAGAGCTTTTTCCGCATTCCCGACTGTAATTAGCGCTATTGCAGGCCGCAACGCGTACAAAAATCCGCGTTGCCGCATATCTATGCGTGCGTAATGCAGCAACGCGTATTTTTGTATGAATGTGGAAAAAGCTACGCGTGGCCAGTCCTGACGGGCCTGTCGGCAAAAACGAAACTAGCTGGCAGTGGGGGACCAGAGGATTAGTGAGTGGCTGCGAGGGCACAGGACTGCTGCAGGGGGCTGGTAGAAGCCCCAGGTGAGTAAAACTCATTTTTTTTTCTGGCTTAAGTGTCTCTTTAACACAAAGAAATAATCTTGTTTTTCTTTAGCCACCAATTAGACTTTCTTTGGTGGGTACTGGTACTTTTTTTGCTAAGAATTATTTTATTCTAACTGCGTTTTAACAGGAATAAAAAGAAAAAATATGAAATAAATGTATTATTTCTCAATTTTCGGCCATTATAGTTTTAAAACAATACATGCTACCATTATTAAAATCCCCACATTTTATTCGCCCATTTGTCCCGGTTATTGCAACCTTTAAAATTTTTCCATAGTACCATGTGTGGCGCCAATATTTTATTTGGAATTAAAGGTGCATTTTTTCAGTTTTATGGCCATCCCTAATTACAAGCCCATCATTTATAAACAGTAATATACCCTCTTTACATACATATTAAAAAAAAGTTCAGTCCCTAAGGTAACTATTTATTTTTTTATTATTTTTTATTTGTAAAAAAAAATAAATAAAAAAAAATTGGGTAGCTAATTGGGAGTGTGGGAGGTCAGGGGTTAATTTTAAATGTACAAATATGTACTTAAAATAAAAATTGTAGATAAAATTTTACTATTTGGCCACAAGATGTCCTCACAACTGACTTCCGTATGCGTAGTATTACTACGCAAACAGGAAGCAATGCGTGGATGGTCTTTGTGAATGGCGGAGCTGTCTCATAGAGAATGGGAACTGTGTTCCTATTCATTGATCTAGAGGCTAATGATCGGCAACGGGCGTGGGGGTGTGAGCAGGAATGCGCAGAGTTGTGGCATTTTGCAGGGACGTAGTTACTCATCCCGGGGGAGGGGAAGTGGTTAAAGTGTACCTGAAGTGACATGATGAGATAAACATATACACATGTAGTACTAGCCCTACTAAGAAATTATCAGAAGTCCTGTTCTGTTTTTCCAATAGAGCAATAGTAAAAAAAAAAAAAAAAAACTTGAGTTGTTCTCTATCCAAAACAGCTTGTCGACAGTTTGAGTTCTGATGAACTCAGTCCAACTTCATTAACAGTGAGTAGAAGCAAAAACAGTAAGATAAGGAGTCCAAAGAGGTTTTAATGCAGGAAAGTTCAGTGTATCTTTTTTAGCTAAACAAAGCAGAGCGTGGATTCTAAACAGCAGCAGTGACAGTCTGGTGCAATCTTAAAAATAAAGCACTAAAGCTGAAAATAAAAAAGGGACTCTTTTCTGTGTGACTAATATTCAGTTCATCATCCATACTACTCATACAATTCATTATCTCAAGTTTATTTTCACTTCACATTAATTTTAAACCAGTTCTGAAGTGAAAAAACAAGCAAACCACATATTCACCTATGGAGAGGGAAGGCTCTGGATCCTATACACAATTCGGAAATGGAGGCACAGTGCAGTATTTGACCCATCACTTGAATACTGGGAAAGCGGGTGACGCGCTGGAACGAGGGTCTGTTAGAGGAATGGGAAAGCTCTATAGGACCCAGAGCTTTCCCTCTCCGTAAGCGTGTATCTGTTTTTTTTTTTATTTTTCACTTCAGACTTGCTGGCAGCTTCTCCATTAGTATCTTTGGCATGTGCTGACTTTAACTTGCTATTTTCTTTTTTTTTTTTCCTTCTCAGATTATGTGCTGTCTCACCCAACCCAGCTATTCTCCTCCCGTTACGTCTTCCTATTCCAGCTGCCTATCTTGCCAGAGATCTTGCTGTCCATTGCTGACTTTGAGGTGAGTATAGCTCTGCAGTGTACAGAAGTGCCAGGCATTGCTGAACTATAGTTGACTTCTTGCAGTCCCTTGATTAGGTCACTATAGGTGTTTATTTCTAAATGTACTGGTGAAAGGTATCGTTTTCCATCCAACATATGAGCAAAAACTGAAAATGTTCTCAAAGAGGAGAACCGACAAAAATGTAATTTGCAAGTACCCATTTTCTACAGAAATCCTAAAATTAAACTTAAGTGTTCAATTTGCTAACACTGCTTAAAGGACCACTATTGTGAAAATTGTAAAATATAAAATATATGTTAACACATGCAAATAAGAAGTGCATTTCTTCCAGAGTAAAATAAGCCTTACATTTTTCTCCTATGTTGCTGTCACCTATAGTAGGTAGTAGAAATCTGACAGAACCAACAAAGTTTTGGAGTAGGCCATTTTCTTGTGGGGAATTCTCAGGGTTTTCTTTATTTTCAAAAGCACTTAGAAAATGGCGGTTGCTCTGTCCAGCTACCCAAAAAAATGTGGAGCAAGCAGGGAGGCTGGCCAGCATCTTTGTATAAATCCTTTTCAGGGAGTGCCTTTATAAAGAATAAAGGCCATGCTGAGAATCCCTCATGAAGAGATGGGCTAGCCCTACTACCTACTGTGACCGCAACATAAAAGTAATGTATAGCTAATTTTTACCCTGGAAGAAAAGTTATTCTGATTTGTAGTTCTGCGCCTTCGCCGCCATCGGGATGGTACTGCGGAGGGACCACGTGACCCTGCGTGGTGGAGCGCAGAAGAACCTGACCCGGCGAGGTCGGCTGCGCAAGCGGAGAAGACCGGGAGCCACCGAAGCTGCGGCGAGGGCACAGGACGGCTGCCACGGGCTGGAGGAAGCCCCAGGTAAGTGGATTTTTTTTTTTAAGCTTGGACCATTCCTTTAACGTGAACCTGAAAAGAACTAAATTAAAAAAAAAAAAGTTTCTTGTCTGTGCCTGTGACATTACCAAGCGATCCTCCGGTCTCCCGCCGCTGCTGGGCGCGCACTTCCTCGGTCACACTCCCACCACTGGGAACGTCATTTCACATGCGCAGTACTAGAAAATCTTGTACTGTGTCTGTGCAGGACGCACTCAGCGAGGGAAAGGAGGATGATGGTAGAAACCCCAGGTTAGTGAATCTTTTTCTTTGGTTAAAGAGACTCTGAAGTCTCCCTAAAATGAGTTGTTTTTTTTTAAAAACCTCATTAACATTATAATCTCAAAACGCTGCAGAACCGCGGCTGAAAACCCCCTCTATCACCCCAAACTCACGGGGGTACAGGGCAGGCAAAATCCATGACTTTCTTGGTCATGGATTTTGCTGCTGCCTCCATGCACGTCAATCAGCGCATATCTCCGCCTCTCCCTGCCCCTCTCAGTGAAGGAAGACTGAGAGGGGCGGGGGAGAGGCGGCGAGCCACGCTGATTGACGCGCAAAGAGGCAGAGCCGCGCTGCCTCTATGCAAAAGTTGCCTGCGTGTTCCCCCGTGAGTATGGGGTGATCGAGGGGGTTTTCAGCCGCGGTTCTGCGGCGCTTTAGGTGGTACAATAATGGTAATGAGATTTTTAAACTAAAAACCTCATTGTAGAGAGACTTCAGAGTCTCTTTAAGGTTAACTTTAGACAACAAAAAGGTATGAAACCATGGCATAGTCAAGGTTATTTTGGGAATCGGCTGGAGCACAGTGGTTTCCTGTTATGAGAAATGAAATGGAATCTGAAGTGAGAGGAATAGGGAGGCTGCCATCTTCATTCCCTTATAAACTATGCCACTTTCTGGGCTGTCATTTGGCTGTAGGGGTTTTGAGTTACACACCTGTAACAAGCATGCAGCCAGCAGTCACATCAGAGTCTCAGCATCTCATCTGCTGCTCATTCTGGACCAGTGACTTGTAGTATCACAGGCAGACCATCAGTACAGAAATCAGGCACATGGACCACTGGTACCACAAATACCAGAGCACTGATATATTGGCTGAAGGAGAATAGGAACTAATCACAGAATTATTGAACCCAGCATGTATGCCTCCCAGAGCACATGGGAATTATGCAAAGTTGCATGCTGGCATCTATACACTAAACACAAAGGCACAATAGTAGTGAAGACTGCCTCAATCGATCAAGCACAAATGGGAAAGATCTGCAAACTTGGCTCTTCAGCTGTCAAGGAACTACAAATCCCACAATGCATTTGCCTTTATGCATCATGACTGTGGCTGTCAGACTCCTGCAATGCACTGTGGGACTTGTAGTTCCTTAATAGCTGGAGAGCCAAGTTAATAAAAATAAAAACTCTTCCAAGTAAATTAGTTAGGATATATGAAGTATTGCATCCAGAACAGCATAGAGGGACTCATCTGCCAGTGGGTAATGCACTCCAGCTTGTGTCCTTATAAGCTGCACCCAAAATGCCCAAAATATCACCATATGCATGCACTAAATAAACTACATCCTAAAAGGTTCCACCCCGGAACAGGACTTTGTCAGGAGATAACACTGCAAAGTCATAAAGTGCAGGGCAATTCATTTACTAAAATGTTTATTAATTTTTGTGAATAAGCTTCATCGTGAGTTATGAGACTGTTTATTCCTTTTTGTGATTGATACATCTTAGCACTTTGCACAGTTATCCCCTGACGAAGCCCTGTTTTGAGGTAAAACCTGTAGGGACCTTTTTGGTGTATAGTTAATTTAGTGCATGTATATGAGAGTCTCTTAGGCATTTTGGTGGCAGCTTATCAGGACTCGTGCTGGAGCTGTCTGCCATTACACACTGGCAATTGAAAGAAACCCTGTGTTGTTTTGGATGCAGTACTTCATATAGTCTTAACTAATTTACTTGGACAGGTTTTTATGTGATCTCCATAATCAAAGCTCTGTTTTAGGGAATCTCCCATTTGTTCTTGAGGAGTCTATACAATCCATCTCTAAAGCTCTAATGAAACCATAGCATCGGTGTGACACTGAGATGTTTTGGTATTTTTAAGAGATAATACATTTGGCAACCTCACAATTTTTTTTACTTTTTATGGGTGATTTAAAGTGTAACTGAGAAGGGGGGAATGATGCATACCGGAGGCTTCCTCCAGCCCCCTCAAGCCTTATCACTCTCTTACCATCCTTTTCCGTCTCCTGGATCTTCTTTAACTGGCCCCAAAAAGTCCTCCAGTCGGCGCAGTGCAGCTTTGCGCGCTCCCCCATTGCGCTTCAGTGGTCGGGAACGTTGTGTGTCTGTGCAGTAGTAGGCCGGGCCGCTCATGTGCAATACGCCCCAGGATTTCTGGGGCAATTAGCAGAGGATCCATGCATCCCAGAAGGACGGTGAGGGAGCGTTCAGCCTGAGGTATAATTTTTTCCTTTTACTCACATCTCAGGTTCATTTTAAAGTTAATCTGAACTCTTGCACAGGACAGAAGGAAAACGTAGAGAAATGCACCCTGAATGTATTTAGAGAATTTAGCCTGTTTAATTCCCCCTCATTTGTGTCTAATCCCAAGTTGTAATTTGATCTCCCCCCCCCCCCCGTGTCACATGACTGCCTATGGCAGATAAGCCCATTTGAAAGCACAAGCTGTAAATTAATGTCTGCTTCCATGAATCGGGAAGTAGAAACTGTGCAAATTTTATTTTAGGATTTGGATCAGCTGTAACAAATACATGTTTTTTTGTTCATAGGTTATTATGCTGTTGTGTATCTTTTAGCACAGAGAGGAGTTCTGAGTTCAGGTCCGCTTTAACTGCATTTTGGTTAATGATTGTCTCCAGTGATATGACAGATGAGCCATCTGACCTCTGCAATGTAATCTTCCTCCACAGAACATCAGAAAGCCATTGGTAGATGCCACTACAGGGATCCAAAATAAGGAGCGGAGACTGACCGAAGAAGAGACTGAGGCTTATTTATATTACCCTTCTCAGAAAGGACGCCTTACACCCCCTCTTAACTACTACAGGAACTTGTTTGGGTGAGCTGAGCAAAGGCTGTAATATTACAATGAAAACAAAAACTAAATCCTTCTCGTCTAGTCATTCTGGGCAAAACAGAGCAGGACTTGAGGGCCGGGCCAAAAAGTTAATTATAATCGTTGTGCCTGCTGCATTTTTCCTGCGACTGGCTTCCTATTCCAAGTACAGGAGTCAGTGTTGCCAACTCATCCCTTTAATTACTGACACATCTAAAGGTGCATACACACATCAGACTATAGTCTTTGGAAACTGAAAGATCACAGACCAATCTTACCACTTTTCCATGTAGTATGAGAGCCATACCTACACAGTCTTTTCTATGGAGCTGAACTCCCCATCAGAAAAAACTCATTGCAAGATGCTGCACACACAGATGCTGTACAGACACAAAAGATCAGTATCTGCAAAAGATCTGTTCCTGCCAAAAATCCGTTCCTGCAAATTGCAATGATAGTCTATGTGATCTGCAGATCATCATACACGTGATCAAAATTTAAAGCCATAATCTTTAGCTGCAGAGAAGCCTCGTTTTTAGATGGGAGGTGGGGGGGAGAGAGAATGTGTCATTTGAGCAGTCTGATTTATTAAAGGGAACCTAAAGTGAGAGGGAGATACCAGGCTGACATATTTATTTATAAACAATACTAGTTACTTGGCTGTCTAGCTGTTGCTCTGGCTCCAATACTTTTATCCATAGACCCTGAATAAACATGCAGCATATCTGGTGTTTCTGACAATGATCTGTCAAGATTCGCTGCATGCTTGTTTTTAGATGTGTGATTTAGACACTACTGATGCCAGAATGATCAGCAGGAGTGGTATTATTTAAAAGGAAATTATGGCAGCCTTCATATTCTTCTTGCTTCAAGTTCCCTTTAGGGTTAGTTTACAATGCTCAGTTGTATTGCAGAATAATTCTGCATGTCAACTCAATGTGTATACGATTCTATGGGGCTGTTCACAGTACTGTGTTATAATGGATCGCGTTATTCTAACTCGCTGCATGCAGGCTTTGTATTATAGCCTAGGGCCAGTCTCCATTGCAGTTGACACTCATTATAAACCTGTGCATTATGCAACTGACCACTGTGAACCTAGCCTTAAGCCTTTAGATGATCATTTAGATCTATTTCTGAAGATGGACTTGTTTTTTGGTTTCACAACCATAGATGAGATGCATGTTTTATTTCCTATCTCTACAGGTTCTTTCCGGTGAAAGCCCAGGACGTCCTTGTCCCAACTTTGCTCCTGTGGGGAGAGCTTGACATGTTTCTAGAGCCAGCCATGGTACCAGAGATGCAGCAGTATGTGCGCGCCCATTTCCAGGCTGAGATCATACCAAATGCCAGTCACTGGCTACAGCAAGACCGGCCTGAGGATGTCAACAGGATCATGAGGGATTTCTTAAACCGGGACATAACACATCCTAACCATGGTCATCCATGAAAAAGGAGAAAAATCTTGGGAGGCACAACATTGCTTAAGTGCTTATTAGTTTTTTTTTAAGTGTTTATAATACATTGTACACCTACGCTGGTGTAAGTGTTCACAGAAACGGTACAAAGGCTAATTAGCTAAAACAAAGAGTGCCTAGTATGGTCCATGCCCATGAGAATGACAGCTAGACAATACAATGACGTCTTAGCAGAACTGAATACACCATTGAAGAGGTGTTGCAAGTAACAAATCCTTTTATAGAGACACGTGCCTGGCAGTGTGTCGACGATGTGAGGCTGGATGCCAACAAATGTATCTCCTAAATTTTATTTTAAATTATCACGTCTTGCAAAAAGCAGTCTTTTAAATATGCAGATGTCAAATTTAATGACAATTCATTTATCCGTTTTTTTTTTTCATGAAAAGAACAAAACACTCCAACCATTTACTTGAAGACAGAAAACATTGGAACTGAAATTTATATAATATTCAAACTGACAGCTGCTTAGCCTGAAGATGGAACCACAGAATCAGAGCCGCAAGGATGACTCATGGAAGACACTGTGTTTTCTAGAGGAACTAATAGACAGTTGTGATTTTTGCTTCCAAAGTAATTTGGTTATGATTATGCCAATTGTGATGCTCAATTTTTTTTGTGCAGCAATGATGGGCAAGGTTGAATAGCATGGATTCAGATGTTTGCGTACCCTTTTTGCGTACTTTGTGATAAGCTATGACTGTAATACTGTGATAGAAAATGTGCTCCCATAATAAGTGCTGCTATCCATACATGAAATGCTGCCCCTGCTGGCAATAAGTGCCACGCATTAGTTGTGCCTCTGCCCTAACCATGGCTAGTTTTATTGACCAGGAAATGGGTGGACAGCAGAAGGGGGCAGATAATACCATTTCCTTATTGCCTTTTCTAGGAGACAGCTTGGAGCTATCAGACAAATGCAAATCCTCATATTATTTTACTCCTAGAGAGTTCTACCTGAGGTAAAAGCGATAGCTTGTCTTATGGTGGAGATGGCCCTGGATGGTAAGATAGTTAAAACGCGGACCTGAGCTAAAAGGTTTACGCTCTCTCATTACAGAAATGAAGAAAAGTTAAGAAATATAATTCTAAAAAAGGACTACAAGGGAATGTTGGATAACATTGAGTTTAAAGGAATCCAAGCAGAGATTCTGCAGTTTGCCCTGGTTTCTAATAGCTGTAGGAGCTTCCATTTTCCCTTTGCCTTTATTTATCCAGAGGAAGGTGTGAATGTAATCAAGTGTGACTTCTCTAAACTGTTTGAATACAGTTCCCTATATCCCCATCCCCCTGCTGATGAAAGCTTTTGTTTGCTCATTGGTACTACTAATTACAGCAGTCCTTATCTGCCTGCTCTTTCTGTGGACAGAAGGCTGTGGAAACAGGGCAATAAAAGCCTCTTACAAACATTTCAATGCAAAAAGAAGTTAGAATGGATTTTTTTAGCCCTGGGTTCACTTTCAGCCTGGCTGTATGCCTGCTGGCTGCATCCATGAGAAACAAACTCTGGTAGTGTACAGCTCTACAATGTCTATATAACGCTTACAAGATTTTGTTTCATACTTTGTAATTTGTACAAAATCAGTCTGAAGCCTTTACTATACCGTTTCTATTGGCAAAAGGCAGAGTGAAGTTTGCTCTACCTCAGCATCAGGGGCAGTGCAGGGGCCAGGCAATTCTGCCAGGAACCAGATGAAAAGGAAGTGAGGTTCCGCAAAATGTCCCACAAATAAAGACGAATGAAACAAGTATAACCGAATATCTGTTTCGGATGCACAATGTTCCTTATAGTAGGTCCGCGATAAACTTTTACTCATTGCATAGTTGTGTTCCTTTCATATAGTTTATAGGGCATTCCTCAAGCCAAATATTTATTTTTTGTGTTAATACTCAAATTCGCTATAAACTAAACAAGCCTAGCCCACAGCTCCTTTTGTGCCTTGGCACTCTTAGAGCAATGTAGAGGGGATTGAGCTGAGGGCTGGAGATGCTATCAGCTTGCCTGTGTAATGTGACTAGCAGAACATGGCTGCTGTCATTGTATCACAGGAAGAAATAATCCTATACAGTTGAAGCTGTTTGCAGCTAGATTTGCTGTGCAAACTATCTAAATTTTAGATAAGATATATAGACCAGTTACTTGTAGTTATGGTTAGTTTTTCACCTCGGATCCGGTTTAATCATAGCAAGTTAAAAGTCAGTGGTGAGGTGAATATAAACAATTAGCCACACCCCTTGCTCCAGGAGCTCACAAACCACTCCTGCAAAGGGATGTGGTAAGAAGAGGGAAAAACCAACCCCCTGTATACACATGAAAACAAGCATATGATATAAGGGGAGAAAAGATTCAAGACACACATTGCATGCTGAAGACATGTATACGTATCCCCCACCTACCCCACAAGAAAAATGGCATTAAGGGAAGGAAATGGAAAACACAAAAAGAATTATATCCAAAAGTTCCACAACATATATGAATATACATAAATTAATGAAAATACAAATATCAAGATATAGAAAATACATGACACTGAAGGATTTTGGAAAAACACAAAGGGCATTAAAGGGATGTAAATCGAATGATGTGACTTAAATCCCATTTATGGTTAAGGCCACCAGGAACACGTGTCCCTAGTTGGAAAATCCAATATGCCTCCTGGATCAAAAGGGTTCTGAGTAGAATGCCACCCCTGATGGGCCTAACAATGCGTTCTACTCCCTGTAAGGAAAAGGATGACATGTTGCCATGGTGTACCTACCGGAAATGTCTCACAACATTCGATATCTCGGTGGTAATCCGATGGTGATAAGGCTCCTCTATAATGTTCAGCTACACGTTCTCTCATAGGGCGGCTTGTACAGCCATCATATTGAAGGCAGCAATCTTGGCACGACACCAGATATATAACTAGTGTGACAATTAAGATATTTTTCGATTGTGAAAATTCTGCCATTGGAAAAAGAGGTCACAGTATGCATCTGACAATACTGACAAGTGGGAATCCCACATTTGTATGAACCTACCGTATTAAGCCACAAAGGCTTGTATTTTTGACGGGACATTGTGCAGAACATCACTTTATTTTTCACCATTTCTATTGGGGTCTTAATGAATCAACTTTCATTAGACAATCACATGAAAGGTATGTGCATTAGTGACACTGATTTAATAGATCAGGTTCTGGTTTTACAGCCAGTCATTGCCATAGTAGATATGAGCTGAGGCAAAAATGTTGTAGCAAAACCTCATTGCAATTTTCTTCAAGAGTTTTGTAGAGTGAGCGCTCAGATCTATGACCGGGTCATAGTGGAGACTACATGACGTTGAAACGAGCAGTCCCTGTGTACGAAATAACCCTGTTATCATTGTATCATTGGCAACATTTTTTATGTTCAATTGTGGTTGGACTTCATGGATGGATATCCCCCTTTTTTTAGCCCTGGCAACTATGTTATCAAGGAGCGCATACTGGATTTATGTCAGTAGAGCTGCCTGAGAGAGGTTGGCTAATATTACTGCTTCTGAGACTGTAGAAACAAGGTCTACAGCTACATGGATTTAAAGTGTACCTAAGGTGACATGAAGAAATAGACTGTGTGTACAGTGCTAACACTACAAGTAATTAGGCTGTGTTCCTTTTTTTTTTTTCCCTTTTCTGCCTGATATTATGACAGTTTCTCTCAAGTCAGGACCCAGGAGACTATAGAGTGATCCTCACTAATAAGGAATTACTGTCATAAAACTCTTTCCTGGAAAAGAACAGCTTCTGAGTGCAGGGGATAGATATATTTATTTTATTTTTTTTACAATTTAATCACCACTATCACGAACATTTTAAAATACATGTAAACACATACAAATAATTACATTTCTCCAGAGTAAAATGAGCCATAAATTACATTTCTCCTATGTTGCTGTCACTTACGGTAAGTAGTAGAAATCTGACAGAACCGACAGGTTTTGGTCAAGCCCATCTCCTCATGGGGGATTCTCAGGGTTTTCTTTATTTTCAAAAGCACTTAGTGAATTGCAGTTGCTCCGTCCAACTGCCAAAGGAGTGTGCAGTGAGCAGGGAGGCTGGCCAGCATCTTTATATAATTCCTTTTCAAGGGGTGTCTTTATTAAAAATAAAAGCCATGCTGAGAACCCCACATGAAGAGATGGACTAGACCCAAACCTGCCAGTTCTGTCAGATTTCTACTACCTACAGTAAGTGACAACAACATAGGAGAAAAGTAATGTATGGCTCATTTTACTCTAGAAGAAATGGACTTCTCATTTGTATGTGTTTAACATAGACTTTACATTTTTTTTCACGATAGTGGTCCTTTAAGGCCCTTTGCGCACTGCGTTGCCTCCGTTACTCTTCCGACCACTTTTGCAAGTGCCATGCAAATCTATGGAGACTCGCACAGTTCATGCGATGCGCTGGAAGTATCCAAATCACCGCAGTGCTGACGCAAAGGCTGCAGTGCGTTACCATGTTATCTATTCCTCCCGCACAGATTATGCAGCAATGCAAGTCAATGGGCGATGCAGCAAGTGAGAACAGGAGCGCGGTGCGGCATGCATCTGTGGAACAACGGGAATCCCAGTGACGTGGTTTCTGCCCAGCAGGGAGTGTCACTTGCCGGGGGGTAGCGCTATGCATATGACCTTGTTGCCACACCATGGTGCAGGGTCATACAAAGGCTGATTTCCGCGGTACGTGCACCACATCGCAGCTACTATTAGGTGTACAACCAGCCTAAATAAAACAATGGTATTTCTACCGTATTTTCCGCCATATAAGACGTACTTTTTCTCCCCGAAAAATAGGGAGAAAAAGACCCTACGTTTTATACGGCAAAGGCAGGGATTCCCCAACTTACGAACACCTGCCGATACGAACTGCTGCCCCGCTGTGCGTCATCAGTTAAAGCCGCTCGCTACCTCGAGAAGTGCAGGGGAGACAGATGTCTGCAGTCACTGCTGGCACATTGTGAAGGTAAGCTGCCGTTACTCACTATAACACCCCAGGGGGGGGGGGGGGCAGAGACACAAGGGCGGGAGAGGAGGCTAGCAGGGGGCAGCACAATGGTCTGGAATCAGCACGAGAGCATGCCGAAGGTAAGTTGCCGCTATTCACACTATCGAGGGGGGGGGTCATTCAGAAAGGGAACACAGGAGGACTCGTGGGAGACATGGGGGGGGGGGTACGGGAGTACACCATCTGGGAGAGAACTTGTTCGAGACTCTCCTGGAACATGGACGCACTAAGTTTTTAGTATTTTTTTTTTTTGCCCTCTAAGCCTGGGTGCATCTTATATTCCAGATCCTCTTATATGGTGGAAAATACGGTAATTTGTAAGAGTAGGAGGATAGATAATATTGTTTATCTCGTCAATGTATTTTCACCTCAAGTTTGCTTACAACCGAGTTCTTTAAAATACTTCTGCAGTTTTTAACCAGCTCTCAGGCTGGAGGGTGTCCTTTACCAATGCTTGATTGACAGCATTGAGGAAGAATGTATTGGGTGGCCCCTGCCTGAATGACAGCTGCCTATCACTGTTAGCAAAGCTGGGAGGAGCCGCTTCAAACTCAGGAAACCGCATGGAACTGTGGGGCTTTTGTATTTTCTTTTTTAGTAGTTTTTGAGAATATTTTAAGAGAACAGAAGATACTGTTAGTTTTTTTTTTAAATGTATTTAATGATTTTAATGTAGTGTATGAATAACGGAAATAACTTGGGTGACATTTTAATTCACTATAGAGTTAATCGTTAGGTTCTCCTGGCTTTAGTGATGATACTATGTGATGATCATACCATGAGATGTGAAGGACTTTTCTGTCTTAGGCATACTGGAATCCATTTGCTGCTATGAAGGATAAACTGTGTAATAAGGTAGAGAAACACTGATCTGTGACTTGTGCATAAATCCTAAGACTCCGCCTATAATTTATCAATGCAATTACTGATGGTTTTCTGTTATCTGTACTACTGTTGTGTGTCCAGTTGTTGAATGGGAAATTTGGCGTAGTGATTGTACCATGTAGTAATTAATATGCTATGTGACACAAATACAGTTGTTTTTTTGCAGTGATATGATGAAGTGTGATGAAGTTCTTTCAGGTGATCTTCTATCCTTGAAATCCCTGTTTAGCTGACTGCCCAAAGATTCACCACTGAT
Organism: Hyperolius riggenbachi; assembly: GCF_040937935.1. Classification (NCBI taxonomy): domain Eukaryota; kingdom Metazoa; phylum Chordata; class Amphibia; order Anura; family Hyperoliidae; genus Hyperolius; species Hyperolius riggenbachi. The sequence continues at coordinate 91,338,024 of NC_090648.1, forward strand.
AGCATCCTGAAGGTGCGTACTCGTGTACAATTAAGGTACCCATGCACCTCTTGATCTGCCACCAGATCAATCAAGGCCATAACTACAGAGCAGGGGGCTCCCCAGTAAAACTTTAAAGGGGCTCCCAATGTTTACACTGTTCCCTTGCTGTTGACCCATCTTGCAAGAGCCATAAAACAAGTGTGGAGCCAGAAAACATCTGATCTGAAGGATGGACCCCTTTATCTAAACAAGTGAAGTAGTAGTTGGGGGGGCCCACTTACAGCTCTGGGTCCCCCTGTGGTTGCAGCAGCTGCTCCCTGTAGGTACACCCCCTCCGACCAACCATCAGATAGATTCCTCTCTGATTCAGGGCTTGTTCACACGTAGGGCCTGTACACACTACTGCACTTGCGATTTTTTTTTTTTTTAATCGCAAGCCTTCATGAGAATAGAAAAAGTGCATCGCACCAGTGTGTACAGGTCCTCGCGATTTTCATGTTTTTTTTCAAAAGACCTTGCAATTAAAAAACGCATGCGATTTGAAAAGCGCAGCACAAGCGCAGCAGTGTGTACAGACCCTAAGAGCGTTTTCGTTTTTTTTTCTAAGTACTGGTGATTTTTAAAATCGCTCTAAGAACGCTTGAGCAATGTTGCTCTATGTGAGTGTTCTCACATGAGCGATGAGCTTTCTTTCCAAGGTCCTGCACCATTTTTTGAGGGTGTGCGCTTCAATGCAAAGTATAGGGAAATCACAAAGCGCTCGGAAAAGCACTTTGAAAAGCGATTTGGTGAGCACTTTAAAAAAAAATAAAAATGATACAATGTAATTATTCAGTTCCAGGTCAAAGAGTTTACTCTGATTGTCGCCAGGAAGAAAAAAAAATCGCCAAACAAAAGCACTTAGAAAAGCGCTTAACAAAGCACAAATCGCTCTGAAAACGTTTACAACTCAGCGCTTGTGAGTGCACTGGCGATTTATAATGTGAACAAGGCCTTAAAGTGAACCTAAAGTCAAGTAAAAAAAATGAGATTAACTCACCTGGGGCTTCCCTCAGCCCCCTGCAGCCGATTGGTGCCCTCGCAGCCCCGCTCCGATGGTCCAGGACCCGCCGGCGAACACTTTCAGTTTGGCCGTTACCAGCCGACAGGCATGGGAACGCGAGTGATTCTTCACGTTCCCAGTCTGTATATCGCCCCCTATGAAAATCCAGATCTGGCAGACATCTGGGAGAAAATAGTTGAGAGACCGAAGGATACTTTGTCCGTGGTGAAGAGATCCGAGGTATAAAGGTAGATCTGGGTGTCATCAGCATACAGGTGATGTTTGAAGCACAGAGACTTTGCCAATGGCAAAGGTGTATAGTGAGAACAGTAGGGGCCAAGAACAGAGCCCTGTGGCACCCCAACCAAGAGGAAGTGGGGGTGAAGGAGGGACCAACCATTTAAGCAGGTATTGCAAGTACTTCAAGTGAAACCCCAGTATTGCTTAGGCCAAGGCATTTTCCTTCAGTTCAGCTCTAGACTACAGGGACTAACAGGCCTTTCATCAGCTTGTTTACAGGTAAACATGTAGAACATGTGGATGTCAAACAGTTCTTCCACTAAGCTCCTGACAGAGGGCCGTGGCACACCGGAGAGCGTTTTGCGGGTTTGTTTCGTTTAACCTCCTGAGAGTTCTGGACGAGCTGAGCTCGTCCAGAGACGCCGGAGGGTGCCGCTCAGGCCCTGCTGGGCTGATTTCAATCAAATAAAAAGGAGCACACGCATCCGGCACTTTGCCAGCCACGTGTGCTACCTGACCACCCGGCGAAAGAGGGGCCGTCCGAGCCCAGCGCAGCCGGACCAAACGCGCTAAGGGCTGGATCAGAGGCGGCTGACGTCAGGACGTCACTCCGCTCGGCGGCATGGCGACGAGGAAAGCAACCGCTCATTGCGGCCCAGCTTGTTACTTCTGATCGCTGGAGGATTAGGAGCACCCTCTAGTGGGCTTTCAGGCAGCCAACTTTCAGTTGGCTGCATGAAATAGTTTTTTTTTTTTTATTTAAAAAAAAAACCGTCCGGTCGCCAGCCTGGCGATCTTAATAGAACGCCAGGCAGGTTAAAACAAACAAAAAACGCTTCCCCTGACTTGCAAGATCACGGCACATTTTCCATGATCATGATTATTTGAAAAATCACAAGCGTGGCTATTTTTCTACAATTTTACCATGATTTTAATGCAAGTCAATGGTCACGTGGTGGTGTTAATGGGCAGAAGAGAACTGCGACATGTAGAGTCTGATCTCACTCTGTGGGGCACCTATACAACTGCGGGAGAGCACTCATACTACATGGAAGTGGTAAAGTGACTTCACCGCTTGTCAGCTGCCCGTGTGAAAGGGCTCTAAGAGTTCTTCCCTCAGACACTTTGGTAGGTGGGGTTCACGGTTCCCTACCTTGATAAATTAACTGAAGAGAACTGCTAAGAAGAAATGTAATACTGATAAGTTGATCCTTGTGTGGTTGCACAGTGTGGGATCGCCTCTGTGGTGAATGAAACAAGACGGCTAAGCTGGATAGGATTAATGATAAATGTTACACAACAATATGGCCGTATTTAGCTTGGCAATGTGGAGTGTAAATACCTAAGTAATGCTGATACCTAAGTAAACAGCACACCTGTATTTGGAAACCGTGCAACTTCTCACTGTTATTACACACAAAACGCATCTTTTGAAGGCCGACCAAAATGAATGTTACAGTGCACAGTCACATCTGCCAAAAACTGCCAGTCACCCACTTCTGTCTTCTGTGCCTGAGTATTCTGATGGTGATCCCCAACCCCAATCATGGCATATTCATCTCTGTGTATGTAGTAAGTGGGCAGAAGAGACGCACATGAAAGAGAATTGGATTGAAGAAAAAAAAAAAATTCCTCAGTAGGGTAGCAAGAAATTTGGGCACTTGCTAGCAGCGGAAGTTAGGGTGCCTCCAAAGGCCACCATTGAAATACTGTTACTGAGGAAAATTTTGGGTGCCCACAGCATCAGATAAATAGTGAGCGCTGGGTCCCAAATTACCTCTTAAAGTGGTCTAACACCCAGCATTTCAACTTTGCTTTAAAAGATTGCTTACAGCTTAGAAACTATTATGCCAGATTTTTTTTTGTAGCAGAAATTCACTGAATGGGTTAAACATGACATTTTAGTGTTGCATTTAGCTAGAAATCCAATTCTAAACCTCAGCACGGATGTGGATTTCTAGCTAAATGCAAAACTCAAATGTCATGTTTAACCCATTCAGTGAATTTCTGCTTAAAAAAAAATCTGGCATAATAGTTTCTAAGCTGTAAGCAATTTTTTAAAGAAACGTTGAAATGCTGGGTGTTAGACCGCTTTAAAGCTAATGGGTACCACATTAAAAATAAAGTCAGATACTCACCTAAGGAGAGGGAAGGCTCGGTCCTAATGAGCCTTCCCTCTCCTCTCCTCTCCCGGTGCCCTCGGTGCTGCGCTGGCTCCCCCGTTCGTGTCCGCCGCCACAGGGACTTCGGAGGTCTTCGGGAACACTCGGGCTTCCGAAGACGGGCCGCTCCATACTACGCATGCGCGAGTGCGTCATAGAGGGCGCTCGCGCATGCGTAGTATGGAGCGGCCCGTCTTCGGGAGCCTGAGTGCTCCCGAAAGCTCCCTTCGGCATGCGGAAGTGGCAGTATTTGACCGAACTGGTCGAATACTGCCACGGGGGATCCTGCGCGGGACCGGGCACCGGGAGAGGAGAGGGAAGGCTCATTAGGACTGAGCCTTCCCTCTCCTTAAGTGAGTATCCGACTTTTTTATTTTTTAAATGGTAAACACTCACTTTAATGCCACTATCTCAATTGTCTAGTCCAAAAAATTATGTTTTTGGATTTGTTTATTTTTTTAATTTTTGTGGTGGGTGGTTAAAGTTAGACATCAGGAAGTGTGTCTGTGCAGGGGAGGGGCGGTTAGGGTTAGGAGTCGGGCAAGGGTTCTGTGTGAGAGAAGAGTTAGGTGTAGCTGTAGTACAGTAAAATATCGTGGGAGTTGTAGTGTCAGTGAGGAAACAGACAAGTAGTACTGGAGCTTGTTCACCTCAGTAGGTCCCAGAGGTACCTCTTCTGTCCATTGATTTCTCGGCCTACCTCAAGGCATGCCTGGGTAAAGCACAGATGTAGGAAGCTCCAAAAGGTCCTTACAGCTGAAGTGCAAAGAATCTTTGTCTTTGGTTGTCTCCTGATTCAAACAGTTTTTAAAGGGAGAAGGTCCCAATCATAGAAGAGGTGTGAAGTATTGACCCTCATATACGCATCTAGCTGGTCTGCAATATGGTCCGCCATTATATCTGGTGAGCTCGGAGCCTAATTATTACTGCACAGAGGAGAAGCTATTTTGCATGCAGGGTGCACGATTGCTGGCTTGCACTAGTGGAGAAGTTAAGTTGTCATTGTAAAGGCAGTATCACGCTATGTATGCTGTTTTTGTCTGTGTCCTAAATATGAAGAAGGCCAAGTGAGCGTGAGGTCCATTTATTGCACTGAGCCTTAGATGCTGATCATAACTAATCAGCCATCCTATCTGGTGAGCGTAATATATACTGTCTTCTGGATGTCAACTGAAACTGTATCAACGTGTTTGGACATTTGAGAGAGGACATTTGTGCATTGAAAAGGACTACAGTGGTGTGAAAAACTATTTGCCCCCTTCCTGATTTCTTATTCTTTTGCATGTTTGTCACACTTAAATGTTTCTGCTCATCAAAAACCGTTAACTGTTAGTCAAAGATAACCTAACTGAACACAAAATGCCGTTTTAAATGATGGTTTTTATTATTTAGTGAGAAAAAAAAATCCAAATCTACATGGCCCTGTGTGAAAAAGTGATTGCCCCCCCCCCCCTCCTTGTTAAAAAATAACTTAAAGGTGGTTTATTACACCTGAGTTCAATTTCTGTAGTCACCCCCAGGCCTGATTACTGCCACACCTGTTTCAATCAAGAAATCACTTAAATAGGAGCTATCTGACACAGAGAAGTAGACCAAAAGCACCTCAAAAGCTAGACATCATGCCAAGATCCAAAGAAATTCAGGAACAAATGAGAACAAAAGTACTGTAATTCAAATCTATCAGTCTGGTAAAGGTTATAAAGCCATTTCTAAAGCTTTGGGACTCCAGCGAACCACAGTGTGAGCCATTATCCACAAATGGCAAACACATGGAACAGTGATGAACCTTCCCAGGAGTGGCCGGCCGACCAAAATTACCCCAAAAGCGCAGAAAAAACTTATCCGAGAGGCCACAAAAGACCCCAGGACAACATCTAAAGAACTGCAGGCCTCACTTGCCTCAATTAAGGTCAGTGTTCACGACTCCACCATAAGAAAGAGACTGGGCAAAAACGGCCTGCATGGAAGATATCCAAGGCGCAAACCACTTTTAAGCAAAAAGAACATTAAGGCTCGTCTCAATTTTTGCTAAAAAAACATCTCAGTGATTGCCAAGACTTTTGGGAAAATACCTTGTGAACCGACGAGACAAAAGTTGAACTTTTTGGAAGATGCGTGTCCCGTTACATCTGGCGTAGAAGTAACACAGCATTTCAGCAGAAGAACATCATACCAACAGTAAAATATGGTGGTGGTAGTGTGATGGTCTGGGGTTGTTTTGCTGCTTCAGGACCTGGAAGGCATGCTGTGATAGATGGAACCATGAATTCTACTGTCTGCCAAAAAATCCTGAAGGAGAATGTCCGGCCATCTGTTCGGCAACTCAAGCTGAAGCGATCTTGGGTGCTGCAGCAGGACAATGACCCAAAAGACACCAGCAAATTCACCTCTGAATGGCTGAAGAAAAACAAAATGAAGACTTTGGAGTGGCCCAGTCAAAGTCCTGACCTGAATCCTATTGAGATGTTGTGGCATGACCTTAAAAAGGCGGTTCATGCTAGAAAACCCTCAAATAAAGCTGAATTACAACAATTCTGCAAAGATGAGTGGGCCAAAATTCCTCCAGAGCGCTGTAAAAGACTCGTTGCAAGTTATCGCAAACGCTTGATTTCAGTTATTGCTGCTAAGGGTGGCCTAACCAGTTATTAGGTTCAGGGGGCAATTTCTTTTTCACACAGGGCCATGTAGGTTTTGAGGTTTTTTTCTCACTAAATAATAAAAAAAAAATCATTTAAAACTGCATTTTGTGTTCAATTATGTTATCTTTGACTAATAGTTAACGGTTTTTGATGAGCAGAAACATTTAAGTGTGACAAACATGCAAAAGAATAAGAAATCAGGAAGGGGGCAAATAGTTTTTCACACCACTGTATATGTTTTTCCTTAGCTGGAGCTGATATGTTTGAATTATAACGTTTACTTTGGTGCTGGCAGGTGTAGAGCGCTGCACTATAGCAATTCCTATACAAGTCAGGGTGGTAATACCTATCCAGTTGTACAGCGATCCATTTTGCCAGGTAAATCCACCTGCTAATAGAGTTTCTATAGAGGAGCGCACATACCACTTCACAACTTGATAGTAAAATATCTGTATTTAGAGTGGACCAGAACTCTTCCACAGGACAGTAGGAAAACCTAGAAATGCACCCTGTATGTATTTAGAGAGTTTAGCCTGTCTAATTCCCCTTCATCTGTGACTGATCACAAGTGTAATTTGATCTCTAGCTGTGTCAGCTGACTGCCATGGGAGAGAGCTATTTGGTAAATACAGGATGTTAACAATATGTCTGCTTCCATGAAAGCAGGAAGTAGAAACATTGCAGATTTATTGCAGGATTTGTATCAGCTGTAACAAAGAAATGTTTGTTCTTTAAAGGTTGTTATGCTGTTGTTTATCTTTTAAAGCAGAGAGGAAGTTTTGAGTTCCGCTTTAATGCTGATGTTTTATGATTTATGCTGTAATAGTAGAATATTGGTAAATTTACCAATATTTGACTGTCAGCTTTCCTGGGAGCCCTTTTATTACGTAAGCCTCAGTAGAGCGAAGCCTTTGGATAATACATAGACTTCCCAGATCATCCTCGAGCAAACTCTCCCCACACAGGGTCCCTCTGAACACACCTGATAGGAGCTTGCCAGATATGCTCCAGTCGCCATGCTTCTGTGTACGTTAGCGCTCGTTCACACGAAGGGCGTTTTCGGCCTTTTTTCAAACGCAGGCGATTTTCAAAATCACCCACAAAATGCTTGTGCAAAGATTCTCTATGAGAAGGTTCATATCCGCGCATTTAGTCGGCCTTTGCACTCTGCAAAGCAGTGCATGTACCATTTTTTGGGGGGGCGATTTTGCTCTAATGGAAGGTATAGGAACAGCGCTAAACGCTCACAAAATCGCTTTGTGCAGCAATTGCATTTGCGATTTTTAAGAATAAATACATTGTATTTATTCATTTCTGGGTCAAAGAGTTCACTTCCTGACTTGCGTTCGGAAGTGAATTAAAAAAAATTGCTCTACAAAAGCGCTTTAGAAAAGAGCTTTTAAAAAAACGCAGCGCTCAGACAAGCCCTGGGAGGTGCTAAAATAAATTGCACACAAAATCACAAAAGGTTTGCGATTTCGATTTTAGCTGTGAACAGATCCTGAGAGTGCAGCTGTACTGCGCAGTAGTTAGAAGCCACTTGTGCATAGCTTATTCCTCCGTGCACGAGTGGCTATGTGCTACTATGCAGGCATGGCAGTACAGCTGCATTCGTACATGAACGGGGGGAGCAGCTGTGAAAAAGCAGAGGGTCTCAGGCAGCAGCGGTGGTGAATCGAGGAGATCATGGGAAGCCTCTGGACTACTACCCACTACTTAGGTATTTATTTTTTTACTTTTATTTCCTTACAGCTTTTAAAACCCAACTAAAGCCAACAGTGAACAAGGCAAACGTGGGTCAAAGTCATGATGATTATGGAACGTTATAATTGCCAGCATAACTCCCAACTTTTTGAGATGAGAAAGAGGGACACTTAAGCCACACCTCTAATTACGCCCCCAGTCACGCATACGATAAAGATTTAATTAAAAATAAGTTTTATCCTGGTTCATTTTCCTTCATATTATCATTTTAAAATTGGTAATAAATCAATTTAAAGGATAGGAATAAAGTTTAGAGTCAATCAAACACATTTTTAGTAGAGAAATATATATATTTACATACAAAGAGGGACAAAGTCCTGAAAGAGGGACAAATGGGGAGAAAAGAGGGACATGGCTTCCAAAGAGGGACTATGTTACCAGTCTTACCTGTAAAACAAATCTGTTGTGCTACTGTGCACCTGTCCATGCAGGCTTATGATGTCTCATGCCTGTTCTTTACAGTTAAGAGAATTTAGGTCTGAGGCCTGGTACCCACTACAATGCTCCATTTTGAGTAACCTCAAAGTTAACCTTGACTCATACATATTGCTTAGGAGTACTTCATAGTTGTTTATAAATGCTTTACAATAGTGGTGTATTTATACTTACCTAGGGCTTTCTCCAGCCCCATGTGGTCTGTGGGTTCCCTCGCCATCCTCTCCAGCCACTCTGCTTTCTCATCCTCACTATATTAACCACCTCAGGTTTCCATTAATATGATAGATCGGCCATGACGAATTCATGAACCCCTTGAGCCCAACTTCAGTTCACAACCTATCCACTATGCATCTATTCAATGTCAGACAAGCACTTCCTTCTTAACATCTGGCTGTTTGCTACACCTCCACCACGTTCACCCTGTGGAGATCCACCTCACCAGCAGTGATGGGCCATGTGTGTTACAGTGGCCTTTATACGCTTTTGGGGTATTACCAGGCTCCCCTCGCCCTCGATCACTCCTCTTCTCCAAACAGCAGCACTTCCTCTTTAATAATCAGCAAGACACTATTCCACTATTCAAAAATATATTCCGTATCCGTCCCTTCCTCACACAAGAGGCCACCAAATGCTTGTTCATGCCTTAATCATCTCCCGCCTAGACTACTGCAACACCCTGCTCTGTGGCCTACCAAAAAACAGGCTAGCTCCTCTCCAATCCCTTCTAAATGCAGCGGCCCGCCTCATTCACCTTTCCACATGCTCTTCTGATGCAGCCCCACTGTGCCATTCTCTCCACTGGTTACCCATTACCCAGAGGATCCAGTTCAAACTCCTGACTCTAACATACAAAGCCCTCCACGAGTTGTCTCCTCCATACATCTCCTCACTAATCTCAAGATATTGTCCCTCCCGCAACCTTCGCTCCTCCCAAGAAATTCTCCTGGCCTCTAAGCTGATCACCTCCTCTCATGCTCGCATCCAGGACTTTACACGAGCATCAGCCCTTATCTGGAACTCTCTTCCACAGCCTGTACGTCATGCTCCAAACCTGGACATCTTCAAACGCACTCTTAAAACACACCTTTTCAGACAAGCTTATAACATTCTATAGCCCTTTATTTACTTATTTGTCACAATGTAATCAGAGGCAAAGAATCACTGCCTCATCCATCCTCCACCCCCTTACCTAGTGTGTCCCCCACTACCCATTAGATTGTAAGCTCCCAAGGGCAGGGTCATCCTCCTAATGTTTACTGTTTTTGTAACATTATTTGTGCTGCTTGGAACTCTGCTGTATATTTGTTAGTTGTATCTATGTTCCCCTTGTCGTCTTATTGTGCTTTGTAAAGCGCTGCGGAATATGTTGGCGCTATATAAATAAAAAATAATAATAATAATAATGGTGTCTCCCTCATTAACAAATAAACCTTCATTGTGAAGCTCGTTTTAAAAACAACAGGTTTTATTTTGACATTGCACTCGCGTTTAGCAGGGTGCGTTTTCAGGCTTGTGGAGTTTCTAACGGACTCACCACCAGCCTTTCCATTCTATCCTAAACTAAAGCAAAATATTTTCCGGATTAGAGCTTGTTATTTAGTATTGTATAGATCAGTGATGGCAAACCTTAGCACTCCAGCTGTGGGGGAACTACAAGGCCCATGAGTCATTGCAATATTCTGACATTTCTAAGCATAGCTCGGGGAGGCAGAGGCATGATGGGATTTGTAGTTTTGTCACAGCTAGAGTGCCATGGTTAGCCATCACTGGTGGTATAGATGGTATGCAGTACAACACTAACCTATATGATTACACTATGTAATAAATAATAAGGGCCTTCCACACTGAGGCCCATATGCAATTAACTTTATCTCCTGAGTTTTCTCCCAGGTGATCTATGTAAACTTATCAATAAAATATATTTTAAGCCACCACAAAGCAAGAAAATACTCAAAATATATAAAAATTTGATAGTACTTTTCCAACTACTTTTTGGTACTTTTTTAGTTGAAAAGTGCTGGAAAGTTATTTTAAATTGAAGATGAAAAATTATCTCCTAGGAGAAAACTCAGGAGAAAAAGTGAATTGCATATGGCCCTGAGTCTGTTACATCACAGTGGATACTATCACTAAGTTGCAAATGCAATGCAACAATATTCGTATGGAAATACATTGAATGCAGTGCGGTGGGTTCCACTGCATGGCATGCGCTGCGGTAACCGAGTAACATTTAGAGTGGCAGTGAGGCATACTCTTGTTGCACTGTATGCCTCTCTGTATGGTCCTATCGCAGCAGTAATGCGTAATGTGTCTTTTCAGCTACGTTGCCTTGCAATATTATCGCAATGCAACTGACTCCGTGTCGAAGGACCCTAACAGACGAGCATTTCAATCACCGTCTTGATCAAATGCTTTTCTGCAAGCGTACAGAAAAGCATTTGTCGGCTTCCTATGGCGTGCAGTGGTGTTTTTCACCTCCCGCCGGGGGACATAGAGAAGCGATCCTGCAAGCAACATGTTGCTTGCAGGATTGCCTAAATGCTGGGCAGACAACATGAAAATTAGGCATAAAAATGAACGACAGTACTAGCGCTGCCCAGTTCTTAAGGACAAGCACCGTGGCTGATGATTACAGCCAGGAACGTTTGTGTGAGCTAGTCCTAAGGCCCCGTTCACATTGTATGCGCATTTCAGAAGCGCGTATGGTGTGCTACATGCAAGAACGGCAGAAGTGCATAGACAGCACTTCTGATGTTCAGATCCTATAAGCCCATTTGCGCTGCGCTATCGCTCTGCTGCATGCGTTTTTCGGCCAATCACAGTGCCGACCCATTCACTGTAATGAATGGGATCAACAGCGCTGCATATAGCGGTGCAGATGGTGTGTGATCATACGTGTTGCGTTCCAATTGCACAGGCATTCTGCGCTATATGATGTGAATGAGCACTAAGGGCCCTTTTCCACTAGCCACGATACACTTGAACAAGTGGATCTCCGGTGTTTTGCCGATCGCTAGTGCACCGTGTTTTAAATGTAAATCGCTGTACACTTTTTCCATTAGTGCATTTCGATTTTTTCCTCAAGCGCAATCGTAGTGCTGCACGATTATTGCCACGATTGCGTTTCACTCCTGACAGTTCACGTCACAATCGCGTCAAAAAAGAAGCTTTTGCAACCGCAAACGCATTTGCTATTGCGCTTGCAAGTGGAAAAAAAACCCTAGACAAAAAGGGTACAGTACAGGGGATCAGGAAATTTGGGCGCATGAGGGGCGCTGGGCGCTGCCATTCACTCCCATAATAATTATGGTTTGATGGGTGCCGAACAGGAAAAAAGGGCGCCCGGAGATTATTAACGTTTTCAAACGGCGCCCGGAGATTTTTAATGTTTTCAAACGGCGCTTGTGATGATTTAACTTTACAAAATGCGCCCGTGACGAATAACGTTTACAAAAATACTAAACCTATTTATTGTATTTAACTAATACATTATTTAAAATATTTATCCCTTACTGTTTGTAAAACATTATTATTCAAAATAAAGCGATCAGTACGTAACGTAAATTGTAATACATTTTTTACAGTCACTATTTGTAAAACATTATTCTCCACACAATAAAGCGATCACCAAGTGGGATTTTAGGGTTAGGCACCACCAGGGAGGTCTCAGGGTTAGGCACCAGCAGGGGGTTCTTAGGGTTAGGTACCACCAGGAGGGTCTTAAAGTTAGGCACTACCAGGGGAGATTTAGGGTTAGGCACCACCAGGGGGATCTTAGGGTTAGGCACCACCAGGGGAGATTTAGGGTTAGGCACCACCAGGGGAGATTTAGGGTTAGGCACCACCAGGGGGGTCTTAGGGTTACGCACCACCAGGGGGGTCTTAGGGTTAGGCACCACCAGGGGGTCTTAGCGGTAGGCACAACCAGGGGAGATTTAGGGTTATGCACCACCAGGGGGTCTTAGCGGTAGGCACAACCAGGGGAGATTTAGGGTTAGGCATCACCAGGGGGGTCTAAGGGTTAGGGATAGGTACAGGGAGGGTTCTGTGTGAGAGTAGGCTTAGGTTTAGTTGTAGTAAAATGTTAGTAATATTTACTAATGTTATTACGAACTCACACTTTTTTTTCATAGTTATAAACAATATTTTCAGATTTTATTATATGAAGAAACGATAAATGAAGGTTATTCACGATAATATACAATTATAACAATTAAACATATAATATAGTGTTTTTAACAAACTTAATTATAAGTTTCACTTTTAAAACAGGGAAGATTATCATTTTCACAATTTGCGATTTCATACACATTATTAAATGTTTTTTAATTAGTAAAACATTATTTGTAAACGAAATACAACACAATATTTTTATAAACGCTATTACCGCTTATCGTTTACACCACACGCCCTTTTTTCCCTGACACTCTTTTTGCATGTACCCACAGTACAGCTTTATGTAAAGAGGTGAAAATAAGGAAGGAACTTTTGGAAAGCAGCAGCAGCAGCATGTAGAACAATGTGTTTGGCGATGGATAGACTTATTTAGAGAAGGGAGGTAGAAGCATTAGCAGAGCAGAGCAGCAATGTACACAGAACTGCCCTCCCCTCATCTTATTGCAGTGTGTGTGAAAGAAGAGAGCAGCTAGACAGAGGGGCGTGGTCAGATCTCATCACTCACTGGATGTATGCAACTTATAGGATGCATCTGATAACGAAACTTTTCCCAACCTCCCCCCTAGATCAGCGTGGCTCAGTCTGCGGATAGAGAACAGCTGCTGCTGGAGGATACAATAATGGGGCGGCCGGGGATATGCGGAGTTATCTGGGTGACTGCAGTGCTGCTGAGCCGCGGTAGAGGGGCGCACGGTGAGTACTGTGCCTGGCTGCTGTTGATTCTTGTACATTCCAGGTGCTGCTGCTGCCTTGCGGAGGGCTCTGGGCTCTGTGTTCTGCAATGTGACTGTCATGCTTATCTTATGCATCTTTCTATAAGTGGGCATCATTGACTCTCACTACTAGTCTGAAGTTCAGTTGCTTCTTACTATATATAATTTGATACTTTCTTTATGTACTATTCAGAGCCTTTCCTAATACTTAGGTAAGTATTAGACCTGAGTGTCCTAAAAGTTGTGCGCCCCTAAGCGGTGGCTGGATAATGTAATGTGTGACCTGGGTCAGAGATTCAGTAGGGGACCCTGGGCAAGGTTCCCTAACACTGCTACTGCCTATAGAGCGCTCCCTAGTGGCTGCAGCTCTGGCGCTTTGAGTCCGCCAGGAGAAAAGCGCGATATAAATGTTCTGTGTGTGTTTGATAAATGTTCTGGTTAAGAGCACCGTCTTTGACATGGGAGACCAGTGTTCGAATCCTGGCTAGGGTCACTACTTATTCAGTAAGGAGCTAAAGGCAACAAAAATTGGGAGGTATGGCAATGTATGGGCAGATCGACAAAGAGACAGATTTATCTCTGATTGGAGAGAGATCTGTTGGCTGCCCATACATCGCAGACTAAGGGCCTGTTCAGACTATGCGCGTTCCTGGACGTTTTCAGGGAACGTGTCTGGGTACCCAAAACGCATAGAAACGGCTCCTAATGCTTTTGAATGGGCTAGTTCACATGTATGCGTATGAGACGCATACGTTTCTCATCCGCATTGCTGCACGCAGTTCTGTGCGATACGCATAGAAACGGACGCAATTAAAGTCTATGGATACGTATCAAAAACGCGTACTATTGCGTTTTTAGCGTCCGTTTTCCTCTGCGGTTCCCATAATTTCTTTTCCCCTGGGTCACGTGTGTGCAAAACGCAATAGAATACGCATTAGAACGCAAGAAAAACACATACGTTTTTCACCTTGCGTTTCTTTGATTTTAAACGCATTCTTCATACGCAGATAGTCTGAACAGGCCCTTATTCCCAATAGATATCAGCATGAAATCTCTCAGGAATCAGTGTTGCGCCACCACAGATTATGCCACTGCCTGGTTGGGATGGCCCTTCAAAACTCATGGAGCAGCATGTGATCAGTTTGATCAGCTGATAGATTTGTAAGGTTCTGATTTGCTGGTCCTGATCATGTGTTGAACCAGGAAGTCATCACTGCAAATCAGGACCTTACAAATCTATCAGCTGACCAAACTGATCACATGCTTCTACATGAGTTCTCCTAAGGAGGGCCATCCCTACTGCCTGGCCGCCCCTGCCCAGCTGCCGTGATTCCCATTCTCTTCTGCTGTCTCCCCCGAGCGCGGGGCGTGGTGGCACGTATACCACATGACGCCTGTGTGACATCACACACGTGCCTGGGGGAAACAGTGGAGGAGACCAGGAGTCACGGCGGCTGGACAGGTGAGATTTTACACTGCACGGGCAATGAGGGAGCTGCAAAATCAGTAGATGTATGGCCACATTAAATAGAATTTGCTTCTGCATAATTTAGATTTCTGACCTATAAGTGACCCAGAGATCCATTGTTATCTTCGGCTTCCATGGAATTTCATCAGAATATGATGATTCAGTGTTTTCCGTTCAGTGCTTCTGGGAAGTGTGAGGCCAGGATATCACGTAACATCGTTTTGGGGAATAATACGGCAAACAAGCTGTCATTCTGTAAATGAAGGGTTGTTAACCTACAAAATCCACTGAGAGTGTCTGACTGGAATTTTTAGATTTCAGAGCCGCCACAATTCTATGTATTGTCAGGACCCTTTGAGGGTGTTCAGAGAGAAATTTTCACAAGGAAGCTTTTAGGGCTGGGACTCACAGAATCGGTTTCTGCCACGCTTTGGAAAGTCATAGGAGGTGATTCCACAGGAGCGATTGAGATTTCCCCACTATCACGGGTCTTGCGGTGTTTTTGGAGCCATTGCGCTTCAGTACAACGTATAGGATCCCTGCATTGTCACTTTTCGATCGCTGTACAACCCAGAACCACAAAAGAAAAAAGGTAATCCCTATAAATATTGCTAGCATTGTATTTAAAATCACCAGAAATCACTCTGGAAAACAAGGCTAAAATTGTTTAGCGATTGTGTTTTGTGATTTCTAGTGGCCCCCAGCCCTTAAGATCTGTACTCTCTACTAGATGCTTTGGGGAAACGCTCAGCGAGGCAGCCAATGAACGAGTGTTCCCGATCCACCATCTTCCTACCCGCGGGAACATGTGATGGCAGACGATGGGCGCAAACGAGAGTTCAAATGATCGGGGTGGTTTGTGTGGGAGTCGGGAGGGATATTTAAAGAAAACCTGTAACATCAAAAAGTTCCCCTGGGTGGTACTCACCTCGGGAGGGGGAAGTCTCAGGGTCCCAATGAGGCTTCCCACACCATCCTCCGTCCCTCAGGGGTCTCGCTTCAGCCCTCCGAACAGCGGCGATGTAAATATTTACCTTCCCAGCTCCTGCGCAGGCGCTGTGGCGGCTCTGGGCTCCGAAATAGGCGGAAATACCCGATCGCCGTCGGTCTGCTCTACTGCGCAGGCGCAGGTCTCCGGCGCCTGCGCAGTAGAGCTGACCCGACTGAGATCGGGTATTTCCATCTACTTCGGAGCCGAAAGCCACAACAGCGCCCCCGCTGGAGCCTGGAAAAGTAAATATTGAACAAGCTGACGGATTTGTCTTGCCGCTGTTCGGAGGGCTGCAGCGAGACCCCCGTGGGACAGAAGACGGCGTTGGAAGCCTCATTAGGATCCGGAGGCTTCCCCCTCCCGAGGTGAGTACCCCCCAGGGGAAATTTTCGATGTTACAGTATCTCTTTAAGACCGTCTGCCGTGACGGTCATCATTGCTGCACATCGCAAAGGGAAAAATCGTTTGAAAAATTGCGCCGTGAAACCCATCCCACTACTGGACCTTTTCTACAACTCCAAACTGCGCTCTAGAGTGCTGGGGATTGCCAAGGATCTCAACCAGCCAGGTCATCACTTCTTCAGCCTGCTCCCCTCAGGCCAGAGGTTTCAGGCCATCTCCACCAGGACCTCTTTTTTTCTTTCCCTTGGCTGTAACCTCTTGAACTCTCGTTCGAGCTAGCCGCCGGAGAGGATTGCACGGCCCCCGGAGGTTTTTTTTTAAATAAAAATTGTTTTATATGCTTATGCTAGCACTTTGCTAGCTAAGCATGCCCCCCAAGTCCTTCCGCTCTCTCCCCCGATCCCCCCCCACCCGATCGCCGCCGTTATACGTACACCCCCCCAGGGATCCTGCGAAGGCGCAGCCTCCCAATCATCTCCAGGGTTCACTATGGGGGAGCATCGGGACTGCGCATGATGTCAATGACGTCATGTCCGATAGAGACGACTGAAGCTACATGGTGAAGCTGCAGCTCTCGTGGCCGGCGGCGATCGGGGGGATCACAGTGGTGCCGGAGGACTTGGGGGTCACAGTTAGGTAGCAAAGCGCTAGCTTAAGCACTTTAACCAACTTTTATTTGAAAAAAATCCTCCTGTGGACGCAGCATCGGAACTGCGTACCGCCAGGGAGGTTAAAGTGGACCTGAACTCTTACACAGGACAGAAGGAAAAAAAGAGAGAAATCCACCCTGTATGTATTTAGAGAGTTTAGTCCGTCTAATTCTCCCTCATCTGTGACTAATCACAAGTGTAATTTGATATCTCAGCTGTGTCAGCTCAGAAATATCAGCAGTCCTTGGCAGAGCACCTTATTTCTAAACACAGGATGTTAACCTTGCTTCCATGAAAGCAGGAATAAGCCACACTGCAGATTTATTGCAGGATTTATATCAGCTGTAAAACAAAAGTTTGCTTTCTTAAAACAGAAGGTATTTGTGATTATTCAGATTAAAGTGAGCATTTGATGTCTCCCACGATGCACCACTGCTGAATATTCAAATCATCCTTTCCTTATGCCTCCATGGCAGCACATTGGGTAGTGGCCCCGCCCCCCCTACCCCATAGGACCAGTCAGTATTTAAAAAGAGGTTAGAGGAGGTGCTCGCTGTCTTTTTTTCTCCGTCCTCACCTCATAGGATCAGAAGCTACAGTCCATACAGAAAAATTCCTTTTTTTTTTTGCACCTACCTGACTGTTTTCCTGCAGTCCCCGCACATTGCCTCCCTGTGCGATGATCCCCTTTTTATGTCCTATAAATTAGGATCTGAGGGGATGCCCCGTTCTGCTGGGCTTGGGGGCAAAGAGCCGGGTTATGCTGTACTGGAAGCACCTTTTGTGCTTATCTCCACATGCTCTTTATACATAAAATGTATATCGGGTACAAAAGGTTCTGGCCACCTGGTGGTCTTAAGCTTACCAGCTTCGGCTGCTTATGACTCTAAATGAGTCTTGTTCCGGCGCGTGTCCTGCTAAGTCTCGCTGTCCTGGGCGTGCGCTCCACAGCGTTCCGCGCTGGAGCGCAGGGGGGCGGGGTATTGTCGCAGCAGCGCTCTCTCGTCCTCTCGCCCGTGACGTCACCGCCCTCTGTTCTGATTGGGCGGTGACGTAGCTTACTCCTCCCTGGTCCTCCGGCGGCCGCCCACACAGGAAGCATTTTTTAAGCCTGGTGGCAGCGGCGGCCAGCGTCTTCCGTGCAGCCCAACGCAGCTTTGGCACAGGTCGGACAGATGGAGCCCGATAACTCTGCTGTGGCAGCAGATGTCTCCATAGTGGCGGAGTAGTGAGTACTTTTTCCTTTTCTTCTCTTATTGCCTGTACTGCACTGCTATGCCTGTTCATTTGCAGAGTAGCATTGAAAAAAAAAAAAAAAAAACTTTTGCTTTATTTGTTTATTTGTGCTTATGTATGACGTTTTGCCTATCTCAGATACTATTTCTCCTTTCAGCTATTTCTCTTCTTCCTCTTCATCTGCGGACACACATGCGCCTCTCAGAGACCAGCAAATCATAGATAGGTAGGTGCATTACAGGAAGGATATCTATTTGGGAGTGCACTAATGGCAATTATTGATCTATGGCCATTCTGTTTTCAGCCCTAGAAAACAAAGGGATCCAGATCCAAGAAAGGCAGCAAGGAGATCTTCCCCTCCGAGATATTATGCACCTTCATATACAAGGCGCTATTCAAGAAGTCGCTCTCCTCCCAGCAGGAATCATTACGACTATTATGATGATGAGTATTATGCATACCGTAGGAGAAGATGTCCGCCTCCCAGACACCATTCACCGGACCGTCACCCACGGCAAAGGGGCTGCTGGGCCTGTGGAGATTCTGTAATGACGGGTAAATTGGTGTGCAGGACCTGCCTTTAACAAAAGTCCGGTGAACCAGAGCACTCGGAAATGGATGTCTTGGCACTAATAAAGAAGGCTGTCCAGGAATCAATGGACACATATATCGCAAACCTTCCTCCCTCCCATCCATTAGATCGAGTGTCGCCTAATACTTCAGCCGGTGAAATACCCACAGAAAATGTAGTCACAGGGGGCTTCGATTTCTCTCTTGTCCCCCCCTTCATCAAGGCAGTGCGAGAAGCAATTGAATGGGAATCTGAGGAAGAGATGGAGGAATCTATTACTAAGAAAAAGGAAAAGAAGCGATACTACAAGCATCTTGATAAAACCAAGGATACGTTTCCATACCTTGTAGAAATCGAGGAGGTAATTAAAGATGAGTGGCAAAGGTTGGAAAAGAAAGCGCCGTTGGCCAATCGGCTCTCAAAATTATATCCACTACCAGAGAAGGAATCAAGGTCCTTGGACAATGCCCCTGTAGTGGACGCCTCGATCATGAGGCTAGCAAAACACATGACGCTACCTCTAGAAGACTGCATATCCTTTAAGGATGTATTACTCAGGAAAGCCGATTTGGATCTAAAGAAAATATATACCTCGGCTGGGGGAGCATGCAAGCCCGCTATTACGTTAGCAGCCGTAGGGAAAGCTATAAAGTCCTGGACAGAGGGCATTGAAACAGCTATTAAAGAAGATGCTGACAAGGACACGATTATTTCTTCACTAGAAGATTTAAAAATATCCGCAGACTTTATAGGGGAAGCATCATTCGATGTCGTGAGAGGAGCCTCCAGAGCAATGCTTTACTCCGTAACAGCGAAAAGAGCCCTTTGGCTCAGATCATGGTCAGCAGACATAAACTCGAGACAGGCATGGTGCAAGATACCGTTCGACGGGAAGGCTTTGTTCGGCGAGAGGATGGATGCAGCCATTTCAAGAGTCACTGGAGGCAAATCTGGTCTTTTGCCCCAAGATAGAAGGTCTACCAAACCGAACTATACCGCCTCACAACAGCAACAAAACAGATATAAGAACGCGAGGGCATACCGCCCAGGCAAAAACTATAGGAAGGACTGGAAAAGCACACAGGGGCCATCAAACAGATCCGCTAAGCAGAGAACCACAGAGGCTCCCGCCAATCAAAAGAAATCCTTTTGACGGTGTCCGAGTCCAGGATGTACCTGTAGGTGCCAGACTGAGTTCTTTCAGCTCAGTCTGGGCAAACAAGATAGATTCACAATGGTTTAACAGAATGATTTCCACAGGACATTTCTGGACATTCAAGCGCATCCCGAAACATCGATTTATCGAAACAAGAATTCCAATTACACAAGAGAAAAGGGACATCTTACTCTCCTACGTGCAAGAACTGATTCAAAAGCAGGCAATATCTTGGGTTCCTGTAGACCAAAGAACAGAGGGATTCTACTCCCCTCTCTTTCTAGTGGAAAAGAAATCAGGAAAGCTTCGCCCTGTATTGGATCTGAAAAGGCTGAATCGTCACATAAGTCTAGAAACCTTCAAAATGGAGTCGCTCCAATCGATCAGTCAGGCTATCCTGAAGGACGACTGAATGATCTCGGCAGATTTGCAGGACGCGTACCTGCACATACCTATCCAAAGAGACTACCAGAAGTTCCTAAGGTTCGCAGTAGAGGGAGACCACTATCAATTCACCTGTCTCCCCTTTGGCATTTCAACTGCACCGCGAACCTTCACGAAAGTCCTAGTGTCAATCATCGCTTTGCTCAGGGTCCAAGGACTGAGAACTTACCACTATTTGGACGACATACTGCTTCTGGGGTCCAGCCTGCAGATAATCCATCAGCACAGGGAGATTCTGCTTCAAACTTTACAACAATTCGGGTGGCTGATCAATCCAGAAAAGAGCCAGTTAACACCGACCCAGGATCTTATTTTTCTCGGAGCTTGCTTCCAGACTCGTCTAAACGCAATTTCCATCCCGACAGAGAAGATCCCTGTTATCCAACAGAGGGTCAGAAATATCAAGAGCTCCTCTTGGGCCTCCGCAAGACAATGTCTCAAACTTCTAGGTACCCTATCGGCGACCATTCTTATGCTGCCCTGGGCCCACTGGCATATTCGAGACTTTCAGATCGGATTCCTCGATCAGTGGGACAGGGTAAGACTAGATCAGCGTATAACACTTCACAGGCCGATGACAGACAGCCTTGCTTGGTGGCTTCTGGACTACAAAATCTGCCGCCAGGTGCAGCTGACACCAGACCCGCCAATAATTGTGACGACAGACGCCAGCAGGAAGGGATGGGGCGCTACATGCCAGGATATGGTAGCTCAGGGTCTCTGGGGAAAAGATGTGGCGAAACAATCCTCAAATTCACTGGAGCTCAGAGCAGTTCTACAAGCACTGCTCCACTTCCTACAGCACATTCTCAACAAAAATTGTCTCCTCCGTATCGACAACAGTACAGCGGTAGCGTACATTCAAAGACAAGGGGGGACAAAGAGCCGTCATCTTCTACAGATTGCCAACCAGATTTTCCAGCTTGCGGAAACGAACCTCTTGTCTCTGAGGGCAGTGTATATTCCCGGGAGATTGAACACACAGGCAGACTACCTCAGCCGAAACTCCCTCGACAACAACGAGTGGTCCTTACATCAGGAAACATTCGACCTGATATGCAGTCGCTGGGGGCAGCCGGACATAGACATGATGGCGTCGAGTCGCAATGCCAAATGCAGGAGATTTATGGCAAGATACCCCTTCAATCAGGCGGAAGCAGTAGACGCAATAACGGCCCCATGGAACTTTTCGAAGGGCTATGTGTTCCCCCCAACACCAATGATTCACAACCTCCTGAGAAGAATTCAACAGGAGCCGGTTTCTGTAATAGCGGTAATACCAGTGTGGCCTCGCCGCCCATGGTACCCTCTTCTTCGGACACTGGCAGTGGGGGAGCCAATGACACTACCACTCAGGAAGGACTTA
This sequence comes from Hyperolius riggenbachi, assembly GCF_040937935.1. Taxonomy (NCBI): domain Eukaryota; kingdom Metazoa; phylum Chordata; class Amphibia; order Anura; family Hyperoliidae; genus Hyperolius; species Hyperolius riggenbachi. The sequence continues at coordinate 91,359,464 of NC_090648.1, forward strand.
CTAATACAGGGACCATTCTTACACCCGAATCCGAGTCGTTTGAATTTAGCGGCATGGCAATTGAGAGGGCGAAACTGGAGGCCCTAGGATGTTCTGCAGAAGTCATAGACACTCTTCTTCAGGCTAGGAAACCCTCTACTAACATAACATACTATAACATCTGGGAGAAGTTCACATCATTCGCTAGGTCATCTTCTTTCAATCCCCATCAGCCTTTGCCTCATAATGTTCTAGCCTTTTTACAGATGGGCATAGAGAAGGGTCTAAGCTACAACGCAATTAAGGTCCAAGTCTCTGCCATCTCAGCACTGTCAGATTTTAGGTGGGCCTTGCACCTTCTCATCAAGCAATTTATGCTAGCCTTGATTAAAATTAGACCACCGAGAAAGTCAACATATGCGAAGTGGGATCTTCCCCTAGTACTGAATTTTCTGTCGGGCAATCCTTTCGAGCCAATACAGTCATGCTCGCTCTGGAATCTGACCCTTAAAACCGCCTTCCTGGTGGCAATAACCTCCGCCCGCAGGGTCTCAGAATTGGGTGCCTTAGGATACAAGGAGCCTCATTTGACTTTCTTTCATGATAGAGTCCAGCTAAGACCAGTAGACTCTTTCCTTCCTAAGGTAGTAAAGTCATATCACATCAACCAAGATTGGTCATTACTATCTTTCCAGGACGACTCTAGTTCAGTTCTACATACCCTGGACGTCTCAAGAACATTAAAGGCATATCTGGAAATCACAGAGTCCTTCAGAAAATCAGACCGTCTCTTCATAGTACCCTCAGGGTACAGAAAGGGGCAAACTGCTTCCACAAGAACCATAGCTTCATGGCTAATAAAGACAATTCAAACAACGTACAGGGCTGTCGGTTTGCAACCACCAGAGACAATAGGGGCGCACTCAACTAGAGGAATCTCCTCCTCGTGGGCAGCCTATTCAAATGTATCAGCAACCACAATATGCCAGGCGGCAAATTGGTCTACAATTAATACGTTCATCTCTCATTATAAAGTAGACGTTTCTGTGAATACTCCAATTGAGTTTGGGAGAGCTGTAATCTCCTCCTCTGTATTCAGTAATGAATAAATTTTTCTTTCATTTTGCAGCATATATTAGTCTCCCTCCCTTATTTATAATAGTTAGGTCCCAATGTGCTGCCATGGAGGCATAAGGAAAGCGGAAAATTGTATACTCACCTATCGGTAATTTTCCTTTCCTGATGCATCCATGGCAGCACATGGGTCCCACCCGACTATTCGGTGAGATTAATAGTTACAAAAAGACAGCGAGCACCTCCTCTAACCTCTTTTTAAATACTGACTGGTCCTATGGGGTAGGGGGGGCGGGGCCACTACCCAATGTGCTGCCATGGATGCATCAGGAAAAGAAAATTACCGATAGGTGAGTATACAATTTTCCGCTTTGTTGTCCCGGTAAGCTAGCCACACCTCCAGGTCCAGAATGCAATGATGTGTCAGCCTGCTATTTATCCAACAATTATCCATCACAATAACCCGGCATGCATACAGACTGTTTCAGATTGGTTGATCCTCATCAGTGTATGGCATAGATTAATGTGGCTCTATGGGGTAGGATTTGAAGCACCCAGAGGTACAGACTAACCAGCAAGCTCATGATGAACCAGAACTCCTAGGAGTGTGTAAGGGGCTACAAAGGACCAAAAAGCCCTGTTACTAAAATGCTAAAACAAAAGTTTGCTTTCTTAAAACAAAAGGTATTTGCAATTATTTAGATTGGAGTGAGCATATGCAAATCATCCTTTGTTGTCCCCAGGGCCGGATTTACTTCACCGGAGCCTATAGGCACAGATCTCCTGGCACCTTAAAGTTCGCCCTCCATGGACCTACAAATCCCCACCAAAGTGCACCACAGGTGTGTTGGCTGTCCCAGCTGTCACTTCTCCCTTACTTCCCTTGCACATTATAGGTAACTACAGGCATCCCGCCTAGATTTAGGTAGCCAGAGGTACCCTCTGTATTCATTTTCACCTGACTGAACGGAGCTTTCGTCAATGAAATGCCAAGAGCTGTGTGAGTAACCTCTCATTTACTCTCTGCTCAGGACTCTACATACGGAAGAAGGCGCTTGGAGAGGTAAGTGAGCCGCCCTTCCATCATTAGGTGCCTGTAGGCACGTGCCTACAGTGCTTTATGGTAAATCCGGCCCTTGTTGTCCCTGTTAGCTAACCGCACCTCCTGAACCACTGTAATAATCTATCAGCTGTAATAAATGTTTTTCTTTAAAGGTTATTATGTTGTTGCTTATCTTATAGAGCAGAGAGGAGGTTCTGAGTTTAGGTCCGCTTTAAAGTAGACCTGAACTCAGAACTCCTTTCTGCTCTAAAAGATACACAACAGCATAATAACCTTAAACAAAAACACTTTTCTTTGTTACAGCTGATACAAATTTTAAATTAAATCTGCACAGTTTCTACTTCCTGATTCATGGAAACAGACATATTGTTACAGCCTGTGCTTTCAAATGGGCTTATCTGCTTATCTGCCATAAGCAGCCATGTGACACGGGGGGAGGTCAAATTACAACAAGTTATTAGACACAAATGAGGGGGAATTACACAGGCTAAACTCTTTAAATACATACAGGGTTCATTTCTGTTATGTTTTCCTTGTGTCCCGTGCAAGAGTTTAGGTCCACCACTTAAGCCTATCTGGACGAGGCGTGCGATCGCGCGCGCTCCCGCTGCCTGCCGTTAACCCCCAGATCAATGACTGGAAATATAGTTCCCATTCATCAATCAAAGTCCCCGGCACAAAAATCTGCGGCCTCTTATCAGAGGTTGCAGTCTTTCTGCGTAAAAAAAAAAAGTTTCTCTTCCTCTTTCTGGTTCCTGGCAGCGAGATCGTTCGCTTCCAGGACTTTTTGACTGTGGCCATCTTGTGGGCAAATAGTAAAACTACACCCACATACATTTTTATATACAGGATCTTCTCAAAAAATTAGCATATTGTGATTAAGTTCATTATTTTCTGTAATGTACTGATACACATTAGACTTTCATATATTTTAGATTCATTACACACAACTGAATTAGTTCAAGCCTTTTATTGTTTTCCTTATTGATGATTTTGGCATACAGCTCATGAAAACCCAAATTTCCTATCTCAAAAAATTAGCATATTTCATCCGACCAATAAATGAAAAGTGTTTTTAAAACAAAAAAAGTCAACCTTCAAATAATTATGTTCAGTTATGCACTCAATACTTGGTCGGGAATCCTTTTGCAGAAATGACTGCTTCAATGCGGCGTGGCATGGAGGCAATCAGCCTTTGGCACTGCTCAGGTGTTATGGAGGACCAGGATGCTTTGATAGCAGCCTTAAGCTCATCCAGAGTGTTGGGTCTTGCGTTTCTCAACTTTCTCTTCACAATATCCCACAGATTCTCTATGGGGTTCAGGTCAGGAGAGTTGGCAGGCCAATTGAGCACAGTAATACCATGGTCAGTAAACCATTTACCAGTGGTTTTGGCACTGTGAGCAGGTGCCAGGTCATGCTGAAAAATGAAATCGTCATCTCCATAAAGCTTTTTAGCAGATGGAAGCATGAAGTGCTCCAACATCTCCTGATAGCTAGCTGCATTGACCCTGCCCTTGATAAAACACAGTGGACCAACACCAGCAGCTGACATGGCACCCCAGACCATCACTGACTGTGGGTACTTGACACTGGACTTCAGGCATTTTGGCATTACCCTCTCCCCAGTCTTCCTCCAGACTCTGGCACCTTGATTTCCGAATGACATGTAAAAGTTGCTTTCATCCGAAAAAAGTACTTTGGACCACTGAGCAACAGTCCAGTGCTGCTTCTCTGTAGCCCAGGTCAGGCGCTTCTGCCGCTGTTTCTGGTTCAAAAGTGGGTTCATGCTTCCGTCTGCTGAAAAGCTTTATGGAGATGAAGATTTAATTTTTCAGCACGACCTGGCACCTGCTCACAGTGCCAAAACCACTGGTAAATGGTTTACTAACCATGGTATTACTGTGCTCAATTGGCCTGCCAACTCTCCTGACCTGAAAGCCATAGAGAATCTGTGGGATATTGTGAAGAGAAAGCTGAGAGACGAAAGACCCAACACTCTGGATGAGCTTAAGGCCGCTATCGAAGCATCCTGGTCTTCCATAACATCTGAGCAGTGCCACAGGCTGATTGCCTCCATGCCACGCCGCATTGAAGCAGTCATTTTTGCAAAAGGATTCCCGACCAAGTATTGAGTGCATAACTGAACATAATTATTTGAAGGTTGACTTTTTTTGTTTTAAAAACACTTTTCATTTATTGGTCGGATGAAATATGCTAATTTTTTGAGATAGGAAATTTGGGTTTTCATGAGCTGTATGCCAAAATCATCAAGAAGAAAAACAATAAAAGGCTTGAACTACTTCAGTTGTGTGTAATGAATCTAAAATATATGAAAGTCTAATGTTTATCAGTACATTACAGAAAATAATGAACTTAATCACAATATGCTAATTTTTTTAGAAGATCCTGTATATAAACACATTATATCACATTTAAAATTAGCTCCCACACTAAAATTTACCCAAATAAAATTTTTAATAAAAATAAAAAATTAATTAAAAAAATTACAATAAAAAAAACCTAAATAGTCACCTAAGGGTCTGAACTTTTTAAATATGCATGTCAAGAGAGTATATTAATATAATTTTTTTTAAATTATAAGCTTGTAAATAGGGATGGACGGAAATGTAAAAAATGCACCTTTATTTCCAAATAAAATATCGGCGCCATAAATTTTGATAGGGACATAATTTAAATGGTGTTATAACTAGGACAAATGGGAAAATAAAATACATAGGTTTTAATTACAGTAGCATGTGTTCATTTCAAACTATAATGGCCAAAAACTGAGAAATAATGATTTTTTCCATCTCTCTCTCTTTTTTTTTTTTCAAATTCTTTTTTTATTGTGTTAAAGAACATATAAACAATAACACAAAAACACAGAAAATAAAAATTGTAGATCATGACAGCATCAAAGAAGTAAATATACAGTCCTCCAGTACAGTTCATTCGTACATAATTACTTGAATGTTTGCAGCAAGGTGAATACAGGTGAATATTCACAACAGTAGGAGGGGGGGAACACAGCAGAATCACCAAAGACAGGCATTGAGATACATAAAACTTAAGGAAATATTATAACATATCTATAACTTGAGGAGTGATATCCAGGTTAGCAGAAACTGATTCCTCAGAGTCAAGCCAAGGCTTCCAAATCTTAGAGAATTTAGAGACGGCACCACGTCTCTCCAAGGTAAGTTTGTATAGAGGAAGGGCTTGATTAATTAAGCGGATCCAAGTTTCTAGAGAGGGTTCCAAATTGCTTTTCCACTCTATAGCAATAGTTTTTTTCCCATAAAAAAGGAGATACCTCATTAGGAGCGTTTCCATCTCTTTCTTAATTTTCCTGTTAAAATTGATTTAGAATAAAGTAATTATTTGCAAAATGTACCACCCAAAGAAAGCCTAATTAGTGCCGGAAAAAACATGATATAGATCAATTAATTGTGATAAGTAGTGATAAAGTTATTGGCGAATGAATGGGAGTGGAAAGTTGCTCGGATACATGAACAACACTGTGGGTTGAAGTGGTTAAGGATACATTTATTTTAGAATTGATTTTATGAGTGTAAGGATTCCTCCTGTGGCGTGTTCTGTCCGTTGTGGTGGAGCCGCAAACGGACAGTTCTGGCTTGTCTGCCTGCATTCGGTTATGCATTTGCAATGAGTCACATTGTCATTTGCAATTGCTCTGCAGTTCTGGGCAGCTCATGATGCTGTCATCATTCCACCAATGGCTTACTACAGCTGAGCTGCGGCCAGATAGCCCTGGATTTCCTGCAGGCATGTTGTTAAATGATACTGCATGTATTTCCTATGGGAGTTGTAATGGATTGCGCAGACACCGCCGCGCGGTCTGGCAGCGGGGCGGCAGTCTCCGCGTTCAGACCGGCGGTTTCCGCACAGCAGCATGCGTCTGGTGTGTCTGAGCCTAGTAGTGCACACAGATGGAGAGCTACGCGCGCGCGCGCGCGCGCGCGCTAGGAGGCAGGACCTTTATGCCAATAGGAGAGGGATTAGCTGACCAGGACGATCAGCTGATCCCAGCGTAGTAGGTGATTGGCTAAGTGGGGCTGGGCGGCGCTGAGGAGCGCTGCTCTATATATACTTCTTGCCTGTCAGTTGCTGGTTGTCTGCCGTGAGCACTCAGCACGTGTGAGCACTCAGATCATTGCTGTGTTATACTTTAGACCAGTTCCAGGGTGTTGTGACCAAGGACCTTACACCCAAGCTTAGGGACTCTGTGTCATTACTGTGTTATACTCTAGACTAGTTCCCGGGTGTCGAGATCAAGGAGCTCACACCCCAGTCTAGAACTCTGTTATATTTATATGTTATGACTATTTGCTCTGTCGACCTTTCTCTTGCTTTCTGATTCGGTACCTCTGCATATCTGTCTACCTGTTGCCAGACCCTGCCTGTATCGGTTACCGAATCAGTCTTCTGCCTCTGTACCTCATCTGCTCGTGTGTTGCCAACCTGGCCTGCCTGACTATCCTAGCTGTCACTCTCTCTGAGTGCTCAGTCTATCAGTATTAGCAGTGACACCATTCCATCAGGTGTCAGCTGCAACCAGGACTCCCGCTCCTCAGAGAGTCCGGCCTGTTTAGCAGCCAGTGGTCCCTCCCTCTGGCTGCAGTACAGTTCACCATCTAATACTGTTATCCCTGGTTACCAGGTCCTCACTATCAAGAAATAGTTTCTGCACTGCCCAGGGCCACCTGCCCCTCAGGTGGCTCTTGGCCGAGTCTCTTATATCTCCCGCTCCTCGGGAGATAGCCTCCAGTTCGTCAAATACTTTCACTCATTAGGTGTCCAGAGGTTAGTCATACTTGTATTATTGGTGATTCTGCAGATCATCCATAATCGAGTATACATCTGTATTGTTGATGATTCTGCAGATCATCAACAATCAGATTCTCTCTGTGTGCTGACACCGATCGTTACAGGAGTCCTTTGCATTCACAACCAGCTAGCAAATGGTAATCAAGCCAGCTGAGGATTGAATGATTACCATTCAGCTGTGTGGAGATTTGCATGCTTGCATCCATTGGTCAATGCCGGCTTAAAAGTCTGCCTCCCCTTTTAGACCTCGCTCATCATAGCGTTCAGCTCTCTGAGTTGTCGTTGAGTCTATGCTGTGAAAGTTGTTATTGTTGCTCTGTATTGTCATGTCTGCTGGATGTTTGCTGTCCTGCGGGGGCTCAGTGAAATCCTTCTGATCCTGATAGTTAGATTCTGCCAGCACCACATTGGTGACTGGTAGTATTCCCTCTAGCCTTGTTCTTGAGGACGAACTATAGCAGCGGTAGCCATTAGTTCGCGCCTACCTGTTAGTCTTGTCTATCTCAGTGTGAATGTCGCCGTTGCTGACACAGCGACTATATTGGCTGAGCATTCCGTCTGTCTGTCTGTTGTCTGTCTTGTTAATTACCATTACTTGTGCTTTAGCTAGTTCTTATTAGTTCTATTTTCTTTATTCGAGCTACGGAGATTTTTCAGTTACTGTTAGCTAATCAGTTTAGCACGTTTCAGTAGGTTGCGCTTATCGTGACCACCCGTGCTTAGCTAGCATAGTGTTGCTATTAGTTAAGTTCTTTCCTGTAGAGAAAAACAGCAGTAGGAGGCGCCCTTGTTGTATGGTTTGCACTTATGCTTACTTATAACAAATAAAGTATGTTGTAGATCGCCTACCTTAAGAATGGACACTCCACTCGGTAGGATAGATGTAATAATTTAATGATGGTAAGCATTAATCATTAAATTATGGTAAGCATTAAATTATGGTAAGCATTGATCATTAAATTATTACATCTATCCTACCGAGTGGAGTGTCCATTCTTAAGGTAGGCGATCTACAACATACTTTATTTGTTATAAGTAAGCATAAGTGCAAACCATACAACAAGGGCGCCTCCTACTGCTGTTTTTCTCTCAGTTTAACATCCCACATCTGTGGGATTGTTATTTTTTGCCACAAACTTGTGGCAAGAAAGTTTTTTTCGAAGGAGCTGCGACCATCCACCCCAAAGACGTAGTGGAGACGGGCTTTCTCCACATGCTTATTCGAGTGGTTGCCTCTCCAAGCAACCTATACTTGTGAGTAGTATCATTTGTACATCTTGACCAGATTGCAAGGATAATACACAATAGGGGCTCCCGGTGTCTCTGTGGTTTTTTTTTCTTTTTCGTTACATAGTTCTTTCCTGTAGTCTTGCCTGTGTGGATGCTTGCTGGTGACTTTTGTTAGCCTGCTTGCTCTTCTTCTGTGGATGTGACTTTGAGCTGCGGTTGCTACTAGTTACGCTCCAATCTATAGTCCTGTCTTGTATCTGTCTGAATGCTTGCTATTGCAAGAGCAGCGCAACATCGCACCGCGCTGCCATTGCATCTTATTTGTAGCAATATCGGAAGCCCAGAGCTGCAGTTGCTCTGGGCAGCCTGTGTAGCCTCTTACATTGTCCAGCTCTTAGCCTTGTTGTGCTGGGTGGTCAGAAAGTATGACCCTGCAGCATTATTATTATTATTATTTATTTACATAGCGCCAACATCTTCCGTAGCGATGTACATAGTACAAACAAATAATGGGGAACAAATATACATAAGAAATACAAGACACTGTACAGTCATGACATTGAATAGAATAAATACAAATACATACATCGTTGATGTGTAGTTGGTACATGTACATATGTTAAAATTACAGCAGTATAAAAAACACTAGGAGGAGGTCCCTGCCCTTGCGAGCTTACAATCTAGAGGGTAGTGGGGAGGAAACAAAAGGGAAGGAAACATAAGGATTAGTGGGTGAGCCAGTGTGCCTTCAGTGCTGCCTATAGCAAAATTATAGGCTTGTCTGAACAGGTGTGTTTTCAGAGTACTTTTAAAGGTTTCCAGACTCGTGGCATGACGAACCGGCTGAGGGAGAGAGTTCCAAAGGAAAGGGATAGCCCGTGAGAAGTCTTGGATGCGAGAGTGAGAGGAGGTGACCTAGGCTGGAGGACAAAAGGGTCTCCTGTGAGGAATGGAGGATGCGGCCGGGGAGGTATCTGGAGATTAACCACTTGAGGACCACAGTCTTTCTACCCCTTAAAGAAAACCTGAACTGAACATTAAAAGTCAAAATAAGCATACACAAGTCATACTTACCTTCCATGTAGTCTACTCCTCAGTGTCTTTCTCCTCTCCCGCGTCCTGTTTGTTCACTGTGATCAAGGGAATTTTCCGTCCTCCATTTTGAAAATAGCCATTACCCATAACAGCTTTCTGGTCAGCACACAGTTAAACTGTAACATCGCCCTCTTGAGCCATAGGGAAACATGGACATTACCTGGTACATCAGTTTTCCTCTCAGCTATAACTGACAGCAACTGATATTTTACTGACAGCAACTGATATATTTCAGATCTGACAAAATATTGTCAGAACTGGAAGGGATTATTGTCAGAAGAAAATGGTGAGCTTCTGAGAGGAACTGATGGCAAGGTAACTATTTAATGTTCATTTGAAGTTACCTCAGGTGTTTATTTTAAATATTTTTACTCAGTACAGGTTCTCTTTAAGGACCAGAGCCCTTTTCTCCATTCAGACCACTGCAGCTTTCACGGTTTATTGCTCAGTCATACAACCTACCACCTAAATGAATTTTACCTCCTTTTCTTGTCACTAATACAGCTTTCTTTTGGTGCTATTTGATTGCTGCTGCGAGTTTTAGTTTTTATTATATTCATCAAAAAAGACATGAATTTTGTCAAAAAAATGACTTTTTTAACTTTCTGTGCTGACATTTTTCAAATAAAGTAAAATTTCCTATACATTTGAGTGCGAAAGTTATTCTGCTACATGTCTTTGATAAAAAAAACAAAACCATTCAGTGTATATTTATTGGATTGGGTAAAAGTTATAGCGTTTACAAACTATGGTGCCAAAAGTGAATTTTCCCATTTTGGAGCATCACTGACTTTTCTAAGCACCTGTCATGTTTCATGAGGTGCTAAAATTCCAGGATAGTATAAATACCCCCTAAATGACCCCATTTTGGAAAGAAGACATCCCAAAGTATTCACTGAGAGGCATGGTGAGTTCATAGAAGATTTTATTTTTTGTCACAAGTTAGCGGAAAATGACACTTTGTGACCCCCCCAAAAAAATGGAAAAAAGTTTCCATCTCTTCTAACTTGCGACAAAAAAAAAATGAAATCTGCCACGGACTCACTATGCTCCTCTCTGAATACCTTGAAGGGTCTACTTTCCAAAATGGGGTCATTTGTGGGGTGTGTTTACTGTCCTAGCATTTTGGGGGGTGCTAAATTGTAAGCATCCCTGTAAAGCCTAAAGGTGCTCATTGGACTTTGGGCCCCTTAGGCTGCAAAAAAGTGCAGTTAGGCTGCAAAAAAGTGCCACACATGTGGTATTGCCATACTCAGGAGAAGTAGTATAATGTGTTTTGGGGTGTATTTTTACACATACCCATGCTGGGTGGGAGAAATATCTCTGTAAATGACAATTTTTTGATTTTTTTTTACACACAATTGTCCATTTACAGAGATATTTCGCCCACTCAGCATGGGTATGTGTAAAAATACACCCCAAAACACATTATACTACTTATCCTACTTCTAACTGCGCTAAGGGGCCCAAAGTCCAATGAGTACCTTTAGGATTTCACAGGTCATTTTGCGACATTTGGTTTCAAGACTACTCCTCACGGTTTAGGGCCCCTAAAATGCCAGGGCAGTACAGGAGCCCCACAAATGACCCCATTTTAGAAAGAAGACACCCCAAGGTATTCCGTTAGGAGTATGGTGAGTTCATAGAAGATTTTATTTTTTTGTCACAAGTAAGCAGAAATTGATTTTAATTGTCTTTTTTCACAAAGTGCCATTTTCCGCTAACTTGTGACAAAAAATAAAATCTTCTATGAACTCACCATACTCCTAACGGAATACCTTTGGGTGTCTTCTTTCTAAAATGGGGTCATTTGTGGGGTTCCTATACTGCCCTGGCATTTTAGGGGCCCTAAACCGTGAGCAGTAGTCTAGAATCCAAATGCCTCAAAATGACCTGTGAAATCCTAAAGGTACTCATTGGACTTTGGGCCCCTTAGCGCACTTAGGGCGCAAAAAAGTGCCACACATGTGGTACCTCTGTACTCAGGAGAAGTAGTATAATGTGTTTTGTGGTGTATTTTTACACATACCCGTGCTGGGTGGGAGAAATATCTCTGTAAATGACAATTTTCGATTTTTTTTACACACAATTGTCCATTTACAGAGATATTTCTCCCACCCAGCATGGGTATGTGTAAAAATACACCCCAAAACACATTATACTACTTCTCCTGAGTACAGCGATACCACATGTGTGACACTTTTTTTGCAGCCTAGGTGCGCTAAGGGGCCCAATGTTCTATTCACAGGTCATTTTGAGGCATTTGTTTTCTAGACTACTCCTCACGGTTTAGGGCCCCTAAAATGCCAGGGCAGTATAGGAACCGCACAAGTGACCCCATTTTAGAAAGAAGACACCCCAAGGTATTCCGTTAGGAGTATGGTGAGTTCATAGAAGATTTTATTTTTTGTCACAAGTAAGCGGAAATTGATTTTAATTGTTTTTTTTTTTTCACAAAGTGGCATTTTCCGCTAACTTGTGACAAAAAATAAAATCTTCTATGAACTCACCATACTCCTAACGGAATACCTTTGGGTGTCTTCTTTCTAAAATGGGGTCATTTGTGGGGTTCCTATACTGCCCTGGCATTTTAGGGGCCCTAAACCGTGAGGAGTAGTCTTGAAACCAAATGTTGCAAAATGACCTGTGAAATCCTAAAGGTACGGTACTCATTGGACTTTGGGCCCCTTAGCGCACTTAGGGTGCAAAAAAGTGCCACACATGTGGTACCGCTGTACTCAGGAGAAGTAGTATAATGTGTTTTGTGGTGTATTTTTACACATACCCATGCTGGGTGGGAGAAATATCTCTGTAAATGACAATTTTCGATTTTTTTTACACACAATTGTCCATTTAGAGAGAGACACCCCAAGGTATTCCGTTAGGTGTATGGTGAGTTCATAGAAGATTGTATTTTTTGTCACAAGTTAGTGAAAAATGACACTTTGTAAAAAAACTATAAAAATCAATTTCCGCTAACTTTTGACAAAAAAATAAAATCTTCTATGAACTCGTCATACATCTAACAGAATACCTTGGGGTGTCTCTTTTCTAAAAAGGGGTCACTTGTGGGGTTCCTATACTGCCCTGGCATTTTACGGGCCCAAAACCGTGAGTAGTCTGGAAACCAAATGTCTCAAAATGACTGTTCAGGGGTATAAGCATCTTCAAATTTTATATAATACAATACAATAACATTTCTATAGCGCTTTTCTCCCATAGGACTCAAAGCGCTTAGGCTCTCTCAGATTCAGTAATTAGTAGGATGAAGTATTCACACAACAGTTATATTTCTGCAAATGCCAAACTGAACAGGTGGGTTTTCAGTCTGGATTTAAACACATCCAGGGATGGAGCTGTCCTGATCTGTTGAGGTAAGGAGTTCCAAAACGTAGGGGCAGCATGACAGAAGGCTCTGGGACCAAACGTTTCCAGGTGGACTCTGGGTATGACTAGATTATTAGAACCTGTTGATCTGAGAATGCGGGGATTGCTACGTAGCTGCAACATATCTTTCATGTATCCAGGGCCTAGATTATTCAGGGATTTAAATGTCAGTAGGCCGATCTTGAATAGGACCCTCCATTCTATAGGTAGCCAGTGAAGGGAGTGCAGGACTGGCGTTATGTGGCAGTGACGGGGTTGGTTAGCAGTCTGGCAGCAGTATTCTGTATCAGCTGTAGACAGTACAAGGCCTTTTTTGGAAGACCAGTGTAGATAGCATTGCAGTAGTCCAGTCGGGATGTGATGAAGGCGTGGACTAAGGTTGGCAGATCTTCTGGGGGTATGAGGTGCTTGATTTTTGCAATGTTCTTCAGGTGAAAATAGGATGATTTCACCACAGCAGAGATTTGAGTTCTGAAGTTTAAATCCCAATCAATTAGAACTCCCAGGCTACGCACATGATCAGAGCTGCGTAGATCCGTGCCTCCTATTCCCAGTGGTGAAGACTGCAAGTTAAGTTGTTTTGTTATCATGCTCTGCCCTCCAATCAGAAGGACTTCAGTTTTGTCTGCATTTAGTTTCAGCCAGCTGTCATTCATCCATTTCTGTAGTTCACGTAAGCAGGCAGCAAATTTTGATGACAGGTGGTCTATGAGGGGGCGAATTTTGTGGAACCGGTCATAAGCAGGGTGGCCTTTTAGATGACAGGTTGTATTGGGCCTGATCTGATGGATAGGAGTGCTAGGGGGGTGACAGGAGGTGATTGATGGGTGTCTCAGGGTGTAACGAGCAGTGCACACAGATTTGCACTGAATGCAGAATGTCACTTAATGTGGAAATACTGAAGACCAAAACCAGGGTAAATGTGAAATAAAGTAATGATTTATTTACAAGGACAGGATATATACACAAGTGATGCTGCAATTGGTGCATGAACATAAATACAAATGAACTGTACAACTAGCAATATGATTGCAGACAATTGTCTTGCGATCAGACATACACAAACCAATAATAATATATACAGTGTGCACACAGTGAACCCCGAACCCTGTCTAACTAAGCTAACTAACTAATATATACACAGGATAATATACAACCAAGCGCAGGACATATGCAGCAGGCAATAGGTTAGTCAACAAGCTGAGATCAGATACCAGGACATCAAGCAATACAATCAGTGAGCAGAAGAATAGTCAGACAAAGCCAATATCATAAACCAGGGAATCAAACAATCAGGTAACAGGCAGACAGGTTATAGGTAACAGGAATCAGGTAACAGGAATCAGGTAACAGGTAACAGGTAAAGGACCAGAACACAGGCTCTAGGCTATCATCACCAATGAACTAGCAACAGTGTTCTGTTGTAGCTGGACTTTTATACTCTGCAGGATGGTCATGTGACCTCTTCCAAGGCTGCAGAGACACAGTTCTTGAATACGGAGACCTCTGCTGGTGGGCAGAGGGAACTTCAGGAGGAATGTACAATGTTCTTGAAATGAGAGGGGACATCTGCTGGTGAACAGAGGAAGTCCATACAGTTCACAAACGTCACCAGCAGGAACAGATCGTGATACAGGGGGTGGTTAGAGGGGAAAATAGATGCAATCAATGCACTGGGGAGGTGATCGGAAGGGGGTCTGAGGGTTTGGCCGAGTGATCAGGAACCCACAGGGGGGAAATTAGGGCCTGATCTGATGGGTAGGTGTGCTAGGGGGTGACAGGTGGTGACAGGAGGTGATTGATGGGTGTCTCAAGATGTGATTAGTGGGGGGAATAGATGCAAGCAATGCACTGGCGAGGTGATCAGGGCTGGGGTCTGAGGGTGTGGGCGGGTGATTGGGTGCCCTAGGGGCACATAGGGGTCTAATCTGATGGGTAGCAGTGACAGGTGGTGACAGGGGGTGATTGATGGGTAATTAGTGGGTGTTTAGAGGAGAGAACAGATGCAATGCACTTGGGAGGTGATCTGACGTCGGATCTGCGGGCAATCTATTGGTGTGGGTGGGTGATCAGATTGCCTGCCAGGGGCAGGTTAGGGGCTGATTGATGGGTGGCAGTGACAGGGTGTGATTGATGGGTGGCAGTAACAGGGGGTAGTTGATGGGTGATTGACAGGTGATCAGTGGGTTATTACAGGGAAGAACAGATGTAAATAATGCACTGGCGAATTGATAAGGGGGGGTCTGAGGGTAATTGAGCGTGTGGGCGGGTGATTGGGTGCCCGCAAGGGGCAGATTAGGGTCTGATCTGATAGGGAACAGTAACAGGTGGTGATAGGGGGTGATTGATGGGTGATTGATGGGTGTTTAGAGAAGAGAAGAGATGTAAACAATACACTTGGGAGGTGATTTGACGGCGGGTTTGCGGGCGATCTAATGGTGTGGGTGGGTGATCAGATTGCCCGCAAGGGCAGGTTAGGGGCTGATTGATGGGTGGCAGTGACAGGGGGTGATTGATGGGTGATAGGTGATTGGCAGGTGATCAGTGGGTTATTACAGGGAAGAACAGATGTAATTAATGCACTGGCGAATTGATAAGGGGGGGTCTGAGGGCAATCTGAGCGTGTGGGCGGGTGATTGGGTGCCCGCAAGGGGCAGATTAGGGTCTGATCTGATAGGTAACAGTGACAGGTGGTGATAGGGGGTGATTGATGGGTAATTAGTGGGTGTTTAGAGAAGAGATGTAAACAATACACTTGGGAGGTGATTTGACGGCGGGTTTGCGGGCGATCTAATGGTGTGGGTGGGTGATCAGATTGCCCGCAAGGGGCAGGTTAGGGGCTGATTGATGGGTGGCAGTGACAGGGGGTGATTGATGGGTGATTGACGGGTGATTGACAGGTGATTGACAGGTGATCAGGGGGGATAGATGCATACAGTACTCTGGGGGGGGGGGGGGTCTGGGGAGAATCTGAGGGGTGGGGGGGGTGATCAGGAGTCCCCAGGGGGCAGTTTAGGGAATTTAAAAAAAAAATAGCGTTGACAGATAGTGACAGGGAGTGATTGATGGGTTATTAGGGGGGTGATTGGGTGCAAACAGTGGTCTGGGGGGTGGGCAGGGGGGGGTCTGAGGGGTGCTGTGGGCAATCAGGGGGCGGGGGGGGAGAAATCAGTGTGCTTGGGTGCAGACTAGGGTGGCTGCAGCCTGCCCTGGTGGTCCCTCGGACACTGGGACCACCAGGGCAGGAGGCAGCCTGTATAATACACTTTGTATACATTACAAAGTGTATTATACACTTTGTAGCAGCGATCGCGGGGTTAACAACCCGCCGGCGCTTCCGAACGGCCGGCGGGTTGTCGTCACGGGTGGGCGGAGCCAGTTGCCGGGGTAAGCGCGCGTCATCAATGATGCGATCGCTCCTCCCGGCATGCCGAAAGGACGCAACGCCCTTGGGCGTATTGCGGTCCTTTCGGCGTCCACTTTGCCGCCGCCCATCGGCTGTGGGCGGTCGGTAAGTGGTTAAAGAGCAAATGTATGGAGGCGACAGCTTGTGAAGAGCTTTGTATGCAAGCGTGAGAAGTTTAAACTGGATCCTTTGGGCGACTGGTAACCAATGGAGGGATTGGCAGAGAGGGGCTGCCTCAGAGGATCTAGAAGAGAGGTGGATGAGACGGGCAGTGGAGTTTAGTAAGGATTGGAGAGGTGCCAGTCTGCTTTTTGGTAGACCACAGAATAGGGTGTTGCAGTAGTCAAGACGGGAGATGATTAGTGCATGCACAAGCATTTTAATTACTTCTTGTGAAAGAAAGGGACGGATTCTGGAAATGTTTTTGAGATGGAAGTAGCAGGAGGTAGTTAAAGTGTTAATATGTGGTTTAAAGGAGAGCTCAGAGTCCAGAGTTACACCAAGGCAACGAGCTTTGGGGGTTGATGCTATTGGGGTGTTATCTACATTGATTGTGACAATGGAAGGTGGAACAGAGAGCGAAGGTGGAAATATCACAATCTCCGTTTTGCTCATATTGAGTTTGAGGAAGCGGGATGACATAAATGTAGATATAGCGGATAGACATTCGGGGACTTTGGATAGTAGTGTGGAGAGGTCTGGGGCAGAACAATAAATTTGGGTGTCATCAGCATAGAGGTGATATTGAAACCCAAAAGAGCTTATTATCTGTCCCAGGCCATGGGTGTAAATGGAAAAGAGGAGGGGTCCAAGGACGGACCCTTGTGGTACTCCTACAGACAGTGGGCGCGGAGAGGAGTTGGTATTGGCATAGGAGACCATGAAAGAACGTCCAGACAGGTAAGAGTTGATCCAGGAGTGTGCTAGGCCCTTGATGCCCAGTGTGGAGAGGGTCTGGAGAAGTAGGGTATGATCAACAGTGTCGATGGCGGATGACAGATCTAGGAGTATTAGTACCGAGAATCTGCCTTTGGCTTTAGCAACTAGGAGGTCATTGGCAACCTTAGTGAGAACTGTTTCCGTAGACTGTTGAGGGTGGCATTACAATGAGTGTTTAAAACAAAAAACAAAACTTTTATCATTGAGGGATGTACTTTGTATGCAGATCGTCTGACATTGAGACACTGTTCTAAGTATAGTCAATTATGTCACCCGCAGGCTTTCAGTGTGTGGATTCTTCCAGACCATGTCAGAATGGAGCGAGATGCACCATGTATTCCAATGGAGAAGCTGCTTGTATGTAAGTAACTACAGACATGTGTGACACATGCAAACTATTCTTATTTTTTGTTGAGGGCTACTGCCCAACCTGGAGAAAACCTCTTACTGCACCTGCACAGGACGCTCTCGCCATCAGAAGCACTAACGAGGACGCGCACGGCCTGTGCCACACATGGACAGTGACCCGCCGACTAATCAGTCAGCAGAAACTAAACTAAGACACTGCAGCGGACCTGAGGATCGTAGGTCCTCTATGATCCTCAGGTCCCCTGCAGTGTCTTAGTTTCGGCGCGGGCACAGGACGGCTGCAGGGGGCTGGTAGAAGCCCCAGGTAAGTGAAACTCTTTTTCCTACCTACAGTTTAGGTTCACTTTAAGCCTGGTACACATCTCTAATTTTGATTGACCAATGACCGGCCAATGTTACCACCTCCTTGTAGTATAAGGGCTCACAGAATACGAACACTATGAACAGATTGTGTAGGTAAGCTGTCATGAGTAGGTAGGTAAACTGTCAATTGGCCAATCAAATGGATGTGTGTATTAGTCTTTAGTGATACCAAAGGTTTGCTCTCCTTTCATAACCTGTATATAGAACCCTCCTATCCTAATTGGAGTAACAATAATGTTGAACTGGATCAGGGGGATTGGGAGGAGATCCTAAGGAGGTTTCACCATGTGTCAGTGAGAGACTTGCCCAATTGTACATTTTGTACATAATGGTTCATATGCAATTCACTTTTTCTCCTGTGTTTTCCCCTAGGTGATATTTTCTCACCTTATCATAAAATGCATTTTAAACCACCAGCAAGCAAGAAAATACTCAGAATAATTTTGTGGTACTTTTTCACCTACTTTTTGTTACTTTTTCAATTGAAAAGTACAGAAAAGTTATCGTATGTTATTGCACATGGGCAAGTGTTATATGCATCTGAAAATCACATATGCCACATCACTCCTGAATGTATTCTGCTAATGAATATCCAGGCAGTCTGGATCACTTACATGTCACTTATCTTCATGCTCTTTGCTTTTGGGCTAACATCATTGTTTTGTCTTACAGGTATTATTTTGCTATTAACCTCTGAACTATCTCATCGCTGTTAAATACTTCCGGTATGAAAAGGCTGTTAACCTCTGAACATCTGCAACACTGTATGGATATGCTTTGTTAACCTCTGAACTTATGCATCCCTATATGGATGTGCTCTGTTAACCCCTGAACTGCTGCTTCAATGTTACATATGTACTGTACAGTATGAATGTGCTCTGTTAACCCTTGAACTGCTGCTCCAATGTTCCATATGTACAGCATGAATATTAATATTATTATTTAGTACTTACAGTGGGATGCAAAAGTTTGGGCAACCTTGTTATTCGTCATGATTTTACTGTATAAATCGTTGGTTGTTATGATAAAAGAATGTCAGTTAAATATATCACATAGGAGACACACACAGTGATACTTGAGAAGTGAAATTAAGTTTATTGGATTTACAGAAAGTGTGCAATAATTGTTTAACCAAAATTAGGCAGGTGTATATATTTGGGCACCACAAAATAGAAATGAAATCAATATTTAGTAGATCCTCCTTTTGCAGAAATTACAGCCTCTAAACGCTTCCTGTAGGTTCCAATGAGAGTCTGGATTCTGGTTGAAGGCATTTTGGACCGTTCCTCTGTTAGGAACTCACCTGGAGGTTCCCGCAATGTGACCGCTCTTGACCAGAGTCGCGTCGGGTCCTTCACTACCGTATTTCGACGGCCGTCCTCCGCTGGTGATGCGTGCACTGGGGATTGCTCTGCGCATACTGGTTGGCGGATGTCTTGCTCCTCTCGGCCGCAGTATGGTCTGAGGCGGCGACAGAGGTAGTGTCAGATGACAGGATAGTCAGCTGACACTTAGGCAGGGGTTTATTTAATAAATATAAAATAATGAATGCTGACCCTGGCCGGGATTGAACCCTGATCTCTCACGCCGGAAGGGATGCCCTTGACCAGTATGCTATAGCTGACACACGGTCAGGAGGTTTTGCTGGTCAGCTGAGTGGTTAGTCAGCTGACATGTATTGCTACCTGTGTCAGCTGATCTCTTCAGCTGACACTTAAACAGGATTATTGCCTGCGTGTGATTGGCTGCTGTGTGCACTGATTGGTTGCATGAAGTATTTAAGCCTGCTGAGTGCTTTCTGTCATCACCCGTCATAGCTTTGGCTGTGTGCTTCTGCTGGGTGTGATTTACTGCTTATTGATTACCTTTTACCTGTGAACCAACCTCTGCCTAAAATCTGACTGGTCTCTTCCTGCCACCTGAACTGACCTTCTGCCTGATTCCTGATTACTCTCTGATCTCTGCCCGACCTAGGATTACCTGACCTAGATTTCGCCTGCTCCTTGTGTACCTTGATACTTCTGATTGTACGTGTATGATGACCTCGGATTGTTACTGGACTTTGCTTATCTCCTGTTAGGTTCTGGTGAGTTACATAGTTCACTCTACGTTCAACTCCTATACCTTGCACCTACAAGGCCTGGGTGTAACCGAAGTCGGGCAGGTGTTGTTTGCTCACCTCCCATTCAAGCGGAAAGGGTAAAGAAGGTGGGGATAGATTAGGGCAGTGTTCCCCAACCCTGTCCTCAAGGCCCACCAACAGTGCATGTTTTGTACTGCGACTCTTTTTGAAGCACTGGCTGAACTTTATGAGTATACAAGTAAAGGGGCCGCAGCAGAGATGGCCCTTCAGTCACTCCATCAGGGTAGACGCCCTGTGGAGGAGTACGTTACGGAATTCCACCAATGGTCAGGGGATACAGTATGGTTTGATGCAGCTCTGAAGCACCAATTCAGACTTGGTGAGCTTGCCTGGGTCGGGATTCCAGACACACTTAAAGATCTCAACAAATTATCTATTCAGATAGATCGACGTCTCAGGGAGAGACGTCAGGAGAAGTCTTCTTCCTTCGGTCCTAACTGGTTCAGTTCCAGTCCTGCCACCTCCTGTTTCTCCTCCAAAACCATCTGGGTTAGATGATCCAGAACCCATGCAATTGGGGGCTTCTAAGTTATCTGTTGCCGAAAAAACTAGAAGACGCTCTATGGATCTTTGTCTGTACTGTGGAGCTTTCAGGTCATATGGTCTGCTCCTGCCCTGTAAAGAAGCCAGAAAACTCCAACGCCTAGGTGAGATCGAGGAAACTCACCTAGGCGGTCAGGTTTCTCCTCATAAGAATCGTTTATTATTACCTTGCAATATTATCTGGAGTGACAAGTCTTTTGATGGTCAGGCTTTTGTGGATTTGCTGTTGAGTCAACCTATAACTGTCATACCTGAAGTTCTGTTAAAAATTGGTGTTTGTCATTGTGAAAAGATTAGTTTATTTTTATTTTTTTTGCTTGATTTACCTTCCACCCCAGTCGTTGTAGGTCTTCCTTGGTTACGCTTGCATAATCCAACATTTGATTGGCAGTCTGCTCAACTCACATCATGGTCTAATACTTGTTTTGAAAACTGTATTAGTTTGCTTCCTTTACGTAGTACTGAGGTTAAAACCAATCAATTGCCTTTATGTTACCAAGAATTTTCAGATGTATTTTCTCCACAGGAGGCTGACAAACTTCCCGCTCATAGACCATATGATTGCCCTATTGAGTTATTACCTGGTATCATATCTCCTCGGGGTAGGTTGTTTCACCTTTCAGGTCCTGAGAAAGAGGCTATGAGGGATTATATAAAAGAGTCTTGAGAAGGGTTTTATCAGACTTTCTTCCTCTCCTGCCGGAGCGGGGTTTTTCTTTGTGGAAAAAAAGATGAGGACTCAGACCATGCATTGATTATAGGGGGTTAAACAAGATCACAGTGAAAAATCGTTACCCTCTCCCACTCATTGACGATCTCTTTACTCGGGTGGCTGGAGCTCGAGTTTTCACTAAATTAGATTTACGCAGAGCTTATAACCTCATCCGGCAGGGAGATGAATGGAAGACTGCATTTAACACTCACGAGGGTCATTATGAATACCTAGTCATGCCATTCGGTCTTTGTAATGCACCAGCAGTCTTCCAGGATTTTGTTAATGAGATCTTTTGAGATTTTTTTAGGAAAATTTGTTGTTTATTTGGATGACATTTTAATATTTTCATCTTCTGTTTCTGAACATCGTACTCATGTTAAAATAATTTTAAAAAAATTACGTGAAAATCGTCAATATGCAAAAGTGTATCTTTGAGACCCGACAGGTTTCCTTTTTAGGTTATGTTATCTCTGACTCTAGATTGTCCATGGACCCATCCAAGTTATCTGCAGTTCTAGAGTGGCCTCAACCTCAGGATCTCAAAGCACTTCAAATGTTTCTGGGGTTTGCTAATTTTTTATAGAAAATTCATTATGCTTTTTCTATTAAGGTAGCGCCATTGACTGACCTTACAAGAAAAAAATGCTGACCCTTCTCAGTGGTCTTTACAAGCAATCAAAGCTTTTCAGGTTTTAAAACAGGCCTTCTGTACTGTGCCCGATTTAATCCATCCTGACATTCAATACCCATTTGTTGTTGAAGTTGATGCTTCTGAGCGAGGGGTGGGGGCAGTGCTTTTTCAGTATGCAGGCAAACTGGAGAGATTGCATCCTTGTGCTTTCTTTTCCAAGAAATTCTCTTCTGCTGAACAGAATTATGATATTGGCAGCAGAGAATTACTGGCAGTTAAATGAGTATTCGAAGAATGGAGACATTGGTTGGAAGGAGCTTCTCACACAGTCACTGTATACATTGACCATAAAAATTTGGAGTATATAGAAAATGCCAAAAGGCTGAATCCTCGTCAAGCACGTTGGGCTTTATTTTTCTCACGGTTTAATTTCATTATAACTTACAAGCCAGGCTCAAAGAACACGAAAGCAGATGCTTTATCCCGTAATTTTAAAGTCAATTCTTCCAAGGTAGATGCTCCTGAACCAATCCTTCCTTCTCAATATATTATTGCAGCCTTGTCTAGGTCCACTTTGTCAGAGGATTTATCCAGTCTCTTGAAAACTTTTCAAGATGATCCACCACCGTGGCAGCCAGTCCATACCTTATTTGTTCCAGTACAATTTAGATTGCAGGCGTTACAACAATTCCATGAGTCTAAAAGTGTTGGTCATCCTGGTCAAAAGAAAGCTTTCTCAGAGATTTCAGCTGTCTGTTTCCACAGTTAGGAGCATATTGAGGAAATGGAAGACCACAGACTCAGTTCAAGTTAAGGCACGAAGTGTAGGACTAAGAAAAATCTCAGACAGAAGCGCCGAATAGTAAGAACAATCAGATTCAACCCACAGACCAGCACCAAAGATCTACAACATCATCTTGCTGCAGATGGAGTCACTGTGCATTGTTCAACCATTCGGCGCACTTTACACAAGGAGATGCTGTATGCGGGAGTGATGCAGATGAAGCCTTTTCTCCGCCCACACTGCTGTACACCGTTTTAAAGCACATGTGATTTAAGGCAAGTGACTGGTACACTTATTTGCAGTGCTTAGCAATTGCACAGAAAAAAAAAATCATAAAAATGATACATTTTTTATGTGCTAATTTGGGTGGAAATGAGGCCTAAGAGTGAGCAAGGGTCATCATTTCTATGAAGTACTTATTTTGTTTTACATTGAAAGAATTCCTTCCTAAATCCCTAGGCAGGAGCCACGTAATGCCAGCATTATTATTATTTAGTATTTGTAAGAAACGAGGCAGCTGCGGCGAACAGCACCGCCGCGGCAGCTGCCTCCATGCGGCCATCCATCCGTTCGGCGTCCAGGACGCCGAGGACGGAACGCTCTCCTGTGCAGCGGGCGCACACACAGACGGGACCTTTATGCGGGGAGGAAGCCCGTCAGCTGACCTGCTGGTCGGCTGACGTCAGAGGAGACCCTCGGCGCCCTGGATTGGCTGATGAGAGGGGGGCGTGCCAGTGAGGTCTCCTCTGCTTCATAAGCCTCCGGGCTGCATTGCTACTTTGTCTGTTGTCGTGAATACTTGCGTGTTAGCACGCAGACCTTAGGCTAGTGCCCTGGTGTTGATGCTAAGGATTTCACACCTAGTCTAGGATATTGCTGATTTGTTATTGTTCATTGTAGACTAGTTCCCGGGTGTTGATGCCACGGATTTCACACCCAGACTAGGATATTACTACTGTATTGATCTCCTGTGTATGACTCTTAGCTATTCTCTCTGACTCTGATTCTGCCTTCTGATCCTGTACTTTCGCCTATCTGCCTACCCGTTGCTGAACCTCTGCCTGATTACCGTTTACTCTCTTGTCTCACGATTCTGTACTGATACTTACCTCTCCGTTGCCGAACCTTGCCTGTCTTACCATTCTACTCGCCAGTGGGTGCTCGCCACTGGTGAAGTGTTAACTACACCAGCTCTGCTGGTTAGCAGCTCTGCTAGGCCATAGTTTAGTCCTAATTACCTGCTCAGTAGGTACCTGTCGTTTTAGTATCTGTGTCTCGTAGGCTGCAGTAGAGTCTGAATCACCCGCTCCTCTGGAGATTCAACCTCTTCAGCATTGTTCCTCCAGCTGGCTGGAGGTTGTACGTTAGTACAACCTCAGTGTACTGTTTAGACCTCACCAGCCCCTCTGGTGGGGCCTCATTAAAAGCATTGAGTTACTGTTGCACCAAACACTAAACACTCTATAGGTGTCCAGAGGTTAGCCATACTTGTATTATTGGTGATTCTGCAGATCACTAATAATCAGGTGTACATCTGTATCACTGGTGATACTGCAGATCACCAGTGATCAGATACTCTGTGTGTGCTGACACCAATCGTTACAGTATTTTTATAGGGCTGATATCCCACACAGACATCAGTAGAGCATACAAACTCTGTGCATATAGTGCCCTGGCTGGGTTTCAAACCGGGGAACCAGCGCTGCAAGGCGAGAGAGCTAACCACTACGCCACCATACTGTCCACTATGCCCCCGTGCTGCCCAGTATGTCCACATTCATTTTTGTTTGTGCGTGTCTTGTGGTTAATCTGCATAGCAGCTAATGCAATAAATAAAAATAATTACATATATATGGTTGTCACCCTGAGCTAGAACATGAAATCAATCCTGAAGTGGCATTAAAATATAACATTTACTTACCACATTAGTGAGAAGCTTCTGGGAAGTCCAGAGGCTTTATTTATTATATATTTATTGTATTTATAAAGCACCAACATATTACGCAGCGCTGGACATTAGTTTAGGTTACAGACAATACTTATACTGGTTGAACTCGATGGAAGGATGTCTTTTTTCAACCAAAATAACTATGTAACTATGTAACAATATTTAGGGGTGACATACCGCAATATGATAATACAGGAATACAAGAAAAATCAAATCACGCAGCACAGTATGAGTACAAGGTAATGCTTAGTCAGTCACTGGAGGGGAGCATGGAGATTAGGCAAGTTAGGTTCACTCAGATGCATAGCATGGGTGTACAGTAATGGAGGTGCATGATCAGGTAGGACACATAAGGAGGAGGACCCTGCCCAAAGGCTTACAATCTAGAGGGAGAGGTAGGGACACGAAAGGTAGGGGACCAGAGTTCAGCTGTGGGTTTAGAGCACTTATGAAGCATGGTAAGCCAGAGTGAAAAGGTGAGTTTTGAGGGCCTTCTTGAAGATGTTGAAGGAGGGGGCTGACCTAATGGGTGGAGGTAGGAAGTTCCATAGTGTTGGAGCAGCTCTTGAGAAGTCCTGGAGGCTTGAATGGGAGTGAGTCATGCGGGGGGACGGTCAGGCGTAGTTTATTGGAGGAGCGGAGTGAGCGGCTAGGTGTGTACCTCTGAGTAAGATCGGAATTGTAGGTTGGACATGTTTTGTGGACAGATTTGTAGGTCAGACACAGTATCTTGAATCTGATTCTAGACTGGATAGGAAGCAAGTGGAGCGATAGGAGGAGTGGATAATTCTGGCTGCCGCACGAATCCTTCTCCAGATCCGAAGCAAGGTCCCTCTCTAAACCTATTTAACCCAAACAGTTGGATATGCATCTTCTGGCTGGGCATGTGGGCGTAAATAAGAACCTCTGCGCTCTGCTTGCACGAGTATGGTTCAGGAAGGAAAAAAGCAATGCATGAGCAACTTTGTTCTATTGGGCAGACTTGGACCGTACTCGTACTCGAATGTGGCCATTCACAGCTAAGCTCCTGGCCAGAAGATGAAATGGGACCACACTTTGAATCGGTGGACCCTATGAGGATCCAGTAAGCATATGGACTATCCAGTGGCTTCCCACTGATGAGGTAAGTATCTATTTTGGGACACTTCAGGATTGCTTTAAAACTAGATTCTGCCTGGCTTGTAAAAAGGACCCATATTCATCTTTCTCACAATCTAACAAAAAAGGTGCAAATTACTATTTTAGTGTGTAGTACTAGGAATATTTTTAACAAGAATGATTAATTGATAAATGATGTCAACCCCCCAGCAGCATATTGTCCTATATTGTGTTCTTCAGGCCCGTTCTGCCAGTTTCCCATACAATTATTGGCAACATACAAGATCCCATCTCTTGGATTTCATTGTTCGGTAGGTCTTCTTGGCATTCATCCAAGAGACAACTTTCCAAGCCTTGACTGTGAAGCCAGCAAAGGGTTAGCTTGTGCTCCTCGAAAACGCATTCCCAGATGTTTCTCATCTAGCTCTCCTCGCCCTCCAGTCTCCTTTTTCCTGCTTACTCAAATCCTTTTTTTCTCACATTTTCCCCACTTCTGATTCTTTGTTTGTAAAATTCCCCTAGTCGTCTTTGTTTCTCAACATGAGCACTTATGTGCCCATTTGACCAATGTGAAATCCCTTGTTCTGGTGTGGTTGATATTAAAAAGTATATTAAAGAGTATAAACACACGCACAAAGATTGTTGCCCGCATCGATTGAAGCTTAATCCCTTGGGTGACAGTTTGGAGCTGAGTGCCGTACAAGATCTGTCTGAAGCCTACAGCCTTCTAATGCGTTCTGTTGTTATGAAGGGGGTAGGAAGAATGATGGTGTGACGCAGGATAGTTTGGCTTCCAGCGGGAACAATGGGCAGGTGTTTGTTGGGCGCTGCTGTCACTAAAGATCCTGCCTGTTGGAACTTTATGCAACGTCAGGGGACACCTGTACATGTGCTAAGTTCTTGGCCAAGATGGTGCTGAACAGCCGTGACAGCTGGGTACCATCAAGCATGTGAACCTAGCATAAAAGTGTTGTATAGGAACCACTTGGGAGTACCGTTTTCACTTAAAACAAACCTGAAGAGAGGAAACTCACTTTAGATTAGATACACACCTTTTATAGAGGGAAGGTTCTAAATACCATAGAGCCTTCCCAGTCCTCGGTCTGTACTGTTGTTCCAGCACAGTCTACTGCTGAAGTTATGCGACCGGCTGTGTCTTCCGCACTCCTCAGGCAGCCTTTGGAAGTACCCACATCCCAGAGTGCTTCCAAAAACTGGCACATCCATATTGCGCATGTGCAAACCCCAGACTCGCATGTTCATAGTACAGATGCCCTTGTCTTTCGAACTACTCTAGGAGGCAAGAATTTTCAAAGGCTGTCAAAGGAGTGCCGAAGGGATATTCGACCTAGCAGGTGTAATTACGCCAACAAGGATGGGGCGGACCGAGCATTATTTTGCTTTACATAAGTATCTAACCCAGGGGTCTCAAACTCGCGGCCCTCGATACAATATTTTGTGGCCCGTGCCGGCAAAAGCAAAAGAGACACGGAAGCGAACTATTTTGCCTATTTTACCTTATAGTTCGCTTCAGTGCTCCCAAGTAATCCGCCGCATCCCAGCCGCTAAACGAGGTCTGCAGAGCCCCCAAATCCCCCGGGCAAACATCCACGACTGCGCTGAGGGGCAGAGCTTCCAGCTGAAGCTCTGCACCTCCTGATGTTGATCCGCCGTGATTGACATCAGGAGGGGCAGAGCTGAAGCTGAAAGCTCTGCCCCCTTCCAGGAAATGCTGGCGGATTGCCCCCCCGGCGATTTGGGGGCTCTGTAGCCCTCGTTTTGCGGCGGGGACACGTGAAATCCCTTATGCGGCCCAGCCTCATCCTGACTTTGCCTCTTGCAGCCCCCAGGTAAATTGAGTTTAAGACCCCTGGAATAGGGTGAACAGTAGGGGGCCAAGGACCGAACCTTGGGGGACTCCCACCGAGAGGTGGTTGGGGGTGGGCGAGGACTCATTGAAGGCGGTTGTGAAGGAGCGGTTGGAGAGGTAGGATGAAAGCCAGGACAGGGCGAGATCGTGAATGCCCAAGGACTGGAGGGACTGGAGGAGTAGGGGATGATCTACTGTGTCAAAAGCTGCTGAAAGGTCAAGGAGGAGGAGAATGGAGTATTTACCTTCAGCTTTAGCTAAGGCAAGGTCGTTGACCACTTTGGTGAGAGCAGTTTCGGTTGAGTGGGCAGGCCGAAATCCAGATTGCAGTGGGTCTCTTAGTGAGTTGGCATTAAGGTACTGGGTCAGGCGTTTGTGAACTAGCTATTAGAATTAGCTATTGTTGTGCATCAGCAGTTCTGGGTGAAAGCCTTGGTTACAAGGGCATAGAGGAATTTATTTGTTTTATTAAGTATTTATATAGCGCTGACATATTACGCAGCACTGTACAGAGTATATTGTATTGCCACTGACTGTCCCTCAGAGGAGCTCACAATCTAGTCCCTACCATAGTTATATGTCTATGTATGTATCATGTAGTGCATGTATCATAGTCTAGGGCCAATTTAGGGGGAAGCCAGTTAACTTATCTGTGTTTTTGGAATGTGGGAGGAAACCAGAGTACCCGGAGGAAACCCACGCAGACACGGGGAGAATATACAAACTCCTTGCAGATGTTGACCTGGCTGGGATTCGAACCGGGGACCCAGCATTGCAAGGCGAGAGCACTAACTACTATGCCACCGTGCTGCCCATTCTTGCCCTCTGCAATGTAGGTGTGGCTTTCCGCTCACGGTGAAGTGAAAATTACAATTTACATTCTGTAGAAGGCTAAATGATATATTATAGAGAATATAATTCACACATGCTCCCTGTGATCTGAAATAATAGTGCTTCCTGAATTTGACTTCCTTCATCTGAGTGTAAAGGTGGCTACTAATTAGGGCCGGGCCGAGGCATAGGCTGGAGAGGCTCCAGCCTCAGGGCGCAGTGTAGAAGGGGGCGCAGAATTCATTCAGCTGTCATTCCTAATTGTGTTTAAAGCAGAAATAAATAAGAAAAGGGGATACATGGCAGTGACTGCAAGCCATATAACTAAATATTAAGGTGTTGGGGAGGTTGTGGGCCCTGTGGCGCCTCTTAGTCTAATAGCAATCAGTGTTTGATGGCTCGGGTGGCAGGGATGGAGGGGCGCACTTTGGTGTCTCAGCCTTGGGTGCTGGAGGACCTTGTCCCGGCTCTGCTACTAATGATACAATTTGCTGAACGATAGATTACGCACGATTCTTCGTATGAACAATTGTAAATGAGCGCTTGGGACCACTAATGGACAAAAATCTCAATCCGATTGATGGGATCGAACCGAAATTTGGATCAATTTCATTAAACTGGTCGAATTGGTTAGGAGATTTTTGACCATAAGTGGTCCCAAACAATCATTTACAATTGTTAATACGAAGAATAGTTCGTAATCGATCGTTCAGCAAATTGTATCATTAGTGGCCAACTTTTAGTGTTATGATAAATCTTATGCTGCCACAACATCGCCCTACCGAGATGGCTAGTTATATAAGATAATACATGCTGCTGATTTTTAGGCTCTCTGCAATGAGTTCTCATGTTTCCTTCAGATGTCCCAATGGCTGGATTGGAGAATACTGCCAGTTTAAGGATCCTTGTGTGCCCACACCCTGTGTTAACGGAGGAGCCTGCCAGAGCACTATCAGAATAGGGGTTGTCCAATATGACTGTAGCTGTCCCAAAGGTTTTAGAGGTAGGTGGTCTTTGTACATCTTGAACTGTTAATGTGTGGTGATAGAACATGCTAATCTGAGGCCTGTCTTGTCCTTCTTCAGGTCAAGATTGCTCTATCATTGATGCCTGTGTCTCCAACCCATGTGAGAATGGTGCCCAGTGTACCAATTCTAATGGTAATTTCTATTGTACCTGCCATCCGGGATACCGGGGGCGTCACTGCCGGCAAGATATTAATGAATGCCGAACGCCTGGTCTCTGCCAGAATGGAGGATGGTGTATTAATACTCTTGGATCTTTCCGCTGCCTTTGCCCAAGTAGTTTCACCGGCCAGTACTGTGAAGCCAACAATGTGCCATGTTCACCTTCCCAGTGCCAGAATGGAGGCACATGCCGCCCAACCGGAGACCACTCCTACCAGTGTATGTGTCTGCCAGGTGAGGAGAAGCATGGACTCATGTGGAAACAGACTTTAGCCCTCCTTGTCAGTTTGTGGCTTGTTTATGTGATATCCTTTTCTGTTCCTTCCTGTCATCTTAAGGCTTTGTAATATGTGACATTCCATTCTGTGTCTTGCAGGGCTTGAAGGACCAAACTGTGAAATCAACACCAATGATTGTCCCGATCACAAGTGTATGAATGGTGGAACCTGTGTGGATGGAGTCAACACTTATAACTGTCAGTGCCCCCCTGAGTGGACAGGTGAGCAGGGCCAGATTTAAGGTAAGGTCACATAGGCCATGGCATAGGGCACCACAAGATCAAGGGCGGGTGGGCAGCAGGCTATATTGGGGTGGGTGGCGGGAAGGGTCACCTGTATACCTATACTGGAGGGAGGGGGTTCATCAGGCTATCTATATGTAAGAGAACGAGGGTCATCTGGCTACTAAAGGGAAGGGGGGAGGTGTCATCAGACTATCTATACTGGAGGTAAGGGAGTGGTCATCAGACTAAACTGGACGGGAGGGGAAGGGTTATCTGGCTACCTATACTGGAGGTGGGAGGGTCATCTGGCTGCCTATGCTAGAGGGAAGAGTCAACGGGCTACTGTGACGGTCGGGTTCACCAGCAGAACCATGCCATCTGCGCAATCATACAAAAATGCGCACAAGATGTGAGTTGGAGAGCCCCTTTAAATGTATTAGCCTGCTTTTAGAAAACAGTGTTTAATTCAGCCCAGACCTCTGCTACACATCGATGAGTTGTATATCTCTCCCTGGCAAAGGTGCCATAAAGCAACAGATTCACTTTACAGTCATTGTTCCCTAGAGGGAGCCCTAATAAACCCTAAACCAGAGTCATTCACATATTAGAGGAAATGGTGTGGTGTTTATCCTGCCCTAGCGAGGGGTCCATAAACCACGATGGCAGAGTCACTGGTTCCTACCTCAAAGGTGATACTAGCTATGCCTGGACTGCTAGACCCGTCATAAAATCATTAGGTGACCACATTTCTTCACTTAGCTGGTCCTGCAGAAACCCAGAGACATGTCCCTTAATGAGACTTTGATATCTCATTTCACAGTATTCCATACCTCGATGGATATTGCGGAACCTTTGGGGTGCTGTCATCCACAATTCACAGTGTGTAATGCAACCAGGGCTGTGGAGTCGGTACAAAAATCTTCCGACTCCAACTCCTCAGTTTCTGAAACCACGACTCCGACTCCAACTCAGAATCACAATCGGCTTTATTCGCCAAGTACACGGAGTGATGTACCCTGAATTGTTTTTGGTACACATGGCATGGCAGTCGAACATATACAACATAGCATATACTACATCAACATATCAAAACATGACATGCATTCAGAACAGGGGCCAGTGAGGACGGGATGGCTGAACTGGTCATGGGGAGCTCGAGGTTGAGTTCAGAAGGTGTACTGCATGAGGGAAGAAGGCTTCCGAAGACTTATGAAGCCTCTCCCGGTGGCACAGAGCAGACCTGCCAATCGAAGACTGCTAACGGGAGGACAGCGGTGGAAGGAGGGGAACCAGGAGAGGAACGGGAGGCTCTATTGGACTCAGAGCCTTCCTTCTCCTTAGGTAAGTAAGTATCTGATCTCTTTTTTTAAAAATAACTTCAGCGTTGCTTTAAAAGGAAATAAAAACTCTGTAGAGAAAATGTGTCCTACCATGCCCTTCTCTCCAGCAGTGTTATTGTCTACATTATACTTCAGGGAGGAATGGTTCCTGTGCATAAATCTAGACTGCTAAGAATCTGGGTCACGTTTAATGGATAAGAACACCATTCCCTTGTTTCAGGTCAGTTCTGTACAGAAGACGTAGATGAGTGCCAGCTCCAGCCCAATGCTTGCCACAATGGTGGGACTTGCTCCAACACTCAAGGTGGACACACATGCGCCTGTGTTAACGGCTGGACAGGAGAGAGCTGCAGTGAGAACATTGATGACTGTGCCACGCCGGCTGTCTGCTTCAATGGTGCCACCTGCCATGACCGTGTGGCCTCCTTCTACTGCGAGTGTCCCACGGGCAAGGCTGGTAAGTGAAAGGCATTCATGTCCTTTGGGGAAGTGTTGTAGCACACAAACCTATGGATTTCTTACCTTGAACAAATATGAAATGTTCTTAAAGTGTACCAGAGACGTTTTAAAATAAAAGTTTTATACATACCTGGGGCTTCCTCCAGCCCCATGTGCACGGATTGCTCCCACACAGCCACCCTCAGCCATCTCTATGGCCAGTACCGGGTCCTGTAACTTCCTCCAGTAGTGGCCAGTCTGCGCAAGAGAAGTGCGCCCTCTACGTATTCTGCAGTGATCTGCATCGGCCCGGAAGTCATGTTAGTCTATGGTGACGTGTAGCTTTTTAAAAAAATTACCAACGCAGTGGCACGCATGCGTGGAAGCGTATTTTTACAATACCCTTCCGTGCACTTTCGCATTTCCCGAAGCAGGGAGTGACGGCAAGCACGAGTCAGTTCCTGCTTGGCTGGTGGCCTGACAGGGAACACCACGTAGTAACACGGTGTTTCCTGAAGGCCTGTTTCTGGCAATGCGGCGTGACGCACTACATCGCTGCCTCTAGTTTACAATATGAAACCAGCCTTACTGTAGAGGTGGTCGCCCTACTCGAGTACCAGAGTAATAGCGTTACTCCCGATGCAGCAGGCGGGAGGAAAGGTAATATTGCCGTGCGCTGGGTGGAGGTTTAATCCTCCCCATTTCCATAGTTACAGAGGAGTGCTCGTTGGAGTGCATACTGCAGGTAATTGGAAGGCATCGCACAAGAAGACGTGACGCATGCTCACGCGTACATTGTGATGTATTGTCTTGAGTCATGCGTAAGGGGAATCTGATTGGCAGTCTGTAGCAAGTGAGCGCACCCGGAAGTAGTTGAAAGGGAGGCGCCTGTTCAGTGGCATGGAGCTCTTTCCTCGCCGCAGAGACATCGAGCGGTCCATGATGATGCATGCCTTATGCGAAACAATCGTCTACCGAAGGATCTCTATGCTGGGTGTACCCGGGAAGGGTGATGTAATGCCTTTTTATTGTGACATCTGCTGGAATGCTGAACTCTTGCCAATAAACACAGCAGTGTGCATTTTACTGTTGCCCACGTGGTTCTTGTTGTTGGAATGTGCACCGCAGTCTTACCGCTGTTATGTGCATCAGCCCCATTGGTTCTTATTTTGCTGTAATTTATCATATGGGCATGTACCAATTTTAATGATGTCTGAAACCACACATCACCTATGTATGTATTTGCACTTGTATTGCTGGATGCCCTGATTGTACAGTGTTTTGAACTTCTCGTCTATCTATGCCCCCCAATGTTTTTTTCGTACTACAGCGCTACGGATGATGTTGGCACTATATAAATCAAATAATAAAAACAATGCATGACGATACCATGCTGAAAAGTATACTTTGTGTCTTCTCTTTTCCAGGTCTTCTTTGTCATTTGGAGGACGCCTGTCTCAGCAATCCATGCCACAACAATGCCGTGTGTGACACCAACCCAGTGACTGGGCGAGCAATCTGCACATGTCCACCTGGCTATACTGGAGTTTCCTGTGACCAGGATGTAGATGAGTGCTCACTGGGTAATGTCCCCCCCACCCCTCACACCCTGTTCTCACACTTATGTACCCATTGTAGGCCTTTTTAGCAGAGGTCCACAAGGACACCATGATTGGTGTGTGGCTACACAGTCCCATATGCTGCTGCGCTGTGTGTTCTGACACATTTCTCTCATGACCAGTATTCATTTTTTCAGCAGTTTGTGCTATAGTAGCTTTTATGTGAGCTTGGACCAGGCGGTGTGTCCTTTGCTCCCTACACTCATCAGTGAGCCTTGAGCACACATGACACTATCGCCAGTTCTCAGCTTGTCGTTCTTTGGACACTCTTGGCAAGTACTAAACACTTCATGAAGGGAGCACTCCGGAGGACTTGTCATTTTGGAGATGCTCTGATCCAGCCGAATCGCCATCATGGTTGGGAGCATTTCTGGGATATGTTGTGGGCCAAAGTGTTGCTACAGCTATACTGGTGATAATTTCCTTACATAAAACTAAGCAGCTGTTTTGTGTTATAGCTGCTAAAGTCTTCCTCTTCCTAAATCACATAAGCAATGCTGTTCAGTGTGATATTAACTTGTTCCTCCTATGCAGGTGCCAATCCTTGTGAACACTTTGGCCTGTGTTTGAATACTCTGGGAGGCTTCCTGTGCCACTGTGGTCGGGGTTACACTGGCCCTCGATGTGAAACGGAAGTTAACCAGTGCAAGGCAGGTGAGTTTCACTAGTATTGGTTGCATTATTATCTATCTATCTGTGAAAACCCTGCCATGTCTTGCGATCATCATTCCATGTACCCCTACATCATTTCATGTAGCCCTGCTGTGCTGGTATAATCTGCTCCACACCCCTTTTCTTATCATAGCCTGGGCTCCAGGGCAGGGCCGAGGCAAAGGCGAGAGAGGCTCCAGCCTCAGGGCGCAGTGAAGGAGGGGGCACACAACTCACTCAATTATCATTGCTCTATTGTGTTTGAAGCAGAGAGAAATAAGAAAAGGGAATACATGGCAGTGACTGCAAGCCAGATAACTAGAGATTAAAGGAAAACTTAAGTCTCCTAAAAAAAAAAAATGACTTGTACTCACCCGGGGCTCCCCTCTGCCCCCTGCAGCTGAACGGTGCCCTCGCCGTGTCTCTCCGATGCAGCTGGACTCGCCGGCGGCCACTTCCGGTTTGGCCGTCACCGGCCGAGAGGCTGGGAACGCGTTCCCGGCCGCAATAGCACCCTCTGTAATGCTATTGCGGCCGGGAACGCGGCTAATCAGCCGCGTTCCCAGCCTGTCGTCCGGTGACGGCCAAACCGGAAGTGGCCGCCGGCGAGTCCAGCTGCATCGAAAAGACACGGCGAGGGCACCGTTCAGCTGCAGGGGGCTGAGGGGAGCCCCGGGTGAGTACAAGTCATTTTTGGGGGGGGGGGTTGGGGGCCCTGGGGCGCCTATTAATCTAATAGCAATCGGTGTGTGATGGCTGGGGTGGGAGGGATGGGGGGGGGGGCACACTTTGGTGTCTTAGCCTTGGGTGCTGGAGGACCTTGTCCCGGCTCTGCTGGGCTCTGTATTGATGCAGAGGTGAGAAAAGAAATGCAGTTGATGGTTGAGCCCATAGTCCACTTTTCATCCGGATATGTGGAATTACTGAAGGCCAGCAAAGCCCTATACATGGCAGCAGGCAGTCCTGCCAAGGCGGTGTGATTGTACAGTATGCAGCTGTACAACCATATAGATATTCAGAAAGAAAAAGAGAAATAGAGAGCCAAAAATAGTGCAGTGTGTCAACTCAATTGGGTATTATCAACATACGTGTATATGGAAATCTACTCACAAAATTGGGTTACCATTGGCAACCACTAAGATAGCAGGTGGGGAGATTCGACCCGATCCCACTCGGGTTAAGATTGTCGCTCTCCATAGAAAAAAAGGGCAAATAACTCCTCCCTCTAATATATAGTGTAAAATAACATAGGCGCCAATTCAGGATAAAAATGATTAAAAACCGTTTAAGAAGAGGAGGAAGTGGTGGACTTGCCTCCCCATAAGTAGACACCACAGTCTGTATCCACGGAAAAAGAAACGCGTTTCGCGGGTATCACCCAGTTTCCTCAGGCAACAATTAGAGCTATCTGTGGATTGTATAAGCCGGAGGCACTTTGGCTTCTATAAACCACAGATAGCTCCAATTGTATCTCCAATTGAGAATCTTTTTCAGTGTTTACAGACTGTGGTGTCTACTTATGGGGAGGTAAATCCACCACTATTATAGGTTAACAGCACATTGTTAACCTAAAATACTGCCCATTGAGCCATAAGAAAATATGGACATTACCTTCCACATCAGTTCTCCTTTCAGTTATACCTGACAGCAACTGATATAATGGAAAAGGGCCCTTTATGTTTTATATGATATGGCTTGGATACTTGCCATTGTTGTGAATGGTGTAGCCTGCAGAGTTGTGACGTTGTCATGGTTTAATCTAGATTATGAGTGACAGCAATTTCCTCTCTGTCCTTTCATCAGTTGACAAACAGTTCCATAGGCGAGCCAGACTGGATTTATAGTTTTTCTGCCCCTAGGTCAACTTTCTTGCAGCTTTCCCATGTGTAGCACCCCTTCCTATTGCTTGTGCAGCCCACTCTTCCATGTCTAACATTCATGTACAGCAGCTTCCTTCAGTTCTATACAGGTCCCTTGGGCAGCAGCTCCTATTTCCATGTGATGTCCTTTCCATCCTTTGTTCAGGATTCCACGGATGTGTCAAAACTATTGAATGAGCTGAGGCTCGGCCCCGATGACATCCTTGTGGGGATCGACGTGGAGAGTTTGTACACGTCGATCCCCCACGAGGTTGGCATCGGGGCTGTCCGGTTCTTCCTTGAGGAAGAAAATCCCGACATTGAATCCCACAATTCCTTCGTCGTGGATGCGATGCGCTTTGTGCTTGAGCACAATTGCTTCATGTTTGGAAGCTCCCATTATAGGCAGGTGCGCGGCCCGTCGATGGGGGCGGCTTGCGCACCTGCCTATGCCTGTCTCCATCTAGGCCAATGGGAGCGCCAAGATGTATACCCCCTTCCGGAATACAAACAGCACGTTCGATTATGGCTGCGTTTTATTGATGATGTGCTGGTGGTGTGGAGGGGGAGTGAGCAGGGACTTGATGCCTGCATGCGCCGTTTGAATAGTAATACGCGCAACATCATGCTTACCTTTACCTCAAACAGGACAGAATTGTCCTTTTTGGATCTATTGATCCATAGGGATGGTGATGTTGTGCGCACTTCAACGTACCGCAAGCCCACTGCGGGTAACACCCTTCTCCAAGCCACCAGCCATCTTCCACAGCACCTCAAAATGGGGATACCGTACGGCCAGTTCCTGCAATTACGCAGAAAGTGCTCAGCAGAGACTGATTTTGCGCGTCAGTCGCTTGAACTATATGATCGTTTTTGTGAAAGGGGGTATCAACATGGACCACTGTGTGCCAGCCTTGAGAGAGCCAAGGAGCGCCCGAGGAGGGATCTGTTGGAAAAAGTGGGCAAACATCCAAAAGGGTTAAGAAAAGAGGAGGTTCCTCCTCGTTTCATTACACCTTATAATTCCAATTGGGGAAAGATCCGTGAGATACTCGCCAAACACTGGCCAATTCTTGAAAATGACCCCATCCTCAACAAAATTGTGGGGAATCGTCCCTTGTTAGTTGCCAAAAGAGCCCCAAATGTAAGAGATGCACTGGTCCACTCACAATACATCCCCCCGGAAAAAACAACTTGGTTAGGAAAAAGTAAGACCATGGGAATGTTTAAATGTGGTAAGTGTGTTGCCTGTGATACAGTGATGCCCTCCAAAACATTTACTGATGCCCAGGGAAGGAAATATTGGACAATAAAAAGTTTCATAAACTGCGATACTGAGTGGGTTATCTATCGTTTAGAATGTCCATGCCATAAAATATATGTGGGAATGACAACGAGAAAACTTAAAGAGACTCCGTAACAAAAATTTCATCCGGTTTTCTTCCATCATACAAGTTCCAAAATCTATTCTAATGTGCTCTGGCTTACTGCAGCACGTTCTACTCAGTGGCGTTCCTACCGTCAAGCGGCAGGGGCGGCCCGCACCGGGTGTCTTGATGCTTAGGGGGTGACACCGGGAGTCCTGTGTTGCCGCCCCTGCCGCTGCAGTCAGTGCACATGTTGTGCAAATTTGGGATTTTACACCCCCCGTGGCCGTCCCCGCTGACAACCTATGTGTGTCCCCCCCCCCCCCGGGGCCTTCCCCGGTGACAGGCAGGACTCAGGAGCAGCCCAGCTTCAGACCTCCGACCAGCCGGCGACCAGTATGCGGGCGCTAGGACCCAGCGGACACCGCACTGATATGCGGAAGTGACATCACTTCCGCATATACGGCGTGGTGTTCACTGAGTTCGGTGCGCCCGCATACTGGTCGCCGGCTGATACTGAGGTCTGAAGCTGGGCTGCTCCTGCCTGTCACCGGGGAAGGCCTGTGAGGTGAGGTGAGGTGAGGTGAGGGGGGGGGTAGGTTGTCAGCGGGGACGGCCACGGGGGGTGTAAAATCCCAAATTTGCACAACGAGTGAAGGGCACCTGTCACTATCTAACCTGGGGGGGGGGGGGATCCCTATTACTATCTAACCTAGGGGGTCCCTGTCACT
The DNA here is from genome assembly GCF_040937935.1 of Hyperolius riggenbachi. NCBI lineage: Eukaryota > Metazoa > Chordata > Amphibia > Anura > Hyperoliidae > Hyperolius > Hyperolius riggenbachi. Next base: position 91,397,477 of record NC_090648.1, read on the forward strand.
AACTGGGGGTCGCTGTCACTATCTTACCTGGGGCAGTGGGGGGTCCCTGTCACTATCTAACCTGGGGTGTCCCTGTCACTATCTAACCTGGGGTGTCCCTGTCACTATCTAACCTGGGGGGTCCCTGTCACTATCTAACCTGGGGGGTCCCTGTCACTAACCTGGGGGTTGCTGTCACTATCTAACCTGGGGGGGTCCCTGTCACTATCTAACCTGGGGGGGTCCCTGTCACTATCTAACCTGGGGGGGTCCCTGTCACTATCTAACCTGGGGGGGTCCCTGTCACTATCTAACCTGGGGGGGTCCCTGTCACTATCTAACCTGGGGGGGTCCCAGTCACTATCTAACCTGGGGGTCGCTGTCACTATCTAACCTGGGGGTCGCTGTCACTATCTAACCTGGGGGTCGCTGTCACTATCTAACCTGGGGGGGGTCCCTGTCACTATCTAACCGGGGGTCGCAGTCACTAACTAACCTGGGGGTCGCTGTCACTATCTAACCTGGGGGGTCCCTGTCACTATCTAACTGGGGGTCGCTGTCACTAACTAACCTGGGGGTCGCTGTCACTATCTAACCTGGGGGGTTGCCGTCGCTGTCACTATCTAACCTGGGGGGTCGCTGTCACTATCTAACCTGGGGGGTCGCTGTCACTATCTAACCTGGGGGGTCCCTGTCACTATCTAACCTGGGGGGTCCCTTTCACTAACCTGGGGGATCGCTGTCACTATCTAACCTGGGGGGTCCCTGTCACTATCTAAACGGGGGTCGCTGTCACTAACCTGGGGGTCGCTGTCACTAACCTGGGGGGTCCCTGTCACTGCCTAACCTGGGGGGTCCCTGTCACTGCCTAACCTGGGGGGTCCCTGTCACTGCCTAACCTGGGGGGTCCCTGTCACTGCCTAACCGGGGGTTGCTGTCACTAACCTGGGGGTCGCTGTCACTATCTAACCTGGGGGGTCCCTGTCACTATCTAACCTGGGGTCGCTGTCACTAACCTGGGGGTCCCTGTCACTATCTACCTGGGGGGTCCCTGTCACTATCTAACCTGGGGGGTCCCTGTCACTATCTAACCTGGGGGGTCCCTGTCACTATCTAACCTGGGGGGTCCCTGTCACTATCTAACCTGGGGGTCGCTGTCACTAACCTGGGGGTCGCTGTCACTAACCTGGGGGGTCCCTGTCACTATCTAACCTTGGGGGTCGCTGTCACTATCTAACCTGGGGGGTCCCTGTCACTATCTAACCGGGGGTCGCTGTCACTATCTAACCTGGGGGTCCCTGTCACTATCTAACCTGGGGGGTCCCTGTCACTATCTAACCGGGGGTCGCTGTCACTATCTAACCTGGGGGGTCCCTGTCACTATCTAACCTGGGGGGGTCCCTGTCACTATCTAACCTGGGGGGGTCGCTGTCACTATCTAACCTGGGGGTCGCTGTCACTATCTAACCTGGGGGATCCCTGTCACTATCTAACTGGGGGTTGCTGTCACTATCTAACCTGGGGGGTCCCTGTCACTATCTAACCTGGGGGTCGCTGTCACTATCTAACCTGGGGGGTCGCTGTCACTACCTAACCTGGGGTTTCCTGTCACTATCTAACCTGGGGGTCGCTGTCACTATCTAACCTGGGGGTCGCTGTCACTATCTAACCTGGGGGTCACTGTCACTATCTAACCTGGGGGTCACTGTCACTATGTAACCTGGGGGGTCCCTGTCACTATCTAACCTGGGGGGGTCGCTGTCTAACCTGGGGGGGTCGCTGTCTAACCTGGGGGGGTCGCTGTCTAACCTGGGGGGGTCGCTGTCTAACCTGGGGGGGTCGCTGTCTAACCTGGGGGGGTCGCTGTCTAACCTGGGGGTCCCTGTCGCTATCTAAACTGGGGGTCCCTGTCACTATCTAGAATTCAAATATACCAGCACTCCAGCTTTCTCAAAGAATCACGCTCTTTTATTGATATTGGTAACCACACACGCCTTGAGAAAGGGGGACCCTGCGAGGCCCCGAAACAATTGTCGGTCATTTCTGTGGATATGTTAGCTCAATAAAAGAGCGTGATTCTTTGAGAAAGCTGGAGTGCTGGTATATTTGAATTCTGGACTTATACTTTGGTGGTTTGCCTATACCACAATACCAAGCACCCTACCAAAGATGGTGTGCCCAGTCACAACTTTTCCTGTTCCTGTCACTATCTAAACTGGGGGTTCATGTCACTACACAAACTGGGGGGCACCAGTCACTAGCTGAACTGGGGGGCACCAGTCACTAGCTAAACTGGGGGGCACCTGTCACTAGCTGAACTGGGGGGCACCTGTCACTACCTAAACTGGGGGGTACCTGTCACTACCTAAACTGGGGGGTACCTGTCACTAACTGAACTGGGGGGCTCCAGTCACTAACTGAACTGGGGGGCTCCTGTAACTACTTAAACTGGGGGGCTCCTGGCACTACCTAAACTGTGGGGCACCTCTCACTACCTAAACTATCTAGGCCAGCCAGCCCAACATAACCACCAGCCAACCAGCCCAGAATCACTGGCAAAAAGGCCACAGCATCACCACCAGTCAGGCCAGCATTTACTTCAACCAGCCAGTCCAGCCACAGCATCACCGCCAGCCAGCCCAGCCACAGCATCACCGCCAGTCAGGCCACAGCATCACTGCCAGGCCTTTCAGCTCACACATCATCGCCAATCCAGACAAAAATAGTATTGCCAGCCAGGCACAGCAGCCAGTAGAGGAGAATTCAGAAGCCAGGTGAGAGGTGTCTACCATATTAATGGGGCATTTTGCCTATTTATTTGAAATGCTGTCTATTTATGTGCCTCATGACTGCTGAATTTGTCTTGTTGGTGGCCTCATGGTTACTGGATTTGTCTTTTTGGGGGCCTCATGATTTGTTGTGGGCCTCAAGATTGCTGAATTTGTCTTGCTGGGGGCCTCATGATTGCTGAATTTGTCTTGTTGGGGGACTCATAATTTATTGGGGGCCTCATGATTGCTGAATTTGACTTGTTGGGGGCCTCAAGATTGCTGAATTTGTCTTGTTGGGGGCCTCATGATTTGTTGGGGGCCTCAAGATTGCTGAATTTGTCTTGTTGGGGGCCTCATGATTGCTAACTGCGAGACTATGGGAAAAGCGGATTCAACCTCATATGAGACAATAGCATTGAGGCCTGGAACCCACTGAAAACCGCAAACGCAAAACGCAACCGCTAGCGTTTTGTCTGAGCGGTTTGCAAGCGGATTCATGCGCGTTTTTGGTCGTGTTTTGCAACATTGTATTTTTTTCCCCAGCGGGTGCCTAGCGTTTTGCGTTTTGCGTTTTTATCCTGATTGGTCCTATGAATTATTTTTCATTTTGTTACAGTGTGCTGAACCGCAAAACGCTAGCAAAACCGCTCAGTTTAGGTTTTGCTGAGCGTTTCCGCTAGCGGTTCAATACTTTACATTGAAGCGCTAACGCTCCCAAAATGCTGCATGTCCTGCGTTTGCGTTTCTGAGAAACGCAAACGCTCCTGTGGAAGTTGCCCCATCCATTAACATTAGCCCATCGTTTTGGCAAACTGCTAGCGTATCGCAGTGCTGCCAAAACGCTGCCAAAAGCGCTCCTGTGGGTTCCAGCCCTAAAGGAGTTATCCGGGCAGTTTTAATAAAATTAACCGGGGGCTTCCTCCAGCCCCAAGCTCCCAGGACCTCCCTCGCCGCATCTCTGCTCTCAGCCGTTCGCCGGAGCTCCGACCCGGTCCCCGGCGATGATGTCAGAGCGACCTGGAGGTTGCTCTGTACTGCGCCTGCGCGATCGGCGCTGTCAATCACCGCCACGTGGGCCGGAGCGGACTGCGCAGGTGGTAGTAGTTCTTAGCCTCCGGCGAACGGCTGAGAGCAGAGATGCGGCGAGGGAGGTCCTGGGAGCTTGGGGCGTTCATTTTATTAAAACTGCCCGGATAACTCCTTTAAACCTACTTTTTTTTTTTTTTTTTTTTTAGCTTTTTAAAACAGAAAATAAAACTGGGGGGGTTTTAAAAAAAAAAAAATACATTTTTCAGGAGTAGGATGGATGAAATTGTTTATCTTCACAGTTTATTTTCAACTTGGATTTTCCATAATGTTCATGTATGAGTTAAAATGTTTGTATTTAGTTTAAATTGCTGTTGGCACTTTGCGATAGATAAGTGACTTTTCGCCACCACTGTCCTAATCTAATGTCCCACCATTGCTAAGTTCATGTAAACTAGTCTCCACCCGTGACCACACCCACATTTTGGTATATGACCACACACATTTTTTGCGCAACGTAGCCCCAATTACGGGGGGGCAGGGCTGTGGAGTCTGAGTCGAAGAGTCGGAGTCTGGGCAATTTTGGGCACCTGGAGTTGGAGTTGGAGTCGGAGTCGTTGATTTCATAAACTGAGGAGTCGGGTGATTTTGGTACAAAATCCACAGCCCTGTTAAGTATTAAGACTAAGGAGTCGGAGTTGAAGCTATTTTGGGTACCCGGAGTCGGAGTTGGAGTCGTGGTTTCATAAACTGAGGAGTCGGAAGATTTTTGTACCGACTCCACAGCCCGGGGGGGGGGGGGGGGGGGGGGGGGGGTGACTGTGGATAACCAGCACCGGGTGCCAAATACCCTAGGTACGCCACTGGTTCTACTATCACCATCTCTGTAATAAATCAACTTATCTTTCTCTTGTCAGACTTGTCAGCCTGTGTCTGGAAGGCTGCCAAGTTCTTCAGTGTTGTGGTTCTGTGATGCATCTCCCCCCTCCAGGCCCCTCTCTGCACACTGCTTGTGTGTTATTTAGATTAGTGCAGCTTCTCTCTGCTCTATTATCTTTTACAAGCTGGATAAATCCTCCTCTGAGCTGGCTGGGCTTTCAAATACTGAGGAATTACATACAGGCAGAGCTGTCTGCACTCTGCAGGAAGAAACAGCCTGACACTTCAGTGGAAGATAGCTGCAGGGGAAAAGAAACACAGAAATGATCTCTTGAGATTAAAAAGGAAGGCTGTATACAGCCTGCTTGTGTATGGATGTATTTTCTATGTGTGGACATACTGTACATCAACCTACTTCCTGTTTTGGTGGCCATTTTGTTTGTTTATAAACAAACTTTTTAAAACAGTTTTTAACCACTTTTAATGCGGCGGGGAGCAGCGAAATTGTGACAGAGGGTAATAGGAGATGTCCCCTAACGCACTGGTATGTTTACCTTTGTGCAATTTTAACAATACAGATTCTCTTTAAAACACGTATAATGGAACATGTATCCAATATAAAAAGTGGACTGCAGGAGAATGGACAGTATAAAAGCTCAGTGGCGGAGCATTTCTGCCTGGAACATAATGGAGATGCTGATAGTCTAAAAGCGATGGGCATAAGTCACATCCAGGCAAATAGGAGAGGGGGAGATCGACTAAAGACGCTGATGCAGCACGAAAGTCGATGGATCTATTTATTAGGCTCTATGAGCCCTGAAGGGATGAATATGGAATTGAACTATGCTCCATTCCTTACATAATGTGAAATCTGTAATAAGAGAAAAATGATTAGGGAGAAGGGGGAGAGGTGGTGGTAATAATTAACAAGAATTGGAACTCCTTGAATCCTCCATATATGTGAAAACTGGAAGAAGAAGAATATGTATACATATAAGCACAGTAACGGGATGGTATATATCTTTAAGAACAGTGACTACTCTATATAACAAATACTTGAAAAATGAGATGGAACGTTCCCTGTGAAAAAGTATCTGCACAATGTACCTGAAGCTAAAACTAAAAACTATATGCGGATATAGATGCATAGGAATAAGCTATAACTTCCTATAGACGATACCTTTGCTGGTGCGTGACAGTGATGGGAGCCATGGTGACGCTTACTATGGGCGGAAGTAAGAAGGCGGAAGTGCCTCGCTGCCCTTAAGGTGCGTCTGTAATAAAAGCGCAGCCCGGCCAATCACAACCGGCGCACATCCTGACGAAGCTCGCAAGTGGGCGGGCGCAACGCGTAGGTGGGCGGGTTCAAGTCCCGTAGCCGGAACTCCGTGTGTGACTGCAGCCAAACAGCGTGGTACTGGAGAGTCTGTCACCGCACGTACAGCAGGATTACCAGAAGCTCCCCGCCTATGCATACCGGCAGGGCGGGTAGAGCTGGGGACAAGGCTTGACGACAAGAAAGGGTCGCGACCGAAGATCCAACTGCAAACGTGGGAGGAGTGGGCCACTCAATCCGACCAATCTGGTGACAGCAGAAGTGGTGAGATCGCTCCAGACTTACACTCCACACGCAAGCGGCAGACCACATGGGAGAACGCTTACCATACTGCCCATTAGTAGCATAATACCCTCTCTCCCCCTCTCTGAAGACCATAGTACAATTGGTACCGGTACCAGTAGGGAGATATGAATGGGGTGGCATGTATGGACAGTGTGAGTGTGGTTAAAGTTCCAATACGGCTATTTTAATTGTTTTTATTGGTTTGGTCTGTGTATGGCACAACGTTTTTCATTAAAGCCAATTTTTCTATTTTTTCACAAAACCTATGAGCAACTAGCCTATTTGTTATTGTATTGCTATCTGTGAAAACCCTGCCATGTCTTGCGAGCATCATTCCATGTACCCCTACATCATTTCATGTAGCCCTGCTGTGCTGGTATAATCTGCTCCACACCCCTTTTCTTATCATAGCCTGGGCTCCAGGGCAGGGCCGAGGCAAAGGCGAGAGAGGCTCCAGCCTCAGGGCGCAGTGAAGGAGGGGGCACACAACTCACTCAGCTATCATTGCTCTATTGTGTTTGAAGCAGAGAGAAATAAGAAAAGGGAATACATGGCAGTGACTGCAAGCCAGATAACTAGAGATTAAAGGAAAACTTAAGTCTCCTAAAAAAAAAAAATGACTTGTACTCACCTGGGGCTCCCCTCAGCCCCCTGCAGCTGAACGGTGCCCTCGCCGTGTCTCTCCGATGCAGCTGGACTCGCCGGCTGCCACTTCCGGTTTGGCCGTCACCGGCCGAGAGGCTGGGAACGCGGCTGATTAGCCGCGTTCCCGGCTGCAATAGCGCCCTCTGTAATGCTATTGCGGCCGGGAACGCGGCTAATCAGCCGCGTTCCCAGCCTGTCGTCCGGTGACGGCCAAACCGGAAGTGGCCGCCGGCGAGTCCAGCTGCATCGGAGAGACACGGCGAGGGCACCGTTCAGCTGCAGGGGGCTGAGGGGAGCCCCGGGTGAGTACAAGTCATTTTTTTTGGGGGGGGGGGGGGGGGGTTGGGGGCCCTGGGGCGCCTATTAATCTAATAACAATCGGTGTGTGATGGCTGGGGTGGGAGGGATGGGGGGGGAGCACACTTTGGTGTCTTAGCCTTGGGTGCTGGAGGACCTTGTCCCGGCTCTGCTGGGCTCTATACTGATGCAGAGGTGAGAAAAGAAATGCAGTTGATGGTTGAGCCCATAGTCCACTTTTCATCCGGATATGTGGAATTACTGAAGGCCAGCAAAGCCCTATACATGGCAGCAGGCAGTCCTGCCAAGGCGGTGTGACTGTACAGTATGCAGCTGTACAACCATATAGATATTCAGAAAGAAAAAGAGAAATGGAGAGCCAAAAATAATGCAGTGTGTCAACTCAATTGGGTATTAACAACATACGTGTATATGGAAATCTACTCACAAAATTGGGTTACCATTGGCAACCACTAAGATAGCAGGTGGGGAGATTCGACCCGATCCCACTCGGGTTAAGATTGTCGCGCTCCATAGAAAAAAAAGGGCAAATAACTCCTCCCTCTAATATATAGTGTAAAATAACATAGGCGCCAATTCAGGATAAAAATGATTAAAAACCGTTTAAGAAGAGGAGGAAGTGGTGGACTTGCCTCCCCATAAGTAGACACCACAGTCTGTATCCACGGAAAAAGAAACGCTTTTCGCGGGTATCACCCAGTTTCCTCAGGCAACATTTAGAGCTATCTGTGGATTGTATAAGCCGGAGGCACTTTGGCTTCTATAAACCACAGATAGCTCCAATTGTAGCTCCAATTGAGAATCTTTTTCAGTGTTTACAGACTGTGGTGTCTACTTATGGGGAGGTAAATCCACCACTATTATAGGTTAACAGCACATTGTTAACCTAAAATACTGCCCATTGAGCCATAGGGAAATATGGACATTACCTTCCACATCAGTTCTCCTTTCAGTTATACCTGACAGCAACTGATATAATGGAAAAGGGCCCTTTATGTTTTATATGATATGGCTTGGATACTTGCCTGTCACGATTGTGGAACTTTCCCCGTGATCAGCGCACAACGCGTGCGCTGACACGGCGGAGATCCTCCACAAGCGTATAATTTGCAGGAACCCAGCAAAAGGTGCTACGCACCTGTAGAGGGAAATTCCTGTCGGCAGATGGCGCTGGGGAGTGCAGAGGAACCAATCCTCTGTACCTCCACAAGTGCCAGACAGGAATTGTACGAAGCGCAGAATGCAATCGCAAGAGAGGCGATAGTGAATGAGATTGAGCAAAAGGGATAGGTTGTATGTGTGTGCGCCAATCCAGTCGCCACTCCGCGACCACGCACACACAACAGCAGATACGAAATAGGAACGCGATCGCGAGAGGTGCGATCGCGAGACGTGACACAAGGCAGAATAGAATACAAGGGTAGCAAAGGCACAGCAAATACAATAAGGAGATACGGAAAACAACAACCGCTAGCTAACCGCGAACACCGCACTCATTCGCAACAGTGCAAGCGGTTATGCGCGATCTCCACGTGATAAGCACAATAGAGACAAGCACGCCTAACTAACCATAAACAGACAAACATGAAACGGGACGCGAGCGCTTGCTTAACGGTTACCTCACCGAGCCTGTAGCAAGCGCAGCGGACAAGACAGACACACGAAAAACAAGAACTAGGCAGGAAGGATCCACCGCTCTTCCGCCAGAGCAAGTGTGATCCAAGCAGGAACATAGATCAGAAAGATCCACAGCCGCTAACGCTAGCGGCTAGTGCGATCTCAGCAAGACAGAACGATTCGCTATCAACCGCCGTTGGTGACAGCGCAATCGCGACCGACAAGACAGAACAGAAGGATCCCCAGCGCTCGCACAAAGTAGCTAGCGCGATCCCAGGAAACAGAACAGAAGGATCCCCAGCGCTAGCACAAAGTAGCTAGCGCGATCCCAGGAAACAGAACAGAAGAGATAGCTGGTAGCAACCGCTGCACCAGCTATACTCCAAGAACATAGATCAGAACCATTTCCTGTCAACCACCATAGGGACAGGACAATGGCAAACAGGCAAGACAAGACAGAACAGGCAATACAGATAATACAACCTGACTGGGCTAGAAGGGGAGCCAAAAGCAACCCCCAGGAATTAACTATACTAGATAGCAATGGCTGACACTCCAGCAGTGTCCATCAGGAACTGAGCAAGGAAGGGAAATGACCAGCAAAGCATTCTGGGAAACATAAAGCTCTTATAGTGCCAGTCATCAAAGAAGGCAGGTAGAGGATTTGCATAACGAATGTATGCAAATTCCCCAGCAAGAGAACAGAACAGAAACTTGCAATGAAAAGACAGGTCTCTGTTCCAGAGACCTGCAGCCCACAAACTAGAGGAATGGACAAACAGCTGTCTGCCTGTGCAGCCAGCTGAGCGGATCATCACATTGCCATTGTTGTGAATGGTGTAGCCTGCAGAGTTGTGACGTTGTCATGGTTTAAACCAGATTATGAGTGACAGCAATTTCCTCTCTGTCCTATCATCAGTTGACAAACAGTTCCATAGGCGAGCCAGACTGGATTTATAGTTTTTCTGCCCCTAGGTCAACTTTCTTGCAGCTTTCCCATGTGTAGCACCCCTTCCTATTGCTTGTGCAGCCCACTCTTCCATGTCTAACATTCATGTACAGCAGCTTCCTTCAGTTCTATACAGGTCCCTTGGGCAGCAGCTCCTATTTCCATGTGTATTTGCAACCTTTGTATCCCATGTGCAGTCTTTTCTTCAATATGCAGAAGTCCCTGTGCCATGCCAGCCACCCTTTGGCTAGCTGCCGCTCGGGGCCAGCTCCCTGATACAACCTGTGACTGCTTGGATGGAAGGCGTATTGTAGACTCTACAATGAATATGTCCTACCATGCCCTTCTCTCCAGCAATGTTATAGTTTACATTAGATTTCAGGGATGTGTGACTCCTGTGTATAAAACCAGACTACCGAGAATCTATGTAAATTGTAATGAACACCATATTCTTGTTACAGGTCAGTTATGTGCAGAAGTAGATGAGTGCCAGCTCCAGCCAAATGCTTGCCACAATGGTGGGACCTGCGTCAACAATCAAGGTGGACACAAATGCATCTGTGCTAATGGCTGGACAGGAGAGAGCTGCAGTGAGAACATTGATGACTGTGCCATGGCTGTCTGCTTCAATGGTGCCACCTGCCATGACCGTGTGGCCTCCTTCTACTGCGAGTGTCCCATGGGCAAGACTGGTAAGGGAATGGCATCCATGCTCCTCAGGGAATTACTGTAGCACATACATCTTTGGATATCTTACCTTGAACAAATATGATATGTTTTTAAAGGCTAGGTCACCCTCCCAGATGTTTTTGATTTTTATTGTGAAGTTCAGTTCGAACTGATTACTGCGCCAGTTCATTTATCAATAACCGCTCTCACTAATTAGGTTTGCTGCAGCAATATTCCAGACGGATTCAAATACAATACTCAGCTCAACAGAGCTTGTTGCTGCACGTTCCTCCTCAGTCACTAATACCTGTAAACAAATCTCACATAGGCCTCGATTCATAAAGCATTACCACATGCGTTATCTCCCAAGCGGTAAATTACCGCATAGTATGTTGCTGATAGTGGATTCATAAAATTTAACGCATGTTTTACTGCATGTGGTAATAGTGCGGTAATGAAAACGTTGTTTGTGTCGATAAACTGAATGAAGTGTATTCATGAAAGAAAAAAGGGGAAGTAAGGAAGCGATAAACAACAAACTAACAAAGACCTGGCGAGTTTGCTCTACTCAGTAGCATTTTAGGTGACAAATGGAGCCCTTTGAACTTAATGTTATGCAATTTTTATGGATACAGAGGAGGAAGAGTGGTTGTCAGGGCCGGTTCAAGTAACAATTGGGCCCTAGGGCAAAATTAGCCTGGGGGCCCCTCAACAGACACCCCTCCCCTCCCGACAAAAAAGCATAATTAGAGGCCCTTTGTTGCAGCCAAATGTCCCTCCTGGGCCCCTGAGCTGGCTGCTGACCCTCCCCCAATCACCTCCCAACTTAACAGACTCTGCAGAGTCCCTGGGGAGCAATAGTTAAGATGGGGGAGGGACACCTTGGGGGCCCCTACAGGCTCTGGGGCCCTGGGGCAACTGCCTATTTTTTCCTATGGTAGCTCCGGCCCTGGTGGTTGTAATATCACCCAGGCTTTTAGAAATCGCACAGAGTTAGATAATTTATAAGAAATATATATATTATAATAATATAAATTAAAAAAAAAAATATATATATTATATAATATAATAATTTATAATAAATAAGTCACGTGTGTCTAAAACTGCCCACTTCTACCCAGCATGCACCTTGTCATTAGGAAGTCAGCGGCAAACTACCGCACTCAGCAAATTATACCGACATCTTTCCGCACCACACCGCACACTTACCGACTGCTATCGCAATCACATTGCACTCTGAATTTTTTGAATGAATTCACTGCAAAAACCCTCATTTACCACTAGCGGTAATTTCCCACCCTTCTCTGAACTACCGCACACACTTTTATGAATCGAGACCATAGTGTGATACTGTCCCGATTCAATCAATCAGTCAGCAATAAGAACATTCTGTACTGTTGCCTTAACAAAGGGGACCCCTTGGGGCCCCGAAACGATTTGTTGGTTCTTGGAATGGTTGCGTCACGTGTTTGAATAAACAGGACTTGGTGTTTAAGAGTGTGCGGACCCTCTGGAATGTTTCGTGGATCCTCCGCTAGACGGCCCGGTGATCTTGCAAGTCGGCACCAGTCGGTGCAGCTCGGCTGCTCGTGCGCTCCCATGGCCGGGAACATTCTGCGCGTCAGGAGCGTGAAGGGGCAGGCATGGCTGGACCGTGCATGCACAGTATGCCCTAACTTGCAAAGTTAATGGGCCGCATAGCGGAGGATCCAGGCGGCGCAGGAGGACAGCGAGGGACTGATCAGCCTGAAGGGTGCTGGAGGAAGCCCCAGGTATGTATAACAATTTTTTTCCTCATCAGGCTCTCTTTAACCAGCTGAGCGGTCTGGACGAGCTCAGCTCGTCCAACACCGCCAGCGGCTGCCGCTCAGGCCCTGCTGGGCCGATTTTAATGAAATAAAAAGCAGCACACGCAGCCGGCACTTTGCCAGCCGCGTGTGCTGCCTGATCGCCGCCGCTCTGCGGCGATTCGCCGCGAGCAGCGGCGAAAGAGGGTCCCCCCAGCCGCCTGAGCCCAGCGTAGCCGGAACAAAAAGTTCCGGCCAGCGCTAAGGGCTGGATCGGAGGCGGCTGACGTCACGACGTCGGCTGACGTCGATGACGTCACTCCGCTCGTCGCTATGGCGACGATATAAGCAAAACAAGGAAGGCCGCTCATTGCGGCCTTCCTTGTTTATTCTGGGCGCCGGAGGCGATCGGAAGATCGCCTCCGGAGCGCCCTCTAGTGGGCTTTCATGCAGCCAACTTTCAGTTGGCTGCATGAAATAGTTTTTTTTTTATTTAAAAAAAACCCTCCCGCAGCCACCCTGGCGATTTAATCAGAACGCCAGGGTGGTTAAGCATGAAGTTTTACCAGCCCAGGATAGTTTTTGTCCTGTTAAGGATAATCGTTCCATGAAATCTCATTGGCCTAAGCATCGAACAAGAATAACGTGTCACTTATACAGATTGCAGAGTGTTTGTGCTTCAGAAGCTACCAGTAGCAAAACCTCTGCAAATTTGTAAACTATCTCTTGTCAGCATTCTGATCTGTACTAGATAGAGTAAGTGCTGGCAGGATGTAGTTGATTGATTAATTGGATTGGAAAGGGTTAATGTTAGCAAATATACACAGTTTACCATTTCCCAAATGTAGGGAATCAGTTGAACAGACAATCTACACATTTTAGAAAATCGTAGCATTGTGAAAGCGTTCCTATGAATCCGCCCCTGGGAGACTAGGGCACAGGATACAGCAGATATACGGTTTATCCTGCTCAAGTCCTGGCGGGGTTAATTACTATTCCCCCTCCAGGTCCATATGGATGGTGGGGAATGATGTAATTCGGCTGCTCGCTATTGCTGAAATTACAGTGTTTTAAAAGTAACTTAAGCTCTGTCTTCTGACAGTGCCTAAGTTACTCACTGTGCGCCGATATTACCGTAATTCCTATCACTGCCTATGGTGATGCTGGCTACGCCCAAATCTCCTGCGCGGTTTTAACTGCGCTCGTTGTGAAGCACTTAAAAATATTTGAAACCCATGGGAAGGTCCATAGGATAGATGGAAGCTTTAAAATTGGTTTAGAACTGTTAAGAACTATGCTAGAAATTAATTGCAAGCACTTTAAAGGGAACCTAAACTGAGAGGGATATGGATGTTTCCTTTTAAACCATACCAGTTGCTTGGCAGTCCTGCTGATCTCTGTGGTTGCAGTAGTGTGTGTTTCACAGACCTGAAACAAGCATGCAGCTAATCCAGTCTGACTTCAGTCAGAGCACCTGATCTGCATGCTTGTTCAGGGGCTGTGCCTGAAAGTATTAGAGACACAGGATCAGCAGGTGAGTCAGGCAACTGGTATTATTTTAAAAAGAAAAATCCATATCCTTCTCAGTTTAGGTTCCCTTTAAATGCTCACTTTATTTCCCTTTTGCCGAGAACCTTCCCAATGCTTTAAAACAGGTATGTCAAACTGATCCTACGAGGGCCGAGATCCTCACACATTTTTGATACAGCTCAAATCAATTGGTGGGTCTGAATAAGGAAAGGTGTGGTCAATCAGGCAGAACACATTCCTCTCTTTCTCAGTCCATCCTAAACACTGGCATGGATCCGGCCCTCTAGGCCTGGAGTTCAACACATGTGCTTTAAAATGACTCAAAATACCATATATTCTATAAGTACTTGCCATGGTTTTTTGTTTGTTTGTTTTTTAAAGTTGAAATACAACCGATCTCAAGGTCTTTGCAAAATGTCACTGAACATTCATTACGAGTCGAATTATATGAAACTAGTTTAAGTTTCACAGAACTGAAGATATTTAACAAGAAGGTGTGATGTTGGTGATCAGTGGCGGACACAGCCAGCAGTGGGCCCCTGTGCAAAATTTCAATTGTGGGCCCCTATGTGGGCGTGGCTATAACCTGTGGCGCGCGCTGCGGCAAAAACGGGCGTGGATAGAACCTGCGGCGTTAAGTGCCGCGGCAAAAAATGGGTGTGGCAATGACCGGATGAGGGCGGAGCTAATTGTAATTTAAAGTGATCCCGGGGTGAGAGTGAGGAGAGTATGGAGGCTGCCATATTTATTTCCTTTTAAACAATATCAGTTGCCTGGCGGCCCTGCTGATCTATTTGGCTGCAGTAATAAACTGAATTACACCAGAAACAAGCATGCAGCTAATCTTCTCAGTTCTGACAATATTGTCAGAAACCCCTGACCTGCTGCATGCTTGTTCAGGGTCTATGGTTGAAAGAATAAGAGGCAGAGGACTAGCACGGCAGCCAGGCAACTGGTATTGCTTAAAAGGAGAGAAATATGGCAGCCTCAATATTATTCTCACCTCAGGTTCCCTTGAAAAGTGCAACGCAAGGACAGTGGGCCCAAGTTTTGGTGACCCTTTCCCCAGAAAATTCACATAATTGTGCAGGTTTTCTCAAGAAAATACACATAATGTGAGCAGATATGCCCAGAAAATACATTCAATCATGTAGACAGATATGCCCAGAAAATACGTGCAATCATGTCGGCAGATATGCCCAGAAAATACGTGCAATCATGTCAGCAGATATGCCCAGAAAATACGTGCAATCATGTCGGCAGATATGCCCAGAAAATCCGTGCAATCATGTCGGCAGATATGCCCAGAAAATATGTGCAATCATGTCGGCAGATATGCCCAGAAAATACATTCAATCATGTCGGCAGATATGCCCAGAAAATATGTGCAATCATGTCGGCAGATATGCCCAGAAAATACGTGCAATCATGTCGGCACTTATGCCCAGAAAATACGTGCAATCATGTCGGCAGATATGCCCAGAAAATACGTGCAATCATGTCGGCAGATATACCTAGAAAATACGTGCAATCATGTCGGCAGACCTGCCCAGAAAATACGTGCAATCATGTCGGCAGACCTGCCCAGAACATACACCTGCTAATATAAATAAAAAAAAACCAAAAAACATTTACTCACCTGCAGCAGCAGACCTCCTGTCCCAGCCTCCATCCGGCGCGCAGCTCCCATGGGTGGTTGGGTGGATAGGTAGCCTGGTGGGTGGGTAGGTAGGTAGGTAGCCTGGTGGGTAGGTAGGTAGACTGGTGGGTGGGTAGGTAGGCAGCCTGGTAGGTGGGTAGGTAGGTAGCCCTTAGCCGGGTGGGTAGGTAGCCTGGTATTAGGTAGCCTGGTGGGTGGCTGGGTAGCTGGGTGGGTAGGTAGCCTGGTGGGTGGGTAGGTAGCCGGTTGTGTGGGTAGGTGGGTGGGTAGGTAGCCGGGTGAGTAGGTAGCCAGGTGGTTAGGTAGCCTAGTGGGTGGGTTGGTAAATAGCCCGGTAGGTAGGTAGGTAGCCTGGTGGGTGGGTGGGTAGGTAGGTAGCCTGGTGGGTAGGTAGATAGACTGGTGGGTGGGTAGGTAGGTAGACAGCCTGGTGGGTAGGTAGGTAGCCCTTAGCCGGGTGGGTAGGTAGCCGGGTGGCTGGGTAGCTGGGTGGGTAGGTAGCCTGGTGGGTGGGTAGGTAGCCGGGTGGGTGGGTAGGTAGCCGGGTGGTTAGGTAGCCTGGTGGGTGGGTAACTAGCCCGGTAGGTAGGTAGGTAGCCGGGTGGGTGGTTAAGTAGGTAGCCGAGTGGGTGGGTAGGAAGCCTGGTGGGTAGGTAGCCGGGTGGGTGGTTAGGTAGTCGGGTGGGTGGTTAGGTAGCCTGGTGGATAGGAAGGTAGCCAGGTGGGTAGGTAGGTAGGTAGCCGAGTCTAGGTAGGTAGCCGGGTGGGTGGGTAGGTAGCCGGGTTAGTAGGTAGGTAGCCTGGTGGGTAGGTAGGTAGCCTTTAGGTAGCCGGGTAGGTAGGTAGGTAGCCGGGTGGGTGGGTAGCTATCCGGGTGGGGGGCACGACTCCTATCCTCCCTCCCTCACCTCGGGGGGCCCCCCTCCCGGTATGCGCGGCGGGAGAGCGGCAAATAAAGGAAGTCTCCGGGGCTCCAGCAGGCGCTAGAGGCTCAGCCGCTTGGTCTCCCGTGTCTCCAACTCTGTATACTGCTCGCTACTTCCTGGTTTAGTAGCGAGCAGTATACAGAGTTGGAGACATCGGAGACCAAGCGGCCGCTGAGCCTCTAGGGCCTGCCTGGAGCCCCGGAGACTTCCTGTATTTGCCGCTCTCCCGCCGCATGAGAAGGGGGCCCCGAGGTGAGGGGGGAGGATAGGAGTCGGGGCCCCCCAGGAAAAAAAATAAATAATAATAATAAAAAAAAAACAGCAATACTTAATGGGCCCCTGAAGCAATGGAACTTCAGGAGCCCTTGTGCGGCGGCACTGCCTGCACGGCCGTATGTCCGCCACTGTTGGTGATATATTTTTCAATGCGCAGCCGTCTTCCTGTTCAGTAATCTGCTAGAAGAACAAGTAACAGTTCTGAGCTCCCAGCCTAAATGAGTTACTGATCTAAAGTTATAGACTGCGTGGGAAAATTAGATGCTGTTTCAGATATTCTCTTGTCTTTAGATATTTAAACAGGTTTAAAGAAATATTTGAATCTACAGTTTAACTACTTCTGTACCAGCAATGTCTGCCCCCTTAAAGTGAACCTCCGGACTAAAAATCTACTCAGCAGAACTGAAAAGGCTTGGTGTTTCTTTAACAGTTTCACAGCATCAGAACTTTGTTTTTCTTACCAAATAATCATTTTTAGCTGCATTTTTATCTAAGCTCCACCCATCAAAGAAAAAAAGCCCGGCTTTTTTCCCCTGATGCTGTGCAGAGCATGATGGGATTGCCTCTGTTGTTGTTCACGTTGCCTATCAACTGGGAGAGGTGCTCAGGACACAGGACAGTTGGAACTGTGTCTCATGCTCCCTGTCACCTCCTTTCAACCAAAAAGATGGCTGTCATCATGAAATCACAAACAATCAAATCGGCTCCTGACTGGCTCACACAGCTCTGCCGTCATATAGACGGCAGGGCAAGTGATATGCGTCGGGGAGACAGCAGCATGATCGGCGGGAGCGGCGGAACCAAATAGCGACAAGTGTTGAGGTCTACGTCCTGTCAGATCCACGCAGCCACATGCAGGACGTAGATTTAAACTGTGTCGGTCCGGAACCAGTTAAAGCAGTAAATCAATGTTTTATCTGAAACCAAAACTCGATTCTGTGTCATTCGAAATCATGTGAATGGAAGTTTATTCCTTCACGATTGATGATATCTTCAATCTTGTCCAATTGAGTAGATATCAGCCAATGAGGAGAGGGCCAGCGCATACCACAAAGGCTGCATCTGAAATGACCAACAGCTCACATGTGCAGCACCTCTAATAAGCTATCTGCACACTTCGCATTCAATTCAGATGCAAATCATATGCATAACTACTATTACTTAGCATGCAAATGGGAAACTCAGGAATACAGGCTGGATGCAGCTAACCTGGTAGTTACATACTAGCAAAATTATTTAAAAGGGGGGGGGGGGGTTGCGCATCTTAAAAACACGCTGCAATTGATTGGTTAATCGCTCAGGCATGCACCATCTCTATTAGGCTGAAAATGCATGACCTGCGTCCAAAACAAATGCTACATTTATTATACTATGGAGGAACTTTGGCTTCCACTATAGTTTGCATGCAAAGTATAATATACTGGACACTTGCACCATGGTGAGGTAGACCTCCAGGCAAGTGGCCTAACGTAAATTAAAAACAACATATGTATAACCTTGGGAGCAGCTAAGCAAAAATGTGTAACTTACATTTTAATGGACAGCGAGGAGAGGGCCAGTGCATAACACAAAGGCTGCATCTGAAATGACCAACAGCTCACATTTGCAACTCCTCTAATAAGCTATCTGCACACTTCGCATTTAATTCAGATGCAAATCATATGCAAAACTACTATTACTTACCATGCAAACAGGAAACTCAGGAATACAGGCTGGGAGCAACTAACCTGGTAGTTACATACTAGCAAAATTATGAAAGGTGGGGGGGGGGGGGGGGGGGGGGGAGTTTGCACATCCCTAAAAACATGCTGCAATTGACTGGTTAATCGCTCATGCATGCACCACCTCTATTAGGCTGAAAATGCATGCCCTGCTTCCAATCCAAATGCTACATTTTGGCCACTTTCCCAGAGGTTTACCTCCCTTTGGCGTAATGCTACGTACACACATGCGACAACGATCGTTCGTTGAGAACGACGAACGAACTTTTAATTGATGAAAGAACGACCTAAGTAAAGTTAGTTTTAAATTGTGTGTAACGGTCTGATCGTTAGAACGAACGTTACATCACGTAAAGCAACTATTGCGCTTGCGCATAAAAATTAGAAGTTTCATGGAGAAATAGCGAAATGCGCATGTCAAGCCTAGTACGAACGACCGTTTCCAACGATGTACTACTTTTGCAAACGATCGTCGTTGGTAAAAATCCGCCAAGCTAGATCGTTCGTTTTTAACGATCTAGCTCGTCCGTCGTTAGACTTAATGATCGTTGGTTGCCTTTTTTTAAACGATCGTCGTTTGAAACGATCGGGGAACGATCGTTTCAAACGACTATAGTCGCATGTGTGTAAGCACCTAAAGTGTCCAGTATAGTATACTTTGCATGCAAACTATGGTGGAAGCCAAAGTTCCTCTATAGTATAATAAATGTAGCATTTGTTTTGGACGCAGGGCATGCATTTTCAGCCTAATAGAGGTGGTGCATGCCTGAGCGATATTAACCAGTCAATTGCAGCATGTTTTTTGGGATGCGCGAACTCCCCCTCCCCCCCCTTTTCAAAATATCAGCCAATGTCCATCGATCGAATTGAATGGAATGTAATCAATTCTCCGTCTATTCGATTAAATGATGAAGTTGATTGGAGCGCACACACAGCACGCACGCACGCACGCACGCACGCACGCACGCACACACACACACACACACACACACACACACACACACACCCACACACACCCAGTGCTATTCCAAGTACTTTCACCCCCCCACCCCCACCCCTACCCAACCCAGTGCTATTCCAAGTACTTTCAGCAGCATATAACTTGTACGTATTGCTACCAAGAGTATGCAGTAAAAGCTTAAAATGTTGATGACAATAGCTTACTGTAAAGTATGCTTTGTGTCTTCTCTGTTCCAGGTCTTCTTTGTCACTTTGTCTTGTTGTTGGAATGTGAACCGCAGTCTTACCGCTGTTTTGTGCATCAGCCCCGTTGGTTCTTATTTTGCTGTAATTTATCATATGGGCATGTACCAATTTTAATGATGTCTGAAACCACACATCACCTATGTATGTACTTGTATTGCTGGATGCCCTGATTGTACAGTGTTTTGAACTTCTCGTCTATCTATGCCCCCGATGTTTGTTTCGTACTACAGCGCTACGGATGATGTTGGAACTATATAAATCAAATAATAAAAACAATGCATGACGATACCATGCTGAAAAGTATACTTTGTGTCTTCTCTTTTCCAGGTCTTCTTTGTCATTTGGAGGACGCCTGTCTCAGCAATCCATGCCACAACATTGCCGTGTGTGACACCAACCCAGTGACTGGGCGAGCAATCTGCACATGTCCACCTGGCTATACTGGAGGTTCCTGTGACCAGGATGTAGATGAGTGCTCCCTAGGTAATGTCCCCCCCACCTCTCACACCCTGTCCTCACACTCATGTAAATATTATCTTAAGGCACGCAAATGCAGTCTTTATCAGCAGTACAGGATGGTGCGCCAGTATTTTCCAAAGTAATTCACAGTTCAGTATGTACATAGCGCAACACAGTCCTGACACAGCCTAATGCTATGTTTAAGCTGTCTCAGGGCTTGATTCACTAACCGGCGCTAAACTACAGCGTTAGGTGGTTTGCGCCCATAGGACCACCCAGATCGCGGCGCTGGAACAGCCGATAACGTCCCACCTGCTGCCCCTTAAACGTCGCACCCGGTGTGACGATAATGGCGCATCAGGTGACTCTGAAATGGCGCATCAATGCGCCACTTTGGGGGCACCCGGTGCGCCGCTATCGCCGCACTGGGTGCGACGATACTTAAGGGGCACTAAAGGCTTTAACCTTTAGTGTCAGCGCCACTTTGTGAATCAAGCCCCTAGAGTGTTGTCCTATCTCACACTCATGTACCCATTATTGTCCACTCACACTCATGTACCCATTATAGGCACTTTCTTTCAGGTCCACAAGGACACCATAATTGGTCTCTGGCTACACAGCCCCATACACTGCAAGCTGCAGTGTGCTGTGTGTTCAGACACATTTCTCTCATGACCAGTATTCATTTTTTACAGCAGTTTGTGCTATAGTAGCTTTTATGTGGGCTCAGACCAGACTTTGTGTCCTTTGCTCCCCACACTCATCAATGAGCTTTGAGCACACATGACACTATAGCCAGTTCTCAGCTTATCCTTCTTTGGACACACTCTTGGTAAGTACTAAACACTTCATGAAGGTAATACTTCACAAGACTTGACATTTTGGAGATGCTCTGACCCCGTCGGCTCACAATCACAGTTGGGAAGCATCTCTAGAAAACTGTGTGCCAAAGTGGTACTACATCTATGCAGGTGATACTTTCCTTTCTTTTCTGTTATAGCTGCTCAAGGCTTCCTCTTCCTAAATTCCATAAGCAATGCTGTTCAGTGTGATATTAACTTGTTGCTCCTTCTATGCAGGTGTCAATCCTTGTGGACACTTTGGCCTCTGTGTGAACACTCAGGGGGGCTTCCAGTGCCAGTGTGATCCAGGTTACATCGGTCCTCGGTGTGAAGCAGAAGTTAACCAGTGCTTGTCAACTCCCTGCCAGAACGATGGCACCTGCCTGGAGGGAATAGGGGAGTTCACCTGTGTCTGCATGGCAGGTGAGTTGCTCTATGCTAAAAGAGTAGAGTATGGTGCCTCTCACTATGATCACTAGGGATGAAAGAAACAGCTGAATTCCCCTACCGTACCTTAATGCTTACCCTATTCCCTATTCCGCAGCCCCACATAGTGTGTCCCTCCCCCTCTGCTTTAGATTGTAATCCTTTGGCATGGTCCTCCCCCCCCCCCCCCCCATTCCTTTTGATTTTGCAACCCCAGCTATGACACCCTTCGCAACCTCCAATGGACCATCTCGGACCTGAATTGCTGGGCCTCATGATCATGTATCTTATACCCTGTTTGTGTGTATAACCGTGTGCTACCTCTGTCTGTCTGGCAACCCTTGTTATCATGTATCCCTATTTATTGTCCAGCATATAATAATGTATCCTTCAGGTTTCACGGGCACCATGTGCCAGATTGACATCGATGAGTGTGCCAGCACTCCCTGCAAGAACGGAGCCAAGTGTGTGGATAGACCCAATGGCTACGAGTGTCGCTGTGCAGAGGGTGAGTTCCTCACTCCAGGTTATCTGGCTGAGGGTAACCTTGCTCCTTGGGTCTGTCTCTGATGCTGTTTCCTGTTCTTTCTCACGCTCTCTGGATGTCTCTTTATATATTCAGGGCGGTAAGTCTTGTCTGTAGATTTCCACCTATTCCAACTGCCTGCAGCTCGCTTCCTCCCTCTGGCCTAGCTGGTGCAGTGTGCTGTGCTTCATGCTCCCTCATCTTCTGCTTTGCCAGGCCAGAGTTCCTTGGCGGCCATACTTGGCTTGTAGCGCCATGCTTGGCCTTCAGCTCCTTCATGCCTTGTCTCCAACTCCTGGCTCATGCAAAAGCCATCCTGTGCTGTTCTGCGCCTCCTTGTTGGCATGTTCTGCTTATTTCTGCTTTCTTCCACCACTTGTCTACCATCTTTCCTCCTTTCACATTCTCATATCTCTTGCAGGTTTTGAGGGACCTCTCTGTGAACGTAATATAGATGAATGCTCGCCAGACCCTTGTCACCATGGTAAATGCCGTGATGGCATCGCTAGCTTCACTTGCACATGTGACCCTGGCTATACTGGCTATCGATGTGAGAACCAGATAAATGAGTGCCACAGTAACCCCTGTCTGCATGGAGGAAAGTGTATTGACCTGGTCAACAAATACCTGTGCTACTGCCAGCCAGGAACTTCAGGTGAGACCCAGATTTGGTTATGTTTTACGCACAAAGCTTTACAGTGTGAAATGTTTGGCATCACGCAGATAGATTGCATTCGATGTATTGTTTGTGGAGAATACGCCAGGAAGATGGGTGTTATTAGTGTAATAGTGCCCATAGGCATGAGTTGGTTGCTGCCTTATCTGGCATCCATTATTATGTCTAAGTATGTGCTGGCAGCTTTTACTGAGTGCTCTTATGCTGGGAATACACGGGTGGATAGTGCGCCGGTATCGAGCCAGCGTCTCGATGCCGGCGCGTGCGCGCGGATCAATTCCCGCTCTTCCCCGCGGGCTCTTTCTAATCAGTGCTTATCAGCGCTTCGTTTTTGCCTACTGTCCGCCCGAGGGGATCGAGCCGAGTATCGATCCACGCGGTGATCGGACATGTCGGAAATTATCAATCGAGCCATCAGCGGCTCAATTGATAAGAAGAAAT
The DNA here is from genome assembly GCF_040937935.1 of Hyperolius riggenbachi. Taxonomy (NCBI): domain Eukaryota; kingdom Metazoa; phylum Chordata; class Amphibia; order Anura; family Hyperoliidae; genus Hyperolius; species Hyperolius riggenbachi. The sequence continues at coordinate 91,420,427 of NC_090648.1, forward strand.
TGGGCCGTTTATGCCCAGCATTAAAGATCAACTGACCTGAGAGGGATATGGATGCTGACATTTATTACCTTTTAAACAATGCAAATTGCCTGGCTTTCCTGCTGATCCTCTGATCGAGCCTCTAACACGTTTAGTCATAGACCTCAAACAAGCATGCAGATCAGGAGTTTGACTTAAGTTTGACTACATTGGTTGCATACTTGTTTCAGGTGTTTGATTTAGACAGTACTGATGCATGAAAAATCAATTTCAGTCACCACAGATTTCCTTTGAGTGACCAAAAGCCGCAATCTGGTCAGTAGTAGACCTTAGGAAGAAGCTAGCAGAGTAAATGTCATCTTGTTAATTTCCTGTCCTGTATCTCAGGTACCCACTGCGAGCACAATTTTGATGACTGCGCCAGTAATCCTTGTGACTATGGAGAATGTAAGGATGGAATCAACAAGTACGAATGTGTCTGCAAGCCAGGATTTACAGGTATCTAATAGCGCTAATGTTTTATGTTTTCTGGTGTACCTAAGAGATTCTACAGTATATTTGGTACAACTTTTCCTTCCGTGACCCATAAGCTTATGACTTAAAGCGGAATATAACCCTGCATTTCAACTTTGCTCTAAAACATTATTTACAGCATATTATATGCAACCAGCATTTTTTTTTTTTTTACTAGACCAGCATTCGAAGGGTTACACACAGAGTTTTAAAGTCCCGTGGAGAGATATGCAGAAGTTCAGATAGATACATTTAACTAAACAGAATGTAACAAGTGGTAATTGTTACACACTCTTTGGCTGTCCTCCAGCTCCTGCACAATCAGAGAGAGTGAGTCACATTTCACACTTAGATACATTTATGTAAACAAAATGTATCTATCTGAACTTGGATGTGTCTGCATTTCTCTCCAGGAACTTTAAAGCTCTGTGTGTAACCCTTCGAATGCTGGTCTAGTAAAAAAAAAAAAATGCTGGTTGCATATAATATACTGTAAATAATGTTTTAGAGCAAAGTTGAAATGCAGGGTTATATTCCGCTTTAAAGTCCTTTAATACTGTATGCTTTTTTTATGTACATTCTAGGGCCAGTGTGGCGATGCCTCAGTTAAACTGTATCTAGAGCACAACTAAAAACCTTCAACAAACTTTTTGTATATAGTATTGTCTTCTGGTAGTGTTTGTGTATAGTGTTTGTCTTCTGGTCTTAACATTTCAGTAACAAAAGGGTTAAGAATTTTTTTTTTTTAAAGATTCTTTTATTTTGTTTTAAATTTCAAGAGCAATAGTACAAACGGTACATAACAAGCGTATAAGAAGTGATAAGGTCACAATAAAAGTGATAGATATAACGTACATAATATAACTTACAACATTTATCAGCATATTTAAAGATGTAGGGCGGCAAGCCAGCTCCGCCCCATACAGAGCAATATAAAGACTAGTATTGTTGCAAGGCCCAATGGGAAGTATAGCAGCGGTATGGGGTATATGAGATCAACAAGGGACTAATGGGATATGTTGTTGTCAATGAAGCGGAAAAGTTATGGTAAATGCTTAATTTAAGAGACAGAGCCCAATTGGGGTCATACATCCGTCCCTCAATTAATTGAGTCCGCTACTCTATAGACAACAGATAGTGATGAAGGTAGCCCACATCGGTAAGTGTGCCAAAATAAGGGCATGTGGGCATTTCTATTGACATAGATGGGCAGTACCTTATTTGGGGAGGGTGATGAAATACACTTAGTGAATTCCTGTAATTGCAGGAAGGGTTAAGAAATTAACCTCCCTGGTGGTACGCAGTTTCTGAGGCTGCGTCCGCGGGAGGGATTTTTTTAGTTAAATTTGCTTTAGCCTTTGTAGCTAGCACTGTCCCCCAAGTTCCCCGCACCTTTCTGAACCCCCCCCCCCCCGATCGCCGTCGCTATAGTAACCTAGCCGCGATCCCGCGAGAGCCGCAGCCTCCCCAATGAGCTTCAGTCGACGATCGGACATCACGGCTGACGTCATCGAGCCTCTTGTGGTGCAGTATGTTAGTACAAATTATAAAGGGTAAAGGTAAAAAAACACTACTCACAAAATTAGGTTGCAAGAAAGACAACCAAACACAAGGCAGGTGTGGATCACAAGGGTGAGCAAAATATCCACAAAACAACTAAGATAAGTAACTATAAAACGGGGTAGACGGTGCCAACAATGGTGTAAGGAATCTAATAACATTTTAAAAGTGTGTGTGTGTGTGTGTGTGTGTGTGTGTGTGTGTGTGTGTGTGTGTGTGTGTGTGTGTGTGTGTCTGTGTATGTCTGTGTGTGTCTGTGTGTGTGTGTGTGTGTGTGTGTGTGTGTGTGTCTGTGTGTGTCTGTGTGTGTCTGTGTGTGTGTGTGTGTCTGTGTGTGTCTGTGTGTGTCTGTGTGTGTGTCTGTGTGTGTCTGTGTGTGTCTGTGTGTGTGTGTCTGTGTGTGTGTGTGTGTCTGTGTGTCTGTGTCTGTGTGTGTGTGTGTGTGTGTGCACGCGAGCACACGTGGGGGGGAATTGACTACTACCCTCCTTCAAAGATGACACACATTTTAATCTTTGGAGGCGCTTTACGGGCCATTGCTTGCTATCCTGACACTGCCCTTTCACCTGATGAAGCAAGCTAGACCTGCAAAATGCCTAGCATTGTGTGTCTAATAAATTTGGTTTAATGAATTGCTTGTCATCCTTGGAGGAAGTAAGTAACCACCCCTCCCCTATTTGTAAACAGTTTTTAGATATTTTTTTTAATACTATTGTTGGCACCTCCTAACCCAGTTTGTAGTATTTAATAATGCTAATATTTTATGTTTTCTAGCGATTACATAGAGCTGGGAGGTTCTTCAGTATATGTGGTACCACCATACATATGATATGGCTTGGATACTTGCCCCTGTAGTCGATGGTGTTGCCTGCAGAGTTGTGGGGTGGTCATGGGTTAAACCAGATTATGAGCGACAGAAATTTCCCCTCTGCCCTCTCATCAGTTAACGAGCAGTACCAAAGGCGGGCCACACTGGAATTATAGTTTTTCTGCCCCCGAGGTAAACTTTCTTGCAGCGTCCCTTCCATGTGTAGCACCCCTCCTATTCCTTGTGCAGCCCCTTCTTCCATGTCTAACATTCATGTGCAGCAGCCTCCTTCAGTTCTATGCAGGTCCCTTGGGCAGCAGCTCCTATTTCCATGTGTTGCTCCTCATTTGCAACCTTTGTATTCCATGTACAGCCTCTTCCTTCATATGCAGCAATCCCTCTTCTATGTCCAGCCGCCTCTTGGCCAGCTGCCGCCCAGGGCCCGAGCCTTGGTAGCCCTGAAGGCGAGTTCCCTGATATAACCTGTGACTGCTTGGATGGAAGATGTATTGTTGACTCTACAATGAATGTGTCCTACCATGCCCTTTGCTCCAGCAGTGTTATAGTTTACATTAGATTACAGGGATCCATGTAAATTACAATAAACATCGTATTCTTGTTACAGGTCAGTTATGTACGGAAGTAGATTATTGCCATCTCCAGCCCAATGCTTGCCACAATGGTGGGACCTGCGTCAACAATCAAGGTGGACACAAATGCATCTGTGCTAATGGCTGGACAGGAGTGAGCTGCAGTGAGAACATTGATGACTGTGCCATGGCTGTCTGCTTCAATGGTGCCACCTGCCATGACCGTGTGGCCTCCTTCTACTGCGAGTGCCCCACAGGCAAGACTGGTAAGGGAATGGCATTTATGTTCCTTGGGAAATGTCTGTAGGAAACACATTTTTGGATATCTTAAATTGAACAAATATGAAATGTTCTTCAAGCCTAGCTCACCCTCCCAGGTCTTTTGATTTTTATTGTTCGTAAGACTGAATAGGGCACCCACTATGCTTCATCAGTTGATTGAAGAGGAGGAGCCTTGAAATGCGCTGTAGTGGGAGGCCCAGATGCACACCTAGTCAGTGAGCTGTAATGATCTCACCCTCCCTTTCTGCACCTACTGCTGATCCCGTCACTGGCCGGGAGGATGACTTACTGGTTACATCAGCCTTTACTGTACATGCTTATGTTCTATGCACACATGGTAAGTGCAATTTTAGCAAAGTTGTCCATTAACCCTCTGGGCGATACAATTGCACCGCCCAGGAGGGAGCGCAGCACTTTTTAAAAAAAAATTTATTTTTTGAAATCATGTAGCGAGCCCTGGGCCTTCGGCGATCAGAGTAAGCAGGAAATCCCATTCAGAACGGGATTTCCTGCTGGGCTTCCCCGGTCGCCATGGCGACGGGGCGGGATGATTTCACCGACATCATGGACGTCGGGACGTCAGAGGGAGTCCCGATCCACCCCTCAGCGCTGCCTGGCACTGATTGGCCAGGCTGCGCAGGGAGTCCGGGGGGGGGGGGGAGGAACTGCGCGGCACGGCGTGGATCGGCGGCGAGCGGCGGCGATCGGAAGTTACACGCAGCTAGCATAGGTGCTAGCTGCGTGTAACAAAAAAAAAATTAGGCAAATCGGCCCACCAGGGCCTGAGAAATCCTCCTGCGCGATATACCCCGAGCTCAGCTCGGGATTATCGCCCAGGAGGTTAAACAAAAGGTGATCTACTCTATTAGAGTGATTCTTTCTTTCTTTCTTTCTTTCTTTCTTTCTTTCTTTCTTTCTTTCTTTCTTTCTTTCTTTCTTTCTTTCTTTCTTTCTTTCTTTCTTTCTTTCTTTCTTTCTTTCTTTCCTTCCTCTAGTCCACTTTCTTTCCATTGTTCCTCTAGTCTTTAATAATAGGCCATAAACTCCCTGGAAATGCCCACTGGGGGGCTACCTAATACTTGGGGCACCTCTATCTACCTAAAACTGGTGCGGAAGGGGGGGCACAAAGATTCTCTTTCTTCTAATGATATGATCTAGGTTGAAGGACTGTTGGTGCAGCCAGTAGGTACCCACTAGACTCTATACTCTAGTGACTAGAGTATAATTTGTGTCTTCTCTTTTCCAGGTCTTCTTTGTCATTTGGAGAATGCCTGTCTCAGCAATCCATGCCACAACAATGCCATGTGTGACACCAACCCAGTGAATGGGCGAGCAATCTGCACATGTCTACCTGGCTTCACTGGAGGTTCCTGTGACCAGGATGTGGATGAATGCTCAATAGGTAATGTGCCCCCGCCTACCTCTCTCTTTCAATCTCACATTGGGGATTAAATTGCTTTTCAGTAATATGGTGGTCAGTGCATAAATATAGGATACATTTAGCTCCAGCTGATCTACACTGATCAGCCAAAACATTCAACCCACTTGTGTAGGTTCCCCTTGTAGCACCAAAATGGTGCTACCAGTTGAGCCATGTACTCCACAATACCTCAAAAGGATTTATATGCTATCTGGCACCAAGATGTTAGCAGCAGGTCTTTTACAGTCCTTTAAGTTGTAAGATGGAGCCTCCATGGATCAGAATTGTATTTTCTGTAGGTGGTCTTCACCAATATTAATAATGATTCTAACATTTGTATAGTGCATTTCTCTTGTTGGTTTCTCCTGTTGGACTCAAGGTTCCAGAGATCTGCAGCCGCTAAGTTCAGTATGCTACCCTGCAGTGTTAGGGCATCTTGCCCAAGTCTCCCTACTGAAGAGTTACTGGCTTACTGAATAGGAAAAGCCCAGATTCAAACCCTGGTCTCCTAGTTAAGGGCACTGTCTCTGACATAGTGCACTATCTAGGCAGGTAGGTGATGCATTTCCACAATTCCTAAAAAAAGGCAGTCTGACTGGTCTGAAGCTAAGGGGGCAGCACGTTGGCGTAGTGGTTAGCACTCTCGCCTTGCACAGCCCTGGGTCCCTGGTTTGAAACCCAGCCAGGGCACTAACTGCAGAGTTTGTATGTTCTCCCCGTGTCTGCTTGGGTTTCCTCCCACATCCCAAAAACATATAGATAAGTTAATTGGCTTCGCCATAAATTGTCCATAGATGGACATATGACTATGGTATGGATTAGACTGTGAGCCCCTTTGAGGGAAAGTTAGTGACATGACTATATTCTCACTAAAGCATTGCAGAATATGTTGGGGCTATATAAATACTAAATAATAATAATATGCAGCCCCATGTGCAGCAAACTACAATGCACTGTCTGTTCTGACACCTTTGTGTAATGGCCAGCATTAACTTTGTGTTTTAGTAGCTCTTCTGTGGGCTTGGTCTATACAGGTTATCCTTTGCTCCCCACAATCGTCAGTGAGCCGTGGGCACACGTGAAGCCCAACAATGGTTCCCCGGTTGCCCTGCTTTTTGTGATTGCATATTGTGAATGCACAATAGGGAGCCATCTCTAAGATGCGTGGTACGCCAACCCTGTTTCCTGTTACAGCTGCTGAAGGCTTCCACTTTCCAAATCACAGTAGCAGTGCTATTCAGTATGATATTAACATCAGTCTGCAGCTACACTGCCCCATGTGCAGTAATCTGCACTGAATACATTCTATTAAATGCATTCATTTGTTGCTCCTTTTATGCAGGTGCCAATCCTTGTGGACGTTTTGGCCGCTGTGTGAACACTCGGGGGTCCTTCCAGTGCCGCTGTCGCCGGGGTTTCACTGGCCCACGATGTGAAATAGACATTAATGAGTGCTTGTTATCACCCTGCCAAAATGGTGCCTTCTGCCTGGACCAAATAGGAAAGTTCGTCTGTATTTGTAAGCCAGGTGAGTTGCTTTATTCTAGACTAGTAGAACAGTAGAGTATGATGCCTATCACTATGGTCATGTTTTTAAAGGGGAACTTCAGCCTAAACAAACATACTGTCATTATGTTACATTAGTTATGTTAATTAGAATAGATAGGTAATATAATTTTTTACCCACCCTGTTTTAAAAGAACAGGCAAATGTTTGTGATTCATGGGGGCTGCCATCTTTGTCATGGGGGCAGCCATCTTTTTGGTTGAAAGGAGGTGACAAGGAGCAGGAGACACAGTTCCAACCGTCCTGTGTCCTGATAACCCCTTCCAGCTGCACACGCTAGGCTTCAAATGTCAAATTCAAAATGTTAAAAAAACAAATTGCGCCAAAACAGCAGAACAAGAGCAACAACATCAGAAATCCCATCATGCTTTGCACAGCATCAGGGGAAAAAAGCCCGGGCAGTTTTCTTCTGTACAGCTAAAAATGAGGCTTGGATAAGAGAAACAAAGTTCTGATGCTGTGATACTGTTAAAGAAGCACCAGGCCTATTCAGTGCTGCTGAGTCGATTTTTAGTCCGGAGATTCACTTTAAGGCTGATGTTTTATATTTGTTCGAATTTCCAAATCCCACACTTTGCTGGTAAACTTTAAATTGTACGCTTGCAAGGGCAGGGTCCTTTCCCCAGTGTTTCTGGTTTCTATCATAGCCGGCATTTGACCTGAGCGACTGGAGCGGATTGGAGCGCCAGCTTCCAAGGGGGCGCCTATAGCTGATTACCAATACTGAGGGCACCTACACCTGATTTCCTATACTAGGGGCACCAATAGCTGGCTACCTTTACTGACGGCCCCAACACCTGTCTACCTATACTGGAGGCACCTACGCTTGGCTACCTATGGGGGGGATGGAGACCTTCAACTGACTTCCTATACTGAGGGCACCAACACCTGGCTACCTATACTGGAGGCACCTACGCTTGGCAACCTATGGGGGGATGGAGAACTTCAACTGACTTCCTATACTAGGGGCACCTATGCTTGGCAACCTATATTGAGGGCACCTACACATGAGATCCTATATTGGGGGCACCTATTCCTGGCTACCTCCCTGTACTGAGTCTGAGGGTTTTTTTTTTTTGGGGGGGGGGGGGGTGCACTGTGGCTATAATGTGTGGTGCAAATTGTCGGTGCTGTGCTATCATTCTAAATGGGGGGGGGGGGGGAACGTATGGGGGGCGACTAACTGTCCCACTGATTGTTTTTTTTAATATTCCTGAAAGGTTCTAGCCTTCATTTTCAAGTATATTCAGGATAATGCACTCTTTCCATCCATTCGTTTGAATAGTATTTCTAGTATTATACATATGTGATGTGTCACGGAGATTTGAGCATTTGCCGTGATGTGTCACGACGTCAAAAATGTTAGGAACCACTGTCCTAGGAGATATCTCAGGAGAAAAGGTGCATTGCATGTGGACCTGTGTGTGCGTACGTGCATGTGTGTGCACATGGACGAAGAGGATGAAGGGGGGGGCACAAAAATCAGGTTTCTCTCAGGGCGCTGTAAAACCTAAGGCTGGCCCTGGTTTCTATGGTACTTATTCTATCATATAAACATGTAACTCAATTGTTGCATGTTTTTATACCTTTCATTAACTATGAATGTGTATTGTACTTGTGTTGCTGGATGAACCAGATGTGCTTGGCATAAACTATGAACTTCAGATTGCAGGGCTGTTTCTAGTCATTTTGGTGCTCCAAGCAAGGCACCTTATTGCCAAATTTGCCTCCAAGCTAAAGGCTATGTCTGTTGTAAACCCACCACATTCCATTACCCAAGGACACCATCACCGCAGTAAAACATGGGGGTGGCAGCATCCTGCTGCGGGATGTTTTTCAGAAGCAGGGACTGGGAAACTAATCTGAGTAGAAGGAAAGCTGGATGGTGCTAAATGCAGGGATATTCTTGAGAAAAACCTGTGTCATGCTGCCAGTGATTTGAGACTGGAATGGAGGTTCACCTTCCAGCAGGACAATGACCTGAAGCATACTGCTAAAGCAACACTCGAGTGGTTTAATGGGAATTATTTAAATGTGTTAGAATGGCCTAGTCAAAGTCCAGACCTCAATCCATTAGAGAATCTGTGGTCAGACTTGAAGATTGCTGTACGTGAGTGAAAGCCATCCAACATAAGAGCTGGAGCAGTGCTGCCTTCAGGAATGGGCAAAAATCCTATTGACAAGATGTGGCAAGCTCTTCGAGACTTACCCAAAGCTACTTGCAACTGTAATTGTCACAAAAGTTTGCTCCAGAAAGTACTGACTTTTCAGTTATTTTGTCCTATTTTTTTTTTTTGTTTATGTCACAATAAACCAACTGATATATCTTCAGAGTTGGAGGCATGTTAAATGGTGGAAACTCAATCAATTTTAATTCCAGGAAACAAAACTTAATCCCAAGGGGTCGAATAGGTTCTGTAGCTGGTTGATATGAAGTATGGCTAGCTTTAGATCTCTGGGCCAGATTTATCAATAGTGTCTGTGAAAAATCCTAGAAGTTTTCTAGAAATCGTGCAGAACTGTCTCAGACATTTTAAGCAGGTGCAGTTTTCCTCTAAAACTGTTCTAAAACAGGAGGAGATGAGAAGAATTCTCGGAATTAGTGCCATCTGTGAGAGAATCCCCTGAGTGAGAGGTAAGTAGTAGTATTTTGATATGAAAACAGCAGCAGTTAGAGCACTTTCTAGGGTCCAGTCCAGAAACCCCTACTTTCATTAAAAAAAAATATCTCTCAGTATAGCTGCTGTCTGGGCATTACAAGGAAGAGATGTGAATGACAGCTGTGAAAGAAAACCTTTATTCAGTCGTGGGGAATAAAACACCACATACAGCACAAGCTGACAGTTCATCCCTCAGTGTGGCAGCTTTGCATGGGTTTTAAAAGTGCTATCAACCACTTCTTATTTCTATGACAGATTAGCACTGGTTTTGCACTTTTCTAACTGTATGACTTTTCTGGAAATTCATGCAAAATGAGAGCCACTGGGCGCAGGAGGGCAAAGCGCACCGACGGGACAGGGGTGTCACCAAGGCCTCCCTCAGAGGCCATGTAGCAGGAGAAGGAAAGCAACAAATGGAGGGGCAGTGGGGACAGCAGTGGGGAGGAGGGCCAGACCTGTGATGAAGTTGGTAGGAATTAAGAAAAAACTGTCATCATTGCTTTGATAAATCTGTCCCTATGAATATAAGCCATTAACACGTTTGTCTTGATTTCTGATGCTGAGAGATCTGATATACAAGCAGGCTGAACTGGGGCCCCTAATTAATGTTATCTTTGCCAACCCTGAGTGATTAATTACAGGAAGCTGTGATCTAGACCAGCTCAACCCTTACTAATCCCCAAATGTAATTGTTGCCCTCACATTACCTTGCTGTAAAGGTGATGATGAAATGCTGGCTGGCATTGACTGTTGACTGTGACACAAGATCTTATGTATGTGAACACTTCACACTGCAGATTCAGAAACGGGCCTTCGGGGATTACCGCATTGGTACGCAGTAATCCCCGTCTGGCATCCGGCCAAGCAGGATGTGACGCTTACTTCCTGTTCGGCAATCGATGACGTGCGCGGAAATTTATTGTTAAAATGCGCTTCTGCGCATGCGCAACGCTGAACATTGCGGTGGTTTTTTTTAAGACACGCAATGTACTACAGACCATGAGGCCCCTTTTCCACTAGCAATCGCTAGCGTTTGCGCTAAACGCTAACGATTGCGATTCAGCAAAGTTCCAAATTTTCCCGGCGATATTGCTATGCAATGCACTGCATAGCAAAATCGCGGCAAAAATCGTTCTGCGACGCGATCGCGCTTAAGTAAAAAATAAATCGCGGTAGTGGAAATTTTATTAGGCAAACCGTAGCGATTTAAAAATCACTAGCAATTTGGGATTCAGCATCGCAATCGCCACTAGTGGAAAATGGCCCTAACTTCCGGTCCGACGCAGACCGTCTGAGGATGCCGCAGGAGCCGCACAGTAACGTAGGTATGGACACACGTTAGATAGGGCACTCCCCCATAGACTTTCATTAGGCTGAGGTGGGGTGCCGCCTCAGTGTGACAGGGCCCTCAAGAAAAGATGACACCGTGGTATCTGACACTTTAATAATTCCTCCATGCAAAGCCATCTTGTGCTGTGCGGCCCCTCTGTGTTCAAAAAATAATTATAAAAAAAGGCTCCTCTCTATTTGATAGGATTCCACACAGTTCGTCGGGTGTCACACACCTCTGGCCCCTTTGTATTAATATTATTTTTATTGGGTCTCCAGCTAGTGGTATGAACTAATTTGAAAGGTAAAGAAGGTGACATAAGACCTCAAATTCAAAAATACAAAAACTTTATTGGGATACCTTCAAAACAGACACCAAGTCACACTAATTAAAACACTTTTGTTTGTAAACACTGGATAAAAATGGCAATGGTGGGCGGGCGGACGATGACTCGTCCGCTCAGTCACACCGTCACGTGGCATGACCTGAAGGCGGAGTTCCGCTCCGCCTTCTGGGAAACTGTCTTCCGTCAGGTCCACTCGCATGGTGGGCGAGGCCTCACGCCATGTCATCTGTGGACAGTTCCCCTATTGGTGGGCGCCACGGGGGCGGCAGAGTGGACACGCCCCTTCTCTGTGCGCGTCAAGCCGCTCCTTCCTGCTCAATGATTGGAGGCACAGCATATGTGCATATTAATGACAAGTTCCCCACTAGGTCCGCTTGGCGGACGGAAGGCAATTGGTCGCCATAGAGCGACAATCAATGCTGATTGGTTAAGGTTTGAAATGAGGAACTATATAAGATGTATTCGTTGTTATATGTGTCAGATACTGGCTATACTTGACAAAGGAGGTTAGTCCTCCGAAACGTTGTGATGTCAGTAATCTTTTAATAAAGTAAAAAAGATGTGTAGAGAGAATACATTTATTCCCATTTCACATGGGGCAGGGACTGTGCATATAGATCAGGGGTCTCAAACCCAATTTACCTGGGGGCCGCAGGAGGCAAAGTCAGGATGAGGCTGGGCCGCATAAGGGATTACACAAAAAAAGTCCTCAAATGTCATTATTAACAGTTTTAATTATTTCTTCTGAACATGAAGTGTCCTACCTTATAGTTCCCTTCAGTGCTCCCATTACAAGTAGTCCGCCGTGTCCCCGCTGCAAAACGAGGCCTGCAGAGCCCCCAAATCGCCCGGGGGGCAATCCGCAGGCATTTCTTGGAAGGGGAAGAGCTTCTAGCTGTAGCTCTGCCCCTCCTGACGTCAATCGCGGCGGATCGCCACCTCTGCCCGCCCCTCTCACTCTTCCTTCACAGAGAGGGGCGGGGAGAGGTGGCGATCCGTGCGGCGATTGACGTCAGGAGGGGCAGAGCTACAGCTGGAAGCTCTGCCCCTCAGTGCAGTTGTGGATGTTTGCCTGGGGGATTTGGGGGCTCTGCAGCCCTCGTTTAGCAGCGGGGATGCTGCGGATTACTTGGGAGCACTGAAGCGAACTATAAGGTAAAATAGTTAGCTTCCGTGTCTCTTTTGCTTTTGCCGGCGCGGGCCACAAAATGTTGTACCGAGGGCCGCAAATGGCCCGCGGGCTGCGAGTTTGAGACCCCTGATATAGATCCTTGCATGACATTTGGACACACCTCTCACCATTTAAACATTCATTCACCACTGATTCTTAAAGGGAAACAATCCTCATTTGTTAATACATACAAATCCATGTGGACAGAGACAAATGCAATAAAAAATTACGGTATATACCGCAGTGCCAACTGATAAATCCTTTTAGTTCTTTTAAAGGGGCAGGTGTGTAGTGAGTAAATTGCATCCACAACATGATCATTATAAAAAGATGGTAACATTTAATACACATAGATGCATGTTTCACTCTTACACTCCGGTCACTTATCTAGGCAACCATTGCCAATTTGCCTATCATATCCACCCAAGATCTGAGTGGTAAGATCCCTAAACAATGAGGGGGGAGAACAGTGATTTAATTCAAGATATACTGAGAAATCAATCTCAGAATTCAATCCATTTGGTGATAAAGTGCCAAATCTATAAATCCACATTGTTTCAGCACGTCATAGCTCCCTCTCTATGTCTAATTTCCTCTCACCTTTTTTAATAGACATTTATACTATCACAGTACTGCCCTTAAACCTCCCTCCATGGTATTGTTTATAATGTTCTCTTAGAGGCCCCTTATTTTCATTTTTGCTGTTAACATTGGACATATGTTCCAAAATTCTGGTCTCAAATGCTCGTGTAGTCATACCTACATAGTGTAGACCGCAGGGGCATGTCACCCTTTACACTACCCCTGTGGTCTCACAGTTCATGAACGCTCCTATTCTGTACTTTCTTTCATGTCTCGCATCCCAGAACGTTTTATCTTCTGGATAGGAGGACAGACTTTACATCTCCCACATCTGTGCATCCCATTGGGTGGTGGTTTAGCACCAAGCCAGGTTTTTCTCTCATCTTCCTCTTTTCTGTTTCGGAATTCAGACAAGACCAAAACTTCCTTTAAGTTCTTTGCTCTCCTAGCTGCGATCATGGGATAGGGTCCCACGATCTCAGCAATTTCTGGGGATGCTGTCAGGACAGGCCAAACCCTGGTTAGGCTTTCCTTCAAACCATCCCAATGGGACCCAAACTGTGTCACAGTTCTTTCTCTGGGGACGGTGCCCGACCCGTCTTCCTCTTTTGGACCAAGGAGGGTTTCTCGATCACGATTTTTAGCTCTTCGCCAACATTTTCTCAGAACCCTATGAGGGTAACCTCACTCTCTTAACCGTGCATAAAGTTTCTTTGATTCCTTATAGAACTCCTCCTCCTCAGAGCAGTTCCTTCTTAAATGAAGGAACTGTCTATACGGGATATTCCCCACCAGGTGACTGGGATGATGGCTGGTGGCATGGAGAATCGTGTTTTCTGCAGTCGGTTTCCTGTATGTAGAACTTATTAGAGAGCTGCCTCTGATCGCAATTTTAAGATCCAGAAACGAGATTTCCTTTTCGTCACAAACATAGGTTAAACCGATATTTTTGTCGTTCTTATTTAACAATATTATAAAGTCACTCAATTCCTCTTTGCTGCTTCTCCACACCACCAGCACGGTGGTGTAGTGGTTAGCGCTCTCACCTTGCAGCGTTGGGTCCCTGGTTCGAATCCCAGCCTGGTCAACATCTGCAAGGAGTTTGTATGTTCTCCCCGTGTCAGCGTGGGTTTCCTCTGGGCACTCCGGTTTCCTCCCACATCCCCAAAACATACAGATAAGTTAATTGGCTTCCCCCTAAATTGGCCCTAGACTACAATAAATACACTACACAATACATACGACTATGGTAGGGATTAGATTGTGAGCTCCTCTGAGGGACAGTTAGTGACAAGACTATATTCTCTGTACAGCGCTGCGTAAGATGTCGGCGCTATATAAATACTAAATAATAATTAAAAAAAAAAATTATCCATAGGTCGACGTGACGTTGAAACAACTCCATTACGTATACATCCCGTCTCTCCCAGTACCCCAGGTGGAGACAGGCGTATGATGGTGCACACGCCACCCCCATAGACGTCACGGTCACCTTGTGGTAAAACCTCCCCCCAAACAGAAATTTTCTCCCAGGACCAACTGCAAGAGGTCCACAATCAATTGGTTATGTTCTACCAATGCTGGATATGTTTCCCCAAGGAAGAAGGAAACAGCCTCGAGGACCGCCCGGTGGGGAATCGACGTATACAAGGATTCAATATCTATCCCCACCAGGAGGGCCCCCGAGGGGCCGCTGAAAAAACATCACACACTCTGCTGCGCTCCCCCCCAATACTCGCGGGTGGGGGGGGAGGACTTTGCAGCCAAAAAAATCCCCAAAACAGTGCAACACAGCACAGAATGCATTATAAAAAACTTGTATATTAACAAACAAATAAAAACTTGCCTGAACATTCCGACGTTCCTCGAATGACAGTTCATACAGCCATGGCAGATATTTCTCACAAATTTCTGGACACCCCTGGAGCTCTGAGACCTCTCTCAGTGGATCCATGTGTTCCCCTCACGGCAATCTGCCTGGCTGTGCCCGGGACTGCTTCTCCTCTGGATCCTGTTTTGGCACTAACTGTGTGTACGGCACAGTTTCTGACGTCCTAGAGATTCGCCGCTGTATTACTCGAACTTCATTCCTTGCTCCGGGCTCCTTGCAGCCCCGCAATCACTTATCTTTCTTGATAAGCCTTCCAGCGTCTTCTCCACTTTTTCTGCTGTGAAAGTCCTTGATAGACTGATATCTCTGGCCCCGGACCTTTTCTGCCTTTTCTGGGTTTCACGGCACCAATTGTAATAAATATTTGTTGGTTGCTATAGGCAACAACAATACACCTTTGTTCGGCACCATATCACAGGAAGTGTGATAACTTGAAACACATCACAGCAAACAGCATATGAGATAGAACTTCTTAGACATTGTCAAAGGTTCAAGAGTTTATTTGTAAAACAAATATACAGATGTGTTCATCAGAAATCTTATATCTTCGTTACATGTTAACCTCGGCAAAGCAAACGGTCTGTAGAATCTTATGCGTTCCATGCAGACTTGGTCTATCCATAGTGACTAGACCAGGCATTCTTTTTGTTACATCTATGCTAGTTGCACTTAGGCATATATACAGCATACAGATAATGTACAAGGAAAGTATAAACAGGAGTGAGAAGTAAAGTCATAAGTGAGAAGTCCCCCTCGGGAGCCCATGTTGGCTATTCTTATACTAGCCTCTAAAGAGTTAAATGTGACATCATCCCGCAGGGATGATCCAGTTCCCATCGCATGCAATTGGCTGATAATAGTATGTGATGGATGACCCTATCCACGCCTGCTCCGATGGGACAAGCCAAATATGGCGTTTCCTCTACTTGTACCCAGAAATTAGGTGAAACGTTCCCTGGCTATTGTTTACCTTTAGGAAATATGAAAACACTTGATGTTTACAGTAAAGGCTGCCTGGATGTCTGTACATCGTGGAGAGATAAGGCCTCTGGCCTTGTGTAGTCAGAAGCACACTGTTCTCCAGTGCTTTTAAAAAATCCTCCTTGAAGGGAGACTCTCTGCAAATCAAGTCTTTTAACTAAACTCAGTTAAGGTAACTGAGGCCTAAGAATTCAAGCATATCATGCTTACATTCTAACCTTTCAAATTAGTTGGTCCCTCTGTGTTGGCATATTCTGCTACTTCTGCCACCCTCCACCACATGTCTACAGTCTTTCCTCCTGTGTGACATTCTCATGTATTCTTTACATCTCTTGCAGGTTTTAAGGGACCTCTCTGTGAACTTAATGTAGATGATGTAGATGAATGCTCGCCAGACCCTTGTCACCATGGTAAATGCCGTGATGGCATCGCTAGCTTCACTTGCACATGTGACCCTGGCTATACTGGCCATCGCTGTGAGAACCAGATAAAGAAGTGCCACAGTAACCCCTGTCTGCATGGAGGAAAGTGTATTGACCTGGTCAACAAATACCTGTGCTACTGCCAGCCAGGAACTTCAGGTGAGACTCTGAACTTAGCACTGTGCATCATGCAGAGAGATTGCGTACGTTGGATTGTGTGTGGAGAACAAGCAAGCCAGATGTGTCCACTATACGCAAATTGGATGCAGAAAAACTGACTCCAATGAATGTCTATGGACCTGTTTTCACTAAACGCAATTTTTCTGATGCAGATTTTCCCATAGGCATTCATTGGAGTTAGTTTTTCTGCATCCATTCTGCATCCAATCTGCGTATAGTGGAAACAGGCCCTTAGTGTCATGTTTGCTGTTTGAGTATTCACTGGAAGCCTTTATTAGCCGCACATAAAGGACAATTATGCCCCCCAAAAAACTGTAAAGCACACACCATGCACACTTACATATACGATGTACATGACTGTCAGAGTAAAAATGCACTGTAATTTTTTTACTACATATGCAGCATTCCCTTACAGTAGATATTGTGTAATCTGACATTCTTAAAGAGAACCTGTAACAAAAAAAGTCCCCTGGGGGGGGGACTCACCTTGGTAGGGGGAAGCCTCCGGATCCCAATGAGACTTCCCCTTCAGCTGTAGCTGCAGGCAATCCATCGCTGGCTCCCCCGAAGTGTCCCGCAGTCCCGGGCTCGACAAGCCGACAAGTCTTGATATATTTACCTTCCCTGGCTCCAGCGGGGGGCGCTGTTGAGGCTCTCCGCACGGAGATAGGCGAAAATAGTGATCTCTGTCGGGTCTGCTCTACTGCGCAGGCACAGAAGACTAGCGCCTGCGCAGTAGAACGGCCCAACAGCGATCGGCTATTTCCGCCAATTTCCGAGCGGAGAGCCGATACCGCGCCTGCGCTGGAGCCGGGGAGGTAAATATTTACATCCCGCCGTTCCGGGAGGATTTTCGCCGCCGCCGTGGGGCCGAGGAGGACAGGGGAAGCCTCAATAGGATCCGGAGGCTTTCCACACCCGAGGTGAGTACTCCCCTGGGGAACTTTTTCTCACTACAGGTTTTCTTTAAAGCATGGTTCCCTGGCCCTATCCTCAAGGCCCACCAACAGTACGTGTTTTGCAGGAAACCACAAACATGCACAGGTGAGGTAATTAGTGTCCCAGCAGAGCTGATTAACCACCTCTGTGGATTTCCACAAAACATGCACTGTTGGTGGGCCTTGAGGACAGGGTTGGGGAACACTGTCTTAAAGGACACCTGAAGTGATACGGATAAAGAGGCTGCAATATTTATTTCATTTTAAATAATGCATATTGCCTGGCTGTTCTGTTGATGCCCTGCCTCTAATACTTTAAGCTATAGACTTTGAACAAGCATGCAGATCAGGTGTTTCTGAATAACGTCTGACTGGATTTGTCACATGCCTTTTTCAGGTGTGTGTGTGATTCAGACACTACTGATGCTTGAAAGATCAGCAGGTTTCCGGACAACTGGTATTGTTTAAAAGGAAATAAATGTGGCAGCCTCCATATCCCTTTCACATCAGGTGTCCTTTAACTCAGAAGAGAAAAGATCCCATTTTCTCATGATAGCCTGGCCTTTACATCTCTGATGTGGAGAGGAGCACTGTTAATGGCTGAGCACCATAGTCCGCTTCTCATCTGACTATGAGGACCAACAGAGGCTCCAAACATGAGAGCAGGCAGGTGCTGATGAGGTGGAATGGCAGTGTAGGAATTTGCCTTAATACCAGATAGATACTATACAAGGCCTCCATTTCAGTATGACTGTTACAAACAGGCAACTGGTATTTTTGAAATGAGAATAAAGATGACAATTTTTGCTTTGTGTATACTGATACAGGTATAGATAAAATCAACACCTCTGATTATGGTTAAATTACACAGGTTACAGGTTTGTTGTTAGTGAGATTTAGAGCAAGAAAATGAGAGGTGGAGATAATAAAAAGTAAGTACGTGTACATGTAAAGTGCCAGATAACGATAACGGCGCTCCCAGAGCATCTTATGGGCCCTGCAGTTAAGCAATTTTTCTGGCTTAAGGTGGACCCGAACTCTAGCAAGGCACACAATTAAAAGTCTTTATTCAACACAGTTGCTCAAAATTCACAGCTCTGTTCTGTCTGTGTTTAGCCACAACACAGTGTCCAATTATTCATATCAGAATGTGTAAATCAGCTGCCAGCTGCCTCCTCTGAGAGCTTCAGCTCTGTGCTGGTAAAGTAAACAGTGAAACTTAACCCTTTCTGTGCTCCCAGGAATGTGAAACCAATTTAAACTTGAGTTTTTTCAGGCTTTTCATAAATCGTAATGAAGATTTTTTTTCCCCCTAAAGGTTGTTATGCTGTGGCTAAACTTTTAAAACAGAGAGGAAGTTCTGAGTTTGGATTCACTCTAAGGTGCCCATATACACGTCGGTATTGGGGACGGGGCAGGAGCAGTGGTAGATCGACGGTCCATAGTGGTGTACTGTATTCAACAGTGTGAAGCTGCAGTTCAACTAGTCTTAAATCGATTCCCTGCTGGAATTAAAAATTGGTGTGTGGTAGGAATTGATTCTTTCTGAATTAATTCCTTTCAAAAGGGAATCGATTGTTTTGGAACATTGTGTGGAAATTTATATGTGTATAGCCAGCTTTAAAGTAAAATGTGACTACATTATTGAAGAGACATAGGGGTTGATTCACTATAAACCGTGCTAATGTATAACGCTATAGCGTTAAATTCATTATGCATGTTACAGTGCGCGTAAAACTTTCATCAGGCATACACAGCGTGCTTTATAAATGTACAGTGCACGCTGCAAATATACTTCCTACGTTTTCATTGCGCTTCGCCGATCACACACGTTTAACTTAGACTATTACGCGCACAAATTGCAATTATGCAAGTATTTTGATTAGTTGGGTTTCCTTAACATTTACTAAACAAAAATGTACCCTATTGGAAAGGTCGAATAAAATTTAACTTTTAATAAGATTGCATTAAAACATTTGTCATATTTTCTTATTTGCTAGTTAATAAGTAAATTGTGAACCCAGCGGACTGGAGGAAGCAAAAGTTTGGGTCACATGACCATCCTCCTAGTTCACGCTAATAAACTATGAACCCTACACCCAAACTCGACATGTTTCATTTCCTAAATTGGAAACTTCGTCAGGAGTGCTAATAATCAAGTGATAGAGTGCTAAAGTGCTATACACAACATTTACAATATACAATTCACATATTTACAAATAATTTAGCAAAGTAGCAGAGTAACGGCCACCTAACCCGGCAGCCTGCTGGAGAATGAACATCCCCATTCTCCTTTTATAGTGTGGTGGAGATCCCTAAGGATGCTGGGTAGGCTGGGGGGAAGTCCCGACCACCAACCTAATCAGGAAGTTGTGTTGTCATTGGTCATTAGGGTTGTCTGTCAAAAAACAGACCAATAAGGGCCAACAGCTATAGTAGCCAATGTGTCCCCAAAAAGGTGCATAGAATCCCGGTGTATTGCCGAGGATCACCTTACCCTGACGTCCACATATTCATATTCCCCTGCTAAGAACTGCAAGAGAAGACTGCGCTTTGAAACGGAGGAAAAGTATCTCTCCGTGTTTCTGGGCCTCTGATTGGTGGTTAGATGTGACGGGGGTGGGTCCATACGTCATGACTGACACCGCCAGCAACCAAACAGAGAGTTACACCTTCCCCAGAGAGGAGACGCCTGCTCCGCGTCAAAGCGGAAATGCAAGACGTGTATAGGTGGTTACCATAGAGACACGTCCACGCTCACAAGGGAGACGTCAGCTCGGCATTCATGCGGAAATGCGGGACGTGTATAGGAGGTCGCCATAGAAACACGTTGCGCAAGCAGTGGGGGGTGGTATATCCATTATAAGGAGCCAGATCATTGGTTAGAAGCGCTCCAGGACTCAGGTAACCAAGGAGACACATAAATAACATTAATACCAGGCGCCCAGTGATTATTATGACAACTTCAAACATCCCAGAGGACTTCTAATCACATATTATTGCAGTCGTGGAACAACTTACAATATGAATTACGTATATCGCCTAGAAGTATTTTACATGCAGGAGGCGACCAATAAATGGTCAGGTGAAGAAAAGTAGATCGTGCTTAGGGGCTACAAACATACATAAAGCCCCATATCCGGGAAATACACGCACGAACTCATATTGATTAACCCTCATTATCACCTCAAATTAGGATTACCAATCTACAGGCAGGGATGAAGGGAGGGGGAGGATCTCATAAGGTGAAATAGGAAGGTATAAAGAAAATAGGGATACAGAGGAAATGATGACCCAAAACAGAGATGAAAGAAACCCACTCAGGGTAAGGAGATACATAGGGGCCAAAACCCCTAAATAAAAGAGGCAAAGGTGAAGCCCTCATTCAATCCATTTGGACTGAAGGTTCCTAGCCTATAAATCCATCTAGCCTCTTGTTGTTTTAATTTTTGGTCCAAATTTCCACCCCTTTAGTGGGTTTAGTAATCCTTAATCAGGTGTGTTTTTTGTGTATTAAAGTTTTTTTGGCGACCTGACGCCATCGTTACCCTTTCAGTGAGAGGAAAAAGCATCTTACCAGTAAACCTAACAATGTCAGGTTTCCTAGACAGTATACCTGACATGACTGAATTATTAGCAGAGGCTAAGGAAGTGTTTTCATGCAATGATTCATCTGTCCCTCAACCAGAAATTACCTCTTCCCCGACCTCAGAGGTGGATGAGGCTTTTAAGTCCATTTTCAATTTGTATAAAGATCACAATCGTAGTTGGTGGGAGATATCGAGTTTCAACACGTATATTAAAGAACAAATTACTTTTAGGGGTCTTCGCAATTTAGTCACCCCGCATAAACACACTGATGACAAAGACTTTATGACTGGGTGGAATGCCCTTAAGACCAAACAGACTCTAGAATTGATGACTTTCCTGAGGGATTATGAAGTTAAGTGTCTAGAAAAAATAAATGTTAAACTAGCAACGGAACATAAAAAAGTCATTAATTACAAAGAACATCCTGATTATAAAAAACTGGAAGAGAAACTCCAAAAAAAAGTTGAGAGTCATAAGGAGAGCATAAAAACAAGGAAACATAAAAAGTTTGTGCGTGATTGGCGCGATTTTAAAAGTGGGAAGATATATAGTTGGAAAAAGACACCCAATAAAGATCCGATTGTACGGGACCCAGAACTATCTAGTGATGAAACAACCACCGACACTGAATCAGAACCTGAATTAAATAAAAATACAAAACCTGGGGAGAAACCAGGGAAACCAAGAAAATCACGGAGCAGGGGGCAACCAAGAGGGCCAGATCCCACCTCCCCGAACAATCCAAGGCAGCTAAGGAACAGGGACAGATGGGGTTACAAGGCAAATCATTGGAGGAGAAAGGAGGAGGAGTGGTAGATTACAGAGTTGATCCTACCGGTGACATGCGTATTATTAATCTGACGAATTATGTTTTGAATGACGATGAGATCTCAGTCCTCTCCAAGGGCTTAACGTTTGTACCCACACCTGATTTCGATCTTTTTGAGGCAGTAAAAGATGTCAATTTATTTGCGAGAAAACTAGCTGTTTATAAATATATGCATTCTCCCACTATGCAAGCTAAAAGGGATGAAGCAAGGGATAGTAACGCACTTGCCATTTTAAATGGTCTCTTGGAGGAGAATCGAACAGGGGAAACACAATTAGGGGCACCACTAAGTAACTTAACAAGTAAGAGTAAATTTTGCCCCAGTATTGGTGGCTACCCCACAATACAAATTTTTGTTGACACTGTAACAAGAGATCTTGAGGAATTGGTAAAAATGAAACATCATACTACCCGTAATCTTAGCAAAAATGAACAGCTAGCTCTGGATAGCCTGATGACTAATGAGGACCTTATTATTAAAAAATCGGATAAGGGTGGAAATGTGGTATTGATGACACGAGTAGCATACATTGAGATGTGCCAAAACATATTGAGGGATGAAAACCAATATAGAAGGTTGG
Source organism: Hyperolius riggenbachi (assembly GCF_040937935.1). Lineage (NCBI taxonomy): Eukaryota > Metazoa > Chordata > Amphibia > Anura > Hyperoliidae > Hyperolius > Hyperolius riggenbachi. The sequence goes on from NC_090648.1 coordinate 91,442,647, forward strand.
AGGGAAATCCTACACGGGTCTTCTATGGGGCACTTGAAGGACTACTCAAGGTGGCCCTAGGTAAGAATATTTTGGATAAAAAAGATTATGACTGTATTCTAACAAAATCACCAACCGTTGCCACTTTCTATGCGCTCCCGAAAGTTCATAAACACCTACACACACCACCAGGTCGACCCATTGTATCAGGGAACAATTGCCTCACTGAACAAATTAGCAGATATGTGGACTCTTTTTTGAGACCTTTTGTGGAAAGTCTCCCATCTTACCTCAGGGACACCATGGATCTTCTAAATAAAATAAATGATGTGAACATTGGAGAGAACACTTTGTTGGCTAGCTTAGATGTGGAATCCCTGTACAATAATATAGATCATGGCTTGGGTTTGAACGCCACCAATTTTTTTCTTAGATCCAGAAGTGTCCATCTTAAAGAACATTCATCGTTTATTCTGGAGTTATTGGAGTTTATTTTAACTCACAATTATTTTTTATTTCAGAATAAGTACTACCTACAGAAGAGGGGATGCGCAATGGGGACGGCGTGTGCCCCCTCTTATGCAAACTTGTTCCTGGGGTGGTGGGAGGATCAGATGGTTTTTGGTGAGGACTTGCTTTTCTTTACCTCTCATGTCCTTTTCTGGGGCCGTTTCATAGATGATATCTTCATTCTGTGGGACGGCCCCAGATCCCTCTTTGTGGATTTTGTGGCACTCCTGAACTCAAATGATATTGGGATGTTCTTTACTCATGAAATACATGATGAAAAAATTAACTTCTTGGATGTCCAGATCTCGAAGAATGATGGGGGTGGTCTTGACACAAAAATTTTCCGTAAACCTACAGCCACGAATTCACTTCTAACGTGGAACAGTTTCCATCCAGAACCCCTGAAGAGGGGTATCCCGAAAGGTCAATTCCTAAGAGCTCGTAGAAATTGTACTAAGGTGACTGATTTTACTGATGAATGTAAAACCTTAGAAAGACGTTTTTTGGATCGTGGCTACCCGAAGGAGGTGATAGTCGGGGCTTATGAAAGAGCACGGACAGTGGAGAGAAAAGATCTTCTGACCCCCAAAAATAGGGAGACTAATCGGGAGAGTGGCCAAGCTAGATTGATAAGTACTTACAATAGTCAGTCCCACAATGTGAAGCGAATTCTGGGGAGACATTGGTCCATTTTGAAGCTAGATCCACAGCTAAAAGAATACCTCCCACAATCGCCCCTAATAACATACAGGAGGGGGAAAAACCTGGGGGACAACCTAATGCACTCCTTTTTGCCAGCTAATACTGGCCAGGGTGGTTTAAAGCAGCAGAAAAAGACCTGGCTGAGTGGCCCCCTTAATGGGATGTTTAATTGTGGGAGATGTAAGGCATGTGTGAATGTACTCAAGTGCAAGAGCTTTAAATCCCCCAAAGATGGACGAAAATATGACCTACTGGATTTTTTCAACTGTACTACAGAGGGCATCGTATACGCAATACAATGTCCATGCCCCCTTTTATATATAGGTGAAACGACAAGGCCTGTAAAAGAAAGAATTCTAGAACACCTGGGTGACATCGCCCATAAACGGAATACCTCTGTCTCCAGACATTGGCAAGAAAAACATGAAAGTGATCCATCTTGCCTACATTTTTGGGTTATACAGAGGTGGAAAATGGGTCCTAGGGGTGGAAATTTGGACCAAAAATTAAAACAACAAGAGGCTAGATGGATTTATAGGCTAGGAACCCTCAGTCCAAATGGATTGAATGAGGGCTTCACCTTTGCCTCTTTTATTTAGGGGTTTTGGCCCCTATGTATCTCCTTACCCTGAGTGGGTTTCTTTCATCTCTGTTTTGGGTCATCATTTCCTCTGTATCCCTATTTTCTTTATACCTTCCTATTTCACCTTATGAGATCCTCCCCCTCCCTTCATCCCTGCCTGTAGATTGGTAATCCTAATTTGAGGTGATAATGAGGGTTAATCAATATGAGTTCGTGCGTGTATTTCCCGGATATGGGGCTTTATGTATGTTTGTAGCCCCTAAGCACGATCTACTTTTCTTCACCTGACCATTTATTGGTCGCCTCCTGCATGTAAAATACTTCTAGGCGATATACGTAATTCATATTGTAAGTTGTTCCACGACTGCAATAATATGTGATTAGAAGTCCTCTGGGATGTTTGAAGTTGTCATAATAATCACTGGGCGCCTGGTATTAATGTTATTTATGTGTCTCCTTGGTTACCTGAGTCCTGGAGCGCTTCTAACCAATGATCTGGCTCCTTATAATGGATATACCACCCCCCACTGCTTGCGCAACGTGTTTCTATGGCGACCTCCTATACACGTCCCGCATTTCCGCATGAATGCCGAGCTGACGTCTCCCTTGTGAGCGTGGACGTGTCTCTATGGTAACCACCTATACACGTCTTGCATTTCCGCTTTGACGCGGAGCAGGCGTCTCCTCTCTGGGGAAGGTGTAACTCTCTGTTTGGTTGCTGGCGGTGTCAGTCATGACGTATGGACCCACCCCCGTCACATCTAACCACCAATCAGAGGCCCAGAAACACGGAGAGATACTTTTCCTCCGTTTCAAAGCGCAGTCTTCTCTTGCAGTTCTTAGCAGGGGAATATGAATATGTGGACGTCAGGGTAAGGTGATCCTCGGCAATACACCGGGATTCTATGCACCTTTTTGGGGACACATTGGCTACTATAGCTGTTGGCCCTTATTGGTCTGTTTTTTGACAGACAACCCTAATGACCAATGACAACACAACTTCCTGATTAGGTTGGTGGTCGGGACTTCCCCCCAGCCTACCCAGCATCCTTAGGGATCTCCACCACACTATAAAAGGAGAATGGGGATGTTCATTCTCCAGCAGGCTGCCGGGTTAGGTGGCCGTTACTCTGCTACTTTGCTAAATTATTTGTAAATATGTGAATTGTATATTGTAAATGTTGTGTATAGCACTTTAGCACTCTATCACTTGATTATTAGCACTCCTGACGAAGTTTCCAATTTAGGAAATGAAACATGTCGAGTTTGGGTGTAGGGTTCATAGTTTATTAGCGTGAACTAGGAGGATGGTCATGTGATCCAAACTTTTGCTTCCTCCAGTCCGCTGGGTTCACAATTTACTTATTAACTAGCAAATAAGAAAATATGACAAATGTTTTAATGCAATCTTATTAAAAGTTAAATTTTATTCGACCTTTCCAATAGGGTACATTTTTGTTTAGTAATCCTTAATCAGGTGTGTTTTTTGTGTATTAAAGTTTTCCTTAACATTTGTCAGCTGTTTGTGGACTTTACCGTACGCACGTAAAGAAAGAACACTCTTTAATGAATCAACCCCATAGTGTGTAATGTAAAGTAAATACTAATGCTTTTGCCACTAATTCTAGAAGAACAGCGTTCTGTGATGAAAGAGGCTTTTGGCCACAGCTGGAGGCTATCACAGAGTAGCGTACAGAGACAGGGCCATGTGGGCTGTAGAACAAGGTCCTCCAGTCAAACTGCCCTTGTAAGAGTACCTGTCCACGATGCAAGAAGCTTTGGTAATCTACACTCTGCCCTCTCCTTCAGCCCCCACATCCAAAATGTTAGCAGAGCCTGCAATCTCCACCTTTGCAACATCTACAAAATACACCCCTTTCTGACCCCAGACACTACCAAGCTTCTTATCCATGCCCTCATCATATCCCGCCTTGACTACTGCAATGCTCTACTGTCTGGCCTCCCCTTGAAATGCTTTGCACCCCTCAGGGGCATACCTAGAAATCCCCAGGCCCCCCTGCAAAAAAAAAAAATCTGGGCCCCCCCCCCCCCCCCACCTCCCAAGGGCCTGCTCAGAGACTTTTGGGAGGCAAGAGGGGTCGCAGCATAAGAGGAGAGTGTGGCAGAACGATGGGGAGGGGGGACATTCCCCCCCTCCCTCACCTCAAGCTCTCCTCTCAGCGCTTCCCCTCCTGCAATCATTGGTGGCAGCGGCGGTGGCGGCAGGCTGAACGCATTACCTCCTTCTCGCCGGAGGTCTTCTGTTCTCTAAGAGCAACTTCCTGTTTACACAGGAAGTTGCATGAAGCTCTTAGAGATCGGAAGACCGCTGGCGAGAAGCAGGTAATGTGTTCAGCCTGCTGCCACCGCCGCTGCTGCTCGCTGCCACCAATGATTGCAGGAGGGGGAGCGCTGAGAGGAGAGCTTGAGGTGAGGGAGGGGGGAATGTCCCCCCTCCCCACCGATCTGCCACACTCTCCTCTTATGCTGCGACCCCTCCTGCCCCCCCAAAGTCCCTGAGCAGGCCCTAGGGGGGCCCCGGGCGACCCCGCGACAGCAGGGGACGCATCCCCTATTGTTACGCCAGTGGCACCCCTTCAATCAGTCATGAATGCAGCAGCTAGATCCATCCATTTTTCTCATCGCTCTGCTTCCACCTCTGCGCTCTGCGAAGCCCTACACTATCTCCCTATCTGCTTCAGGATAATTCTGTGCCTTACCTACAAATCTGTGCACAAGACCTGCCCAATCTACATTTCTGAGCCCATCAACAGATCCAGCCCGCCCCCTCCGGTCCTCCAGTGATCTCCGTCTGACCACCCCACGCATTTTTCACTCCCATGCATGCCTACAAGACTTCACAAGAGCTGCCCCCACACTATGGAATAGGGCTGCATGATTTTAGGTAAAAATTGAAATTGAAATTTTTCTCTCAAAAATTGCGATTTCGATTTTTTTCACAATTTTTTTTCAAATCGAGCTTCGGCACTAAATTTACTATGCCCCCAGTATAATTTAGCCAGATACTGCAGGCGGACGATTGCTTAAAGAGAAACTCCGACCAAGACTTGAACTTTATCCCAATCAGTAGCTGATACCCCATCACAAATGGATCATCAGGGGGCTCTGTATGGCTGATATTGTGGTGAAACCCCTCCCACAAGAACAAGAAAAGTACGTACTCTTGGCAGTTTCCTGTCTGTGAGCCTTGCTGCATTGTGGGAAATAACTGTTACAGCTTTTTCCAACTGTCAAAAACCATGCAGCAGCTACATCACCTGTCAGCAGTAAAACCATGCAGCAGCTACATCACCTGTCAGCAGTGTTCACTGGAGTTCCTTTTTAAGAGCCGGGCAGCGGGGACAGTTCATGTGAGGGGCGGTTCACGGGAAGATGATCTAGAGTGCCCGCCCGCTGCCCGCGCGCTTGTCTGGCCCGCCTACCGCTGTGCGCCGATTGGCCAGAGCCACCAGAAGCAGTGAATATGTATTATTGTTAATCAGCGGGGGGGGGGGGGGGGGGGTTGGGTCCACCCGAGCGAGCGGCACACACACCTTTACCAATCGCTGGACAGCGATGGAATGACGGCAGCGGTGGGCGAAGCTGTACAGAGCATACAGCTCCGCCTACCGCTGCCGTCATTCCATCGCTATCCAGCGATTGGTAAAGCTGTGTGCCGCTCGCTCGAGTGAACCCAACCCCCCCCCCCCCCGCTCATTAACAATAATGCATATTCACTGCTTCTGGTGGCTCTGGCCAATCGGCGCACAGCGGAAGGCGGGCCAGACAAGCGTGCAGGCAGTGGGCGGGCACTCAGAAAAAACGAGAATACTGACGATCACCAGATCGTCTTGACACGAACCGCGGTTTCGGTTTTAAACCGAAAAGCCGTGCAGCCCTACTATGGAACTCCCTTCCACTCCCTCTTAGACTCGCTCCTTCCTTCAACACCTTCAAGCAAGCCCTCAAAACACATTTCTTTAAAATGTGTCCCTTCCCCACTCTTTAGATTGTAAGCCTTTGGCAGTGACCCCCCCCCCCTCCGCCCCACCCCTTATTGTGACCAGCAATGACACCCTTATCATGGACTAACTCGGACTTGATTTGCTGGGTCTCTGTAAAATGCATATTATACCCTGTTTGTATGTATAACCTTGTGCTATGTTGTATAACCATTTGCTACCTCTCTGTCTGTCACCCCTTGTTTACATTGTATGTATCCCTATTTATTGTCCAGCGCTGTGTAATATGTTGGCGCTTTATAAATACAATAAATATTAATAATAATAGGGCACATAGGACAATAATGAAGCACAAATTATTCTTTATCCTATCCCTTGGCTTCAGAGACCAAAAAGTGAAATCTGTCCAGTAGATCTTATGACGAGAATAACAGAGTAAATGCCATGGTGCTAATTTCCTGTCCTGTATCTCAGGTAAGCACTGTGAGCACAATTATGATGACTGCGCCAGTAATCCTTGTAAGCATGGAGAATGTAAGGATGAAATCAACAAGTACGACTGTGTCTGTGAGCCGGGATTTACAGGTATCTAAAAGTGCTGTTTTATGTTTTACAGTAATTACATAGAGCGGATATTCCATAGTATACAGTGGGTTGCAAAAGTATTCGGCCCCCTTGAAGTTTTCCACATTTTGTCACATTACTGCCACAAACATGCATCAATTTTATTGGAATTCCACGTGAAAGACCAATACAAAGTGGTGTACATGTGAGAAGTGGATCGAAAATCATACATGATTCCAAACATTTTTTTACAAATAAATAACTGCAAAGTGGGGTGTGCGTAATTATTCAGTCAATACTTTGTAGAACCACCTTTTGCTGCAATTACAGCTGCCAGTCTTTTAGGGTATGTCTCTACCAGCTTTGCACATCTAGAGACTGAAATCCTTGCCCATTCTTCTTTGCAAAAAAGCTCCAGCTCAGTCAGATTAGATGGACAGCGTTTGTGAACAGCAGTTTTCAGATCTTGCCACAGATTCTCAATTGGATTTAGATCTGGAATTTGACTGGGCCATTCTAACATATAGATATGTTTTGTTTTAAACCATTCCATTGTTGCCCTGGCTTTATGTTTAGGGTCATTGTCCTGCTGGAAGGTGAACCTCCACCCCAGTCTCAAGTCTTTTGCAGTCTCCAAGAGGTTTCCTTCCAAGTTTGCCCTGTATTTGGCTCCATCCATCTTCCCATCAACTCTGACCAGCTTCCCTGTCCCTGCTGAAGAGATGCACTGCCGAGCATGATGCTGCCACCACCATATTTGACAGTGGGGATTGTGTGTTCAGAGTGATGTGCAGTGTTAGTTTTCTGCCACACATAGCGTTTTGCATTTTGGCCAAAAAGTTCCAATTTGGTCTCATCTGACCAGAGCACCTTCTTCCACATGGTTGCTGTGTCCCCCACATGGCTCGTGGCAAACTGCAAACGGGACTTCTTATGCTTTCTGTTAACAATGCCTTCCTTCTTGCCACTCTTCCATAAAGGCCAACTTTGTACAATGCATGACTAATAGTTGTCCTATGGACAGATACTGTCACCTGAGCTGTAGATCTCTGCAGCTCGTCCAGAGTCACCATGGGCCTCTTGACTGCATTTCTTATCAGCGCTCTCCTTGTTCGGCCTGTGAGTTTAAGTGGATGGCCTTGTCTCGGTAGGTGTACAGTTGTGCCATACTCCTTCCATTTCTGAATGATTGCTTGAACAGTGCTCCGTGGGATGTTCAAGGCTTTGGAAATCTTTTTGTAGCCTAAGTCTGCTTTAAATTTCTCAATAACTTTATCCCTGACCTGTCTTGTGTGTTCTTTGGACTTCACGGTGTTGTTGCTCCCAATATTCTCTTAGACAACCTCTGAGGCCCTCACAGAGCAGCTGTATTTGTACTGACATTAGATTACACACAGGTGCACTCTATTTAGTCATTAGCACTCATCAGGCAATGTCTATGGGCAACAGTGCACTCAGACCAAAGGGGCTGAATAATTACGCACACCCCATTTTGCAGTTATTTAGTTGTAAAAAATATTTGGAATCATGTATGATTTTTGATCCACTTCTCACATGTACACCACTTTGTATTGGTCTTTCACGTGGAATTCCAATACAATTGATTCATGTTTGTGGCAGTAATATGACAAAATGTGGAAAACTTCAAGGGGGTTGAATACTTTTGCAAGCCACTGTACGTTCTGGAAATATGATTGCCCAGATCCACATTTTTTTCCCCCTCATACATGAAATTCTCTCTTGTGCTGTATTCATACACACAACACACATGGTCTCAATCGCAAGAATGGCGACTGCCAAATAGTGACACCAGACTGAGCAGGACAGAGCACAAGAGTAGCAAAGGCACAGCAAACAACAATCAGAGAATAAGGAAAATAACAAACGCTAGCTAAAAGCGAACACCGTACTCATTCGCAACAGCGAACGCGTTTCTGCACGATCACCGCGCGTTAGGCACCCAGTGATAAGCGTGCCACCCTAACTAGCCACAAGTAACACAAATGAGCACAAACAGACAAGACAGACAAATGAGGTAGCCAGTAGCAACCGCTGCTCCAGCTTACACTCCAGGAACACACAGATCAGAAGGATCCACAGCCGCTACCGCTAGAGGCTAGTACGATCCAAACAAGACGGACAGATGAGGTAGCCAGTAGCAACCGCTGCTCCAGCTTACACTCCAAGAATACATATCAGAAGGATCCACAGCCGCTACCGCTAGAGGCTAGTGCGAGCTAAACAAGACAGAGCGATTCGCTATCAACCGCCGCTGGCGACAGCGCAATCGCAACAGACAAGACAGGACAGAATAGGAAGTATAAATTATACACACACTGACTGCACTAAATAGGAATGCAAGGAGCACTCCCCAAGAATTAACTATACTAAGATAGCAGTGGCTGACACTCCAGGTGAGTCCAGCAGGAACAAACCTCTATGAGCAGCAAAGGATTCTGGGATCACATGGTATTTATACTGCAAGCCTTAAAAGGAGGCAGCTAGGCCGTTTGCATGACAAGTGTATGCAAATTGCTCAGCAGCAGAGCAGGTCTGAAACTTGCAAAGCACAGGCAGGTCTCTTTTCCAGAGACCTGCAGCCCAAGGACAAACAGCTGTCTGCCCGTGCAGACAGCTGAGCAGATCGTTACATGACTGCACTCAGATCAAAGGGGGCCGAATAATTATGCACACACCACTTTGCAGTTCTTTATTTGTAAAAAAAATCTTTGGAATCATGTGTGATTTTCGTTCCACTTCTCATGTGTGCACCACTTTGTATTGGTCTTTCATGTGGAATTCCAATAAAATTGATTCATGTTTGTGGCAGTAATATGACAAAATGTGGGAAACTTCAAGGGGGCCGAATACTTTTGCAAGCCACTGTATGTGGTACAACCATTTAAATCCATCCGTCCCATATGGAGCAAACCTGTATCATGCCTACAAAAAAAAAGTAAAAAGTTTATTACTTACCTAAGTGGAGGGAAGCCTTTGATCCATCCACAAGCCCACCTTTGCCATGCACAGTCCCTCTGAACATAGCTGACAAGTTGATGTGGTCATGTGCCTGGGTGGGAAGGAAGCTGTCAAAATAAATGTCTGTGGGTATTATATTGCAAAAGCTCCAAAGATATCATGCTCTAGATTAGACATGTTGTTTTCTGCATACACTGTGAAATCAGCAGGAATGACAGAGGATTCTGGGTAATCTAGCCTCTTTTGCTGCTGCAGGTGAATCATGTGACATTGGTGTGGATGAGTGTAACAGGAGCCCTTGCCAGAATGGTGGACAATGCAGCAACCTTCCAGGAGGATACAATTGTGCCTGTAAACCAGGATACACAGGTCATAATTGTGAGACTGGTTTGCCAAGTGAGTACCACAATGAACCTGACTGTGAAAACACACTACAGCTGTTTATGAGATGACTAATATGTAAACCTTCTTTTTCTTGGGTTTTTACATAGTCTAGGCTTTTGTAATAATTGTAACAAATAAATGCACCTCCCATTTTGCACATCATTAGCCAAACACAGGCCAATAGCTGCATAGCATCAGGGCTGGCCTTTGCATCCTGTGCAACTGCAAAAGACAACATGTAAACAGTCACTAAGAGAGGCATAGCCATAACATCCACATACCATGAACATTCACATGATGCCATCTTTTTCCACCATCAACCCATTCGCATAATAAAGGGAACCAGAGAGGATGAAAAAAAGCTTTTATACATACCTGGGGCTTCCTCCAGCCCCATACGCCTGGATCGCTCCCACGCCACCGTCCTCTGCTGCCTGGATCCGCCGCCACCGGGTCCCATCATTGCAGCAAGTCGGCCAGTCGGCCGGCGCACGGGGCCAATTCTCCGCATCACAGGGAGCTCCCTCCATACAGGTACGCATGTGGCTGCTTACTGCGCAGCCCCATGCGTACGGGTATGGAGGGAGCCCCTGTGATGCGGACAATTGGCCGCGTCCGCCGGAAGTGACGGGCCCGGTACCGCCGATCCAGGAAGCGGAGGACGGCGGCGTGGGAGCGATCCAGGCTTATGGGGCTGGAAGAAGTCCCAGGTATGTATAAAAGCCTTTTTCTATTTTACACAACCATTCCTCTCTGGTTCCCTTTAAGTATTTTGAAAACTCGTCCACATATTGATGCTGTAAGGATATTTCCATTCTGCTGTTTTGCTGCCCTGCTACTGCAGTGTTCTTTATAACAGCCCCTTACCCAGTGGGATGGAACTTGATTGGTTTAACGTGATCAGTTTTATTAGTTTGGTGTAAATGGTGATTTCCATGGCTAGACTTTGCACCTAGTGGCGTAGCTAGGGTGTTTGACACCCGGTGCGGATAATTTACCCCCCCAAAAAAAGCGAAGCGGCAAAAAAATGGGTGTGGACATGACATCACAAAGGTGGGGGTAACTGTAATAGTAAGGCAGTGGGCTAATATAGGTAGCCAGAATAGTTGCCCCTAGCATAGGTTAGATAGGTAGGTGCCCCCAGTATAGGTTAGTTAGGTAGGTGCCTCCTATATAGCCAGTATAGTTGCCACCAGTATAGGCTAGCTAGGTAGGTAGGTGCCCCCAATACAGGTTAGATAGGTAGGTGCTCCAGTATAGATTACATAGGTAACTGCCCCCAGTATAGGTTAGATTGGTAGGTGCCTCCAGTGTAGGTTAGATAGGTAGCTGCCTCCCAGTATAGGTTAGATAGGTAGCTGCCTCCCAGTATAGGTTAGATAGGTAGGTGCCCCCCAGTATAGGTTAGATTAGGTAGGTGCCCCCCAGTAAAGGTTAGATAGGTAGCTGCCCCCCAGTATAGATTAGATTAGGTAGGTGCCCCCAGTATAGGTTATATAGGTAGCTGCCCCCCAGTATAGGTTATATAGGTAGCTGCCCCCCAGTATAGGTTAGATTAGGTAGGTGCCCCCCAGGTTAGATAGGTAGCTGCTGCCTAGTATAGGTTAGATTAGGTAGGTGCCCCCCAGTATAGGTTAGATTAGGTAGGTGCCCCCCCAGCAAAGGTTAGATAGGTAGCTGCCCCCCAGTATAGATTAGATTAGGTAGGTTCCCCCAGTATAGTTTAGATAGGTAGCTGCCCCCAGTAATAGGTTAGATGGGTAGCTGCCCCCAGTATAACCTATACTGGGGGCCGCTACCTATCTAACCTATACTGGGGGCAGCTACCTATCTAACCTAGATAGGTAGCTGCCCCCCCCCCCCCCCCCAGTGTAGGTTAGATTAGGTAGGTACCCCCCAGTATAGGTTAGATTAGGTAGGTGCCCCCCCAGCAAAGGTTAGATAGGTAGCTGCCCCCCAGTATAGATTAGATTAGGTAGGTTCCCCCAGTATAGGTTAGATAGGTAGCTGCCCCCAGTATTAGGTTAGATGGGTAGCTGCCCCCAGTATAACCTATACTGGGGGCAGCTACCTATCTAACCTATACTGGGGGCAGCTACCTATCTAACCTATACTGGGGGCAGCTACCTATCTAACCTAGATAGGTAGCTGCCCCCCCCCCCAGTATAGGTTAGATTAGGTAGGTGCCCCCCAGTATAGGTTAGATAGGTAGCTGCCCCCAGTATTAGGTAGGTGCCCCGATAATGGAGGGGAGAGCCGCAGCCGCGGGGAGGGCAGCCCGACTTCTCCCTCCCTTCCTTCCCCAGGGCTGCCCTCCGTGCTCCCCTTCCAGACTGCAGAGAGCAATGCGCATGGAAGCCTGTACTAAATTACTCACCTACCTGGTTCCAATCGCCGCTGGTCTTCTCCTCTCTGTCTGCATACGCTGATATACACGCTGCTTTCTGTTTAGCCGGACGCTAATGTACTAAAATACATATTAAAATTATTTATGAATGTCAGTTTGCAAAATAGCGTTGATGCAGGAATATGCAAAATTTGTATAAAAAGGTATGCAGCTTTAAAATGGAACAATCAAAGGTGCAATTTGATTAGTCCATTTTCAAGCTGCATACATTTGCATACACAATTTGCATAAACCTGCATCAACACAGAATTATTTGCATCTCATTGATCATCCCTACTAGTGACACAACTACTCCTTGGACTATATCCTTACTGCTTAGATGTTATTATATATAACATACTGTATATATAAACAACATTTATAGATAATAGATTTATATATAAATGTCTAAATAACAGATTTATATTCTACTAGTTTACCTAGTGTACCTTCAAAAACTGGCTCTAGGTAAGGGATACCGCCGCCAATGCCGCATGTTAGCGCGCATGCGCGCACCCATCTGCCGCGCACACGCTCGCCCGGCTCTCTGGCCCCGTCCTCCTGTCCCAACAGCTGTCCATGCAGCGCACATGCGCAGTAGCAAAAAAGCACGGACCCAAGGACACAGGGACAGGAGTGTAGTCAAGGACAGTTAGGTTTTATTAGGTAGGATATCTGTCCACAAAACCTGCCCAACCTGCATTTCGGATCTTACTCAGAGGTACACACCTAGCTGCTCACTCCACTCCTCCAGTGAACTTCTCCTGACTGCCCCCTCGCATCACCCAGTCCCATGCATACCTTCAGGACTTCTCAAGAGCTGCTCCAACACTATGGAACTCCTTACCTCCCCCCATTAGGGTTACCCCCTTTTTCAACATCTTCAAGAAGGCCCTCAAAACACACCTTTCACTCTGGCCTACCCCCCCTCACTGGGGCTCTAAACCCGCAGCTGAACTCTGGTCCACTACCTTTCGTGTCCTTCCCTCTCTCCCCCTAGAATGTAAGCCTTCAGCAGGGTCCTCCTCCTTGTGTTTCCTACCTGTTCACGCACCGCCATTACCATACACTCATGCTATGCATTTGAGTGAACTCAACTTGCCTAATCTCCATGCTCTCATCCAGTGACTGACTAAGCATTACCTTGTACTCATACTGTGCTGCGTGATCTGGTTTGCATTTATTCATGTATTGTCTTATCGCTGTATGTCACCCCTAAATATTTTCTGTAACCTTAACTAATGTCCAGCGCTGCGTAATATGTTGGCGCTTTATAAATACAATAAGTAAATATATAAATTATATATATATATATATATATATATATATATATATATATATATATATATATATATATATATATACACAGTATATATAAGAATAAAAGATTCCTGCATACACATGAAATATACAGTTACATATGTGCATCTGATTTTAAAAATATGGTGAGCACAAGTAACTGTTTTTTGATTGGTTTATTATATCATTTTTCTGGACTAAGCACTGCTATTACTGTATATAAAAATTATTTAAAAATCAAAATACTCTGAGAAATAAATTACTTTTCTCCTATGTTGCTGTCACTTACAGTAAGTAGTAGAAATCTGACATTACCGACATATTTTGGACTAGCCCATCTTCTCGTAGGGGGGTTCTCGGGGTTTTTTTTATTTTTAAAAGCACTTAGCGAATGGCAGTTGCTCAGTCCAACTGCCAAAATAGTGTGCAGCGAGCAGGGAGGCTGGTCAGCATCTTTGTATTAATCATTTTCAGGGAATGTCTTTATAAAGAATAAAGGCCATGCTGAGAATCCCCCATGAAGAGATGGACTAAACCAAAACCTGTTGGTAATGTCAGATTTCTACTACCTACTGTAAGTGACGGCAACATAGGAGAAAAGTAATTTATAGCTCATTTTACTCTGGGAGAAATGTACTTCTTATTTGTTTGTGTTTTAAATGTTTTGGGGTACCAAAATAGGTACCCCCAGCATAGGTAGCCAGGTCTATAGGTGTCCCCAGTATAAGTAGCCATGAGTATAGTAGTCTCACTATATGTAGCCAGAGGTATATGTGCCTAGTATATGTAGCCAGGGGTATATGTCCCCAGTATATGTAGCCAGGGGTATACGTGCCCAGTATATGTAGCCAGGGGTATATGTGCCAGTATATGTAGCCAGGGGTATATGTGCCAGTATATGTAGTCAGGGGTATATGTCCCAGTATATGTAGCCAGGGGTATATGTGCCAGTATATGTAGTCAGGGGTATATGTCCCAGTATATGTAGCCAGGGGTATATGTGCCCAGTATATGTAGCCAGGGGTATGTGTCCCCAGTATATGTAGTCAGGGGTATATGTCCCAGTATATGTAGCCAGGGGTATATGTGCCCAGTATATGTAGCCAGGGGTATGTGTCCCCAGTATATGTAGCCAGGGATGTATGTGTCCCCAGTATATGTAGCCAGGGGTATATGTGCCCCAGTATATGTAGGCAGGTGTATATGTGCCCAGTATATGAAGTCAGGGGGTATATGTGCCCAGTATATGTAGTCAGGGGTATATGTGCCCAGTATATGTAGTCAGGGGGTATATGTGCCCAGTATATGTAGCCAGGGGGTATATGTGCCAAGTATATGTAGCCAGGGGGTATATGTGCCCAGTATATGTAGTCAGTGGGTATATGTGCCCAGTATATGTAGCCAGGGGGTATATGTGCCCAGTATATGTAGTCAGGGGTATATGTCCTAAGAATAAGTAGTCATGTGTCCCCCCAGCATGAGGGGAGCAGCGGAGTGGAAGGAGAGCTATGAGCAGCGGTGGGGGAGGGCGGACATCTCCCCCCCCTCCCTCACCTTGGGGCTCTCCTTCCCTCACTCTCCCCTCCAGAAGTAATGTGCGGGCAGCCGGCAGCGGGCGGGACTTACCTCTCCTCGTCGTCGGAACACCGGATCTGCGTGCCGCAAGTCTGGTCTGGTCCAGACCAGAGCAGCGGCACGCAGATCCGGCGCCGGAACGAGAAGAGGTAAGTCCCGCCCGCTGCTGGCTGCTCGCACATTACTTCTGGAGGGGAGAGCGAGGGAAGGAGAGCCTCAAGGTCAGGGAGGGGGGGGGATGTCCGCCCTCCCCCATCGCTGCTCACAGCTCTCCTTCCACTCCGCTGCTCCCCTCCACAAATGCCAAGGGGGACGGCGTCCACCCTCGGGAAATAGTAAGTGGACGCCGTCCCCCTGCGTCCACGCCCCACTCGACCCCTGTTCCGAACCACTTGGTCCCGAATTTGAACACCAACATTATCTACAAGGTTAACTTTACAAACTGATTTACTTCTCAACATGGGATTGACCAGTTGAGTAGCAGTTGATTGACCACTTTTTTTTTTTTATAACATTACTAAAATTACTCAAACTCAAAGTTTCAATTGTACATCTAACCTAAGTACTGCTTATTGCAATGCAGAGCTATGTAGCCCTATATCAATGAAACATTCTTAACCAAGCCTCTGAGGGATAAATGGTCCAATAAGCTTATTGGTCAGAAAGGTGTCGGTGTATAGATGATGCGCGGATCCATATTTGCTGAAAAACATCTTCTCTTATTATGCAACAAACATTAAATTGTGTAGCTGCCATTGTCAAAAAAAAAGTCATTAGTTGAAGGGTTCGTTCACACTATGGGCGTTTTCGGTCTTTTTTCAAGTGCAGGCGATTTTTAAAATCGCCATCAAAACGCTTGTGCAATGAATCTCTATGAGAAGGTTTATATCAGCGTGGTCCATGCGCTGTGCGTGCAGCAAAGCGGAGCTGAACCCTTTTTGGGGCTATTTTGCCTCAATTTAAAGAGAAACTCCAACCAAGAATTGAACTTTATCCCAATCAGTAGCTGATACCTCCTTTTACATGAGAAATAGAATGATTTTCACAAACAGACCATCAGGGGGCGCTGTGTGACTAATTTTGTGCTGAAACCCCTCCTACAAGAGGCTCTGAATACCTCGGTACTCCTGGCAAACTGCCACAATGTAACAATGTTCACAGACAGGAAATGGCTGTTTACAGCTGTCTAACAGCTAGAAACAGCTAAATAACCTGCCCACAGTAACAATGTCACCATTTAATAAATGTCAGAATGTGAATCTGGGAGAGGAAAGATTTTACAATGAGCAAACACTGACTAAATCATTTATACATAATTATTGTAAAAATGAAGCACTTTTTTAATTACATTATTTTCACTGGAGTTCCTCTTTAAGGTATAGGAAAATGCATCGATTGCGTTTGCGTTTTTAAGAATAAATACATTGTATTTATTCTTTTCCGAGTCAAACAGTTCACTTCTCAACTCGCGTCAGGGAGTGAATTGCAAAACCGCTCTGGAAAAGCGCTTAGAAAAGCGATTTTACCAGAAATGCAGCACTCAGTGGAGCGCTGGGAGGGGGAAAACAAAAAGCACGCAAAATGCTTGCCTTTTCAATTTTAGGTGTGAATGACGCCGAAGTGTATACAGTGGCTTGCAAAAGGATTCGGCCCCCTTGAAGTTTTCCACATTTTGTCACATTACTGCCACAAACATGCATCCATTTTATTGGAATACCACGTGAAAGACCAATACAGAGTGCTGTACATGTGAGAAGTGGATCGAAAATCATACATCATTCCAAACATGTTTTACAAATAAATAACTGCAAAGTGGGGTGTGCGTAATTATTCAGCCCCCTGAGTCAATACTTTGTAGAACCACCTTTTTCTGCAATTACAGCTGCCAGTCTTTTAGGGTATGTCTCTACCAGCTTTGTACATCTAGAGACTGAAATCCTTGCCCATTCTTTGCAAAACAGCCCCAGCTCAGTCAGATTAGATGGACAGCGTTTGTGAACAGCAGTTTTCAGATCTTGCCACAGATTCTTGCATTGTTTTGCAAAGAATGGGCAAGGATTTCAGTCTCTAGATGTGGATTTAGATCTGGACTTTTACTGGGCCATTCAAACACATGGATTAGTTTTGTTTTAAACCATTCCATTGTTGCCCTGGCTTTATGTTTAGGGTCGTTGTCCTGTTGGAAGTCTCAAGTCTTTTGCAGACTCCAAGAGGTTTTCTTCCAAGATTGCCCTGTATTTGGCTCCATCCATCTTTCCATCCATCAACTCTGGCCAGCTTCCCTGTCCCTGCTGAAGAGAAGCAACCCAGAGCATGATGCTGCCACCACCATATTTGACAGTGGGGATGCTGTGTTCAAAATGATGTGCAGTGTTAGTTTTCCGCCACACATAGCGTTTTTGCATTTTGGCCAAAAAGGTCCAATTTGGTCTCATCTGACGAGAGCACCTTCTTCCACATGTTTGCTGTGTTCCCCACATGGCTTTTGGCAAACTGCAAACGGGACTTCTTATGCTTTTCTGTTAACAATGGCTTTCTTCTTGCCACTCTTCCATAAAGGCCAACTTTGTGCAGTGCACAACTAATAGTTGTCCTATCGACAGATTCCCCCACCTGAGCTGTAGATCTCTGCAGCTCGTCCAGAGTCACCATGGGCCTCTTGACTGCATTTCTGATCAGCGCTCTCCTTTTTCGGCCTGTGAGTTTAGGTGGACGGCCTTGTCTTGGTAGGTTTACAGTTGTGCCATACTCCTTCCATTTCTGAATGATCGCTTGAACAGTGCACCGCCGGATGTTCAAGGCTTTGGAAATCTTTTTGTAGCCTAAGCCTGCTTTAAATTTCTCAATAACTTTATCCCTGACCTGTCTGGTGTGTTCTTTGACCTTCATGGAGTTGTTGCTCTCAATATTCTCTCAGACAACCTCTGAGGCCGTCACAGAGCAGCTGTATTTGTACTGACATTAGATTACACACAGGTGCACTCTATTTAGTCATTAGCACTCATCAGGCAATGTCTATGGGCAACAGTGCACTCAGACCAAAGGGGCTGAATAATTACGCACACCCCATTTTGCAGTTATTTAGTTGTAAAAAATATTTGGAATCATGTATGATTTTTGATCCACTTCTCACATGTACACCACTTTGTATTGGTCTTTCACGTGGAATTCCAATACAATTGATTCATGTTTGTGGCAGTAATATGACAAAATGTGGAAAACTTCAAGGGGGTTGAATACTTTTGCAAGCCACTGTACGTTCTGGAAATATGATTGCCCAGATCCACATTTTTTTCCCCCTCATACATGAAATTCTCTCTTGTGCTGTATTCATACACACAACACACATGGTCTGCAGGGACGTATCTGGTGGGGGGCAGACGGGTCTTTTGCCCCAGGCGCAGTTTGTTGAATTCTTAAAAAGGCGGCAAAATGAATGGCAGTTTAGGCACCAAAACCTGCCTGACCTTGCCCCAGGCGCAGCTTGGACTAGATCCGTCCCTGATGGTCTGTCATCACCTAAACTAGAGGCTGGCATTGGCAAGGGCAGAAAACTGAAATATATGTATTAATGATTAAATTAGTCATGGACAGAGCTGCTCTTGTGTAGCAGGCATCCTGGTGAAACATATGTAGTTGATCAGGTGACAGATTTGTAAGACTTTTATTTACTGGCCATGAACATGTGTTGTATCTGTTTCCTGTGCAGGGGAAAACAGGAAGTGACCACAGCAAATCAGAGGTTTACGAATCTCTCACCTGATTAACCTGTTGACATTTCTCTATGAGGCCTGCTGTACACGAGTAACTCTACTGAATACTGGCCAAATTCTTTGTGTAGGAGCTCAACAACATTTTCTTTTCATTTTGGTTTCTTTTTTTGTTCCCTCACAGCATCCATGGAGACCTGAGACAGACGTTTCCCTGGTAGAGATGAAAGCAGTGACATGCTATGTGAGGGAGCAGCCTATCAGAGGACGCTCGGCAACTGTGACCTACAAAGGCTTTACATACATAGAGCTGCCTCATATAAAGTTATTGGTTTTCTATGCACGTTTACTCTATATGCATGATTTATGAAACTGTGTTTTTCATGCAGTACAGTTATAGGTTCATTAAAGGACACCTGAACTGAGAGGAATAGGGAGGCTGCCATATTTACTTCCTTTTAAACAATACCAGTTGCCTGGCATGATCTATTTGGCTGCAGTAGTGTCTGAATAACACCAGAAACAAGCATGCAGGTAATCCTGTCAGATCTGACAATAATGTCAGAAACATATGATCTGCTGCACGCTTGTCCAGGGTCTATCACTTAAAGTAATAGAGGTAGAGGATCAGCAGGATAGCCAGGCAACTGGTATTGCTTAAAATGTAATAAATATGGCAGCCTCCACATCTCTCTCGTTTTAGTTGTCCTTTAAGCTCATAGGACTTTGTTGCAAGCTGCATGCTTGTTTCAGGTGTGTGATCCAGATACTACAGCAGCTAAAGAGATCAGCGGGACTACCAGGCAAATGGTATTAAAAGGAAATCAATATGGCAGCCTCCATATCCCTCTCACTTCAGGTGTCCTTTAAGTGACCTGGGCCCATATGCAATTCACTTTTTCTCCTGAGTTTTTCCTAGGGTATATTTTCACACCTTGCTAATATAATGCATTTTAAACCACCCTCAAGCAAGAAAACACTCAAATAAATTTAGGCAGTAATTTTTCACAAACTTGTTGATGCTTTTTTTAATTGCAAAGGGCTGAAAAGTTATTTTAAAGAGAAGATGAAAAATTATCCCTGGGAGAAAACTCAGAAGAAAAAGTTAATTGCGTACTGGCCCTCATGTTCCTTACAAAGCCATTAGGATAATGCCTGGTGATCTCCAGCATGGATGTTATATAAAAGCAGGATAAAAGTTCATGGACTGTCCGTTGATGGGACTGCACAACAGATCTACAGCTACCAACCAGACAGACCACCTCCCACCAAACAGACCATGTGTGTGTACAAGGCTTCCACTGACAACTGGAAATCCCTCCATAGTTAAAGAGACTCGGAAGTCTCTAAAAAAAAGTCTTTTTATCTAACAAATCTGTTTAATACCTTAGCCCTAACTAAACCGCCGCATCGCCGCCACTGTAAACTATCTACATCCCCCAAACTCCCCCTCCCTCTCCCCTGCAAAATCCACGACTTTCTTTGTCGTGGATTTTGCTGCCCTGTGCGCCTCCATGTGAGGCAGAGCTATGAGCTGCAGCCCTGCCTCACACGCGTCTATCAGCGGCGGATCTCCGCCTCTCCCCCACCCCTCTCAGTGAAGGAAGACTGAGAGGGGCGGGGGAGAGGCGGCGATCCGCCGCTGATAGACGCCCATAGAGGCAGAGCTGCAGCTCATAGCTCTGCCTCACATGGAAGTGCTCCCTGTAGTGTGCCCCGGGGAGTTTGGGGGGATTTAGATTTATAGAGTTTATAGCAGCGGTTTAGTTAGGGCTTACATATTAAACAGATTAATGAAGTAAAATGACTTTTTTTGAGACTTCAGAGTCTCTTTAAAGTTTATTCTGATTTATTACCCTTTCATTTTATAAGCAAAGCATTATATAGGATGTTGTTTGTTCGTTTGTTTGTTTTATTATACTGTTCTACCATTTTGTATATTATCACTTAATAAATTGGTATTTTGTGTCCTAAACAAGGAATGTGCATCTCTTAAATAAATAATAACCTATAAATGAAATAAATCACATAAATAATAAAATTCTATACTGAAGTGCAGCCTAGCATATTGTATTATCGATGTCTGTAAACTGAATTGTGCAGAAACAGACAGTATTTTTCTTCATTGGTGGGGGGTACTGTCTTTTTGCTTTTTCACACTGAATATACCCCTGACGAAGCCTGTGAAGGGTGAAACATGTAGAGTACGTTTACTTATTCATTCACCTTCTTATTTATGCACCTTCTATCCACTGTCCTTATTTGACTGTAGTTGCAGATGGGATTTATCTATCACTGTGGGTTGGGTTGACCCGGTTAGTCCTTCACTACTCTTACAGCACGCTACCGTTGGCATTTTCTACCAGTGGCTGTTTTATTCACACCAAATAAAAGTTATGTTTTGGATGTGAAAGGGCATCATGTTTATAGTACATTTCCATGCATCCACCAGAGTGTTTTGTTGGTTGGCTAACCCCCCCCCCAAAAAAAAAAAACAACCATTGTATCTCAACATTCATGGGCAGGCGGTCAGGCCCATGTGCAGGGACAAACGACAAGTCATAGTTTGAAGCCAAACACTGGGCTGGTGTCAACTGATTAGAAAACATTAACTGCAATGGTTGTATTGGTTTTTGCCTGGGTCTCTGATGCAGATTGTTTCTCGTATTTTCAGTCTGCCTCCTTGCCGTGCTTGTCCTGACTTGATTGGTTGTCCAGTGACTTTTTTCATGAGAAGTCAACCAAATAACTGAGAATTCATCTTTATTAGTTGTACAGTTTTGTTTCCCACTGTCTTGCCGGTAAACATACCTCTTTCCCTGTCTCTATGTCTGCCTACGGCAGTTTCCAGGAGAATACAAAAACTTTGGTTTAGTTAACTGTGTCTTGTAGGATTATTTTTCCTGCTTTCAGCCTCATGACTGACATAGGCACACTTGCCTGTCAGAATACATCCTGATCATTGATATTCAGCCAATATCTCAGCATACAAGTCCAAAGACAATCTAATCTTTTAGCTTGTCTATTCATTGCACGGGTGGGAGCTACATTAAGGGGAACCTGAAGCGAGAAGTATATGGAGGCTGCTGTATTTATTTCCTTTTAGACAATACCAGTTGCCTGCAATGCCTGGCACCCCTGCTGGTCTATTTGGCTGCAGTAGTGTGTCTGAATAACAGCAGAAACGGGGTACATGTTATTTAGACGCTGGTGAGTTGGGCTTAGGGTGAGTTGAATGACGGCTCTCCCTGCTGCTGCAAAACTCCCCGGCGGCATTAACCACTTAAGGACCAGGGCTGTTCTGTCAGATCTGCGCTGCGTGGGCTCTCCAGCCCACAACGCAGATCGTGTGCAAGGCAGGGCGATCAGACTCCCCCCCCCCCTTTTTTTCCCCACTAGGGGGATGACCTGCTGGGGGTGTCTGATCGCCGCCGCTCCGTGTGGCCGAACGGGGGGGTGGGGGCTTTTCAAAGCCCCCCTCCACAGCGTGTTCTGCGCTCCCTTCCTCTCCCTCCCTACCTCTCCCTCATTGGGCTGCGCAGGACGGATATCCGTCCTGCGCCATGTAGGATAGGCTTCAGCCTATCAAATGACGGCGATCCCCGGCCAATCAGAGGCCGAGGATCGCCGATCTCCTTTACGGCGATGCTGCGGCTCGCACACTGTTTACGGAGACACCCTCTGTGAACTGGCATGGAAAGGCCGCTCCATGCAAAACCACAAACAACCAGGCGCCGCCTATCGGAGTTAGCTGGTCGTTAAGTGGTTAAATACTATTCCCCCTCCGAGTTGTCGCAACTGAGAGGGAGATGTAATTTGGGGTCTAGTGATCACAGAATCCCCGAATTACTCTTACGTGGGGCGCGCAGCATAGCATTGCTGCTATGATGGTGCCCAGCTTCGGTGCTCGCGAAATGAACTGCTTGGCCAGAAACGAGCATGCAACTAATCTTGTCCGATTTGACGGAAATGATCTACTGCATGCTGGTTCGGGGTCTATGGCTAAAAGCATTAGAGGCAAAGGATCAGCAGTACAGCCAGGCAACTGTTGTTTAAAGTGGGATAAAACTGACAAAAACATTCAATAAAAATGTGTTTTCCTACTTCTTATTACCCATTCAGTTATCATATTTGCTTTTCTGCACAAGTATTATTGTCTGTTTACAAATGACAAGTTCCCAAAGTACAGTTTATCTGCTCTGAAACCTGCCACCTCCTGATTGGCTGCCTGTGTTATGTTGTTCAGCTTCCTGTTCAGCAAAGGATGCGCTGTCGGATTGCTCTGTGACTGATCTCAGCTTGTTTGACCTACCTAGTTTGCTGCCTAGATTGACCTCTGCTTTGGTTTGAGTACACTTCCGTCACATCCCCTGGTTTATTTGCCTATCTGCTGGATCTTCTGTGTTTGACCGCTGGCTGTTTCCTGACTAAAGCTACGTACACAAATGCGACAACGATCGTTCGTTGTGAACGACGAACAAACTTTTAATTGAGGAAAGAACGACCTAAGTAAAGTTAGCTTTTAAAGGTGTGTAACGATCTGATCGTTAGAACGAACGTTACATCACGTAAAGCAACTATTGCGCTTGCACATAAAAATGAAAAGTTCCATGGAGAAATAGCGAAATGCGCATGTCAAGCCTAGTACGAACGACCGTTTCCAACGATTTACTACTTTTGCAAACGTCTACCTCATCCGCCGTTAGACTTAATGGTCGTTGGCTGCTTTTTTTTAAACGATCGTCATTTGAAATGATTGGGGAACGATCGTTTCAAACGACTATAGTCGCATGTGTGTACGCACCTTTAGAGTTTGTTTAACCCTTGGATTAATAAGTCATCTGACCTCCTGTGTATGAACTTAGACTTCGTTCCTGACTTTGTATTAGCTGAGCTTTTGGGTGCTTCATTGGTTACCTCGGCCTCAGATCCAATACTCGGCCTCAGCTCGGAGCACAAATAAGTCCTGGGGCAACCGAAGTTGGTTAGACGTTATCAGTCTCCCGTTCTAGCAGGTGAAGAACGTGGTGGAGATTAGGGGTATTGGTCTGAAGGGTAACTGGTGATCACCTGGATACCTCACACCAACAAGTAGGGGTGGGGTCAGGGCCGGCCTTTGCTATGAGCGACCTGTGCGGTCGCTCAGGGCGCCGTCGTCTCAAGGGCGCATGTGCCCTGTCGCCCCTCGCCGCCCCGCTGTCTCCCGGTGTCCTCTCAGTCCATATTTAGAGCAGGACTACAAGAAAATGGCCGCCGATGTCCACAAATGCAGACAAACGGCGGCCATTTTCTTGTAGCCTGCTCTAACTACAGATGGAGCGGAGCCGGGGAGAGAAGAGTGACGTCGGCGCTGGAGCTGGATGTCAGGTGAGTCGGTTTCTGCCACATAAAGGGAGGGCATACTGGGGCAAGCTACCGACGCTGGGGCAAGCTACCTACACTGGGGGCATACTGGGGCAAGCTACCTACGCTGGGGCAAGCTACCTACACTGGGGGCATACTGGGGCAAGCTACCTACGCTGGGGGCAAGCTACCTACGCTGGGGGCATACTGGGGCAAGCTACCTACGCTGGGGGCATACTGGGGCAAGCTACCTACGCTGGGGGCAAGCTACCTACACTGGGGGCATACTGGGGCAAGCTACCTACACTGGGGGCATACTGGGGCAAGCTACCTACGCTGGGGGCAAGCTACCTACACTGGGGGCATACTGGGGCAAGCTACCTACGCTGGGGGCAAGCTACCTACGCTGGGAGCATACTGGGGCAAGCTACCTACGCTGGGGGCAAGCTACCTACGCTGGGGGCATACTGGGGCAAGCTACCTGCGCTGGGGGTATACTGGGGCAAGCTACCTACGCTGGGGGCAAGCTACCTACACTGGAGGCATACTGGGGCAAGCTACCTACGCTGGGGGCAAGCTACCTACACTGGGGGCATACTGGGGCAAGCTACCTATGCTGGGGGCATACTGGGGGCAAGCTACCTACACTGGGGGCAAGCTACCTACACTGGGGGCAAGCTACCTACGCTGGGGGCATACTGGGGCAAGCTACCTACGCTGGGAGCATACTGGGGCAAGCTACCTACGCTGGAGGCAAGCTACCTACACTGGGGGCATACTGGGGCAAGCTACCTACACTGGGGGCATACTGGGGCAAGCTACCTACGCTGGGGGCAAGCTACCTACACTGGGGGCATACTGGGGCAAGCTACCTACGCTGGGGACAAGCTACCTACGCTAGGGGCATACTGGGGCAAGCTACCTACGCTGGGGGCATGATACTGGGGCAAGCTACCTTCGCTGGGGGCATACTGGGGCAAGCTACCTACGCTGGAGGCATACTGGGGCAAGCTACCTTCACTGGGGGCATACTGGGGCAAGCTACCTACGCTGGGGGCAAGCTACCTACGCTGGGGGCATACTGGGGCAAGCTACCTACGCTGGGGGCAAGCTACCTACGCTGGGGGCAAGCTACCTACGCTGGGGGCAAATTACCTACACTGCTGGGGGCAAACTACCTACACTGCTGGGGGCAAACTACCTACACTGCTGGGGGCATACTGGGGCAAACTACCTACACTGGGGGCAACCATGCTACTACACTGGGGGAAACTGTACTAGCTACACTGAGGGCAGCTATGCTACCTATATGGGGCAACTATACTACCTACACTGGGGGCAACTATGCTACTTATATGGGGACAACTATGTGGGGGCATACTGGGGGCAAGCTACCTACACTGGGGGCAAGCTACCTACACTGGGGGCAAGCTACCTACGCTGGGGGCAAGCTACCTACGCTGGGAGCATACTGGGGCAAGCTACCTACGCTGGAGGCAAGCTACCTACACTGGGGGCATACTGGGGCAAGCTACCTACACTGGGGGCATACTGGGGCAAGCTACCTACGCTGGGGGCAAGCTACCTACACTGGGGGCATACTGGGGCAAGCTACCTACGCTGGGGACAAGCTACCTACGCTAGGGGCATACTGGGGCAAGCTACCTACGCTGGGGGCATGATACTGGGGCAAGCTACCTTCGCTGGGGGCATACTGGGGCAAGCTACCTACGCTGGAGGCATACTGGGGCAAGCTACCTTCACTGGGGGCATACTGGGGCAAGCTACCTACGCTGGGGGCAAGCTACCTACGCTGGGGGCATACTGGGGCAAGCTACCTACGCTGGGGGCAAGCTACCTACGCTGGGGGCAAGCTACCTACGCTGGGGGCAAATTACCTACACTGCTGGGGGCAAACTACCTACACTGCTGGGGGCAAACTACCTACACTGCTGGGGGCATACTGGGGCAAACTACCTACACTGGGGGCAACCATGCTACTACACTGGGGGAAACTGTACTAGCTACACTGAGGGCAGCTATGCTACCTATATGGGGCAACTATACTACCTACACTGGGGGCAACTATGCTACTTATATGGGGACAACTATGTTACTTATGGGGGGGGGGCAACAAAATCCGGTTTCGCTCAGGGCGCTGTGAAACCTAAGGCCGGCCCTGGGTGGGGTCCACAGTTCCCTACCTTGATGAGACCTGAACTCTTGCACAGGACAGAAGGAAACATAGACACCCTGGACCATGTGCAATTAACTTTTTCTCCTGAGTTTTCCCCTAGGTGATATTTTTATATAACTTGACAATAACATGCCTTTTAAACCACGAGCAAGCAAGAAAATACTCAAACTTGTTTTGATAGTACTCTGTAATCTACTTGTTGGTACTTTTTCAGTTGCAAAGAGCTTAAAAATAATTTTAAATACACAATGAAAAATATCTCCTGGGAGAAAACTCAGGAGAAAAAGTTAATTGCATATGGGCCCCTGTATGTATTTAGAGAGTTTATCCTAATCCCTCCTCATCTGTCACTGATCACAAGCATAATTTGATCTCTCAGCTTTGTCAGCTCAGGAATCTCGGCAGCCTCGGTAGAACAGCTAATTTGTAGACACAGGAAGTTAACCCTATGTCTGCTTCCATGAAAGCAGAAAGTAGATGCACTGCAGATCTATTGCAGGATTTCTATCACCTGTAATAAAGAAATGTTTTTCTTTAGCCCCCTTGGTGTTATGATTCTTTCCGGATTTTAGGGTCTAAAAGCAGTGCAAATTTTTTTTGCACCCTTTCAGACCCTAAAACCTGGAAAAATCATGCTGCCAGGGAGATCTGCAGCAGTTCCAGTAATCACTCACTTTCCTGGCTCCGGCGCTGCAGTTATGCCTCCATCCTCCAGGTGGCACTGCAACTCTAAAGTGAGATTGCTGGCTGTCGTAATGGCGACAGCTGGCGATCTCACCCGGAGGAAGCAGAGCTTTGGAGGAGCGGAAGAAGAATGCCAGCCGACGTCGGGATCCCCCGGGAGGTGTGTAATAACGCCCGCTGCGCACATTGCTCTGCACACACCCTCCGGCGGCTACCCCGAGCAGAGGTCGGGATTACCGCCCTTAGCTGCAGTTTTCCGCCCTGACCCTAGCTTAGGAATACCGCCAAGGAGGTTAAAGGTTATTATTCTGTTGCTTACCTTTTAGAACAGAGAGGAAGTTCTGAGTTCAGAAGTTCTGAGTGCGCTTTAACTAAAGACAAGCTAAGAAGAAATGTAATACTGATTTCTTTACCCTCCAGTGGTGGCTGGCACAGTGGGGGATCACTTTTGTGATGAAGGAAATAAGAGAAAAAACATAAAACAGCTAAGCTGGATAGGATTGCCCAGAAGTGTTACACAACAATGTGGCCATATTTAACTTGGCAACGTGTAGTGTGAATACCTGATACCTAAATAATCCCTGTACACACACATACAGGGCAATCACTGTGGCAAAGCCCTTTAGTAAACAGCACACCTGCATATGGAAACTGCAATGTATCCCTGGTTTTTCAAGCTCAACCAAAATGAATGTTATAGTTTGCACCTGTCATATCTGCAAAAAAACCCACCTGCCAGCCACCCACCTGTCTCTTGTGCTCAGGGATTCTCCTGGTGACCCTCCACCCTCGTCACAGACATGCCATTTTCATCACTGCTTATGTAGTATTATAACAGCAGGCGGAACATGCTTAAAGTGTACCCCAGGGGGTGTACACAGAGGCATGTCCTGCTGCAGGACATGCCTCTGTGTGCCCCCTCCCCCGCTCTCTGCCCCCCCCCCCCCCCCGCTCCACCGCGGCGCTATAAGCCTCCCGAGATTGCCGACTTGCAATTGTCACCAATCTCGAGGGGAAAGGAGGAGAGGCATTCCTTGCCCAAACGCCCACTGGAGCATTCTTGCAGACATCCCCCAGCTGCAATTGGGCAGCTCTCTCTCCCTGGCCACTCCCCCACCTCCCTGCACGCTACTCTGTGTGAGACACACAATCCAGCTCTTGCAGATTCATGACCCCAGGAGTCACAAAACCAAAACAAAGCCATTGCAGGCTACAGGAGAAGCGGAGATGGCGGCTACCCGATCCGCCCAGCCCCCCGGATCAGGTAGCATTGTTGTTGTTTTTTTTTTTTAATTTAAGTCCCCACCACAGGTTCCCTTTAAAGAGAAACTCCGACTAAGAATTGAACTTTATCCCAATTAGTAGCTGATACCCCCTTTTACATGAGAAATCTATTGCTTTTCGCAGACCATCAGGGGGCGCTGTATGGCTGATATTGTGGTGAAACCCCTCCCACAAGAAACAAGAAAAATACGTACTCTTGGCAGTTTCCTGTCTGTGAACCTTGTTGCATTGTGGGAAATAGCTGTTTACAGCGGTTTCCAACTGCCAAAAAACATGCAGCAGCTACATCACCTGCCAGCAGTAAAAATGTCACCATGTGATAAATATCAGAATGTAAATCAGGGATTTAAAAGATTGTACAATGGGCAAACACTGACTAAATCATTTATACATATTTATTGTAAAAATGAAGCACTTTTTAATCACATTATTTTCACTGGAGTTCCTCTTTAAAGCAAACTTGAACTGAAAAATAAAATTCAAAATAAGCATACACACATCATACTTGCCTCCAATGTAGTGTACGTTCTTTCCCGTGTCTAGTTTGTCCACTGTGATCAATGGATTCTCCATCCTCCATTGGTCACATGGCAATGACCCCTTAACAGCTTGCAGATCAGCACTCCATTAACAAGTAATATCGCTTGAGCCATAGGGAAAGATGGACATTACCTTGCACATCAGTTGTCCTTTCAGTTATAACTGACAGCAACTGATATAGTAATTATATAATTGATCATGGGAAGATTTGGGGTTGGTTTAGCATTTGTATAATGTCATGAGTTAATGTCACTAAGTTTCCTCCTGGTTCTCAGGAATGCTCTACAGACTGTCAGACGAGTTCATGTTTTCTCCTGGAAATTGCTTTATTTTCTGTGCATTCAGACAGTGCATGAAACCAAAGAATCCTGCACTAGAATAATTCAAAAAATGTCAAGCTGTGGCATTTCTCTCATAAGCTTCGGGGCATGTCAGGAGAAAGTGACTTCTTTATGTACATTTTCCCCATACCGACAGCGAAATGTCTCTATCTTGCTGTGTAAGGGGAAACAGCATTGGGTGAAATGCAAAGTATTCCCGCAAAATGTCCCTGAGAAGCGGGAAAGAAAAAACCCTTTTTGTGAATTACATTGTGGAAATAGTACATTGATGGGAACCGCATTTAAAAAATTGAGACAGATACTTACCCAAGGAGAGGGAAGGCTCTGTGTCCTATAGAGCCTTCCGGCTCCTCTCCTGATCCCCTCGTTCCAGTGCTGGCTTGCCCGTTAGCAGTATTTGACTAAATTAGTCAAATACTGCTTTACCCGGCCGAAGGAGGCTTCAGAAGTCTTCAGGGAGCCAGAGTGCTCCTGAAGAAGGGCGGCCCTGTACTGCGCCTGCGGAAGCACGCTCTCTTGCACGCTCACGCCTGTTCAGTATGGTGCTGCACGTCTTCGGGAGGACACGGCTCCCGAAGACTTCCAAATTCCCTTTCGGCGGGGGATTTAAATGGGGGGGGGGGGGGGAGCCAGCACAGGATAGAGGGCACCGAGAGAGGAGACGGAAGACTCTATATGACCCAGAGCCTTCCCTCTCCTAAGGTAAGTATTTGCTTCATTTTTTTTTTAAATGCGGTTCCCATTCACTTTAAAGGAAGCATCAGTCAAATAATGGTGCCCCATGATATACTTACCCGGGGCTTCCTCCAGCCCCTTGCAGCCGACAGGTCCCACGCAGCATCTCCGCTCGCAGCCGCCGGCCCGGGGTCCCCGCCGGTGCAGAGGCCGACCTCCTCGCGTGCGTGAGCGCCACTGTCAATCAAGTCTGCGCACTACAGACGACCTCGAGGTCGTCTTTTGCACTAGCGGGGACCCTGGGCCGGCGGCTGGGAGCGTAGCTGCGGCGTGGGACCTGACGGCTGCAACGGGCTGGAGGAAGCCCCGGGTACGGTAAGTCTATCATAGGGCAGCATTATTTGATTGTTGTTTCCTTTAAAGGGAATCTGAAGTGAAAATAAACAAATGAGAAGATATGTATGTGTAGTACGGCCAAGAAATAAAACATGAGTAGCACAGATATGAGTCTCATATTGTTTCCAGTACAGGAAGAGTTAAGAACACTTCAGTTTTCATCTATACAAAAGAGCCTCTCTGAGCACTCTGACCAAACTTGGGTTGCGGTTTTCTGGAGCACTTATACATCAAAGAAACAGTAAGAGACAGATTTAGATAAGATTTCTACTGTAGGGAAGTTGAAAGGGTCATTAGCTCTACTTCTGTTATAAGTTATAGTGTGGCTTGTAATTGCAAGTTAAGCGACTATTTTCTTTGCCACTAATGTTCTATTATCAGTACTACACATACATATCATTACATCATAAGTTGTTGTTTTTTTTCTTCACTTCAGTGTTCTTTTAAGAATTACAGTTCAACCTCTCAAATCATTTTCCTGACTGGATCAACGTATCACCTTTATCCATCTACACCAATGTGACATCATCCTCCAATTCCTGTTTCCTTTGCTACAGCTTTCCATTTAGTCCTCAGACCCAGCCCAGCCCAGGCCGCCCATGAGATGGGTTCTTAAGGGCTGGTTCAGACGAACGCTTGCAGAGCGTTTACAGCCAGCGTTCAGGGCTTGGTGTTAAACGCTCCCATTCAAGTGAATGGGAGCGTTTGTACCAAGCTTTTACGCGCGTTTGCACAAACGCGGCGTTCGGGTCCCGATTTTCCCTGGCGTTCAAGGAGCCCCTGGAAGCTACATGTAGCTTCCAGGGGAGGTTAACCGCGACGGCTAATGTCCCCCTAGGGGAAGAAAAAACGCGACCGCATCCAAACGCACACGAACGCTGCTGAACGCGACGCCAGCAAACGCAACGCCTCCAAACGTCCGTCTGAACCAGCCCTTAGGCGGCAGCAGTGGAGGGGGGGCTGCTGGGCAGTGGGAGGGGGGGTCGCTGAGTTGGAGGGGGTAGCAGGCAGGAAGGGGGGCAGTGGGCACAGCGGTGGGGAGGGGGGTTGGACCCCCCCTTTCTCACCTGGGTCCCTCCGTCCAGTCTCTCCCTCTCCAGCTATTACCACAGTGTATAGGTAGGCAGCCAGTGGGGAAGCGATGACTGACCTCCTTCCACGTTCCAGCGTGCGTTCTACCTCTCGTCACTTCCTGCAATGCCCTCCCCACTGCTGTGCCCCCCTTCCTGCCTGCTACCCCTGCCAGGCTACCTATACTGGGGGCAATTATACTACCTATGGGACGGGGGGGGGGGGGAGAAAGGGTGGTCGGCATCTTCACAAGTTTGCCTCGGGCAGCAAAATGTCTAGAACTGGCCCAGCTCAGACCCTGAGGGAATTTTGAAGGCATTCAGCACTGTGGACAAAGTAACCTTTTGGATTGGTTGATAAGTCCACACACAACATTATTTTGATTGTTTGTACAGTCGATATAATCTGCAATCTTGTCCAGATAAGATGCCACCACTTTCCATTAGCGTTAAAAGACGCAATTCTAAAGGTAGCCATACACTGGTCGATTTGCCATCAGATTCGACCAACAGATAGATCCCTCTCTGATCGAATATGATCAGAGAGGGATCGTATGGCTACCTTTACTGCAAACAGATTGTGAACCGATTTCAGCCTGAAACCGTTCACAATCTGTTGTGGTGGTGGTGCTGCTGCTGCCGCCGCTCCCCCCCGCCGCATACATTACCTGCTCCGCCGGCACGACTGCCCCTGGTCACCGCTGCTCTGTCTCCGCTCTGGTCTCCAGGTCCGGTGTAATGTCTGATTGCGCTGCCTGGAAGCTCCCTTCCACACTGAGTAGCACGCATGCTCAGTGTGAAGTTTATGATGCTGCTGGAGGTAAAATACTAAATATCTTCACTTCCACACCTCTTACACTCCCCAAATTTTCAGGGTAGGGAAGGGACCCCCCGAACTACCTTTATACCAAATTGCAGCCCCCGAGTCCTGCTGGTTCAGGAGATTACAGTAACCTATCTCGGGAACCAGCGGGGCTCGGGGGCTGCAATTTGGCATAGAGGTCGTTCTGGGGGTTCCCTCCCTAGCCTGAGAATTTGGGGAGTGTAAGAGGTGTGGAAGCGGAGATATTTATTATTTTACCTCCAGCAGCATCATTCAATGGGAACTGTGGCCACACAGTCTCCTACTGCGCATGCGGGGCAGCGTAAATCCACAGGCAGCGTAATCGGACACAACACCGGCATGCTTTACTTCTTCCTGCCTGGCAGGAAGTTTAAACAGTAGAGCGCCCTCTACTGTTTAAACTTCCTGCCGGGCTAGAAGAAGTGAAGCATGCTGGACCCGGAGACCAGACCAGCGCGGACACGGAGCAGCGGTGACCGGGGGCAATCGTGCCGGCGGAGCAGGTAATGTATGCGGACTATAGCGTCGGTCGTCGGGTACTCGAACGCCGCTAGCGACGCGCTCCCTACTGCGCGCGATCGCAGGTAATTTTCCGCACGGAGCGATCGACGGGATCGGACGAAATGTATCGAAATTCGGCGTGTTGCAGGAACGATGTGACAGCAGATTCGATCCCAGTGATCGAATCTGCTGTCGATCTGGCGGGAATCGGCCTAGTGTATGGCCAGCTTTAATCTAGCTAATCCTGTAGGAGAAAGTGTTATTATAATACCTAACTAGGCATAACAATACATTAATTGTTAATTAATTACCAGTTATGCTTAGGTTTTCTCTGAAAGTCAGGATTCTTTGCAGAGAATATTCAGAGCAAACGCTTAGACTGAAAAGAGTTGTAATTGTTTATTTTATAACAAAATCGTGCATAAGAATACAGAAAATTGTCAAAAATTGTCTAACAAAATAACAAGTTTTGATACAGTAAAAATATTGTGAACATAAAGTAGAAACAAACAATTATTCAGTAAGGAGACCTTGGGCAAGATGCCCTAACACTGCAGGGTAGCCTACCAAGCACGCCCTAAGAGGCTGTAGCTTTCAAGCTCTTTGGCCTGGTGCACACCAAAAACCGCTAGCAGATCCGCAAAATGCTAGCAGATTTTGAAACGCTTTTTCTTATTTTTCTGCAGCGTTTCAGCTAGCTTTTTGCGGTTTTGTGTAGCGGTTTTGGTATAGTGGATTTCATGTATTGTTACAGTAAAGCTGTTACTGAACAGCTACTGTAACAAAAAACGCCTGGCAAACCGCTCTGAAGTGCCGTTTTTCAGAGCGGTTTGCGGTTTTCCTATACTTAACATTGAGGCAGAAACGCATCCGCAATCCAAAATCTGCAGCAGCCCGGGAGTATGCGTTTCTGCAAAACGCCTCCCGCTCTGGTGTGCACCAGCCCATTGAAATACATTACCCTAGCGGATCCTCACCCGCAAGCGGATCGTAAAATGCAGCCGAACCGCTCTGGTGTGCACTAGGCCTTTGAGTCTATACAAATGTTAGGATTATCTAGCAGTCATAGTTGTGGATTTCCTACAAAGTCAAGAAAGCATCCAAGTATAAAACTTGCTATCACTACTTCATATAATAAGATATTCCACTTCTGAACTACTCCCATTTTGAAGAACTCCTCTCTGCAAAAGTAGAAAAACCTTCTTCAATGTGTAGACTACTGTATTTTTCGTACTGTAATAAACACCTTACCATAAGATGCATCTAGGTTTAGAGGGTCTGGATTTGGGTTGTGTGACCTTTCCAATTTCACTTGCATGTAGAAGGACCGCTTTCACATAGGTATTAAAAATGCAAAAGTTTGTTCTTTTTGAGATATTTTTATTTCTGCGTATAGGGTAACTTGAAAAGTCCGTAAAAAATCCAGACCTTTGTAATCAGATGCCTACGGAGACTTATGAATATTAAATGGCCGGAGAAAGTAACAAATGAAGAATTGTGGAAAAACATCAACCTACGACCAATAGAAATTCAATTAAGGAAAAGTAAGTGTGGTTGGATAGGCCACACGCTCAGGAAGTTAGAGGAATCTAAAGAAGAGCTCCAGATCCACATGGATCAAAAAGAAGGTGACGGCCTTGAAAACATGGAGAAGATCGTTGGAAGAAGAAATTGGAAAGATGGGAAAAACCTGGAATAAGATCAAGAGAACAGATCTGAAAGGAGAGTCCTCACAGATGTCATATGCTCCACTGGGAGTAAAAGGAGCAGATGATGAGGTTTAGAGGACAGAAACCAAGAATCAAAATATTCTAAATATTCATGGCGCAGCGGTGTCTTGTGTTGCATCTCCCCCAAACTGTCTCCCCTCTTAAAGAGACACTGAAGCGAGTAAAAAACTCGCTTCTTCTCTTATATTCAGCAGGGGCATGTGTGCCCCTGCTAAACCGCCGCTATCCCGTCGCACAACGGGGGTCCCTTACCCCCCAATTCCCCCCCTGAAAAATCAATGGCCAAATTGGTCGTAGATTTTGCTGCTCCTAGAGGCAGGGCTAACGGCTGCAGCCCTGCCTCACAGCGCGTCTATCAGCGGCGCATCGCCGCCTCTCCCCTGCCCCTCTCAGTGAAGGAAGACTGAGAGGGGCGGGGAGAGGCGGAGATACGCGCTGACAGACACGCGTGAGGCAGGGCTATAGCCGTTAGCCCTGCCTCAATGCGGAAGAGATCCCCGGCGAAGATGGAGGGGATTTGGGGGGTAAGGGACCCCCGTTGTGCGCCGCGATAGTGGCGGTTTAGCAGGGGCACACATACCCCTGCTGAATATAAGAGAAGAAGCGAGTTTTATACTCGCTTCAGATTCTCTTTAAACTGCTCCCCTGCATCCGAAACACTAGCACAGTAGTAGCAGACATTTTTTGTTATCATTAGGAAAATATGGTTGGTTGAATTAGGGGTAGGGGAATATGGGTTGGGATAACTAGGGTCACGGTTAGGAGATACTACAAGTAAAACTGTGAGTTCCACAGTTCTCAAAGTTTACCTCGATAGAGGGAAGCCTCTATTTCCTCCTCTTGACCACCTATCCAGTGTTGTGACCCTCAGAAGCGGAGCAGTGCTTTTCAGCGCTGCAAGATTTGGGCGCAGCCGGCGCCTCGATAGGCAATAAAGGGAATCACAACTGAGCAGCGCTCAGTGAGTAACATCGGCGCCGTCAGAAGACGGAGCCAAGGTTGCTTAAAAAACACAATAATGCGGCCTCCGCAATTGCTGTAAGCCAAATTAAATCATTCCCCCACTATCCATGGCAACCTGGAGGGGGAATAGTAATTAATACAGCCCGGACTTGTGCAGAAGCAGGATCAGCCATATACCGGCTGTATCCTGCGCCCAAGTCTACCGGTGCCGATTTCAAATGTATGCCTCAGAAGTTTGCGGCTGTGCTTCTGTACACAAATGGGCATAGCTGCACTCCACGGGCGCAGGACTGTTCACACCTGTGCAGTAGCAAGGAGCCAATGCTCAGGCCCAGCGGAAAACACAGAGCCCATTGTGCTCCAAGTAATGCACAGATGTGAGCAGTTTGCGCCTGTGTATTGTGGCCGAGCTCATTTAACAAGTACTCAAAGGTTACAGACATTATTAAGGGGTGACATACAGCGATAAGACAATCAGGGCTAAGGCAGAGGCGAGAGAGGCTCCAGCCTCAGGGCGCAGTGTAGGAGGGGGCGCACAACTCACTCAGCTATCATTCCCCTGAAGTATTTGAAGCAGAGAGAAATAAGAAAAGGGGATACATGGCAGTGACTGTAAGCCAGATAACTAGAGATTAAGGTGTTGAGGGCCCTGGAGCGCCTCTTAGTCTAATAGCAATCAATATGTGACGGCTGGGGTGGGAGGGATGGAGGGGCGCACTTTGGTGTCTCAGCCTTGGGTGCTGGAGGACCTTGTCCCAGCTCTGAAGACAATACAGGAATACATGCAAACCAGATCACACAGCACAGTATGAGTATGTGTGTAGTGCTAAGCGCACTTCCTGGAGCCTTTTCTGAACCACCAAGACACGATTCACCCCACAGTGAGTAGAGCTGTGTGCAGCAGGACATACAGTGGTGTGAAAAACTATTTGCCCCCTTCCTGATTTCTTATTCTTTTGCAAGTTTGTCTCACTTAAATGTTTCTGCTCATCAAAAACCGTTAACTATTAGTCAAAGATAACATAATTGAACACAAAATGCAGTTTTAAATGATGGTTTTTATTATTTAGTGAGAAAAAAAACCTCCAAATCTACATGGCCCTGTGTGAAAAAGTGATTGCCCCCCTTGTTAAAAAATAACTTAACTGTGTTTTATCACACCTGAGTTCAATTTCTGTAGTCACCCCCAGGCCTGATTACTGCCACACCTGTTTCAATCAAGAAATCACTTAAATAGGAGCTATCTGACACAGAGAAGTAGACCAAAAGCACCTCAAAAGCTAGACATCATGCCAAGATCCAAAGAAATTCAGGAACAAATGAGAACAAAGTACTGTAATTGAGATCTATCAGTCTGGTAAAGGTTATAAAGCCATTTCTAAAGCTTTGGGACTCCAGCGAACCACAGTGAGAGCCATTATCCACAAATGGCAAAAACATGGAACAGTGATGAACCTTCCCAGTAGTGTCCGGCCGACCAAAATTACCCCAAGAGCGCAGAGAAAACTCATCCGAGAGGCCACAAAAGACCCCAGGACAACATCTAAAGAACTGCAGGCCTCACTTGCCTCAATTAAGGTCATTGTTCATGACTCCACCATAAGAAAGAGACTGGGCAAAAATGGTCTGCTAGCAGATATCCAAGGCGCAAACCACTTTTAAGCAAAAAGAACATTAAGGCTCGTCTCAATTTTGCTAAAAAAAACATCTCAATGATTGGCAAGACTTTTGGGAAAATACCTTGTGGACCGACGAGACAAAAGTTGAACTTTTTGGAAGGTGCGTGTCCTGTTACATCTGGCGTAGAAGTAACACAGCATTTCAGCAAAAGAACATCATACCAACAGTAAAATATGGTGGTGGTAGTGTGATGGTCTGGGGTTGTTTTGCTGCTTCAGGACCTGGAAGGCTTGCTGTGATAGATGGAACCATGAATTCTACTGTCTACCAAAAAATCCTGAAGGAGAATGTCCGGCCATCTGTTTGTCAACTCAAGCTGAAGCGATCTTGGGTGCTGCAGCAGGACAATGACCCAAAACATACATCAAAGGTCAGAGCAGGTTTAGAAAGTCATTATATGTAGGGAATGGTAGATTGATTCTTCACCACAATATATCAAATGCTCAGAGGTAGGTATCCGCCAAACATCAAAGTTAGAAAAGGCTTACCAGCTCCCAACAACCCACATTATAAGGTTGTAAAATGGCTCAGGTCACAGATAACGTCCAGGGAACATCAGACGTCGTGAAGATCCAGTGGATCTTAGGCGGTTCATGCTAGAAAACCCTCAAATAAAGCTGAATTACAACAATTCTGCAGAGATGAGTGGGCCAAAATTCCTCCAGAGCGCTGTAAAAGACTTGTTGCAAGTTATCGCAAACGCTTGATTGCAGTTATTGCTGCTAAGGGTGGCCCAACCAGTTATTAGGTTCAGGGGGCAATTTCTTTTTCACACAGGGCCATGTAGGTTTTGAGTTATTTTTCTCACTAAATAATAAAAACCATCATTTACAACTGCATTTTGTGTTCAATTATGTTATCTTTGACTAATAGTTAACGGTTTTTGATGAGCAGAAACATTTAAGTGTGACAAACATGCAAAAGAATAAGAAATCAGGAAGGGGGCAAATAGTTTTTCACACCACTGTACTTTCTTGCTTAGGAACGCATAGTCATGCTGCAAATAGAAAGATGTTATGAGGTAAATTATCTTCTTGGATATAACTGACAGACTGTCAGAAATGCAATTAGTAGACACTTCAGGCAGTTTCTGTTATTATGGTCAGAACTAGAAAATCTGTGAAAATAATATCTTGAGCTCAGATGAGTAACAAGTTCCAGGTAGAATGTCACATGGTTCACACTCTAGGCTTTTAGCCAATCTCCAGGCATATTACAATGCGTTAGGTTATCCATAAACCACACAAAACTGAAAGCTTATCAAGCAATGACATGGCAGTGATAAAGTTCTGGGCAGATGTGATCCAAATGAAATATTGACCCTTGATTGGTGGGCTTTAGTAAAGTTATTTACGCACACTAAATTTTCATTCACAAATCTAGTGTGAGAAAAGGTATCCACTGTTGCCACTGGCAACATTTTTAGTGTTCTGTCATATCAATCAGTTGGAATGTGTATTTAGCAACAACAGTCTATTATGTGTATATCTATGCATTAACCAGTTAATTTTTCCCATACAGTATATCTACACCCCCGGAGATTTCATCTTAGCTCCAGGAGCGTAGATATACATACCCCGCCATGATTGCCACTGTGCATGATCCTGCTTGTCCCTGTGCCCGTTCACGTTGCTGCCGGTTAGTACACAGATCAGTAATTGGGAACACAATTCCCATTCAAGGATATAACTTCCTGTGATTAAAGGGAACCTAAACTGAGACTGAGAAGGATAGGGATTTTTCCTTTTAAAATAATACCAGTTGCCTTACTCCCCTGCTGATCCTGTGTCTCTTATAATTTTAGCCACAGCCCCTCAACAAGCATGCAGATCAGGTGCTCTGACTGAAGTCAGACTGGATAAGCTGCATGCTTGTTTCAGGTGTGTGATTCAGCCACTACTGCAGCCAAAGAGATCAGCAGGATAGCCATGCAACTGGTATTGTTTAAAAGGAGACATCCGCATTCCCTCTCAGTTAATGAAACCGGCATCAATGTGATGCCGTTTTTATTGACTAAACGGAAAGTGAAAGCCATACACACGCTTCTTCCTGGAACGCGTGTATGCAGTAAAACTAAGACAATAAAAATAAAAGTTGGGGTCATCTAGTGGCCAAATAATAAAATTACACCTACATACACATCCCATTAAATAAAATACCCATTAATTAACCCCTTACCTCCCCTCCCTTGTTTACAAAAATAAAACACTTTTATTAATTTAAATGATGTAATAATCGGGACAAATGGGCAAATAAAATATATGGGTTTTAATTAGGCAGCATGTATTATTTTAAAACTATAATAGCTGAAATCTGAGAAATTATGATTTTTTTCCCATTTGTTTTGTATTATTCCCATTAAAATTCATTTAGAAAAAAATAATTCTTAGTAAAATATATAGATCATTTTGTTGTGATAAGTAGTGATACAGATATTGAGAAATGAAAGGCAGGCGTGCTGACAGGTGAAAATTGCTCTGGCCCATAAGGGTAAAAACCCCTCAGTGGTGAACTGGATAAATAAAAACAAATAATGCACTGATGATTGTCTCTGAAGTAAGTGATGCTGCCGCCAGAATCTGCAAGTCCTATTTGTAAATATGATGCAAATTTGAAAATCTAGAGCCCACATTGTATACAGATGTAAAGTGTGCCCAAACACCGTAAACAATAAAGGCTTGCTAGCCGCTGCCAACCCAGTTCGGAAGGTTAACCACATCTGGCTTGATACATGTGACATTTCAGTTGTAGCTGAAAGCGGAATGAAACCCAGCATTTCTACCTTGCTCTAATAGATTATTTACAGCATGTTATATACAACCAGCATTTTTTTTTTACTAGAACAGAATTCAAAGGGTTAACACAGGTCTAAAGGTGCATACACACGCACTACCAGAGGCAACGACGGGAAAGTCCGCCCAGCGGGAGTGTCTGACGGACCCGTCTTTGGCTTGCGTAGTGCGTGTGTACGCACCTTTATAGAAGCTTCCCTGCCAGCAGAGCTGGATGCATCCGAAGTTGTAGATAATGTTATCTTGTGTTTAATTGTATCAAGTGAGGAATGTAAATAATGTCTTCTCTGGCACTGCAGAGTCTCCTAAAGACAGTGAGACAATCAGAAAGCATTTATGCTTAAGTTAGACGATGAATAAAGCAGTTATGAATAAAATGCAAAGTCAGCTCTCAGGGTAAAATTAGTGTACTTTGGGAACGTATCATTTCTAAATGAATAATAATACTTATGCACAAAAGCAAATATGCTAACCGTATGGCATATAAAAAGTAGGAAAACATGTTTTTATTGAATATTATGTCAAGGTTTTATACCGCTTTAACATGAGTTATGCTGTATTTACCATTTTTATGTTAAAAACTATAATTTCAATAATGCCCACCTTGAGATACTTGCCCAATATCCAATCAGTGGCCAAATTTCTAAAAGGGGTGATACTCAAAAAACAGAAGTGCCATCCGGGTTAATTTTACAAAGTGTATATAAATGGTGCTTGCTGCTAGATCCTCCGATAACCCTGAGGATGCAGAACTGCGAAACTGTTCGGGTGGGAGACTAGCAGTACCAGTATTTGAATGTTTTTATCCCGTGGAATCCTATTACGGGGTACCCTTGGCCATGAGTCCCCGAATTTAGGTTGTTCAGGCTTTTATCGATTTTATTGGATATTTGGATGTTTTTACTGTATTTTAAATAAAAAGCAATCTACACTTAGATATATTTTGTTGGTATATGGGATGGATGCTTTCCTATGAACTTGTGAGCTCACACGGAGACATTTAGAAAGAACCATTGAAGCACACCTGTTGACCGCTTATTTATTTGGTACCTGAAGCCTTCGTGGACTGGACTGATCCATGCAAAGAGCATTTGTTGCAACCTTATAATCTGGATTTGCAAAGGCAAGTAAGCCTTTATCGTATATGGGGTTTGGATGCCCTTGACATCTGTACATTAAGTGGTAGAACTACATCTGAGCTGGTTTTCAAATTTACATCTATTCATTACCAGCTATAACCACAAGGTTGCAGTGTGTTCTAGTAAAAACATTTTTTATTGCATCCTGTGTCTTTAAAGGAAGCTGTGAATAAAATATGCTTGGTGTGTGTTAGCCAGGAGCCATTAGCTATGAGGCTGAATAATATCTGTTTCTCCTGCATTCTACATTGCTGTACACTAAGAATCTAGTTTATAATAGCCTTTCTAATAAAATCATGAATTCCCAACTTCTGCTCTTTATTGTTGTAGCCTTAACAATGACCACCTCTTGCTCCCCCCCCCCACCTCTCCACAGAACAGAACAGGCTGCTTAGCAGTGTGTCTGTACATCCGATTGATCCAAGAATGTCCTCAGAACAATCTCTCCCAGTGACAAATACTGCAAGCTTGTATGAAACTGTAGACTGAGTCAGAAAGTGCTGTAAAAAGCTTCCAGATGTGGCAGTATGTATAATACAAACAGGTTCCAGGGTGGTTCCACGTGCAATCATTAGTCATTTGGCACAGGGTTTAGAGTAAGTAACAGGAAGTACATGCAGAGTCAAAACTAGAAACACTAGTTAACAAATCAAGCTGCTCACAGTGAAGGAACTGGATATGGCTGTGGAAGACTGACCTGATGAGGGTAAACACATTGTCAGGTCATGTACAATCATCATGTAAAGAAAATGTAGTTTGGGTGGAATTAGATGTTACACCGATCCTTGGGTTGATACATCACAAGATAAAGGATTGCTCACTGATTGCACAACTGCCCCTCCTATTGTTTCACCTGCAGGAATGATACTGCATCTTCCTCAGAGCATTCTGACCAGTGACTCTCCCATACACAGAAACAGCTGGCTTCGCTTTTAAATGGGTGAAAAAAAGGATATGGTAGAGCAGAGGCGTAGCAATAGGGCGTGCAGAGGTAGCAACCGCATTGGGGCCCTTGGGCCAGAGGGGGCCCGATTGGCCCTCCCTCAACTGCAATATTAGCTCTCTATTGGTCCTGTGCTCATAATAATCACTTCTATAGATACTTTGCATAGTGCTAATCATTAACAAGCTGCTCCCCAACCGCTTTTTGCACCTCTGACACTGTAGTTGGCATTGGCGGGTTTTGGTGCGCCGTATCAATTGTTAGGTATATAGTGCTTGAGGGGCCCCAATGTAAAACTTGAATCGGAGCCCACAACTCCTTAGCT
Source organism: Hyperolius riggenbachi (assembly GCF_040937935.1). Taxonomy (NCBI): domain Eukaryota; kingdom Metazoa; phylum Chordata; class Amphibia; order Anura; family Hyperoliidae; genus Hyperolius; species Hyperolius riggenbachi. The sequence goes on from NC_090648.1 coordinate 91,484,727, forward strand.
ATGCCACTGTGGTAGAGACTGGGCAGCAGATGCTTCTGGCATCTTTTTATCTTGGCAAGAAATATATTTTTTGGGACACACAGGATGGGGAAACGAATCAAGGAAAAAAAAGGGGTCAGGAGTCCATCTTTGCCGCAAATCTCAGCTATTATTATGGCCATGATATGCGGCAAAGAAGGTAAATTTTGGTACCCAATTAGCAGCAAGCAAGGTAAAAGTTCAGAGCCCAAAGGTGCCCAATAACATTGCGGTTCCTGGGGGCTTGCGGAAATGTTCCCGCTATGCACTGCTGCAATTTGTATTTCCCGGTATTCAGGCACTGAGATTAACCTCCATTGCTGCATATATCACAGCTTTGCAGCAGGGGTGGTGGGGTGTTAAGGTTTGGGGATGGTTAGGGTTAGGCATCATGGGGGGGGGGTCTTAGGATTAGGCACCACCAAGGGTTGTCTAGGTTAGGAACCACCAAGGCTTAGGGTTAGGCGCAACCTTAGGTTAGGAACCACCAAGGCTTAGGGTTAGGTACAACCTTAGTGGGGTCTTAGGTTTAGGCATCAGTAGAGGGAAGGTTTTGTGTGAGAGTAGGGTTAGGTTTAGCCACAGTAAAATATCGGTAAACATTATCAATATATTACTATCAGAATTCAGCAGTAGAATATCGCTAATTTTGTGTGTGTACCCACCACAACCCGCATGCCAGGAGACGTTGTCCTTGGAAACAATGACATCTCTTGGCGTGCAGTGTGCCAGGTGGGCACATGAAAAGGCGAAAAGGTTAGTGTGAGAATGGGAGAAGGAATAAGAGACAGGTATTGACAAAAAACAATATTCGTCAATGTCCTGCACTAGAAAACACAAGCCACAAAAATGAATGTACACATGTGGGTTGGTATTGATCAGGAGGGGGAGGCCAGTGCTCACTGGCTCTGGCTTCCTGATCACCCAAAGTAAATTGAGGGGATCAATAACAATTGGAATGAGCAACTAACCTGTTTATTATTTTACAGACATAAACATTTACAAAAAATGTATTTATTAGCATCATATTTATTGATACACCAATGATTTATGAACCTTGACAATATCTGTGCAATTTGCTGGCTATCACTGCTTCCCATGACTGGAGCATAAAGCTCTGAGGTGGGAGCTGAAACTCTGTGACTTCCCAATGTGATAGTACAGGTCAGGCATGCCAGTTGCAGTCCATCCTCCTCAGTGGATAACTGAAGATCACCCAGAAAATGATTCAAATGAAATGGGGCCCAAGGCAAAGTACTAGCCTTCACTTCCTCCTACAGACTTTTTGAAAAGTTGAAGTGGGAGAGTGGTCAAAGAAAGTGGCAGCTGGGCCCCTTGATGCCCACTAGGCCCCAGGCAGTTGCCTAGGTTGCCTTGTGGATGATCCTGCTCTGAGAGCACTACAGCTTCATGAAGAGTTTTCAAAAAAAAAAACATGTGTGCCTTCACTAATAATGAATTAAAGAGGTGTGTGATAATCACTTTTCTGCTCAATGTCTCCAATACAGCTCCCCCCCTCCCCCCACTGGCTTTAAAATGCCTTCAAGAACTCAAAAAGATGTTTCATAAACCAACCCTAATTTTCTCCAGTCTTAGTAAGTCATCCCTTGACAGTCAGTGGTATTTAGTATTCAGTGTAGCACTGTAGATTATATACAGTAATAGGGATTCAATGTGGCAGACTTTATATCCCTCCATATTCCTCTCACGACAGGTTTCCCTCAAACATCTGCAGTGAAATGACAGACCTGACGATGGTCGTTACTTTCAGGCATGAGCAGCAATTGTTTGTTGTGGAAGTCCAGTTCTTTGGTTGGAGAATGAGCTGTGATAAACCATGTTGGCAGCAAGAAAACTGGCACTGGTCCTTGGATTGTGGAATTTTAAATATTTGGCCTTGGCCTTGGCACTTGTTCCACAGCCTGGAAGAGATTATTTCCCATCAGAAGTCCACAGGAACACAAGGTGCTCATCAGAATCAAGCATGTCTGAAAAGATTGTTTATCCCCTGCTTGGAATTGTTGTTAGAAATGCCTAAAAATGGTGAAAAAGCAGCCTGGTGCCGATTTCAATGTGCTCCTCTATGTAGCAGAAGATTGTCTGCCTTGCCACATTAGGATTATGTGTTGTGGTGTCAGCAACCAAGACTCACATGTAGGCCATAAGCAGATACTTGCTCAACTTCACTTTTCTGGCCACAGGCAAGGCCTGATTTATACTTTTTCTGCCTTTAGGCCAACTTTCTTACCCCCTCCTCTACCATGTGCTGCACCCTAGTCCTATTCATTGTGCAGCCCTCTTTATTTGCAACCTGTATATTCTATTGCGTAAAAAAAGTGGGATCAGCGCATCACCAGGCCGCCACCGATTGGCCTCAACTCAGAGATGCACTGAGCCCCCCCAGAGACTGCAAACGCACCTTGAACCAAACAGAAGCTCTGCATATACACCAAAAGCAAAACTGTTAAGTGGGAGCAGCTGGCCGGAAATAAATTAAAACATAGTAAAGAGCTGAGCAGCGCTACTTAAAAACAGATGAATGCTTACCTGCAAAAGTGTGCAAGCCCCACTAATGGGATAAAGTACACACTGAGCACACACATGACCTGTCTACCGCTTGGAGGATGTTGGTTTCCTCTAACAGCTTGCATGCAACTCGCTAGGTACTCGTCCCTCCCACTGTCGTAGAAGTCTTTCCTCCATGGGAGGGGACCTAACACTAACTTAACTAGCTGCTCCCACTTAACAGTTTTGCTTTTGGTGTATATGCAGAGCTTCTGTTTGGTTCAAGGTGCGTTTGCAGTCTCTGGGGGGGCTCAGCGCATCTCTGAGTTGAGGCCAATCGGTGGCGGCCTGGTGATGCGCTGATCCCACTTTTTTTACGCAATTTTCAATTTTACTTGGTAGCGCGCCCAGGCTATGCATATGCATAGGTATAATTTAGTTAGTGTTAGGTCCCCTCCCATGGAGGAAAGACTTCTACGACAGTGGGAGGGACGAGTACCTAACAAGTTGCATGCAAGCTGTTAGAGGAAACCAACATCCTCCAAGCGGTAGACAGGTCATGTGTGTGCTCAGTGTGTACTTTATCCCATTAGTGGGGCTTGCACACTTTTGCAGGTAAGCATTCATCTGTTTTTAAGTAGCGCTGCTCAGCTCTTTACTCTGTATATTCTATTGGTAGCCTCTTCTTCTATATGCTTCAATCCCTCTTCCATGTCCAGCTGCCCCTTGGCCAGCTTATGCCCAAGACCCGGAACTTGGTGGCTTTTGCAGAAATCCAGCACTGGCAACAGGGCTTTCTGTGCTTTACAATACATGTGGATCCAGCATTTCTGTAGATGAGTCAAATTTTTGCAGGGGAAGTTCTGTGGCCAGTAGAGCAGGGTAGAGTGGTGGGGACATTCGTGACATTACAGATGTAGATTTTCAAGGAGAAGAACCCTATGAAGGCGGCCTTTGTGAACACCAGGAGACAGAGCCCTGTCCATAAGAGCTAGCTTACAGAAGAGGTATGGTAAGTCAAGTATGGTAAGCAGTATATAAGAATCACACTCACACTCCATCCAGAGTACTGCACTGTGGTCATGGTTGCAAATAGCTTAGCTGGCTGCTCATTGAAGTGAAAACATGTTTTTTTTATAACATTAAATTACAAAAAGACTTGTGGTGCAGCAGTCTGGATTTATGTTTATGGCTATTTTATACCAAAACTGGAATTCCCTTTAAAATAACTTCCCTTTTCTAGTTTCTACATCATGGTCTTTGCCATTATTAAAATAACCACAAGGTGTCACTGTGACGCTAGTCAGGGTTGCTGAAAGGTACATCGTGTCGGTTGGTTATGGCCAGCGACCACAAAGGGTCACTGTGGCTCACTGATTTAGTTAAATATTTATTTCTGCACTGACTCTAGAATCCGATTTTAATCTGCATGCTTTGTATGGGGTAATATATATGGAAAGACATTGAGAAATAACAGCAGAACTATGGAAATTTCAGATGGAGCTACATGTGGTTTCCCATTTCTTGCAGAACTGCGAAAATACTGCTGGATGTGCTGAAATTTGTGGTTCATCTCTTTAAAATCAAGCACTAGACCTAATAAATCAGAGGATAAAAACAGTCTATATTCCTCAATGACAGTTAAAGAGGAACTGAAGTGAACATTTTTATTGCTGGCAGGTGATGTAGCTGCTGCATGGTTTTTGGCATTTCCCACAATGCAACAAGGTTCACAGACAGGAAACTGCCAAAAAAAGTACGTACTTTTCTTGTGGAAGGGGTTTCTTGTGGGAGGGGTTTCACCACAATATCAGTCATACAGCGCCCCCTAATGGTCTGTTTGTTAAAAGAAATAGATTTCTCATGCAAAAGGGGGTATCAGCTACTGATTGGGATAAAGTTCAATTTTTGGTCGGAGTTTCTCTTTAACCCATTCGCGTTCCATCGTTTTCACTTGAGCAATGTTCACCTCCCATTGATTAGCCTATAACTTTATCACTACTTATCACAATGAACTGATCTATAGCTTGTTTTTTCCGCCACCAATTAGGCTTTCTTTGGGGGGGGGGGGGGGGGGGTACATTTTGCTAAGAGCCACTTTACTGTAAATGCATTTTAACAGGAAGAATAAGAAAAAACAGAAAAAAATCATTATTTCTCAGTTTTCAGGCATTATAGTTTTAAAATAATACATGCCTCCATAATTAAAACTCACGTATTGTATTTGCCCATATGTCCCGGTTATTACACCGTTAAAATTATGTCCCTATCACAATGTATGGCGACAATATTTTATTTGGAAATAAAGGTGCATTTTTTCCGTTTTGCATCTATCACTATTTACAAGTTTAAAATAAAAAAAATATAGAAATATTTCATCTTTACATTAAGTTTAGACCCTTAGGTAAATATTTACATGTTTTTTTTTTTTTTTATTGTAATGTTTTTTTTTTTATATTAAACATTTTATTTGGGTATTTTTGGGAGGGTGGGATGTAAACCATAGTTTTTTAATGTAATTGTGTGTTGATTTTAATTTTTTTTACTTTTTGTTGTAGTTTTACTTTTTGGCCACAAGTTTGTTTACATGACGTCACTCTAAGCGTAACACACGCTTAGAGTGTCACATCGGGGAGGGAACAGCCAGAAAAGGCGCAGCTTCCGAGATAAGCTGTCGCTTTTTCAGCGGGGGAGATGAATCAGTGATCGGGCACCATAGCCCGATACATTGATTGCCTGGCTAACGAACCGCGGGCCGGGAGCACGCATGCACGCGCGCGATCGGCCGCAGGAGCGTGCGGTAGCGCGCATGGTTCCTGGACGTAGAAACTACCAAAATAGGTTAAAGAATAACTGTGCTGAAAATAACATAATGAATAAAATTGCCCTTCCACAACTAATCCGTCACTCTCCAATCTTTGTTACATTTAAACTCTCTCTCAAAACATACTTTTTCCGACAAGCATGCGCTCTACCTTAGGCCCATTTCCCTTTGTCCTATGGCCAAATTGCACTCCTACTAGATATCCTAAAACACACTGCCTCTACCTATGTTTATTGTATCCTACCCCACCTCTTGTTTCCCCCCCATCCCATTAGCTCAGAGGTCCTAAAACTAAGGCCCGCGGGCCAAATGTGGCCCCCTGAGGCTTTTTTACCGACCCCCACACAGAAAATGTATTACTTATAGATGCGGTCAGCTACATCTTTAAATATTGGAGGTCCACGTATGGAATAGCAGTGCTGGCACCTCCCATCCACATGGAAGCCAGAAAGCAGTAATTCGCTGGTTTCCAATCAAATTCCACATCAGGTGACGCTGCTGTCTAATTGGACTGCAGGTTGTCACCTGGGTATGCTTCACTGTCTGGCTCACAAAGACTTCTACATCATCTTATGTATACTCCGGCCCCCCAGCAGTCTGAAGTATGTTGACCCGGCCCTCGACTTTGAACATTTGGGGACCCCTGCTTTAGATTGTAAGCTCGCAAGGGCAGGGCTCTCTATCTCCCTTTTTTGTCTTGGAATTCATTTTACATTTTATTCATCATGTTACTGTTGTCCCTGTCATTAACTCTGTATTTTGTCACCAATTCTGTATTTTGTGTATTGGTGCAGACCTTTGTCTGTATTATTATGTACTCCATGTTTCTTACTTTGTACAGCGCCACGGAATATGTTGGTGCTTTGTTAATCAATCATAATAATTGCTTATCTTTTATTTACAATATTACTTTGTAAATGATTTAGTCAGAGTTTGCCCATTGTTAAATCTTTCCTCTCCCTGATTTACATCACAGGCGGCGACATCTTAAAGAGACTCTGAAGCCACTTAAAAATGGGTTTTTACCTTTTGGTTATGTTAAGCATGTTTGCCCCTGTTAAAATGCCGCTATCCCGCAGCAGAATGAGGCAAAGTCCACGACTTTCTTGGATGTAGATTTTGCTGCCCGGGGAGGCAGAGCGTGTGTGTGTATCAGCGTGTAGGCAGAGAGGAGACTGGCGGCGAGAGAGCAGCGCTTGGAGCCAGCGAGGTGAGTAGTTTTGCATAGCGCTTCCCTGCTGCAGTACTCTGCACTCCGAGGGGGGATCGCACGGAGGGAGGCCCGGGGAGAGGAAGGGAGGGAGAGGTCGGGCTGCCCTCCCCGCGGCTGCGGCTCCCCCTCCATCACAGCGCCCCCCTCCCAGCAGCGCCCCGGGCGGCGGCACGCCCCGCACGGCCGTAGAAACGGCCATGACTCTGCGACTGCCGAACCCCGAATTACATCTCCCTCCGAGAAGGGGTATCAGTATTTTATGCCCCGTCTCTAGCCATTTTGTCACTCCAGGCGAGAAATCCTGTGGCACCCCCATCCCCCCCCCCCCCCCGTGATTGCCCCCAGTCCCATACCCCGCACCCCTCATGGTGAACACCACTCCTGTGGTGAACCCCACCCCCAAGACCCCCGAAAATCATAATGCAGCAGCGTTTCACCAGAAAATGTACTTATTGCGGCATGGGTTCACCAGAAAATAGTTGTTATGCAGCAGAGCGTTTCACCATAAAATATACTTATTGCGGCATGCACTCACACACACCACACACAGTACACACACTATACACACACACACACAGTGTACACACACACACACACACACACACACACACACACACACACACACACAGTACACACACTGCACACAACATACACACTATACACAGTACACACACACACACACACACACACACACACACACACACACACACACACACACACACACACACACACACACACACACACACACTATATACACACACACACACACACACACACAGTACACACACTGCACACAACATACACACACACACACACAGTACACACACACACAACATACACACTATACACAGTACACACACACACACACACACACACACTAGACATGCACAGCACAGTACACACACTATACACACACACACAGTACACACACTGCACACAACATACACACACACACACAGTACACACACTGCACACAACATACACACTATACACAGTACACACACACACACACACACACTTTAGACACGCACAGCACAGTACACACACACACACACACACACACACACACACACACACACACACACACACACACACAGTACACACACTGCACACAACACACACACACACACAGCACACTGTACACAGCACACATCATTGAGCTGAAGTCCAGTCAGCCCCGCTGCTGCTGTGTAAACTGACACCTGAGTCAGCTGAGAGGCATTTCTTCTCTCACTACTCAGTGCAGAAGCGCCCTTCCCTCTTCCTGTCGCATTAGGCGAAAATTTATAGCTGCCTAATGGCTCGGACGCCTGTGCCGCTGGGGGTTTGAGCGGCAGCAGGGTGAGCCTTCATTTGGCTTACGCCGCGCCCAGCTTACCGGCGGCGTACACAAGCACATGCTGCATTTGGCCATCGCTCGGCGATGCATGATGGATCGCTTGCAGGTCAGGGGTTGGGAGCTACTGTACACACACCTGATTATTGACTGAGGCGGTCGTTATCTATCATTCTAACTTAGCTTTTTATTTTTTAATTACATTCACACATTAGATGGGTAGACAAACGCAAAGGACTAATCTCATGCTCGGAAATAACCAACAGGAGCAGAACTTGCAGGGTGCAGTAACTATGCATCTTGGTACACTGTACACACTATAGGCTACATGAGGCTGTAGCTTGTCTTGGCCAATCATATCCCTGGGTTGTTGGGTTGTCAGTGCTTGGGTGTGCCTAACCAATCATCCGTCCACAGCTCTACCGCTATGATCCACCGCATTATTTACCATCGATTGCTCAATCGCCATAGTTGATATAGGTTTCCCGGATACTGCAGGTTCGTTCTTAACCTAAATCCATTCATAAGTCAGTAACTAGTGCCATCTTTGTCCCCTGTACCTCCTCTGTGCCTTTGACTTCTTCCCACACAATCAAATTTCACATTTTTAGGCCATTTGTATCATTGGGCTTTCGTAAGTGGGGTGTTCAGTGTGGTTAGGTAAGGTTGTATATTTGTATGCTTTCAGAAATGTAGCTGGCACAAGAGCTGTGTAGTGAGTTAAAAGAAAACATTTTAGCTCGACTTTTAGTTTGAAGTGAAGTGTAAGGGCTGGTTCAGACGGACGTTTGGAGGCGTCGCGTTCGTTGGCGTTGCGTTTGTGATGCGTTCAGGCTTTCAGCAGCGTTCGCATTGCGTTCGGATGCGGTCGTGGTTTTTTTTCCCCTAGGGGGACATTACCCGTCGCGGTTAACCGTCCCTGGAAGCAACATGTAGCTTCCAGGGGCTCCTTAAACGCCAGTGAAAATCGGGACCCGAACGCCGCGTTTGTGCAAACGCGCATAAAAGCTTGGTACAAACGCTCCCATTCACGCCAAGCCCCGAACGCTGGCAGTAAACGCTCTGCAAACGTCCGTCTGAACCAGCCCTAAGCCAGTAGAGAGATGTGTGAGGAGAAACAGAGGTTGAGAAGTGGAGATAAGGAAAGATACGTCTAGCTGCAGCATTCACTATGGAGTCTTCTTAGCAGAATAACAAGCAGGAGGATGTTCCAGTAGCCAAGATGAGATATAGCGTTACCAGGTTCCCAGAGTTATTCTCTGGGGATAGGAAAGGAGCGTGTTTTGGAAAATGTTGTGGAGACAGGAGTGGGAGGACCTAGAGATGCTCTGGATGTGGGGAGTGAAGGAGAGTGCAGTCAAGTCAAGTGAAGTCAAAGGTGACCTCAAGCAACTTTCCTATGGGGTAGTGAAAATGACTATTATGTTTATCATTTCAGAGGTTTCCAGGAGTAGTTTTGATGGTTAGGGAGGGATGATCATGAGACTGCTGACAGGACAGATAATGACCACTCAGGGATAGGAAAAGAAAATCTAAGTGTCATCTGTGTACAAATGGGAGGTTTCAAGTGACACTGAAGGGAAAAAAACTACGATAATCTTACCTGAAGCTGTCTGTCACTGATTCTTTGATGTATAAGTGCGTTGGAAAACAGTGCTATAGCCACCAAGTTGGCTCAAAGAGCTCAGAGAGAAGCTCTTTTGCATAGATAACAAGTGAAGTTTCTTAACTCTTCCTGTACAGGGAAACAATATATGACTTGTTTCTTGGCTACTAATGTTCTATTTCTTAGCTGTATTATGCATACAATGTATTATCTCATAAGTTTATTTTCACTTCAGATTCCCTTTAAAGAGGAGCTGTCAGCTATACTATCTCAGAAAAAAACACATATATAAGTAGATAAATACCTGCTCTACTTACATACTTACATACAGTGCCGGCCTGCTCATGAGGCGGGGTGAAACTTTTGCCTCAGGCGGCAAAGTTCTAGGGGCGGCATCCGCCCGTCCGTGGGTGTGGGGGTGCCGGCCGCCGAGCTGGAGGGGTAGCTGGCAGGACTGGGGTATTGGGCCTAGCGGTGGGAAGGGGGGTTGGACCCCCCCTCCCTCGCCTGGGTCCCCCGATCTGCGCTCCCCTCCAGCTTTAAATGTAGCGTAAGAAGCCGACAGACAGTAAGAGGTGCGGGCGGGGGATCACTCACCTCTTCCTCGTTCCAGCGTGCGCTCCACTGACGTCACTTCCTGCAACGCCGCCCACTGTATTGTACGTGGCCGGCGTTGCAGGAAGTGACGTCAGTGGAGCGCACGTTGGAACGAGGAAGGTGAGTGATCCCCCGCCCGTGCCTCTTACTGTCTGTCGGCTGCTTATGCTACATTTAAAGCTGGAGGGGAGCGCAGATCGGGGGACCCAGGCGAGGGAGGGGGGGGGCGTGCGGCAGGGGCAATTTTTTCAAAACTTGCCTCAGGCGGCAAAAAGTCTAGGGCCGGTCCTGCTTACATAACATATGTATTGTAGTGTCCACATTTTGATTTTAGTGATTTTTCTACAGTAAAAAAAGAGAAAATCCTTCTTGGCATTTCCGTTTTTAACTATGGCTATTTTGAAGCCAATCCTGATGTCATTTCCTCCCTTACTCTCAGCATGAGAAATATTGGCCAATCAGAGAGGAACAGAGGTGCGGGAGGGTAAAACAGGAGGGAAAGAGGCTTCAGCCAATCAGGCTGCATTAGTTAAGTCTGAGGGGAAATAGAAAAGCAAAAAGGACAACCCAGCATGCCCTGCAACTTCCTTTTTGTGTACTAAATTTTGTGTGTACCAAATAAGAGTCAGGTAAACTGGGGAATGATCATTTATCAACAAGAAAAGTACCGTAATAGGGATTTTAACATTTGGGTTGCCTGGTTAGCATCTTTATTACTTGTTTACCAGATAAAACTAAAGAATTGATTTTTAACTTTATGACAGTTACACTTTAAGTACTTCACCACCACGGGTGCGTATATCTACGCTCCTTTTAACACCCTTTGCCCACCAGGAGTGTAGATATACGCACCTCCCGCTGCTACCGCCGCTGTCCGTGCTCCCGCTCACTTGTGCGCGTGCTCCCGCGCTCGTGCACGTTGCCGGCCTCTCGCCCGGAGATAAATGAATGGGAAAAACTGTTCCCGTTCATTGATCTCAGCCCCCCAGCAATGATCGGCTGCTTCTATGAGAAGCAGCGCGATCATTGTGAAAAAAAAAAGTTTCCCAGCCTCATTGTGCTTCCTGTAAGCGTACTTCTGATGCTTACAGGTCGCATGAACAAAAAATTACTTTGGCCATCTTGTGGCCAAATAGTAAAACTGCATCCAAAACATTTTTCATATACAAATACATACTTTTCCACTATAAATTAACTCATTACTTCCCACACTCCCCAATTTATTTATTTTTTTTGTAATAAAAAGAAAAAGAAAAATTAAAATAAACATAAATAGTTACCTTAGGGACTGAACTTTTTAAATATTTATGTCAGGAGGGTATAACACTGTTACTTTATAAACTATGGGCTTGTAATTAGGGATGGACGCAAAACTGAAAAAAATGCACCAAATAAAATATTGGCGCCAAACATTGTGATAGGGACATAATTTAAATGGTGCAATAACCGGGACAAATGGGCAAATACATTTTTATGGATTTTAATTACAGTATCATGCATTATTTAAAAACTATAATGGCCGAAAACTGAAAAATAATGATTTTTTTCCGACATTTTTTCCAATTTTCCCATTAAAACACATTTAGAATAAAATAATTCTTGGCATAATGTCTGACCTAAAGAAAGCCTAATTGGTGGCGAAAGAAACAAGATATAGTTCATTTCATTGCGATAAGTAATAATAAAGTTATAGACGAATGAATGGAAGGAGCGCTGAAAAGTGAAAATTGCTCTGGTGCCCAAGGGGTAAAACCCCTCAGTGGTGAAGTGGTTAAGGAGGAAAGATGTATGGCACGTGAAGAGGGAATGCCAACAGGTAAGGGAATGGCATAGATGAGTCACTACTAAAGGAGATCTGGGAAAAGTGGGAAATAGCACTTTCATAATAAATATTCATAGTGCAAGGTCCTGGAGTAGAAGAAGGTGATCACCAGTGTCAAAAGTTGAGGAAATGTCCGAAACGAGGATGGTAAAATAGCCTTGAAATTTGGCTCTAAAGTCTCTGGCCAAAAGGTATATCGGATATGTCTCTCAGTGATTTCTTCGGTATAGAAAGAATTATTGCCCATTGAAACCTGAAGGAAAAATGCTGCCGGATAGGGAGAGGTTACACAATTGGGGTAAGGGCCGGGGTGGAGGAATGGTCTGAGGGTGTCGGGTCCAGAGGATAGGTAGTGAAATGATGACAGGAAGGAGGTTATGTTATTTACTTAATTGTAAAATACTTTATACATTTATACAGAATCCCCATCTGCATCTCCAGAGTCAGATGACAGATTGTTTAGTTTTCAAGTTTGCACTAGAAGTGGAATAACAACATGTGTTTGTCAAGGCTGAGGGCACTATTTTTATGTACATGCTTTGTAGAGTGAGTCAATGTGTGCCAACCGCCTGGTCCTGTGCATGAAGTCGCCAAAGGAAGGTGGGGAAGGTGGGGAGCTTTTAACAGTTCTAATGGTGTGGCTGATACACAGCTGTGGTGGGCCAGGTATGGCATGGTTCTTTCAATTCTCCCTCTTTGTAATTTAGTTGCCTCCAAGGAATACCAAGGAGAATATTAAACTGATGAGATAAACATATGTATGTACAATGCCAAGCATACACATAACTAGGCTGTGTTCCTTTTTTTCCCTTTTTCTGCCTGAAAGAGTTAGCATTCAGGTATGCAAGTGGGACCTAGTTTAACCCACACTGATAAGGAATTGAAGCTATAATACACTTTCCTCACAGAGAACGGGTTTTAAGAGCAGGGGATAGATAAAAAGGGTCCAAAGTTCATAGATTTTACCTCTGGCATACTTCAAAAACTGTATAATTGAGCAGAGACAATGAAACATTAGAAACCTAAAAAGTAGATTTAAACATGAAGTAAAACTGTGGGATATCTCAAAAAGTCCTTCTAAGAGTAGGAGTAGGAGAATAGATAAAATAGTTTATCTCATCAATTTATTTTCACCTTGATATTCCTTTAACCTCTTGAGGACTGCAGGGCTAAACCTCACTAGTGACCAGGCCATTTTTAGTCAAATTGGCCACTGCAGCTTTAAGGCCAAGCTGCAGGGCCGCACAACACAGCACACAAGTGATTCCCCCCCCCTTTTTTTCTCCCCACCAACAGAGCTCTCTGTTGGTGGGGTCTGATCGCTCCCCCCATGTTTATTTTTTTGTGATCAATATTATGGTTGGCGCTTTTAAATTAAAAAAAAAACGTTTCTTCAAATGTTCTTCCTCCCTCCCTCCCCCAGCCAGCCAATCATAGCGATCAGCTCTCATAGGCTTCACCCTATGAGCCGATCGCTCTCTTGTCCCCCAGGGGGACAGCCGTGTCACACGGCTGTCCCCAGTGCAGCGCTGCAGCTGATCCCAGCGCTGCACCATGTAAATAGATGGCGATCACGCCGTCTAACAGTCTCCCGAGCGGCAATAGCTGCTCGGAGACTGAAGGCGGGGCAGAGCTCCGCCCCCCAAGCAGGAGATGCGCGTGCAGCGTGCGTGCGATCTCCTGCAAAACAGAGCCCCAGGACTTTACGCCAATTGGCGTTAGGTGGTCCTGGGGCTGCTGCCGCGGCCACTCCCATCGGCGTGACGCGGTCGGCAAAAGGTTAAAGGTGTAAACCTAAGTGACATTTATCTACTGATCCTAAACCCCTGATTGGTCCAGGAGCCTCAGCTATCTGCATACAGTCAGTGTATTTGAACCCTGTGTTGCCAGTGGAGCAAGTAAAATGGGCGCATGGTGTGCCTGGTGATTTGGGCACAGCCTTAGGCTGCAAAGCAATTTGCGGCTATGTAAGTGCCAAGTTTTGTATAGCCCAACTCAGGCTACAATCTAGTGGTGGTGCTTGGCTAGAATATAGCCTGGTCATTCAGCTGCAAGCGCCAGTGGTTGTTCTAATAAAAAACTACGGCAATTGTGCAGAAACAAGAAAGCCGCACACAAGTCCAGCAACCGGGAGGACTACAGGAAAGACAAGAGAGAACTGAGAGTTGCCAAGAAGAGTCATGCAGAAAAGCTGAAACAGAACCTCTCCTCAAACGACTCACTAACTTTTTGGAAAGGACGTAAGGCCACCACCAACTATAAGCCCGCCCCCCCAGCATTCAACACCTAGGACTGAGCTTGCTGAGAATCTCAGTGACTTCTACTGCAGATTCGAGAACCAGGCGGCTCCTGAAGGACTCCCACAGCCACCTGTCCCCTCCGCTGCCTTAAATGTCCCGAGACCATACTCGCCCCCTCTAGCGGTGAACCAGGCCGATGTTCTGCATCACCTGGCAAGGCTAAATGCTAGGAAAGCCTCAGGCCCTGACGAAGTGTTACCAGCCTGCCTGAAAACCTATGCACGGCAGCTTGCTCCTATTCTCTCTTCCATCTTCACCAAGTCCCTTCAGGGCGGCAAAGTCCCCTCTTGCTTCAAGAGGTCCGCCATCATCCCTGTCCCCAAAAAGCACGGAGTGACTGACCTCAACAACTTCAGGCCAGCGGCTCTTAAGGTGGCCATACACTGATAGATTTGCAGCAGATTTGACCATCAGATAGATTTCTGTCAGATGCCTGTCAGGTCGAATCTGACAGGAATCTATCTGATGAGAGCCACACACTAGGAACAGATTTCCAATAGATTTCAGAGTGAAGTCTATTGGAAATCTATTGAAAATCGATTTGAAGACATTACTGCCCCATTAGATCCAATGCAACTCTATGGGCCATCCATCTGCTGCCAGCAGCAGATCAGCTTAGATTTTCCATCCTGTCAGTTGATCAAATCGATCGAAATCGGCCGCAGATGGATCGATCGTGCATCGATTTGCGATCGATCGATTCCATCAGGGGATCCCCTGATGATGCAAGATTGTGAAACTAGTCTGAAAGGAGACAGGCGCCACTTTTTATTGTCTTTTTAGCTGTTTACCAGCACATATGTGCAAATTCATTTCCTGGTTCCCAAAGTCTTGGGCCCGTATGTAAGTTTTTTCTTTTATCTTTTTATGGTTTACACATATGGTTTTTTAATAAACGGTTTACACTTAGAGTTGCCGTGTGTTTGTTGTTTTTCACGTCAACCTTCTGGATTTTATACTCCCTTGGACTGAGGGACTGGTGGTTGTGTGGATGCCTAGAGGACCGTGACCCGTGCCTTCTATCACTGAAAGTAATATACACCCTTATAGTGTGGGGCACGGGTGAGGAACCTTTTTGCCAGAGAGAGCCATAAATGCCAAATATTTTGACATGTAATTATGTGAGAGCCATACAATATGTGTTCAACTGGGCAGTGGCGTACCTAGGGTATTTGACACCCGGTGCTGGGTATTATATGACACCCCCCCCCCCCAAAAAGGAGCAAGTGCCGCAAACTACGCATGCCACGGCAGGTAATGCCAGATATAGGTGCTCCCAGTATACGTAATATAGTTGCCCCAGTATATGTAATAAAGTTTGCCCCCAGTATAGGTAGCTATTATAGTTGCCCCCACCCCAGTATAGGTAGTATAGTTGTCCGTAGTATAGTTTCCCCACTATAGATAGTATAGTTGCCCCCAGTGTAGGTAGTATAGTTGCACCCAGTGTAACCAGCATAGTTGCCCCCAGTGTAGTTACCCCCAGTGTGGCCAGCATAGTTACCCCCAGTGTAGACAGCACAGTTACCTCCAGTGTAGCCAGAATAGTTGCTGCCAGTGTAGCCAGCATAGTTGCTCAAGCGTAGTTACCCCCAGTGTAGCCAGCATAGTTGCCCCCAGCATAGTTGCCCCAGCGTAGTTACCCCCAGTGTAGCCACCATAGTTGTCCCCAGTGTGGCCAGCGTAGTTGCCCCAGTGTAGCTACCCCCAGTGTGGCCAGAGTAGCTGCCCCCAGTGTGGCTAGAGTAGTTGCCCCCAGTTTAGCCAGCGTAGTTGCCCCCAGTTTAGCCAGCGTAGTTGCCCCCAGTGTAGCCAGCGTAGTTGCCCCCAGTGTGGCCAGAGTAGTTGCCCCCAGTTTAGCCAGCGTAGTTGCCCCCAGTGTGGCCAGCGTAGTTGCCCCCAGTGTGGCCAGAGTAGCTGCCCTGCCCCCAGTGTAGCTGCCCCCCAGTGTGGCCAGAGTAGTTGCCCCCAGTGTAGTTGCTCCAGGAGGAAAAGAAGCACTAGAAGGAGGGGCGTTGAGGCAGCGGCGGGAAGGGGGCCAGAACCCCCCCACTCCCTCACCTGGGACCCCTCCTTCTGCTATCTTCCCCTCCAGAATAGCGGCGGCAAAGAGGCGAGGCGGGCTGAGGATTACTCACCTAATTTCCGCGTTCCAATCGCTGGAGCGCAGCGTCCCCATCGTCACAGTTCTCCGCCTTCAATGCCGCCCACTGTGCTTCCGGCAATCAGGAAGCACAGTGGGCGGCATTGAAGCCGGAGACCTGTGGCGCGAGGCGCTACGCTCCAGCGCTTGGAATGCGGAAGCTAGGTGAGTAATCCTCCGCCCGCCCGCCTCTTTGCCGCTGCTATTCGGGAGGGGAAGATAGCAGAAGGAGGGGTCCCAGGTGAGGGAGTGGGGGGGTTCTGCCCCCCTTCCCGCTGCTGCCTCCATGCCCCTCCTTCTAGCGCTTCTTTTCCTCCTTGTTCTGCTGCTGCAGGGGCCAGGGGGGCTTGGCGACACCCCCTTGCCGATCAGCCACCCGGTGCGCCACGCCCTCCTGCGCCCAACGATAGGAACGCCACTGCAACTGGGACAGCGCGCATGCCCAGCAAAGGGCTGTCCCTGTTGCCATGGTGATGTGTACACAGTTGATACGCCGGGCAGCGGAAGTGTCAGAGACGTCTTCAACTTCTCTTGGGTTTCAGCAACATCAGCAATTTTTCCCCCGAGCCAGAGAGGAGGAATACCGACTAACAGCTTTAACCATAAGATCTGGGTGATGAAACATTTTGTAGGACAATATGGCCAGACTTTGGCGCTATAGGTTGCCTGTCAAGTGTCAGGCGGCCTATTGGTGTCATCAAAGTGTGGCCATCTTATCCAACAAAGTCATTGGACCTGAAATGATCCAGGGTGGGACAATTAGAGCATTAGGTAGTTTTGGGGTGAGCGCAAGTAAGTTAGTAGTGTGCGCTACAGCAGTAGCGTGGCTACTCAGACAATGTTACTTGCTCTGCCACTCTAAGCTACACTACTTGAGCAGTGAATCAAGCACTACCAATTTCTCTGTGAGCCAGATGTAGCCATCAAAAGAGCCACATCTGGCTCCAGAGCCATCGGTTCCCTACCCCTGGTGTGGGGTGTTTGGAAATGGAAAGCCCCTTTTATTCCTTTGGGTGATGGTGACTAAAAGAATATAGGAGACCTGTATACCACTGTGGTGAAGTCTTACAGACTGTTTTTTGTATTACACTGTATTTGAAGATCTGCGATAATTTGTACTATAAGACCGGACGCATATGCCAGGATCATCCTACTAGACTTCAGTTCTGTGTTTAATACCATCAGCCCCAAAATACTTCGAGAGAACCTTGCTGCGCTCAGGGTCCACCTTACCTTACGCCTGTGGATCACAGACTTCCTCACAAAACAGAACCCAGGTTGTCAAGCTAGGCGCTATCTCCTCACAACTTAGGATCACCAACACATTGGCCCCACGAGGCTGCGTTCTGTCACCATTCCTGTTCTACCAATACACGAACAACTGCGGATCCACAGCAGACTAAACAAATTCGCTGATGACACCACCATAGTCGGTCTCATTGCCAATAATGATGAGCAGGCATACCATCACCAGGTCAATAGAATTTGCTGTGGTGTAGGGAGAATGAGTTGGTACTAAACACCACAAAAGTCAAGATGATTGTTAACTTTAAGAAGCACACCTCCACCTCAACTCCAATTTGTATTCATGGCAAGAAAGTTAAAAGAGTTCCCTGTGTCCGCCTCCTAGGCACAACCATCTCGGTTGTTGGAAGACCAACAACGCCTCCACACAAAAGAAAGCCCAGCAGAGGCTATTGTTCCTCCGCCAACTGAAGACGTTTGGTATGGCGCAAAAGCTTCTGACGAGCTTCTACTCCACCACAATCAAATCTGTCCTCTGCTGCTCTTCCATCCTGGTCTGGTATGCTGGCTCCTCTGCCAGTGACAGACTCAAGCTACAGAGGGTCATCAGATCAGCAGAGAGGATCATCGGAAAACCACTTCCCACTCTGGACCTTCCTCTACATGTCCAGACTGAACTCCAGAGCACTGAGGATCACCAATGATCCCTCACACCCAGGCCACCGCTTCTTCAGTCAGCTCCCCTCGGGCCAGAGGTATCTGTCAATCTCCACCAAGACCTCAAGACACAGGAACAGCTTCTACCCCTCAGCTGTCAACTATCTAAACTCTAGACGCACTGCCCCCCTCCCCCCTCAGGTAGCCCCACTCCCACTTGGACAATATCATGATTGCGCTGATGTACATTGTACATAGTTGTGCTCAAGTTTTTCGTGTTAAATTGATGTATCTTGTGAATTATGCCACCCTGCTTTCTCTGCATGTGAATATTATCCAGTCCCTTTTTGACATATTCTGTGTGCCCTATCCTATGCTTGAATTTTGTATGTGCCAAGCCTAATTCCAGGCGTGGCCCAGTTGTGCTTGGAGAAATAAAAATGATTATGATTAGCAAATGAGAGACACTTTCAGGGACAGGGTTTCGGCCACAGCGGGCTTCAGTCATTTGCCTTTAGTATTGCCCAGCACCAAGTAACAATTTTTGGCCCAGGGTCCCAGGTACAGCAGGTTCTGGAGGGGTTAATGGTAGGGGGAAGGTTGGAGTTCGGCGTAGGTAGCAGAGGGTTAATGTGAAAGATAGATTATGGAAGTCGATAGAAGAAGATCAGTAACATTACCGTATTATTATCAGTAGTACACAGGGCCGCCATCAGAAATTTTGGGGCCCCTCACAAATCATCAGTCCGGGCCCCCCCCACAAACTGAGAAATGTGCGTAGCCATTACATGTTGGCAGAGCTAGTTGGAGGCTTGCTGTCCACAAATTAATCACGAATAACCACGGTGGATACTCGTGATTCAAGTTAGCTCTAATTGCCACAGCTGAGCGGCTAGATGCGGCGGGGTTAATTACCCAGACCGCCGCTCTCCGCCCAGCGTTTCAACGAGGTGCAAGTTTCCGAATGGACGCGTTGCAAGCCTCGATATCGAGCACTTCCTCCTTCAAGCCGGAAGGAGGAAGTGCTCCATCATTTTTTTAGAACCTCCCAGTTTTATTTTCTGTTTAAAAAAACTAAAAAAGTAGGTTTAATGCTATTGTCTCATATGGTAATGATTCAGCTTTTCCCATAGTCTCGCAGTTAGCAATCATGTGACCCCCAACAAGACAAATTCAGCAATCATGAGTCCCCCAACAAGACAAATTCAGCAATCATGTGGCCCCCAACAAGATAAATTCAGCAATCGTGAGACCCCCAACAAGACAAATTCAGCAATCATGAGGCCCCAACAAATCATGAGGTCCCCAACAAATCATGAGGCCCCCAACAAGACAAATTCAGCAATCTTGAGGCAATGAGGCTCCCAACAAATCATGAGGCCCCCAACAAGTAAAAATTTAATCATTAGGCCCCCAACAAGACAAATTCAGCAGACATGAGGCACATAAATAGACAGCATTTCACATAAATAGGCAGAATGCCCCCTTATTATGGTAGACACCTCTCACCTGGATTCTGACAGGGACCCCCAGGTTAGGTAGTGAGTGACATGGAGCCCTTTTAGGTAGTGAGTGAGTGACAGGGAGCCCCTTTAGGGAGGGAGTGAGTGACAGGGAGCCCCTTTAGCTAGTGAGCGAGTGACAGGGAGCCCCTTTAGGGAGTGAGTGAGTGACAGGGAGCCCCTTTAGCTAGTGAGTGAGTGACAGGGAGGCCCTTTAGGGAGTGAGTGAGTGAGTGAGTGAGTGACAGGGAGCCCCTTTAGGGAGTGAGTGAGTGACAGGGAGCCCCTTCAGCTAGTGAGTGAGTGACAGGGAGCCCCTTTAGCTAGTGAGTGAGTGACAGGGAGCCCCTTTAGCTAGTGAGTGAGTGACAGGGAGCCCCTTTAGCTAGTGAGTGAGTGACAGGGAGGCCCTTTAGCTAGTGAGTGAGTGCCAGGGAGCCCCTTTAGCTAGTGAGTGAGTGACAGGGAGCCCCTTTAGCTAGTGAGTGAGTGACAGGGAGCCCCTTTAGCTAGTGAGTGAGTGAAAGGGAGCCCCTTTAGCTAGTGAGTGACAGGGAGCCCCTTTAGGGAGTGAGTGCCAGGGAGCCCCTTTAGCTAGTGAGTGAGTGACAGGGAGCCCCTTTAGCTAGTGAGTGAGTGACAGGGAGGCCCTTTAGCTAGTGAGTGAGTGACAGGGAGCCCCTTTAGCTAGTGAGTGAGTGACAGGGAGGCCCTTTAGCTAGTGAGTGAGTGACAGGGAGCCCCTTTAGCAAGTGAGTGAGTGACAGGGAGCCCCTTTAGCAAGTGAGTGAGTGACAGGGAGGCCCTTTAGCAAGTGAGTGAGTGACAGGGAGGCCCTTTAGCTAGTGAGTGAGTGACAGGGAGGCCCTTTAGCTAGTGAGTGAGTGACAGGGAGGCCCTTTAGCAAGTGAGTGAGTGACAGGGAGCCCCTTTAGCTAGTGAGTGAGTGACAGGGAGCCCCATTAGGCAGTGAGTGAGTGACAGGGAGGCCCTTTAGCTAGGGAGTGAGTGACAGGTAGGCCCTTTAGCTAGGGAGTGAGTGACAGGTAGGCCCTTTAGCTAGTGAGTGAGTGACAGGGAGGCCCTTTAGCTAGTGAGTGAGTGAGTGACAGGGAGGCCCCCCCCAGCCGCCACCGCTGCTTCCCCTACCTTGCCAGGCTGCCAGCAGCGTCAGACCTCAAGATCAGCGGCGACCCGACCAGTAAGAGCGGGCGCTGGACGCACCCGCTCTATATGCGGAAGTGACGTCACTTCCGCATATCAGTGCGGGCGCTGGGTCCTAGCGCCCGCACTATTGTCGCCGCCTGATTGAGGTCTGAC
Organism: Hyperolius riggenbachi; assembly: GCF_040937935.1. Classification (NCBI taxonomy): domain Eukaryota; kingdom Metazoa; phylum Chordata; class Amphibia; order Anura; family Hyperoliidae; genus Hyperolius; species Hyperolius riggenbachi. The sequence continues at coordinate 91,505,815 of NC_090648.1, forward strand.
GCGGCGGCGGAGGCGGCGGCTAGAGGGATGGAGGGAGGGAGCAGCGGCCAGGGGAGGTTGAGCGGCGGTCGGGCGGCACCCGCTAGGGCCGCGGCGGGGATGGGGCCCCCCTGCAGGCCCGGGCCCGTGACGGGAGTCACGGATGTCCCCCCCTGATGGCGGGCCTGGTAGTACATAGTAGTATATTAGTAGCATATCTAATATGTTACTATCGTCATGTTCCAGTAGCCAAATTGCCATAAACATTTTTAAATGTATGCTGTTGCCAGTGTATTTAAAGTTCCACTGATAAAGTAACTCTCACCACTGCTGACCCAGAGATGGTTCCTCTGCTGCCTACTTTTAGCTCAGTCCTCTCAGCATGCATAGGCTCCAGCTGTCCCTTTTTTTTAAAGGTAGCTTGGTGGCAGCACGATGGCGTAGTGGTTCGCGCTCACACCTTGCAGCGCTGGGTCCCTGGTTCGAATCCCAGCCAAGTCAACATCTGCACTGAGTTTGTATGTTATCCCCGTGTCTGCTTGGGTTTTCTCCTGGCACTCCGGTTTCCTCCCACATCCCAAAAACATACAGATAAGTTAAATGGCTTCCTCCCTAAATTGACCCTAGACTATGATGCATGCACTACACAATACATACAGGGATTAGATTGTGAGCCCCTCTAAAGAACAGTGGCAAGACAATATACTTTGTACAGCACTGCGTAATATGTCGGCGCTATATAAATACTTATATAAATAAATAAAGATACAGTCCGTACTGTGAAACCCAATCCCTCTGTTCCTTATTCTAAACTATGTTGTGGTAAGAAAAACAAAAGTTCTGATGCTGTGAAACTGTTGAAAAAACACCAATCCTTTTTAGTGTTGCTGAGAAGATTTTTAGTCTTGAAGTTCACTTTAAATAAAGCAGCTATGTACTCTAGTCTAGGAGAGGTGTCTCGTGACATTTTTCAGAGCGGGTAGGCTTCACATGGATGTTTGTAATAAGGTTTTAATGTTATATATTAGTTATGTACCCCGGGATATTGTCAAATACCCCGATAATGCATTGTCAAAGAATAGAGCCAAAGCAATGGTGCACATCCAGCTAAAATTTAAAATTTTATGTATATTTGCTAGTTGGCTCCACCCCTCTTTGTGTAAATATATCCAGAAAAATATTTGCCCCTGGAGGTGGAATATTTATTGCCCTTTTTGCCCATATATAATTTTTTCATTGCCATCTGGATGTTGTCCACTAGTTGGCAATCATTTATATTGGACAATGCTGGGTGCGTCGTTTTTGTCTTCAATTAGAACTAATAGTTGTAATGATCGCTACTGCAGCAGCTATTGCTGGAAGTAGTGCTGCAGCTCAGGCAGTTCTGATCTATTTCCATGCAAGCTGCATAGCTTTGTCTGTCTTTCCCTGCTGTCGGCTTGTGACTGATTATCATTCACCTGTGTGGGAATCTGCATGTCTGCTCCCATTGGATGACCTCAGTATTAAGATCTGCTTCCTGCAGGGTTTCCTTGGGTTTTCATAGCTTCAGCTTAAGCCTGCCTTGCTGTCGCTTTAGCCCCCGATCGTGTTTCTTGTTATAAAGATACTTTGCTGGTCTTTGCATCATATATTGGTTCATTGCCAATATATATGCATACCAGCACGTTTATTATTTTCCTTGTATTTGTGTTACGTCGATACATCAGTGTCGCTGATGTATACGTACACGAACTGTTTATATCCTGTGTGCAGTTAGTCAGCTTTCCAGCACGTTTTGGTAGGTTGCGCGTACCGTGACCACCCGTGCTGAGGTAGTTACCCTGCTCCTGGTTCTGTTTGTGGATTGCGTTCATCTCTGCGAAGAGATAACGAATCCTTCTGAATCCTGTTCTGTTACCGTTTGTGGATTGCGTTCATCTCTGCGAAGAGATAGCGAATCCTTCTGAGTCCTGTTCCCTGTGTTACTCCATTCCTAGTCAGCGTTCCTGCTTGTGTCATATGTCGGTTCATTGCCGATATATACATATGTTAGTCAGACGTTACAAATAGTTTCATTGATAGCTGTAATTGTAATACGCTGGGAAAACATACTTATTGTATATTTATCTGTGTTACGTTCATCTATCTTAATCCTGCTATTCTCTGACTATCCTGTCCTGTCTTTGTGAGGCACGCCATCGCCGCATCGCATTGGCTGCCTCATTCCAGTCTGTCTGGTTTTGGACGCTTGCTGTCGCTAAGTAGCCGCTAGCTAGCAAGCGTTCATTCTGTCTACCTGTCCTGATCTCCTCAGTTCTGGTTTATGCGCTCAGCGCTACTTTGCGCTGGGGCGTTATAACGAAAGCATTGTTTGTGGCTGTCAGATCTGCACCGGCTCTGTGCGCCACAATCTCCTATTGGAGTCAGTCCTCCCCTCCACTATACTAGGGATAGCCTGTTTCCTGGTGCTAGTGTGTGTACCTCCTCCACGCCAGCTCATGCGTTGCATGCTGACTGTGGAGAATACACCACCAAGCCTTACATTATGAAAACCCCATTACCAATCCCCATTGTGGGGGGGATTCCCAGAAAGTATGACACTGTTAATTATGGTTCCTGTTCCTTTAAGAAATTTGAAGAACTTAGCTCTGAAACAGAAAATGAGTTTTTCTCTGAATGTGCCAGGTTCCTGTCCAATCCTGATCTCCAAGCGACTCCTGTTTCAACCTGGGCACTCCAACTAAGTTATATTTTGTTTAAAGGGGAATTATTCCAGTGGGCATTTGATGTTCTCAATCATTCCGATTTGAAAGAGAAACCGCTGGAATTTCTAGCGTTTGTGATCCATAACTGGTTGCGCATAGATCCATTGCCTTTTCCTCTTAATGAACTCCTGGCAGCAGGCCAATCAGCTGCTCCTTCAATTGCTTGCAAGAATGAGCAGCAAGCAGAAAGTGTTACTGATAATTTTCCTGCAGCTTTGAATAAATCACCAAAAACCGCAAGGTCAAAGGCAAAACGCAAACGTTCTAAGAAACGTGTCCAATCTGCAGAATCGTTATCCTTAGCGACTGAGACCTATAATGAGATTCTGCCATTAACAGATAATGAAATGCAATTGTCTTTCAGGGAAGTTAAATGGACTTATGAAACTACTAATGAACTTTCCTCCCTGGCTAGGGAAAATAAAGATTTTTGTTTAAAAGAATTATCTGAGTATGATTATGAGGAGATATTACAGAGTATTGAACAAATCAACTTATTTGTGAAGCAAGGAAAGTTTGCATACACTACAGTTCAACACTTGCTACAGGTATTGGAGATTCTTAAGAATAAGGAATCTGCCAATCACCTGCTAATTAACCCTATACATGTGCCTGCCACAATCATATCTGCAGACTGTGATCAGCCTAAATGTTTCGCTGTTAAGTATGCATGGGATCCTCCATTCGAGAGGGGAGAGATGGAAGCCCTGGTCTGTGAATGGAAGAATGATTCAAGTTCATTTTGTCAATTTTACAGTGCAAAAAGTGAAATGGTATTGAACGCATGCATTAAGTCAGCCTAAAACCTAATAGAGGCTGGTGTGTGTAGGTATGACTGTGTGGCTCCTTTGATTGATGTGTGGGAACTGATTTTGGATGATTTTTATGTGACTCCGAATTCGCAAATTTGGCGTTCTGACCCGCCTGCTTCAGCACCTTTGGCTGATTCAGCAGGTGATTCGGAGCTCTTTTTGTGTGAAATTGAAGTTCCTGCAATTCCACCCTGTACCATGGATAACTCAGTGTTACTTACCAGTAAAACAGAAGCCACTGATACATTCTTAACCTTGCCCTGCGCAAATTTCTCAGCAGAGAATCCAGAGGTCCTGCTGACTTCCGAGTCCAGCCTAGCCAGTACTCATGACTCTTTGTTCAGTGAAACAGACACCAGAAAAATCTTGCCTGCCTCTGCAAATACTTCTGCAGAAATTACCTGTGTTAATAAAGTTCAACTCCTGTCTGATCCAGCAGATGCCAATAGATGCACTACATCAGTTTCCGAGTCCCAGCAATCCTGTCTAGAAACATCAGAACCCCGGCATCTGAATTTTCCAATTTTACAAATGAATGGTGATTCAGATGCGCAAACATTGTGTCTTGATCTTCCTGTTTCTACACCTCGCTCTAGTTTCATGAATAGCTCAGAGCATCTGCTATGTGAACCTGAAATCGCAGAATTATTACCTTGTTCAGAAAATCTTCCAGTAAATTTGCCCTGTACCATGAATTGTGCAGTAGATCTCTCAAATGAAACTCAGGTCACAGAATCATTATGCTGTCCAGCAGGTGCTTCCATGGTTTTGCCCTGCAATATGGACTGTTCAGTGATCCTGTCCAGTGAAGCTGTGGTCGCAGAGTCTTATGCTTCACCCAGTACTTTGGATATTTCAAACCCTCTAGCAGAAGGGTCTGAGGCACTGCTTACCTCAGTTGGTGTTGCAGTAATATTCACTTGTCTAGCAGCTGTTTTGGAATTACAGTCTGCTCTAATAAAACTTGGTGAATTTCTGCCCAGCAAAGCAGAAGCCATTGAAATATTGTCCTCGTCAGCAATTGTGTTAGATACCTTGCCCTGTACACAGTCTGATTTAACCAATGTTGAGTCCCTCTCCAGTGTTGTAACAGCCGAGGAACTCCAGCCCTGTCCTCTGAATGTTTCAGAAGTCTTGCCCTGTAACATGGATAATTCTGATTCTCTGGTCAAAATAATAGAAATCTCAGAATTTCAGTCCGGTCTGATGTGTGTTCCTGAAACCCAGCCCTGTATCCTGAAAGATTCTGGTTCTCTGGCCGCTGTGGCAGAGGTTCCAGAGTCCCCTTCCTGTCCAGGGAATTCCTCAGTTTTGCCTAGTCCAGTGGGGGCTGCTGCAATGCTGACTTGTTCTGCAGCGCCTCATGAGCTCCAATCCAGTGTATTAGATGAGTCTCTGTCCAGTCCAGAGGTAGTTGTGGAGTCCCTATCTGGTTCAGTGCATACATCAGAAGATTTGTCCTGTCTTGTTAGTGCCCCTGAATCTGATTTGTTACTGACTTTGCTGGAATCAGCGACATCTAAGTCTGATCCTGCATTCTCGTGTAAAAATCCAGTATTTGCGAAGTCTAGTCATGATGATTTTTTTTTGGCCAGTCCTGGTTTTGGTCCTGTCTTGGCTGACCCTGAGGCTCACAGTTCCTTGACATGCCCAGAGGTTTCTCTTGTGCCAGTTTGCCCAGATGTTCTTTGTGTGCCAGAATGCCCAAGTGTGTTTAAGGTGTTAGCGTGCTCTGATGCTTCCTTAGTGGGAACATGTTCTGATGTTGCCAGTCTGCCTGCATGCCCAGAGATGGTTCTGGTCCCTGAAAGCCCTGATATTGATGTTTGTCCTTGTGGCCCTGACTCGGGAATTGCCCTAGGTTCCATAGGGGTTCTTGATAGTTCTCCATGTGAGCCTAAGGGGCATTCTGACCTATGGGGATCTCTTTGGAGCTTCAAGGTGTTCTGGGAGGTCTCTGAGAAAACTTGTCCTGGTGCCTTGGACTGGTTCAACAGTGGGTTTTGTGTTGGTAAAGACAGTACCGGTGGGCATTGCAAAGGCTTTGGCGTTTCTGAACGGTTCCTGGAAGGCGGTGGGTATCGCTCAGGGAGTTTCGGAGGGCTTTCTTCTGGAAATCATGGTTCTGATGGGTGTCACACTGGGGCTTGTAGTACTGATGGGCATGGTTCTGTAGGTTCTGGTTCTGATGGGTCCAGTCTTGTGGGGACTGATTCTGGAATTCGGTCTTGCCGGGCTGTCCCGGTCATCATGAATTATCAGTCAGACTGTTTTGTTGGAAATTTCAGTTTTGAAAAGCGTCTGGAATCCGCTTTTAAAGGCGGGGGTACTGTAATGATCGCTGCTGCAGCAGCTATTGCTGGAAGTAGTGCTGCAGCTCAGGCAGTTCTGATCTATTTCCATGCAAGCTGCATAGCTTTGTCTGTCTTTCCCTGCTGTCGGCTTGTGACTGATTATCATTCACCTGTGTGGGAATCTGCATGTCTGCTCCCATTGGATGACCTCAGTATAAAGATCTGCTTCCTGCAGGGTTTCCTTGGGTTTTCATAGCTTCAGCTTAAGCCTGCCTTGCTGTCGCTTTAGCCCCCGATCGTGTTTCTTGTTATAAAGATACTTTGCTGGTCTTTGCATCATATATTGGTTCATTGCCAATATATATGCATACCAGCACGTTTATTATTTTCCTTGTATTTGTGTTACGTCGATACATCAGTGTCGCTGATGTATACGTACACGAACTGTTTATATCCTGTGTGCAGTTAGTCAGCTTTCCAGCACGTTTTGGTAGGTTGCGCGTACCGTGACCACCCGTGCTGAGGTAGTTACCCTGCTCCTGGTTCTGTTTGTGGATTGCGTTCATCTCTGCGAAGAGATAACGAATCCTTCTGAATCCTGTTCTGTTACCGTTTGTGGATTGCGTTCATCTCTGCGAAGAGATAGCGAATCCTTCTGAGTCCTGTTCCCTGTGTTACTCCATTCCTAGTCAGCGTTCCTGCTTGTGTCATATGTCGGTTCATTGCCGATATATACATATGTTAGTCAGACGTTACAAATAGTTTCATTGATAGCTGTAATTGTAATACGCTGGGAAAACATACTTATTGTATATTTATCTGTGTTACGTTCATCTATCTTAATCCTGCTATTCTCTGACTATCCTGTCCTGTCTTTGTGAGGCACGCCATCGCCGCATCGCATTGGCTGCCTCATTCCAGTCTGTCTGGTTTTGGACGCTTGCTGTCGCTAAGTAGCCGCTAGCTAGCAAGCGTTCATTCTGTCTACCTGTCCTGATCTCCTCAGTTCTGGTTTATGCGCTCAGCGCTACTTTGCGCTGGGGCGTTATAACGAAAGCATTGTTTGTGGCTGTCAGATCTGCACCGGCTCTGTGCGCCACAATCTCCTATTGGAGTCAGTCCTCCCCTCCACTATACTAGGGATAGCCTGTTTCCTGGTGCTAGTGTGTGTACCTCCTCCACGCCAGCTCATGCGTTGCATGCTGACTGTGGAGAATACACCACCAAGCCTTACAATAGTGCAACGTTTTTTCCGCATGTCATCACGTATCTATGGACGCATTAGATGTCCATGCGGCTTAACATACGCAATGGTTACGATACTCGGAAATGACGTAATCTCACCCGGAAATGCGTTCCACTCCTGTACTCCTTTACACGAGTGGTGTGCGTCTCAATGGACCGAACGGCCGGGAAGGTTCCAGCACGGGCTATCTGCCTCCTTGGGGTAAGATTCTATTTAGGGGGGGACATGGCTTTGGGCAGGTTGTCCTGATGATGCGCCACACTCTATACGGCGCGAAACAGCTCTAGACCTCTGGCTGCCTGTACCTCTCTCCATTTGTTGTTGGAAGATAATGTCTTGTGGATGTCATTACTTTTAATGGAAGGAATAAAGTGAATTTTAGCTCGATGTGCAACACCGCTTTGGCTCTATTCTTTGACGATACTACTGCAGTGTGGTGAGTTGCACTCTTATGCTTTATGATTATCCTGTGCATCGGCTTCTCTTAAACTGGATCCCGAGAATGCATCACTGGAGATGTGGCAGGGGGTGTTTAACCTCTTGGGCGTTACGCACGCCGGAGGATTTGCAGCCGACAGTCCACCAGTATAATTTTTTGCGATCTGATAGTTGTATTACCTTCAGCTAGCACTAGGCTAGCTAGCAGTGGTGGCCGGCATCCTTAGATTACTTTTGATCCCCCCCGATCACCACTAAATACGCTGCCCAGCCTGGATCCAGCGATCGCAGAAAATTATACTGGGGGTCTCCTGGCGACAGCTGGCGGTATGCCCGACACAGCTGGTGGTATGCTGCGAGTGCACGAGAGAGGGTTCTCGTGTGTGCGCAGTACGGAGCAGCCCATCTTCAGAAGCCCGAGTGCGTCCGAAGTCTCCCCAACCCATAAGTGAGTAGTCTACAACCAATTGTTCATGGAGTGCTGACGGGGAAGCCTGAGGGGAAACGCGAGCATAGGGAGGAGAACTGGAAGGCTTTATAGGACACAGAGCCTCCTCCTTAGGTGAGTAGCTGTTTTTTTTACTTTTAAGCCTCATACACACAAGGCACCATTGTTGCTGTTGCTAACACACAGGAGGCGTGTGTGCAACAGCTCGGCAACAGCTCCGCCTGAGCGACAGCTGTCTACACGTCTCTGCCTAACAGGCAGAGACACGGCGGAAGCTGTCGTCGAAAGTTTCGTCCCCCCGCCGGAAGCTCCCTTCTGGCTGTTGGTAGCTGTCGCTAGTACGCACAAACACACGCAGTACGCGTGGTGGACTAGCAACAGTTGCGGAGACAGAAGTTGCCGTGGATTGAACTTTTCAACTGCTCCGGCAACAGTTCGGCGTACGCGCCTCATACACACGGGGCAACTGTCGCCCAGACATGCGCGTGCCATGTGTTTGTGGCGACAGTTGTGCCCCATGTGTATGAGCCTTTAAACTCACTTCAGTCTCCCTTTTATGCTGGGCATACACGGCTCGATTTTGCCGCTCGATCCCGATTTATTCCCCGCTCAACGTTGCAGGTGATTCTCTTATCTTCCGCTCGTTTTTCTTATCTTTTTCCATTGTTTTCAATGTGGAACGATCGGGCGGGAGATCGGACATGTTGGAAATTATCTATCGAGCAGTCTAAATGGCTCAGAATCGAGCCGTGTATTCCCAGCACAAGTACCTAAAAAGTTACTGCTGAAAATTGTCCTTCTTATCTCAGAAGGCTGGATAATTAGTGGATGCTGTTTCTCATTTAACTGTGAAAAGGTTCATTAGGCCATTGCATAGTTCAAAAGATAAAGTGAAAAGGCCACGTTGGTTGGGAAGGTCAAGCGTGTTCAGCTACATCTGGCCTCCAGTTCAGCCAGAACAGTGTTAGATGTTGTAGATATAATAAAAGAGGGCATTCAGGATTTGATATGCAGGAAGTTGCTTGCTAAGAATCAGGGCTCTACCAGATGACACGAGGCAAGTGTGATAAGCAAGTGAAAACTTACTGATGGATTTCTTTTCATAATGGAAACGTGGAAAACAGAGAGGGATACATAGGGGTGGTATAATTCAATGTAATGAGAGGCAAAGTGACGGGTCTCGAGAGAGGTTAAGTCACATTTAGTAACATTTCTCGTGGGCTGGAATGTTCTCACAGCAGAGTATGAGGGTAAAAGCCAAGTCTAGATGGACAGATAAAATAGATTGGCCAGATCCCAGAGGCATGTAACCTCTCCTGTACAGAAAGCTCTGTATAGCTCCATCCCTGCCAAACCAGCAGAACTACAGGCTGCTTCAGCTCTTGGCACAGGGACCCTCTGCTGTTTAGGTGGGTCCTACAGAAAGGCTGGCCGACGCGGAGAGTTGTGTTCATCACAGTTTTTTATTTTAGAGTATTGTCCCTATTATTCATCCCAATTTCTTCCTCATTTGTCCCTTTTGTAAATTTCAAGTACATATGTTCAGAGCTGTATACACCACGTTCCAAATTATTATGCAATTTATATTTTTCTCTGATCTTCCTAAATAGTCAATGAAGTGGCGGTCAGCATAGTTTGAGTCACCATTTTGAGTCATCAAACACGTAATCAGAATGTTACTCAACAAACCTCCTAATGATAACGGTATATGTTTTTCAATAATAAAGTGTCCGGGGGGTAGGAAGGGGCAGATTTTGGAGATGTTGTGTAAGTGGAAATTGCAGGCCCTAGTAATGGTTGAGATGAAGGAGGTTAAGGAGAGGCCCAAGTCCAACGTTACACCAGACAGAGGGCTTGAGCGGTCGGGCAAAATGTTGTCAGTGGCATAGGGCTTGATTCACAAAGCGGTGCTAACCTACTTAGCACGTCTAAAGTCTTTAGACGCGCTAACCAGGGTGCTAAATAGGTTAGCACCGGATTTCTCAATCAGATCGTGCGCTAACTTTGCGCGCGCAAAGTTTTATGCACGCAAAGTTTTACGCGCGCTAAGTCCCATAGGCTTTAATGGGCACTTCGCGCGGAGCGCCCTGCGCTCTGTGCAGTACGCATAGGCTTTAATGGGCACTTCGCGCGGAGCGCCCTGCGCTCTGTGCAGTACGCAAGTAAAGTTTTACGCGCATAAAGTTTTGCGCGCGTAAAGTTTTATGCGCGAAAAGCTTGTTTAGACATGCTAAGGGGGTTTTCACAGGCGTGCTAACCGTTAGCACCGCTTTGTGAATCAAGCCCCTAGATGGAAAATTAGGAGTTCTGTTTTATCCAGATTTAACTGTGGAACCTGGCTGACATGGAGGCTGAGAGGCAAGAGGATACCTTCTCCATCGTGGTGGTGGAAAGTTCCGTGGTATGGAGGTAGATCTGAGTGTCATCTGCCAATGGAGGTGGTGTAACGTGAGAACAGCAAGTGGCCAAGAACTGAGCCTTGGGAGATCCCAACAGAGAGGCGGGTGGAGGTTGAGAAGGAGCCATTGAAGGAGGTCTTAAAGGAAACCAGAGACACTGGGAAGTAAAGATTTGATACTTACCCGGGGCTTCCTCCCGCCCTATAAACATGTGTGAGTCCCACGCCGTCCTCCCACGGTCTGCCGTTCAGCCGCAATCGGCCCCGGTAATATGCTCAGTCACGTCAGTCCCGCATGTGCAGAAGACCCAGACTGGACGTGACCGAGCATATTACCAGGGCTGATCATGGCTGAATGGCAGACAGTGGGAGGACGGCGTGGGACTCACACGTGTTTATGGGGCGGGAGGAAGCCCCGGGTAAGTACGAAATCTTTACTTTCCATCATCTCTGGTACACTTCAAACCTGTATACTTATAAGGAAAAAATTACCCCTATGGGGTTCTCACCTTAGCAGAACCTCCATCCCTCCGTTCCAGCACTGGGACCCCTGAAAAAGAGCTTGTTATCACATGTAAAAAGCTCACACAGGTGCAGTAGCTCCGTTTGGCTTTCTTCAGAAAGAGCTGGGTTGGACTAGGCCTGCGCCACTGCTCAGGTGCGAGCCATCTGTGCCTGTGCAGTAGCAAAGACTCGATCAGGCTCCACCATTTCCACCCAAGCCCAAGCGGGATGGCGCTTGCACGCATGTGCGAGGAGGCCACATTTCGATGGTCCCAGCACAGGATCAAGAGGACGGAGGAGGATAGGGAAGCCACTTTAGGATCCAGAGGATTCCCTCTCCTGACGTGAGTACCCCCTAGGGAAGCCTTTTTACAGGCGAACTAAATAAAATGATTTGAAAGGTAGGAGGAGAACCGGGCTAGGGCAAGGTCTTAGAGATTGCAGGGATTGGAGGAGCAGGGGATGATCGCCTGTATCGAATGCTGATATGAGTTCAAGAAGGAGGAAGTATTTTTCTTTGGTCTTGGCTAGCACAAGGTCATTGATGACCTTGGTGAGGGTAGTCTCGGTGGAGTGGGCCAGATGAAATCCAGATTGTAGGTCAAAGAGGGAGTTGGAGCCAAGGTATTGTGCCATGCCTTGGTGGACTAGAAGCTCCAGGCATTTTAAAGGCAAAGGGGAGGAGTGAGATAGGTTGGTAGCTGAATAAGTGTGTGAGCTGTTGAGTGAGGGGCTTTTATCAGGAGCAGTACAGTGCCCTTTTTGAAGTCAGAAGGGAAGTTGTCAGTGGAGAGGTTAAACAGAGACAAGGACTGGGGCCGGGATGGGGAAAAGTGGATAGAGGATGTCGAATGGGACAGGGTCCAGGGAGCAGGAGGTGGAAGGTGAAGTCAGTGGAAGCAGGCTGACTTCTTCCTCTGTGACAGGAGTATAGGCAGTGAGGGGTGGGTGGAATGGGGGAGAGGTATGAGGGGGGAGGAGGTAGTGGTGGAGTGAAGAATATTCTCTTCTTTGCGGAAATGGGTCATTTCTTGCAAACCGTAAATAGCATTTGCTCATCACTACTGTCTAACGTTCCTGAGTGCTGCAGATCTCTTTCAGCACTTGTGGCAGATTTCAGTTCCAGTGTTGTACTGCTTCTCTAGTTTACTTATGGATTTGCCATTATCTTTATTTTCTTTCATTGCTCCACTCACATGGAGGCTACTGGAAGTTGCTGTCTGACTGGTTCCTGCAAGTTCCAAAGCATTACTTGTGTTTGTGGCGTTTTAGATAAATTGTTATTATCTGTAAACATGGGCTGAGAGCCAGGCGGAGCGGATATGTGTGTCGGTTCTCCCAGCAGTGAGTGGAGAGATTGTGTGCTGTTATCACACAGACGTGCACAGAACTGTGATAATGGGCTGCAGTTCTCACACATGAGTCAGGGACACTGTGGAAGGCTGGTCTGCATTTCTTCTCATACATTTAAGCATTGTTTGGGTGCTGAATACATGACTCGATATTGTGGCCCAATCGACCCTTTCAATCCAATAATTTAACCGAATTAGAAGAGAATCAAGCCGCAACATGGCCGCCCTATTGAGCTTCCGATCAGTTTGCAGCTAAAATCAACTGGAACAACTGGTAATAGTGGAAAAATGTTGGTGGTAACAGCTTGACTAGGTGCGTGGTGGTAACAGTGTTCGATACTGCGACATCTGATGGACCCAATGACCCCCTGTGTGCAGTGAAAGGTCTCACCTCTTCACCAGCACAACTGCTGGCCTCCTCCGTTGTTTTCCATCACGACAAGCAACAAGCGACACAGGTGCATGTGTGATGTCACTACACGTGCCAAGTCACATGGTACCAGCACTGTCAATGATGCCGAATACCAGAGGAAGCCAGAAGTTGCATCATTGGAGAGAAAACACTGAGCACGGCAGGACTATCCTTGGCAGTATGGGCACTAATGCAGCATGGCGTGCGCTTAAGCGCGCGCTCATCTGACTTGAGCTTAATTACGCATGCTAGGCTGCCACTAGCGTGCGTAGCATGCAAGAACTGAAAATTTAAGGCACGCTGATTCAATAGTGCAATTAACAGGAGGTTACTTGCGCTATTTTTGTTAGTGAATCAACCCCGTAGTGTGAATCAGCCCTAACACAGGGCAGCACGGTGGTGTAGTGGTTAGCACTCTCGCCTTGCAGCGCTGGGTCCCTGGTTTGAATCCCAGCCAGGTCAACATCTGCATGGAGTTTGTATGTTCTCCTTGTGTCTGTGTGGGTTTCCTCTGGGCACTCTGGTTTCCTCCCACATGCCAAAAACATACAGATAAGTTAATTGGCTTCCCCCTAAAATTGGCCCTAGACTATGATACATGCACTACACGATACATACATGGACACACGGCTATGGTAGGGACTAGATTGTGAGCCCCTCTGAGGGACAGTTAGTGACAAGACAATATACTCTGTACAGCGCTGCGTAATATGTTGGCGCTATATAAATACTTAAATAAATAAACACAGGTACTTATGTGAATAAAGAGATGCACACCAGATTTTTGGTATTTCCCGAGTGGATTGATCAGGTGGGAAATAAAAGGCTAATCAGCGCAGCCTGATTTTCGTTTTTTGTTTATTGCGTTCTTTTTTTTAATTATTTTTTGTTCATGAGACGTGCATTGCTCTATTTTGCCGGAGATATCTCATATTATCTTCCATTTTTACATCACATCTATGGTTATCACTGTATCAATGTAATGAAACTCTGGCTGGTGTAACTTGCTGTTATCATCTCTGTGACTTGGACAATGGTAACGTTTTCTGCACTGTTATAATTTGAAAATAATAAAAACTAAGGTGGAAAAAAAGTGTCACAGTGTGATAAGTGTCAGTATGTAAATCAGGGATTTAAAAGATTTTACAATGGGCAAACACTGACAAAATTATTTATACATAATTATTGTAAAAATGAAGCACTTTTTTATTACATTATTTTCACTGGAGTTCCTCTTTAACCTCCTGGGCGATAATCCCGAGCTGAGCTCGGGGTATGTCGCGCAGGAGGATTTCTCAGGCTTGCATCATTTTTTTTTGTTACACGCAGCTAGCACTGCTCACAAGCAACGTGGATTGCTCAAAATTTTGGAGGACTTGGCAGAGGTCCAACATGTTGGCCCAATCGGATCCACAGAAGCTTGGCAGCTGTCCGGATGCGCCTCGGTACTGCGCCGTCATGTACTGGACCACTGCACTCTTCTGCTCGCAAAAGCGTGCTAGCATGTGCAGCGTAGAATTCCAGCGCGTAGGGACATCACACAGCAAGCGATGGTGGGGGAGATTGAAGCGCTCCTGCATCTTGGCGAGTGCCCCCGAAGCAGTACTGGAATTTCTACAATGTTTGGCCACTCGACGCACCTTCAACAGAAGATCGGCCACGCCTGGGTATGTCCTCAGGAACCGCTGAACTACTAGGTTCGCCAGGCAAGGGATGTGTGTCAGCTTAGCCAACCTTAAAGCGCGAATGAGATTACTCCCATTATCACACACAACCATGTACCGCCATGCAGTCATAAATGTAATAAAGATAAGTGGTTCAATAAACAGGGACCACGCGGCAACGCTAACCCAGCAGCAGCACACGTGATGGAACAGGAGGAGGCGCAGGAGGAGAAGGCCACGCTTTGAGACACAACAACCCAGGCCTTGCATGAGGACAAGAAGCATGCGGATAGCATGCTTTGTACCGCCATGCAGTCATAAATGTAATAAAGATAAGTGGTTCAATAAACAGGGACCACGCGGCAACGCTAACCCAGCAGCAGCAGACGTGATGGAACAGGAGGAGGCGCAGGAGGAGAAGGCCACGCTTTGTGAGACACAACAACCCAGGCCTTGCATGAGGACAAGAAGCGTGCGGATAGCATGCTTTGTACCGCCATGCAGTCATAAATGTAATAAAGATAAGTGGTTCAATAAACAGGGACCACGCGGCAACGCTAACCCAGCAGCAGCAGACGTGATGGAACAGGAGGAGGCGCAGGAGGAGAAGGCCACGCTTTGTGAGACACAACAACCCAGGCCTTGCATGAGGACAAGAAGCGTGCGGATAGCATGCTTTGTACCGCCATGCAGTCATAAATGTAATAAAGATAAGTGGTTCAATAAACAGGGACCACGCGGCAACGCTAACCCAGCAGCAGCAGACGTGATGGAACAGGAGGAGGCGCAGGAGGAGAAGGCCACGCTTTGTGAGACACAACAACCCAGGCTTTGCATGAGGACAAGAAGCATGCGGATAGCATGCTTTGTACCGCCATGCAGTCATAAATGTAATAAAGATAAGAGGTTCCATAAACAGGGAGGGACCGGCAACGCTAACCCAGCAGCAGCAGCAGCACACGTGATGGAACTGGAGCAGGCGCAGGAGGAGAAGGCCATGCTTTTTGAGACACAACAACCCAGGCCTTGCATGAGGACAAAAAGCGTGCGGATATAGCAGCAATGCTTTTTGCCGCCATGCAGTCATAAATGTAATACAGATGAGAGGTTCAATAAACAGGGACCGGAAACGCTACACCAGCCCAGATGTTCATTGGTCATGTTACTTGGTTGGGGTCCTGGAGTGTTGCGTAGTCATTTCCTATCCAGGATTGATTCATTTTAATTTGAGTCAGACGGTCTGCATTTTCTGTGGAGAGGCGGATACGCCGATCTGTGACGATGCCTCCGGCAGCACTGAAACAGCGTTCCGACATAACGCTGGCTGCCGGGCAAGCCAGCACCTCTATTGCGTACATTGGCAGTTCGTGCCAGGTGTCTAGCTTCGATACCCAATAGTTGAAGGGTGCAGATGGATTGTTCGACACAGCTACGTCATCTGACATGTAGTCCTTGACCATCTTCTCCAGGCGATCGGTGTTGGAGGTGGATCTGCACGCTTCTTGTTCAGTGGGCTGCTGCTGCATGGGTGTCAGAAAATTTTCCCACTCCAAGGACACTGCCGATACCATTCCCTTTTGGGCACTAGCTGCGGCTTGCGTTGTTTGCTGCCCTCCTGGTCGTCCTGGGTTTGCGGAAGTCAGTCTGTCGGCGTACAACTGGCTAGAGGAGGGGGAGGATGTCAATCTCCTCTCTAAAGTCTCCACAAGGGCCTGCTGGTATTCTTCCATTTTGACCTGTCTGACTCTTTCTTCAAGCAGTTTTGGAACATTGTGTTTGTACCGTGGATCCAGAAGGGTATAAACCCAGTAATTGGTGTTGTCCAGAATGCGCACAATGCGTGGGTCGCGTTCAATGCAGTCTAGCATGAATTGAGCCATGTGTGCCAGAGTCCTACCAGAATCCTCATCATCCTCTTGTGAGCGTTGTGATAGTTGTTGTGATGCATCATAGTCGTCACCTTCCTCCTGGTCTGCTTCTGCTGACCATTCGCGCTGAATTGTGGAAGTCCAACGTGCACCGCTCTGGCCCTCGTCAGTGGTGGCAGGAAATTCCTGCTCCAACTCCAGCTGTTCCTCCTCCTCTTCTTCGTCATAGCTGCTGGGGCCAGCGTTCCCTGAGGCGGATGGCCTGATGTTGGTACCATCACGCTGATCGTTTTCTCCTTCAGATTCCCTCAGTTGCATCATGACAGCTGTTTCCTTGATTTTCAACATTGACCTCTTCAGTAAACACAGCAGTGGTATGGTAATGCTGACTGAAGAGTTGTCACTGCTCACAAGCAACGTGGATTGCTCAAAATTTTGGAGGACTTGGCAGAGGTCCAACATGTTGGCCCAATCGGATCCACAGAAGCTTGGCAGCTGTCCGGATGCGCCTCGGTACTGCGCCGTCATGTACTGGACCACTGCACTCTTCTGCTCGCAAAAGCGTGCTAGCATGTGCAGCGTAGAATTCCAGCGCGTAGGGACATCACACAGCAAGCGATGGTGGGGGAGATTGAAGCGCTCCTGCATCTTGGCGAGTGCCCCCGAAGCAGTACTGGAATTTCTACAATGTTTGGCCACTCGACGCACCTTCAACAGAAGATCGGCCATGCCTGGGTATGTCCTCAGGAACTGCTGAACTACTAGGTTCATCACGTGCGCCAGGCAAGGGATGTGTGTCAGCTTAGCCAACCTTAAAGCGCGAATGAGATTACTCCCATTATCACACACAACCATGCCCGGTTTCAGGTCCAGCGGTGCCAGCCACAAATCCGTCTGTTCCTTTATTCCCTTCCAAATTTCCTCCCCTGTGTGCTGCTTATCCCCAAGGCAGATCAGCTTCAGCAACGCTTGCTGACGCATGCCAACAGCTGTGCTGCACTGCTTCCACGATCCTACTGCTGCTGGGTTAGCGTTTCCGGATGAGGTACAGCTTTGAGATGCGTTGGAGGAGAAGGAGTCAGAGAGGTAGGTGCTGCTGTTGTTATCCAGTGGGAGGGACGGCGGTGCAGCTGTTTGCGGCGTGGGCAACACCCGCGCCGTAGCAGGTGAGGAATCGCTGCCAGGCTCCACAAGGTTCACCCAGTGCGCGGTAAGGGAGATGTATCGACCCTGGCCGAACGCACTCGTCCAGGTGTCAGTGGTGAGGTGAACCTTGCAGGCAACGGCATTCTTCAAGCTTCGGGTTATTTTGCTGACCACGTGCTCATGCAACTCAGGCACTGCAGAGCGCGCAAAGTGGTAGCGGCTGGGAACCACGTAACGTGGGATGGCCACTGACATCATGCCCTTGAAGCTGTTTGTCTCCACCACTCGATATGGCAGCATTTCGCAGGCCAGAAGCTTGGCTATGCTGGCTGTTACTGCCACGGCCCGGGGGTCAGTTGCTGGCAATTTCCTCTTGCGCTCAAACATCTCCGACACAGACAACTGAACCGTAGCGCTGCACACGGAAGGGCTGTTGGCTGTTGTGTTTGATGAACACTGGGAGACCTCAAGAGCACTACTCCGGAAAGTGACAGCGTCGTCTGATGTTTGTGAATGTTGTGAACCACGCAATGGCTGGGCTACCGCTGCTGCTGAGGCGGGTCTGGTGGTGAATCTGGTGAACCCAAGGGAGGCAGTGTTGCTGGTATCCTGTCCTGCCGAGTTTGCCCACAGAGTGGGATGTTTGGATAGCATGTGGCGGCTCATGCTGGTGGTGGAGAGGTTGTTAATACTTTTCCCCCTGCTCAGGCGGGTCTTGCACACCTTGCAAATCGCCATGGTAACATCCTCAGTGCAGTCTTCAAAGAAAGCCCAGACTTTGGAGCACCTGCCTTGCTGGCGATTTCTGTTTGCTCCTCTTTTGCCTCTCACTTGAACTTCCACGCTTGTGGTGCCTGAAATTGCGCGCCGCCTACCTTGTGGTACAAGGCGAACTCGTGCAGCAGTGGGTTCTTCAACAGACTCATCTGTGCTGCTGCTACGACGGCGATGTTCTCGTTCACAAACAAAATCTGGGTCTCTGTCCACATTGTCCATACCCTCCTCTTCCATCTCCTCAAACTCGTCATATGTCATTGTGGGGGGCCGCCGCCGTGGAGTAGAGCTCCCCAGAACAACCTCTGCGCAGCTCACTCCAACGTCGTCTTCCAGATCTTGTCGGCCGACCTCCTGCAATTGCAACCCCTCCTGCCCAACTTGCTCTGGGATTTGGGTTTCCGAGTCCTCCTCGGACTCGCCTTGTATTTCAGTGCGCGGTGCATTTCCCACAGTTAATGGTTGTGAATCCGGGCACAACATTTCTGGCTGTTCCTCCATTGACCTTTGAAAGGTGGAAGTTTGTTGGGCTGGGAATAGCTCCTGCGAATACCCCATTGTGTCCTGAGGTAATTCATCGGACTGGTTATCTGGCAGTTGTGTGCGTGGTGTCGCTGCCGGTTGTGTCAGCTTTGTGCCCACTGGCTCCTTGTAACTGGCTGAGGACTCGGACCTCGTGCGTGATGTGCTGGTGCTGCTTAACCCACTGCTGGTCGCTTGAGAGGTCATCCAAGTAATTATCTGGTCCTGTTCTTTTGGATCTGTGAGGGTTGTTGTCCTGGACAACATGGGCGGTATTGAGTGGGTTTTCTTGGGTGCTCCCCTGTGGCCTGTACGTGAACCATCAGGGGAAACACCTCTTCCCTTGCCCCTTCCTCTTTCACCGGATTTCTTCCTCATTTCACTTATCCTTACAGTACACGCTGACTGGCAGCAGTACAGTGGCAGTACAGAAATTCTATACAGTACCACTATTCCCAGCAGCGACACAAAGCACAATGCTATACAGTGGCGGGTGAGCGGTGTACCACTATTCCCAGCAGCGACACAGAGCACAATGCTATACAGTGGCGGGTGAGCGGTGTACTACTGTTCCCAGGCCCAGCAGACACAGAGTGGAAGTAAACACAATGCTATATAGTCTGGCTGAGCCGTGTACACAGAGTGGCAGTACACACAATGCTATATAGTCTGGCTGAGCGGTGTACACAGAGTTGCAATACACACAATGCTATATAGTCAGGCTGAGCCGTGTACACAGAGTGGCAGTAAACACAATGCTATATATAGCGTGGCTGAGCGAGGTGCACAGTGGCAGTACACACAATGCTATATAGTCAGGCTAAGCCGTGTACACAGAGTGTCAGAAAACACAATGCTATATATAGCGTGGCTGAGCGAGGTGCACAGTGGCAGTACACACAATGCTATATAGTCAGGCTGAGCCGTGTACACAGAGTGTCAGTAAACAATGGTATATAGTCTGGCTGAGCGGTGTACACAGAGTGTCAGAAAACACAATGCTATATATAGCGTGGCTGAGCGAGGTACACAGTGGCAGTAAACAATGCTATATATAGTGTGGCTGAGCGAGCGGTGTACTACTGTTCCCAGCAGCGACACACAATGACTGGGGGGGACCCTGGCTAGCGTGGCTGGAGAGCGAACTACCCTGCCTGCCTACCCAAAGCTAAACCCACAGACAAATGGCAGGGAGATGACGTGGTTCGGGTATTTATTTACCCGAACCACGTGACCGTTCGGCCAATCAGAGCGCGTTCGGGCCCGAACCACGTGACCCGTTCGGCCAATCACAGCGCTAGCCGAACGTTTGGGGAACGTTCGGCCATGCGCTCTTAGTTCGGCCATGTGGCCGAACGGTTTGGCCGAGCACCGTCAGATGTTCGGCCGAACTCGAACATCACCCGAACAGGGTGATGTTCTGCAGAACCCGAACAGTGGCGAACACTGTTCGCCCAACACTACTCACAACCTACCCTCTGTGCTGTAGTATGTTTAACAAATACATGTTTATTACTGTTTAAGAGAACAAATCTGCCATGAGGTAAAAGATACCACATGCAAAATACACATCACACAAGCAAAATACATAAAAATACTAGTGTATGTATGTAACAAAACGAATCCTGCATTTTCTTTCTTGGCCATTTGTTATCACTAGAAGCAATTTAAACTTGTATTATATCTTCGTACCAGTATAAGGCCCGGTTCACATTAGCGTTTTTTCCAGAACGTAACCGGAACGTATACTGTACAAGGATCCAATGTTAACCTATGGATCCATTCACATGCGTCAACGCGAACCAGAGTGAGGGAGGGTTTATACATACCTAATCTTCTGTTGCAACCAGCGGTAGAGGCTTGCATCTTCTTCCATGTCATGTGACTACATGGCGCGTCATGTGACTAGTCACATGATGCGCTGTGTAGTCACAGTGGAAGAAGAGGAAGCCTCTACCGTCGGCTGCTACTGAAGATTAGGTATGTATTTGCTGAGTGAAAACGGATCCGATCAATCATTGATCAGATCCGTTTTCACTATGTGAACCAGGCCGCGGACAGAGCCATCTGGATACGGTGAAGCGGAGACCGAATCCGCTCACCTGATCCTTTTGGCTCCAAACGCTAATGTGAACTTGGCCTAAGAGTTGGGTTTGGAACTGAGAAATGAGTTTACTAGTAATCCACTTTGTTGGCCAATACTAAAACATTTGAGCTTGTAGAACCAGCCTAGAAATTCTTGGTATAGCAGCCAAGCTGCTTTAGTGAGACACACACCCTTATTTGAAAGTAAGCTAGTCCAACAGTGACGTAGAGTGACGTAACAACGCAGAGTTGCTTATATAAGGAACACTCCGCTTTGGATGACGTAGTTATCATGGACGTTAATGTCAAAATGGGTAAGACGAAAGATTTAAGTGACTTTGAATGAGCTATGACCGTCAGTGCAAGAAGAGCTGGCGCTAGCAACTCTGAAACAACAACTCTTTTAGGATTTCCTAGCTCAACAGTATCTTGGGAGGTTATAGAGTGGCAATTAAGAAAAAAACTTCAAGTGATAAGGACTATTCTGGTCGGAAAAGGGTGTTGAACCAGAGGCGAGTAGCAGCAGTGGCGGCTCCAGCTTCAGATTTTTGGGGGGGCTCAAGGGGGGCACGAGGGCTGGCAGCCTGGGCTTGGGGGGGGGGGGGGAATTTCCGCGCGCCGCGGCGAAAATTTGGGCGTGGTCATGATGTCATGTGGGTGGGGCTAACTGTAATGTAGTTGTACCAGCTAACGTAGTTACATGAAAAAAAAATGAAGTAAACGCACATAATGACAGGTAGCCTTTCACCAGTAAATGCACATAAGAGACAGCTTTTCACCAGTTAATGCACATAATGACAGACTGCGTTTCTGCAGTAAATGCACATAAAGGGACAGCTTTTCACCAGTTAATGCATGTAATGACAGACTGCGTTTCCGCAGTAAATGCAAATAAGAGCCTGCTTTTCACCAGTTAATGCACGTAATGACAGACAGTTTCCCCATTAAATGCACATAAGAGCCTGCTTTTCACCAGTTAATGCATGTAATGACAGACAGTTTCCCCATTAAATGCACATAAGAGCCTGCTTTTCACCAGTTAATGCATGTAATGACAGACAGTTTCCCCATTAAATGCACATAAGAGACAGCTTTTCACCAGTTAATTCACATAATGACAGACTGCGTTTCCGCAGTAAATGCACATAAGGGACAGCTTTTCACCAGTTAATGCACATAATGACAGACTGCGTTTCCGCAGTAAATGCACATAAGGGACAACTTTTCACCAGTTCATGCACATAATGACAGACAGCATTTCCCCAGTAAATGCACATAAGAGACAGCTTTTCACCAGTTAATTCACATAATGACAGACTGCGTTTCCGCAGTAAATGCACATAAGGGACAGCTTTTCACCAGTTAATGCACATAATGACAGACAGCATTTCCCCAGTAAATGCACATAAGAGACAACTTTTCACCAGTAAATGCACATAATGACAGGCAGACAGTGTCCCCAGCATAGGTAGCCAGGTGTATAGATGTCCCCAGTATATGTAGCCAGGCGTATAGCTGTCCCCAGTATATGTAGTCAGGCTGGTGGTGGTGGTGGGCTGGGGGCCCCAGGGCACCTCAAGCCTGACTGGTGGTGGGCTGGAGGCCTCATGCCTGCGTGGCTGGTGGGCTGGGGTCCCAGGGAAGCTCAGGCCTGGCTAGTGGTGGTGGGCTGGGGGCCCCAGGGCAGCTCAGGCCTGGCTGGTGGTGGTGGGCTGGGGGCCCCAGGGCAGCTCAGGCCTGGCTGGTGGTGGTGGGCTGGGGGCCCCAGGGCAGCTCAGGCCTGGCTGGTGGTGGTGGGCTGGGTGGAAGGGCTCAGGCCTGGCTGGTGGTGGTGGGCTGGGGGCCCCAGGTCAGCTCAGGCCTGGCTGGTGGTGGTGGGCTGGGGGTACACTGGGTGGGGAGGAGGGTGCCACTGGGTGGGGAGGAGGGTGCCAGTGGGTAGGAGGAGGGTGTCAGTGGGTAGGAGGAGGGTGCCAGTGGGTGGGGAGGAGGGTACCTGTGGGTGGAAAGGAGGGTGACACTAGGTGGAGGAGAAAGGTGCCAGTGGGTAGGAGGATAGTCTCAGTGAGTAGGAGGAGGGTGCCAGTGGGTGGGGAAGAGGGTGCCAGTGGGTAGGGGGGTCGTCAGTGGAGGGGGGATAATGCCCGTGGGTGGGGAGGAAGGTGCCCCTGTGTGTGAGGAGATTGCCCTGGGGAGAGAAGACAGGAAGGAAATGATCGAGGCGCCAGCCGCGCTAATAAGGGATGCGGGAGCCTGCTTTATTCCTCCCTCCCTCCTCCCTTCCTCTGAATGCCCCCACCTGCTGTGAATGACTGTCCCCCCCGTAGGCAGTGTGTGCGGAGGAGAGCGGAGCGGTAGGTCCTCTTACCGCAATCCATGCTCACCGGCAACTAGTCTCCTGCTTCCTGTGACGTCATGGTAAACAGGAAGCAAGAGACTAGTTGCCGGTGAGCATGGATTGCGGTAAGAGGACCTACCGCTCCGCTCTCCTCCGCACACACTGCCTAGGGGGGGGGGGGGGGGGGGGACAGTCATTCACAGCAGGTGGGGGCATTCAGAGGAAGGGAGGAGGGAGGGAGGAATAAAGCAGGCTCCCGAATCCCTTATTAGCGCGGCTGGCTAACAGACTTGCGGTGGCCACGGCCAGCGGGGGGGGCTTTAAGAGGGGCTAGCAAGTTGCCAGCTGGGGCTGAAGCCTGGGCAAGCCCCAGTGTAGCGCCGCCACTGAGTAGCAGGCATAGTCCCTAGCAACAGAACGGCAACAACATGACAAATTACAGCTGAATTCAATGCAGGTCCATCATAAAGCATATCCCAATGCACAACAAGATGGACTTTGCAAAGGATAGGCTTTAGCAGCAGGAGACCATCACGAATGCCTTTCGTATCACAGAAAAATAGTAAAAAACGCCTGTTGTGGGCCCTTGCCACCATGCTCGATCAGTCTCAAAATGGTTTGAGGAACATCAATCAGAATTTAACCTGCTTTCTTGGCCAGCTCAGTCCCCTGAACTCAATCCTATTGAGCATTTGTGGGACGAAGTCGAAAAGATCACTTAAAAGCTTGAAAATGCTACCATTCAATCTGACCCAACTTAGAGCTGCCATTATGTCAACATGGCCTACATTCATAACAGGTAAAAAGAAAAATCCCCCTGCACCAGTGTATATGGTGAAAGTAGAACATCTTTATTCCATAATCCAGCATCACAGCAGACAGATAAAAGCTCACGCGTATCGGAGCAAGAATGGCTCCTTAATCATGAGCTATGATTAAAGTGAACCTCCGGACTAAAAATCTACTCAGCAGAACTGAAAAGGCTTGGTGTTTCTTTAACAGTTTCACAGCATCAGAACTTTGTTTTTCTTACTAAAGCATCATTTTTAGCTGCATTTTTAGCTAAGCTCCACCCATCAAAGAAAATGGCCCGGACTTTTTTCCCTGATGCTGTGCAAAGCATGATGGGATTTCCTATGTTGTTATTCACGTTGCCTAGAAACTGGGAGCGGTGATCAGCACACAGGACAGTTGGAACTGTGTCTTATGCTCCCTGTCACCTCCTTTCAACCAAAAAGATGGCTGCCCTCATGAAATCAAACATTTGCCTGTTCTTTTAAAACAGGGTGGGTAAGAGATTATATTACCTATCTATTTTAATTAACATAGCTAATGTAACTTAATGACAGTATGTTTGTTTAGACTGAAGTTCCTCTTTAAGGAGCCATTCTTGCTCCGATACGCGTGAGCTTTTATCTGTATGCTGTAATGCTGGCTTATGGAATAAAGATTTTCTACTTTCATCATATACACTGGTGCAGTGGGATTTTCCTTTTTACCTGTTACTGATGTTGGCCAAGATTTCCTGCTCCCTCTGTTGGGTGAGTGTGTGTGCAGCAGCCTTCCTTTAGCATTTTCTCTGATGGCCAACATTCCTCAGCAACAGTATTAATACATCTAGTTTTGAATTAAAGTTAGGGTAGGCTCTGAGAAGGCCACAAATTTGAAAATAGCACTAACACTCTGCATCGGCATATTCCAGCAATGAAAACTGGGGCCCATACGTACTTAACTTTTTCTCCTTAGTTTTCTGGTAGGTGATATTTTCAAAACTGTCAATAAAATTCCTTTTAAACCATCAGCTGGCAAGAAAATATTCAAAATAATAATGATAGTAGTTTTTCACCTAATTTTGGGTACTTTTTTAGTTGCAAAGTGCTGAAAAGTTATTTTGAATAGAAGATGAAAAATTATCTCCTAGGAAGAACCTCAGGAGAAAGGGTTAATTGCATATGGACCTGGATGTCAAAATCAATGAACAAAGTGACTGGATCTTTTTTGTCCTGTTAAGGGTCGTACACACGCCGTACTAAAGGCAACGACGGGTCTGTCGTCACCTCCCACTGGGCGGGTTTTCAGCAGACAGTACAGCGTGTGTACAGTCTGTCGGTGGACTGATAAGGCTGTTTCTGAACGATCCGCCTGGCTTGTCTGTCAGGTTCAGCACAAGCTAAAGCATAGTATATGATATAGGCCACAGAAGGCCAAATAACCAGAGCAAAAACCAAGCAAAACTCATTGCTGGCAAAAACCACATGCAAAGGGTAATTCAAATGTGTCTGCAATGTCAAAAACATTACTATAACTCTCAGAATTCCTCAAGTGCAAATTCTTCATTCCATTTCCTGTAGTCTGCCACCTCAGTAATTCAGTACCGTATATACTCGCATACAAGCCGAATTTTTGACCCCCAAAAAGGGGGTCAAAAGTTGGGGGGTCGGCTTGTATGCGAGTCTTCCCTGGTGGTCCGTGGTCCGCCGGCCCCCGCTACCCCCTCCCCGCTCCCCCCGCCGTCGCCGCTATTACTTGTTTCGGCAGCGGCTTCCTTGTCCCCGGCGGTGCTCCCTCTTCCCCGCTCTCATGCCTCTGTGAAGAGATCACAGCAGCGCGCCCGGCGCTGCTGCTCTGATGATGCAGGGGGCAGGAAAGAGCGGTTCCCATGGTAACGGCGATACAGATCGCCGCTACAGGGAGCCGCGCTCTTTCCTGCCCCCTGCATCATCAGAGCAGCAGCGCCGGGCGCGCTGCTGTGATCTCTTCATAGAGGCATGAGAGCGGGGAAGAGGAAGCGCCGCCGGGGACGAGGAAGCCGCTGCAGGTAATAGCAGCGGGGGGAGCAGGGCACTATACCGGCCACTACCTACCTACACTGGGTACTATACTAGCTATACTGGGGCACTACCTACCTATACTGGGCACTATACTAGCTAAACTGGGCACTATACTAGCTATACTGGGGCACTATACTAGGTACTATACTAGCTATACTGGGGCACTACCTACCTATACTGGGTACTATACTAGCTAAACTGGGCACTATACTAGCTAACCTGGGCACTTTACTAGCTATACTGGGGCACTATACTAGCTATACTGGGGCACTACCTACCTATACTGGGGCACTACCTACCTATACTGGGCACTATACTAGCTATACTGGGAACTATACTAGCTAAACTGGGCACTTTACTAGCTAAACTGGGCACTATACTGGGGCACTATACTAGCTATACTGGGGCACTATACTGGCTATACTGGGGCACTATACTAGCTATACTGGTTCACTATACTAGCTATACTGGAGCACTCTACTAGCTATACTGGGGCACTCTACTAGCTATACTGGGGCACTCTACTAGCTATACTGCGCACTATACTAGCTATACTGGGCACTATACTAGCTATACTGGGGCACTACCTACCTAAACTGGGCACTATACTGGCTAAACTGGGCACTATACTAGCTAAACTGGGCACTATACTAGCTATACTGGGGCACTACCTACCTATACTGGGCACTATACTGGCTAAACTGGGCACTATACTAGCTAAACTGGGCACTATACTAGCTATACTGGGGCACTACCTACCCATACTGGGCACTATACTAGCTATACTGGGACACACTGTCGGGATTACGCGGCCTGCACCAATCCAGCATTTCCTACCCCCGGCTTATATGAGGGTCAATCATTTTCCCCTGGTTTTTCATGGAAAGGTTGGGGGGTCGGCTTATATGCGGGTCGGCTTATATGCGAGTATATGCGGTATCTATTACATGCACTGGCCTCTTCAAGATGATCATAGAGCCAATAGAACCAGACACAAGCACTCAGCAGGTTATGTAGGCATGCACTCTCTATTTTCTGCACACATGGTTTATACTTTGTTGATTACATTCTTCACAGGGCACAGATAGATCCTGAGTCCTGACGCTTTACATACAGGGGCGTAACTAGACTTAATAGGCCCCCCCCTGCAAAAATGATAGCATGGGGCCCCCTTGGTCCTCGAACCCCATGCGGGTCACGTGATCGGGAGCTGGCGAATGGCAGCAGAGAGTGTTTTGCTGTAAAGCAGCATCTGGAAGCAGGTTTTTGTGAGTGATCAAGGAGAGTATTTGCTAATTGGCTGCACTTGCAGTTGGGGAGAGGAAGAGGGAGGAGCCTCTGGGCCCCCCTGCGATGGCAGTGGTCGCAGGGGTTATTGCTATGCCAGAGCTGGGACAAGGTCCTCCAGCACCCAAGGCTGAGACACCGAAGTGCGCCCCTCCATCCCTCCCACCCCAGCTGTCACACACTGATTGCTATTAGACTAAGAGGGCCACAGGGTTCACAACCTCCCCAACACCTTAATATCTAGTTATCTGGCTTGCAGTCACTGCTATGTATCCTTTTTTCTTATTTCTTTCTGCTTCAAACACAATTAGGAATGACAGCTGAATGAATTGTGCGCCCCCTCCTACACTGCGCCCTGAGGCTGGAGCCTCTCCGGCCTATGCCTCGACCCGGCCCTGGGAAAGACACATATTAGCCTTATTTAGAACTGTCTGACATTTTTTCTGCTCAGTTGGACTCCTTCCAGTCTGACTTCCACCCTCAGCATTCCACAGAAACAGTCCTTAATTAATAAGGTTGCTAATGACCTGACTAGTTGCAAAATCCAAAGGGAAATGTTCTGTACTCCTCGATCAATTCTCTGTTTGACACTGTTGCTCATCCTCTGCTTCTCCAGACCCTCTGGACACTGGGTATCAAGGACTAGCACATTCCTGGATCTGATCTTACCTGTCAGGACGTTCATACACTGTCTCCTATTACAATACCAGCTCCTCTCCATGGCTGCTGTTTGTTGGAGTACCACAAGGCTCCACCCTTGAACCAGCCAGCAGCCAGTGCAGTTTCTTAGGCCTGGATCTTAAAGGACACCTGAAGTGAGAACGAAATGGAGGTTGTTATATTTATTTCCATATAAACAATACCAGTTGCTGGGAGTCCTGCTGATCTCTTTGTCGGCAGTAGTATCTGAATCACCCACCTGAAACAAGCATGCAGCTAAGCCACTTTGACTTTAACAATAGTAATTGTAACAGCTGCAGCCCTAAGCGGGCACTCAATAGCCCACCCTGCAGTATTAGGAAGTCTTGCCCAAGGACTCCCTACTGAATAGGAAGACCCTGGTCTCCCATGTCAGAGGTGGTGCCTTTAACCAGTACACTTCCAGTCACTTCGTCTTTAGTCAGAAACATCTGTTCTGCATGCTTGTTCAGGGTCTATAGCTAAAATTATTGGAGGCAGAGGATCAGCAGGACAGCCAGGCAATATGCATGCTTTAAAAGGAAACAGATATGGCAGCCTCCATATCCCTTTCACTTTAGGTGTGCATTGAGGCGCAGGGCTGTAGTTAGCTGCCCTGGGTCTCCATTTGCCGTAGTCTGCTGTGTAGTGTACTGGTTAAGGGCTCTGCCTCTGACACAGGAGACCTGGGTTTGAATTTTGGCTCTTCCTGTTCAGTAATCCAGCACCTATTCAGTAGGTGATCTTGGGCAAGTCTCCCTAACACTGCTACTGCCTATAGAGCGCTCCCTAGTGGCTGCAGCTCTGGCTTTTGAGTCTGCCAGGAGAAAAGTGCAATATAAATGTTCTGTGTTTGAGTAGTAATCATGTTTTATTGTTTTTACAAGTTACATTTTTTGATGAGTCGGGTAGGTTATGTGACTCTATCATATTTGCTTTGGGTACAGTATGTGTGGCCTAAAAAAATGGAAGCAACACATTTGAATTCATGCATTTTGGTGCATACTCTATGTACAGATCTATATAAATATACGGTATGTATTTTTCTACTGAAAAAAAGTGTTTCACTCTAAACTTTATTCCCATCATTTAAATTGATGCAATTCTTATTTTCAAATGTTAAAATGAAGGAAAACTAATGATTATAGAAAGTGTCAGTGTGGTTTGAATGATAAAACGACATATTTTGCTTCTGAATTCTTTTTAATATGTATGGTGAGAGTTGGGGTGGGGGCGTGGCTAGGGTGTGACATGGGTGTGTCCTAAAGTGTCCCTCTTTCTTATGTCAAAATGTTGGGAGGCATTGCTTATAGTGTGTTGAGGCCAATCCACTGCATCTTTTTCCTCTAATTTATCTGTCTAGGGTTTATTGTAGGGGCCACTGTCGCAGGGGTGCTGAGGTGGGAGGGGGGTTCATCTGGCTACTATACTGGTGTGGGAGGGAGCACATTATTTAATAGAAGTCGGGTCCAAATTCTGCATCGGGGCCTCAAGGTCTGTAGCTACTCCACTGCCACCAGCCATGTGATGGGAATGAGCTTGGTGATCAAATGCACTACTCTCAGAATGACTCATTTCATCTTACAGCTACTGACAGGAAATATCTCCATGTGGAGAGTCCAGAACACATTGTTTATGAATGAGTGCCCTGAAACACTCATGTGAGGAGAATTAGCTATTTCAGATGTGAATTGCAGCCAATGTGCAGCACCTACAGGCAGATTGTTTCATTGTTTCTCCACTGCTGGTTTTCATTTATTTCCTCAAGATGTGATGATTCTGTATTTGGAATGCTCGGTACAGCATTGCTTCTATTTCTAGACATTCCTCATACAATTCCTATGGGGTGGCACTGCACCACTTTTTTTTAACTATGCCGTAGGAGTAGATGCCTTACAGTTGTCCCATCCACAACAGGGGGTCCTGTGGTATATTTAAAGATTCCCTCTGTTCAGGGGCGCTTCTATCCATTTTGCCACTCCAGGCAAGATAACCTGTGGCGCCCCCAGGGGACAGAGGTGGTACATGGGGACCAAACAGGCACATGGAGACAAAATTAGGTGCAAAGGGAGACAGAAGGAGGCACACGAGGACAGAAGGAAGCAGCGTGGGACTGAAGGAGGATCAGGGGGGCAGAAGTAGCACAAGGGGACAAAAAAAGCACAAGGGGACATAAGGAGGCACAGGGGGACAGAAAGAGGCAGAGGTGGTACAGGCGGACTGAAGAAGGCACAAAAAGGGACAGAGGGGGGAAAAAGGATACACAAGGCACAGAGGCACACAGTGGCAGCTGCCTGCAACTTATGCTAAGCAGATGCAGTAGAAGCAAGTAATAGAACATCCATGGAGGCGGGGATTAGTCAAAGGGTGGGGCTTCATTCAGGGGGTGGTGCTTAATCCAGTAACATGGCGCCCCAGGACCAATGGCACTCCAGGCAATGGCCTGTACTGCCTATGCTTAAAGGCTCCCCTGCCTCTGTTTTACACGCCTACAACTAGGCATTGGAGACCTCTATATCTGTGTTTAAGCGGAACTTAGATGCTTTCCTTGCATTGAAGGACATCCATGGTTATAATTACTAGGTGATTCCTGGGGGTAACGATCCTGGGATTTTATCTGATTGCCATCTGGAGTTGGGAAGGATTTTTTTTCCTTTTGGGGCTAATTGGACCATGCCTTGTAATGGTTTTTTGCCTTCCTCTAGATCAACAGGGATATGGGGTTCAAGACTAGCCTGCTTCAGTTCCACACTGCCCTTGCTCATGCGAAGCAGGAATACTTTACCAAGCTCATTGGAGCACAAGCTTCCAATCCCCAGCGTCTTTTTGGCACCTTCAACTCCCTGCTTAAACCCACCCCACCACCTTCCGTTTCCTCCTTCTCTGCCACAGATTTAGCCACCCACTTCACCAACAAAATCTTCATCCGTCAGGAAATATTCAATCTTCACCTCCCACCCGCTCACAACCAACTCCTCCTCCACCCTATCCTCCCCTTCTTTGGTTACGGTGTCCCTTCTAGTTACTGTTGCTCTTTTACTGTGTGAGCTGACAGCACATGTGCGCCGAAGTGCACCATGAGGTCACGCAGTAACCTGGCAACAGTAACCAGGAAGGATGGCGCGTGTACAGTGGCAGAATGTGCAGCGGCTGCAGATGGAGCCTGAGGGGAAGAGGAGCACAGCAGCTGGGGTCGTGCAGTGTGAAGAACAGCATCCTCGTAGGACCGGAGCACACAGTGGCAAGATGAAAGATGACGGAGATGCGTATGTGTTGTGTAGTGTAGCTGACGGGGCATCATGGGCTAGCGTAGTGCAGTGTAGTGTAATGTAAATAGTGGGAATCAGGAGTTAGTTAAGTGCAGTGTCATCAGTGGTTAGTGTAGTGTAGTGTAGTTGGAAGAGCAGCAAAGGTTAGTGTAGTGTAGTGCAGTGTACTGTAGTGTAACTGGTGGGGCAGCAAGGGTTAGTGTAGTGCAGTGTAATGTAGTGTATCTGGTGAGGCAGCAGGGGTTAGTGTAGTGTAGTGTAACTGGTGTGGCAGCAGGGGTTAGTGTAGTAGTGTAGTGTAGTGTAACTGGTGGGGGCAGCAGGGGTTAGTGTAGTGTAGTGTAACTGGTGGGGGTATCAAGGGTTAGTGTAGTGCAGTGTAGTGTAACTGGTGAGGGCAACAGGGGTTAGTTAGTGTAGTGTAGTGTAACTAATGTGGCAGCAAGGGTTAGCGTAGTGCAGTGTAGTGTATCTGGTGGCGGCAGCAGGGGTTAGTGTAGTGTAACTGGTGTGGCATCAAGGGTTAGTGTAGTGCAGTGTAGTGTATCTGGTGGGGGCAGCAGGGGTTAGTGTAGTGTAGTGTAACTGGTGTGGCAGCAAGGGTTAGTGTAGTGCAGTGTAGTGTATCTGGTGGCGGCAGCAGGGACTAGTGCAGTGTAACTGGTTCGGCAGCAAAGGTTAGTGTAGTGCTGTGTAGTGTAAGTGTATCTGGTGAGGCAGCAGGGGTTAGTGTAGTGTAGTGTAACTGGTGTGGCAGCAGGGGTTAGTGTAGTAGTGTAGTGTAGTGTAACTGGTGGGGGCAGCAGGGGTTAGTGTAGTGTAGTGTAACTGGTGGGGGTATCAAGGGTTAGTGTAGTGCAGTGTAGTGTAACTGGTGAGGGCAACAGGGGTTAGTTAGTGTAGTGTAGTGTAACTAATGTGGCAGCAAGGGTTAGCGTAGTGCAGTGTAGTGTATCTGGTGGCGGCAGCAGGGGTTAGTGTAGTGTAACTGGTGTGGCATCAAGGGTTAGTGTAGTGCAGTGTAGTGTATCTGGTGGGGGCAGCAAGGGTTAGTGTAGTGTAGTGTAACTGATGTGGCAGCAAGGGTTAGTGTAGTGCAGTGTAGTGTATCTGGTGGCGGCAGCAGGGACTAGTGCAGTGTAACTGGTTCGGCAGCAAAGGTTAGTGTAGTGCTGTGTAGTGTAACTGGTGGGGGCAGCAAGGGTTAGTGTAGTGCAGTGTAGTGTAACTGGTGGGGGCAGCAGGGGTTAGCGTAGTGTAGTGTAACTGGTGCGGCAGCAAAGATTAGTGTAGTGCTGTGTAGTGTAACTGGTGGGGGCAGCAAGGGTTAGTGTAGTGTAGTGTAACTGCTGTGGCAGCAAGGGTTAGTGTAGTGCAGTGTATTGTATCTGGTGGCGGTAGCAGGGGTTAGTGTAGTGTAGTGTAACTGGTGCGGCAGCAAGGGTTAGTATAGTGCAGTGTAGTGTAACTGGTACGGCAGCAGGGGTTAGTGTAGTGTAGTGTAACTAGTGTGGCAGCAAGGGGTTAGTGTAGTGCAGTGTAGTGTAACTGGTGGGGGCAGCAGGGGTTAGTGTAGTGTAGTGTAACTGGTGTGGCAGCAGGGGTTAGTGTAGTGCAGTGTAGTGTAACTGGTGGGGGCATCAGGAGCTAGTGTAGTGTAACTGGTGCGGCAGCAAGGATTAGTGTAGTGCAGTGTAGTGTAACTGGTGGGGGCAGCAGGGGTTAGTGTAGTGTAGTGTAGTGTAACTGGTGGGGGCAGCAGGGGTTAGTGTAGTGTAACTGGTGAGCAGCAAGGGTTAGTGTAGTGTAGTGTAGTGTAACTGGTGGGGCAGCAGGGGTTAGTGTAGTGTATTGTAACTGGTGAGTCAGCAAAGATTAGTGTAGTGCTGTGTAGTGTAACTGGTGGGGGCAGCAAGGGTTAGTGTAGTGTAGTGTAACTGGTGTGGCAGCAAGGGTTAGTGTAGTGCAGTGTAGTGTAACTGGTACGGCAGCAGGGGTTAGTGTAGTGTAGTGTAACTAGTGTGGCATCAAGGGGTTAGTGTAGTGCAGTGTAGTGTATCTGGTGGCGGCATCAGGGGTTAGTGTAGTGTAGTGTAACTGGTGGGGGCAGCAGGGGTTAGTGTAGTGTAGTGTAACTGGTGGGGGCAGCAGGGGTTAGTGTAGTGTAGTGTAACTGGTGGGGGAATCAGGGGTTAGTGTAGTGTAACTGGTGCGGCAGCAAGGGTTCGTGTAGTGCAGTGTAGTGTAACTGGTGGGGGCAGCAGGGGTTAGTGTAGTTTAGTGTAGTGTAACTGGTGGGGGCAGCAGGGGTTAGTGTAGTGTAACTGGTGAGCAGCAAGGGTTAGTGTAGTGTAGTGTAGTGTAACTGGTGGGGCAGCAGGGGTTAGTGTAGTGTATTGTAACTGGTGAGTCAGCAAGGGTTATTGTAGTGCAGTGTAGTGTAACTGGTGGAGGCAGCAGGGGTTAGTGTAGTATAGTGTAACTGGTGCGACCAGCAGCAATGGTTAGTGTAGTGCAGTGTAGCGTAACTGGTGGGGGCAGCAGGGGTTAGTGTAATGTAATTGGTGCGGTTGCAAAGGTTAGTGTAGTGCAGTGTAGTGTAACTGGTGGGGGTAGCAGGGGTCAGTGTACTGTAGTGTAACTGGTGTGGAAGCAAGGGTTAGTGTACTGCAGTGTAGTGTAACTGGTGGGGGCAGCAGGGGTTAGTGTAGTGTAACTGGTGCGGCAGCAAAGGTTAGTGTAGTGCTGTGTAGTGTAACTGGTGGGGGCAGCAAGGACTAGTGTAGTGTAACTGGTGCGGCAGCAAGGGTTAGTGTAGTACAGTGTAGTGTAACTAGTGGGGGCAGCAGGGGTTAGTGTAGTGTAGTGTAACTGGTGTGGCAGCTGGGGTTAGTGTACTGCAGTGTAGTGTAACTGGTGGGGGCAGCAGGGGTTAGTGTAGTGTAGTGTAGTGTAACTGGTGCGGCAGCAAGGGTTAGTGTAGTGCAGTGTAGTATAACTGGTATGGCAGCAGGGGTTAGTGTAGTGTAACTGGTGTGGCAGCAAGGGTTGGTGTAGTGCAGTGTAGTGTAACTGGTGGGGGCATCAGGGGTTAGTGTAGTGCAACTGGTGCGACAGCAAGGGTTAGTGTAGTGCAGTGTAGTGTGTCTGGTGGCGGCAGCAGGGGTTAGTGTAGTGCAGTGTAGTGTAGTGTAACTGGTGGGGGCAGCAGGGGTTAGTGTAGTGCAGTGTAGTGTAGTGTAACTGGTGCGGCAGCAAGGGTTAGTGTAGTGTAGTGTAACTGGTGGGGCAGCAGGGGTTAGTGTAGTGTAGTGTAACTGGTGGGGCAGCAGGGGTTAGTGTAGTGTAGTGTAACTGGTGGGGCAGCAGGGGTTAGTGTAGTGTAGAATGGGCAGTGTAGCTTAGATAGAGACAGCTTGGGGGGAAAAGGTCCGTAAGATACCCCTACAACAAAGTCGCACCAGGTTTAGTATTTTTTTCTTGATTTTTTTTCTTTAAATATTATTATGCTGTTGCTTATCTTTTAGACAAGACAAGCCAATTTTACATTTATATTGCAATTTTCTCCTGGCGGACTTAAAGCGCCAGAGCTGCAGTCACTAGGGTGCGTTCTAAAGGCATTAGTAGTGTTAGGGGGTCTCCTACTGAATAGGTGCTGGCTTACTAAACAGGAAGAACCGAGATATGATCAGAGACAGAGCCCTAACACTATCCATCCACTGGGAGAGGAAGTTCTGGGTTCAGATCCACTGTAAATCACAAGATTGTATACTGTGTACAGCACTGCGGAAGATATCGGTGCTATGCAAATACTAAATCCTAGGTAATAAAACCTAACTGTCCCTGCGTCATCCTGTCCCTGTGTCCGTGCATTTGCGCTACTGCGCATATGCAGCACGGACAACTGTTGGGACAGGAGGACGGGGCCAGGGAGCCGGGCGGCGGTGTGACAGAGATCTAGAGCCCGTTTTAAACAGGCTTAGGTCAACTAGTAATATATAATCCATCAAACCAGATTTAACCAGAAGGCGGTGTTGTGCATACCATGGCATCAGGAAATTGGAGAACATCTGTTTGTACTGCGGTGGGACTTCCTCTTCTGCATGGAAGAGTTTTGTGTTGTTAGTAAAACGGATCACATAATCACTTACGAAGAATCATGATTTCTCTGTTATCCCATTACTTCTATTATTAGGTTCTAAGTGTTCATTTTGATGGACTTTTATTATTAGACGGTCATGTAGTTGAAACTCAGGGACCTCCATATACATGCTTGTCTTTTGTTTCTTCTCTTGGTTCTTGAGAGAACAGACAGATATAGCTCCTGAGAAGATAAGAAGGACTCCGATCCCACGAGACAGACGTCATCCCTCTACAAACACTCCGCATGCACTGTGAGACGCAGAGACATGGGAGGGACATGGGACAGATGGAGGACACCAGCGCTGACACACTGTCAGGCCAACATACCAGAAATGTGACAGAGCACCGCTGGTGAATATACAACAAGATGGCGCCTGAGTCGGACGCCTCGGCACACAGGGCTCCGGCTCTTCTGGCTCTTTCCTCCCTTTCCCTTGGTGGCTCACCTGCGCCGGGAGGTCAGAGAAGTCCCCCCTGCTCTCCTCATCCGGGGGAGTTTGGGCACGCTGCGCTCCGGAACCTGGATCGCCAGGACCATCGATGCAATGGACAGCACATGGAGCCGCTCCATCGCCGGAGGTCAGACGCTAGTGCAGCCGCTCTGAGTTGTCGCTGCTGGCTGCTGCTGGCTGCTGCCGGGGAACAGGCCGGCTTGCCCCACTGCCAGCCGGGGCACGTTTGCGGCTCTTCTCCCACTACCAACACTCATGTGTCCACCACGTGGGTGGCCACACCGCCGCTGCCGGGGGAACCAAGAGACGCCGCCCGCTTTTGACGGGATGGGGACTGTGCTGCACCACCGCGGATCCTGTCCTGCCCCAGTCGGAGCCTGTGCGCTCTGCGACGGGAGGAGATGCTGCTGCGGATGGAGGGAGCTGGGACGTTCTCCGGGTCTGCCTTGGGGCGCTGGTCTACTTTGGGGGGCCCGCCGCGGGTCCCCATGGAGAGTTTGAGCTGTGCTGGGAACGGAGGGAGTTTCCGCTTTCAGCTCGTTGGGAACCCTGCGGGTCGTGTGTCTGTGGAGGGCTGAGACTCTGCTCTGGCGAAGGATGCCACATTTGGTGAGCGGGACCTGGGGCTCGCCGCATGGGAGGCGCCGAGCGGCCATGATCGCGGCTCCGTCGGCCATCTACACACATACACACAGCTGTATTGTTGTTTGTAAACACAGGTGAGGTTAACCCTTCACCACCCCAGCAGCTGGCAGCTATAGTGATCAGTGAGGACAGCTTACACCACGGCCTTTGAGATGATCCACGACACCATGTTGCTGGCTGGCAGAGGTGCCCTCCTGGCACGCCGGATCCCGTGATGTTCTGGTCCAGGGAAGGGTCAGGGTGATGATGATGATGCTGTCTGGTGGGGTATGCCCGGTCCCGGGGAACTATCATATGTCACGGACCCACTCGCCAATTCTCCGGCTTAAAGAAAAAAAAAATTCTGCCACGCCCCCAGCTAACAATCCCTCCAATGAGGAGGGAGAAAAATATCAGCAGCACAGAACTAAGATGGCCGACGGAGCCGTGATTGCGGCCGTTCGGCGCCTCCTGCGTGGTGAGTTTCGGCTTTTGCTCACCGAGGGTGGCGTCATTTGTTGGAGCGGAGTCTCGGCTTTCCATGGATGTATGGCTTGTGGGGTTTTCGGCGAGCTGGGGGCGGAGGTTCTTTCCGTTTTCGGCGCGGCTCGGGTTCTCTATGGGGATTTGCGGTGGGTCCCCTAGAGTAGACTGGCGCCTGCCTTGCTGCGGGGCCTCTGCCCACCCCCACCGACGCTGGTCCGCTCTACCGGGCCCAGGGGTGACCTCCGGGCACTGCTGGCTGCTCCAACACCTGCTGCACTGCCACATACCTCTGCTCGGCCACCCACGTGGAGGAGATCCCCAGTGCGAGAGTGGCTCTGCTGGCCACTCCAGAGGCAGTCTCCGCCGACTCCAGCCTGGTAAGCCACCCACGTGGAGGAGCTCCTCTCCTCTGAGCTCTCCCGCAGGCCAGACCTCCCTTGATGAGGCCACTGCCAAGAAGATCACCCCCACATCCAGCCCTCAATTTGCGGCCATATCTGATCACCCCACCAGGTCCCCTCTGCCTGCAACCATCATCTAATGGACTCTGGACCTAACCAGCCCAGACCGGGCACCAAGCCTTTTCCTTTACACTCTTTTACTTTACACAGCTCTCTCAGTTTCTTTCTCTCTACTTTCGCGGACAAATCGGTGCACCTGT
This sequence comes from Hyperolius riggenbachi, assembly GCF_040937935.1. NCBI lineage: Eukaryota > Metazoa > Chordata > Amphibia > Anura > Hyperoliidae > Hyperolius > Hyperolius riggenbachi. Next base: position 91,543,273 of record NC_090648.1, read on the forward strand.
CTTGTTGGGAGCGTGTCGCTGTGTAGCGTCCAGTGCCGAAAATGGCAGCGCTCATATCAGCTCTCAGGGCCCTTTTCCACTTGCAATCGCTAGCGTTCACGCTGAACGCTAGCGATTGCTGAATCGCAATTACCGGCGATTCCCCGACGTTCGCCGCCGCGATTTTGCTATGCTATGCACTGCATAGCAAAATCGCGGCAATTATCGCTCCGCCGCGCGTTCGCGTTCCCGACAAAAGCGAATCGCGGTAGTGGAAATGACCTACCGCGATTCCTATGTTAAAAAGCAAACCGTAGCGATTGTAAAATCGCTAGCGGTTTGCGGTTTTGCGATTCAGCCAGCGCAAACGCGCTGGTGGAAAAGGGCCCTTAGGCTGCTCCTCCAGTCCCACTCTTTTCTGTCCCTGCTATCAATGCATGCTTTACTGTGTTTGTATTTACGTTAAATGTACGTGTGTGCTGTAATGCTCTGTTTTGCTTTTTATTTTTGCTTTTATATTTTATACGTATGACCCATGCTTGACTGCATGTGATGCTGCACTCTGCTTAATTGTACGCAAGCTGTAATGTTTTTTTTTTTTGGTGTCCTATGTATGCTTGTCCTATATATGTGCCATGCTTAACTGTATGCTATTTCTTGTCTCTTCACCAACGACCCTGTATGTGCCAAAACCAATTCCGGGTACGATCCACCGGTTGTACAGTACTTGGCGATAATAAATTCTGATTCTGATTCTGATTCTGGTAAAATTACGCTAGCCAAATGGCTCTCATTTCCAGATATGGTACCAGGTTTTGGATTGTTTTCATTGATTTTTTTTGTCACTGGAAATCTCCTCGACTATTATTATTTAGAATTTGTTATAATGCTGACATCTTCTGCAGCATTTTACACAGTACAGCAGAATCCTCGGTATCCGGCACCAGCGGGGATCGCCTGATGCCGGATACATGTGCTTGCCAGCAGGGCCGGCCCTAGACTTTTTGCCGCCTGAGGCAAATTTTTTAAAAAAAATTGCCACCGCCGCCCTTCCCCCCCCCCCTCGGGGGGGGGCCGCTCTGGGGGGCCGCCGAGCTGGAGGGGTAGCTGGCAGGACGGGGGTATTGGGCCAGTGGCGGGGAGGGGGGTCGGACCCCCCCCCTCCCTCGCCTGGGTCCCCCGTCCTCCGCTCCCCTCCAGCCTAAATAGACGCAGCCGTATATGTAAGAGGCACGGGCGGGGAGGACACTCACCTCTTCCCAGCATGCGCTCCACTGACATCACTTCCTGCAGCGTTGCAGGAAGTGATGTCAGTGGAGCGCACGCTGGAGCGAGGAGGAGGTGAGTGTCTCCCCGCCCGTGCCTCTTACATATACGGCTGCGTCTATTTAGGCTGGAGGGGAGCGGAGGACGGGGGACCCAGGCGAGGGAGGGGGGGGTCCGACCCCCCTCCCCGCCGCTGGCCCAATACCCCCGTCCTGCCAGCTACCCCTCCAGCTCGGCGGGCCGGCTCCCCGCACCCACGGACGGGCGGGTGCCGCCCCTGGAAATTTGCCGCCTGAGGCAAAAGTTTCACCCCGCCTCATGAGCGGGCCGGCCCTGCTTGCCAGGTGCTTAAGCAACTGGCCGAAAAAGCACAAACTTACCCCCATATATACTCACCGAGCCTCCAGTGATGTCTTGTAGTCTCCCTGCAGTCAGGGGTGAGCCTGGGGTGCCTGGCACCTGGGTGCAAGATTTTCTCTGGCGCCTATGGGAGTGGTTAAATTAACCACGCCCAACCACATAACCACACCCATGTCCTGCCTAATCACACCCACACCTTCCACCTCTTTACGCATGCATGTGATACCCCATTCCTACCCCTCTTCCATGGGCTTGCTCCTGGCTGGCTTTGGCTGCCTGCAAGTCTGCTAGTCTCTGGACTGACTCATGTTGAGAGGCTCTGCGAGTGCGATGCAGTCACACACTGCGTATTTATGGCTGCCTGCTGCCACCCTACTCTCGCTCACTGTCGTCGGCTCCTTCCCCCGCCAAGCCCAAGCGTGAGGTGGGCTGCCTGTATCCGTTGCGCCGCGCAGCCTGCCAGTGGTTGCCAACCTTTCACGTTATTTTTTACTGACAAATACCTAAAAATTTACTGACAAAAGATTATTTTTACTGACAAAATTTCTCCACTAAATGCACATAAGAGACAGCGTTTCACCAGTAAATGCACGTAATGACAGACAGCCTTTCATCAGTAAATGCACATAATGAGAGACAGCTTTTCCCCAGTAAATGCACATAATAAGAGACAGCTTTTCACCAGTAAATGCACATAATAAGATACCGCTTTTCACCAGTAAATGCACATAAGAGACCGCTTTTCAACAGTAAATGCACATAAGAAACTGCTTTTCACCAGTAAATGCACATAATAAGAAACCGCTTTTCACCAGTAAATGCACATAATAAGAGACAGCTTTTCACCAGTAAATGCACATAATAAGAGACAGCTTTTCACCAGTAAATGCACATAATAAGAGACAGCTTTTCACCAGTAAATGCACATAATGACAAACAGCCAGTGTCCCCAGTATATGTAGCCAGCCTGGACCCCTTTAGGTAGTGAGTGACAGGGACCCCTTTAGGCAGTGAGTGACAGCGAGTCCTTTAGGCAGTGAGTGACAGGGAGCCCTTTGGGCAGTGAGAGACAGGGAGCCCCTTTAGGCAGTGAGTGACAGGGACCCCGTTTAGGCAGTGAGTGACAGGGAGCCCTTTAGGCAGTGAGTGACAGGGAGCCCTTTAGGTAGTGAGTGACAGGGAGCCCTTTAGGCAGTGAGTGACAGGGAGCCCCTTTAGGCAGTGAGTGACAGGGAGCCCTTTAGGCAGTGAGTGAAAAGGAGCCCTTTAGGCAGTGACAGGGAGCCCTTTAGGCAGTGAGTGACAGTGAGCCCCTTTAGGCAGTGAGTGACAGGGAGCCCCTTTAGGCAGTGAGTGACAGGGAGCCCTTTAGGTAGTGAGTGACAGGGAGCCCTTTAGGCAGTGAGTGACAGGGACCCCGTTTAGGCAGTGAGTGACAGGTAGCCCTTTAGGCAGTGACAGGGAGCCCTTTAGGCAGTGAGTGACAGGGAGCCCCTTTGGGCAGTGAGTGACAGGGAGCCCTCCCCCCCCTCTAGCTGCCGCCGCTCCCCACTCACCTTGCAGTGTAGTCAGACCTCAAGATCAGCGGCGACCCGACCAGTACGAGCGGGCGCCGGACGCACCCGCTCTATATGCGGAAGTGATGTCACTTCCGCATATCAGTGCGGTGTGCTAGGTCCTAGCGCCCACACGATTGGTCGCCGCCTGATCGAGGTCTGAGTGACGCAGCTAGAGGGTGGGAGGGAGTGGCGGCTAGAGGGAGGGAGGGAGCCGTGGCCAGAGGGAGTGAGCGTCGGCCACCAGGAGGCCGTTAGGAGCTGCATGGAGACTACGAGACATCGCTGGAGGCTCGGTAAGAATGTAAAATGCCTCCCAACACCTAAAAAACGAGACTCTGTGGTATATAGTCTTGTTTCTAACTGTCCCTCAAAGGAGCTCACGACAAAGGAGAAACTCTTTGCAGATAGTGCACTGGCTGAGAAAGTGGAAAGCCGCTGGGGGCTGCAGGATGTGTAGTAGATGGCGCCCAGATGATCCTTGAGCAGTTTCTGCTCTGAAAACCCACAAAAGTTCAGCCCTGTTATCCCTCTCAGGCATGCCGGTTAGTTGAGTCTTCCGGTTGCCTGAGTTCCCAGATAACAGGGAATTTGCTGTATTTGGTAACTGAGGAAACGCACAGAGGGGGATGCTTGTGAAGAGTTTAGTATTTAAAGCAGAGTTCCCCAACCCTGTCCTCAAGGCCCACCAACCGTGCATGTTTTGCAGGAAACCACAAACATGCACAGGTGAGGTATTTAGTGTCTCAGCAGAGCTGATTAACTACCTCTGTGGATTACCACAAAACATGTACTGTTGGTGGGCCTTGAGGACAGGGTTGGGGAACACTGATTTAAATGATACCCAAACTGACATGTGACATGATGAGATAAGACATGTGTTTGCACAGTGCCTAGCACACAAATACCTATGCTGTGTTCCTTTTTTTCTTTCTCTGCCTGAAAGAGTTACATTTCAGGTATGTAAGTGGCTGACTCAGACAGGAAGTGACTACAGTGTGACCCTCACTGATAAGAAATTCCAACTATAAAACACTTTCCTAGCAGAAAATGGCTTCTGAGAGCAAGAAAGCGGTAAAAAGGGGAATTTTCTTATCAGTAAGGATCACACTGTAGTCACTTCCTGTCTGAGTCAGGACTGAGTCAGCCACTTACATACCTGATATTTAACTCTTTCATGCAGAAAAAGAAAAAAAGGAACACAGCACAGTCTGGATCAACAGGGATATGTGAGGGAGCAGGCTGGTGTTGTACTTTATACTGGTTGAACTCGATGGACGTATGTCTTTTTCAACCAAAATAACTATGTAACTATAGGTATTTGTGTGCTAGGCACTGTGCAAACACATGTCTATCTCATCATGTCACATGTCAGTTTTTCTCCCATGCCCCATAAACATACAGATAAGTTACTAATTGACTTCCCCCTAAATTTGACCCTAGACCAGGCATGGGAAAACTTGGCCCTCCAACTGTTAAGGAACTACAAGTCCCACAATGCATTGCAGGAGTCTGACATCCACAGTCATGACTCATAAAGGCAAATGCATTGTGGGACTTGTAGTTCCGTAACAGCTGGAGGGCCGAGTTTGCCCATGCCTTCCCTAGACTATGTTAGACACATGACTATAGTAGGGATTAGATTGTGAGCCCCTCAGAGGGGCAGGTGACAAGACAATATACACTGTACTGTGCTGTGAAAGATGTCGGTGCTGTATAAATACTAAATAATAATAATAATACTGCATAGCTTGTATCTCACTGTTCAAAGGAAGCTCCTGTAATCCCTTTGAAGGCATAAGGCCGGCCTAGCCCGGAACTGCTATCTAGGTGATCTTACTGGACTTGTACAGCATGCATTGTCTGCGTCTACTATTACTGTATATATAAGAAGGATAGTCTGGAACTCAACCTATAAATACTGTGATTAACCCATTTATTTTCAAATAAACATTACAATAATATCAGTAATTTACTGTAGTGGCTCCAGGTGTGCCTGAGGAACTCCCTTAGGTATTTTTATTCTTACAAAGCCTGCTATAATATTTGTCTTTCCTTGTCTATATTCTTCCCCTTTATCAGTGGAAGCAGCTGTGCTACTTATTTTATGGTGTCTGTCTTTCTCATATGTGACAGCCAGGGCCGCCATCAGAAATTTTGGGGCCCCTCACAAATCATCAGTCCGGGCCCCCCCCACAAACTGAGAAATGTGCGTAGCCATTACATGTTGGCAGAGCTAGTTGGAGGCTTGCTGTCCACAAATTAATCACGAATAACCACGGTGGATACTCGTGATTCAAGTTAGCTCTAATTGCCACAGCTGAGCGGCTAGATGCGGCGGGGTTAATTACCCAGACCGCCGCTCTCCGCCCAGCGTTTCAACGAGGTGCAAGTTTCCGAATGGACGCGTTGCAAGCCTCGATATCGAGCACTTCCTCCTTCAAGCCGGAAGGAGGAAGTGCTCCATCATTTTTTTAGAACCTCCCAGTTTTATTTTCTGTTTAAAAAAACTAAAAAAGTAGGTTTAATGCTATTGTCTCATATGGTAATGATTCAGCTTTTCCCATAGTCTCGCAGTTAGCAATCATGTGACCCCCAACAAGACAAATTCAGCAATCATGAGTCCCCCAACAAGACAAATTCAGCAATCATGTGGCCCCCAACAAGATAAATTCAGCAATCGTGAGACCCCCAACAAGACAAATTCAGCAATCATGAGGCCCCAACAAATCATGAGGTCCCCAACAAATCATGAGGCCCCCAACAAGACAAATTCAGCAATCTTGAGGCAATGAGGCTCCCAACAAATCATGAGGCCCCCAACAAGTAAAAATTTAATCATTAGGCCCCCAACAAGACAAATTCAGCAGACATGAGGCACATAAATAGACAGCATTTCACATAAATAGGCAGAATGCCCCCTTATTATGGTAGACACCTCTCACCTGGATTCTGACAGGGACCCCCAGGTTAGGTAGTGAGTGACATGGAGCCCTTTTAGGTAGTGAGTGAGTGACAGGGAGCCCCTTTAGGGAGGGAGTGAGTGACAGGGAGCCCCTTTAGCTAGTGAGCGAGTGACAGGGAGCCCCTTTAGGGAGTGAGTGAGTGACAGGGAGCCCCTTTAGCTAGTGAGTGAGTGACAGGGAGGCCCTTTAGGGAGTGAGTGAGTGAGTGAGTGAGTGACAGGGAGCCCCTTTAGGGAGTGAGTGAGTGACAGGGAGCCCCTTCAGCTAGTGAGTGAGTGACAGGGAGCCCCTTTAGCTAGTGAGTGAGTGACAGGGAGCCCCTTTAGCTAGTGAGTGAGTGACAGGGAGCCCCTTTAGCTAGTGAGTGAGTGACAGGGAGGCCCTTTAGCTAGTGAGTGAGTGCCAGGGAGCCCCTTTAGCTAGTGAGTGAGTGACAGGGAGCCCCTTTAGCTAGTGAGTGAGTGACAGGGAGCCCCTTTAGCTAGTGAGTGAGTGAAAGGGAGCCCCTTTAGCTAGTGAGTGACAGGGAGCCCCTTTAGGGAGTGAGTGCCAGGGAGCCCCTTTAGCTAGTGAGTGAGTGACAGGGAGCCCCTTTAGCTAGTGAGTGAGTGACAGGGAGGCCCTTTAGCTAGTGAGTGAGTGACAGGGAGCCCCTTTAGCTAGTGAGTGAGTGACAGGGAGGCCCTTTAGCTAGTGAGTGAGTGACAGGGAGCCCCTTTAGCAAGTGAGTGAGTGACAGGGAGCCCCTTTAGCAAGTGAGTGAGTGACAGGGAGGCCCTTTAGCAAGTGAGTGAGTGACAGGGAGGCCCTTTAGCTAGTGAGTGAGTGACAGGGAGGCCCTTTAGCTAGTGAGTGAGTGACAGGGAGGCCCTTTAGCAAGTGAGTGAGTGACAGGGAGCCCCTTTAGCTAGTGAGTGAGTGACAGGGAGCCCCATTAGGCAGTGAGTGAGTGACAGGGAGGCCCTTTAGCTAGGGAGTGAGTGACAGGTAGGCCCTTTAGCTAGGGAGTGAGTGACAGGTAGGCCCTTTAGCTAGTGAGTGAGTGACAGGGAGGCCCTTTAGCTAGTGAGTGAGTGAGTGACAGGGAGGCCCCCCCCAGCCGCCACCGCTGCTTCCCCTACCTTGCCAGGCTGCCAGCAGCGTCAGACCTCAAGATCAGCGGCGACCCGACCAGTAAGAGCGGGCGCTGGACGCACCCGCTCTATATGCGGAAGTGACGTCACTTCCGCATATCAGTGCGGGCGCTGGGTCCTAGCGCCCGCACTATTGTCGCCGCCTGATTGAGGTCTGACGCGGCGGCGGAGGCGGCGGCTAGAGGGATGGAGGGAGGGAGCAGCGGCCAGGGGAGGTTGAGCGGCGGTCGGGCGGCACCCGCTAGGGCCGCGGCGGGGATGGGGCCCCCCTGCAGGCCCGGGCCCGTGACGGGAGTCACGGATGTCCCCCCCTGATGGCGGGCCTGGTGACAGCAGTCGGGGGAAGGTAGGATCCCTGTTAGCTGCACAGAGTAACCATAAGCCAGGAATGTCCAAAGTCCAGACTGGGGGCCAAATGTGGCCCATCAAGCCTTTTCTATTGGCCCCCAAAGCTCTCCACAGTTGTTCATTCCATGCAGTCCCCAGGCAATAGGTGCGGTGCCACATACAGGGGCCACCTTGTGGCGCCACTCTACCTCCCCCTATGTTAGCCTGTAGGTTATCAGCCACCACTGCAGCAGTAGTAGCCACTGATTAGCAGCCACCACTATGCCAGCAGCAGTAACAGCCACCAATTAGCAGCTGCCACTGTGGTAATTGCAACTGTATATGGGTCATTTCCTGTGGAAATGTTTTATTTGACAAAATGTGACAGGCATATCTCAGTTTAATTAACATAACAAACCCCCCCCCCCCCCAAGAAAAAAATGTGTTTCGTTTCACTATTTTGGCCCCCTAGCACTCTTAAGAACTGTGATTTGGCCCTTGGCCTAAAAGGTTTCGACACCTCTGCCATAACCGAACAATATTACAGTTTTCCTAAAAATCCACTTTAATAGGTTCTTTAAAGAAAGGATACAACTCAGGTCAAGGTGGACACTCTTAGTACAATGGCTAAGTGGTGACTTTGCAGGAAGACAAGGGGCTTGATTCACAAAGCGGTGCTAACCTACTTAGCACGTCTAAAGTCTTTAGACGCGCTAACCAGGGTGCTAAGTAGATTAGCACTGGAGTTCTCAATCAGATCGCGCGCTAACTTTGCGTGCGTAAAACTTTACGCGTGCAAAGTTTTACGCGCACTAAGTCCCATAGGCTTTAATGGGCACTTCGCGCGGAGCGCCCAGCGCTCTGTGCAGTACGCGCGTAAAGTTTTGCGCGCATAAAGTTTTATGCGCGAAAAGCTTGTTTAGACGTGCTAAGGGGGTTTTCACAGGCGTGCTAACAGTTAGCACCGCTTTGTGAATCAAGCCCAAGATGTGAAATGCAGATAACCAGATATGCAAGCAGGGATAGGGTTGCGTTCCATCCACATCACTGTGCAGGCAGTGAATGGTCCAAATGCCTCATGATGCTCTGAATATGGAAAGGTTAAGAAGCCCTGAAAGAGTTATTTGATGGCAGGGGAGGAGATATGTTTTGCCTAGATCAGTGGTGGTCAATTTTCTAGATACTGAGAGACTCAAGTGTGGCTCTGTCATCACAGGGGACAAGCTGCCTATTAATGGTCCTTTTCTTGTGACCCCACTATTAGCCTAGATACCTGCAACCCCATAGTAAGAACTGTTTTAATTATCTACTGGGTGTGGCAGGCCCGTTTCCAAGCCCGTGTGGACAGTGCGAATGCCCTGAGCACCGGGCGGAGCGGTAGGTGGGGGGCGGGCGCAGCGGCCGGGGAGAGCGGGCATATCGCTACAACTCACCTTCCTCAATTCCCTGAACGCACGCAGCCTCTATCGCCTTCCTCCCAGGCCTCTGTTGCCATGGTAACAGCGCCCTCTGTGATGACGTAACCACATGTCATCACAGGGGGGCGCTGTTATCAATGTTGCGACGGACGCTAGGGAGAAAGGTGATTGAGGAAGCGTGGATGGAGGAAGATAAGTTGTAGTGTACTTATACTGGGAGCACTTATGCCTGGCTTTAATGGGAGTACCTATGCTGCCTGGCTATACTGAGAGCACCCATGCCTGGCTATACTGGAAGCACCCATGCCTGGCTATACTGGCAGCACCCATGCCTGGCAATACTGGCAGCATCCATGCCTGGCTATACTGGGAGCACCCATGCGGCCATGCCTAGCTACAATAGGAGCACCTATTCCTGGCTATACTGGGAGCACCTATGCCTGGCTATACTGGGAGCACCTATGCCTGGCTATACTGGGAGCACCTATGTCTTGCTATACTGGGAGCACCTATGCCGTGCTTTAATGGGAGCACCTATGCCTGGCTTTAATGGGAGCACCTATGCCTGGCTATACTGGGAGCACCTATGCCTGGCTATACTGGGAGCACCTATGCCTGGCTTTAATGGGAGCACCTATGCCTAGCTACGTATACTGGAGGGATCTATACCTGGCTAACCGTTACTGTGGGCACCTGTACCTGGTCAGCCAATACTGCAGGCACCTATACCAGGCAAATATATTTTTAAATAAATGCATTGCTTCAGTGATGTGTTAGTGTACCTGTAACAAAAAAAATGCCCCAAATGGGTACTCACCCCAATAGAGGGAAGCCTCTGGATAATCCAAAGGCTTCCCTTGTTCTCCTCCGACAGGTCATTCCAGTGAATGGTTCCCTGCAAAACCGTTGACAAGCCTTTGCTGATGGCTCACGCTTGAGCAGTAACACGGGTCTGATTGGGCTTGGCTTTTTCTGCCAAAGCCCGAGCAGGTCAGTACTACTATGCAGGTACAGTGCAGCCGCATTTGTTCTTATATGGTAGCATGACCACGAGGTTCGGAGGTCCCAGCTCTGGCAGGCCAAGGTGGAGGGAGACGGAGAAGCCTCTGGAGGAACCAGAGACTTCCTTGTCCTAGGGTAAGTATCTAACTTTTTCGTTAGACAACTTCACAGGTTTCATCCACCTATAACAGTTGCCTAATCTGGCCCTTTTCTATTGGATCAAAGGCTGAAAGGCCGAAAGCTTGCTTATTTTTATTCATTTTTAGTTAGCTAATAAATGGTATCATCCTGATTTAAAACTTCATGCTATTGGATCAGACAACAGTCTCGTGTCTGCAGAATTCCTGCAAAGACTACAGGCTGGTTGTTACTGGAAATCCTTGCCCAGGCCCTTCTGGTAAGATAGCAGTGGTTGTGTCTGTGTAAGGATCCCATTCTCCCCATTCCTTACTAATATGAAACAATTACTCATACTTAGTGCATCAGCAGCAGTTTAGGAACCCCACACAGTTCAAATGCTGGCATTTTTTGTTCTTTGTACTTTCATTACTGAGCTTGAATACATTTAGATAAAAAATGTTGATCTTCATAAGTAATAAAGGTGAAGTTACTAGACAGTTACATTAAAGAGAATCTGTAACGTCAAAACGTCCCCTGGGGGGTACTCACCCAGGTGGGGGAAGCCTCAGGATCCTAATGAGGCTTCCCACACCGTCCTCCGTCCCTCAGGGGTCTCGCTGCAGCCCTCCGTACAGCGGTGACGTCAATATTTACCTTCCCGGCTCCTGCGCAGGTGCTCTGATGGCTGTCGGCTCCGAAGTAGGCGGAAATACCCGATCGCCGTCGGGTCTGCTCTTCTGCGCAGGCGCAAGTCTCCGGCGCCTGCGCAGTAGAGTGGAGCCGACTGAGATCGGGTATTTCCGTCTACTTCAGAGACAAAAGCAGCCACAGCGCCCCCGCTGGAGCCAGCAAAGGTAAATATTGAATTGACAGTCGGGTCTGTTGGTAGGGTTGCCAGGTCGGCTGATGGAGAAAACCGGACAGGGGGTGGAGTTAGGGGCGGAGTCAGAAGCGCACTTTTATGTAGAGTGGGGCTAAGCAATGGGCTTTTTAAAAAATGTTTTTTACAGTATTTATATCGCACTGACATCTTCTGCAGCACATTACAGAGTACATAGCCATGTCACTAACTGTCCTCACCAGTACATGCACATAAGAGACCACTTTTCACCAGTAAATGCACATAATAAGAGACCGCTTTTCACCAGTAAATGCACATAATAAGAGACAGAGCAGAAAACTATTACAAAACTGGAAAACTATGCAAATAATGCAATGCATTTATGGCGTTTTTGCACAGTGAAGTGGTCGATTTCTTGCGGGAAGTTTTAAAAAAAAATTATTTTTTTTCCCACCAAAATTTTTTATTGAGAACAATAAAGTGGACATACATAGGCATAAAGTTAAAATATAAATCTGCGCATACATGTATGTACACATTTTGAGCAAATATAACAAATATAACAGTATAAATTGCGTTGTACAATAGTATGAATTCAAGTGTAAAGTATAGTAAGCAGCGAGCTCAGGCGAGATTGAATGAGATTGAAAGTCACGCCTGGACTATACGGAGGGGAGATAGAGCGGAGCCAATGCACACAAAGAGCGGAAATACAACCAGAGAATTATGGGTCACTCACTCACCATATCTCCAGACTCCTGACCTTACCTTGCTTCCTTCGCAGATGCAGAATCGCATTGCAAATGACGTGAGTGACGCACGTCATGCGTGCGTTGGCAACGCAGCGTTGGCGTTGCCGTAGCAACGTCGGGAAGCGCGGGCTCGGGGGCGGTACTTAAGCTGGCGTAACTTACGCCGCGTAAGCTGGCTGGCTGTGCCTTTGACTGACAGCCAGGCAGCGAATCAGCGGTCGCGCAGCGCTGGCGGACGGGTGGCGGCAAGTGGCAAAAGGCATAAAACCGGACATCTTAATTGTCCGGTTTAACATGCCTTTTTGGACAGGACACAGCGGCCAAAAACCGGACTGTCCGGTCTAAAACCGGACACCTGGCAACCCTATCTGTTGGCGGCTGTTCAGAGGGCTGCAGCGAGACCCCCGTGGGACAGAGGACGGCGTGGGAAGCCTCATTAGGATCCCGAGGCTTCCCCCACCCGAGGTGAGTACCCCCCATTTGATATTTTTGATGTTACAGTGTCTCTTAAAGCTGCACGTTACTAAACAGGGCAAGACCAGTTAGACTTAACCGTAGAGCTGCATGTTCCCAAAAGCGACGCTGTAACAGAGGGTGACAGGAATTTAGTGCTTGTGGGGCAGACATCTGAGGGACACACACTGCAGGTGCTGAAGGGAGTCTATCAAAAAAAGGAGCATGGAAATTATTGCATGGAAGTATTAAATACCGATATTTTACTATGGCTAAACCGATTACTATGGCTAAACCTAAGCTTACTCTTACACAGAAACCTCCCCCCTGATGCCTAACCCTAAATCCCCCCCCCCCCTACCTGAAGCCTAACCCTAACCCTCTGCACACACGCCCCACACAAACTTCATGCCTGACACCTAACCCCAAACCCCATGAAAGTCTTGCTATGGGGCCCTATGATCTATAGCTACACCACTGGGTCTAAATGTTAGTAAAAAGACCTTTCTTAACATAGAAAAACAGCGTTCTCACCATTTGCTTCCTGTGTGAGTTACCAGGCCTTTCATTTATCATTATAAACCGCATTTCATCTAAATAATTTTAGGAATGTTCAACTTTTCTGGCATAAAAATGATCGTAGTTCCATCAAAAATCTTGAATCCGAGGACAATCCCAAACTACTACATAGGAAAGAATTCACCAGGTACTCAATTGCTTCTAGGGCAGAGGTTGATGTGAGCATCAATTACTGATTCTGGCTTATAACTGAATATTAACTATCTATTGATCATGCTGAGACCAAATAATGTTGAGGACTGAAGCCTCCCAAAATTCCCAGTACACAATCCCACCAACATCCGTGGGATGTGCTGAAAAACCATATTCACTCTGTGGATGTGGAGGCTCCAATTACTTGATTTAAAGGGAACCCGAGGACGAGGTGAGAGATATATGGAGGATGACCTATTTATTTACTTTTGAACAATTCACATTGCCCGGCTGTCCTGCTGATCCACTGCCTCTAAAGGCTCGCACACACTTAAAGGACACCCGAGGCGAAAATAAACTAATTAAATAAACGATTGTATCTATCTTCCTTCTCCTAAAAAAGGTTTTAAGATAATCCACAGTTTTATTTTAAAGGGGTTCTGTGTGTGTGTGTGTGTGTGTGTGTGTGTGGGGGGGGGGGGGTGTCTGAGGATAAAAACCGCCACTTACCTGGGGCTTCTATCTGCCCCATGTAGCAGTAATGTCCCATGCCGTCCTCCTCCGATCCACCGTTCTCCGCTGCCGGCCTCGTTCTAGCGTAGTGCACCGTCCAACTGTGGCTGCACGGCCCTGCTCGCTCCCGCCCACATCGGAAGCTTACTGCGCAGGTGCAGTACAAGAAAACTTCGTACTGCACTTGCGCAGTAAGCTTCCGAGGACAAGCAACGGCAGTGCACATTATTTGGGTATGACAGATGAATAATTGCCGGGTGCCGGCGGCGGGGAACGGCGGATCGGAGGAGGACGGTGTGGGACATTACTGCTACATGGGGCAGATAGAAGCCACCCACAGAACCCCTTTAAATCTACTTTTTAAGTTTTAACTGTTTTATTGTTTTTGCTCAATGACCCATTCATTGAAGTATGCCAGAGCTAAAATCTATGAACTATTGATCCTTTCTATCTCTTTCCTGCTCTCAGAAACCATGTTCTGCTAGGGAAGTGGTATAGTTGGAATTTCTTATCAGTGAAGGTCACACTGTAGTCACTTCCTGTCTGAGTCAGCCACTTACATACCTGATATTTAACTATTTCAAGCAGTGAAAGAAAAAAAGGAACACAGCCTAGTTATTTGTGTTCTAGGCACTGTGCATACCCATGTCTATCTCATCATGTCACATGTCACCTCGGGTATCCTTTAACCAAACTGCCTGATTGTCGTCTGATTTTAGTTTGTTGGACGACAATCAGGCGTGTGTACGCTTGGCAAACGACTAGATGAGTGGCTGATAACAGGCGGTTTTCCCGATTCATCCAGCGGATGAACTTACACAACTGTTGGGCTGATATTCTGCAGTTGGCCACGCGTGCACAACACAATTTAAACGACATACTTGTTTTTAATGCGGCCCTGTAGTGCAGTCTGTAGTTTCAGTTGCACACGCAGTATGTAAATTAGTTGGTCGTTCAGTTGGTTGGTGAGTGGAAAATATAAGTGGTGGTGGTGGTCATGTCATGGTTTTTGGTCATGCACTTTGTTGGACGTGTGTACAAGCCTTAATGCTTTCAGCCATAGACCCTAAACAAGCACGTAGATCAGATGTTTCTGACAAAAATCTGACAAGATTAGCAACATGCTCGTTTCAGGTGTGTAATTCATACACTAATGACCAGAAAGATCAACAGGAGGGCCAGGCAACTGGTATTGTTTTAAAAGAAATAAACATGGCAGCCTCCATACAGTATGTCTCTCACCTCGGGTCCCTTTTAAGCTGATTCCACAGTGTGCAAATCATTGGACTATTGGGATATTTTACACCAACTTTTAATCCAGCCCTTCCAAGTATTTGTGTCTGCCAAGTCTGTTTTCCATTTAGAAGCATACCTGTGCAGTATTTAATGATAATGAGGTCTTATAAGATGGGAGAACAGAGGAAAGCAAGCCTTAAAGGTAACCAAGTACCATCTTTTTTTCCTGCAGTTTCTCATAGCTATAGGAGCTGCCTTGTTCCCTCTACCCTTCTCTCTGCCATTATTTATCCACAGGAAAGGTGTAAAGATAGCATATGTGACTTCTCTCAACTCTTTAAAGCACAGTGTCCAATCTATAGCCATTTGGTTCCCAACTGAGTTAAGTACTTCTGCTGATCTGCCTTACTGTTATTGATTTTTGCCTGGATTTTGACTACTCTATGCCCGCCGCCTGCACCGAACTCTACCTGGATTTTGACTACGCTCTGCCTGCCACCTGTACCGACCTCTGCCTGGAATTTGACTACTTTCTGCCGGCCGCCTGCACCGACCTCTGTTTGGGTACTAAATAGGGATGATCGGAAAAGGCGATTTCCGATTCCGCAGAAATTCGGAATTCCTTCAGAACAAAATTCCGTAACCGTTGTATTCCGGTGGTATTTCGTACCAGCGGTACAATTTCAGTAATCTCATTTGAAAGCTCGTTTTTGAAACATCGTTGGCCATGGGACCTAGTGGCAGTTCCACCGGTAATTTATTTATTTTTATTTTTTTTGGAGCAGCAGGAGTTGTCGTAGTAGCCCATGGGACCTAGAGGTGGTTCCACGGAGGTCATCACAATTTTTTGGGGAGCAGCAGGAGTTGTCGTAGGCCATTGGACCCAGAGGTGGTTCCACGGCGGTCATCACAATTTTTGTTTGGAGCAGCAGGAGTTGTCGTAGTCCATGGGACCTAGAGGTGGTTCCACGGTGGTCATCACAATTTTATTTTGGAGCAGCAGGAGTTGGCGTAGGCCATGGGACCTAGAGGTGGTTTCACGGCAGTCATTATAATTTTTTTTTTTTTAAAGCAGCAGGAGTAGTCGTTGGCCAAAAGCATACGGTTAGTTAAATTAGGACGCGTTCAGTTGTGAATCACAATTTTAGTTCAGATGAAAGGAATGCTATTAGATCTTTAGAACAGAATTTACAAATCATCATTCGCCCAGCGGACAAGGGAGGGGCTGTGGTCATACTTGATAGGGATTATTATATCCAGGAAATTGAGAAACAATTATCTGATGCTAGAGTGTATTGCAGGTTGGATGGAAATCCGATTGTTTCCATCATGGGCAAAATTGATGTTTTAGTTAAACAAGCCCATGATAGTGGACTAATTGGTGATGATTTATCTAAATTTCTTCTCAATCGGTATCCATCCACTCCACTGCTATACACTTTACCAAAAATACATAAGAATACTCTCTTTCCTCCAGGACGACCTATCGTTGCTGCTACTAATTCCGTTTTCTCTCCCTTAGCCTCTTTTCTTGATCGAATTCTCCAACCATTTGTTTGTAGCCTGCCATCATTTATTAAAGACACTGGGGCCTTTTTGGAAGAGATCAGTAAGTTTACTGATGTTGAAGACCATTGGTTGTTGGTGACCCTGGATGTTGAGAGCCTCTACACCTCCATCCCACACGATGGGGGTGTGGAGGCTGTCGAGCATTATTTGTTCACATCGTCTGATTTTTCTTTTTATCTTCAATGCAGGGGTACGGCGATGGGGTTGAGTGTGGCCCCTGTCTATGCTAACCTTTTTATGGGTCTTTATGAAGAAGCCTTTGTCTATACCAACTCTTTTTTTCAGAAATATGCCAAATGTTGGCTTCGTTATATAGACGATGTTTTTTGTCTGTGGGCGGGGCCACACTCGACCCTAGTTGATTTTGTCAGTTCCCTGAATTTGAAGTGTCCTTTTATTAAACTGACCATCAATTATAACCAGTTGATGATTTCTTATCTAGACACCATGGTTATCAAGGAAGATGGACACTTGGTGACCGTTCTTTTTCGTAAGGAGACCGACAGGAATGCTATTTTACATTTCAGGAGTTTTCACCCGCAGCACATGATCCGTAATATCCCTGGTGGGCAGTTCCAACGGGTTGACAGAATTGTCAGCTAGGAGGGCAAACAAGACTCGAGGTTGTCCGAAATGGTGGTACGCTTTAAGCAAAGGGGATACCCTACCAAATTGCTTCTTAACCAACTTGATAATAGACCAGGTGGGGGTAGGAGAAGGAGAGGCTCTGGTAGACAAAACAAACAAAATAGAGTTGCATTCGTTTCTACTTATAATGTAGTCTGTAGTCAAGTGGAACGTTGTATTAGACGACATCGGAATATTCTGAGGGATTCATTACCTTATAATAAGGAATTTAATCGCCCCCCTATGTTCTGTTATAAAAGAGCACCCTCCCTGAGGAGTAAATTGGTACATTCTGATATCAGTATTAATAAATAACCAAAGCAATGTGGCACTTTTCCCTGTTTACAATGTCAACCTTTTTTCACCCTATGAGTGGCAAACGATATGCCATACGAGATAGGTACACTTGTGATTCTCGTTGGGTGGCTTATATGCTTAAATGCCCATGTGGCAAGTGCTATGTTGGCCAAACAACACAAACATTGAAAGATCGTTTGGCCTCGCACAAATCTACCATTCGCAAAAAGAATATGGATCAGGCCGTTTCAGAGCATTTCACTACCTTTGGGCACAATGTTAGTCAGCTTAGGGTTTGTGTCATCGATGGGGTTAAACAGGATAATAGAGGGGGCGATAGATTATCTAGATTCAATCCACAAAAGAAGTTGCGATCACAATCCTGACCTCCCAGTAAGAGTATAGAATTTCCCTGCAAAAAAATCGGGATATAGTGCAGTATTGCCTATTATGAACCACCCCGTGATTCACTTCACAAAGTTGTGCAATAAAGGACCTCCACCCAGATACATAGGAAAGCAAGGGGGAACTTTGCACCCCCTTTGTGAGTCTCACTCACCAGATTCTTTCTTGTGCTTTATACATATAAGCCCTCCATCCTGGGCAGCAATCAGTTAAAACCTTCAGATATAAAACGGAACTCGCATAGTGTAAAAAACTTTTAAGATTTATTGCTAAAATGCATAAAAGATCTGCGTACCGGATTTCCAATCAAAAGCGCTTCTCTATGTGTGCCAGCACCGCCGCGGTCGGATCTCTGCTGCACGCCACAGTCCCCGCTCTGATTACTTCCTCCTTCCGTCCTGCGTGACTCCTTAGCTCCGCTCTACGCGTTTCGTCATTCGACTCATCAGGGGCATGGAGTCACGCTGGAATAGGACGTTATTTCAATGCCTTAACGTACCCTCCCTCTTCCCCTATCTCCAAAGAGTGCCCTCCCCCCTTATGCATATTCATGCATCCCGCTTCTACCAAACGGCAGGCAACAGGATCTCCGCATCAGTGCAGACACTTCACCCCATATTTACCTCCCCAGTGTTATGCCCCAACAACCCCCATCTCCCACCCTGCATTCTCCCCGTAATTCCTATTTCAAACATTGCTACCCTCCCTTCACTTCCACCAATATATATATTTATACCTTACATTACATCATTTTGTGTTCAAAATTTTTAAATCAAAATTTTAAATACTGTATTGTAAATAATGTAAGGTATAAATATATATAAAGCACAAGAAAGAATCTGGTGAGTGAGACTCACAAAGGGGGTGCAAAGATCCCCCTTGCTTTCCTCTGTATCTAGGTGGAGGTCATTTATTGCACAACTTTGTGAAGTGAATCACGGGGTGGTTTATAATAGGCAATACTGCACTATATCCCGATTTTTTGCAGGGAAATTCTATACTCCTACTGGGAGGTCAGGATTGTGATCGCAACTTCTTTTTTGGACTGGATCGTTGCTGGAGAGTGTGTGTACTCGAGTGAAGTCTGCAGATCCCCAACATAAACTGGTGACATTGGTGTTAGATTTATATAGTACCTAAGTGCTGTGGAGCGCAGTCCTTTTCTCCTCTTTGGAGCGATATTAGATTATCTAGATTATTGAAGCTAGAATCTAAATGGATCAGAGAACTTGACACTGTGAATAGTGGGTTAAATAAAGAGTATGATTTGAGACTAGATTAGTGATACTGATAAACTCATGGATATATATTTATAGGCCCTATTAGCTTTCTCTTATTGGATATTTTTATTATACTACCAATCATCTGACTTTGCATACCATTGGTGGAAATTGCTGAATTGACATTTATATTTTTTTAAGTACGGCATTTATATGGCATTTTTTTGTCATTTTTTTTTACATTGTTTTGACATTTGTTGACGTTTTGTTAATTTTGATGCGTATTTTTAGTCGCAATGGTTGCGTATAGTTAGGACGCGTTCATGTGGCATTTTCCAGGCGACTATCTAATTGATGCGTATTTTTTGATGCATTCATGCGTCATTTTTTGAGTGCTTGTCTCATGCGTATATACGTTCGGCATAGATACGTATTTTGGTCATTAGTAGTTTAGATAGAGGATGTGCATTATTACATCATCTGTACGCGTATGCGGATATGGCGTCGCGTCTTATTGACGCGTCTAGGCGTCATTTCCATGCGATATTTGATGTTTTGTTTTCTTTAACAAAATGTTATTTTTTTTTTATGTTTTTCTGTTAATCAGCACATTCCACCATGGCGTTCTGGTTGATATACTATCAATACATCTTAGACCACATACACACATCAGACCATAGTCTTTTGAAAATGAAAGATCACAGACCAATCTTACCCCCTTCCATGTAGTATGAGAGCCATACTCTACACAGTCTATTCTATGGAGCTGAACTCCCCATCAGAAAAAAAAATCTTTGCAAGATGCTGCACACACAGATGCTGTACAGACACAAAAGATCAATATCTGCAAAAAATCTGTTCCTGCCAAAAATCCATTCCTGCAAATTGCAATGATAGTCTATGAGATCTGCAGATCATCATACACACATGATTTAACTGACATTCATCTGCAGATCAGATCCACCAATTCAATTCAATTCACTTTATTGTCATTGTGTAACACAACGAAATTACTTTCGGATGGACCAGGATGGATTTTCAGATCTGCGGATGATTGCTTGATCTGCAGAGGAATGTCAGTTAAATCATGTGTGTATGATGATCTGCAGATCTCATAGACTATCATTGCAATTTGCAGGAATGGATTTTGGCAGGAACAGATCTTTTGCAGATACTGATCTTTTGTGTCTGTACAGCATCTGTGTGTGCAGCATCTTGCAAAGATTTTTTTCTGATGTGGAGTTCAGCTCCATAGAATAGACTGTGTAGAGTATGGCTCTCATACTACATGAAGGGTGGTAAGATTGGTCTGTGATCTTTCATTTTCCAAAGACCATAGTCTGATGTGTGTATGAGCCTTTAGAGGCATGCCTGATCTTTTATTCAGCCATTATTTATTGTCAGTTTTTGAATTTTTTGAATGTTTGGATCTTGCTTAGATCCACCAATGGGGGAGTTGGAGGCGTGACTAGATATTTAAATAGGCTGTTTCCCATCAGGTCCTCTAATTAGTATATACTCAGTGATTGGTTGTTTCTCTGTATATATGTTGGTGTTTTTGTATGTTACTTCAGAACTAGGCAGCATGAAGATGGGCAGGAGCCCGAAACAGTGGACTGTCCTGCCTTAAAGTTCTTTTTAAACTTGTGTATGTCTTTTTCCAATAAAACAGACTAAGCTTTTCTGAAGGTGGTGCGGATCTTTCTCTTTATTTGCTACAGTTTGAGTCCCATGGTGTCCGGGACTATTGGATCTGCACACCTGACCATCTGAGATTGATGGAAGCCAAGTAAATGCGACTCCACACTCAAAATTACTGCTGATTCGTTCATTTTTATGAACATTAGTATGCCCACATTGTCTGTGGACAGATGGGTCGGTTGGTCGGTGACCACTGCACCTGCAGCACTAAATACTCGCTCCGAAAGAACACTGGCGGCGGGTAATGCCAGAACCTCCAGTGCATACTGAGCGAGTTCAGGCCAGGTATCCAGTTGTTTCGTCCAATAGTCCATGGGGTCATCATTACTCTCCATATTGTCTGGACAACTGGCCGACCGCAAGTAATCATTCACCATACGGGCCAGCCGCTGGCGGTGACCACTTTGTCCGCTGGTGGTGCTGCTGCTAGAAGGAGTATCTGGCATTGGCTGATAAAATTCCTTCAACATACTCAGCAGGTTCACAGATTGGCTATTGGTGCTGGTGCTGAGAGTGGGACCACCAGACCTTTGCTGAGTATGATGAGGCTTGGTAGCTTGGGCCCAGGATACAGGTGCAGGAAACGCATCTTCTACCCAATGAAGAAGGGCATCCCGGATCTGGCTCATCCTGGCATCTGCTTGGGAGGGGGGTATGAACTGCCGCATTTTCCCCTTGCACCGGGGATCTAAGATGGTGGCCACCCACATGTCGAGCTTTGATTTTAGAGTTTTAATCCGGGGGTCCTTACGGAGGCACTGGAGCATATGTGCAGCCATAGGGAAAAGATGTCTGCCATTAATCACCTCTTCCTGGCTGTCAGAACTGTCGTCATGCTCCAGCTCCACATCACAATCTTCTTCCCACCCCCAGACAATGGTCTCTTCTGCTTCCACAAGCTCTGGCTCTTCATCCAGGACTTGAGCATGCTCACTTACTCCCCCATGTGACTGACATGTTCAGTAGGGCTTCCTCCCCCTGTTCAAGCAGTTTCTGGAAGCACTTCTGATATGCTGCAGTGCTCCTCACTGACCACTATTGTTGCCTGCTCAAATGGCTCCAACACTTTGCATACCTGTCCAATCAGCTGCCACGGGTCCCCAGTAATGTAGTCCAGTGGCCCTGTTCTGGTGGAAGATGTCTGAGACAGGTATAGCCTGACCGCCATGCACTGCTCATACAACCTCTCCAGCATGTGGAGGGTGGAGTTCCACCTCGTTGGACAATCGGAAATAAGCCTGTGCTGCGGCAGGCTATGGCGGCGCTGCAGCAGTTTCAAGGCTGCGGTGGCGGTTGTGGAGCGACGGATGTGGGCTGACACCTTTCGTGCTGAGGCCACAGCGTTCTTCAACCAATCAAAAGTGCGTAAAAAATCCTGCGCTACAAGGTTGAAGACGTGGGCCAAGCAAGGTAAGGGAGTGTAGTCACCTTGTGAAATGGCGACCAGCATGTTGGCACCATTATCAGACACCACTACACCTGTCTCCAGCTTTTGGGGGGTCAGCCACTGCCGAATCTGATCCTGTAAGGCTGCAAGGATTACAATCCGGTTTGCCTGTTCTCGTCCATGGATTCCAGTTTCAGCACTAGAGATGTAGCGAACTGTTCGCCGGCGAACGGTTCCAGGCGAACTTTGGGGGCTCACGTTCGCCTGGACCAAGCGAACTTTTGCGGAAGTTCGATTCGCCCCATAATGCACTATGAGGCTCAACTTTGACCCTCTGCATCACAGTCAGCAGGCACATTGTAGCCATTCAGGCTACACTAAGCCTTGGAGCCCCACCCCCTCTTATATAAGGCAGGTTTGCCGGCCATTACACCCATTCGTGTGCCTGCTAGAGACAGACTAGGGACAGCTGCTGCAGACTTGTTCTCCTAGGGAGAGATTAGTTAGGCTCTTGGCTTGCTCCTGGCTGATTGTTATTGCTAAAATAGCACCCCTCAACAGCTCTTTTGAGAGCTCTGTTTTCCTGATGTGTTTTTTTTTTGTGTGTGTTGCTCACTGAATTATACAGCCCTATCTGTTGCAGCTGGACCTTGGTAATTGTTATTACTGTGCCAGCCAGGCCCTTCCTAACTATGTGTACTGGGGCACCTACCTATGCCTACCTAACTACTGGGGCACCTACTTACCTATACGGGGACACCTACCTACCTACTTATACTAGGGGACCTACCTATGCCTACCTACCTATACTGGGTCTCCTACCTATGCCTAGCTAACTACTGGGACACCTACCTATGCCTACCTACCTATACTGGGTCTCCTACTTATGCCTAGCTAACTACTGGGACACCTACCTATGCCTACCTACCTAGCTATACTGGGTCTCATACCTATGCCTAGCTAACTACTGGGAAATCTACCTATGCCTACCTACCTATACTGGGTCTCCTACCTATGCCTAGCTAACTCCTGGGACACCTACCTATGCCTACCTATCTATACTGGGACTCCTACCTATGCCTACCTACCTATACTGGGACTCCTACCTATGCCTAGATAACTACTGGGACACCTACCTATGCCTACCTACATACAAGAAGATAATAAGGTCGTTGCTTCATTGTGGACAGACCAAATTTGATCAGCTGGACAGTCACTGTTGTTCTATCATTGAGCTACCACAGCTCGGCGACCATATGGGTTTGAAAACCGCCACGGCCTACACTCTCGCCATGGTGCGCACCAGTCCAGCATGGCCGTCACTACGCAAACAACTGTTTGCGGTGCGTTACACAGTGAGTTTGGTGCGTCAGTGTGAAGCAGAACTCTAATTACACTCCCTGATTGATGTATACACATGCAAGATGTTTTTAAGCACTTTAGGCCTGCAATTTAGCATTCAATGTCATTTCTGCCCTTAAAACGCTGCTTTGCGTCACATCCAGATTTTTCCCCGGGACTTTGGGCATGTATCCCACTCCGCCATGCCCCCCTCCAGGTGTTAGACCCCGTGAAACATCTTTTCCATCACTTTTGTGGCCAGCATAATTTTTTCTATTTTTCAAAGTTCGCATCCCCATTGAAGTCTATTGCGGTTCGCGAACTTTTCGGCGAACCGAACCTTCCACGAAGTTCGCGAACCGAAAATTGGAGGTTCGCGACATCTCTATTCAGCACTGCTTGGCATCGATGGTGCTGTAGACCAGTGTAGGAGCGGGACCACTTGCTGGGAGGCTCAGCAACGGTGGACTGGCCTTGGACAAAACAGGTAGCAGAGGGAAGTAGAACAGGCCTCCCCTTCAACCCACGTGGCGGCACCACCAGCTGAGATGCCCCAGATCTTGCACCCTCCTCAGCAGCATCATGGAGGGTGACCCAATGGGCGGTAAAAGTTAGATACTTTCCCTGCCCATGCCTGCTGCTCCAGCCATCCATAGTGAAGTGCACCTTGCCACCGACAGCGTGATCCATAGACCGGCCGACACACTCCACAATGTGCTGGTGAAGGGCAGGGATTGCATTCCTGGCAAAATAATGGCGGCTGGGGATCCGCCATTGTGGAGCAGCACTGTTCATCACTCTGCGGAAGGGGGCACAGTCCACAAACTGGTACGGCAGCAGCTGTTGGCCCAACAAACGGATCACTTGCAGGGAGCATCCGCTTCCTCTGCAACATTTCTGGCACAGAGGCCTGACGCTGGAACAGTAGTAGTAGACTGAGACTCAGTCTGATGATGGGAATTCCGGCTCTTTAGAAAGCTCTTCTGGCTTGGCCGCTTGGCTCCCTTTAAAGAGCCGGCTCATGTTCGGCTCCCAAACGGCTCTTCACTACCCGGACATTTCAAAAACCCGCCAGGATGCCCCGGACAGGTCGGAAAAATTGGACCTGTCTGAGCAAAAGAGGACGCCTGGTCACCCTACTCAAGGCAACAGAAAAGTTTTGTGATCACAGCAAACCAGAGCTTTGCAAATCAATCAGCTGATCAAACAAGTCACGTGAGTTCTCTAAAGGTTCGTACACACGCTCTACTTTCAGGAATGACGGGTCTGTCAGGCCCGCCCGCTGGGTGGGCGTTCCAGCGACAATAGAGCATGTGTACAGCAGGGGCGTCGCTAGCCCTATTTTGGGGGGGCCCGTGCCCCCAATCTGTCCTGGGGTGCCACGGATCTCCCGGCCGCCGCTGCCCTGCTCTGCTCCGCTGCCGTTCAGACCTCGATTGGCGCTAGGACCTAGCGGACACCGCTGATATGCGGAAGTGACATCACTTCCGCATATTTGTACCCGGCGCCTGCTCTATCTGGTCGGGTCGCCCGCTGAGAGAGGTCTGTGAGAGGTCTGACGCTGCAAGGTAGGTGGGGTGGGGAGGGGAGCGCGCCTGTCACTCACTACCTAACGGGGGTCCCTGTCACTCACTCACTACCTAACGGGGGTCCCTGCTGTCACTCACTATCTAATGGGGGTCCCTGCTGTCACTCACTACCTAACGGGGGTCCCTGCTGTCACTCACTACCTAACGGGGGTCCCTGCTTTCACTCACTACCTAACTGGGGTCCCTGCTGTCACTCACTACCTAACGGGGGTCCCTGCTGTCACTCACTACCTAATGGGGATCCCTGCTGTCACTCACTACCTAATGGGGGTCCCTGCTGTCACTCACTACCTAACGGGGGTCCCTGCTGTCACTCACTACCTAACGGGGGTCCTTGCTGTCACTCACTACCTAACGGGGGTCCCTGCTGTCACTCACTACCTAACGGGGGTCCCTGCTGTCACTCACTACCTAACGGGGGTCCCTGCTGTCACTCACTACCTAACGGGGGTCCCTGCTGTCACTCACTACCTAACGGGGGTCCCTGCTGTCACTCACTATCTAAACGGGGGTCCCTGCTGTCACTCACTATCTAAAGGGGGGTCCCTGCTGTCACTCACTATCTAACTGGGGGTCCCTGCTGTCACTCACTACCTAACGGGGTCCCTGCTGTCACTCACTACCTAACGGGGGTCCCTGCTGTCACTCACTTTCTAAACGGGGGTCCCTGCTGTCACTCACTATCTAAACGGGGGTCCCTGCTGTCACTCACTACCCAACTGGGGGTCCCTGTCACTACCTAACTGGGGGGCTCCTGTCACTACCTAAACTGGGGTACTCCTGGTGCTACCTTAACTAGGGGGCACCTGTCGCTACCTAAACTATCCAGGCCAGCCAGCCCAGCATCACCACCAGCCAACCAGCCCAGAATCACTATCAAAAAGGCCACAGCATCACCAACAGTCAGGCTAGCATTTACTTCAACCAGCCAAACACAGCCCAGCATCACTGCCAGCCAACCCAGCCACCAGTGGCGGCTCCAGGAAATTTTTTTAGGGGGTGCTATGCAGGTGCTGGACCAATTTCCAGGGGAGCTGACGACCTGCGGCGCGCGAAGCGCGCTGCGCCAAAAATGGGCGTGGCTACAACCTGCGGCGCGCGAAGCGCGCCGCGGCGAAAAAATGGGCGTGGTCATGACTGGATGAGGGCGGGGCTAACTGTAATTTAAAGTGAACCCAGGGTGAGAGTGATATGGTGGCTGCCATATTTATTTCCTTTTAAACAATACTAGTTGCCTGGCAGCCCTGCTGATCTATTTGGCTGTAGTAGTGAACTGAATTACACCAGAAACAAGCCATGCAGCTAATCTTGTCAGTTCTGACAATATTGTCAGAAACCCCTGACCTGCTGCATGCTTGTTCAGGGTCTATGGTTGAAAGAATAAGAGGCAGAGGACCAGCACGGCAGCCAGGCAACTGGTATTGCTTAAAGGGAGATAAATATGGCAGCCTCAATATTATTCTCACCTCGGGTTCCCTTTAAAAGTGCAACGCAAAGACAGAGGGCCCAAGTTTTGGTGACCCTTTTCCCAGAAAATTCACATAATTGTGCAGGTTTTCTCAAGAAAATACACGTAATGTGAGCAGATTTTAACAAAAAACACGTCCAATGACCCCAATATGCACAATCGTTATCAGATATGACCCCAATATGCACAATCGTTATCAGATATGGCCCCAATATGCACAATCGTTATCAGATATGGCCCCAATATGCACAATCGTTATCAGATATGGCCCCAATATGCACAATCGTTATCAGATATGGCCCCAATATGCACAATCGTTATCAGATATGGCCCCAATATGCACAATCGTTATCAGATATGGCCCCAATATGCACAATCGTTATCAGATATGGCCCCAATATGCACAATCGTTATCAGATATGGCCCCAATATGCACAATCGTTATCAGATATGGCCCCAATATGCACAATCGTTATCAGATATGGCCCCAATATGCACAATCGTTATCAGATATGGCCCCAATATGCACAATCGTTATCAGATATGGCCCCAATATGCACAATCGTTATCAGATATGGCCCCAATATGCACAATCGTTATCAGATATGGCCCCAATATGCACAATCGTTATCAGATATGGCCCCAATATGCACAATCGTTATCAGATATGGCCCCAATATGCACAATCGTTATCAGATATGGTCCCAATATGCACAATCGGTAGCAGATATGGTCCCAATATGCACAATCGGTAGCAGATATGGTCCCAATATGCACAATCGGTAGCAGATATGGTCCCAATATGCACAATCGGTAGCAGATATGGTCCCAATATGCACAATCGGTAGCAGATATGGTCCCAATATGCACAATCGGTAGCAGATATGGTCCCAATATGCACAATCGGTGGCAGATATGGTCCCAATATGCACAATCGGTAGCAGATATGGTCCCAATATGCACAATCGGTGGCAGATATGGTCCCAATATGCACAATCGGTGGCAGATATGGTCCCAATATGCACAATCGGTAGCAGATATGGCCCCAATATGCACAATCGGTAGCAGATATGACCCCAATATGCACAATCCGTAGCAGAAATGACCCCAATATGCACAATCGGTAGCAGATATGACCCCAATATGCACAATCGGTAGCAGATATGACCCCAATATGCACAATCGGTAGCAGATATGACCCCAATATGCACAATCGGTAGCAGATATGACCCCAATATGCACAATCGGTAGCAGATATGACCCCAATATGCACAATCGGTAGCAGAAATGACCCCAATATGCACAATCGGTAGCAGAAATGACCCCAATATGCACAATCGGTAGCAGAAATGACCCCAATATGCACAATCGGTAGCAGATATCGCCCCAATATGCACAATCCGTAGCAGATATGACCCCAATATGCACAATCCGTAGCAGATATGACCCCAATATGCACAATCCGTAGCAGATATGACCCCAATATGCACAATCCGCATCACCTGAAAAAGAAAAGAAAAACCCATTTACTCACCTACAGCCAGAAGACCTTCTTTCCCGACCTCCTGTCCCGAGTCCCGACCTCATTGTGGCGCGCAGCGCCCGCGCGCCCACGATCCTCTTCCTTCCCGACGTCACCACGAGACTTCCTGCCTGCATGCAGAGAGCAGGGCTACGGGAAAATGGCCGCCCGAAGTCTGCAGAACAGGGCTCCGGGCGGCCATCTTACCGTAGCCCTGCCTGCTGCTCCGTGCTGCCGGTGTGTGAACTGACTTGGCGTCTTTTAGACGCCTGAAGTCAGTTCACTCCAGGGGGTGCTTTGGGGGTGCTTGGACAATTCTAGGGGGTGCTCGAGCACCCCCAAGCACCCCCCTGGCGCCGCCCCTGCCAGCCACAACATCGGTTACAGCATCACCGCCCTCCAGGCCACGGCATCACTGCCAGGCTTTCAGCTCACACATCATCCCCAATCCAGCCAAAAACAGTATTGCCAGGTACAGCAGCCAGTAGAGGAGAATTCAGAAGCCAGGTGAGAGGTGTCTACCATATTAAGGGGGCATTCTGCCTATTTATGTGAAATGCTGTCTATTTATGTGCCTCATGACTGCTGAATTTGTCTTGTTGGGGGCCTCATGATTGCTGAATTTGTCTTGTTGAGGGCCTCAAGATTGCTGAATTTGTCTTGTTGGGGGCCTCATGATTGC
This sequence comes from Hyperolius riggenbachi, assembly GCF_040937935.1. Taxonomy (NCBI): domain Eukaryota; kingdom Metazoa; phylum Chordata; class Amphibia; order Anura; family Hyperoliidae; genus Hyperolius; species Hyperolius riggenbachi. Next base: position 91,571,714 of record NC_090648.1, read on the forward strand.
TGAATTTGTCTTGTTGGGGGCCTCCCGCTTGCTGACTTTGTCATGTTGGGGGCCTCACGCTTGCTGAATTTGTCTTGATAGGGGCCTCATGATTGCTGAATTTGTCTTGTTGGGGGTCACATGATTGCTAACTGCGAGACTATGGGAAAAGCTGAATCATCATCATATGAGACAATAGCATTAAACCTACTTTTTTAGCTTTTTAAAGCAGAAAATAAAACTGGGAGGTTCTAAAAAAATGAATATATTTTTTCAGGAGTAGGATGGATGAAATTGTTTATCTTTTCAGTTTTTCAACTTGGATTTTCCATAATGTTAATGTATGTGTTAAAACGTTTGTATAGTATTTAGTTTAAATTGCTGTTGCCACTTTGCGATAAGTGACTTGTGGGTTGCAGTTTGGGCCTCCAAAAAGTTCGCCACCACTGTCCTAATCTAATGTAGGATTGGCCCCACCCATGGCCACGCCCACTCACTGCATGTCCACGCCCATTTTTTGCCGCCACCTAGTGCCCCCAGGTGCCACCGATCTCCAATGACCCTAAGAACACCCCTGGTGTACAGTCTGTCAGGCAGACTGATAAGGCTGTTTCTAAACGATCCGCTGAGCTGAATGAGAGTCGTTCTCTGTAGTAGTGCTGGAGGACATTGTCCGTGCTCTGTATAGGGGGACATGAGAAAGAGGGACACTTAAGCCACACCCCTGCCACACCCCTGATCACACTCTCACCACGCCCCCTAGTCACGCATACCATAAAGATTTCAAGAAAAATATGTTGTTTTATAATTCAAACCACGCTGTTTCTGTCTATCCTTGTTCATTTTCCTTCATATTAACATTTTAAAATTAGTTATATATCAATTTAAAGGATGGGAATAAAGTTTAGAGTCAATCAAACACATTTTTAGTAGAGAAATATATATGTTTACATATACTCCCAAATAGGGACTGTCCCTCCAAAAGAGGGATAGCTCCCAACTGTCCCTATTTTGGAGAGACAGTCCCTCTTTGGGAGCCCTGTCCCTCTGTTTCTCTTTCCTCTTCATTTGTCCCTCTTTCAGGACTTTGTCCCTCTCCATATGCAAATATATATATATTTTTCAACTAAAAAAAACGAGTTTAATTGACTCTAAACTTTATTCCCATCCTTTAAATTGATATATTGCTAATTTTAAAATGTTAATATGAATGAAAATGAACCAGGAGAGAAAGGACCAGTGTGGTTTGAATTATAAAACAACATATTTATGGTATGCGTGACTAGGGGCGTGCTCAGGGGTGTGGCTTAAGTGTCCCTCTTTCTCATCTCAAAAAGTTGGGAGGTATAATGTGCATATTATCCATAGGTACTTAGACAAAATCATAGGGTGGAGGAACACAAGAAATGTAATGGTGAACACATCAAGTACCACCTGGGCCCCTTCTGCTCCATTCCCCACAGCAGCTGCTATAGTTATTGCTATGCTCTTGGATGGAGGGCACAATGGTCCTGATTTGGCTTCTAGATTCCTGTACATAACACACATAATGTATTCTGGATTCCTGTCTATACACACCTGTAGTAGTAAGGCATTTGTCTTTGAGATTCCAGTACATAGACGGGTGTAATAACGCATTATGGATCTGGATTCCTGTAGATACAGGTGTAATACAGCACTCCTCTGTGTCTTGGTTCCATTTCCCTCCATTTTTCTCTCTCTCTCCCCCAGGGACTGTCACTTCTGTTGATTGAAAGGATTAATATATTGAACTGTTTATTTTTCCCACTGTTAGAGTTAAGCCCGGTGATTAATGTCACTGAGTGAGCGGTGAGAGGGGTGAGAGGCACAATAGCGGCAGAAGGAGGGAAGGGGTCAGGCGCTGGGAAATATGTAAATGCAGCAATGAATAAAGAAAGCAAAGGGAACAGTCTAGAGATATGACAGGTATAGAGAGACAGGAGGAGAGACAGCAGGAATCACAACAGACTGACAGACAAAGCACAACAGAAAGTGCAGTGTTCTGTGGCGACTGCAGACACAATCTGCCTATCAGACTGGAAATACAACTGCATAGCTCCTAACTGTCCCTCTTTCAGAGAGACAGTCCCTCTTTGGGAGCCAGATCCCTCTGTCCCTCTTTCTTCCTCATTTGTCCCTTTTTCTGGATTCATGTACAGATCTATGTAAATAAATGCATTTTTCTACTGAAAAATGTGCTTAATTGATTCTAAACTTTATTCTTATCCTTTAAATTGATATATTTAATTTTTAAAATTTTAATATGAAGGATAATGGACTAGGATAGAACGGACTAGTGTGATTTAAATGATAATAATGTATTTTTCTAATGAAATCTTTATGGTTTGCAAGACTAGGGGTATGTTGGGGGCATGATAAGGGGTGTGGCTTAAGAGTCCCTCTTTCTTATCTCATAAAGTTTGGAAATACTGTATGCATAAATGGTGCTGGAGTTTCATTCAAAATAAGCAAGGGCTGTACCCAGAATCATTATACAGTGCAGAATGACCATTATCACTGTATAGAGATATCTGGCATCATTATACAGTGCAGTGTGACCATTATCAGTGTATAGAGATACTCCCATCATCATACAGTGCAGAGTGACCATTATCAGTGTATAGAGATACTCAGCATCATTATACAGTGCAGTGTGACCATCATCAGTGTATAGAGATACTCAGCATCATTATACAGTGCAGAGTGACCATTATCAGTGTATAGAGATACTCAGCATCATTATACAGTGCAGAGTGACCATTATCAGTGTATAGAGATACCTGGCATCATTATACAGTGCAGAGTGACCATTATCAGTGTATAGAGATACCTGGCATCATTATACAGTGCAGAGTGACTATTATCAGTGTATAGAGATACCCAGCATCGTTATACAGTGCAGAGTGACCATTATCAGTGTATAGAGATACTCAGCATCATTATACAATGCAGAGTGACCATTATCAGTGTATAGAGATACTGAGTCTGCATCATTATACAGTGCAGTGTGACCATTATCGGTGTATAGAGATACTCCCCATCATTATACAGTGCAGTGTGACTATTATCAGTGTATAGAGATACTCAGCATCATTATACAGTGCAGAATGACCATTATCAGTGTATAGAGATACTCAGCATCATTATACAGTGCAGAGTGACCATTATCAGTGTACAGAGATACCCAGCATCACTATACAGTGCAGTGTGACCATTATCAGTGTATAGAGATACCCGGCATCGTTATACAGCACAGTGTGACTATTATCAGTGTATAGAGATACTCAGCATCATTATACAGTGCAGAGTGACCATTATCAGTGTATAGAGATACTCAGCATCATTATACAGTGCAGTGTGACCATTATCAGTATATAGAGATACTCAGCATCATTATACAGTGCAGAGTGACCATTATCAGTGTATAGAGATACTCAGCATCATTATACAGTGCAGTGTGACCATTATCAGTATATAGAGATACTCAGCATCATTATACAGTGCAGAGTGACCATTATCAGTGTATAGAGATACTCAGCATCATTATACAGTGCAGAGTGACCATTATCAGTGTATAGAGATACTCAGCATCATTATACAGTGCAGAGTGACCATTATCAGTGTATAGAGATACTCAGCCTCATTATACAATGCAGAGTGACCATCAGGGACGTCGCTAGCCCTGTTTTGGGGGGGGGCCGTGCCCCCAATCTGTCCTGGGGTGCCACGGATCTCCCGGCTGCCGCTGCCCCGCTCTGCTTCGCTGCCATTCAGACCTCGATTGGCGCTAGGACCTAGCGGACACCGCTGATATGCGAAAGTGACATCACTTCCGCATATTTGTGCCCGGCGCCTTCTCTATCTGGTCGGGTCGCCCGCTGAAAGAGGTCTGTGAGAGGTCTGACGCGGCAAGGTAGGTTGGGTGGGGAGGGGAGCACGCCTGTCACTCACTACCTAACGGGGGTCCCTGTCACTCACTCACTACCTAACGGGGGTCCCTGCTGTCACTTACTATCTAATGGGGGTCCCTGCTGTCACTCACTACTACCTAACGGGGGTCCCTGCTGTCACTCACTACCTAACGGGGGTCCCTGCTGTCACTCACTACCTAACGGGGGTCCCTGCTGTCACTCACTACCTAACGGGGGTCCCTGCTGTCACTCACTACCTAATGGGTGTCCCTGCTGTCACTCACTACCTAATGGGGGTCCCTGCTGTCACTCACTACCTAACGGGGGTCCTTGCTGTCACTCACTACCTAACGGGGGTCCCTGCTGTCACTCACTACCTAACGGGGGTCCCTGCTGTCACTCACTATCTAAACGGGGGTCCCTGCTGTCACTCACTATCTAAACGGGGGTCCCTGCTGTCACTCACTATCTAACTGGGGGTCCCTGCTGTCACTCACTACCTAACGGGGGTCCCTGCTGTCACTCACTACCTAACGGGGGTCCCTGCTGTCACTCACTTTCTAAACGGGGGTCCCTGCTGTCACTCACTATCTAAACGGGGGTCCCTGCTGTCACTCACTATCTAAACGGGGATCCCTGCTGTCACTCACTATTTAACTGGGGGTCCCTGCTGTCACTCACTATTAAACTGGAGGTCCCTGCTGTCACTCACTATCTAACTGGGGTCCCTGCTGTCACTCACTACCCAACTGGGGGTCCCTGCTGTCACTCACTACCCAACTGGGGGTCCCTGTCACTACCTAACTGGGGGGTGCCTGTCACTACCTAAACTGGGGGCTCCTGTCACTGCCTACACTGGGGGGCTCCTGTCACTAACTGAACTGGGGGGCTCCTGTCACTACCTAAACTGGGGTACTCCTGGTGCTACCTTAACTAGGGGGCACCTGTCGCTACCTAAACTATCCAGGCCAGCCAGCCCAGCATCACCACCAGCCAACCAGCCCAGAATCACTATCAAAAAGGCCACAGCATCACCACCAGTCAGGCTAGCATTTACTTCAACCAGCCAAGCACAGCCCAGGCCCAGCATCACTGCCAGCCAACCCAGCCACAACATCGGCTACAGCATCACCGCCAGCCAGGCCACGGCATCACTGCCAGGCTTTCAGCTCACACATCATCCCCAATCCAGCCAAAAACAGTATTGCCAGGTACAGCAGCCAGTAGAGGAGAATTCAGAAGCCAGGTGAGAGGTGTCTACCATATTAAGGGGGCATTCTGCCTATTTATGTGAATTGCTGTCTATTTATGTGCCTCATGACTGCTGAATTTGTCTTGTTGGGGGCCTCGTGATTGCTGAATTTGTCTTGTTGAGGGCCTCAAGATTGCTGAATTTGTCTTGTTGGGTGCCTCATGATTTGTTGGGGGCCTCATGATTGCTGAATTTGTCTTGTTGGGGGCCTCCCGCTTGCTGACTTTGTCATGTTGGGGGCCTCATGATTGCTGAATTTGTCTTGATAGGGGCCTCATGATTGCTGAATTTGTCTTGTTGGGGGTCACATGATTGCTAACTGCGAGACTATGGGAAAAGCTGAATCATCATCATATGAGACAATAGCATTAAACCTACTTTTTTAGCTTTTTAAAGCAGAAAATAAAACTGGGAGGTTCTAAAAAAATGAATATATTTTTTCAGGAGTAGGATGGATGAAATTGTTTATCTTTTCAGTTTTTCAACTTGGATTTTCCATAATGTTCATGTATGTGCTAAAACGTTTGTATAGTATTTAGTTTAAATTGCTGTTGCCACTTTGCGATAAGTGACTTGTGGGTTGCAGTTTGGGCCTCCAAAAAGTTCGCCACCACTGTCCTAATCTAATGTAGGATTGGCCCCACCCATGGCCACGCCCACTCACTGCATGACCACGCCCATTTTTGCCGTGGTGCACTGCGCGCGCCGCACATAGCCCCCCACCTAGTGCCCCCAGGTGCCACCGATCTCCAATGACCCTAAGAACGCCCCTGGTGACCATTATCAGTGTATAGAGATACCCGGCATCATTATACAGTGCAGTGTGACCATTATCAGTGTATAGAGATACTCGGCATCATTATACAGTGCAGAGTGACCATTATCAGTGTATAGAGATACCTGGCATCATTATACAGCGCAGTGTGACTATTATCAGTGTATAGAGATACTCAGCATCATTATACAGTGCAGAGTGACCATTATCAATGTATAGAGATACTCTCATCATTATACAGTGCAGAATGACCATTATCAGTGTATAGAGATACTCAGCATCATTATACAGTGCAGACTGACCATTATCAGTGTATAGAGATACTCCCCATCATTATACAGTGCAGTGTGACCATTATCAGTGTATAGAGATACTCCCATCATTATACAGTGCAGTGTGACCATTATCAGTGTATAGAGATACCCGGCATCATTATACAGTGCAGAGTGACCATTATCAGTGTATAGAGATACCCAGCATCATTATACAGTGCAGAGTGACCATTATCAGTGTATAGAGATACCTGGCATCTGTAACGATTATGGAATTCTCTCCATGGTCAGCGCACAGGATGCGCGCTGACACTGCGGAAATCCTCCACAAGCGTATAATTTGAGAGAACCCAGCAAAAGGTGCAATGCACCTGTAGAGGGAGATTCCTGTCGGCAGATGGAGCTGTGGAGTGCAGAGGAACAGATCCTCTGCCCTGCCACAGACGCCAGACAGGAATTGTACGAAGGGAAGAACGCAGGGCAAAGATAGCCTTTGAAGAGAGAGAGTAAAGCGACAGAGTGTATGTGTTTCCACCAATCTAGTCAGAGTGACCATAATCAGTGTATAGAGATACCTGGCATCATTATACAGTGCAGAGTGACCATTATCAGTGTATAGAGATACCCAGAATCATTATACAGTGCAGTGTGACCATCATCAGTGTATAGAGATACTCAGCATCATTATACAGTGCAGAGTGACCATTATCAGTGTATAGAGATACCTGGCATCATTATACAGTGCAGAGTGACCATTATCAGTGTATAGAGATACCTGGCATCATTATACAGTGCATAGTGACTATTATCAGTGTATAGAGATACCCAGCATCGTTATACAGTGCAGAGTGACCATTATCAGTGTATAGAGATACTCAGCATCATTATACAATGCAGAGTGACCATTATCAGTGTATAGAGATACTGAGTCTGCATCATTATACAGTGCAGTGTGACCATTATCGGTGTATAGAGATACTCCCCATCATTATACAGTGCAGTGTGACTATTATCAGTGTATAGAGATACTCAGCATCATTATACAGTGCAGAGTGACCATTATCAGTGTATAGAGATACTCAGCATCAGTATACAGTGCAGAGTGACCATTATCAGTGTACAGAGATACCCAGCATCACTATACAGTGCAGTGTGACCATTATCAGTGTATAGAGATACCCGGCATCGTTATACAGCACAGTGTGACTATTATCAGTGTATAGAGATACTCCGCATCATTATACAGTGCAGAGTGACCATTATCAGTGTATAGAGATACTCAGCATCATTATACAGTGCAGTGTGACCATTATCAGTATATAGAGATACTCAGCATCATTATACAGTGCAGAGTGACCATTATCAGTGTATAGAGATCATCAGCATCATTATACAGTGCAGTGTGACCATTATCAGTATATAGAGATACTCAGCATCATTATACAGTGCAGAGTGACCATTATCAGTGTATAGAGATACTCAGCATCATTTTACAGTGCAGAGTGACCATTATCAGTGTATAGAGATACTCAGCATCATTATACAGTGCAGAGTGACCATTATCAGTGTATAGAGATACTCGGCATCATTATACAGTGCAGAGTGACCATTATCAGTGTATAGAGATACCTGGCATCATTATACAGCGCAGTGTGACTATTATCAGTGTATAGAGATACTCAGCATCATTATACAGTGCAGAGTGACCATTATCAATGTATAGAGATACTCCCATCATTATACAGTGCAGAATGACCATTATCAGTGTATAGAGATACTCAGCATCATTATACAGTGCAGACTGACCATTATCAGTGTATAGAGATACTCCCCATCATTATACAGTGCAGTGTGACCATTATCAGTGTATAGAGATACTCCCATCATTATACAGTGCAGTGTGACCATTATCAGTGTATAGAGATACCCGGCATCATTATACAGTGCAGAGTGACCATTATCAGTGTATAGAGATACCCAGCATCATTATACAGTGCAGAGTGACCATTATCAGTGTATAGAGATACCTGGCATCATTATACAGTGCAGAGTGACCATTATCAGTGTATAGAGATACCCAGAATCATTATACAGTGCAGAGTGACCATTATCAGTGTATAGAGATACCTGGCATCTGTAACGATTATGGAATTCTCTCCATGGTCAGCGCACAGGATGCGCGCTTACACTGCGGAAATCCTCCACAAGCGTATAATTTGAGAGAACCCAGCAAAAGGTGCAATGCACCTGTAGAGGGAGATTCCTGTCGGCAGATGGAGCTGTGGAGTGCAGAGGAACAGATCCTCTGCCCTGCCACAGACGCCAGACAGGAATTGTACGAAGGGAAGAACGCAGGGCAAAGATAGCCTTTGAAGAGAGAGAGTAAAGCGACAGAGTGTATGTGTTTCCACCAATCTAGTCGCCACCCAGCGACGATGAACACACAACCATGAAAATCAGGTGAGAAGGCAATCGCAAGGGATGACGATTGCTAAGAGCGACACAAGACTGAATAAGCACAGAGGAGGATTGTATGTATGTCCACCAATCTTGTCGTCAACCTGCGACGGTGGACACACAACAGAGGAAACCAAGTGAGAACGTAATCCCAAGAGAAGCGATTGCGAATGAGAATGAGCACAGGGACAGAATGTATGTGTGTGCACCAATCTAGTCGCCAACCCGCGACGGTGCACACACAACAGCAGATACGAAGTAGGAACGCAATCGCGAGAGAGGCGATAGCCAGAGGTGACACAAGGCTAAAGCAAGACAGGGCACGAGAGTAGCAAAGGCACAGCAAATCATACAATGAGAATATAAGGAAAATAACAAACGCTAACGCGAACACCGCACTCAATCGCAACAGCGAACACGTTTACAGCGCGATCTTCGCATGTTAAGCACAACAGAGACAAGCACGCCTAACTAACCATCAACAGACAAACACGAAACAGAGGACGCGAGCGCTTGCTTAACGGTTACCTCACCGAGCCTCCAGCAAGCGTTCGTATCAGACAAGACAGATAAACGAAAACAGGAATAAGTGAGAGATACGATCCACCACTCTTCCACCAGAGCGAGTGCGATCTAAATAGGGAAACAGAGTTAGCAGGATCCACTGCTCTTTCCGCCAGAGCGAGTGTGATCCAAGTAAAGCAACAGAGCTAGCAGGATCCACTGCTCTTTCCGCCAGAGCGAGTGTGATCCAAGTATAGAAACAGAAGGAGCTACCAGTAGCAACCGCTGCTCTGGTTAGCACCCAACAGACAGACAGAACAGGCAATACAAATATACAACCTGACTGAACTAGAGGGGTGTCTAATACAGCCCCCCGAATTACTCTAAGTTAGCTAACAATCCAACAGAGAAGGCTGACACTCCCGGAGTGTGTTTACAAACCGTTATGACCAGCGACGCCTTCTGGTCAGCAGCAGGCTTTTATACTGCCAGCCCTCAAACGAGACAGCTGAGAAATTTGCATGTATGCAAATCCCTCAGCAAAGTAACTCTGAAAGTTGCAAGATGAAGCCAGGTCTCTATTCCAGAGACCTGCATCTCTCAGACATAAGGAATGGTCAAACAGCTGGCTGCCTGTGCAGCCAGCTGAGCGGATCATTACAGCATCATTATACAGTGCAGTGTGACCATTATCAGTGTATAGAGATACTCGACATCATTATACAGCGCAGTGTGACCATTATAAGTGTATAGAGATACTCAGCATCATTATACAGTGCGGTGTGACCATTATTAGTGTATAGAGATACCCAGCATCATTATACAGTGCAGTGTGACCATTATCAGTGTAGGTACTCAGCATCATTATACAGTGCGGTGTGACCATTATCAGTGTATAGAGATACTCAGCATCATTATACAGTGCAGTGTGACCATTATCAGTGTATAGAGATACTCCCATCCTTATACAGTGCAGAGTGACCATTATCAGGGCCGGTTTAAGCAACAATGGGGCCTATAGTCAGGGTTTGAAGCCCCTATCGGTCGGAGCTCCACATTCTGGCTATCCCAGCCTGCATGGGGGACAGGGGGTTAAAAAGTTTCAGGAGGGGGGACCCCACATAATTTTTTTTTTTAAATTCCCACACTCTAAACATAAAAAAACAAATTGGGAAAATAGGAAAAAAATGCGAGGGATCTTCATACAGCCATATTGCGGCTGTATAGCGATCCCTGGCCAAAACGCTGTGGCTGCGTATGGACCCCCTGGAAACCCCGTCAGGAAATGTATTGCTCTTTCTTTTGATGCATGTAAAATTACACTACCGTTAGGTTTGCTACTAAAAGTGACATTTACCGCATTTAAAAGTATACTTTTTTCCTTCGAAACTTTAAAGAGACTCCGTAACAAAAATTGCATCCTGTTTTTTATCATCCTACAAGTTCCAAAAGCTATTCTAATGTGTTCTGGCTTACTGCAGCAGGTTCTACTATCACCATCTCTGTAATAAATCAACTTATCTCTCTCTTGTCAGACTAGTCAGCCTGTGTCTGGAAGGCTGCCAAGTTGTTCAGTGTTGTGGTTCTGTGATGCATCTCCCCCCTCCAGGCCCCTCTCTGCACACTGCATGTGTATTATTTAGATTAGGGCAGCTTCTCTCTTCTCTCTTATCTTTTACAAGCTGGATAAATCCTCCTCTGAGCTGGCTGGGCTTTCACATACTGAGGAATTGCATACAGGCAGAGCTGTCTGCACTCTGCAGGAAGAAACAGCCTGACACTTCAGTGGAAGATAGCTGCAGGGGGAAAGAAACACACAAATGATCTCTTGAGATTCAAAAGGAAGGGTGTATACAGCCTGCTTGTGTATGAATGTATTTTCTATGTGTGGACATACTGTACATCAACCACCTACTTCCTGTTTTGGTGGCCATTTTGTTTGTTTATAAACAAACTTTTTAAAACTGTTTTTAACCACTTTTAATGCGGCGAGGAGCGGCGAAATTGTGACGGAGGGTAATAGGAGATGTCCCCTAACGCACTGGTATGTTTACTTTTGTGCGATTTTAACAATACAGATTCTCTTTAAAATCGATTTTCTCAAAAACTATAAGGTCTTTCTGAAAAATTGTTTTTTCCTCTTATTCCCAAAGATCTCTTTAACATATCCTGCAAATGTAGGGTTTCTAGAGTTTAAGGTGGATTTGCTATTAACCATTAAAGTCGGCTAATTTTTAAATGTGTATTTTTTTTCCTTTGAAACGTTAAAATCGATTTTCTCAAGAACTATAAGGTCGATTTGATTTTTTTTCTCTTGTAGCCACTGGGGGCCCCTACAAGCTCTGGGGCCCTTGGGCAGCTGCCTCCTTTGCCTTAATGGTAGCGCCGGCCCTGACCATTATCAGTGTATAGAGATACTCAGCATCATTACACAGTGCAGAGTGACCATTATCAGTGTATAGAGATACTCAGCATCATTATACAGTGCAGTGTGACCATTATCAGTGTATAGAGATACCCCCATCATTATACAGTGCAGAGTGACCATTATCAGTGTATAGAGATACTCAGCATCATTATACAGTGCAGAGTGACCATTATCAGTGTATAGAGATACCCCCATCATTATACAGTGCAGAGTGACCATTATCAGTGTATAGAGATACTCAGCATCATTATACAGTGCAGAGTGACCATTATCAGTGTATAGAGATACCTGGCATCATTATACAGTGCAGTGTGACCATTATCAGTGTATAGAGATACCCCCATCATTATACAGTGCAGTGTGACCATTATCAGTGTATAGAGATACTCAGCACCATTATACAGTGCAGAGTGACCATTATCAGTGTATAGAGATACTCCCCATCATTATACAGTGCAGTGTGACCATTATCAGTGTATAGAGATACTCGGCATCATTATACAGTGCAGTGTGACCATTATCAGTGTATAGAGATACCCAGCATCATTATACAGTGCAGAGTGACCACCATTATCAGTGTATAGAGATACTCCCATCATTATACAGTGCAGAGTGACCATTATCAGTGTATAGAGATACTCGGCATCATTATACAGTGCAGAGTGACCATTATCCGTGTATAGAGATACTCAGCCTCATTATACAATGCAGTGTGACCATTATCAGTGTATAGAGATACCCGGCATCATTATACAGTGCAGAGTGACCATTATCAGTATTTAGAGATACTTAGCATCATTATACAGTGCAGTGTGACCATTATCAGTGTATAGAGATACTCTGCATCATTATACAGTGCAGAGTGACCATTATCAGTGTATAAAGATACTCTGCATCATTATACAGTGCAGTGTGACCATTATCAGTGTATAGAGATACTCAGCATCATTATACAGTGCAGTGTGACCGTTATCCGTGTATAGAGATACTCCATCATCATACAGCGCAGTGTGACCATTATCAGTGTATAGAGATACTCAGCATCATTATACAGTGCAGAGTGACCATTATCAGTGTATAGAGATACTCAGCATCATTATACAGTGCAGAGTGACCATTATCAGTGTATAGAGATACCCGACATTATACAGTGCAGAGTGGCCATTATCAGTGTATAGAGATACCCAGCATCATTATACAGTGCAGGGTGACCATTATCAGTGTATACAGATACCAGGCATCATTATACAGTGCAGTGTGACCATTATCAGTGTATAGAGATACCTGGCATCATTATACAGTGCAGAGTGACCATTATCAGTGTATAGAGATACTCAGCATCATTATACAGTGCAGTGTGACCATTATCAGTGAATAGAGATACTCGGCATCATTATACAGTGCAGAGTGACCATTCTCAGTGTATAGAGATACTCAGCATCATTATACAGTGCAGAGTGACCATTATCAGTGTATAGAGATACCCAGCATCATCATACAGCGCAGTGTGACCATTATCAGTGTATAGAGATACCCGGCATCATTATACAGTGCAGAGTGGCCATTATCAGTGTATAGAGATAACCAGCATCATTATACAGTGCAGAGTGACCATTATCAGTGTATAGAGATACCCGACATCATTATACAGTGCAGAGTGGCCATTATCAGTGTATAGAGATACCTGGCATCATTATACAGTGCAGAGTGACCATTATCAGTGTATAGAGATACTCCCATCATTATACAGTGCAGAGTGACCATTATCAGTGTATACAGATACCAGGCATCATTATACAGTGCAGAGTGACCATTATCAGTGTATAGAGATACCTGGCATCATTATACAGTGCAGAGTGACCATTATCAGTGTATAGAGATACCTGGCATCATTATACAGTGCAGAGTGACCATTATCAGTGTATAGAGATACTCCCATCATTATACAGTGCAGAGTGACCATTATCAGTGTATACAGATACCAGGTATCATTATACAGTGCAGAGTGACCATTATCAGTGTATAGAGATACCTGGCATCATTATACAGTGCAAAGTGACCATTATCAGTGTATAGAGATACCTGGCATCATTATGCAGTGCAGAGTGACCATTATCAGTGTATAGAGATACTCCCATCATTATACAGTGCAGAGTGACCATTATCAGTGTATACAGATACCAGGCATCATTATACAGTGCAGAGTGACCATTATCAGTGTATACAGATACCAGGCATCATTATACAGTGCAGAGTGACCATTATCAGTGTATAGAGATACCTGGCATCATTATACAGTGCAGAGTGACCATTATCAGTGTATAGAGATACTCCCATCATTATACAGTGCAGTGTGACCATTATCAGTGTATAGAGATACTCATCATCATTATACAGTGCGGTGTGACCATTATCAGTGTATAGAGATACCTGGCATCATTATACAGTGCAGAGTGACCATTATCAGTGTATAGAGATACTCCCATCATTATACAGTGCAGAGTGACCATTATCAGTGTATACAGATACCAGGCATCATTATACAGTGCAGAGTGACCATTATCAGTGTATAGAGATACTCCCATCATTATACAGTGCAGAGTGACCATTATCAGTGTATACAGATACCAGGCATCATTATACAGTGCAGAGTGACCATTATCAGTGTATAGAGATACCTGGCATCATTATACAGTGCAGAGTGACCATTATCAGTGTATAGAGATACCTGGCATCATTATACAGTGCAGAGTGACCATTATCAGTGTATAGAGATACTCCCATCATTATACAGTGCAGTGTGACCATTATCAGTGTATAGAGATACTCAGCATCATTATACAGTGCAGAGTGACCATTATTCCCCTTTTTCATGGGAAAGGGAGTATCAGCAACTGCTTGGGATGAAGCTCAACACTGGGTTAAAGTACCTCTTTAGCTTATTTTAGAGGATTTCATGGAAATGTGACATTGTACAGTCCCTACTCTCAGATTAAGTACAATTACAGTAGGTACCATCCTGAAGTATCAAAGGGAGAAGAAACCATTGGCTGAGTTGTGATCACGTAAAGAAAAGCCATGCAAGCGCAGCGTAGCGTAGTCTGAAAGGCCTACATATGATAGTGTGGCCTGCCTGGGAAGAGGGGGGTTAAGGAATAGTGTTGTCCGGATCATGAACGATCCGGATCTTTGATCCGAATCTATTTTGTGATTCGAATCATCCGAATCATCAAAATGAGTGATTCGGATCGAAAAAGGGGCGGGGCCAGGAGCGACACGCCCCCTCTCAGCGGGCAGCCGGGTCTTGGAAGCAGAGCAGAGATGGATCGCTCTGTTGGATGGGAGCCAGCCTTGCAGGGACAGGTAGAGGAGAGAGAGGGGACATGGGTGCCACTGCCAGATATGTGTAGAGCACACATACTGGCTATAATGTGCTGCTCATTACAGGCTGTCTGTTCCGTAGTTGTGCACAGTGATCACATTGGAAACTTTTGGCTCAGCTCAGCACAGCTCAGTAACTTTGCAGGCACTGTAATTGAAAGGCAATATGCTCCTCCTGCACTCGGCACTAAACAGCTGCACTTATCTTCTGGGAATGCTTTGGAAAGCTTTCTTTCACTGCGACGTTTGCTTTAAAGCATGATTGCAGCATGTGGGTATTGTGTGCAAACAAACATTTCTGCTCTCTGCTCTTCCCTCCTCCCTTCTCTGTCCACTCCCTACCCTCTGTCCATCTTCTCCCCTTCTCTGTGTGTCCACCCCCCTCCCCTTCTCCTGTCCTGCTATTCATTTTCACCCCCGAATGCTTCGGTAGCAAAATGATCCGAGATTCGGATCAAAGATCCGGATCTCTTCAATGATCCGATTCGAATCATCCGGATCATTGAAAAGATCCGAACTTCCCATCTCTATTAAGGAACTTAGGAGGAGGTTGGGTTAGAAGTAGGAGGGGGCTTAGTTCAAGTTGAGCTAGGCGGGGTGGGGGTGGAGTCAGTCAGACAAGCATTGGGAAAGAAGCTCCCTCCCTATTTGGTTGTTTGTCTAGTGAAATAGATCTGTGTATCTTCTCGTAAATTGTTTGTTTTCGTCATTGCAGCTGGAGGGGTAAGGGCTCTGAAGGTTGTTGGTTTGGGGGGAATTTGCCTCAGGTGTTCTCAGCAAGTGAGAGTGAGTTGGGGGGCGTGCAGCTGTCCCTGAGCCGGTGACCGCGGCGGGGGCCGGTTACAGGCTGCTTGCCATTTACCCAGGAGTCTTCAACGTGATGATGATATCGGACCCTTTACCTCAGCTCTCTAAAACGTTATTGATTCAATTCTGTAATTGGTAAATAAACGGGCTGCTCTGGCCTATTAAAATCCAACAAGTGTTCATCGTGTTATTTCAGGGTTGACATGGGATGGTTAAAATCTGGGAAGGCTAGGCTATCGCTACTATCATGCATATTTACAGAATGTACAGAATGTATATGTGCATGCAGGGACGTTGTTAGCACGTGCCACGGATCTATTCTGGGGTGCCCAGGATTTCCTCCAGGCAGAGTCAGAGCTGCGGAGACTCTATAAGTGCATGCTGGGAGCTGTGATGCCTCAATGGCATGCACGCTTAGAGATGTGATGCATCAATGGGGGGTATACTGGGTGCTGTGGTGCCTCTATGGGGGCATGTTGGGTGCTGTGGTGTCATGCTGGGTGCTGTGGTGCCTTTATGGGGGCATGCAGGGAGCTGTGGGTATTCTATGGGGGCATGCTAGGAGTTGTGGTTATTCTATGGGGGCATGCTGGGAGTTGTGGTGCCTCAATAGGAGGCCCGGGGGAGCATGGAAATGGGGTCCACTAGAAATCAGTGAGTGCTATGGGAGGACTGCCAGATATCCTGGCAGCAGGTCAGCCCGCCCAGCAGAAAGCCAGACCAGCCAGCACAGAAGCCAGATAACACTGCCTAGTTATTAGTTCTGTTATTAGTGACACTGCCTATTTATGTGATATGCTGCATTTTGTTTTGTTTTTTTGTATTAATGGAGAGGGGGCTTCATCCAGCATTTCACTGGGCAGGTCTACTTAGACCACTGTTAAGTTCATATAAATTTGGCTCCACTCATGACCACACCCACATTCTGGTTCATGGTCACACCCATTTTTCGGCTGGCGTTCCCATTAGTGCCCCGGATCTCTTAGGATCCTAGCAACGCCTGCGTGCGTCATGTCATCACATCATCACAACTGCTTGTATATCAAGACGTTGCTTGCTTATCAAGTCAAAATTTAAAATACGCTTTTGCTTGTCTTGCAAAGAGCCCTTAGACCAAGTTGACAATAGACCCTGCAAGAGATACAGCCATGTGGGGGGGGGGGGGGGGGGGGCAGATGCCACAGGAGGCCCCATCCTGATAGACTCAAAACTAAGGGCAAGGAGAGAAAGAACTTTCTGCACAATTGTCCTAATAACTGCATCTGTTCAGCCACTGATAAGGAATCATACAAAGTTTTGCAGACAAAGATTTGTAGACGGTCCCTATTCAGTGTGCAGCAGGCTCTTCTATAAAACACCTACCCAAAGTTGTGCAGGGGGGCCCAGTAATTTCTAGTTACACCCCCGCCAAATTGCTTGCAGTCTAATGCTGGGAATACACGGTTCGTTTTTGCCTTCGTTTAAACCTTCGATTCGTTCGGTAAACGAATCGAGTGTTGAAAACGTATGTGAAAATAGTCATAATCTCATTATAGTTTCGATTAATAGACCCCAAAAACGAACGACTAGTGATCGAACATGTTTGATATTATCTCTCTTTATCCATCTAATCGAGCCATTGGTAGGCTTGATGGCTCTTCAGATCGATTATATATTCGTTTATGCTAGTCCGTCCCTGTAAAAAGGGATTTTCGTTTTGTTTCTTTGCAGCCTTCGATCATTGGAAAAACGAAACCATCAGAATCGGAAAAAAAAACGAAACCGTGGGTGGTGATATTAACCGTATGACTGATTATTTCGGGATCGAAAAGGACAAAAGGCACAATCGAAACGAAGGTTTAAACGAAGGCAAAAACGAACCGTGTATTCCCAGCATTAGGCTTTACTGTTCATTGATCGTTGTACATTGCTTCACATAGATGCCTGTTGTATAAGTCTATTCACTAAGTAATTGAAGTCTATTATGCTGTTTCACCTGCTTTGTGTAATCTCAGTTGGTTCATACTTCCAGGATTATTTACTTACTATTAGGTGCTTTGTGTGTTTGCTATCTGACAGGGGCGGCTACACTTACAAATACACTGCAGGTGCTGCTTAACTCTTTGGCTGCCGCTCAGGAATTCCTGCAGATTTGTCTTTTCACACTTATAAGGAAATTGCACTTTTATTATAAAACCGCCATGTTTTTTGTTGTTGTTGTTGTTGTTTTTGTTTTTGCAATTCAATATTAAATATTATCTTGAAATATATAGTACATGACAATAAGGTCACACTGCACTTCTTGTCACCATGGAAGGCGTAGTCTGTCTGTGAGACGGCCCAGAAATTCCCTGCATGCTGCAGGAGTAATTAGTTACACAGAGCAGAAGCTTTTGCGGCATATAACACCTGTACTAGTCCACTGACTGTCAGGAAACTCTATTCTATCTGCTAGTTTCTGTTACTGTAGAAGCATAGAGGAATGACGGACTTTTACACGCATACAAAAACAAATAAAGATGAAATAGGGTTTATTGTTAATCCTTGCAATATAGAAAGTTGAAATGAAATTACTGAGTTTTTCTCAACAAAAGTGGACTTTCCAGAAGCAGGCCCAGGCAGAGGCAAAGGCCTGAGAGGCACCAGCGTCTGGGCATATTCCCCAGAAGGCATGCCTGTGCCTTCTAGAGTGCCACCCCTTGCCCTGCCATGTACAGAGTATGCGAGTAGACTTGGAGCATAGCACATACCTGGTTTATCTATCAGCAGGACCGGAGTGAGGGGGAGAGGAGCATGGTGGCAGGATCAGGTAAGAACTTTCCTGAGCACTCTGCACAACATTTTACCGGAATATACGACACACCCACTTCCCCCCCCCCCTTTTATGGGGAAGAGAAATGCGTCTTATATTCTGAAACATACGTTACATCCTGCTGTAAAATATTCCACATTATAACAACTCTTACCATAAAGAAACGTCCTAATAATGGCAATACAATTCATAATATTGGCAGAACCTTATTTCCTCAATATGCTGGTCATGGGTTTCTTCAGGGCACTCTGGTTTCCTCCTGCATCCCAATAACATACACATCAGTTAATTGTAGAGGGGTGGGGCAAGGCAATCTGTGGAGTGAGAAAACACAAGGGTGACAGAATACCAGGAGCCAATAATACATTATATTAAAACCATAATAATTAATGTAAGGATAGGGACTCACAAATTTCAGTTTGCAAAAGAACTGCAACCACCAATAAGGCTTATGAAGGAATTCCCGGCCATGTTCGGGCTTGCTAGGATCCTCAAAGGTCGCACTCCCGATAGATAGGTAGGTCCCAGGAACAAGAGATATGCTAAAAATACAACCTCCAGAGGTGTAATAAGTAACAGTTGGTAGATGGAGGCGTCCAAAACGTATAAAACAATTAAAAACAGTTTAAAAGGGAGAGGTATACTTGGCTTTCCTCTCCCGTGGATCTCAAACCAGCCAAAAACAGCCAATAAAAATGGATTGGGATGCAAGAGTTTATTGCACAAAGTAGGGTCTGTGTAATGACTCTTCAATCTTGGCTGTTTTCGGCTGCTTTGTAAGCCAACTCTACATCTCCTTATTAAACTGTTTTTGATTGTTTTATACTTTTTGGCGCCTCCATCTACCAATTGCTAGACAAGTCAATTGGCTTCCACCTAAAACTGGCCCCAGACTATGATGGACATATAGCTATGGTAGTCATCATCTATGACATTAGTGTAACGATCGGTGTCTGCACGCAGAGAGAATCTGATTTTTGGTGATCTGCAGTATCACCAAGAATACAGATCTATACCTGATTATGGATGATCTGCAGAATCACCAATAATACAGATATAGTGCTAACCTCTGGACACCTCTAGATATATATATTGAGTGTTTGGTGTAACAGTATAACTTTGAGCAACCCACCTGATGAACAGGTGACCCTAAGCAGTACAGAAGACACTGCTATGGAGAGTACAGAAACCTTCCAGCAGCCTGAGACTCTCCAAGGGGTGGAGTCAGGCTGAAGGTAGGAAGGACCAGAGAGTGAGTGACACCTGAAGGTGGATGTCCCTGACTGTTCTTGGAGACTATCTCTTAAGTGGAGAGAGATAGCTCTCGTGGTCGGGCAAGCCAGGTCGGCAACACACAGACAAAGTATAAAGACAGAAGGCTGATTCGGTATCCAAGTCAGGCAGGGTTTGGCAACGTGATATCAAATATGCGAGGTACCGGATCAGAAAGCAGAGGGATAGTCAGGAAAGCAACAGGTCATAACAAATATCAAACAATGCCTAGTCTTGGGTGTGAGGTCCGTGGTCTCTACACCCTGGAACTAGTCTGATGTATAACAGAATGATGATACAAGTTCCCTAGTCTTGGGTGTAAGGTCCGTGGTCTCTACACCCTGGAACGAGTCTGAAGTATAACAGAATGATAATACAAGTTCCCTAGTCTTGGGTGTGAGGTCCGTGGTCTCTACACCCTGGAACTAGTCTGAAGTATAACAGAATGATAACACAAGTAATCTGGCTCAGTGTGAATTCCCAGGTCCTCCTGGTTCAAACACACTGTTGGATCTGACTAAGGTCTGAGTGCTTCCACGTAGTGATCGCAACGGCAGACAATTTGAGAGTGGCCAGCAGTAACCATATATAGAGCAGTGCTCTCTGGCACCACCCTGAAGTGATCAACCAATCGTTACCAGCTCTGAGGTCAGCTGACCGGCCTGGTCAGCTGATCCCTCCTTGGCCATCATAAAAGTTCTGCCTTTCAGCGCCCGCGCACGTATTCCTAAACCTGTGTGAACTAACAGGCTCAGCCACACTAGCTGCACGCTGCTGCGTGCAAACCGCCGCGCTGGACGCGGAACCAGCCGCCTTTCTGTCAGTACATGCTGCTGCGTTCTGCCATGTCACTAGATGCACGCTTCCGCGTGCAGACCGCCATGTTGGACGCGGAATCAGCCTCCTTGCTGTCAGTACACGCGGCGGCTTCTCCGCGTTTTCTCACAATTAGACTGTGAGCTTCTGGGATGGACATTTAAGGTGGCCATACATCTCTCGACTTGGCAGCCGATCGACCATCCCATTCCATAATTATTATTGAATCGGATGAAAATCGGTGCCGCCAAGTGCATTCCCGATCGGCGATGCAACTAATTTTAGGCCAAAATTGGTTGCATGTATCGATTGGACATGCTGCAAGATGTCGGGCCGTTGTGGTCGATCAAGAGCGTGTCGGTAACACGGACTCACCATGCCTCTTAGTGAATACTTTGGGATGTCTTCTTTCCAAAATGGGGTCATTTGGGGGGTATTTATACTATCCTGGAATTCTAGCACCTCATGAAACCTGACAGGTGCTCAGAAAAGTCAGAGATGCTTCAAAATGGAAAAAATTCACTTTTTGCACCATAGTTTTTAAACGCTATAACTTTTACCCAAACCAATAAATATACACTGAATGGGTTTTTTTTTTTTTATCAAAGACATGTAGCACAATACATTTGGACAAAAATGTATACAGAAATTTTACTTTATTTGACAAATTTTATCACAGAAAGTTAAAAAAGTCATTTTTTTTACAAAATTCGTCTTTTTTGATGAATATAATAAAAACTAAGAATCGCAGCAGCAATCAAATAGCACCAAAAGAAAGCTGTATTAGGGATAAAAAAAAGGAGGTAAAATTCATTTAGGTGATAGGTTGTATGACCGAGCAATAAACCGTTAAAGCTGCAGTGGTCTGAATGGAAGAAAAGTGTGGGGTTTTATGACTGCAGTCCTTAAGTGGTTAAAGGATACCCGAAGTGACATGATGAGATAGACATGGGTATGCACAGTGCCTAGCACACAAATAACTATGCTGTGTTCCTTTTTTTCTTTCTCTGCCTGAAAGAGTTAAATATCAGGTATGTAAGTGGCTGACTCAGTCCTGACTCAGACAGGAAGTGACTACAGTGTGACCCTCACTGATAAGAAATTCCACTTTTTATCTCCTTCTTACTCTCAGAAGCCATTTTCTGCTAGGAAAGTGTTTTATAGTTGGAATTTCTTATCAGTGAGGGTCACACTGTAGTCACTTCCTGCCTGAGTCAGGACTGAGTCAGCCACTTACATACCTGATATTTAACTCTTTCAGACAGAGAAAGAAAAAAAGGAACACATCATAGTTATTTGTGTGCTAGGCACTGTACATACCCATGTCTAGCGCATGCTGTCACATGACACTTCGGGTATCCTTTAAATGTTCAGTGCTCTGCCATTTGTTGTCACTTTATATATGAAACAACATTGATAGTAATATTGGGAGGCTCACGCATTCCTTTGGTAATTGCCCTGATTTTGATTCACAGCCAGAAGGCTAACAAGTCCAGATTCTATTGAACACGTATTCCTGACATCTTTTACACTGCTAACCATTTACATTTTTAGTTCTAGTGCTGCACCTGCATTGTTGCATAACTATCAACAACACTTCCAGTGCAATCTCCTCCTCAACTGCTGGTTGTGTCATCACCGCAGGGCCAGTTCAGAGAGCTGAAATGTCCCCATTGTAGGAGGATGAGCTCTAAACAGCAGGCAGCCTGAGGCAGCAAGCGACAAAGGTTAAGCCTGTCTCATGTCTAACCTGGCGTGAGAAAATAATAGAGGCCTCCTAAAAGATGCTGGTTCCTGGCTGCAAGGCCTATCATCTGCCCGCAATGCTTTCTTACTCACTGGCCTGGAACAAATACGCAGAGCAGGTTTTTCCTCTGAGTTTCCTAATCGTTATACTTGTTCCAGGTAAGCGACTTGTGTATGTTGCACAGAACGAATCACTATGGAATCCAAATAACTGGTACTTTCAGAGAGAGGCAATGGCATATTTCTCTGAGGGCAGGTTCACCCTAAAACAATGGGCCTTTTGTTTGGATTATGGCATCTGAGCAAAGGCATTTAATCCAGAAAGATGCTTCAGGCTCATGATTTTTCTCAGTGGGAGTTGTGTGGAATAAATCATTTGCAATGCGCAGAGTTTTATGCCTGGCACATAAACTCTTTCTGCAGGATTATTATTATTTTCATCACCTGACTGGTTGGGATTGCAAAACTGGCTTCCTGTGAGAATTCCAGATGCTGCTTGGTTAGACTAAATCGCAGCCAGTACTATTCAAAAACACAGACATCCATGATCCTTCAAAACAAAAATTGCCAGATACATGCAAATGGTATGCAAAAACAGTACAAATTTATTAGGGACGTATCCCTTTAAAAACAATTAAACCCTGCTGCGGCAGGTGGACAATAGGTGCAGTCAAAAAATGATTTTGAATCAAACAAAACACAAATGAATACAGTATACCACACTGGCAGTGTCTGACTGATAAGTTATCAATAACAGCAACCGTACATGAATCTAAATGCTGGCTACTCACATAAATGATACAAGATCGCTCATGACATAATAATATCAACCACAGAGTAGTCCTAGCAAGAAAGATCACAGCCACCACTTACCGAGGTCAAGACCACACACTGCCCGCCCACCGCAGCGCCCTGGCTCACACGTATCGCAGTGATCTTTTTTTGCTAGGACTACTCTGTGGCCAGCCTTTAGATTAATGTACGGTTGCTGTTAGACCACAAGGTCTCCCAATCTAACCCCCTTAGACTTTTTTCTTTGGGGACATCTGAAGGCAATTGTCTATGCTGTGAAGATACGAGACGTGCAGCACCTGAAACTACGGATACTGGAAGCCTGTGCTAGCATTTCTCCTGCGGTGTTGCTATCAGAGTGTGAAGAGTGGGAGAAGAGGGTTGCATTGACAATCCAACACAATGGGCAGCACATTGAACACATTTTATAAGTGGTTAGAGACTTGTAAATAACTTAAAGAGACTCCGTAACAAAAATTGCATCCTGTTTTTTATCATCCTACAAGTTCCAAAAGCTATTCTAATGTGTTCTGGCTTACTGCAGCACGTTCTACTATCACCATCTCTGTAATAAATCAACTTATCTCTCTCTTGTCAGACTTGTCAGCCTGTGTCTGGAAGGCTGCCAAGTTCTTCAGTGTTGTGGTTCTGTGATGTATCTCCCCCCTCCAGGCCCCTCTCTGCACACTGCCTGTGTATTACTTAGATTAGGGCAGCTTCTCTCTTCTCTCTTATCTTTTACAAGCTGGATAAATCCTCCTCTGAGCTGGCTGGGCTTTCACATACTGAGGAATTACATACAGGCAGAGCTGTCTGCACTCTGCAGGAAGAAACAGCCTGACACTTCAGTGGAAGATATCTGCAGGGGGAAAGAAACACACAAATGATCTCTTGAGATTCAAAAGGAAGGGTGTATACAGCCTGCTTGTGTATGAATGTATTTTCTATGTGTGGACATACTGTACATCAACCTACTTCCTGTTTTGGTGGCCATTTTGTTTGTTTATAAACAAACTTTATAAAACTGTTTTTAACCACTTTTAATGCGGCGAGGAGCGGCGAAATTGTGACAGAGGGTAATAGGAGATGTCCCCTAACGCACTGGTATGTTTACTTTTGTGCGATTTTAACAATACAGATTCTCTTTAAGAAATAATAAAGTTACGTTAAAACCAAGCACACCATTGTTTTTCTTGTGAGATTCCCAATAAGTTTGATGTCACACAGGACCCTCTTCCAATTAAAAAAACCCAAAAGTTGGATTCAAAATGGCTGACTTCACAATGGCCGCCATGGTCACCACCCATCTTGAAACGATAACTTATCACTCAGACACTGTCAGTGTGGTATATTCATTTATGTTTTGTTTGATTCAATATCATTTTTTGACTGCACCTATTGTCCACCTGCCGCAGCCAGTTTTAATTGTTTGAAAGGGATACGTCCCTAATAAATTTGTACTGTTTTTGCATACCATTTTTTGCGTGTATATGGCATTTATGTTTTGAAAGACCATAGATGTCTGTGTTTTTGAATAGTTCTACTTTTTACTTCCATGGTCATGGGCTGCTACTTATTTATATGGCTCTGCATTTGTGTCTTTTGAATCCCAGCCAGGGCTGGATTTCTGGAAAGACCGCGAAGCCCCGAGCCCTGGGCGGCTGCTTCCCAGGGGGCGGCTAGACATAGAAAAAGTGTTGCTAAAAATGGAAGAGAAGGCTTGCAAATGAAAAAGGGGAGCATATAGAAACATACAGTATAGAAAAGAGGAGCTCTCCTGAAAGCAGGAACCTTCTGTACATGGATACCACACATGGATGAGGGCGCTACATGTGGAGTGGGAGAGGCGCTGCTGTGAATGAATTGAAAGCAAAAACAATGTTGGCCTAGGAGTGCAAAAATATAAATCCGGTCTTGATTGCAGCCTGTGAACTGTACAAACTCCTCCCTTATCCCACCCACACCTGCATAAAGTAGTTAGGGAGCTGCTGGGAGTGGAGAGCTACACCGGCCTACCTCTTCTGTGCTGCTGTGAGACATTAACTCTTCGTGGCCAACACTGCAACACTACAGCTCTGTTGTCAAGACTCTTTATTATTTAGGCCTGGTTCACATTGGATTTTAAAGCTAAACGGATCCGGTAATGCGGATCCAGTTTTCAGCTTCACCAGATCCGCCAGGGTTGACTTGCCAGGCTTCTGCCTTCCTCCTTGCGTCTCACGTCGCGTCACATGACTACCACAATTCCTCCTTCAACCTGAAAGAGGAAGTTTAATAGTCACATGACGCAACGTGGGACACAATAGGGGAAGAAGACAGAAGCCTGGTAAGAAACCCTCCCTCCCTCACCTGCCTACATGGTGGGGTGTGGGTGTCTGGGCACCCTCTAGAAGAAAGGCACAGGAGACAAAAACGGGAGCCCAATAGTGCAATATGTTGAAATCAAATGTGATTATGAAAAATAGTACAATACTACTCTCAAAGGTGGGTTGCAGGGGGGCAATCGACCACAGGAAGCAGGTGGAGACAATAAACCGACTCCACTCGGGGTGGTCACTGTGGACCTGGAAGTGGTCCCTCTCCTTGAAGAAGAA
This sequence comes from Hyperolius riggenbachi, assembly GCF_040937935.1. Taxonomy (NCBI): domain Eukaryota; kingdom Metazoa; phylum Chordata; class Amphibia; order Anura; family Hyperoliidae; genus Hyperolius; species Hyperolius riggenbachi. The sequence goes on from NC_090648.1 coordinate 91,597,512, forward strand.
AGGGGACAGTCTTCCGCCATGGTACAAGCCACGTGTGTCCTGTCTCCACCCCGTAGACTGGGAGGGAGCCTCTCTACGGTGAACTTTCATATTAGTTTGGCGCTGTCATTGACCTGAGGAAGCGGGCACAGACCCGTGAAACACGCTGCCTGTGCTACTGCTAATAAAATATTTTGTCATTACAAGGATTTTTCATTACGTTGGTAAGCTACCTCAATTTCCTTTCGATTTTAAACTGTTTTTAAACGATTTTATAACACCAGGACGCCTCTTTAAACTTATTGTGCTGCTCAGGTACAGTTTAGCGTCCCCAGTCCCCACATCCCCCCCCCCGAACCCCACTCCCAGTGGAGCGTCCCCACATCCCCCCAGACCCCCACCCCCCAGTGGTTTAGCCCTTAGAACGGTCTGTTTCTTCACTAGTGTGTCCCAATACAGGGCTTCATCTTCTGTTTACAGTCCGCTGGGCTCATTGGTGGGAAACATTGGTGTTGCAACAAAGTTGTGTTCAGCGTAATGTACACAATGGATCCATACGAACAGACGCATGTGAACGGTTCCATGGGTTAACATTGGATCCGTTTGCATCGGTCCGCTTTTTCACGCTAATGTGAACCGGGCCTTACTGTCTAGTTATTCCCCGCTCACTATTGTACTGTATAAACCATTTAATCTTCACACACCCTCCCCAGAGTGTTGTTTTTTTTTAAAGTGGGGAAAAAAGGAGAGTTTTTTTTCCTTTTCTTTTTTTCTCAATTAGAATAGCTTATTTTTTGAACATAACAAAAATGCAATGAACAATACAAATTCCTTCAAAGCATTATGGGCACCACATGTTAGAGTAGTGTACAAGACCGTATTTATCATTTTTCTGCCGCTAGGCACCCCTCCCCTTCGGTGTGCAGCCCCCTCTTCGGTATGTAGCATTTTATATAACACAAAGGGCTTTAAAACCATACTTACAGTTGCAGCAAATGCTTTCTTGGCAATACAGAGTGCGAAGCTGGTTACAAAGTCATAAAGTAAATGCTATTTTATATTTGACTACATAAAACAATTACACTGCTTACAGTAATGAGCTGTATGATACATCCTGTCTAGGAAGAATACAATGACCTTGAAGGTGCAGCCAGAAGCACATCCCAGAAGGGAAACTAGGTACTGTGACAGACTGCTCTCTTAGGGCCCGTTCAGATCAGAAATGCGGATGGCCATGCGTGCGGAAACGCGTGCGGACCGCAACGCGTACGAACGCATGGCCATCCGCGTTTGTGTGCGTTGCGTGGCTGACCCCATCACTGAAAGTGAATGGGACAGCCACGCGTTTTTGCAAAATCTGCGTGCAGCATGCGTCCCCGGACCGCACAGGTCCGGAACGCATGCAGTGTGAACATCAGACATTGCACTCTATGCAATGTCTGATGTCGTGCGTTTTGGCCACCTGCACGCGTTTCCAAAACGCGGCTGGAAACGCGTGCAGTGTGAACGGGCCCTGAGTAACTTCTAGTAATATAAACAAGACAAGATAAATAACATTTATATCACCCTTTCTCATGGTGGACTCAAAGCACCAGAGCTGCAACCACTAGGGTGTGCTCTATTGGCTATAGCAGTGTTAGGGAGTCTAGCCAGCCCAAGGACACCTTGATGAATAGGTGCTGGTACCCAAGTATCCTGTGTCAGAGGCAGAGCCCTTAACCAGTACACTTTTAAAGCACTGCTGGACAACAAACTACCAGCAAATGGAGAGGAACAACACCGGCAATGCTAGCTAAACTGACAACTGTTGCCCACACACAATGCCATCCTTGCTACCACTTGTTTTCTAACCAATGGTATGGCCCATGCACTATTCCTTCAAAGTAGCTTTAGATTTGCGGTAACTCTCTTTGCACGGTCTGTGTCTGAGATAGCGTAATTCATTTTAAACACAGACAAACAAACACAGAACACTTATATCGCGCTTTTCTCCTGGCGGACTCAAAGCGCCAGAGCTGCAGCCACTAGGACGCGCTCTATAGGCAGTAGCAGTGTTAGGGAGACTTGCCTAAGGTCTCCTACTGAATAGGTGCTGGCTTACTGAACAGGCAGAGCCGAGATTCGAACCCAGGACTCCTGTGTCAGAAACAAAGCCCTTAAAGTGGACCCAAATTAAAAATACAAGATTTCAGAAATAAAATCTATTTTCTAAATTATAATAATAAATAGAAGCATTTTTTCAGCTGCATGATGACAAATATTAAATATTTTTACATTTATTGGAGGAACCCCTTCCCTTCCTTTCATATTGCCTGGACAGAATCCGACAAACTGGTGGAGTAGGTGGTGTCTGTCAAAGGAGAGAATTGCTAATGGCTGCCACCTATATAACCCTAGTTATGAAAAGAGAAGGGTGAAAAGCATGCACTGAAATGCTCATAGGCTTGAAGGAGTGTTTATTTATCTTTGTATGTGTCAGAGTGCTGCAACTAAATATTTTGAAATAAGAAAATGTTTGGTTTGGGTCCGCTTTAACCATTACATATATCATTTATCAAAGAAAAGCAAAAAAATAAAAACTGTGAAGCAGATCTCTAGATTATCTTGGTTTGGACAATTTTGACTTACGGTAGTTAGGGTTAGAATGCACATGGCCTGTGACTGTATTTCATATGGGATGTTGGTGTTAGCTCTTTGGGCTTTTGCCCATTGAACCTGTAATATAATGTTAAAGGACAACTGAAGAGAGGTATATGGAGGCTGCCATGTTTATTTCCTTTGAAGCAATACCAGTTGCCTGGCAGCCCTGCTGATCCTCTGCCTCTAATACTTTCAGCCATAGCCCGTGAACAAGCATGCAGCAGATCAGGTGTTTCAGACTTTAAAGTCAGATCTGACAAGACTAGCTGCATGCTTGTTTCTGATGTTATTCAGATACTACTGCAGAGAAATCGACCAGCAGGGCTGCCAGGCAACTGGTATAGATTAAAAGAAAATAAATATGGCAGCCTCCGTATACTTCTTACTTCAGTTCCCCTTTAATGGTGCACTAGCTATGGGAATGAGAGGGGAAGGCAACAAAAAAAAAAGGCCAAAAAACTCTTGCAGCAAATCTTTTTCTTGATTACTTTAGCACAAAAATTCATATAAATAATACCCTTCAATGAATATATAATATATTATTTTTCAAGAGTACGAAGGTAAAACAAATTATGTAAATTGATACATAAAAGGACTTCAGTAAAATGTGTACTATAAAGTCTAAAATAAACATGGCATGTATCTTGTTCTCCTAAAAAGTTATGACTTTACCAGTGTTTTTTGTCACCCTGTGAGACGTCATGTGTAATGACGCCTGCCACTTAGCCCTACCCCCTCCAAGATGAGTGGTGCTCTCTGTATCAGAGATAGAGAGTGCTATAGAAGCCCCACGGCACTCGTCTGTAGGGGGTGGGGCTAAGTGCCAAAAGTCAGCGCACACATGGTCTCAGACAGCGAGGCATAAAATACTGGTGATGTCATTATAACTTAAGGAGAACAAGATACGTCATGTCACGCATGGCAGCTTTACAGTCATTTTGTGCATCAGGCCTTATATGTTTGAAATACAAAAAAAATCCACCCAAATATGTTTTTCGTGCAGTTGTCGGTATGTTTGGCATGGTTGCAATTTTCTGGAAATGAGGGGCGGGGCTTTGTGCAGCATAGGTAAATCACAGGCAAATCACATTGTCCAGCATCTGCTTTGCGATTTTTGTGCCCTCCCATAGACTACAACCTTATGTAAACTTAGGAAAACTGCATCTAACTCGTCAACTGGGCAGTGAGAAAAATCGCATCACCTCTGATTGCTGCAGTGGGAAAGGTGTCCAAGATTACAGAGATAATCATGGATCTGTGAGAAAGATGTGGGTACCGCTCTTCCTCACACAGTCTCTGAACATTGCTGGTAGGGGCAGCAAACCCACTTGACATCAAAGAAGAAGGAGAAGGTCCGGACTTGTCCAATAAAACTGTTTATTGCTGGAGGTATCCAGAAGTCCACAAAGTCACAGCTGACATGTTTTGCTCATCTAGTCCTTAGTCATAGCAGTCAGCTATGATTAAGGTCTGGACTAGATGTCCAAAACATGTCAGCTGTGACTTTGTGGACTTCTGGATACCTCCAGCAATAAACAGTTTTATTGGACAAGTCCGGACCTTCTCCTTCTTCTTTGATAATCACGATGCCCATGCAATTTCTTCAGTGCTGGAAAATTACGTTTTATCCAATGCTATCAATGGAAAAGATCTCCTAAACAGAAAAACTCCCTGATGCTAATTTAGAAATACTGTATGTAATATATGCCATTTCAAGAATAAATCAATTACTTTTTTTCTTTCTTACCCTCATCCAACATCTATTTCCTGGGGTTTAAATGCCCCCTATGACCGCAGCTGTTCCTTCAGTACACCTCCCCCAATTCTGGAAACAAGTTTGCCTAATGAGTTCCTTAAAGGGACCCTGACCTGTTAAAAAAAATGAAACTGGTACTTACCAGCCCACCGTAGGCCGCGAGGTCCCCCGCCGTCCTCCTGGCTCCTCTCCCAGTCCTGCTGGCGGCGCTGTTACCTGCGACTTTCGTGCAGGAGGTCGGCCGGTTCTTCCTGAATGGGGACGCTCCAAGTCATCACGCCGGCTGGCGTGAAAGTCCTGCACATGCTCGGTTCACAGTTAGAAAACCGCACAGGCGCCCAACTGTCACGGTGTGATGACGTGGAGCGTCCCTAATCAGGTAGAACCAGACACCCTTCAGCAGGAAAGTCGCCGGTAACCGAGCCGCCGGGACTGGGAGAGGAGCCAGGAGGATGCCGGGGGACCTCGCGGCCTACTGTTGGCTGTCGGAAGCCCCAGGTAAATACCAGTTTCATTTTTTTTCTTTGACTGCTCAGGGTCCTGTTAAAGTGTACCTGAGATGGGCAAATAAAAAGATTTTATGCTTGCCCGGGGCTTCCTCCAACCCCATGAGCACCGATGCGTCCCTCGTCATCCTCCCAAGTGTCTCTGCTCGCCTGGTATCGGTCCTGGTAATCTGGCTCAGTGATGCCAGTCATCTCTTCTGCGCATGCGCGGCCCCTCCTCTATAAAATCTTTTTAATTGTCCATCTCAGGTTTACTTTAAGCTAGCATTCTGATCCAGAGGAAGTGAACAATATCTGTGTTTGGGTTCACGAAACCCGTTGAGTAATGCTCCTACCTCGGCTGCAAACTATCATTAATGTTACTAATATTGTGATAATTTATCGATATCTAGGGGTATATTCCTCCACTAGGAGTGACTGAAGCAACTGAGAGCTGAAGCACTCAAAAATTGAGGTTCTAGTCTATCTTCTATCTTGACATACGTTCATATGAAACAGTGGCGGCTCCAGGAAATTTTTTTAGGGGGTGCTATCAGGTGCTGGACCAATTTGCGGGGGAGCTGACGACCTGCGGCAAAAAATGGGTGTGGCTACAACCTGCGGCGCGCGAAGCGCGCCGCGGCGAAAAAATGGGCGTGGTCATGACCGGATGAGGGCGGGGCTAACTGTAATTTAAAGTGAACCCAGGGTGAGAGTGATATGGTGGCTGCCATATTTATTTCCTTTTAAACAATACTAGTTGCCTGGCAGCCCTGCTGATCTATTTGGCTGTAGTAGTGAACTGAATTACACCAGAAACAAGCCATGCAGCTAATCTTGTCAGTTCTGACAATATTGTCAGAAACCCCTGACCTGCTGCATGCTTGTTCAGGGTCTATGGTTGAAAGAATAAGAGGCAGAGGACCAGCACGGCAGCCAGGCAACTGGTATTACTTAAAGGGAGATAAATATGGCAGCCTCAATATTATTCTCACCTCGGGTTCTCTTTAAAAGTGCAACGCAAAGACAGAGGGCCCAAGTTTTGGTGACCCTTTTCCCAGAAAATTCACATAATTGTGCAGGTTTTCTCAAGAAAATACACGTAATGTGAGCAGATTTTAACAAAAAACGTCCAATGACCCCAATATGCACAATCGTTATCAGATATGGCTCCAATATGCACAATCGGTAGCAGATATGACCCCAATATGCACAATCGGTAGCAGATATGACCCCAATATGCACAATCGGTAGCAGATATGACCCCAATATGCACAATCGGTAGCAGATATGACCCCAATATACACAATCGGTAGCAGATATGACCCCAATATGCACAATCGGTAGCAGATATGACCCCAATATGCACAATCGGTAGCAGATATGACCCCAATATGCACAATCGGTAGCAGATATGACCCCAATATGCACAATCGGTAGCAGATATGACCCCAATATGCACAATCGGTAGCAGATATGACCCCAATATGCACAATCCGTAGCAGATATGACCCCAATATGCACAATCCGTAGCAGATATGACCCCAATATGCACAATCGGTAGCAGAAATGACCCCAATATGCACAATCGGTAGCAGAAATGACCCCAATATGCACAATCGGTAGCAGAAATGACCCCAATATGCACAATCGGTAGCAGAAATGACCCCAATATGCACAATCGGTAGCAGAAATGACCCCAATATGCATAATCCGTAGCAGATATGACCCCAATATGCACAATCCGTAGCAGATATGACCCCAATATGCACAATCCGTAGCAGATATGACCCCAATATGCACAATCCGTAGCAGATATGACCCCAATATGCACAATCCGTAGCAGATATGACCCCAATATGCACAATCCGTAGCAGATATGACCCCAATATGCACAATCCGTAGCAGATATGACCCCAATATGCACAATCAGCATCACCTGAAAAAGAAAAGAAAAACCCATTTACTCACCTACAGCCAGAAGACCTTCTTTCCCGACCTCCTGTCCCGAGTCCCGACCTCATTGTGGCGCGCAGCGCCCGCGCGCCCACGATCCTCTTCCTTCCCGACGTCACGACGAGACTTCCTGCCTGCATGCAGAGAGCAGGGCTACGGGAAAATGGCCGCCCGAAGCCATGCACTGCAGACTCGAAGTCTGCAGAACAGGGCTCCGGGCGGCCATCTTACCGTAGCCCTGCTCTGCTGCTTCGGGCTGCCGCTGTGAACTGACTTGGCGTCTTTTAGACGCCTGAAGTCAGTTCACTCCAGGGGGTGCTTTGGGGGTGCTTGGACAATTCTAGGGGGTGCTCGAGCACCCCCTTGCACCCCCCTGGCGCCGCCCCTGATATGAAATGATTATTGTTGATGGCAATGTTCGTTGTTTCACCAGTTTTATGATGTTCATGTGTTGTCTTTGTGAATAAACTTAAAAGGACAACTGAAGTGAAAAGAATATGGAGGCTGCCATATTTATTTCCTGTTAAACAATACCAGTTGCCTGGCAGCCCTACTGATCTCATTGGCTGCAGTAGTGTTTGAATAACTGTAGAAACAAACTTTTAGCTAATCTTGTTAGATCTGACAATAATGTCAGAAACACCTGATCTGCTGCATGCATGTTCAGGGGCTATGGCTAACAGTATTAGAGGCAGAGGATCAGAAGTATAGCCAGGCAACTGGTATTGTTTTAAAGGAAATAAATATGGAAGCCTTCATATCCTTCTCCTTACAGTTGTCCATTGACTTATTAATTATAAAAAATTACCCGATTCATGACCTACTTTACCCCAATGATGTACTATCATTATCTGTAATCCCTGATAAAATTCCCAACCTGCCCTTCAGAACAAACATACAAGAATAAGGCAATTGTCAGTTTTGACAGAAACAGATTCTGGGCAGGACTCCGTGCTTAATTTGATTTATCTGTTCTTGTTTATAACTATTTGTAGCTTGCCTTTCATCTTCCCATTCCCCACAGTTTCTGGTGATGGCCTCTGGACACGGCTTCCATCTTTGCTGCCTCACGCTAACCTCTCTATTTTGTGCCCACAGGATACATTTATCCTCACTTCTGTGTTGAAATTATTGATTCCCTGAAGAGGATTCTCACTTGGATCTGTCAGCTTCTTATCTGAGGCCCTGGCCTGGAGGCACAGGAAGAGCTACCTGCTGGAAATGTGTCCTTAATCTTGTTTATTTGTCGCGCCTCCTCTATCCCCAGTTCACTTCAGCTCACTGTAATGAGTGGCTGCAAGGAGAGGTACAATTACTGACATGCCTAGAGGTCTTTATGGAGCTTTGGATTCTTCCCTGCTGGAGGCAATCTTGCAAGTAATTGGCAATTTAAATACTTTTATCACCAGAAGAACACTTTACCAAGCTCTGAAATATATCATGGAATATATAATGGTCTAAAACAATTTAAAGGCGCGGCCCGGGTTCCCTGCCGGTGCAGAGGCCGACCTCGAGGTCCTCCTTACTGCGGCTGCGTGAAGCGCCGCTGTCAATCATGCCCATGATGTCCGCAGCGTACTGTGCAGTATACCGCAGACAACGTAGAATTGATTGACAGCGATGCTTCATGCAGGCACAGTGAGGATGACCTCGAGGTCGGCCTCTGCACCGACAGAGACCCCAGGCCGGCGGTAGTGAGTGGCGCTGTTAGTGTGGGACATGTAAGTATATTATGAGGAGGCACGATTTACTAGATGCTTGCTTTAAGCATGACATACCCATGTACATATTGCACATTGCACCTCCCAGTGTGACTTGACCACTGAGGAGTAACTCAGCATGGCAGGCCCTCTTCTAGGCACTGTAGACCCATTAAGCTGAGGGTCATTACTTAACAGTGAGTGCCCACTGCTTGGGGTGTGGTGGTGCTTTCTCACAGAGGAGAGAATTGGACGACCTCTAGTTGAAGGAAATATATTTGGAGTTGCTTCCTGTCTAATTTGCACTTCCTGTGGGGGAAGAAAAGCTTTTGGATCATAGGATTATCTGTGTGCAGCTGTATTTTGAAAATAACAATTAATAAAATTGCTTATTGTTTACAATACTAATTTATAAATTATTTAGTTAGTGTTTGCCCATTGTTGCCCATTGTAAAATGTTTCCTCTAAATCACATTCTGAAATGTATCACTGATGGTCACCATCAGTGATAAATTTCAGAATGTGATCTTTATTTCTGCCAGGTGATCTGTATGGGATGTTCATTACTGAGATTTCTATGCACAGATATTGCTTGCTTGGCAGTTGAAAAAAAGCAGTTATTTCCCACAATGCAACACGGCTCACAGACCGCAAACTGTCAGGACCATAGTCATGACATCACACTGTGGGAGGGGTTTCACCACAATATCAGCCATACAGACCCCCTTTCTCTGTCTGTCCCGTCTCTCGCTTTCGCTGTACCATCTCTCACCTACCAAAAGGACCAGGCTTTCCCTATGTCCTCTTTTTATACAGTATGAATCCATCATTGCACACGTGTGACGTAATGCAGAGGTCAAACACTAGGGGCACCGTGGCACATACCTCACATGACCACTATAGGCTTCTAGTATTTGGCCTCTAGAATATGTTATGTCCCACAGGCACCCCGGGACTCAGAAGTGAAGAGAGGAAGATACAGCCAGCGGGGAAAGAAGAGACCGGAATGGTGCTGTGGTCAAGTAAGAGTAGCTTCGTTGGGTGTCGAATCGGACACCGCTAGTAAAGCGCTCCTAACCTGCCGCTGATCGACCAACATTTTCCATCCCGTGGGACTGACCAAATTAGTCAATTGAAAATCATTTGTGGAATCGATTTCTAGCACATTCGATCAAATGATCAAATCGGACAGTTATCGAAGAAGAATTTAGGTAAGTGTATGGCCATCGCTTCACCCTTTAGGTAAACTCAAATATAGGTTTTACCCCCAATGGGTATCTGTGCTTTTCAATGTATTTTCAGGTGTGCTTACATGGAAGTTGGATCCTCTGCTCTGTTTTTACCAATGAGAACAGAGCAAATGTGTTAAAATGCCATTGAAAACAATATCTAAAAAGCAGCTGTAAAGTAAACCTAACTAAAGCAAAAAACATACTGTACGTTAAAAAAGAGTCAATCTATAAAAAAAAAAAGTGGTAGAACTACTAGTTGGCTGCTCTGAAATGACTGCTGAACACCTGCTGATCGAGTCTCTGGAAAGGGGGCACTGGCCTCCCATTCATGCCTGAGCATTTAATAACCCACCCATTTTATGGGCATTTTACATGCATTTTGATGAACTGCTTTGTATTTTCTCCCCATTTCCAGGGCTTATCAGGTCAAAAGTTTACATTTACATTCTTATTTTCACTTCAGACAGCAAAAAAATGCCCAATTCACCTCGAAATGGAAAACATAGGTTGAATTAAAACAAGGAGAAACCATGATAATGTTAAAAGAAAACAATCTGGATGTAGTATTGCCAACTTTATTGAAGAATTCTTATCACAAGTGATGTGATATGCAAATTGTAAAAAGTAGATATACATATGCACAGAGGGAGCTACTGCTCGCTTAGCAGTTAGAAGAAGCCATTTTTCCACCAGCAACGAGGTTCACAGGTATGGCCGGTTCAAGTAACAATTGGGCCCTAGGGAAAAATTAGCCTGGGGGCCCCCCAACAGACACCCCTGACCAAAAAGCATCATTAGAGGCCCTTTGTTGCAGCCAAATTTCCCTCCTGGGCCCCTGAGCTGGCTGCTGACCCTCCCCCAATCTCCTCCCAACTTAACAGACTCTGCAGAGTCCCTGGGGAGCAACAGTTAAGATGGGGAGGGACACCTTGGGGGCCCCTACAGGCTCTGGGGCCCTTTGGCAATGGCCTATTTTTTCCTATGGTAGCGCCGGCCCTGTTCACAGGCAGGAAACTGTCAGGGCCTGGGTCCTGACATCACACTGTGGGAGGGGTTTAATATCAGCAATACAGACATCCCTGATGATCTATTCGAGAAAAGGTAAAGATTTCTTGTGGGAAAGGGATTATCAGCTACTGATTGTCCAATACTTGGAAAGGGTTCATCTTTAACCTTCCTGGCGGTTCGGGGTAAGCCGCGCAGGAGGTTTTCTCAGGCCCTGCTGGGCCGATTTGCGCAATTTTTTTTTGCTGCACGCAGCTAGCACTTTGCTAGCTGTGTGAGCACTCCGATCGCCGCTGCCCTGCGCCGATTCGCCGCTATCCGCCGCGCCACAGACACCCCCCCCCCCTAGACCCCGTGCGCTGCCTGGCCTATCAGCGCCAGGCAGCACTGAGGGGTGGATGGCGACTCCCTTAGACGTCACAACGTCCATAGCGACGGGGGAAGCCCTCCCGGAAATTCCGTTCTTTGAACGGGATTTCCTGATCGCTGATCGCCTGAGGCGATCGAAGAGGGTAGGGGGATGCCGCTGCACAGCGGCTATCATGTAGCGAGCCCTGGGCTCGCTACATGATTAAAAAAAAAATCAAAAAACGGCTGCGCTGCCCCCTGGCGGTTTTTAATAGACCGCCAGGAGGGTTAAATTAACTAAAAGTAACACATTTAGTATTTTTTCTCTTCTTTACTCTTCTAGTTTCATCTGAACTCCTCTTTCTTGTTCTGTATACTTCTTCCTTCTCCTCTGTATTTTGTTATGTCATCTTCTTCTTATATTTCTATCTTTTTCCAGCATTTTACCAGCATGTAAAACTCATGAGAGATGCAAATGCACACAAAAAACGCAAAACCAAAAATGCATGCCGCATAGAAAATGCAAAAACGTATTTTGTTGTACTGGTCCAAACCCCATCCCATAGAGCCATATCAATCTCTGCCATGCACTGATGAGGAGAGGACCAGAAAGTCTGAAACAGGCTGTCTACATGTTGGATTAGTGTGGCTCTGTATAACGTGCAAGCTATAGGCTTGCTATACACCAGCAGTTCTGGGCATGTGCCTGGTTTCAAGGGCATAAAAATTAATTTGCAACTGTATATTCAGACAGGGCCGGTTCTAGACCTTTTGCCACCTGAGGAAAACTTGTGAGGATGACACCCCCCCCCCTTCCCGATCGGTAGTATAATTGCCCCCCGTATAGGTAGCCTAGAGGGGGTAGCAGCCAGGAAGGGGGGCAGCGGGCACAACGGTGGGGAGGGGGATCGGACCCCCGTTCACCTGCGCCCCCGTCCGCTCTCCCCCTCCAGCTATGAGCACAGCGTGTGTCAGACAGCAGGCGAGAAAGTAATTACTCATCTATTCCTTCCGTGTTCCAGGGCTACATACCACCGCTTGTCACTTCCTGCAATGCCTCCCACTGTACTTACGCAAGTACAGGAAGTGACCCAGATCCTGACAGGCCTGCTGCCTGACACACGCTGCGCTCATAGCTGGAAAGGGACCCAGGTGAGGGGGGGAGTCTGACCCCCCTCCTCACCACTGTGCCCACTTCTCCCCTTCCTGGCTGCTACCCCATCCAGCGTGGCGCCCCCCCTTGGCCAGGTGGGCACCCCCCCCCACTTCCGCCACCTGAGAAACCCACCTCACCCCGCCTCATGGGCGGCCCGGGGCTGTATTCAGGAGCATCATGGGAAGCCAACGTTATTATTATTGTTTTAGTATTTATATAGCGCTGAAATCTTCTGCAGCGCTGTACAGATTATACCGTCACTTAACTTTCCTTCAGAGGGGCTCAAAATCTAATCCCTACCATAGTCCTATGTCTATGTATGTATCGTGTAGTGTATGTATTCTAGTCTAGGGCAAATTTATGGAGAAGTCATTTACCTTATCTGCATATTTTGGGGATGTGGAAAACAGAGTGCCTGGAGGAAACACGCTGACACAGGAAGAACATACAAACAGGATTTGAAACTGGGGACCGAGCTGTGCAAGGCAAGAGTGCTGACTTCTATGTCACTGTGCTGCCCAAGTTGCTCATTTACACCTGAATTATCACAAATACCTTCTGTTTGAAGAAGACAAATAGTAGAACAGAATACCCAAGAGGCTTGGGTGACCTAAAACAACTAGGAAAGTATAGGGGGCCAAAAGGGACTGAAAAGCCCTCCTACTAAAAAGCAATGCTTAGAGTGGTTTACCTTCTTAAAACAGAAGGAATTCAGCTTTAAGTGAGCCTCTGCGGTTACCCACAATGCACCACTACTGAATTGGCAAATTATCTCTATATGCCCCTATAGCCAGGCTTTATGCCCCTATAGCCAGGCTAGCATCCAGAACCGCTGGTGTATAGCAAGCCTATAGCTTTAAATTTTACAGAGCCAAACCAACCCAACATGCAGGCAGCCTGTTTCGTACTTTTAGTTCTCATCAGTGCATGGCAGGGATTGATATGGCTCTATGGGATAGGGCTTGGACCTGTACAACAGAGTAACCAAGCAGCTTGGGATGACCCAAAACCACTAGGAAAGTATAAAGGACTTTTTAGTAGGAGGGTTTTTCGCTCTCTGTCAGTCCCCTATATTTTCGTAGTGGTTCTGGGTCACTGTGAGCTGCTTGGATATTCTGCTGACATGGCATTAACCTCCTGGTTTTCCCGCACAGACAAGTGTGCTCCCAGCCTCACACTTTCAGCCACTACTCAGGACTTCTACAAACTCATCTAGGTCAGCAGCCTGGCGCTGAAGGAGTTACTAGCCTGAAACATGGCCTATTCAGCTTTGTCAGCCTGGTCCTTGAAAGCTGGGAAATCAGAGGCAGCTGCTAATTATGCATCTCCTCCACTGACCTATGCAGGGTTCAGCCTTCATTTGTAAGCCTTTCCCTGGCCTGTCTCAATTTGAATGTTAACAACAAGACAACACAAAACAATGGGGGCCGGGAGCCGTCAGTGGAATAATGTGGGAGTGAACCGCGCAGTTTACATACAATGGGGGCCTTAATTATCCATATTCTGCGCTAATGATGGGGAGCACAATGCTGAGCGCCTAAAAACAATACTTAATTGAATGACATAATTTAGAGTAAAAGTGCTCCAAGCTGCCTCTGTTGCAGGGAAGGCATTGTGCAGATTTGCAGCACAATGCATAACAAAGTGTACCTGTATTGTCTCCGGGAGACTTAAAATTCATCCAAAAAGCCCGCTCAAAGTAAACAAACTGTCTTGTGAAATAACCCCTAATGAGTCTTGAAGTAACAAAACAAGTTGTTTACTTTAGTGATTCCTCCATTGGGCTGCAGCCATATTAGTTTTCCCCTAAACATTTGGGCCACCATCTACCTCCAGGTGTCATGACCTAGCATGTGTCCACTCTACCTCCCATCGCACATATGCAGCGTTCTCCCACAAGAGGAGCTGTAGCGAAATTGTATAGATTATTTTTGCCCATTGTAAAAACTTTCCTTTACCTTACATAGTTACCTAGTTATTTTGGTTGAAAAAAGACATACGTCCATCTAGTTCAACCAGTATAAAGTACAACACCAGCCTGCTCCCTCACATATCCCTGTTGATCCAGAGGAAGCCGAAAAAACCCTTACAAGGCATGGTCCAATTAGCCCCAAAAGGGAAAAATTCCTTCCCGACTCCAGATGGCATTCAGATAAAATCCCTGGATCAACATCATTAGGCATTACCTAGTAATTGTAGCCATGGATGTCTTTCAACGCAAGGAAAGCACCTAAGCCCCCTTTAAATGCAGGTATAGAGTTTGCCATAACGACTTCAATGCATTCCACATCTTAATCACTCTTACTGTAAAGAACCCTTTCCTAAATAAATGGCTAAAACGTTTTTCCTCCATGCGCAGATCATGTCCTCTAGTCCTTTGAGAAGGCCTAGGGACAAAAAGTGCATCCGCCAAGCTATTATATTGCCCTCTGATGTATTTATACATGTTAATTAGATCCCCTCTAAGGCGTCTTTTCTCTAGACTAAATAAACCCAGTTTATCTAACCTTTCTTGGTAAGCGAGACCTTCCATCCCACGTATCAAATTTGTTGCTCGTCTCTGCACCTGCTCTAAAACTGCAATATCTTTTTTGTAATGTGGTGCCCAGAACTGAATTCCATATTCCAGATGTGGCCTTACTAGAGAGTTGAACAGAGGCAATATTATGCTAGCATCTCAAGTTTTTATTTTCCTTTTAATACATCCCAAAAGTTTGTTAGCTTTAGCTGCAGCGGCTTGGCATTCAGTACGATTATTTAACTTGTTGTCGATGAGTACTCCTAAGTCCTTCTCCAAGTTTGATGTCCCCAACTGTATCCCATTTAATTTGTATGGTGCTAGACCATTGGTACGACCAAAATGCATGACTTTACATTTTTCAACATTGAATTTTATCTGCCATGTATGTGCCTATATAGCCATCTTATCCAGATCCTGTTGCAATATGACACTATCTTCCTGAGAGTTGATGATTCTGCACAATTTTGTATCATCTGCAAAAATAGCAACATTGCTCACTACTGCATCTACTAGGTCATTAATAAATAAATTGAAGAGCTCTGGACCCAGAACAGACCCCTGTGGTACCCCACTGCTAACAGTCTCCCATTTTGAGTATGATCCATTGACCACAACTCTTTGTTTTCTGTCCATTAGCCAGTTCCCTATCCATGCACACAGACTCTTCCCCAGTCCTTGCATCCTCAAATTTTGCACCAGACTTTTGTGGGGAACAGTGTCGAAGGCCTTTGCAAAGTCCAAGTATATCACATCTACAGCATTCCCAATATCCATATTAGCATTCACTACCTCATAAAAGCTGAGCATGTTAGTCAAACAGGACCTGACTTTAGTAAACCCATGTTGATGCTGAGAAATCAGATTATTTTCTACTATGAAGTCATGTATAGTATCTCTTAGTAACCCCTCAAATAGTTTGCATACAACTGATGTTAAGCTTACAGGTCTATAATTTCCAGGATCTGATTTTTTGCCCTTTTTAAATAATGGGAAAACGTGGGCTGTACGCCAATCCACTGGGACTCTGCCAGTTGAAAGAGAGTCACAAAAGATAAGATAAAGGGGTTTATCTATAACTGAACTTAATTCCCTTAGGACCCGAGGATGCATGCCATCCGGGCCAGGCTTACATTCTGAAATGTATCACTGGTGGTGACATCTTTAGTTCTGCACAGTGATTTGTACGGAATGTTCATAACTGAGAGTTCTATTCACAGAGAAATTGCTTGCTTGGAAGATGGAAAAAGTTGTCATTTCCAACTATGCAAGGAGGTTCACAGACAGGAAACTGACATCACACTGTGGGAGGGGTTTTACTACAATATCAGCCATACAGACCCCACCTGATGATATATTTGAGAAAAGGTAAAGATTTCTCATGTGAAAGGGGTTATCAGCTACTGATTGGGATGAAGTTTAAAGAGAACCCGAGGTGGTTTCTGAGAATGATATCCGCACACAGAGGCTGTGTCTGCCTATACAGCCCAGCCTCTGTTGCTATGTAGTGTCCCCCCAGGCCTCCCCTGCGCTCTGCTATGCCCCCATAAATCACAGCCGCAATGTCGACACGCAGCGGGCTGTGTTTACCTATGCAATGTCACTCTCGCCGCTCCTCCCGCCTCCTACATAGCTCCGGTCCCCACCTGCGTCCCTTCCCTCCCCGCTGATTGGAGGGAAGGGACGCGGGCGGGGACCGGAGCTATGTAAGAGGCGGGGGGATCGGCGATAGTGACACTACAACGGTAAACACAGCCCGCTGCGTGTCGACATCGCGTCTGTAATTTATGGGGGCATAGCAGAGCGCAGGGGAGGCCTGGGGGGACACTACATAGCAACAGAGGCTGGGCTGTATAGGCAGACACAGCCTCTGTGTGCGGATATCATTCTTAGAAACCACCTCGGGTTCTCTTTAACCTCTTGACGACCAGCTAACGCCGATTGGCGTAAACTGGTCGTCTGCGGGTTACCATGGAAACGGCCGCTCGATCGAGCGGCCTTTCCATGTCAGTTCACGGAGGGTGTCTCCGTGAACAGCTGGAGAGCCGCCGATCGCAGCTCTCCGGCAAAATGTAAACAGGCGGGGAAGAAATCCCCGCTGTTTACATCATACGGCGCTGCTGCGCAGCAGCGCCTTAAGGCAGATCGGCGATCCCCGGCCTCTGAGTGGCCGGGGATCGCCGGCATATGATAGGCTGAAGCCTATCCTTCAATGCGCAGGACGGAACTCCGTCCTGCGCATTACGGAGAGAGGGAGGGAGGGAGGTAAGGAGCGTGAGGGCAGAAATGGCTGCGGAGGGGGGCTTTGAGAAGCCCCCCCCCCGCAAAACGCAGATGGCCGGCGGCGATCAGACCCCCCCAGCAGGACATCCCCCTAGTGGGGAAAAAAGGGGGGTAGTCTGATCGCCCTGCTGGACTCCTGATCGGTGCTGCGGGCTGTAGAGCCCACGCAGCACCGATCAGTGTAAAATCCACTGGTCGGCAAGTGGTTAAAGAGAATCCGAGGTGGATCTTCAGGGGGCAGATGGGACACAAGCCATGTTCTCTGCCTAATGACATGGCTCTTTGTCCCTCAACCTCCGCTCTCTGCCTCCCCACCGCCGCGCTATAGCCTCCCGAGTTTAGCGACACGATTTGTCGCTAACTCGGAAGTAAACAGAGTGAGGAGGAATTCCCTGTTCCTACAGGGTTTCCTGAGCTGCCATTGGGCAGCTCTCTCCCCTGGCCACGCAACCTGCCACTCCCCCACCTCCCTGCGCGCTATGAGAGACAACACAGTCTCTCAGTGCAGCGTCGTAACCCAGGGGTCACTCAAGTGTAAGTGGGCTATTGCGGCCCACGGGAGCAGGCGGTTTTTGAGGCTACCTGATCTGCTTAGCCCTACTTTTTTTTACTTTTATATTTTTAGCCCACCTTGGGCTCTCTTTAATCCTTGGTTAAAGTTCCTCTTAGAAGGGAATCTGAAGTGAAAATACAATTAATTACAGGTAGTCCTCAGATTATGGACGCCCGCTTTACGAACGCCCCGCCGATACGAATAGCCCGCCGATAGCTCTGCCCCGTCAATGACGTCACCGCGAGCGCCGGATTGCGGTGATTTAGATCCGTGTCCTCTGACGCAGGCCGGGAGGTGACACGGCATACTGCGCATGCGCAGCGCAGTACAGTATCCGGGTCAGACGCGGATCTGTGTAATGATACGGAGGTGTTTTGTAGAGGCAGAGGGTGACGCCAGGGTATGGGAGGTGTGCGGTATGTATCTGCTCACCTCCCCACACACATATGGCGTCTTTATATCAATGTAAAAGTACTTAAAAACATTTAAAGCACCGCAATCCGGACACTGTCTCGACTTAAGGACAGATTCAGGTTAAGAACGAGCCTACAGTCCCTATCTCGTTCGTTAACAGGACTACCTGTATATCATAAGTTTATGTGAAGCACATGAGTTAAAGCGGATCCGAGATGAAAAACTAACTATAACAAGTAACTTGTCTATATATCTTATCTAAAGTTTAGATAGTTTACACAGCAAATCTAGCTGCAAACAGTTTTAATAGAACATGATTATTTATTCCTGTGATACAATGACAGCAGCCATGTTGTTTGTAAACATTACACAGAGGCAGGCTTATCTGTATCTTGAGCCATCAGCCTAATCCCCTCTCCTCTGAAATCAATGGCTAGTAACACCCAGAGCAGGGACAAGGTCCTCTAGCACCCAAGGCTGAGACACCAAAGTGCGCCCCTCCATCCCTCCCACCTCAGCTGTCACACACGGATTGCTATTAGACTAAGAGGGCCACAGGGCCCACAACCTCCCCAACACCTTAATATCTAGTTATCTGGCTTGCAGTCACTGCTATGTATCCCCTTTTCTTATTTCTTTCTGCTTCATACACAATTAGGAATGACAGCTGCGCCCTGAGGCTGGAGCCTCTCCAGCCTATGCCTCGGCCCGGCCCTGGTAACACCTCCCCCTCCTCCTGCCCAGACTGAGCTCCCATGAGCCCTTGCTACTGTCTGAAAGTGCCTTGGCTCTCTAAAAACCTGTGGGCATGGCTTCTTTAGTTTATAGGGAAATTAGAGTATTAAAACAAAAACAAAAAAGTATTTGGCTTGAGGAATGCCCTATAAACAATAGGAAAGGAACACAATTATGCAATGTGTAAAAGTTCACCTCGGATCCACTTTAAGGAACTTTGGTTTCTATTTATGCAAAAAAAGCTTCTCTGAGCTCTCTGACTATGCTATTTTCTGAAGCACTTATACTGTCAGGTCAATAAATATTTGGCTCTATACACAACCACAATGGATTTGAAATGAAACAAACATGATGTGCTTTAACTGCAGGCTGTCTGCTTTAATTTGATTTACATCCAAATCGGGTGAACGGTGTAGGAATTACCACAGTTTGTGTATGTGCCTCCCACTTGTTGAATGAGACAGAATAATAATCATAAATCAAACTTTCACTTTTTAATACTTGGTTGCAAATCCTTTGCAGACAAGTACAGCCTGAAGTCTGGAACGCATAGACATCACCAGAAGCTGGGTTTCATCCCCGGTGATGCTCTGCCAGGCCTCCACTGCAACTGTCTTCAGTTCCTGTTTGTTCTTAGGGCATTCTCCCTTCAGTTTTGTCTTCAGCAAGTGAAATCAATGCTTGATCAGATTTAGGTCAGGCGATTGTCTTGGCTATTGCATAACATTCCACTTCTTTCCCTTCAAAAACGCTTTGGTTGCTTTTGCAGTATGCTTTGGGTCCATTCATTGTCCATCTGCACTGTGAAGAGCCGTCCAATGAGTTCTGAAGCATTTGGCTGAATATGAGCAGATAATATTTCCCAAAACACTTCTAAATTCATTCTGCTTCTTCTTTCAAAGTCAACAATCAAGAGAAGCCTTCACCAGAGTGAATACAGACGGTTCACTACAAGATGTAAACCGTTGGTGAGCCTCAAAGATAGGAAGGCCAAATTAGAGTTTGCCAAACGACATCTAAAAAACCTTCACAGTTCTGGAACAACATCTTATGGACAGATGAGACCAAGATCAACTAATCCCAGAGTGATGGGAAGAGAAGAGTATGGAGAAGGAAAGGAACTGCTCATGATCCTAAGCATACCACCTCATCACTGAACCATGGCGGTGGTCGTGTCATGACGTGGGCATGTACGGCTGCCAATGGAACTGGTGCTCTTGTATTTATTGATGGTTTGACTGCTCCTTTAATCCAGCCATGAGCCCTGTTGGGTCCAGGGGCTTTCTACGACGTGATCCCAGCACTTTGATTGGCCCATTAGGCTGCCTGTCGCCTAACTCTGTTATTAAAGAGAATCTGTACTCTAAAAATCTTACAATAAAAAGCATACCATTCTATTCATTATGTTCTCCTGGGCCCCTCTGTGCTGTTTCTGCCACTCCCTGCTACGATCCTGGCTTGTAACTGCCACTTTTAGGCAGTGTTTACAAACAAAGCCATGGCTGCTAAAAGCTTGTGATGGGCTCAGAGAAGCTCTGTCTGTGACTCACACAGAGCCTGCAGGGGGAGTGGAGAGGGTGTGTATAGCTTATATCCTATCACAGCAGAGCAGCAGATTCCTGCCTGAGTGCCTGAGCCGACAAAGCTGTCAGAGGAAAGAAGATTAGATTATATAACAGAGATAATACAGCCACTGTGCGACTAGGAAAGGCTGCAGTAAGACAGACCACATTAGAACAGGTATAGGAAATTATAGGATAGAAGAAATAAGGCTGAAAATTTTGTTACAGAGTCTCTATAAATTATACTTTTCTCAAATGGGCAACTTGCAACTTCCAGTTTAGAAATGTAAAAATGTATTAAATGACCAGGTAGGTCCTGTCTTTCCAGGTAATGATATTTTTAAGGTGACAGGGGGAGCGAGACAGAGAGTAATGACTTGGCAAGGTTCCAATCTGCACTGTCAGAAAAATAGATTTATGCAGCATGTGATATGCCCGAGGGCTTATTCCAGTCCTAACCAGACTGAAAGTCAGGCCAAAGACTTCAATTTTACTGCTGGATATTTGCAGAAGCACTGTCTAAACATACAAGTATTGTAATAATTTATGTTACCCAGCACCATTCTCTACATCTGACATTTTTATGATAACGCACCTATTATTACACTTCAAAAAGGAGAGCAGCAGAAGTAATCCCAGCATGGGGAGGACCCCAATAATGATTAGCGACGGAGATATGTTATAAGGGGGTAACTGCACTTAAAGTGGAACTAAACCCAGAACCTCCTCTCTGCTCTAAAAGATCAGCCACAGCATGATAACCTTTATGGGAAAAAAATCTTTATTAGAGTTGATGGAAATCCTAGAAAAGCCTGAAGTTGTACTAGGCTTCACTTATGCAGGGAGCACAAAAAGAGTTAAGCCTCAGTGTTCACTGTATGCCAGAGCTGCCTAGGCGGAACTCTCCTGCAGTCTATTCACAGTTGCTGATAAGAGTTAATTAGACAAGTTGATCTAATCTTTGAAACACAGAAGGCAGAAAAGTGAACTCTTCAGCAACTATTTGTGGAATAAAGACTTTTTATCGTGTGCTGTGCAAGAGTTCAGGTCCACTTTAAAGGGGGATTGTTAGCCACAAAATCAAATTCCATTTACCCACTGCTCAGTGTTTATTATATAGTCTACATGCAATATGCATTGCAAGCATTCCAATATAATCAGAAATGTTTCTGCTGTAATAAATCTTATCTCAGTCAGCCTGGCTCCATTGTGGTACATTGTTGGGGAGAGGGAAGCTTGTTATCTCCCCTCCCACATTCCTGTTCCTTACTTATTGGCTGAGGGCAGTTCAGTGTGACAGGCTGAAGCTGGGGAGGGTAATACACCTCACCGCTCTGCAGAAGCTGCTAAAATATGATCTATGCTCAGCTCACATGTGTTTACAAAGTAAGCTAGATATGACAGTGCTGTTTCTAGGAGAGAAAAAAGAGTAAGGGAGGAAATTACATCAGGATTGGCTTCAGTCAGAGGCAGTAAGGATGGAAAATGCCTGGAACAGTTTTTTCTTCTTTATTTACTATATAAAATTCAGTGGTAGAAGAGTAGAAGAAGTATTTATCTACTTATGTATGTGTATTTTTCCTTGGATAATCTGGCTGTCCCTGTTGCTTTAAAGCGGGATTGTCCCCATAAAAATCAAATTTCAACAGCAACTGGTCTGATTGTATTAAGTGATAAAGATGCTAATCCTGCATTCAAAACTTTCAAAACATTTTCTGCTGTTATGGTTTGGAGTTATCAGATATTTAAAGGGGGACTGAAGAGAGAGGTATATGGAGGCTGTCATGTTTATTTCCTTTTAAGCAATACCAGTTGCCTGGCAGCCCTGCTGATCCTCTGCCTCTAATACTATTAGCCATAGCCCCTGAACAAGCATGCAGCAGATCAGGTGTTTCAGTGGTTCAGACTCTGACAAGACTAGCTGCATGCTTGTTTCTGGTTTCATTCAGATACTACTGCAGAGAAATAGACCAGCAGGGCTGCCAGGCAACTGGTATTGATTAAAAGGAAATAAATATGGCAGCCTCTGTATACCTCTTACGTCAGTTCCCCTTTAAGGAGCATTGGCCCTTTAGTAGTCAGTGCCACTGCCAAACTGTTGCATGCTGGGGGTTCTTTTTTATCCTACTAATATAATAAATGGGAAAGTCGTATGTTTGGATGTTTGTTACTCGATCACGCAAAAATGGCTGAATGGATGTGAATGAAATTTGGCACACACATAGCACATTACCTGGAATAAAGTATAGGATACTTTTTATCCCCATAACCAAAAAGGGGGCGGAGACAAATACAAATTTCACTGAGAAAATGTAAACTGCAGCCATTCTTACACTGTTAATGGTAGGGTTCTCAAACTTTGCACAGTTGGTCACTGGGTGACTGGGATTAATATTCAGAAAGGTGGGTGGAGTCTATAAAAGCCAATCAAAATGAGCCTATTGATTTTTCAGGGGAATATTTAATTGCTGCCATTCTTGCACTGTTAATGGCACAAGCCTTAAACCTGGTACAGTTGATCATTGGGTGACTGGGGTTTAAATTGATAAAAGGGGGTGGAGCCACAAACAGACAATCTTATTTGTTTCATTTTAATGCAGGTTATGGATGCTAAAAACCGCAAAGCTCACAAACTTGGTCATTGAGTAATTGAGTAATTGTGTGTAAAGGCTCATACACACATCAGACCATGGTTTTTGAAAAATGAAAGATCACAGACCAATTTTACCCCCTTCCATGTAGTATGAGAGCCATACCTACACAGTCTATTCTATGGAGCTGAACTCCCCATCAGACAGAAATCTTTGCAAGATGCTGCACACAAAGATGCTGTAGACATCATACACACCTTGTTTAACAGACATTCATCTGCAGATCAGATCCACCAGGATGGATTTTCAGATCTGCAGATGAATGTCAGTTAAACGAGGTGTGTATGATGATCTGCAGATCTCATAGATTATGAATGCAATTTGCAGGAACGGATCTTTGGCAGGAACAGATATTTTGCAGATACTGATCTTTTGTGTCTGTACAGCATCTGGGTGTGCAGCATCCTGCAAAGATTTTTTTCTGATGGGGAGTTCAGCTCCATAGAAAAGACTGTGAAGGTATGGCTCTCATACTACATGGAAGGGGGTAAAATTGGTTTGTGATCTTTCATTTTCAAAAGACCATGGTCTGATGTGTGTATGTGGCCTTAGGGTTAGGAAAAGTGGGCGCAGCCAACACCAGCCAAATACATAATCGGGCAATACCGGGTCATCAGTGGGCGGAGACAAATACACATTTCACTGAGAAAATGTAAACTGCAGCCATTCTTACACTGTTAATGGTAGGGTTCTCAAACTTTGCACAATTGGTCACTGGGTGACTGGGATTCATATGCAGAAAAGTGGGTGGAGCCTACAAAAGACAATCAAAATTCACCTATTGATTTTCAAGGGGAATATGTAATTGCTGCCATTCTTGCACTGTTAATGGCACAAACCTTAAACCTGGTACATATCCGAACAGTTGGTCATTGGGTGATTGGGGTTCAAATTTAGACAAAGGGGTGGAGCCACAAACAGCCAATCAGATTTGTTTAATCTCAATGCAAATTATTGATGCCAAAGACTGCAAAGCGCACCAACACCAGCCAAATACATACCCGAACAATGTCAGGAAATCGGTGGGTGGAGAAAAATACAAATTTCATTGGGAAAATGTAAACTGCAGCCATTCTTACACTGTTAATGGTAGGGTTCTCAAACTTTGCACAGTTGGTCACTGGGTGACTGGGATTAATATTCAGAAAGGTGGGTGGAGCGTACAAAAGCCAATCAAAATCCACCTATTGATTTTGAAGGGGAATATTTAATTGCTGCCATTCTTGCACTGTTAATGGCACAAGCCTCTTGCACTGTTAATCACCTGTACCTGGTACACTTGGCCATTGGGTGATGTGGCTTCAAATTCAGAAAAGGGGTGGAGCCACAGCCAATCAGATTTATTTTATTTCAATGCAAATTATTGATGCCAAAGACCGCAAAGCTCAAAAACTTGGTCATTAAGTAATTAAGTAATTGTGTGTTAGGGTTTGGAAAAGGGGGAGGGGCAAACACCAACCAAATACATACCCAGGCAACGCCGGGCGTCCAGCTAGTCTATAATATATTCCTCCTCTTCCATGTATTTCCCTGCCTAGCTTCCTATCTGAAACATGATCCTCTGCTCACTTGTGTTTACAAGCAAGGCTAAGGTGATTCAGCGATTGGAGGAGAAAAGAAAAAAAGTAAAGGGCAGAAATGACATCAGGATTTAGCCTACTGTGGGCAAAAAACAAGGTTCCCATCAGGAACAGAATTCTCTTCATTTACTGTATAATATAAACTGAAATCAAAACGTGGACAGTACAATACATGTGTTATGTAAGTAGATCAAGTACCGTATATTCTGGCGTATAAGACAACCCGCCAACTTTTCCAGTTAAAATACAGAGTTTGGGATATACTCGTCGTATAAGACTACCCCTCTTCCCACGCACACTAAATAAAAATTTTTTAAAAATCATATACTGGTTCTATGTATGAACAGATACTGGTGCTGTCCTGTATGTGGTACCCAGTATATAGGCGATTGACTGGCTGGATTGGTCAGCTCTCCCTGTCTCCCTGTTTATCAGAGCGGTATGGAAGAATAGATTGCGCTGTGCCCATAAAACACGCCTCTTTCACCCTTCTGGCCCACCTTTGTATCCAATTTACCTCCTTCTCTGCCTCTCAGATCTCACACATGTGCGCTTGTCAGTAACAGGATAGGGTGTATCACCCGGCATCAATGACACCCGGTGTATAAGACAACCCCTGACTTTTCAGATGATTTTCAAGGGTTAAAAAGTAGTCTTATATGCCAGAATATACTGTATTTATCTACGTATATATGCGTTTTCTTCTCTGGCATAGTATGGCTAATCCTCGTGGTTTAAAGCACAACTAAACCAAAAACTGAAGCAAGTACATTTTAATGGTCAGGATGACAAGTGAATATAAACAATGTATGGAAGCAAAGAACTGGACAGAATGTCTTGTTCTTAGACCAAATGTGCTGGCCAGAGTAGTACAGCTTGCTTCCTCTCCTTGCCAAATTTAGCTGGTAGGCAGGTCAATCAGGTGTGACCATGTGACACTCAAAGTAGGAAGAAAAATAGATGCTGTATTTTAGCATGTGGAGCACGGATGTGCTCTTTCATGGAGGGGAGTGCAACCATGATAATATATACAAGAAGTTCTTGTCAGATATGTTCAGAGAGAGCCTGTGCGGGAATGGTGGGGGAGGGGGTCCAGGAGGCATACTTCTATTAAACATTTATTCTTTTTATCCATACAGGTTTACTTTACAGTGATGTACAACAGAGTTCCCAACCCTTTCCTGAAGGCCCACCAACAGTACAACTACTGAAATCTCAACATGTTGTCTGTTCTAAGGCCGCAAAACAAAGGCTAATTTTTACTAATCCTGCTGTTGCAGTTTCACTTTGGACCTTTAACAGGGCTGGGCCGACACAGAGGCTGGGGAGGCTCCAGCCTCTGAGCACAAGTCAGGATGGCTAATGTGTGCCCACCATACCTGGCTACCTATACAGGGGGTACCTATACTTGGCTTTTTATACTAGAGGCACCCATAACTGATTAGCTTTACTGGAGGCACCCATACCTGGCTACCTATACTAGGGGCAGCTATAATTGGCTAGCTTTTCCAGGGGCACTTATATCTGGCTTTGTATACTGAGGGTACCAATACCTGGCTACCTATATTGGGGGCACTCAAACCTTACTAGCTATACTGGGGAAGCCTAAACCTTACTATCTATACTGGGGGCACCTTTACTTGGCTACTTATACTGGGGGGACGTATACCTGGCTAGCTATACTGGGGAAACCTATACTTGGCTACTTATACTGGGGGGCACCCATACCTGGCTACCTAAACTTGGGGAACCTATACCTAGCTAGTAGCTACCTATACTGGGGGCATCTATACCTGGCTACCTATACTGGGGGCACGAATAGTTGTGGCCGTTGGTGGGGGGAGGGGCACACTTGGGCAGCTGAGCCTCTGTTGGTGTGGAACTTGTCCCGGCCCTGACCTGTAAAACCCTCATCCTTTGTTCTTTTTATGTTCTATGTAATAACCCACATAACCAAGAGATTTCTAGCAGCCTAGAGTGAGGATCTACTAATAATCTCTCTAGAAGGACATAATACTGTACATTTTGTTTGCTACTGTCTACAACTCTCAGTGGTTGTCTTGCATAGACACATCATTCTGTATATCTAATAATACTGAAAAACTAAGCACGCCCAGACTGGTGCTGCTGCTCTCTAAGGCTGCTCCAGACATTACATCTCATTTCTGCTAAGCGCTAGAAAAGTGCTATAGAAATGTTATTGTATTATTATTGTATTGTATTATTATTGTAATAATTCTCCATTTTATCACACGCTACTACCAACTGGCCTCCAGACACCTTATTGACCCGAGTAAGTGAACGAGTTGACCATGTACTAAATACCATTATTTTGACTTATGCCAGTAGTTGCTTTGGAGGTAAGCAATTACTTTCAATACTTTTCAAACTTTGTTTTAGATGTTTTATTACTTTTGGGCTCTTCTGGCATGTACAGTTCTTTGTCTACCTCTTTTAGGAGGACAGAATTTTCTGATTGTTATAGAGCACCTCCGGTAAAAACTAAGCAGCCTGTCATGACACGCTCTATCTTAATGATGACACACGGGGGGGGGGGGAGGGTCTCAGTCTTAAATATTTACCTGATCTAACCAGGGCTTCCATAGAGGCAAAGGGGAAAATTGCCCCAGGGCCCCAGAACCTGTAGGGGCTCCCAAGGTGTGTGTCCCTTCCCCTCCAGCTACCATGACCCCATACATGCCTGCAGGGAAGGAGGAAGAGAGGCAGTGTGAGGAGAAGTCCAGAGTGTAGAGCAAGGTGCTACCTCCTGTGTCCTGCTTGGATATGATAGGACCTAAATGTGTGTACACTCTGGATTTGTAAGGTAAAGGAGGAGGGGAATAATGGGGTACCCAACAATGCTCTTGGGGACATACGATGGACACCTAATGATTTTATGTGACTGGGAATGCGGTGGGATGGGTCCCGGGAGTCAGCTCGGACGCTGTGAGGGGGGGGGAAGAAGGGGGGAGCATTGCTAGGGGGGCCCCATAAGTTACTTTCACCCCAGGGCCTTATTGTAGCTAGAACCGGCCCTAGTTCCAAAGTCATCGGGTCTCAGGTGACGGTCCACCTTCCTCCTTGGGAAAGCAGTAGCAGCCATGTTTCTGAAGACTGACGAAGCTCTTCAGAAACCTCTGCCTGCATTGCCACTGCCCAACCCCAGCTCAGCAGCCACCAATTATGTTGTGACTTCCGAGACTGGGCAGGCTGCGGATACACAGATGGCCATGGCCAGAGCCTCTGCGGATTTTTTTTTAATTGCCATGTACGCATTATTGAGGGGGCACAGCGATCACCTGCCTGGAGGGATGACCTCTGAATAGGTAGGTATTTTATCCTGATAACCCCCCCCCCATCCTTTAGATTGTAAGCCTTTGATAGGTGTGTCCTTCTTGATCTTGCAACCCCACCAATGGCACCCTTCCCATGGACTTACATGGACTTGAATTCTAAAATCGCATGATCACGCCCTGTTTATATCTTTAACCTTGTGTTATGTTGTATGTTGTATAACCTCGTCTGACACCCCATGTTAACATTGTATGTATCCCTCTTTATTGTCCAGCACTGAATCATATGTTGGTGTTTTATAAATACAATAATAATAATAATTTGGACAGGCTCTGTCTTTTTACCGGAGGTACTCTTTAACCTTGTATACAGAATCTGTTTTGTTCTTTGGAGAGCAACCAACTCCACACCTATCTACATACTTAAGTGGGGACAGCTTTTCGCGACGTGCACTTACAGTGGTTGTCAACTGGGGCAACCAGGCTTTGTGAGTGCATCCTTTACTTCTAACTCCTTGACCGAATACCCACTAAGTACTGCACTATATTAGGCTGTCAATGTCCATTGTGTTTTTGCCTCTGGATGGTATCAGATTCCTTTCAGAAAGGTGAGTAGGTACAACGTTAGGGTCCTTTCACACTTTGTCCATTGTGACACACAAATGCAATGATAGTCCTTTGGGGTTGAAGAGCTCTTCAGGAGCTACTAATGTCCAGACTCGCACATGTCCAGTAGGGATGCACTCATCCTTGATTCCTCTGAAAAACTCAGAAACACGAGTAGTTCCAGAGAGCCAGTGAGTCAAATAGCTACACTGGAGGACATCACTGGAAGCATCAAACCTGAAGTGAATTTTCTAACTTCAGGTTTTCTTTAAGGGGAGTTTGCTATTTTTTTCTTTGACTAGATTGGAATTTGACTTTAAAGGCTAGTGTTTAATGATATTTGAGCATACAATGAAAGTCTCCATCCATTGTAGTAAGTGCCTGTAAATTGCTTTCAGTTGTTTGACCACCTCCCTGGCAAATAACACAATCTAGCTCCTGTCAGGAGTATTAAAAGACTAATGACTGCTCTGTGTAGGTGTGTTTGTGCTTCAACTCGAGCTCTACCAGTCTCAAGAATAGACATTGTGCTGGGATGGTGGGAAACTGTTCTACTGAATACCTAAATGTATTGAGGTATACGAGTCAGATGCCAAATTCCTCTGTCATCTATAAATATTGAAATTGCAGAGAGTAAACAGTTTATCAGTGTTTTTACTTTTTCTAGGACGTTCATATTTCCCACCCAGAGGGGAACAAGATTTGCTAGCTTGCTCCTCAGCCATTTCATGGAATTATAGGTGTGGTGGACAAACTTGAGCTTCCTCTGCCTAAAAAGCATCACATAGTGACAAAAATGCACCTTCCATTTTGCACAGCATTACACAAGTGCCATACAGAGGTCATTAGCGGCGCAATTACACAAATGATCAGAGTGGGTCTTTGGGACACTGTCGTGCTATACCTTATTGAATTACGCGCAAGCCATAACATTAGCATAACGCAACGCCTGCTGCATACGTAAAAACACATGCATTGTTGCTATGGAATGCCCATCTGTTCACACACATCAACTAAAAAAACACCGTAGACAGTGCTTTAGTACAGAGAGTACCCACTAACCAATCCGATCAGATTGATGGGATTGATCCAAAAAACTGATTTTTGGCCATTAGTGGGCATGAGCATTCATTTCTGATCAGAAACGATCGATCATCTGCGGGATTTATATTGTTAGTCATACCTCCCAACTTTTTGAGATGAGAAAAAGGGACACTTAAGCCACGCCCCTGCCACACCCATAATCACACACACGACACACGCATAGCGTAAAGATGTCATACGAAAAATATGTTCTCTGTATAATTCAAACCACATTGGTCCATTTTATCTTGGTTCATTTTCCTTCATATTAAGATTTTAAAATTAGTAATATATCAATTTAAAGGACGGGAATAAAGTTTAGAGTCGATCAAACACATTTTTTGGTAGAAATATATACAGTAAATATTTACATAGAAAGAAGGACAAAGTCCTGAAAGAGGGACAAATGAGGAGGAAAGAGGGACAGGGCTCCTAAAGAGGTATTGTCCCTCCAAAAGAGGGACAATTGGGAGCTTTGCGTTGGTGGCCAACTTAAAGAGACACTGAAGCCAGGCTAAATTCCCTTTTTAAACTTGTATTTATGTTCATAACTATAACCCAAGCTAAATCGCCGCTATCCCGCAGCAAAACCAAGGGTTAATACCCCCCAAATCCTCCCTGCAAAATCCACGACTTTCTTGGTCTTGGATTTTGCTGTTCATGGAGGCAGAGCTTACGGCTGCAGTTCTGCCTCCATGCGCGTCAATCGGCGTACGGATCTCCGCCTCTCCCCGCCCCTCTCTGTGAAGGCAGATTGAGAGGGGCGGGGAGAGGCGGCGATCAGCCGGAATTGACGCACTGAGAGGCAGAACTACAGCCATTAGCTCTGCCTCATTCAGGAAGCGCTCCCCAGACTGAACAGAGGGGATTTGGGGGATATTTACCCCTCGTTTTGCAGCGGGATAGTGGCGTATTAGCTTGGGTTATAGTGATGAACATAAATACAAGTTAAAAAAGGGAATTTAGCCTGGCTTCAGTGTCTCTTTAACCACTTGCCGACGGCTACACGCCAGTAGGCGTGGCCGCGGCGGCAGCCCCAGGACCGCCTAACGCCGATTGGCGGAAAGTCCTGGGGCTTGCATTTGCAGGAGATCGCGCGCAGGATGCGCGCGCATCTCCTGCTTGGTGGGCGGAGCGGAGCTCCGCCTTCAGTCTCCGAGCGGCTACTGCCGCTCGGGAGACTGTTAGACGGCGATCACGCCGTCTATATACTACGTGCAGCGCTGCGATGAGCAGCAGCGCTGCACTGGGGACAGCCGTGTGACACGGCTGTCCCCATGGGGGACAAGAGAGCGATCGGCTCTCATAGGCAGAAGCCTATGACAGCCGATTGCGTGATTGGCCGGCTGGGGGGGAGGGAGGGACGGAGGGAGGGAGGGGATTTAAAGGAAGAGGGTTTTTTGAAAAAAAAGCAGCAACATAAATATTTATTAAAAAAAAAATAAACAGGGGGGGAGCGATCAGACCCCACCAACAGAGAGCTCTGTTGGTGGGGAGAAAAGGGGGGGGGGGAATCACTCGTGTGCTATGTTGTGCGGCCCTGCAGCTTGGCCTTAAAGCTGCAGTGGCCTTTTAAACTAAAAATTGCCTGGTCACTAGGGGGGTTTAGCCCTGCAGTCCTCAAGAGGTTAAGCTTTGGAAATATACAGGTCCTCAGAACTTGCCTCTTAAAGAAGGCCTACCCCACCTCGATGCTGCCCTAACTCTCTCTGCTGAGAACCTCTCGATGCGGTCCCCCTCCCCCTTAGATTGTACGCTTTTTGCAGCGCCCTCCCTCCTTGTGTATCGAACCTGATCATGCACCCTGCTCACAGAATAACATGAACTTGTATTATTGAGACTAGAGATGGGCCGAACGGTTCGCCGGCGAACGGTTCCAGGCGAACTTTGGTGGTTCGCGTTCGCCTGGACCAGGCAAACTTTTGCGAAAGTTCGATTCGCCCCATAATGCACTATGAGGATCAACTTTGACCCTCTACATCACAGTCAGCAGGCACATTGTAGCCATTCAGGCTACACTAAGCCCTGGAGCCCCACCCCACCCCTTATATAAGGCAGGCTCGCTGGCCATGACACTCACTCGTGTGCCTGCTAGACAGACTAGGGAGAGCTGCTGCAGATTTTTTCTCCTAGGGAAAGATTAGTTAGGCTCTTGGCTTGCTCCTGGCTGATTGTTATTGCTAAAATAGCACCCCTCAACAGCTCTTTTGAGAGCTAATGTTTTCCTGATATGTTTTTTTTTTGTGTGTGTTGCTCACTGACACTGACATTATACAGCCCTATCTGTTGCAGCTGGACCTTGGTAATTGTTATTACTGTGCCAGCCAGGCCCTGCCTAACTATCTATACTGGGACACCTACCTATGCCTACCTAACTACTGGGGCACCTACTTACCTATACGGGGACACCTACCTATACTAGGGGACCTACCTATGCCTACCTAACTATACTGGGACTCCTACTTATGCCTATATACCTATACTGGGTCTCCTACCTATGCCAAGCTAACTACTGGGACACCTACCTATGCCTACCTACCTATACTGGGTCTCCTACCTATGCCTAGCTAACTACTGGGACACCTACCTATGCCTACCTACCTATACTGGGTCTCCTACCTATGCCTAGCTAACTACTGAGACACCTACCTATGCCTACCTACCTATACTGGGACTCCTACCTATGCCTACCTACCTATACTGGGTCTCCTACCTATGCCTAGCTAACTACTGAGACACCTACCTATGCCTACCTACCTATACTGGGACTCCTACCTATGCCTACCTACCTATACTGGGTCTCCTACCTATGCCTAGCTAACTACTGGGACACCTACCTATGCCTACCTACCTATACTGGGTCTCCTACTTATGCCTAGCTAACTACTGAGGCACCTACCTATGCCTACCTACCTATACTGGGACTCCTACCTATGCCTACCTACCTATACTGGGACTCCTACATATGCCTAGCTAACTACTGGGACACCTACCTATGCCTACCTACCTATACTGGGACTCCTATCTATACTTACCTACATACAAGAAGATAATAAGGTCATTGCTTCATTGTGGTCAGACCAAATTTGATCAGCTGGACAGTCACTGTTGTTCTATCATTGAGCTACCACAGCCCGGCGACCATATAGGCTTAAAAACCGCCACCCCCTACACTCTCGCCACGGTGCGCACCAGTCCAGCACGGCCGTCACTACGCAAACAGCTGTTTGCGGTGCGTTACACAGTGAGTTTGGTGTGTCAGTGTGAAGCAGAACTCTAATTACACTCCCTGATTGATGTATACACATGCAAGATGTTTGAAAGCACATTAGGCCTGCAATTTAGCATTCAATGTGATTTCTGCCCTTAAAGGGAAGGTTCGGGGAGGGCTGTAAAAAAATAAAAATAAAAATCCACTTACCTGGGGCTTCCTCCAGCCCGTGGCAGGCAGGAGGTGCCCTCGCCGCCGCTCCGCAGGCTCCCGGTGGCCTCCGGTGGCCGACCCGACCTGGCCAGGCCGGCTGCCAGGTCGGGCTCTTCTGCGCTCCAAATGCCGGCACTTCTGCGTCCCACGCGGACGCGCTGACGTCATCGGACGTCCGCCGGGCTGTACTGCGCAGGCGCAGAACTACTGCGCCTGCGCAGTACAGCCCGGCGGACGTCCGATGACGTCAGCGCGTCCACGTGGGACGCAGAAGTGCCGGCATTTGGAGCGCAGAAGAGCCCGACCTGGCAGCCGGCCTGGCCAGGTCGGGTCGGCCACCGGAGGCCACCGGGAGCCTGCGGAGCGGCGGCGAGGGCACCTCCTGCCTGCCACGGGCTGGAGGAAGCCCCAGGTAAGTGGATTTTTATTTTTATTTTTTTACAGCCCTCCCCGAACCTTCCCTTTAAAACGCTGCTTTGCGTCACATCCAGATTTTTCCCCGGGACTTTGGGCATGTATCCCACTCCGCCATGCCCCCCTCCAGGTGTTAGACCCCTTGAAACATGTTTTCCATCACTTTTGTGGCCAGCATAATTTTTTCTATTTTTCAAAGTTCGCATCCCCATTAAAGTCTATTGCGGTTTGCGAACTTTTCCGCGAACCGAACCTTCCGCGAAGGTTCGCGAACGGGGTTTGCGAACCTAAAATCGGAGGTTCGGCCCATCTCTAATTGAGACTACTACTCCAGTGTATGATCTGGCATTGTGTATCTTACTGCTTATTAAGAGTGCTTGGTGCTTACCTGTATTGTGTTGTCTGTCACCCCTATTATCCTTGTCTATAACCTTATATTTATAAATCCATGAATAATAATTAATAACTATGAAAAACCAGCGACTGTCTTCTCACTTGGTCATGAAATTGGTTCTTGCTGCAATTATCAACTCATGCTTGTAGGTGCCATACATGGGTAAAGACAAGAATCAACCCCTTCAAAGTATTTACATTTTGTTGCTTTTCAGCTTGAAATGAAGACACACACACACACACACACACACACACACACACACACACACACACACAACGTTCAGATGTATTTATTCAATGCAACGTAAAACAGCTGAGTGAAAGATATATTAGCAACAGTACATACTGTAGAACAGAAGCAAAACCGAATCACTGAGAGGGATAACGGATCACTGATTCCTAAAATACTTATAATACTTATAATAATAATAAAGTCAGACATAACTAATCACTTTCTCAACTGCACATCAAGCTGATTGGCTTCCACCTGTGATCAGCTGTAATCATTTTGGTCAATTTAATATGAAAGCAGCTATTTCTGGCACTTTTGGTAGTACAACTGAAAGTAAACAATCAACTATGGGTGGCAAAGTACTGTGAATAGGTGCCGTGATTAAGTTATGGATAGGCACTAGTCAAGGAAAAAAAAAATACCCAAGGCTTTATTAATCCCTAAGGACACAGTAAAGTGTATACTAAAAAAGTGGAAAATGTTTGGTGGTACTACTGGACCCTTTCCTAAATAAAGCCCTTTCTTCAAACTGGAAGGAAGAGCAAGGAGGACAGTGGTCAGAGAAGCTACCAAACACCTATGGCAACTCTTAAGGGGCCCATACACTCAGCCGATTTTCTGGCCGACCGATCGATCCCGATTGATCGATCGATTGATCGTTTGCAAATCGGTTGGCCAATCGACCGATCGATGGCCGATTTTGATCGATTTCGATGGATTTCCATCGAACTGGCAGGATGGAAAATTTAGGTCGATCTAATGAGATTGCTTATCAGTTTGCATTGGCCTTAATGGAAATCTGATGGCAAAAAAATGCCATCAGATCGAATTTCAATAGATTTAAAACTGAAATCTATTGGAATTCTATCCTGGTAAAAAATGATCTAAAAACGCATCAGATAGATCATCAGATGCATTTCTTATCTATCTGCTGCCAATCTGACGAGTGTATGGGCACCTTTAGGCAGCTACAGGACTTTAAGGCAAAGAGTGTTCATAGTGTGTACATAGCAACGGTATCACAAGTGCTTCAGAAATGTAGTATGGATGGGAAGGTTGCAAGAAAAAAGCCACTTCACAAGATTGGCAACATTGATATAAGTCTCATCTTGAAGACTGGAAAAAGAAGTTTTGGTCAGATGAGACCAAAATTGAAATATTTTATCAGAGCGGATACAAAAACAGCTGTTTTTTATTCTGTATCACCGCTATTGAATGCATAGCAATAGAAAGAAGTTGAATATCAGGGATAACTAACAGTAGAGTGAACCCCCCCAACAACGCGTTTAAAGTGGACCTGAACTCTTGCACAGGACTGAAGAAATACATAGAAAAATGCACGCTGTATGTATTTTGAGAGTTTAGCCTGTTTAATACCCCCTCATTTGTGTCTAATCACAAGTTGTAATCTGATCTCTCCCCTGTGTCACATCACATGACTGCCTATGGCAGAGATGGCAGATAAGGTCATTTGAAACCACTGGAGGTTAACGATATGTCTGCTTCCCTGAATCAGGAAGAAGACACACTACAGATTTATTTTAGGATTTGTATCAGGTGTAACAAAGAAATGTTTTTTGTTTAAAGGTTATTATGCTGTTGTGTATCTTTTAGAGCAGAGAGGAGGTTCTGAGTTTGGGTCCACTTTAAAAATCAAAATTACGATTCCAGCTTTGACAATCAAGTGCTCATCAAAACTACTTTTATTAACCTCCTCCCTCCTGCAGCGCCCCCCCTTCCCTCCCTTCACAGCGATAGAGGGTAGCCGGTGCTGTTACTCACCGTGCCTCTCAGCCATGCAGATTGCACCACCAGTTCCGGTCTCCTCTGCCCACGGTACCAGGGCGCACGGCTTGATGATGTCATCAAGCTGCACCCTGGTACTGTAGACAGAGAGGACCGGAACTGGTAGTGTGATCTGCGAGGGCAAAAGGCACGATGAGTAATCGCTGTGAATGGGGAGGGGGGCACCGCTGTGGGGGTAGGGGGTTTAATCCTGTACTGTGGAACCTAAACTGGCTAACTTGTACTGTGACACCTATACTGGCTAACCTGTACGGGGCACCTATACTGGCTAACCTGTACGGGGCACCTATACTGGCTAACCTGTACTGCGACACCTATACTGGCTAACCTGTACTGCGGCACCTATACTGGCTAACCTGTACTGCGACACCTATACTGGCTAACCTGTACGGCGGTACCTATACTGGCTAACCTGTACTGCAACACCTATACTGACTAACCTGTACTGCGGCACCTATACTGGCTAACCTGTACTGCGACACCTATACTGGCTAACCTGTATGGCGGTACCTATACTGGCTAACCTGTACTGCGGCACCTATACTGGCTAACCTGTACGGGGCACCTATACTGGCTAACCTGTACTGCGACACCTATACTGGCTAACCTGTACTGCGGCACCTATACTGGCTAACCTGTACTGCAACAGCTATACTGGCTAACCTGTACTGCGGCACCTATACTGGCTAACCTGTACTGCGACACCTATACTGGCTAACCTGTACGGCGGTACCTATACTGGCTAACCTGTACTGCGACACCTATACTGGCTAACCTGTACTGCGGTAACTATACTGGCTAACCTGTACTGCGGCACCTATACTGGCTAACCTGTACTGCGGAACCTATACTGGCTAACCTGTACTGCGGCACCTATACTGGCTAATCTATACTGCGGCACCTATACTGGCTAACCTGTACTGCGGCACCTATACTGCGGCACCTATACTGGCTAACCTGTACTGCGGCACCTATACTGGCTAACCTGTACTGCGGCACCTATACTGGCTAACCTGTACTACCACACCTATACTGGCTAACCTGTACTGCGACACCTATACTGGCTAACCTGTACTGCGGCACCTATACTGGCTAACCTGTACTGCAACAGCTATACTGGCTAACCTGTACTGCGGCACCTATACTGGCTAACCTGTACTGCGACACCTATACTGGCTAACCTGTACGGCGGTACCTATACTGGCTAACCTGTACTGTGACACCTATACTGGCTAACCTGTACTGCGGTACCTATACTGGCTAACCTGTACTGCGGCACCTATACTGGCTAACCTATACTGCGGCACCTATACTGGCTAACCTGTACTGCGGCACCTATACTGGCTAACCTGTACTGCGGCACCTATACTGGCTAACCTGTACTGCGGCACCTAAACTGGCTAACCTGTACTGCGGCACCTATACTGGCTAACCTGTACTGCGGCACCTATACTGGCTAACCTGTACTGCGACACCTATACTGGCTAACCTGTACTACCACACCTATACTGGCTAACCTGGAAGATGGCGGGAACAGTAGCCAGTGGGTGGGCCAGGGAGGGGAGGGACCAGGCCTGATGATGTGTGAGGGGCTCCAAAATTCCTGATGGTGACCCTGTTGGATATATATCCTTTGAGGGTAGAGTCCTGTATGGGAATTATCTACATGTTTTGGACTTTTGAATCAGAGGTTTGATAGACCCCTTGTTCCACTAGGACTCCCCGCTATCTATAGTCACACATCCCTGAAGCTGGCGGACATCTGATCTCCACAGTCAAACGAGTATTCTACAGCTGAGAAATCCAGGGCTGGATTTTCCATAAGACACTGTAGGCCCGAGCCTACAGGCGCCTGATGATGGGAAGGTGGCTCACTCCCCTCCCTGAGTGCCTCTCTCCCTCCTTCCCTATGCAGTCCTGATGAGAGTGTAAATGAGACGTTACTCACACAGCTCTCGGCATTCCACTGACAAGATCTCCCTTCAGTCAGGGGCACCTCTAGCTACTTAATACTGAGATTCCTCTAGCTACCCAATACTTGGGAGCATCTCTAGCTATTTAGTACTGAGATTCCTCTAGCTACCTAATCCTAAGGGACACTTGTAGGAACTACTCATGTCCAGACTCGCACATGTCCAGTAGGGATGCACTCATCCTCGGCAGTGCCAGATTTACCATAAGGCACTGTAGGCACGTGCCTACAGGTGCCTGATGATGGAAAGGAGCTCCACTCCCATCCCCGAGTGTCTCCCTTTATCCTTCCCTATGCAGAGTCCTGATGAGATAGTAAATAAGAGATTACTCAACCTGCTCTTGGCATTCAACTGACAAGAGCTCCCTTCAGTCAGCTCCTTAATATTGAGGTTGCTTTAGCTACTTAATACTTGGGGGCAACTCTGTTGAGGGTACGTCTGGCTACCTAATACTAAGGGGCACCTGTAGCTACCTATGATGGGCAAAGAAAGTAAGGGAAAAGTGACAGCCAGCACACTTGCGGTGTGGTTGGGTGGGTGTTTGTAGGTTCCTGGAGGGCAAAGTCTAAGGTTCCAGGACATCTGTGGCTATAGGCTGCTGTGAGGTAAATCTGTGCCTGGAGAAGTCTATTTCAAAAACTTGCCCTCATGACCTGAGGCAGCCCAGTTAAAGGAGTTAGCAGTAGGCTACTGCTGCTTGGCTGGCATCATGGTGCTGCTCACAGTGCGAAGGGGTGGAGCTCAAACAGAGATTTTTTTTAAAAGATGAAATCTTGAAGCTCTGGAAAAACCTGTGCAGCAGAAAATGCCTGATGAATAAAACAAGCTCTGCCAGGAGTGTGTGAAGAAGAGGGCCAGGGAGACATTCCTGCCTGAAGTAGGGCATTGAATAGTTTGCCTACACCCCTGGCTGTCCAGCCTGAAAAGTGCTACTACTTCATATTTACACAGGGCATGAGTGCATAGCAAATAATCCTATCTCTATCCCACTGGTTTCCGTGTTGATTTGTTCGGTACAGGGAAGCTCTCACATCCTGGAATCTCTCCAGTGTCCAGGAACCGGCATGGAGGTGTGGGGAGCCAGTGTCCTCTCGCCACAGAGAAAGGTCCGCAGCTAAACCGCCACGGCAGGAGCCGTCACTCGTACTCAGACCTGGCCACGAACATAATCCTATTGCAGGGTTACCTGAGAGAATGTAATTCCTGCTTTAAAAAGTTAATTGTTTTTATTATGCTGGTAGAAGCAGTAGAGTGTTGTACTGTGTAAAAGCAAGAAGTTTTGAAGCAGGATGATATCATTTGTTGGCTAACTTAGAGGTAAATAAAAAGTAAGCTTTCGGCTTATAAGTCTTCTTCAGACTTTATTCCTGTATATTATCAAGATATTAAAACTCACAGCATATCTTAGTTAGCCAATAAATGGTATCATCCTGAAAAATTCTTGCTTCTATTCTGCTGCAAAGCCAAGTACATGTACATAGATTTGGATTTTAAAGGATAGCTGAGCTGAGGGTGGGCTGATTACATTGACTTACCCAGGGCGTCTTCCAGCCTCTAGCAGTCAATCTGGTCCCTCCCTTGCTGTAGTTCCGCTGCCTTCCAGGGTTACACTTTCCATCGCAAAAGAACTCCGACCGGGCTCATGTGTCCATGTGCCTCTCTCATTAGAACGCTACAGGCCACGGGAGTGCGATCGAGAGAGGCGCATGGATGTGGCCATGCATGCGTAATAACTCACAACCACAGCTGTGGTTGGGGTTCTTTCGGAGGGGACAGCAGCACTGTGGAGGGCAGCACAACAGCAGAAAGGGTTCTGATACATTGCTAAGGGCTGGAAAAAGCCCCAGGTAAGTAAAATCATCTTCCACTCCTCCAGTTCGTATATCCTTTGAAGCGGGGGTCCCCAACCACCGGTCCGCGGCCCACTGCTGGTTTGTGGGACATTTGCAATTGGGCCGCAGGACTGTCCTTTTGCCTTCCCGCCCGTCCACACGGCCGCCGCTTCTATTACCTTAGCCAGCGGCTGCTTCCTTATATTCCCCTCCCCTGCGTGTGTAACTGATTCCCAGCAGTGTGTCTCCCGGCTGCTGTCTGTGAGGAGGCAGTAAGCAGGAGAAAGCGGTTCCCATAGTAACGGCGATAGACAGGAAGCCGCTGCCCTGCTTCCTGCCTCCTCAGCAGCAGGGAGAAACACATGCAAGAGAGGGGAAAGTTTAAAGGACACCTAAAGTCAGAGAGATATGTAGGCTGCCATATTTATTTCTTTTTAAAGAGAACCTGAGGTGGCAAACTGCAATCCTAATAGGCCCCAGAGGCATGTCGTGTGCACAAAGACATGCCTCTGGGTCACTGTATCGCTGCTGCCAGCTCCAACACCCATCCCCCCCCCCCCCCCCCCCAACGCTCTGCATCCCTTTAAAAGATCACCAGGCTAGCAACAT
Source organism: Hyperolius riggenbachi (assembly GCF_040937935.1). NCBI lineage: Eukaryota > Metazoa > Chordata > Amphibia > Anura > Hyperoliidae > Hyperolius > Hyperolius riggenbachi. The sequence continues at coordinate 91,637,730 of NC_090648.1, forward strand.
TCTGCTTGTCGCTAATGTTTTAGTATTGACATTACCATTGTAAATATTTTCTCGTTTTCATTTGGCACCCAATTCATGACAGTATTAGACTTATATAGGCTTCAGCCCGCTCCCATTTTTCCTTGTGCCTCTATTTAATGCATGCGGGAACAGGCAGGGCTAGTGTCGAAAGTGGCAAGGATTTACTGACTGGATCCAGGCAGGGCAGTTTCTAGGCTAAATTGCACCCAGGGCCAGGCTGTAAAAATTGTGCCCCCCCCCCTCCCCCGTGGACTTGCGAACCCTTACTCTTTAGGGACAGTCACACAGCCACAGGTCACAAGTAGATCTGCCTACTTACTAGTGACCAGCCGCTCATACAGGAGGAAGCAGGGACCAGGAAAACACACCGGTGAAGAGAGCCCGGAAAACCGACTCCTCCATGGGCGCCGCGCACTGACAGCCTGCAGTACCGCTACAGGACATCAGGTGTCATCACACGGTGGTGACGTGATGATGACTTGACGTTGAACACAGGCAGCCTAGGAGGAGTCAAGGTAGGTGATTGAGCTTGTAATCTTCTTCTTCCATTTGGCTGCACCGAGCATCACCAGCTCCCTAGCAGTTATGTCCTTCTGCCTGCGCCCCCCTTCTTCTACTTGCGGTTGCCCTGCCTGCACTGCCCAAGAAACGGCCCTGGATCCAGGGCATTGTGACAGCTAGGGACGGATCTAGACCAAGTTGCGCCTGGGGCAAGGTCAGGTTTTCGCGCCTAAAGGTCAAGTTTTGGCGCCTAAACTGCCATTCATTTTGCCGCCTTTTTAAGAATTCAAGAAACTGCGCCTGGGGAAAGAGACCCGCCTGCCCCCCTAGATCCGTCCCTGGTTACAGCTATGTGGATGCACTACAGCTTCTTGCCTGGTTATTACACATGCTGATGGTTGAAGCAGCACTAAGCAAACACAGGTCTACTTTACAAACAAACTGAAGAATTATACTTTCCTAGTAAATGCTAATGTATTCTACAATGGTTGCACACAAGCAGGGATGTAACTAGAGGGGAGCAGCACCTGCTAACACAGGGGGGCCCAGAGCTGTGGGGGGTCCCAACAACTAACCTTCCCTTCCTCTAATACAGGGGACTATACTTCAGGTCAGGTGTTTTTGTGGCTACACTTGTTATGGGTGTGAAGATCATGATGGCCACACTTGTTTTATGACCCTTTTGAGATGGGCCCCAAGGCTGTGAAGGGTAGAGATTGCCCAGCCTTGGGGAACTCATGGAGAAGCACATGATCAGTTTGATCAGCTGATAGATTTGTAAGCCTCTGATTTGCTGGTCATGATCATGTGTTAAAACCAGGAAGTCATCTCAGCAAATCAGAGGCTTACAAATCTATCAGCTGATCAAACTGATCATGTGCTTCTCCATGAGTTCTCCAAGGCTGGGCCATCTCTAGTGAAGGGCACCCAAGGCAGGCAAGGGAAGGGGTTTGAACATTGAAAGGGCCCATTAAAGTTGTTCTAAGGGACCCCATGAGTTATAGTTACGCCACTGTACACAAGGATGGCAGTAGAACCACGTATGGATGACAGTCTTCACGCAATAATGCTACTGACATAGCTTAGCCATTTCAGACAGGATGCTGCGCTTTATTAAGTATGTCGCTTGACAAAGAAATGGCAACACCCCCTTGAATGGGCGCTATATAAGATTGGGGGCTCTTAAAGTGTACCTGAAGGGAAAAAAGTGCCCCAAATGGGTACTTACCTCAGTAGAGGAAAGACTCTGGATAATCCAAAGGCCACCCCGTCCCCCTTGCCTCCACCGATCCACCTATGGGAAACACCCCCCCCCCCCCCCCGAACCTCTTGTGGAAGAGTGCACATGGCCACACTCCTATCTGTGAATGAGCGTGGCCGCGCTGCACAGGTGTAGGACGCCTCACGACTGCGCAGTACCACTGAGCCGATTTTGGTTCGGCTTTTTCCACCTGAGTGATTCAGTGGTATTATGCAGGTGTAATGCATCACGGAAGGGAGCGCGGCCGTAAACTTTCAGAGTTTACCAGTGCCGGATCTGTGTCTCACGGAGGATGTGGGAAGCCACTGGATAATCCCCATTCTCCCTAGCAACAGGGAGAGTTTTCATTGGTTCACCATGAATCCAGCTGGATAGTGTACTGGTTAAGGGCTCTGCCTCTGATGTAGGAGACCTGGGTTCAGATTCCGGCTCTTCCTATTCAGTAAGCCAGCACCTATTCAGTAAGGAATTCTTTGAGCAAGACTCCCTAGCACTGCTTACTGCCTACTGAGTGGCTGCCTCGCAAGCACTTTGAGTCTGACAGGAGTTATTATTATTATGAATCGACGAGAATCCTTCTTGTTTTGGAGGATTCCCATTGGTCTTTTGCAACCCATTGGCATACCTCCCAACTTTTTGAGATGAGAAAGAGGGACACTTAAGCCACTCCCATGACACACCCCTGATGACGCCCCCGTCACATCCCTAGTCACACATACCATAAAGATTTCATAAGAAAAATATAAAATATATATAAATATATATAAAATATGTTGTTTTATAATTCAAACCACACTGGTTCTTTCTATCCTGGGTTATTTTCCTTCATATTAACAATTTAAAATTAGTAATATATCAATTTAAAGGATGGGAGTAAAGTTTAGAGTCAATCAAACACATTTTTTAGTAGAGAAATATATATATTTACATAGAAAGAAGGGACAAATGGAGGAAAGCGGGACAGAGGCACAGGTCTCCCAAAGAGGGACTGTCCCTCCAAAAAGAGGGATAGTTGGGAGCTATGCAGGGAGATCCCTGTGCTTTTCCGGGACCAAGCAGACGAGTCAGTAGCAGCGGAACCAGGGAACACGTATTTGCGTGGCAGTGGCAATTGAAGTGGACTAAAAGAGATGCAGCGACCAACCTAGTAGGCTTTCATTGCTTATGTTTATCCAGCCTCTCCAGAAAAATGCAGAAAGTTCGGACCCTGCTCTCTGCTTCCTGCAACGCAGCAAACAGATCCATCAGTCATCAGAGTCATCAGTCAAAAAAACCTCCCCCCCATTCTACTTACCCGAGGCTTCCTCCAGCCCACATGTATCGAACTCCAGGCCTGGAGGGCCAGATCCATGCCAGTGTTTAGGATGGACTGAGTTAGAGAGGAATGTCTTCTACCTGATGGACCACACCTTTCCTGATTCAGACCTATCAATTCATTTGAGCTGTATCAAAAATGTGTGAGGATATCGGCCCTCGTAGGACCAGGTTTACATACCTGCTCCAGCCCCTTGCAGCTGACATGTCCCACGCCGCAGTCCCACTTGCAGTCAGCGTCACAAAAGCTGAACTCCTCTAGTGTGCCTGCGCCGCTGTCAATCAAGTCCATGTTGTCCATGTTGTACTGCGCAGGTGCAGTAGTTCTGTGCCTGCGCAGTACACTGCACCGGCGAGGACCCCGGACCATTGACTGATGACTCCTTTAACCTCCTTGGCGGTAATCCCGAGCTGAGCTCGGGGTATGCCGCCGGAGGTCGCCGCTCAGGCCCTGCTGGGCCGATTTCCATTCTGAAAAAAGCAGCCCACGCAGCCGGCACTTTGCCAGCCGCGTGTGCTGCCCGATCACCGCCGCTCCGCGGCGATCCGCCGCGTGCAGCGGCGAAAGAGGGTCCCCCCAGCCGCCCGAGCCCAGCGCAGCCGGAACAAACAGTTCCGGCCGGCGCTAGGGGCTGGATCGGGCGGCTCTGACGTCAGGACGTCGACTGACGTCCATGACGTCACTCCGCTCGTCGCCATGGCGACGAGGAAAGCGAAACAAGATAGGCCGCTCATTGCGGCCTATCTTGTTACTTTCGATTGCCGGAGGCGATCGAAAGTACGCTTCCGGAGCGCCCTCTAGTGGGCTTTCATGCAGCCAACTTTCAGTTGGCTGCATGAAATATTTTTTTTTTAATTTAAAAAAAACCACATTGCAGCCTCCCTGGCAAAATAAATAAACCGCCAGGGAGGTTAAATGGAAGCGGATCCAATTTTTTAAATTAGGATCTTCCTTCTGCGCTGTGCGGGACTTCAAAAAATGTATTTTTTGTAATAATTGGGAAAAGAGCCTAACACAGGACTCCAGTTACAAACAATCTCCTGGAATGCAACCTGTCTGTGAATAGGGGACCGGACCGCCTGTACAAGCTGAAGCAGGACACATCTTTTGCTCTGCCCCAGTGACATGTATGATGTACAGAGCCCCAGCACCACTGATATGAATGTAAGGGAAGCCATACAATGTACAGTGGAAAACATATGCAGCATGAATGAGACCTGGAACAATATTTTGCTTTTTAGTGAAGCTTGCATTCAGCTCTAACAGACAGCTATTAATACGCCTCTCTCCCATGTGTGCTGGGAGCTGCGTATAGATTGTGCAGGAAGTCAGCGCGACACGCTTACAATATGTTTTGGGAATGGAAAATTCTGTTTTGGGAAGTGATGCGCAGATGCCTGGGAACCGAGTCTGCTGATGAGAAAACACTGTGTGAACTGGGCAGGGGGGCAATAAGGCGCTCCTGGAGGACGTTATGGGGGGATTAGGGCACGTGAAAGCCAGTAGATGGCACAGGGCAGTATTATTTTTATCATTATTACACAGCATACAGGCAAACAGCTTTATCATTACTCAGACCGCCTTCTAAGAGGACCAGTGAGAAATATTGAAATGATACATCAGGGAATTTAGTAAAGTTTTACTCACAGTGGGGCTTCTTAGAAGTCTGTTAGGTTCCACAGTACGGTTCCGCTCAGAGGCAGGCCTCTGGTCTCCTCTCCGTAAGATTGCAACCTGTTGTCAGGACATGATCTTCTGTGCATGCACGGGCAGGCTGCAGGCCTCTCATGATTTCGCTCTCTGAACTGCGCAAGAGTAGAGCTCTCCTGGCAAAAAAAGCGCGATCACAAAAAGGTGTGCATGTGCATGCGGAACTATGACGTCGGATCTAACAGACTTCTAGGAGCTGGAAGGAGACCCATGTGACCAAAGAGGTATCCTTTTACCTTTTCTGGCCTGCGCTAGTTGAAATCTACATTTAGTTTGTGGCCGCTTCTTTCTGACAGGATGTAGATTTCAACATTGCCGCCGTGTGTTCTGTTCTCGGTGCTCCCGCTGATCGCGCCGCTTTGCCTCCACCGCAGCTCACTATCCCTGCCCTCAGTATGACGGCAGAGCTCTGTGAGCCGGTCAGTAGCCGATTTCATTGGCTCCTGACCACATGATCACTGTGAGCCAATCCCATTGGCTTACATTGATGACAGGGTCAAAAGTCAATGAAAAGCCAATGAATGTGACTGTCATAAGGACAGCGGATGCAAGGGGCCTACGGTGATGGGTGAGCGGTGTAACCGGCAAAAGCGGCGGGTCTGTGCGGCGATTCGTCTGTAAGCCCCGCTATGTGGTACTAGCAGTCTCTGGTCCTTTATGCTGGGAATACACGGTTCATTTTTTAGGTGATTAGATGGTTCAATAGATAATTTCTGACATGTCTGATCTCCCTTTCGATTCTTTCGCCGCTCAATTTCTGATAGAAGTGAATGGAAAAAGATAAGAAAAACGAGCGGAAGATAAGAGAATCCACTGCAGAATTGAGCGGCAAAAACGATTGAGAGGCGAAACATATGGCAGAAACGAACCGTGTATTCCCAGCATAAGGCGACAGAGATTGCTGGTATGGAACCAGTTAAGCGAACCTCTCGCCAAACGGTGAAAGTGTTATAGATGTTGCTATCTTATAACGGAAGCAGGAAATTTGGGCGCATGAGGCAGGTGGACAAAAAGGGCGCCGCCATTCACTCCCATAATAAATATCGTTTAAATCGGCGCCCAACAGGAAAAAAGGGCGCCGGAGAAAAATAACGTTTTAAAAGCGGCGCCCGGAGACTTTTAATGTTTTATAACTGTTTCTCATGATTACACATTATTTAATGATTTATAATTTTTAAAACATTATTTTTAAACGAAAAACAGTACAATATTTTTTAAAACATTACTTTTAAACGAAAAACCGTACAATTTTTTTTTTTTTTGCATTTTTAAACGAAAAACCGCACCATATTTTTTTAAAACTTTATTAATGTTTATCACAGGGGGGCCTTAGGTTTAGGCACCAACAGGGGGGTCTTAGGGTTAGGCACCAACAGGGGGGTCTTAGGGTTAGGCACCAACAGGGGGGTCTTAGGGTTAGGCACCAACAGGGGGGTCTTAGGTTTAGGCACCACCAGGGGGGTCTTAGGGTTAGGCACCAACAGGGGGGTCTTAGGGTTAGGCACCAACAGGGGGGTCTTAGGGTTAGGCACCAACAGGGGGGTCTAGGGGTTAGGGATAGGTACAGGGAGGGTTCTGTGTGAGAGTAGGGTTAGGTATAGCTTTAGTAAAATTCTTATTAATGTTTTATAAAACGTTATTATAAATTTCAATTTTTAAACAGGGAAGATTAACGTTTTTAAAATTGCCGATTTTATACACATTATTTAATGATTTATAACTTTATAAAACATTATTTTTAAACGAAATATAACACAATTTTTTTTAAACGTTATTCATGATTATCTTTTAAAACCCTGCGCCCTTTTTTCCCGGCGCCCTTTTTTAACGTACGCCTTATAACTGCTTCATATCTGTTTTCAGTGTAATATCCTCTGTTGTCAACGTACCTTTATTCATATGTAGTGCAACTGCGGTCTTAAAGAGGAACTCCAGTGAAAATAATGTAATAAAAAAAAATTATGACAAAGTTGGTCATTGTCTATTGCAAGATGTTGGGGCCGACATGATCGATCAGGTGCATGGCAACAACAGCGTGCGATATTGGGACTAGCTTTGACTGAACCCCGGGTGATGTCCACCAGTGTAAACTGAACCCCCGGTGCTGTCCTCCCATACTTGCTCCCCACATGGCTGTCGTCATATTGCACATGGGAGTGTGTATGTGAGAAAGTGGTCAGAGGCGGCAGACACCGACAGGTAAAGTATTCATGCATGGGGCACCGGTGGTGGTGGTGGGGGGGGGCACAATTTACTCTAGGGTGGAGAGTGCCGGGGCAGTAAGTCGATGAGTCAGTGTCACTAGGGCGATTCCCAGAAAAGATTTCATGCCAAAATCAGATTCAATCAGAGAGAGATCTGTCTCTTGGTCAGTCTGCCCATACATTGTCATTATGGACGGTTCCCATTTAGGATCCTTTCACACTGTATCTGTTGCATTGCAACAGACAATATCATCGCATTACAAGGTGAGATGATATTCCTATGGGGCTGTCACACTGATTGCGGTGTGGTAGGTCGTGTTTACAGTGGCAGTGTGTTTACAGTGGCAGTGAAGCATATAGCCTGATTCACTAACCGGCGATAAGCCGGTTAGTGAGTCCTAAGAGCTCGTGGGCACAAACCACGGAGTTAAGTGGTTTGCGCCCATACATCGCGCAAAGCCCCGCTCAGTGCACGCGCAGCGCGTCGGTATTACCTGAAGCAGTGTATCGATGCGCCGTTTGGGGGGCACCCGATACGCCGTTTTCGGCGCATCAAGTGCGACGTTTACAGGGCAGCGGGTGCGACGTTATCGTCGCACCTCGCACTATTACTGGCTAACCGCGCTGTGCGCGCACTGAGCGGAGTTATGCGCGAAGTAGCTTTGCACGGCAGTTAGTGCGCGCAAAGCTACTTTAGGGGCACTAAGTGGCTTTTCACTCCGGTGCTAATATTTAGCGCTGGTTAGTGAATCAAGCCCATAGTCTCATTGTACTGTATGCCTCGCTGTATGGTCACACCAAAACAATACCGAACAATGTGTTTTTATGACAATGTTGTGTTGCGATTGCATAGCATCGCAACACAATTTTAATAGTGTGAAAGGGGCCTAACACATCATTTCTAGAAGTTACTCCTCGGCGCCAGGATCTCCCTACAGATGCGTTGCGTCATGTAATGAGAGTTGCCGCTGGTGGGTGATACACTGCAATGTTGCTGAAGAGACATCACTGCACCGAGAGGTGAGCAACTGCTCCAACAAGCTCCGCTCTTGACTACTCTGCCATGGCCAGGGAAGGGGGTACTCTTTAACCACTTGCTGCAATTGCGGCAGTATATCTACGCATTGCGGGAAGACTGTTCCCGTCCTGGGGGCGTAGATATATGCCTCCCGCTGCCACTCGCTTCCGAGACCGATCCCATTCAATGATCTACTGTAATTCCCCTTGTCAATGATCGCTGGCATCAATGAGATTAATTACCCATGAACGCACTACTTCCTGTTTGCGTACTGTTAGTACGCGGCAGGGAGAAAATTAGTGAGGACAGCTTGTGGACAAATAGTAAAATTACATCTAAATACATTTAGTTTAATAAAAAGAACACATAGTTTAAAATTAACTCCACACTCTCCCAAAATACCCAAATAAAACTTTTGTATTAAAAAAAATGACAATAAAAAAAATAGATAGTTACCTTAGGGACTGAACTTATTAATGTGTATATCAAGAGGGTATATTACTGTTATTTTTGAAAATATGGGCTTGTAAATAGTAATGGACGCAAAACTAAAAAAATGCACTTTTAATTCCAAATAAAATATTGGTGCCATACATCGTGATAGGGACTTAATTTAAATAGTGTAATAACCAGGACAAATGGGCAAATAAAATATGTGACTTTTAATTACAGTAGCATGTATTATTTTAAAACTATAATGGCTGAAAACTGAGAAATAATGTTTTTTTTTCTATTTTTTTTTCCTATTATTCCCCTTAAAATGCATTTAGAATAAAATAATTCTTAGCAAAATGTACCACCCAAAGAAAGCCTAATTGGTACCGAAAAAAAACAAGACATAGATAATTTTGTTGTGATAAATAGTGATAAAGTTATTGTCAAATGAAGGGGAGGACCGCTGAAAAGTGAAAATCACTCTGGTCCATAAGGGGGAAAACCCCTCCGTAGTGTAGTGGTTAAACTATGACGCTTCACGGAAATTGTCAAAACTGTATAAATGAACAATAATAACATTAATGTCATTTGCTAGAAAGATAACAGCAGACTGGGTGGGTGGCGGCTGGTTTGGTGAGTATCGATGTACTTTAGAGAGGAAAACTGAGAGAAGGAAATTTACAGAACGGCTGGTCATTCAGCCTGTGATGGAAAAATCCAACTGAAAATTCTACATGCAGGACATGCAATGATCGTTCCCCCTCATATCTCATCCTTGTCCCATTACCCATATTAACTAAAATGTGTTACTTAGGCATATCCCAATTAGCATACTTCTCATCCATTATTCAGAACCATGGGAAAATATTTCCTCATGAATGCACATCTGCACTGTTAAGACCAAAACATACCAACCCCTTCTTTAGCCCCCTTCTTATAGCTAGCTAGTAATTTATATATATAAGAAAGTTAGGAATATCCCATGGTTGTGTACATTCCACACAGTGTCCAAAAGCATGGGAAATGTTTATTTTACCCATTGAGGCACTGGGAGCACACCATTTTCATGAATGGACTTCCCAGCACTCTCAGAAGATGGAAGCAGGAGCAAATGCAGCACCCAAAGGCCTGATCTAAAATGACACACTTGGCTGTGTATTCTCATCTCGATCTTTTTGGCGCAGGACCTCTGTTTCTGAGAGGGAGGGTCATGCAATGTTTTTCAAGGGGGGTAGAAACTGTCATTTACAATCCTGGATTCTTAAACCTACATTGAGAGGAAATAAAAAAAAAGAAAAGAAAACAGCCTTATTACATGTCACTTAAAGGAACCCTCAACAGATGTCAAAAATGGAATACTGAACTTACTTGGGGCATCCTCCCCCCCCTCCTTCCCACCCGGTAGCCTGTGAGGTCCCTTGGTGTCTTCTTGGTCCCCTCCGTGCTCCCACTGGCGGCTCTGTTAGCTGCGCAACCGCGTACGTACAAAAAGGGCACCTGGACAAAAAGGGTGCGGGGTGTAAATATCGTTTATAGAAAAATTTACAATTAACAATTTACAAATTTATAAATCATTAAATAATGTGTATGAAATCGGCAATTGTTAAATCGTTAATCTTCCCACTTTAAAAAGTGAAACTTATAATTAAGTTTGTTAAAAAATCATTAATATAAGTTTAATCGTTATAATTGTATCTTATTGTGAATAATCTTCATTTATCGTTTCTTCTTATAATAAAATCTGAAAATATTGTTTATAATGATGATATATATACAGTATATATATATAAGTAGGTTCCTAAAAAGTGTTGTAAAAAAATTATTTTGTATTACAAAAATGTTAATAAAACTATACCTAACCCTACTCTCACACAGAACCCTCCCTGTACCTATCCCTAACCCCTAGACCCCCCTGGTGGTGCCTAACCCTAACCACTCCCCTGGTGGTGCCTAAACCTAAGACCCCCCTGGTGGTGCCTAAACCTAAGACCCCCCTGGTTGTGCCTAACCCTAACCACCCCCTGGTGGTGTATATTGTACTGTAACTATACCTAACCCTACTCTCACACAGAACCCTCCCTGTACCTATCCCTAATCCCTAGACCCCCCCCTGATTGTGCCTAAACCTAAGACTCCCCTGGTGGTGCCTAAACCTAAGACCCCCCTGGTGGTGCCTAAACCTAAGACCCCCCTGGTGGTGCCTAACCCTAAGACCCCCCTGGTGGTGCCTAACCCTAAGACCCTCCTGGTGGTGCCTAACCCTAAGACCCTCCTGGTGGTGCCTAACCCTAAGACCCCCCTGGTGGTGCCTAACCCTAACCACCCCCCTGGTGGTGCCTAACCCTAAGACCCCCCTGGTGGTGCCTAAACCTAAGACCCCCCTTAGTGTTTGCTTTATTATGTGGATGGTAATGTTTTACAAATAGTGACTGTAAAAAATATATTGCAATTTACGTTACGTACTGATTGCTTTATTTTGTGAATAATAATGTTTTACAAACAGTAAAGGATAAAATGTTAAATAAAGTTTTAGTTATAAATAGGATAAATATGTTTAGTATTTTTATAAACGTTATTTGTCACGGGTGCATTTTGTAAACGTAAATCACCACAAGCACAGTTATAAAACATTAAAAAGCTCCGGGCGCCGTTTATAAAACGTTATTTATCTCCGGCGCCCTTTTTTCCTGCTCGGCGCCCATTAAACCTTATTTACTATGGGAGTGAATGGCTGCGCCCTTTTTGTCCACTAGCTGCCTGCGCCCTTTTTTCCCGTTCCCGCGCAACCTGGCCAGGAGTCGTGTGCAATTGTCAATTCGCAGCCTGTCCGTTTGCCTGTCTCGATCACGCGCCTGTCGCAGGAGCATTCTGCGCATGTGCGTCTCTCGAAAGAATAGCCGCACATGCGCAAAGCGCTCACGGTGATGGGCATGTGATCGAGATAGGCGCACAGACAGGCCATGCATGCGCAGTTGCACACAACTCCCAGGCGGGTCATGCAGCTAGAGGACCCACTAGTGGGAAAACGGAAGATGCCGAAGGGCCTCACAGGCTATAGGGGGCTGGAGGAAGTCCTGCTGGCAAACTCCTGAGTTGCCCAATTTTGCAGGACAATCAGAGCCCTTTTCAAGAACAGTGAGTGATGTGATTATATTGGTATTATTTTATAAAGTACTGTGGAAAATGTGTCAGTGCTGTATAAATGTTTACATAAATAAACTCCTAGCAATAAAAAGTATCAGTGCTATCTGATTGTGTGAGATTAAAAAAATAAATAAATAAAAAAGTACTATCCTGCCCGAGAGCCCAGATGGAAAACAAGGACTGGCTGCAGTGTATTCCTTTCCCCTGCAGAGCTCAGCTGTGATAGTCTAGCACTTTAACAAACATTTGGAAAGACATTCCAGGTACACAACTGCAAAGTACACAGATCAGTCGTCAGTACATAAAAACTCAGCTTACACAGCACAAGGGGATGCTGATCGCTGCAGTGCAGACAGTACTGAAATTCAGGCAAAAATGCTCCAAGCCCAGCAATGTCTCTGAACGCTGTGGACAGTTGGCAAGTGGGCCTGGCAATTAAAAAGTGGAGATTGTGAGTTTAATGTTTAAACAGATTGCTGACCTATTCTGTGACTGAAGAGCTATACACACCACAGAAACAAAGCCTTTAAAGGCGGTTTAAACATTAATCCAACCTCCCTGCTCTCCACACCAGCCCTAACCGCTATTCTGACCCCAGAGAGCTCTAACATAACTGCAGCAGGAAGTGGCTGGAGCCGGGGCCATCGCTGACTGATAATGTTATTTGTTATTGTTTATTTACAGTTCTTACATTTTCCACAGTGCTTCACCGACTGCGTCAAATCAGTCATGTCTCTAACGGCAAGTACCCACCGGGCGATACTTGCGGTGATGTTACCCAGTGCTGGGCATCGTTTAACATAAGCATGTTAAATGGTGTTGCCCCCCCGCGGCGATCGCGCATGCTTAACCATTTCAGCCCGCGGGTATTTTTCACCATTTTAAATCCATTACTAATATATAGCCCATATTTAATAATAATATGTCCTCTTGACATACATATTAAAAAATTTTATTGCCTAAAGTCAGTAGGTGTAATTTTACAATTTGGCCACAAGATGTCCCCGCTGAGCGCTTCCTAATAGTGTGCAATAAGTATGCTATAGGAAGCAATGTGATGCTACATTGTAACTAAGGAAGTGACGCAGGCATCAATGGCCTGCGGGGGGAGTAATGAATGGGAACTTTGTTCCCATTCATAAATCTAATGATCGGCAGCGGTAAGTGGCGAAAATCGGTGATGGGAGGAAGCGCGGCGGCTCTATTTCAGAATGAACACTGTTTTTGGGCGGACATGTACGGATTAGCTCAGGAGACTTTTGTCTGCAGCCAATCCCCCCCTGTTGCCGGCAACATCGCAATCATCGCGGCATTTGCCCGCACAATTGCCCGCACACCACCCCAAACTGCAGGGACGTGACTAGCGTGGCTGTAGCAGCTGCTGCTGCGGACGTGAGGCTCACGTCCCAGCGGTAGTAATGGTCAAGCGACGGACATGGCTGTTCGGATCGGGTAGATCCTCGACAGCTCACACACAAAGTACCACAATGTCTTGAAGTCTCGTTGCGCCCGTCATGTAACATCACGCATACCTGCCTGCCGGGAGATGGATCAGTGGAGTGCTCATTGCAGAGGCGTATTTAGAGAAGTACAGGCATGGCTCATGCCGTGGGCACTATGCCTGCTCCTGTGCTATGCTGCTATACCTTCCCCAGGGCTGTGCACCATGCCTGCCCCCCGTGCCTCACCGTCACCCAGACCTAAAATCAGATTTATTCTGTGTTATCTGGGGAACATGACTACTTAATTTATATATGTAGGGCACCCTCAGCTTAGTGTTAGTAAAGAGGACAGAGAGGGATTACGAAGAGATATTTCCAAAGAAGTAACTTCTGCAATATCACAAGCCTAATAATTTCAAGTAAACATCACACATGTATGCGAGGAGAAAGGATGCTCTTTTTAGAGGGGAAACGGGCTCTGACAGGGGGCGCCAGTGTTTTCCATAGGCTCTATATTAGCCAGGTACTCCGTTGGCTCGTCATTAGGTGAGACGTTGCTGTATCCCTCTCCCTGCATCGCGAGGTGAGTATGTAGCATAACCATCCCTCAGAAGAGCTCACAATATAATCTAGCGATGTATGGGCAGATCGATTAAGAGACAGATCTCTGGCTGATCAAATCTGATCAGAGAAAAGTCTGTTGGCTGCCCATTCACCGCAGGCCGATTCAAAATAAATTTCAGCATGAAATCTATCAGGAACTGGCCTAGCGGCGAGGCCTCCGCCACCTGCCTGACCGCCCCCCCAGATGTAAATTTCCTCCTGGTGTCCGTACGGTGTAAAATCCCACTTGTCCTGCTGCCGTTACTCCTGACCTCCTCCTGTCACCCTCATGTTTGCTGTCACATCGAACACCACCATGTGCTGGTGCCACATGGGGAGATGGTGGACGAGGTTGAGAGTCACGGCAGCAGGACAGGTGAGATTTTACATTGCATGGGCATTGGGAAGGGGGGGGGGGGGGACTGGGCACATACTTACACTTAAGGGTAGCCAGGCACGTGCCATCCGTCGGGTTTGTCAGTCGTCGTGATATTAACTGCCATTACAGCCGTGAATCCAATTAACCACGTCAGACCGATATCTTCCAGCATGCTTGCCACACTCACTCGTTTTGCACTCCTCATGTAGCAGCACGGTGCTTCCAGCCTGGAGTTGATGTCTCAGAATCAGAAAACTTTATTTCGCCAAGCACAACTGGGTCGTACACGGAATTGGGTTTGGCAGGTACAGGGCTAGTGTGGAACTGGACATACAAAACAAATAATACAAATACAGAGACGTTTTAAAAGAACATTAACACAGAGTTCAAATGCAAATTTAAAAAAAAGTTTATGTAAAATGTGCAGCAGTGCAGTCGATTTACACTTGTGCTAGCGACTGCCACTTGTAGGTGGCAGACGGAGCAGATAAACAGAGTTCATAGAATTCAAAGAGTAGACAGCTGAGGGGAAGAAGCTGTGTCTTTTGAGTCCTTGTGTAGATGGACCAGTATCTCTGGTCCAAGGGAAGACTACTGAAGAAGTGGAAGCCTGGGTGAGATGGATCATTGGCGATCCTCAGAGCTCTGTAGCGCAGTCTGGAGTTAAAGATTTGGTCCAGAGAGGGAAGTGATTTCCCAATGATTTTTTCCCGTGGATCTTATGACCCTCTGTAGTTTGTGTGTATAGCTGGTCGGAGGAGCCAGTGTACCTAACCAGACCAGGATGGAGGAGCAGAGGACAGATTCAATACTGGCAGAGTAGAAACTTGTCAGAAGTACCCGGACCATACCGAACTTCTTCAATTGGCGTAGGAAAAATAGCCTCTGTTGGGCTTTTCTCTGGGTGGAGATCGTGTTAGCTTACCAAGCTAGGTCTTTGGAGATTGTAGTGCCTAGGAGGCGTGCACAGGGAAATCTTTCCACTTCAATTCCATCAATGCAGATTGGAGGGGGGTTGGGAGCATGTCTTCTAAAGTCAACAATCATCTCTACGGTTTTTATGGTGTTGAGAACCAGGCCGTTCTCTCTACACCAGTGGCAAATTCTGTCAACCTGGTCACGGTATGCCTGCTCATAATTTCCAGAGATGAGGCCAACTACGGTGGTGTCACTTGATGACTTTGAAATTGACAGTGTTCAACGTGGACCTACAGTTGTTCTTATATAGGGAGAATAAGAATGGCAACGGGACACAGCATTGAGGGGCCCCTGTGTTGGTGGTCCTTGGTTGATAGATGATAGTGTCCAGCTTGCTAGTATGGGATCTGCCACTTAGGAAGTCTGTAATCCACTGGCGTAAGGTAGGGTGGACCCCTAGGGCAGCAAGGTTCTCTTGTAGAATTTGGGGGCTGATGGTGTTAAACGCCGAGCTAAAGTCAAGTAGGAGGATCCTGGCGTATGAGTCTGGTCTATCCAGGTGTTCATAGACGAGCTCCAGTTATATTTTATATGGGAGAATAAAAACAGAAAAAATCCCTGTAGGTCAACCACAATCACCACGACAAGCACTATTATATATCCAGGTTATAGAGCAGAAAAACTCAGGAAACCAAAAATGCCTTCTCTATCAATTATATGCACTTTACTATGTGAGTGAATATTCTGTATACAAATTTCTGCACTTTTTGGTATATTAAAAGAAAAAGTATATTTTGCAATTTATAGAGGAGCTCCAAGCAGATGTTTATGGCGTCGTCAGTGGACCTATTCGCTCTGTATGCAAACTGGAGCGGGTCCAGCAGGGCCTCTGTGGATAGTTTTAGGAGGGGCAAAACCGTGTTTCCAAGGTTTGGTCGTACGCCCCTTCTTCTGTGCATATTTTGCATTTTAACTTTTGTGGCTTTGTTCTAGATTGGACCTATGAGAAGCTTTGTCACAAGGGCCTGATGAAGAACTTTTTATGCCATTGTGATACCTGTGAAAATTGAATTATTGGATGAAATTCTATTCAGAAAAGGATCATGTATTTTTGTATCAATAAAAGTAAATTAAATTGTTTTTGTGGTTTCTACAAGAAATATAAGTCCTCATAGTATCTGCTGTCAAGTCTGAGTGTGGTGGACCACCCATTGTGGGACTATAAACACTTTTTTCCGTTAGAAAGGACTTTCCCAATTATATAAATATATAAATACTGAGGCCAGGCAGTGGGGAGGGGATAGCGAAACTGGTAGTTGAGCATACAGTTGATATAGTTGGCAGATAGGTATTCGGTGACCCACTAAAGTGTCACTGTAAACTCTCATCTACTGTCTGTGAAATAAAGGTGCAGAGTTTACTATTACAGTATATATTACACATCAGTATTTATATCCATATAGGCTCCTTGTAAAAATCCCCGGATCTAGTTTTTGTTTTCGCTTATTAGATATTCATTCATCTTTCTATTCCTAGCCATAGTAGTAAGCAACCCTTTCAGTGGCGTAGCTAAGGAGCTGTGGGCCCCGATGCAAGTTTTACAATGGGCCCCCCCAAGCACTCTATACATAACAATTGATACGGTGCACCTAAACCTGCCAATGGCAACTACAGTGTCAGAGGTGCAAGAAGGGGATGGGGAACAGTTTGTTAATGATTACTACTATTCAAAGCATCTATAGAAGTGATTATTATGAGCACAGGAGCAATAAAGAGCTAATACTGTGTTTGAGGGGTGGGCCCCTCTAGGCCAAGGGCCCCGATGCGGTCGCTACCTCTGCACTCCCTATTGCTACGTCCCTGAACCCTTTATTCGTCTTATCTAAAATGCAATACAAGATCATTACTGGGAGGGAGGAGGCGCCCTAAAATGTGATGCGTGCAATGGATAATGTAAGCTGGATAAAACATACATAAAAAGGGCTTACCTCTAAAAGAAGGGGGTACCGCGGTACTCAGAGCTTCTTGTGGGAGGGGTTTTCAGCACAAAATCAGTCATACAGCGCCCCCTGATGGTCTGCTCCTAGCTGTTTTGGCTGTTAGAGACAGCTGTAAACAGCTAATTCCTGTCTGTGAACATTGTTACATTGTGGCAGTTTGCCCAGAGTACCGCGGTACTCAGAGCTTCTTGTGGGAGGGGTTTTCAGCACAAAATCAGTCATACAGCGCCCCCTGATGGTCTGTTTGTGAAAAGCATTGTATTTCTCATGTAAAAGGGGGCATCAGCTACTGATTGGGATAAAGTTCAATTCTAGGTTGGAGTTTCTCTTTAAATAGCTCTTTATTAGTGCTATGCTGGTAGTGATCACTAGTGTTGGGCGAACAGTGTTCGCCACTGTTCGGGTTCTGCAGAACATCACCCTGTTCGGGTGATGTTCGAGTTCGGCCGAACACCTGATGGTGTTCGGCCTTTTAAGTTCGGGTTCGACCCGAACTTCTAATGGCCGCCGAACAGGGCCGAACAGGGCCCCTGTTCGGCCGAACAGGGCCCTGTTCGGCCGAATACTGCCCCCCTATGGGGTCGCAGGCATAAGGGGGGAGCATGCCCCGATCGCGGGGGGGGTCGGAAATTCCCCCCACCCCCTCCGCTAGCGCTCCCCCCTCTGCCCGCTTCCCCATACAAAAATTTCAAGAAGTACCTGTGTCCGGTGGTAGTGGGTGGCTGCCCGGCTGGCAGTGGGCGGCACTATGAAGTGACTGACTGAGGAGGAGGAGTCCGGAGAGTGACGCGTTGAGGGAGGCCGGGCAGCGGGCGGTTCAGCAGTAGTACCGTACTACTGCTGATCCGCCCACTGCCCGGCCTCCCTCAAAGCGTCACTCTCCGGACTCCTCCTCCTCAGTCAGTCACTTCATAGTGCCGCCCACTGCCAGCCAGGCAGCCACCCACTACCACCGGACACAGGTACTTCTTGAAATTTTTGTATGGGGAAGCGGGCAGAGGGGGGAGCGCTAGCAGAGGGGGTGGGGGGAATTTCCGACCCCCCCCACGATCGGGGCATGCTCACCCCTTATGCCTGCGACCCCATAGGGCCCCTAAAAGCGGGATGTTCGGGGAGTTCGGGGTTCGGCCCGAACATGCCGAACATTGCGGCCATGTTCGGCGAACTTTCCCGAACATCCAGGTGTTCGCCCAACACTAGTGATCACCTCTGTATGAGTTTTGATTAGTTGTAACAATTAGTTGGCTGTTCACCAGGGGCATAACTAGAAATCACTGGGCCCCCCTGCAAAAATTTGGATGCCCCCCCGGGGCCCGCTCAGGGCCGTTTTGGGGGCAGGAGGGGTCGCAGCATGAGGGGAAAGCATTGGCCACACATCGGCGGGGAGGAGGGACACTCCCCTTCCTCTCTCATCTCGGGCTCTCCCCTCAGTGCTTCCCATCCAGCATCAATCAGTGGCAGCAGGCGGCGGGCAGGAACACAGGCATATCCTCATCCACCGCAGAGGTCCGATCTCGAATTACCTCACGCTACTTCCTGTTTAAACAGGAAGTAGCTAGCATTAGACACTTAGAGAGTGGAACCTCTGGTGCGTGGAACGCATGAAGGTATGTGTTCCTTCTTGCCCGCCACCTGCTGCCACTGATTGATGCTGAAGGGGGAGCACTGAGGGGAGAGCCCGAGGTAGGGGGGGAGTGACCCCCCTCCCTGCTGATGTGTGGCCAGTGCTCTCCCCTCATGCTGCGACCCCTCCTGGCCCCCAAGATGGCCCTGAGCGGACCCCCCGCATCTGCAAGGCTTGCAGCCCCTATTGTTACGCCCCTGCTGTTCACCTCTCCAGCCTACACCTCTCTGACATTGCAGCTGTCCTTGGCAGGTTTGCTGCTCAATATCAATTGTTATGTATAGAGCGCTTGAGGGGGCCCAGTGTAAAGCTCACGCTGGGACCCAGAGCTCCTAAGCTATACTACTGAGTCCGTGACCCTGATGAGTTGCGGGCTACTCTGCATGCGCTGTCCCAGGGATTACCACTATTCCTATTATGTGCAAGCATCTGATTGAGGATAGATGTGTACTGACATATTTCTGTATGCATTATGTATTCTTAACAGATATAAACATATTTGTGTGCCTCTGAGGAAGCGGCTCTTGGCCGTGAAACATGTGGCATTGTTTGGTTCTGTGATTGGATTCTTTGTATTTATCCATATTCATATGACTGCAATTAAGGAGACTGATATTGATGAAGAATAAAAGACGGATGCTGTTCCTCTAAAAAAAACAATTGTCTGTTTTTGTATACAGTACATTCAACATTTAGTTTTTGCCAAAGTGTTTATTAACCCTCTTCACTATTAAAGAGTAACTGTTAGCCCCCAAATTGAAATTTAAATCTCTATTGCAATGTTTTATTTAGTATTTAAGTGAGCCAAAAAGCCAATGCTGAACTTAAAAATCAATCTAATTTTTTTACTATGTAATCTTTTCCCCCAGCTCCGGACGCAAAGCCGCATATCAGATACTGCTTAGCATGCAGAGCATGCCTATGTCTGGCCGACCCCCCTCTCCCCCCCAGGACCAGGTGCCGATATATTCGCACCACAAACAGCTGACCGCTCTGACACGGAGAGAGAGCGGGAGCACTTCCAGCGCCGCCACCGCAGAGCAGCCGCCGCCGTGCATCTCTCTCACATGTGATTCTCTCACATGTGACTCGGCGGCGGCTGCTCTGCGGTGGCGGCGCTGGAAGTGCTCCCGCTCTCTCTCCGTGTCAGAGCGGTCAGCTGTTTGGTGGGGAGAATATATTGGCACCTGGTCCTGGGGGGGAGAGGGGGGTCGGCCAGACATAGGCATGCTCTGCATGCTAAGCAGTATCTGATATGCGGCTTTGCGTCGGAGCTGGGGGAAAAGATTACATAGTAAAAAAATTAGATTGATTTTTAAGTTCAGCATTGGCTTTTTGGCTCACTTAAATACTAAATAAAACATTGCAATAGAGATTTAAATTTCAATTTGGGGGCTAACAGTTACTCTTTAAAGTAAAATATTTTCCTGGAATTGTGCTTGTTGTCTACATTGCATTCTGCATATTACTATATGATTGCAAAATACATGAAAAAAAAGATAATAAATCAGTACTGGCACATCTTTATGCAGGAGGTGGAATGTTTGAGTAGGGGAGGAACATATGGATGACAAGGTAGAAGTTATGTCTGGAGGCGGGGACAATGCGTTTGGTGATGATGGGAAGACAGATTTAGAGAAGAGAAGCATTAGCATAGCAGAGCATTGTATTGCAATGTACACAGAGCTGTCCTCCCCTCGCATTATTCCACTGTGTGTGTGAGAGAAGAGAGCTGCTAGACGGAGGGGCGTGTTCAGACCCTCTAGCTTCACCCCTTGACTGGCTGTATCATCTGTGGGGGGGCGTAGCCGAAACCCGCTCGCATTCTCCGCCCGCCCCGCAGACCAGTGTGGCTCAGTCTGCCGGATAGTGAAGAGCTCCGGGTGTGGAGGGCTCCCCGGTGGAGGATACAATAATGTGGCGGCCGGGGATATGCGGAGTTATCTGGGTGACTGCAGTACTGCTGAGCCGCGGTGGAGGGGCGCACGGTGAGTGCTGTGCCTGGCACAGGCGGGAGGGCTCTGCTGCTATACACGTATACACATCATGTGCTGCTTCACTGTGGCTAGCCTGCGTGTCTCATGCATGATGGAATCTGGCCTGATCACTCTGCTGAAGGGGGGAATAAATCACTTTCAACTCTTTAGTTAACTTTATTTTATAAGTATTGTGCAGTTATTTCTTAAAAATAGCTTAATTCAAAAAAAAAATTTTTCAAAAAGTTTTGTTCTTGTGATGAAGGCAGTGTAAGTTATCTGGTGTCACTCTAGCTTGTGTAACTCTTCAGGACTGTAGCTGGACCTTATAGAGTGTGTGATCTCCCATGCATAGTGTTTATATGTTGGTGTATATCTCCCATCCATATAATATGTATGTATGTATGTGTGTGTGTGTATGTATATATATATATGTGTGTATATATATATATATATATATATATATATATATATATATATATATATATATATATATATATATATATATATATATATAATATACCCATGCCATGTGCAATTTCCTTTTTCTCCTAGGAGGTGATTTGTATTTTTGTGTGCCTGAGTGATCTCCCACACACTATTGTGTGGAGTTTTCTCCTAGGAGGTAATTCCTCATCTTTTGCCCACACTATTTGGGCAGTCACAACTGCTTTGTGCTGTAAGAGGGTGCTGTGGTTGGAGACCTGTCCGCTATGAGGTTTCCTGCTGCTGTCCCTTAAAGTAGCGCCCAGTATTTTGCAATCTGAAAAAGTACCAACAGTGGTAGAAAAAGTACTATCAAACTTATTGGGTGTATTTTCTTGCTTGCTGGTGGTTTAAAAGGCATTTTTGTTTATAATGTGAAAATACCATATAGGAGAAAAAGTGAATTGCATATGGGCCATACTATAGTTTCTGTATGATCTACCATAGATAGTGTGTGGGATCTTCCATACATAACAGTGTTTGTGTATATATGATGGTGTGTGATGATCTCTCAGACATGCATTGTGTGTGATGGTGTGTAATTCCCACACATGACAAAGTGCTGAGATTAGGCAGCTCTGTATAGATGTCCAGCAGTGCAGGAAGTCATTAGGGACTGCACAGGGCCGCTCTTCTCATAGATATATTAACCATGTTTATACTGGGATTTTTGTCAAGGTGATCTGTATAGGATTAAATGTGGTTCCCTGTTCATTGTCACTTATGTCAGAAGCTCTGCTCTGCTTCACTTCTGGTCCAGATTTCACAGAAAAACTGCACTTAAAAAAAGTGTTAAATCTCTTTCACACTCTAACACATAAGAAAGTGAAGTTAGATTTGTGAAACAATACATTTTTCCTTAGCTTTTCTGTTCTTTTGTTTGGCAAACCACAGTGCCCCTTCCAAGATACAGGGGCATAATGATAACCTGTGCAGCTAATGTTCAGTTTTCGGCGCTATTCTACAAATCAGCAATCGCAGCACCCTCTACAACTTGAAGCGTAGTATTTGGCCGAATGGTTTGGGGGTAGTTATTATTACAACCTATCCAACACTTTAAAGTTGTAGCGGGTGCTGTAACTGTTGAAACGCCAACCAATCACGTTTGCAGATTTTCCCTATGAGGTTTCCCACTGGGTCACCTCAAGTAGACTAAGGCCCACACTTCTTTGTAGTTCTCTTCGTCTTAGATGTGGTAGACTTTAGGTACGTTTGCACTGTGGCTATCTGTTGTGCAAAACTATGGCTTGTGATGGTGTCTAGTGACAGTCTACACTGTTCAGATGGATTATGTTTTGCTGTATGGAGAGGGGTGGGGAAGAAGAAGGAGGAGGCACTCCGCAGCCCCACAAAGACAAAACAATTGGCTGAAAATATTTGACCCGGCTAATTGCATGAATTAGTTTGAATGCCAAAGTTGGGAGATGCCTAAACAGACAGCTAAAATTATTGTACATTGTACACTATCATTTCAGCCGTCAAAAGGCTGTACCTTAAGAGTGGAGAGTCTCCTACTTCTCTTCATTTTCTGACCCAGTTTATTAGTATGTTCACTGTTCACCTATGTCAGGAGTGACACATTGCTTTGACATGAGACATGCAGACCATCTAAAGATAATATCTCTTGTTTCAGAAATCTTCAGTTCACAACTTTTTTATTCATGGAAAAAAAGTTACAGGATCACTGCAGAGTGTAGAAAAGTTTCAGGGAACAAAAGGAAATGGGTCTGATAAGGTTTTGTTTTGTTTAAGAAATGTCTCTTCTTACCAAGATGGAGTGTAGAGGGGGAGGTTTACAGCCTGAGAGAGGTCACTGGAATAACCCCACCTATAGGCATCATTGTACATGGCAACCTATGAAGGTATTTGACTCCTGAATAAGCAATCACAGACTTTCCTCCTCCCCCCAGTCTGCTAGGACAGAGACAGCCACTTGCTCTAAGCTTTATGGGATCGCCATGGCATATTTGGGGTTAACCAGATTGGGGGGGGGGGGGGGGGGGGCACCGGAGTGAGAAAATTGCAGTATCTAAATTCGGTGTAAAACTATTCCAGACTGAGTTTCCTCTTGCTCTGTGATTATTCACTCTTTAATTACGGAGTTGCATACATCGTATCAGTGTTTCATGTCACTTTTTATTTGTAAACTTGGCTGTGAGATTAAAGTTAGCTGTCTGGCTTTGTGTATTCAGCGCTAAGAGTTTAATAGATTAAGAATGCCAGTGACTTGATGGGTTTTCACAGGATCCTCTTTGGGCCAGTTTTTATTGCTACGTGGTGAAAGGTTTGTATACTTGAGTTTTAATGCCACTCGTGGAATGCAAGATGAGAGGGATTTTCTTTTTCTTTTTTTAATGGTTGCTAGGGTGTTTTAAAATGTTTTTTTTTAATACAAAGCCTGAAAACGAATTTGTATTGGTGTACATTTAATCTGTGTCTCAGCTTTCTAATGGGAAAGGCGCTGTGAGGGAATGAGCAATGCAAGTTGCCTCATAAACTAGAAACGCAGCATAGTTGTGGTAATTGCAGATGTAAATTATTGCTAATCTAATTTTAGGATCAGTAGGGTGTTATGCAGTCATTGCAGGGTGTAACCCCTGTAGGATCCAATCAGTATCCGCCTTTCCTGCAGATTGCTGAAACGGGATCTGATTGGGTGCTGTGAGTTAAGTTGCCCATACACAGAGGATGGTCATCTAAGGTTACATTTTGGAATCCACGATCGTTCCATTATTGACGTGTGTATTGTCTGACTGCTGAGGAGGTGGTGCTTCCATCATCAATTGCCCGCAGAAAAGTAGCAGAGTCTAAATTTGTGGCGCCATTGCGAATTGTTTGACTGGGGGTTCAATTTGTTGATGTACAGCAAGACATTTAGAATCAATGACCTCAAGAGACATTGACTAATTTGATCGACAGCGATGTGTTGCACATTAAGGTGCCTACTAACAGTACAATTTTCAGCAAAAAAATAGTGTTTAGATAAATGCGATCGGAAATAAAATGTCGCAATGCACTGATTATTTCACCATCAACGAGCCAATCTACTGTATACTTCTTAAGCGCAATAATCGCCACCCGACAAAAGAAGATGAATCCAGCGATGGCTCCCTCATGAAGAGCAATTCCACGATCCATCCTCCTGTGGGCAGTACTCGCGACGTTGCATGACGAACGACAACGGGAAGTCAAGAAATCACAGTACTTTGTGCGTCGTCAAGGCTCTTAAAGAAAATCTGTATTGTTAAAATCGCACAAAAGTAAACATACCAGTGCGTTAGGGGACATCTCCTATTACCCTCTGTCACAATTTCGCCGTTCCTCGCCGCATTAAAAGTGGTTAAAAACAGTTTTAAAAAGTTTGTTTATAAACAAACAAAATGGCCACCAAAACAGGAAGTAGGTTGATGTACAGTATGTCCACACATAGAAAATACATCCATACACAAGCAGGCTGTATACACCCTTCCTTTTGAATCTCAAGAGATCATTTGTGTGTTTCTTTCCCCCTGCATCTCTCATGCACTGAAGTGTCAGGCTGTTTCTTCCTGCAGAGTGCAGACAGCTCTGCCTGTATGTATTTCCTCAGTATGTGAAAGCCCAGCCAGCTCAGAGGAGGATTTATCCAGCTTGTAAAAGATAAGAGAGAAGCTGCCCTAATCTAAATATCACACAGGCAGTGTGCAGAGAGGGGCCTGGAGGGGGGAGATGCATCACAGAACCACAACACTGAAGAACTTGGCAGCCTTCCAGACACAGTCTGACAAGTCTGACAAGAGAGAGATAAGTTGATTTATTACAGAGATGGTGATAGTAGAACGTGCTGCAGTAAGCCAGAGCACATTAGAATAGCTTTTGGAACTTGTAGGATGATAAAAAACAGGATGCAATTTTTGTTACGGAGTCTCTTTAAAGATCTTATCCGCCGTGACTGTCGTTATTGCTGCATGATGCTAAACGATGTTCAAGTGATCGCGTGCCTGTACCCACATAGCAAGATCGTGGAAACGATCGCTCACGGCTCAAAGTATCGCTGATCGTAAAAAAAAGTGAGGATAATCGCATCATGGGTACGACCCTTATCCTTAACAACCGATTTTATAATAAAAAACAAACAAAACTAAAAAACAGTTTGTGGGTAACTGAATTGTCGTTGAAGGAAAAATCACCATTTAGAATTGTTCACAGTTGATTTGGGACATCCAAGCTTTATTTTCTGCTAATACAAATCGCCCGTTAATGGGCACCTTGAGGAATAAACTTGGTAGTCCGGTGACGTCCTACAGGCTATTGAAACGATCTTTTGTTTGTCCGCCCGGCGGATCGCTCAAACTCACTCTTATCAAGCGAACGACAGTCTGTACGCACGCCCGATTTAGCGGGCGAACGATGGGACGTTCAAACGACCCGTCGTTCACAGAAATCCGACGTGTGTATGGGCCTTAATACTTTCGCTACCTACAGAATACATTGACTGGTCGTTAACATTCATCTGCTGTTTGGGAAGCTTTTTACTGTACTACTCTTGAGTTTTTGCCTTGCTTTCTAAAAACAAAGGTTTGTCTGCAAATGCCTAATCCACTGGAGCTAAAAACATTAAAGGAGCGTGTAAGATGCATTCTGTTTGGGTAATTGCGTACACTAATTTAAATGCTTATTCTAGTGGATGTTTATTGCCTTTTGTTGAGGCCGTACAATTAGGGGCTTTCTTTGAGGCGTCCTAGTGTAAATCACAGCAATCCATTCATTAGCATGCTGCATATTGCTGCCTGGGTGAAATCATTTTTTTTAGTAGATGTGCCTGGTCTTTCCAGTTTTCATGAGTTTCAGATGTGGTTCTTGTGTGTGTGACAAGGGAGCAGAAACCCGTTACTATGTGTGTGTGATCTGCTTTGTGTCAGTATGCATGAGGTTACTTCTTAGTTGGAGCTGTGCTGCTCCCCCCTCCACCCCCCCCCTTTTCTAATAATCCCTTTTTCCAAATTTTCCCACCCATCCCCCTCTCCTCTCTGCCCCCTCCTCCCCCTGCTCTCTCTCTCTGGCTCCCTCCCTCAGGGCACAGGGAAGGAGAGGGGGAGGAGGAGGGCACAGTGTAGTGAGAGAATGAGAGAAACTTTTCTTGTGTGATAACAATTGCAATAAGGGGGGAAAGAGGGGGGGGGGGGGTTAGACGCTTCTCAAACTGCCCCCTCAAATCTGTCTGCTACCTCCCGCAGCTCTCTTCACCCCCCCCTCTGTCTTCCCTCTCAGCTGCTTGATACTTGTCTCTCTTGCCCATGTGTCTCTGCCTTCTTTCTGACCCTGTTTTCTCTCTGGACTCAAAATTTCTTCTTTCCTTGGTGTTCCTCCCCATTTTGTGTGTGCCACATTATCGCTGCACCCCCCACTTTCCACGCTATCCAGCTGCTCTTGCCTGCGCTCACTCGCGCTGCGCTCTCCATTGCCAAGTGGCCAACTCTGACCCTCCCCCCCCCCTCCCCCCAAGTGCCCTCTGGATCCTGCATACCTCAAGCTCACCACCGTCTCCTTCTCACTGTGCTGCCTGTGTTCTGGCTCAGTTCTGTACACCTGCATTTTTTTTAACCTTCTTGCTGGTACTTTATTAAAAATTTAGATGGCTATTAAGCAAGCCGGATTTACATCGATAGTGGCTTGATTAGAATTACAGTTGATCGCTCCCCAATCAGATTGAGAAGTAGTTATGTGGTTCTGGGTCACCGTGAGCTATCTGGGTATTATTAGTACTGGTCTAAAGCCTCATCTACACGCGTAGGATCGCCTCTTCCGCGTACTCGCCGGATTTGATTCCCCGCCGGCGCCGCTTATCTTCCGCTCGATTCCCTGCCATTGTCCCCTCGCGGGGAACGAGCAGGGAATCAGCGGTGGGGAGATCCGTCCTGTCATTTCTTATCAATCGAGCCGCATTATCGGCTCGATTGATAAGCCACATCGCCGCCTCATCTACCAGTGATGAGCCTACACGGGTAGTTGAGGCGGCGATGTGGCTTATCAATCGAGCCGCTGATGCTGCTCGATTGATAAGATCCGACAGGACGGATCTCCCCACCGCCGATTCCCTGCTCGTTCCCCGCGAGGGGACAATGGCAGGGAATCGAGCAGAAGATAAGCGGCGATGGCGGGAGATCGAATCCGGCGCGGCGATCGGGGACGCGGAAGAGGCGATCCGGCGGCTAATCGAGCCTCATCTATGTGTGTAGATGAGGCTTTAAGCCCTATCTCATACGAACACTTCCAATCCAGCGCAGGAGACTTGGGCGCAGAGACCGTAATAGGAATTACGGCTATAGCGGCGCACAGTGAGTAACTTCGGCGCCGTCAGAAGACAGAGCTGAAGTTACTTATAAAACTATAATTCGGCCTCCAGAAATCGCAGGAAGCAAAATTATTTCATTCCCCACCATCCATGGCGTCCTGGAGGGGAATAGTAATTAACGCGGCCGTGAACTTGTGCAGCAGCAGGATAAGCCGTATACCGGCTGTATCCTGTGCCCAAGTCTCCCACGCCGTTTCCTCTCGTACGCTATTCCATAGAGCCCTATCAATCCATGTCACGCACTGATGAGGATCAGAAAGTCTGTAACGGGGTGTATGCATGTTGGATTGGTGTGGCTCTGTAAAAATTATTACTTTTAGGCTCACTAGACAGACACCAGCAGTTATGGATGTGCATCCTTTTTTTCAGGGGCATAGAGATGATTTGCATGTTTGGGAGTGATGCATCATGGGAACAGTTTCCTACTTAAAGCTGAATTATCGCAGATACCTTCTGCACATTGTATATGTGCATTTGGTGGTTATGTGCCACCTTGCACTATTTGAATAGAATCAAGAAGTTTTGAATCGGGATGATACCATTTATTGGCTAACTTGAAAGAAAAAGAGTAAGCTTTTGGGTGATAAGCCTTCTATAGTTTGAAGAAGGCTTATTAGCGGATAGCTCACTCATTTTCTTCAAAACGTCTTGCTTTTACAGATGGCTTACATGGTACAATGCTCTACTGTTACTATTTGAAAATAATCATAACTGTGACTATGTGCTGTACATGTCATTATCTCCTTAATGGAATGAAGGCTGTGGATCTTATGCTAGGTACACACAATGCGTTTTATTTTTGGTCGATTTTCCATTCGATTGATTTTCGATTCGTTTTCCCACTCGATTCTCATCTTTTCTTATCGATTTCCATTCACTTCTATGAGAAATCGAGTGGTAAAACGATCAAAAGTAATATCCGACATGACGGAAATGTATCTATCGAACGCAAAAACGTATCGTGTGTACCTAGCATAAGGCTAGCCATTGATATTCAACCGAACTAGCAGTTTATCATATGAATCAATGTGCCTGCTCCATCCACTCCATCTCAAATCAGATTAGAGCAGGCATTGATGAGACTGATGCCACTGTTGCACCGCTTGATGCACTACAATGCTCTGTAGCCATTTGTTCCCCCAATCACATGTTGGAAATTTACTGCCACAGTCAGTCATTCTTAACCACTTTACCCCCGCGCGTACGTATTTCTCCGCCCCTTTTTCCATCCTTTAACAACGAGGAACAGAGAAATACGTACTTTCCGCGTTCCCGACACTGTCCACGCTCCTGCTCGTAAACACGCCGCCCGCCGCTAGTAAACACGCCGCCGCCCGCTCGCCCAGAGATCAATGAACAGGAAAATCCATTCCCGTTCGTTGATCTAAGCCCCGCAATGATCCGCTGCTCTCCTATGGGCAGCGCGATCATTGTGAGAAAAAACTCACGTGTCCAGCCTCCTTATACTTCCTCCAAGCTTCCGGAAGGAAGCTTGGAGGTCGCATTAAAACAAAAAGTTACTGTGGCCCTCTTGTGGCCAAATAGTAAACTACACCCTACACATTTTTCACATACAAATAAATGACTTTTACACATAAAATTAACTCATTACCTCCCACACTCCCCATTTTTTTTTTTTTTTTTTTTGTAATTAAAAAAAAATTAAAAAATTTACAATTAAAAAAAATACATAACAAGTTACCTTAGGGACTGAACTTTTTAAATATTTATGTCAAGAGGGTATAACACTGTTACTTTATAAACTATGGGCTTGTAATTAGGGATGGACGCAAAAATGAAAAAAATGCACCTTTATTTCCAAATAAAATATTGGCGCCAAACATTGTGATAGGGACATAATTTAAATGGTTTTATAACCGGGACAAAAGGGCAAATACATTTCATGGGTTTTAATTACAGTAGCATGCATTATTTAAAAACTATAATGGCCGAAAACTGAAAAATAATTATTTTTTCCCCCACATTTTTCCTATTTTCCCATTAAAACACATTTAGAAAAAAATAATTCTTGGCATAATGTCCCACCTAAAGAAAGCCTAATTGGTGGCGGACAAAACAAGATATAGTTCATTTCATTGCGATAAGTAATGATAAAGTTATAGACGAATGAATGGAAGGAGCGCTGAAAGGTGAAAATTGCTCTGGTGCTCAGGGGGTAAAACCCCTCAATGGTGAAGTGGTTAAAATACTAAAATTGCAAAAAAAAATCAATCAGATGTGTATTGTATCAGATATGCTGGGCGGATCAGTGGTAGTGTCAATCAAAGTGATCAGGTCTTCAAGAGGTATAAACCCGTATATAACCCCCCTGCAGTGTATTGGACATTAGTATCCAGGTCCAGAGATGCTTACAACTTGGGTCACCTAGATTCTAGATCTCTAGGTCCTAGAATGATAGTTGAAGGGCAATTTTGTCTCCTTTTCTAAGTGTACAGGTTTCTCCCAATGTACGCCATTAGCATGTTGGCAATCGGGCGCTTGCCCCACTTGGCTACTTTTTAATGCCACCCGGCTGGGGAAAAAGATGCAAGCTGTGGCTAGTGCCAGCTGGACCTGCGCTTTCTCTGCCCTCCAAACACCACACCAGTGGGATCCTAAGAATTATTTATTGCTGCAATGTAAATCCCCTATCTGTGATCTGACAATCAGTCTGAACAGTGCTCTCTGTGATCCATTTCTTTCCTCTGCCCCATCGTATGCGGTCATCTTTCCTCCCCCTCCCCATAGCAACAGTATGCGCTGTTCTGTTATACCAGAATCACACGTGTGCAGCAGTGTCACCTGCAGGATTGAGCTTGTCCCTGACAGCCGACACTAGTAGTGCATGTGTATTCACAGTCATGAGGTGGTTTCCAGGTCTGGTCATTCGTGGCTTGTTCTGGTGGTGACCTAGTGCTTACAGGTTCTTGGCAGACACCACTAATATGTGCAGTGTGATGGGACAGACCTTGTATTTCTCTCATAAAGATTGATTTTCCGTTGGACCTAAGCTCGAGATGGACAAGGTTGACAGGTGAACACTAGATATTTTGGGAGTGATTTAATAAGACAGGTTCAGGTTGACTGGACTAAAAGTAGAGTAGCTGCTTTAGAAGAACCAATCAAAATCCTTCTTTCATCTAACATCAGAAGCAGAATTGATTGCTCAAAGCTCATACTTTACTTCTGTCCCAGGCTTCTTTGCACCAGTCTTGATAAATGATCTCCGGTGGAGCTTGGCAGAAGAGGTAGACCTCTGCGCATTAAATGGAATGTAGGAATAACAGAAGCTGTCTGGTTGTCTAATGAGTTTCTCAGTGGCATATGGAAAATCGTTATGGATGAAATGTTTGTGAGGCTCAGCTTGCTGTAAAAGTCATTAGTGTGCTGCATTGTGGGCCATTTTTATATTTCAATCATTCTTAGGTTCATAATAGCTTTGCCTTTAGGGCCATGTCACACAGGAAACATAGTTGATGGGTCTAAACAGAGCTACTAATGTTGTCTGGTGAAGTTGCTGAACAAGTATTGCACACCGCAGCTGCAGAAACTTGTTGCTGTTGCATGTCATAGGGCTGGTGCACACCGAGCTGGTTTTTTGGCGTTTTTGCAGCCGCAGATACGCTTGGTCAATGTTTTTCAATGGGGTGGTTCACACCAGAGCGGGAGGCGTTTTGCTGAAACGCATACTCCCGGGGTGAGGCATTTTTTTGGATTGCGGAGGCGTTTCTGCCTCCAATGTAAAGTATAGGAAAAACGCAAACCGCTCTGAAAAACGGCAGTTCAGAGCGGTTTTGCTGGCGTTTTTGTTACAGAAGCTGTTCAGTAACAGCTTTACTGTAACAATGTATGAAATCTACTACACCAAAACCGCTACACAAAACCGCAAAATGCTAGCTGAAACGCTACAGAAAAATAAGAAAAAGCGTTTCAAAACCTGCTAGCATTTTGCGGCTCTGCTAGCGGGTTTTGGTGTGCACCGGGCCATAGTCCTTAGCAACTGCAGTTGAGAACATTAGCAGTGGCTCCTTAGTGGGTTAGTCACTAATGGTACCCATACACGGTACAATAAAAACTTTAGATTTTTCCCGTTTTTTTTTTTGATTAAGAAAAACGAACGATTATCCAGTGTTTTTATTTATATTTATTTTTATTTCGAGTTTTCACCTGTCACGGTCTTTAGCATTAGTGCAGAGGCCTTGTGGGATATGGTGTGATGGAGTGTGGTGACAGTGGGTTGGATTATGTAGGGCACTCTGCGCGCGTCCCCAGCGGTGGCTGCTCTGTGCGCGCGTCCCCAGCGGTGGCTGCTCTGTGCGCGCGTCCCCAGCGGTGGCTGCTCTGTGCGCGCGTCCCCAGCGGTGGCTGCTCTGTGCGCGCGTCCCCAGCGGTGGCTGCTCTGTGCGCGCGTCCCCAGCGGTGGCTGCTCTGTGTTTGCTGCTAGCTGTGTCACTGCATGTGTGTGTGTGTGTGTGTGTGTGTGTGTGTGTGTGTGTGTGTGTGTGTGTGTGTGTGTGTGTGTGTGTCTCACTAGCTGGGGTAATGTTGGAATGTCTGCAGGCAGTGTCTGAGGTCTCATCTCACATAATGTCAGTGTCTGCTCAGACTGGCTCTGTGTAATCCTTCCTATGGCCAGTCTGGTCTCCTGGCCCCCTGACCTTCTAGGCTGAGTTTGCTATGTCTGTGGTTGTGGGTCCTTGTATATTCATACACCCCCTCTATGTACACACAGCCTGCCTGCATCAGTATGCATCCAGCAGCTCCCCCTCTGTCTCTCTCTGGCCTCCCTCTTACTTATTGTCACTTTTCTTTCTCACTTTCTCTTTCCTCCCCCACTCTTTTATTTCCCAGCCCCTCCACACATTGCACACTTTTGCGCGCTGTCACTATCACTTTTCCAGTCTCTGTCTTGCAGGTCCCTGCTAATCTCTTTACACAGTTTAGTGTGATCGGATGTATACATGTCTGGGCTCCATCCCTGGGTGCAGGCAGTCAAGGCTAAAATCTACAGCTAGCTTCTAATTGAGTGTTTTAGCTATCAGTGGAGCACTGGTTCTATAAAAAAAAAAATCTTCCTAAACCCAGGGCTGTGGAGTCGGAGTCGTGGAGTCGGGGCAATTTTGGGTGCCTGGAGTCGGGAAAAAACGCTCCGACTCCTAATGAATTTAAACTATAATTAAAATAGAAAATATGATAAAATGTTCTATTTATCAGATGATAGTCATCATAAATAATTTATACATACAGTAATAGCTGTGCTTAGTCCACAAAAATGAAATAAACCAATCAAAATTAGTTACTTGTGCTGCTTCAATAAAGCAGGTCCCGTATTTTTAAGGTCAGATATACACATCTGATTGTGACTGTACAGAATATATGATGTGTACACAGCAATATCTTATATATATTAAATAACATCTATGCTGTAAGTATAAAGCCTGATGTGTAGCCGTGTCACTAATAGAGATGGTCAATGAGATGGAAATAATTCTGCATTGATTCTGATTTATGCAAATGTACTCTTTGCTCATGAAATCAAATAATTTGATATGTTGTTAAAATTTGGTTTGGTGACTACGAATTAAATGGTACCTGAGAAGGATGAAAAGAAAAGTTTTATACATACCTGGGGCTTCTTCCAGCCCCCTTCAGGCTAATCCGTCCCTCGCTGTCCACCTCCACCACCTGGATCTTCTGCTATGAGTCCTGGTAATTCAGCCAGTCAGCGCAGTCCGGCCGCATGCCGCTTCCACAGCCAGGAGCGTTCTGCACCTGCACAATAGTGCTGCACAGGTGTAGTACACTCCCGGCGGCGGAGTGTGTGCATGCGCACTACGCTCGACTGGCTTAAGTACCTGGACTCATAGCAGAAGATCCAGGTGGCGGAGGAGGACAGCGAGGGACTGATTAGCCTGAAGGGGGCTGGAGGAAGCCCCAGGTATGTATAAAACTTTAATTTCATCTTTCTCAGGCTTACTTTGTTACGCAGTAGTACTATACTCTACATATGCACTCCCCACAGAGCTGCAGGGAATCCACTGAGAATGATGTGCACATTGAACACAGAGGTGTTGTCTATCACCCATAAACCTGGTTCAGATTGTGCATGAAGAATGTGTAATGCCCCATACTCACGGGCAACATTTCTGGCCTGTCGCTAGCACACGGGAGCGTGTGCGCTACAGGCCGGCGACAGCTCGTCGCCAGGTCCCTCCACATATACACGGCGGAGGGACCTGGCAACTGATGCGGCGGAAGCTGTCGCTGTTGTTCCTCCCCCCGCCGGAAGCTCAATGTATTTCCTGCTAGTTGCGGCAGCAACTGTCGCCAGGCGATTGACCACACCAATCGCCTGGCGACATCAGCGACGGTTCGGGGTACGCGCCCGTGCAACGCCTCATACTCACGGGCGACCTGTGAGTATGGGCCATTATAGAGGAAGAAGCTCCCTGTTCCCCTGCAGAGTACCAGCACATCACTCTTACATGTACCCACAGTTACATTGCCTAGGGCCTGATAGATGTTCTTTGTTCCGGTCTGTACCTTTTCACAAGTACTCTTACCAAGGACTAGTTTTAGTCTATGACTAAAGGGAATAAATATGGCAGTCTCCATATCCTTACTTCAGTTGTCTTTTAAAATTCCTAAGCCTGGCAGTTAAGAGACGAATTTCATGTTACATACTTTCAATCAACAAGATTGTAATATGCAAATTAGAGGAGTCTGAGTCGGTGGAATCCTAAACTGAGGAGTCTGAGTCGGTGGATTTTTGTACCGACTCCACAGCCCTGCCTAAACCTGGCTACACACATGAGATTAGTCTTTGGAAGATTACAAACCAATCTACCGCAGAGGTTCGTCAGGAAGGTTTGAAAGATGGATTGTTCTAAAGATGCAAATGATCAGTTCTTCGCTAAGTGGCTGGATAGTGTACAGGTAGTCCCCCAGTTAACGAACGAGATAGGGACTGTAGGTTCGTTCTTAGCCTGAATCTGTTCTTAAGTCAGAGTATTGTGCCATCTCTGTCCCCTGTACCTCCTCTGTGCTCACCTGTGACTCCAGTGTCCCTCTCTGTGACACCTCTCCCTTATGTACCTTTTTGTACAAGTTTAAAAGCCATTTTTTCTTTAAAATTTTTTTTAAATCTATTTCTTCAAAAACTACAAGTTCAATTTGAAATGTTTTTTTTTTTTGACTAGTTCCCATAAAAACACATAATCCATGCCTTTTGTATCGGCGGGTCATTCGTAAGTCGAGGGACTACTTGTCCTGGTAAAGGGCTCTGCTTCAGATACAGGAGACCAGGGTTCAAATCTCGGCTCTTCCTGTTCAGTAAGTTTGCACTTATTTAGGGAGGAGATCTTGGGCAAGACTCCCTAACACTGCTACTGCTTATCTAGCGCATCCTAGTGGCGCAATATAAATGTTCTGTGTCTTGTCCATCTCTGGAGGTCTTTTGTAAACATTTTTACTAAGATTATCTGCAGATGATCTTTAATTTTTCAAAGCCTTTTATTTGGTGTGTACCCAGCTTTACTCTTGAATTTTGCATTAGTTTGTCCTGCCTTGATGCGTGTTAAAGGACCACTATTGTGAAAAATTGTGAAATTTTAAATGCAAGTGATAGAATGTACATTTGTTGCAGAGTAAAACGCGCTATTCATTACTTTCTTAAGGGGCCCATACAACTAACGATTTCCCACCGATGTACAGCAGATTCGATCACTGTGCTCGAATCTGCTGTGAAATCATTGCGCAAATGCAAACGATTGATTTCCGTCTACAGTCAATCGTTCCCGTCGATTCCCGTCGAGCCGTCCGTGCAGAAGATTTTGCTCGATCGCCAACGGGTCAAGAGTACGTCAATAGAGGCGTTCGAATGTCCGACGACCGACGCAATACAGCGGCAATAATACATTACCTGCTCCGGCCGGCGCGAGTCCTCCCGGTCACCGCTGTCTCTTCTCCGCTGGGCTCCAGAGCTGCAGCTTCACTGAACTTCCTGTCCTGGCAGGAAGTTTAAACAGTAGAGCACCCTTTACTGTTTAAACTTCCCCGGACAGAAAGAAGTGAAGCCTACCGGTCCGGAACCCAGCGGAGAAGAGACAGCGTGGATACGCGCCGGCCGGATCAGGTAATGTATGCAGGGGGCGGCGGCAGCTTCACAAATTGAATCGATTTCATGCTGAAATCGATTCACAATCTGTTTGCAGTAAAGGCAGCCATACGATCCCTCTCTGATCAGATTCGATCAGAGAGGGATCTATCTGTTGGTCGAATCTGATGGCAAATCGACCAGTGTATGGCCACCTTTACTATTTCACTGTCAGTTATAGTAGGCTACATACGCAACGCAACGCATGCGAACGCACGCCATCCGCGTTTGTGTGCGTTGCGTGGCTGATCCCATCACTGAAAAGTGAATGGGACAGCCACGTGTTTTTGCAAAAAATGCGTGCAGCATGCGTTCCCGAACCGCACAGGTCCGGAACGCATGCAGTGTGAACATCAGACAGTGCACTCTATGCAATGTCTGATGTCGTGCGTGTCGGCCTCCCGCACGCGTTTCCAAAACACGGCTGGAAACACATGCAGTGTGAACGGGGCCTAATAATAGACAGTAGTCCATCTCCTCATGGGAAATTCTCAGGGCTTTCTTTATTTTCAAAAGCATTTACTGAACTGGACAGCATGGTGGCGTAGTGGTTAGCCCCAGTTCGTATCCCCGCCCAGGCACTATCTGCATGGAGTTTTTATGCTCTCCCTGTGTCTGTCTGGGTTCCCTCCGGACACTCCGGTTTCCTCCCACATCCCAAAAACATACAGATAAGTTAATTGGCATAATTAGTACTGTTCAGTGCGGTGACATTAAAGCGGACCTGAACTCCAGAACTTCCTCTCATCTCTAAAAGATAAGCAACAGCATAATAACCTTTATAGAAAAAAATATCTTTGTTTCAGCTGATACAAATCCCGCAATAAATCTGCAGTGTGTCTACTTCCTGCTTTCATGGAAGGAGACATAGGGTTAACCTCCTGTGTTTACAAATGATCTGCTCTGCTGAGGACGGCCGAGATTTCCTGAGGGCCCATTCACACTTGCACAGGTGATTTTACTGCGATTAGCATGGTAAAATCACTGCACATTCTCGCGATTCCTGACGATCGCGATCAGCACTTTAAGCCCTGTATCGCGATTGCTCCAGAATCGCAAAAAAAATGCTGCAGGTGACACGTTTTGTGATTGTCGCTAATCGCAAAATGCCCCGGTTCGGCGGCAATCGCAGCAGTGAGAGCACTGCCATTTAGTTACAATTGTGCTAGCACTTTAAAAACGATATCGATTTGCGATAAGCGGGAATTGCCCACTAATCTTCCTAGTGTGAATGGTTCCTGACGCAGGGGGAGATCAAATTACACTTCTGATTACTCACAGATGAGGGAGAATTAAACAGGCTAAACTCTCTAAATACATACAGGGTGCATTTATCTGTTTTCTTTCTATCCTGTGCAAGAGTTCAGGTCCACTTTAACATTCGATTTAATGGACCTTGATAAAGTGTTGGGAAAAATGACCTAGTGCAGCCAGTTAACTCTAATTCACCCTTGTTGTGTTGAGTATAGTGCTTATTCTTCTCGGGGAGTGGGGGGACAGAGGTAAAGATAGCGCCCATTAGATCTGTCATGGCAGATCCGTCGCTGATGTCACGGGACAGATACGGATATTAATGCTAGGTTTTCGTGTGACCTATCACAAAAGATTGTTGTCGGCAATGGGGAAAATCTGGCGCCTGTACAGTACATACCTCTAGATTAAAAAAGTTCATTCTATACCAATTAGGAGAGGATGGCGTGTAGATCTCCTGTTCACATGTAGGATTATTTTCCTTTGGAGGTTCTTATCTGTTGTTGGTCTGTTTACATACATTGCACTTATCAGTCCTGCGTTTGCCTAAGTAGACCTATATCTGAACAAGTCATTTGTAATCTGAGGAAAACATACTGGTATCCCCTTCTCTGTGCTCCTGGGTCTGCCTATGTAAACTGAACTCTGCAAGTTACCACTCAGTTAGCTTTTCCCACATATTGTCATTTTACGGAACGGATGATGTTTATTCAAACATGCAAAATATAGCCATAGCAACCTGTCAGCAGACATTGTTCATAATGGTTACGTTGTGAACGCCTCTGATTGGCAGACAGGAATCCAGTCAGCATTTGAGGCGGAGGCACATCTGTATCGATATTATGATTAGGGGGCTCCTTTGGTGTTGCCTATTACAAATCGGTGTTGAAGCCCTCCCACACTGAAAATCGCAGTGCGATTTTCATTAGTTTCAAAATGTGCGTCTTGACGCGATTATGGGTTTGATCGGAGTGTGTGATTGCGGCGTGACTACAATTACCGGCGAGGGAAATAAAAAAAGTTGTGGGAAGTTTTTTAAATGGGAGGATGTAAAATAAATCACTCCCCGTTTGCTCTTTTTATTTGCATGCGCTCCCAGTCGCAAACGCAGGAAAAATGCAGCAGAGGCTATTTGCGACTGGGTTAAAAAGACATCACGCTACACTCTGCAAGCCACCGCAAGTATTAGAATTACATTGCCCTTGCGATCGGCAAATGCATGCGCTACAGCTACTTCATGGAAGCGCACGGAGTGTAGAAGGGCCCTAAATAGCGGTTGTTCTGCTATCTGCGCTCTACGGTAGAGTCTGTCTGAGGAAAACATGCTGCTGAAAGCCTCTGGACCTATGAAGCGTGCCAGTGAACTGCATTGAATGGGGAGGGAGAAATGATTTGGCCAAGGTGCATCCAAAATTTACTTTCAGGTTAAAGCTTAATATTTTACTAAATTTCTCACCCTGTGTATGTTTGTAGAGGTTTATAGGGTGACAATACACCGATAAGCCTCAATTTTTAAGGCCCATACTTACCTGGTGCAGTCTGCTGGATGTCTGTCACCCAGGGGATCGTGTACCGGTACCTGTAGGGTGACTAAGCACCAAAGACGCTGTGCAGACGTGTCATTAGCCTCTGGCAGGAGATGCGTCTGTTATTATGGAGGGGAAGGGGGTCGGAAGGATGACGAGCACAAGCGGCTTCTGTTGTGTGGGGGAGCTACGTGAACAATGCGATTGCGCAAGCCTTGGATATCGGGCATGTCTGATATTTAGCGATAATCGTGCAGCCGCTGTACACACGCTGGTCCCCGATTCATGGCCTCGGCAGTTGCTATCGTCTGCCACGGCCGAGTTCAGACCAGCATGGATAATTTGCCTTAAAGCGGATCCGAGGTGAAAAGCTAACTATAGCAAGTAACTTGTCTATATATCTTACCTAAAGTTTCGATAGTTTACACAGCAAATCTAGCTGCAAACAGCTGCGACAGTTTGATCATTTATTTCTGTGGTACAATGAGGGCAGCCATGTTCTGTTTTTCACATTACACACAGGCAAGCTGATAGCATCTCCAGCCCTCAGCCTGTGACAAATTCAATCCCCTCTCCTCCTCCCTCCTCCCCTCTGCCTCTGAAATCTCTGGCTAGTAACCTCCTCCTGCCCAGACTGAGCTCCCATAAGCCCTTGCTACCTGGGACTGAGTGCCTTGGCACTCTGGAAAAGCTGTGGGCGAGGCTTGTTTAGTTTATAGGGAAAAACTGTATTAAAACATAACAAAAGTATTTGGCTTGAGGAATGCCCTATAAATTTTATGAAAGGAACACAATTATGCAATGAGTAAAAATTTATCTTGGATCCACTTTAAAACAATCGACTGGTGAAGGAAATGTGATTATCAAATTGTCACCTGTCAAAGGGAGAGATATATTGGACAACAAGTTCTTAATAGTGATGAGTTGAAAGCAGGGAAAATGGGCAAATGTAATGGTCTGAGTAAATTGTGATATCTAGACAGCTGGGTCAGAGAATGTCCCTCAGCTATTCACCAAGCCGTATTCCAGATTTTGTCGCTTGGTAGACCTTATGCAAGGAGGGCATCGTCGTGGCGTACAGGTTAGCACTCTTGCCTTGCAGCATTTGAGTCCTAGGTTTTAAGGGTTGACTTCAACTCAGGACGCTGTCTGCAAGGAGTTTGCATGTTAAAATACATATTGATGGGTTAGATTTTTTTTTTTTTTTCTTTGTGAAATTGGCAGTAGACTATTGCAGGGATTGTAGATTAGGAGTATTAGATTATAACTCTAGTAGGAATGTCCTCTGAGGACAATCTAGGGCTTTGGAGTCGGTACAAAAATCATCCAACTCCCGACTCCTCAGTTTTATTAAACCGCCACCTCTGACATCTCGACTCTGACTCCACAGCCCTGGCACAATTAGTGATATGACTATGTACTCTGCGTAAGGCCGGGGTCACACTTGGCAGAATCGCTGCTAGGTACATGCGCAATTAAGCTGCAATTGGCTCCATTTGGTAACACCGCATGTCATGTTTGACACATGGTGGCGTTGCATGGCGGTAAAGAACCTGCTCACTGCCCGTGTCAAGCACTAGCATGCACT
This sequence comes from Hyperolius riggenbachi, assembly GCF_040937935.1. Taxonomy (NCBI): domain Eukaryota; kingdom Metazoa; phylum Chordata; class Amphibia; order Anura; family Hyperoliidae; genus Hyperolius; species Hyperolius riggenbachi. The sequence continues at coordinate 91,677,621 of NC_090648.1, forward strand.
CGGCCTGTGCATGGCAGCAGCTGACAGGCATACAATTCACCACCTTTAGCTGCTTTTGTAAAACGGGCCACAGATGTCAGCACCATAAACAATCATAATAATAGCAGAAATAATAATACACTTCCTTATATCTGAAATGCTCGAGTTGTTTGATATTCAGATGATTATCTGTTGGCTTGGAGAGCCACCTGTAACTTCTAGATGCTTATGTCAAATCTGCCAGATGACACTAAATTTGTTGCATTGCAATCGAACTTTGGACGTTTGCTTTGTGGATTTACTGGTCTGTATTTAGGCTCAGAAGAGCAGTCGTGTTCTCAGTACCACTTTCAGCTTGAAACTTTTTTTTTTTTTTTTTTGGTCAGGTCTTCAGTATAAAGATACTGGGACTCTGCTCTGCATAAGTATAAAAATTAGGTTTATAAAGCATGGTACACACATCCAATTTTATTTCTCACCTCTAGTATATATCATAGGAGTTAGCTGGGCATTTGGCTAAGGACGTGAGCTCTATAAGAGCACACACATCCAGGATTACAGCAGTCCAAAACTCACAGCTTAGTAGAATTCTGTCCAGGGCTGTGCAATCGAAATGAAGGAGTCTGAGTAATTTTGGGTAACTGGAGTCGGAGTTGGTGGTTTCATAAACTGAGGAGTTGGAGTCAGATGATTTCTGTTCCGACTCCACAGCCCTGTTCTGTCCAACTTCATGGATGTGGAGGGCCAACCCCCAAGAGTATTGGAGGGGGTAGAGCAGCAACATCCTGGCTTTTGGGTGACGAGGAGGGGGAGTGACACAGTAAACAGACGGGCCACAGCAAAGGCTCCGGGCCACCATTTGGACAGCTCTGACTTGCAATACATAGGCTAAAATGTACCTACTAAGCAATTTTTATTCCAAACGATTTTGCGCAATGAACAGTTTTTTTGCAATATCGCTCAACATCGTTTAAAGGAAAATCATTTTACGTTGGCTCACGACACACACTGTGATGGTTTGTTTTTGAACCACCGTCATTTTGAATTGAATCGTTGAGTATCATTCTAATCCTTATTGGCTTTTGTTGGTTTTGCAACAATCCTATATATGATCACTTACATGATCCGTGGCCAACGCACTTGCAGATTTGGCCAAATGGATCAGAGAACGATCGTTCAGCAGAGATCCCCAATCCATTTGGCTGTGATCTGCCAGTGGGTACTTAACTTAAGTGGCCTCCTGATCCTTTCTTGCCAGGGCCCCATTTTATATAAAACTGGCCCTGTATTCCAGGAATTCTCTCTTCCCAAGTTATAAATGCTCACCCTTCCCTGACTGCTTCCGTGCTGCGCCTCATCCATGGAACTCTGGACATCAGGCCATGTTGAATATTTGTGGTTAAGTACACAATGCCTTCATAGTTAAAAAATTGTTTTGTTCATAACATTAAGGTTCATCTTATTTTGGGAATAACAGAAAGTTATAACAAACCTTTTTATAAAATGAAACTCGCAGTGGTTGATTTATGAACCAATTATTTTGTCCCGTGTCTGAGTCATTGGGGTGGCAGAAGTTTGCCTGTAGGCCTCTAGTGGTCTGCAGACCTGCAGTTTAGAAACAACAACATAGTATTGTGTACGGAATGACTGTATAGACAGGATTCCATCGCACTTGTGTAATAAGGCAAACAATGATGGTAGGGCAGAGTCACTCATATCAGCTACGCAGAAAAATAAATGTTAGTTGTCTGGAGGTTGTAGGTTGATTTTCTATCTTATCAAAAGACAAATCCCGATGTTGTTTAACAAATATTACCGTAATTGTTCTAGTTAATCTAAATAAGAATTTCTGGTTTTCCTTGTTTTTGAAAAGGGGCTTTTTATTTATTTTTTAGCTCCGTCCTGCCATAGATACATTAAAAAGTTATTTTGGGAAGGTATTTACACCTCCAGCTGTATTAACAATGATGGTTGCTGCTGTGGTGTAGTAGTTGGCAAGCTAGACTTGAAGCACTAGGGTCCAAGACTTGAGCAAGGGGAATGGGGTTTGTGTGTTGTCTCTGTGCTTGTGGGGGTATCCCTGGACACTCCCTGTTTCTTCCTTTCCTTGAAAATGTACTGACAAGCCAACAGATTCTCCTCAAAGCTGACCGTAGGCAATGGCTGTGGCAGCCAATGAGATTATTATTATTATTGTTATTATTATTAATAATATTATTATTATTTAGTATTTATATAGCACCGACATCTTCCGCAGCACTGTACAGAGTATATAGTCTAGTTACTAACTATCCCTCAGAGGAGCTCACAATCTAGTCCCTACCATTGTCATAGGTCTATGAATGTATTGTGTAGTAGTGTATGAGGAAATCGGAATACCGGGGGAAACCACGCAGACACGGGGAGAACATACAAACTCCTTGCACATGTTGACCTGGCTGAGATTCGAACCGGGGACCCAGCGTTGCAAGGCGCTAACCACTATACCACCGTACTGCCCACAATGGCAATGTGCTTTGTAAAATGTTGCTGAAGATGTTTAGTTGTCCTTAAAAAGAATGCTATATTTAGAGCTATTGACCAGTCAACCTGTTTGTCAACTTGAGGGTACATACAACTTAAACAATCATTTGTGATGGCTTAAAGAGACTGAAGTTTTAAAAAAAATTATTTTTATTTAACAAATATGTTTAATATCTTAGCCCTAACTAAACCGCCGCTAAATCCCCCCCCACCCCCCCAAACTCCCCAAGGGGCAATCCGGGCATCGCTTCTGTGAGAGGCAGAGCTATGAGCCGCAGCTCTGCCTCTCAGCGTGTCTGTCAGCCCGGATCGCAGCCTCTCCCCCGCCCCTCTCAGTCTACCTTCACTGAGAGGGGCGGGGAGAGGCAGAGATACGCCGCTGACACTCGTGTGAGGCAGGGCATACCCGCATCATCCCACTTTCAGGAATCTACTCCTTCATCCGCTCCACTGTCATCCCTTCTCTTCTCTTCAGCAACGGACTGGTCCCTCAGCTGTAGCCATGGAACGCATCTGTACAGCGTTTGTGCATCTCCGTTTCGCCTGCAGGATCCAGCTTGATCCTGATGGGCAACACCCATTTTATGAACCAATCTTTAGAGCCCGCTCAGAAGCAAGTAATGCACAACCCTCGTTACGGCCCCTTGTATGGTTACAAATCATTCAGTGTAAACAAAATAGGTCTGTTGGTCTAGCATATGTCAATACAATTATTCTAAATGATTGTATAAGCACACAAGGTATCCCTACTGGGAGATTGCAATTTACTACTTTTTCTTTAAATATTAATATTGGGTGTACCTCTGGCCAAAGATGTTACCATTGTGATCAATTGAATATGTGTCTATTGCATTGTACATTTGCACTCAATTCATCCCATGACGAAGCCTCCATTTGCGAGGCGAAACATGTTGGTGTCATTTGAGGGTCACTGTGTATTAGGTTAATTTAGCATAATGTTAGGTGGGGTAGAACGGTAACTCAGCTGATCCCTTGTGGTGATTACCTATAAGGTTCCAACACCATACAAGTGATAGCAATCACTAGTGCTCATTGTGTCTGGTACATTTTTAAATGGCAATCTCCCAGTAGGGATTCCTCTTAGGTCCAGCATATGTATTTGCCCACCGCCCTGATGTAAACTGGTGTCTTCAGTATACCGTGCTGAATGGTGTGCGTCTCTGGGCATGGCTCCCAGTGTGTGATCAAGCCCTTGAGTAAAATAATTTAAAAAAAGGAAACCCTGGTGCTTTGTGGCCAGTGTCCCTGCTTCACAGCACAGCTAAGCGGTGTGAATTATGTGTGAATTAGGTGTTAAAAAAAATGACATTGATCCACACCCGCAATGTGCTGTCAGCGTGATGTAGATGAGGGGCTTGCACAGACACACAGTTTTTCTCAGGGCGTTGGTTGCTGAATTTCATGTTAGTTGCTCCCCGTTGCAAGGAAGGGAGGTGGAAGAGTTAATCTATTTACTGCTTTAAGAAAAAATCCCCAGTTTTTCAGTGTTTCTGAGTTCTCCTTTAACTGTATCTGTTTCTCGAGGGAAGGGATGCTTGGAACGTACTCAGGAAGTGGACTGTTCGAGGGAGAATTGTAGCTCCCAGGCGACTGACATCAGTGCATCTAATTTCACATAGTTGAAGCTGGGCCAATTCATGGCAATGCTAGCATGTGTGTGTATATTTGAAAAAGCTGTTTCCCACAGTAATAGATGGATTTCATATGCCAGATACATGAGAGCAGTTTTGTTTCGCAGCAGAGGCTGTGTTGACTCTCTTATCTGCCAGTTTTTTTATGATGGTACTCCAGCTAAAACCTATTATTCATTTATTTGGACTGAGCAGGGAAGCTGAGGTGAGAGGGATATGGTGGCTGCCATATTTATTTCCTTTTATGCCTGGCTATCCTCCTGATCCTATGTCTCTCTAATACTTTTAGGCATAGACCCTGAACAAGCATGCAGCAGATCAGGTACTCTGACTCAGCTGACTCTGACTCAACTGGTTTTAATGGATTAGCCATATGCTTGTTCCAGGGTTTTGACTCAATACTTATGCCAGAAGATCAACAGGGCTGTCGGGCAACTGGCATTGTTTAAAAGGAAATAAATATGTCAGCCTCCATATCCCACTCACCTCGGGTTCCCTTTAAGCTGCTTACTCTCTGGGGTCCGCGGTGATGAGAGATGCAACGAATTAGCGTTCCCCAATCCACCTTCCACAATTGCGTACTATGGGAACAAATGATGAGCGTGAACAAGATTTTGAACGATCGCACTAATTAGCGTAAGTCTATGGGGTTCGGCACGATAGTCCGTGATGGGATCCGTCTTAAAGGTCTCGATCACCGCACATCACTAAACATCGTTTAACTAAGTGTAGTTAAACGATGTTACACGATTTCATGAAAACAACCGTTTGTCGTGGGAAAAATTGATGCAAACATTGCATCCTGGGCGCGATCCTTTTGAAGCTCTTTCACATTGTTTTTATTGCTGTCTGTGTCCACTTTGGGTAAAGGTCTGTACACATACTAGATTAAAGTCGCCACGCAAACTATTGACGTTGCACAAACCCTCTATCCCCTGCATTGCAACAGAACAGGTAGTTAGCCTGCAGGCTAACTATACATCTGTACAGCCTCAGCTCTGCAATGTTGCTCGAGGGTTTGCGTCAAGATTCCCATCGGACGATGCAACATCAGTCCAGCGTGTATATGGGCTATTCCTGTCTTTGCCTCGTTAAGTGAACCAGCGCTGCGTAATATGTTGGCGCTTTATAAATACAATAAATAAATACGTGAACCCGAGATGAGAGTGATATGGAGGCTGCTATATTTATTTCCTTTTAAGCAATACTCACTTTAAGGAGATTTTCTGTCCTGATTACTGTGGATAAAAGTGCAGGGCTGTGGACTTGGATCAGTTTTTAATACCTGGAGTCGGATGATTTTTGCACCGACTCCACAGCCCTGTAAGAAGGCAGGGATATCTTCTAAATGGGCACAAATGCCAACTAGAATACCTTTTATAGTTGATAGCTATTTCCATCTATTACCTCCCAAAAATGTCTAGCATTGCTCTTCACCAGCTTGCACTAAGGGCTCTTTCACATCAGAGCTTGCGTTGGAGAACGCTCAAAGCATACGTTTTGTTGTATGCCTTTTACTGCGTTTTGATATGCGTTGCACTGCAGTGAGTGTGCGTTTTTAATCCGTTTTCAATGCGTTACTGCACATAGAAAAACGCAGGTAATTTTTTTTTCTTTTAGTTGTCAACTTTCTACATTGTTCCTCTGTTGCATTCTGGGACTGATTGCCTGCGTTAACGGATTAAAAACGCGCATAGTGTGCGTTTTACATTGACTAACATTGTAACGCATAAAGCTAGCGTTGGCCGAAAAACTGCGCCTGGGTGCAGTGGAACGCAACGCACAAAAAGGCTGCGTTATATGTGAAAGCTAAAATGAAAGTCTATGGACTTTCATTTCACCTTGGGTAACGCAAACTTTATCCTTTGCGTTGAAACGCAGAAAATCTGCCCTAATGTGAAAGAGCCCTTACTAATTGAATAGTTTAAAAAGGATGACCAGCTTTACATTGAATTTCTGGGTAAAGAGGAAGTCAGTGGAGGTTCTCTTATCTGATGTTTATTAGTGAGTATTGTATGAGGACCTCCCAGCTGTTACTAAACATTCAAAATGTGTTTATTGAAGAGCAGTACCGCTCTATCTCTGGACAGGACAGTGTTTTTGCGGTAGTTGTCCTTCTTTTTTTTTTTTTTTTTTTTTAAAGCTCTCATTATTGATTATTTCTGTAAAAGAGCAGTTGTTCGGCATCACAGATATTTTTTTCATTGATGTGATTGTAACTGGTTTTAATATTGTGAATGGCTTAGATTCTTTAATGCTGAAAATCTATTAAATATTATCTATTCTTTTTAATCTAAATTATCTTTTCAAACACAAGATAGTTTGCTAAAAATCGTACCAATAACGAGCAACTATAGGTCCTTCAGTTATGCCTTCTGCAGCAATGTACAGAGTGGTCATGTGGTGAGGAGGCAGGCAACGCATGCGGTCACGTGAGAGAGAGCGGCAGGGGCAAGTTGGACTTCTACATTGGGCACTTGCATGGCAGTATGAAGATGGGACAATGCCTAGTAGAAATGATGGGCAGAACAGTGGCATAGTGGTTAGCACTCTCGCCTTGCAGTGCTGGGTTTCCAGTTAGAATCCCAGCCAGGGCACTATCTTTACGGAGTTTGTATGTTCTCCCCGTGTCTGTGTGGGATTCCTCCAGGCACTCCAGTTTCATCCCACATCCCAAAACCATACAGATAAGGTAATTGGCTTCCCCCTAAATTGGCCCTAGACTAGGATACATGAACTACAGTGTTTCTCAACATTTTATTGGTATGTACCCCTTTTTAAAACCCTGAACTCACCAAGGACCCGCTGCCATAGTAAACATTATCACAAGTACCCCTTGACAAATATGTACTTAATCGTAGTACATGGTAATTTGGTTCTAAACAATTGCCAAAAATGTACTATTGCTTTGAATTAGCTAAAATACTAATTTGGTATTGTTTAAATAAGATTTATAGTTTTCTAAAACTCTAAATTTGTTGTTCTTGGTAAAGTTTATGAAGCAGAGTACCCCCTGGAACCATCAGAAGTACCCACCGTGGTACGCGTACCACATGCTGAGAACCTAGGTCCTACACAATACCTACATAGCCATATGACTATGGTAGGATTAGATTGTTAGCTCTGAGGGACAGTTAAGTGACAAGACCGTATACTCTGTACAACGCTGCGGAAGATGTTGGCGCTATATAAATACTAAATAATAACAAATAGCATGCAAGCATGCATAACCCCTCCGCCCCCCAGCAGGCATGTTCAGTTCCTCCATTAAGTCAAAATGGCGGTTACCTCAGACAAAGTGCCTCTGTGAGCGAGCTTCCTGTTCTTGGAGGAGGGTTGATGTATGCATAGTGAGGAATTCGCAGATCACCACTGTGGGTTGTTGGAATTTCTTATGCGTTGTAATGCTTTGTTTGAGCTCCTCATTAATTGTTTGCCTTTAACAGCTTGCAGAGATGTCATCTGAGGATTCCAGCAAGTTTGGGTGCAGGCTAGCCGGAAACTATTATGTATTTATATAGCGCCGACATCTTCCACAGCGCAGTACAGAGTACATATTATCACTTACTGTCCCACAGGGGAGCTCACAATCTAATCCCAATAATATTATGGAAGAGGAAGAAATAATTCAAATATCAGTTGCCTGGCTGTCCTGATGATCTCTTTGACTGCAGTAGTGTCTGAATCACACACCTGAAACAAGCATGCGGCTAATCAGACAGATTTGACAAGGTCAGATACATCTGATCTACTGCTTGCTTGTTCAGGGTCTATGGTTAAATATGTAATGCTGGGCATACATGGTGAGTTTTTTTTATTATCAGAGCCGCATGGCTCGATTGATAATATCCGACGTGTCCGATGACCCGCCGGATCGATTCCACTCTTGATACCAGCGGGCAGGACAAAAGAAAAAGCGGGAATCGATCCGGCCACGCTGAAATCTATTGTGCGGCTCGATACACGGTACAAAACGTACCGTGTATCCCCAGCATTAGAGACAGAGGAGCAACAGGATAGCCAGGCAACTGCTATTGTTTTAAAGGGAACCTTAACTCAAAAAAGAAAATGAGTTTTACTTACCTGGGGCATCTACCAGCCCTCTGCAGCCATCCTGTTGGCTGCCAGCTAGTTTTGTTTTTTGCCGACTGGGAGTCGGTCGGCCGCCATGTGTACGTTTTTACGCATTCCCGCTGGTGCAGGAAGCTATTGCAGACCTCAACAAGTACATTTTTACGCGCTACGGGTGTAATGCGTAAAATTTTACGCATTACACCCGTAACGCGTAAAAATGTACTTGTTGATGTCTGCAATAGCTTCCTGCGCCAGCAGGGATTTGTAAAAACGTCCAACTCCCAGTCGGCAAAAAACTAGCTGACAGCGGGGGACCAGAGGAGCCATGAGTGACTGCAAGGGCACAGGATGGCTGCAGGGGGCTGGTAGATGCCCCAGGTAAGTAAAACTCATTTTCTTTTTAGAGTTCAGGTTCCCTTTAAAGTAAATAAATATGGCAGCCTCCATATCCTTCTCAGTTCAGGCATCCTTGAATTATCCAAAGTAATGAACTTCTGCCTTCAAGTACAGAAATGGAGAGAAAACTATTGGTGCTGTGGAAGCCAAAACCTTAGCGACAGAGAAGAGGGGAAAATGTTGATGACAGGGTTGTGCAACGGTACTTCCCCTTTCAACGAGCAAACACAATAAAAGAGTAATATACTTTATTTTCTCTTTATACATATGCTATACAGGGCTTTGATTGACAGGTATATAATATGCACATTAAAAAAGCAGAACTTCCTTCCATTAATCCGTCTAATATAACAGATCAGAGGTTTGCGGCCCTTGTCAGCTTGTGAGCGTGCTCTAATGCAATAAATGGCAATGGGCAATCATAAACAGCACTCGCACTTTTGGTAGTAAAGGTGAACTGATAACACATTTTGGCTTGTTTTAGTTCTCAGGAATTGGAGTGGAGAGATAAGCCACTTATGCCTAGTACACACCATACAATCTTCTGTAAGATTTACCTGCCAGATAGAATGGCAGTTTCGAAGTCTTAAGCTGGCCATACACTGGCCCGATTTGCCGCCGTTTCGACAGCAGATTCGAGCACTGGGATCGAATCTGCTGCCAATCGTTCGCGCTACACGCCGAATTTCGATCCATTTCGTCCGATCGCTCCGCGCAGAAAATTACCGTCGGTCGCCCGCGGGTAGGGAGCGCGTCGCTAGCGGCGTTCGAGTGCCCGGCGACCGACGCAATAGAGCGGCAATACATTACCTGCTCCGCCGGCGCGACTACCTCCGGTCACCGCTGCTCCGTGTCCGCGCTGGTCTCCGGCATGCTTCAGTTCCTCCTGCCCGGCAGGAAGTTTAAACAGTAGAGGGCGCTCTACTGTTTGAACTTCCTGCTGGGCAGGAAGAAGTAAAGCATGCCGGGGCCGGAGACCATAGCGGAGACAGAGCAGCGGTGACCTGGGGACTGGAGTCGCGCCGGCGGAGCAGGTAATGTATGCGGGCGGGGGGAGCGGCGGCAGCACCACCACAACAGATTGTAACGGTTTCAGGCTGAAATCGGTTCACAATCTGTTTGCAGTAAAGGTGGCCGTACGATCCCTCTCTGATCAGATTCGATCAGATAGGGATCTATCTGTCGGTCGAATCTGATGGCAAATCGACCAGTGTATGGCCACCTTAACTGACAAAATAGTGTGCAAGTGAGTAGGGAGTGTGGCTGGTATCTTAATATTTTGTTGTTAAACTGCCATTCAAGAAATGCTTTTGAAATCGAAGAAAACCCTGTGAAATCTCCAATGAGGAAATTAATTAGTTCAAAACCTATTGGTTCTGTCAAATTGTAATTGCTTCCTTTTTCCTAGTGGACCTTTAAGAAATAGCAGCTATGAGCAAATATGTATGACACCTTCAGTTTTGCCGGTGTCATCTGAGTTTCTGAGAGGCGCAAGAAATCATTGGCTGATTTAGGCCAACTGGTACCCACCGTACAAATCTGAAAAAACATGCTTTGTGTGGAGATAAATTTGAATAAGTATGTGTTCTGAATGAAGACAGTATGTGGGTAGTTGTACAGTGCTGCGGGAAGATGCTGGTACTACATCTGTCCGGAATAATAGTAATACTTGGGTGCCTTGTTGCTAGACAAACTCCTTTTACTACCTCCTAAGAGGTAGGGGGTGTGGTACATGCTTCCACCCTTCAGCCTCCCATCATGTGTCCTCTTAGAGGAGGCGTGGCTATGACCGCCACTCACCTTACCCCCTTATTTAGTGATGTGTCTGCGTCACTAGATATTATATTGGGCTTCACAGACTAGCATTTCCACCCTGTAGACTTTAATTGCTAGATCTCCGGTCTGTGTTATACAGTGTTTATAATATTCTCTTAAGAGTGATTGTAAATTGAGGTTCAGTGGCAACTCTATGCCATTAATTTGTATTTTGCCAGTTAAGCATCTTCGTTTTATATAAGCACGTTTTTGTGTAAAAGAGGTCTTAAATATGCCACGGAGCAGCTGGCTTGTATCCTAAGCTGGCTGCTGGCGGGAACAGGCGATCTCTTTCTATCTTTCAATTACTAATTTCTCCAAGAGTGTGGGGGCCCCCCAAAAGCCCCCTGTGGGCTGTCGCCTCTGTCATGGATCACAATATGCCTGAGGAAAAAGTGTTTTATGTGAAATTGTGCTGAAGTTCTCCCTTTTTAGCCACAAAGAAAGAAAGTTGATGTATTCAAGCACTTTGGCTGGAATCCATCTTGTTTCCCAGTGCCAAGTCCACTGATGCAGCATGGCCGCCCAGCATAGACTTTTATTCAGTCCAGTCACAGCTCTCCTCCTGCACTGGTTGTCCTGGCAACTCTTCAAGGCCTCCGATAGGGTCTCCCATCAGTCTTTACTGCCCGCTGTAATGACTGAGAGGACTCTTAATGCACAATGTCTACTTGTCGGGTTGTACCATATTTTTTGATTATTCATGGTTTGCCCTGTCCTGGGATTTTTTTTTATTGAACGCTTGCTTGTAACCTGAGCAACAGAGCCTGAACGTATAATGAAAAGATGCATAACTAGATCTGAAACAATAATGGCATGTCAAAGCAAAGAGTAGACCCAGAGATGCAGCCCAATGAAGCAATATTCACATTTTATCTTTTTAGGAACAGAGCTTTGTTAATACAAATGGTGGCCTCCTAAGCTTTTTATTTAATTGTATTTGTCGTATGTTCTGCCACTTTTGCTCACATTTGTGGCAGGGCTTAGATGAACATGTATTTGTAATTGTGCTTCTCAATCCACTGCTGTTGTGGCCAGTTTGGTCATCTAGCTGTAATAAGTGAATGTTCTGGTTTCTATATACCTCTGGCATACCGTACATAGTTTACCATCCCACCTGGAACCTTCGCTTCTCTCAGGAGACCCTCTTGTCCTCTAGCTCAGGGCTTTTCATCCTTTTCACATATTGTACCACAGTGTTCTCCCCAGAAATTATTGCCAGCCAGGTGGCATATAATAGTAGCCAGGGGGCATGGAAAAGTAGACGGTTGGGGTAAGATAAGAAAATACAGGGTCCGCGCTTTTCTGCACAATTCTGCTTACAGAGGAGGAGGAGGAGGAGGAAGTGAGCTGATGACAGCCGGGTGCTCACCAAAACTAGCCGGGTGCAGCACCCGGCTAAAAGAGCCTGGGAAGGACACGGGTACCACTTTTATCACAAGACATTTTTCAAGTAACACCAGGCAGATGCATTGGCGGCGGCTGCTGCAAACAAACGTTTGTGAAACGATCGCAGATGACCATTTGCAATGTTTTCCCATGACTACAGAACAACGGAGCCAACTGGGAGGGTGACGAGGGAGCCCACAGAGTAGGTGGAGCTGGAGAAAGCCCCAGGTAAGTATAAATGCATATGGGAGGGGAAAAGCAGGAGGCATTGGTGGGAGAAAGGATTTAAATTGCTATTATTGGCCAATAGGTAGCCTTTCCAGTACCCTCCTTCCCCATGGCTTCAATATAAGTAGCCTCCCCCCACCACCAGATAGCTGGGCAGTGGCTGACCACAATTTTCTGCTCCACCACGCTGACTCCTCGCCATTTGGCTGAATTCCATATTAGTTTGGCCACCCCCTGCTCTGACCTGCTTGGTCACTTCCTTTACTTACGCTCAACCAGGACTTCGCACAAGCATCACCTCTTCTGTGGAACTCTTTCCCACAGCCTGTCCGTCACACTCTGAGCTTGGAAACCTTCAAACACTCTCCCAAAAACCCTTTTCAGACATTAACAGAACATCCCTGTGAGGTTTCCCGGTGGGACACCTAAGCCATACTAGCTCTGTCTAACCATCTCCTGCCTCTCACCTTTTGCTCTTTCTATGATTTTGCTTGTGAACTGTGATGGTTGAAAAGTTATCTTAAATATGAGATTTAGCAAAATCATCTATTTGTGTAAAAACCAGCTGAGTAGTCAAGTAGACCACAGTATATTTGCTGAGACCTTCTGTAGCACAGGGCTTGTTTCCTGCCCTCTGATATCGCAGATGGAGTGTTATGTCTTGCAAGAGTTCACTTGGGTTAAAGCTGATGTCTTGTTAGATAAGGTATTTCATTTTGGTGTCAGCGATTTTAATTTTGTTTTAGGTGCCATTGCGTATTTGCAGTTTGGTCACACTGGGTGTTTTATTCCGGCCTTGGTGATTGGCTATAGTGAATGAATTGGGCTTCACTTGGCTGTCCCTCCATTCTTTTAAAGCATCATTGGGGGGGGGGGGGGTACCAAAAAGTCTAAAATAGACACATGGTATGCATAGCGTTCTTCTTCTAAAAAGTTATGACTTAGGCAGTGTTTTCAGTCTAACTCCTACTCTGAGACCCCCTGTGCACTTCCTGCACTTAGCTCCGCCCCCTTGAAGACAAGTGCCATTCCACTCTGTATCAATGGATACGGCGCAGAATTGCCACTGCACTGCAAGGGGGCGGGGCTAAGCGCAGGAGAGTCTGAGGATGAGCTAAACTGAAACCGCAGCAGAAGTCATAACTTTTTAGAAGAACTCCCTGCGTACCATGTCTGTTGTAGATTTTATGGTCTCTTTAATTAAGCTAATCTAACTCCAAGTTATTGTTCCTTTAGCGTGTTAACACGTTTGCTCAAAATTGGCTCCTGATCAGCAAGACAATATACGTGGCTTATTTATTTTACATCTTTAAACAAAATACAGATAGGCCAACCCCAATATGTACAGTGTGCTGTGTTACACCACACTTTGCGTATGCTGATAGTAATCTGCAGTGTGTGCTGATATGCGCTTTGATACTGCCCACATTGCACCTGTAACTGAACTCCCAGCACTTTCTTCTGTTTGGCTTCCATTGAAGTGCTACTAACAGTTGCTATTAACTCCTTTTATTTAAAAAAGCCCACTGCAGCAAAAAAAGTAAGCAGTTAAAACAGAACAAACAAGTTTTGGACTAGTCCATCTCCTCATGGAAGATTCTCAGGGGTTTATTTGTTTTCAAAAATATTACCTGAATGGCAATTGCTAAGTCTAAACTGACAAAATGAGTATGCAAGTGATTAGGGAGGCTGGCTGGTGGTACCTTACTATTTTGGCAGTTAAACTGCTGTTCAGAAAATGCTTTTTTTTTTTTTTTTTTAAAACGAGGAGGATCCCCCATGAGAAGATGGACTAGTTCAAAACCTGTCAATTCACTATTTTTTCCGCTGGAGTGGTCCTATAAATATAAAAAGCTGGCAGTGATGAGCATGTATTTCATAACCGCAGCAAAATCAGTAATAGCAGTACAGTACATTGCTGTTATTGATCAGTGTCATTTACAGTAAGTTATTTTAAGACAAGTTATTTAAAGGGACTCTGTAGTGAGACTGAAAAAATAACGGTGTTAAAGGACCAACTGCAACTGCAGTTGTATAAAATGTACATTTTCTCCAGAGTAAAATAAATTATATATTTCTTTTTTTCTCCCTCTATGGGGTTGTCTCTTACAATAAATTTAACAACTCTGACAGGTTTTGGACTAGTTCATCTCCTTATGGGGGATTCCCTGGATTATACTGTCAAAATGGTGTATAAAATACTTAATTGCAGCATAAACTCCGTGCAGATAGTGTCCTGGCCCAGATTTAATCCAGGGACTGCATCACTGTGGATACTGCGGCTCAAAAAATCTTAGAAGCCAGGTAGCAAGTAGACTCCTGAACTGAGAGGGATATGGAGACGCCCATACTTTTTTCCTTTTAAACAATACCAGTTGCCTGGAAGTCCTGCTAATCTTTCAGGCATCAGTAGTATCTGAATCACACACTTGAAACAAGCATGCAGCCTTCAGTCAGAAGAATCTAATCCTCCATATCCCTCATACGTCAGGCGTCCTATAAAAATCACACTTGAAACCTAACTTGAGATTTTTTTTTTTCAGCATTGTTGGTGGAATTGATATTCCTACAACAATGCCGATTGGCTGAATTCCATATTAGTTGGTCACCCCCTGCTCTGGCCTCTGTATTGGTGCAGAGACCATCACATGGGGGTGGGGGGTCAGTTCTTGCTTACTTGACCTTCAGGGACGCACTGAGTGATGTGAACAGTTCAGTCTGGGAAATGTGTCAAGATAAATCTAGCATGCAGCCTATTGACAGTTTTATTTTTTCAGTCTCCAAACAGAGTGGCTGTAAGCTAGATAGTTTTCCAGTGCTTAGCATGTCACACTGTGAGCAGTCTTGCTCTTTGATGGTAATTCGAGCCCTTTCTGAATAGTAAAAGCAAGACCCTTCTCTACCCCAGGCTGTAATGCAAATTCTCCAGTGTAAAACTATCTCATTCAGCTTGCCTGTGTCCGCAGGTGAAATCTTATCAGTGATCAAGGAGTGTGACAGGCTTGAGGCCTTTATGCTACTTATCGCCGCTTCCTATAAAACTCTACATCCTGTTTTCTCCATTCAAGGGAAATATTCAATCAGAACAAACTATCAGATTAATGCATGAAAGTCTTGAAGCTTCGGGACTATTCTGTACAATTCCACCCCCCCACCCCCCCATCTGTCATGCAAGACGGTCACTGTCACACTTGCGTCACTCAGAAGCAGAGGATCTGTGAAAATTGAGCAACTTTATTTAGAACTCAGAACTGTTTCTCTGCTCTAAAAGATAAATAACAGCATAATAATCTTTAGAGAGAACCTGAGGCGAAATATTGAAATCTTAATAGGATCCAGAGGCATGTCATGTGCACAATGACATGCCTCTGTGTCATTCTATCGGCGCTGCCAGATCCCCCCCCCCCCCCCCCCCGCGCCCTTCTGTCCCCCCTGAAAATATTGCCTGGCTAGCGACAGTCAACTTGTCGCTAGCCTGTCGCTAGTACTCCTGGGTCGCGGCTGGGCTTCCAATTGGAGGAATCTAGCAGAGGGGCGGGGGAAGCCTGTAATGGAGGAGGCTGATTGACAAGCCTCAGGTAAGTAAAGCAGGCTACCAACAAGCAGATTGTCGCTAGCCTGGCGATATTTTCAGTGGGGACGGCAGCGGCGATAGGACACAGTGGTATGTCATTGTGCACATGACATGTCTCTAGGTCCTATTAAGATTTCTATATTACTCCTCAGGTTCTCTCTAAAGAAATCATTTTGATGTTACAGATGATACAAATCCTGCAATACATTTGCAGTGTGTCTATTTCCTGCTATCATGGAAGCAGACATATTGTTAACATCCTGTGCTTTAAAATGAGCTCATCTGCCGTGGCAGTCAGCTGACACAGCTGAGGGATCAAATAGCAACTTGTGATTAGATAAAGTAGATGAGGGGGAATCAGACAGGCTAAACTCTCTGGATACATACATGGTGCAATTCTCTGTTTTACTTCTGTCCCGTGCAGGTCCACTTTAAAGAGACTCTAGCCTTTTTGTGTCATTGCAGTCAGCTGAAATTACCTTACTACAGGTGTGTTCAAAATTATTCAACCCCCACTGAAATTGAGTGTTTTGGTCAGTTTGATATTGATTTTGATAATTTCATTCATCTTGTTTACAATTAAATCAGAGGCATTTGTAAGTCAGACAAATATAACATAACATTTATAATGAAATAACCACAAATGTCTTTTCTGTGCTCACATCATTATCAGTTTTATTCAACCCCCAAGTGACATTCATTCTTAGTACTTAGTACTTAGTACATCATCCTTCCAGTTATAACAGCTTTTATACGTGAAGCATAGCTTGACACAAGTGTCTTGCAGCCATCTACGGGTATCTTAGCTTATTCTTCATGGGCAAAAGCCTCCAGTTCAGTCATATCCTTAGGCTTGCGTGCTGCAACTGCTTTCTTTAAAGCTACATACACACAAGGAACAAAAGTGACTAGTCGCTAGCGCATAGGGGTGGCGCGCGCGACAGCCCGGCGACAGCTCCGCCTGTGCGACAGCTGTCTACACGTCTCTGCCCAAAGGCAGAGACGCGGCGGAAGCTGTCACGGAAGGTTCCTCACTCCCGCCGGAAACTACATACATTGTGTATGGAGTTTCTGTCGCTAGTCCGCATACACACGGCGGACTAGCGACAGTTGCGGCGACAGCTGTTGCTGGCGATTGACCAAGTCAATCGCCCCGCGACAGCTCAGACTAGCGACGGTTCGTGGCGCGCACGGCATACACACGGGGGATCTGTCGCTGCAACATGCGCATGCCACGCGGTTGCAGCGACAGTTGTAACTCTTGTGTGTATGTAGCTTTAGTCCCACCAGAGGTTCTCAATCGGATTTAAGTCTGGTGACTGCGATGGTCACTCCAAAATGTTCTAGCCTTTAATCTGCAACCATGCTCTAGTGAACTTGGAGGTATGCTTGGGATCATTGTCCTGTTGAAAGGTCCAACGTCTCCCAAGCCTCAGGTTTGTGACGGACTGCATCACATTTTCATGTAATATCTCCTGGTACTGAAGAGAATTCGTGGTACCTTGCACATGCTGAAGCTTTCCTGTACCTGCAGAAGCAAAACGGCTCCAAAGCATGATTGACACCCCGCCATGCTTCACAGTAGGCAAGGTGTTCTTTTCTTCATAGGCCTGGTTCTTCCTCCTCCAAACATAGCGTTGATCCATGGGCCCAAACCGTTCTAATTTTGTTTCATCAGTCCACAGAACACTACCACAAAAGTTTTGGTATAGTGTTCTGTAAGCCAATCCAATCCGCTTATGCGTTTCAGTAGACCCGCCTACCTTCATCAGAGCTGGCTCTCATTGGGTCTCTCGTCCTTTTACACTTTGCCTCAACTCCGCCCTCCCCTCTTGTTCCTTCCCACGGCTCTACTCACTGTTCATTCATTCATTTTTTACCCGCTGTCTGCTCAAATATAGATCAATTCACCTCATTCTTTTGTTCATTCAAAAGCACATAGCTCTACATCAGAGTTCAAACCCTTTGGGGCTAAACTGTTCAACACCTTATCCAGTATGTTTCAGCTCTGGATATTTTCTTAATGTAATCTCCTCCTCTCCATTCTTTTTCCACTGCCTGAATTGCACAAAATGTTAAAGTTTGCAAGCTACCTCCATGATGTTCTGTGAAGTGCTTGCTCAAAGGGTGTTTTTTGCTTCTCTTCTTAATATTATTATGCTCTCCAATCCTTTATAGCACAGTTATCCCCACAAACTGCTTTTTACAGCCACATTCTATAACACCAGTCGTTGTATAATTCATTCTACTCATTATGTCAAATTCTTCTTCTGCAGCTGAAGATCTAAAGTTCACAAAGGGTGCTGCATATTTTGTATTCCTACATGGATTGCAGAATCCGCATCTCTTAAAAAAATCCTTTTTCTTTCTCCTTTTTCTTGATGTAACACAGTAGGTGCAATCATATTCTTAATGTTTGTGGCTCTTTTAAAAACAAATCTTGGTCTATCCATCAGGATACCATCAAAGGTCTTATCCTGCTGTAAAATGTGCCAGTATTTATCTACTATATTCCTAATTTGTTTAGTCTGGTGATTATACTGCAGCTTAATACACAAGAGCGGAGTTTCAACACTCTTCGCTTTTTCTACTAAAAGATCTTTTAGTGTGTCGTTTTTTTACTACTTCTACTGTCTGCTCCAGTTCATGTACATCATATTTTTTTTCTCAATTAATCGATCCTTCGATATTTCCACCTGGTTTTAATAGTCTGCCAATTCCGTGCAGTTCCTTCTAATGCGTGTAAATTGATTTTTTTGGAATGTTGATTAACCATTTTAGCAGGTGACAGCTATCCAAATAAATGTAACTATTAGTATCAACTGTCTTTAAAAATGTCCTAGTCTTTACCAAATCGTTTTCCACAAAAATATTCAAGTCTAAATAGTTCCTCTCTCTCACTGTATTCACATACAAATGTCAGATTGTATTCGTTTTTCGTATTTAACCAACTTAGAACTTTTTTTTTTTAAACTCTCCTCTCCCCCTTTCCATATGAACAGTGTGGGCCGGAGGGCCCCAGAGCGGACCTCGTGCTATGGAGACGTTTTATTGACTATACACTGTTCATATGGAAAGGGGGAGAGGAGAGTTTAAAACATTTTCTGAAGTGAAGGTGTGGCTTCTTTCCCAAGAAAATTGGAGTTTCCCTTTAAGCGGAGGAAATGCTTTTAGTTCGCGTGTGCCGGCAGCAGGCCTCAATATGGCGTCTCTTTCCTCTCCCAGAACTACAGCTGCTAGCAGGTCGGGGCAAAGTGCTTCCCTCCAACACCTGGCAGATTATGCTGAGACTTGTAGTCTCCCCAGCAGCTGTGCTGCAGCATTCATGGCTCTTTGTGAGGCGAGGGCACCATTCAGAGGAGGAGACGGGATACAGGGGCCTGGATGGTGCCAGAGAGATGCTTTACAGCTGAGCAGCAGAGAACAATTCCCATTCACACAGGGATACAGGCCCATTCTGGGAGCAGAGCGTGCCCAGCGAATACAAAACAAGTGTTCCCTCTGCTCTGCTGTCACACAACCTGAGCTCCTCACTGAAGCAAAATGAACTTTTACCCAAATAACCAATACTGAGGAAATATGTTAAAGAGCTGTAGTTAAAATAATGAATAAAACCGTTTTTTTATGATCAACATTTATAAATTTAGTCAGTGTTTTGCCTATTGTAAATGGACCAGAAGAATAATCTTGGGCGGTTGGAGGCAGGTTGAGAGCGGCGTCAGATAGATGGCCCATAGCGTTGCATGCTACGGTTTGATAGATCCCTTAAAGAACCTCTGTCGTGAAAATCTTAGAATTTAAAATATATGTAAATGTATACAGTTCAAAAGTACGTTTCTTCCAGAGTAAAATGAGCCATAAATTACTTTTCTCCTATGTTGCTGTCACTTATAATAGGTAGTAGAAATCTGACAGAACCGATAGGTTTTGGACTAGTCCATCTCCTCATGGGGGTTCCCAGGGATTTCTTTATTTTCAAAATGCACTTAGTAAATGGCAGTTGCTCCGTCCAACTGCCCAATAAAGTGTACGGTGAGCAGGGAGGCTGGTCAGCATCTTTGTATAAATCCTTTTCAAGGAGTTTCTTTATAAAGAATAAAAGCCATGCTGAGAATCCCTCATGAAGAAATGGACTAGCCCAAAATTTGTTAGTAATGACAGATTTCTACTACTTACTGTAAATGCCAGCAACATAGAGAAGTAATTAATGGCTCATTTTACTCAGGAAGAAGCATACCTCTTATTTGTATGTGTTTTAAAGTTTAAGATTTTCGCGATTTTTCCGCTTTAATAGATTTAATTCTAAAATCTGTTGAAAATCTGTTCCTAATTTATCTGATGCTCAATCTATAAGTGTATTGCCGTCTCTGCTCCTTCATGGCAAAGGAAAATCTGTGTATTGCAAGCATGGGGTTGAATCTTTTGATCTAGAGCAATTTGTTTTGTTTGTCAGCGAAAAACGTTAAATACACAGCTTAGATTTTACTTGTCCAAAATTATTTGTGATATACCTGGTATGAATGTCTGTCCCCTGAAGTCATTAAACTCCCCTTCAATGGTCGGGCAAGTTGTATTGCTCTTGCCTGACCGTTAGTGTTTGTTCGTTGATAGTGTGATTTGTACAATCCTTCCTGAACTCCTGCCAAAAATAAATGCATGTTTTTTGTTTTTGAGAACCAGAAAATGTTGGAGTTCAGTTGGTCCAGCCAATGACAATGCATGCTTTACTAAGCTCCATATACTGTCTTGGGGAGGCGGGAGAGAGAAACAGAAGACTTCCTACAGCATTTGAGGGTCTGAGCAGTCAACTAAGGAACTACCTGAGCCAGCTGATTGGTTGTCACCTGTGTTCCTTCTTGTGTAGAAGACAAAAGATATTGACAATACGTGCTTATGTAGGGAAAGTCAGTTTTTTGTGCCCCCTACATTCATGCACAAAGCTCTAATTCACTATCCTTTCAGCAATCCTTGCTGCGGTCTCTTTGGACTCTGAAGAGGGTTGCAGACTTTTACCTAAAACAGGAATTTTAATAGAGCTAGGGTAGATCTGCAGAAGCATGTATGTTCTCCAGCTAAGGAGAGGCCCATGTCATGCCCAATAAACCATGGCAGTAGGTTCATGAGGGCATACCTCCCAACTTTTGAGATAAGAAAGTGGACACTTAAGTTGGAACTGTCGGGAATAAAATCAGAATTCGGTTCTTTATTTTTATCTGGTAAACAAGTAATAAGGATGCTAATCAGGCAATCCAAAAGTGTTAATGATCATTCGCCAGTTTACCTGACTCTTATGGCCCATACTCACGGGCTACAAATGTCGCCGCAACACGCGGCGCACTAGTGTTGCAGCGACAGGTCGCCCGTGAGTATGCAGCGTTGCCCGGGCGCGCACCCCGAAATGTCGCTCGTCGCTGATGTCGCCGGGCAATTGAACCGCTCAATCGCCTGGCGACAGTCGCCGCCGCAACTTTTGCTAGTCCACGTGAGTACGCGGACTAGCGACAGCAACAAGATAAGTTATACATTGGGCTTCCGGCGGGGGCAGGCGCAACAGCGACAGCTTCCGCTGCATCAGTTGCCAGGTCCCTCCGCCGTGTGTATGCGGAGGGACCTGGCGACGAGCTGTCGCCGGCCTGTCGTGCACACGCTCACGTGTGCTGGCGACAGGCCAAAAAGTTGCCCATGAGTATGGGCCATTATTTGGTACATTGCCACACAAAGGAAGTTGCAGGGCATGCTGGGTATTTTTTTATTTTAATTTTTTTTTTATTTTTTATTTTTTTTTTGCTTCTCTACTTTGCTCTCAGACTTGACTAATGCAGCCTGATTGGCTGAAGCCTCTTTCCCCCTTGCTTTCCCCTCCCACACCTCTGTTCCTCTCTGGCCAAAATTCTCATGCTGAGACAATGCACTTTCTATTGCAAAAGGTGGGTGTGAGTGCCTGAAGACTGGGAGGAGGGTGGGCAATGCATAAACAATTGGGCAGAGGAGAGTAAGGGAGGAAATAACATCACAATTGGCTTCAAGATAGACACAGTTAAAATGAAGAATCCTAAGAAGGATTTTCTCTTTTTTTTACTACAGAAAAATCACTAAAACCAAAATGTGGACAGTGCAATACATATGTTATGTAAGCAGAGCAAGTATTTATCTACTTATATATGTAGGGTTCTTTTCTGAGACAGTATGGTTGGCAGCTCCTCTTTAAAGTGAATGGGAACTGCATTTAAAAAAATGACAGATACTTACCCAAGGAGAGGGAAGGCTCTGGGTCCTATAGGCTCTATAGTATAGAGCCTTCCGGCTCCTCTCCTGGTCCCCTCGTTCCAGTGCTGGCTCGCCCGGTAGCAGTATTTGACTAATTTAGTCAAATACTGCTTTACCCGGCCAAAGGAGGCTTCAGAAGTCTTCAGGGAGCTCGAGTGCTCCTGAAGAAGGGCGGCCCTGTACTGCCCCTGCGCAAGCACGCTCTCTTGCACGCTCACGCCTGTGCAGTATGGAGCTGCACGTCTTTGGGAGGACACGGCTCCCGAAGACTTCCAAATACACTTTCGGTGGGGGATTGAAACGAGGGGTAGCCAGCACAGGATAGAGGGCACCAATAGAGGAGACAGAAGGCTCTATACAATCCAGAGCCTTCCCTCTCCTTAGGTAAGCATTTGCATCATTTTTTTTAAAATGCGGTTCCCATTCACTTTAAGACATGCCTCTGCCA
The DNA here is from genome assembly GCF_040937935.1 of Hyperolius riggenbachi. Lineage (NCBI taxonomy): Eukaryota > Metazoa > Chordata > Amphibia > Anura > Hyperoliidae > Hyperolius > Hyperolius riggenbachi. The sequence continues at coordinate 91,699,966 of NC_090648.1, forward strand.
CACCCCTAGCCACAAACCTCGTCAGGCATATCACAAAGAATTCAGAATCCAAAGATGACGTTTTAGTATTCAACGCACACTGATCCTATGTATCGTCATTGGTTTTTCTTTATTTGTAACATTTGAAAATATGAAATATATCAGTTTAATTGATGGGAATAAAGTTTAGACTCAGTTAAACACATTTTTCAGTAGAAAATACTGTACATGTATTAACAGAGACCTGCACATCAGTCCTGAAAGAGGGACACATGAGGAAGAAAGAGGAACAAGAGTGATTTGGTTCCCAAAGAGGGGCTGTGCCTCTGAAAGAGGGACAGTTTGGAGCTATGTGAGGGCAAATGAAGAGTGATATTCTATGGAAATGGGAAAGGCCCGGATCCCACTAGAAGCTCTTTTCTAAGCGCTTTGTAATTTGAAAAGCTCTTGCTAATGTAATGCTGTGGGTGTGATCCCACTTGAGTGATGTGATTTTTTTTTTTTATTGAATTTCCCCATAGCATTGCCTTAGCAAGAGCTTTTCAAATCACTTCCACTTACAAAAGCGCTTCTAGTGGGTTCCAGGCCAAACTGGTTCTAGTAACTCACAGCTTTCCCTTGTATATGCAACAGTATGCACTACTGTTTTATCACATGCACTGCAGAGGAACGGTGTGTGTGCACCCTCCACACAGATTGAGCCCTTATTACAAGGGACCCACGTCTGCATGAAGACTTTATGAAAAAGGGCCTGTTTCCTAATGGCCCATACTCACGGGCGACTTTTAGGGCCTGTCGCCAGCACACGTGAGCGTGTGGGAGACAGGCCGGCGACAGCTCCTCGCCAGGTCCCTCCGCATACACACGCGGAAGAGGGACCAGCGGCGCGACGGAAGCTGTCGCCGACGTTCCTGTGATAGGCTATCCGTTAGCAAGGAGGTGTGGCTTTCTCTGACAGAGCAGTCACCCTCCCTCCTACATGCCCATGTGATTAAAGGGAGGTAGTGTTTTAGACTAAGTTAGCAGGCATCAATAGATCACAGAGAGAGGATGATGGCTAGGGTGATGTAGCACATATTTTTCTTAAATTTTTTTTTTTGTTTAGCAAAAACTGCAATTTTGGCTTACAAAGCTGGTTTTTCTATGTACCTAAATAATGTTCTATTAAGTGCATGAAAAATTAAGCTCCTGGCCCGCTCTGACTCTACATAAGTGTTAGTAGTCAGACCATGCTTTGGAATCCAGCTAGCAGCTGTAGGTTCTTTTGGTGGACGGGAAGTCACAGTGTTAATGAAGGGATGTTTAGGTTCTGCTGTTTATTTTGGTTTAGCACAATGTTTGCAGTATTGGCTTACATTAGGTTTGGCATGGGGCGGATCGGTACCTCATCTTGACTCCAGAGCAGCAGAAGTTCTCTCGGCATCTCCTGAGTTTGGCAGAGAAGTTGATTTGGTCTGGCTGCCCTGAGCAGTGCCAAGCAGATGTCTGCTCTTCCTTTACTATTGATGAGACATCTGCCCATCTGTGGGCAGCCATTGTTGCATAGACCAGCTAAAAGACACTCCAGGCAGCGGGTACAAAAGGTACTGCAACACAATTGCCATCTTTTGAGGCAATAAATAAAAGGTTGTCACGGAAAAGGGTTGTTTTTGATTTGGCCCTCGACTGCTCTTGTTACAGCTCACGTTCTTTCTACTAATCAAAAAATAAAACGTTGTGTTATTATGATGCTTTTAGGAGCGCACCATGTGTCCTGGTTCCTTAAAGTTTACTGAAGACCTATCCAGGCAGAAATTGCAGGTCCCTGACTTGCCGCTTACTTTAGTTGAACCTATATTTTATCCCTGAGGGCCTGGCCATGAATCTTTTAATTCATGTTATTATCCTGCTATTATTGGTCAGCTGAAGGGTTAAAGGCTGACCCCATCTATCAAAGAATAACAGGACTGCCAATGTAGTTGCTCTTAAAAAAAATAAATAGATAAATATGGGTGTCCTATATACAGAAATATTTTACAGTGCACCGTAAACCCTCCCCCTCACAGAACTAGTACTGTCTGGTTCAGCACAAGCCCAGGACACATGTCTGATTGGTAGCACAAACTGCATGGTTTTCAAGAAGTGGCCCCTTTACTCTTCATCTGCTCACAAAACTCACTGCCAAGTCATCAATCATCTCCAACCCTTCTCATGTGACAGCACAACCCCAGGGGATCATGGGAAATGTGTTTCCCGGGAACCAATCAGAATGTGTGGCTGTTGCTATATTCCCACACGCTATACAGCGAGGAAATCCAGTGTCACTGAGCTCCGGCCAGTCATGTGACCCTCGGCTATTAAGGATCATAGAGGTATTTATGAATATTGCTTGCTTGATTCTTCACTCTCTGTGTGGAAACAGGAATGCCTGCATTTCATCAGCTGTAGAGATTCCTGCGGACTCCACTGACAGGCCTCTGAATTCTCCATTTGTCAAGACAATGAACCTTTGTAGGTTGTCAATTAAACATTTTTTTCCCCTTACGTTATTAGCACTGACTTTTTAGTTGAGAGAGTATAAAGTCCATCGCAGCGCAGGCATATAAACACAGAGAAATAATAGAAATGTTGGCAATGATTGATGGATAAGCAGGCTGTAAACGTGTGGCCTTTTATTTTGCGCTGGTTCAGTGCTTTATGAGGAGGCCTCAGGGCCAGTCTCGCATGGGAAGTTGAACTGCCAGGGATGAGGATGCATATAGGCCTTGTGTATGGAAAATGCCTGGCCATTTAGTTATTGCTGCCTATAGGCAGATTTTTTTTGTTTTATGTTCCCCAGTTCAGCTTGGTAGAATTAAGACAATCAACAATTGAGTATGTCTCATATTTAGCCATACGTCTGTATTTCAGATTTAAAGTGTACCCAATTTGAAGCTTGGGTACAAATTGAGATACTGGACTTGCCTACAGAGAGGGAAGCCTTAAGGTAGCCATACACTGGTCGATTTGCCATCAGATTCGACCAACAGACAGATCCCTATCTGATCGAATCTGATCAGAGAGGGATCGTATGGCTACCTTCACTGCAAACAGATTGTGAACCGATTTCAGCCTGAAACCGTTCACAATCTGTGGTGGTGGTGGTGGTACTGCCGCCGCTCCCCGCCCCGCATACATCACCTGCTCCGCCGGCGCGACTCCCGGGTCTCCGCTCTTCTTCTCTGCTCTGGTCTGGTCTGGTCTCCGGCATGCTTCCCTTCTTCCTGTCTGGGGGAAGTTTAAATAGTAGAGCACCCTCTACTGTTTAAACTTCTTGCCGGGACAGGAAGAAGGGAAGCATGCCGGAGACCAGAGCGGAGACCCGGGAGTTGCGCCGGCGGAGCGGGTAATGTATTGCAGCTCTATTGCGTCGGTCGTCGGGCACTCGAACGCCGCTAGCGATGCGCTCTTTACCCGCGGGCGATCGGCGGTTATTTTCCGCACGGCGCGATCGACGGGATCGGACGGAATGGATCGAAATTCGGCGTGTAGCGCGAACGATTGGCAGCAGATTCGATCCCAGTGATCGAATCTGCTGTCGAAATGGCGCCAAATCGGGCCAGTGTATGGCCAACTTAAGGATCCTATTGATGCTTCCTTCGGTGCTCTGATGTCCCCCGTCATCACTGGTCGTGGCCTCCCACAAGATTAGCGACAAGGCATTGTCGTTTATATCGGGGCTGTGCTGCTCCTCGTCTTGCAGCATGGCCACGCGAGTCCATCCGCACATGCGCAGTAAGCTGGAGCCGAGGACTCTGCTCTACTGTGCGGCCATGATCCAGGAAGAGGAGCTGCGTAGCCCCGATGTAATGGGGGCCGCGCTCAGCACCGGGGGACATCGCACCACCAACGGAAGCCTCAATAGGATCCCGAGACGCCCCTCTTTTCAGGGTAGTATCTTATTTTGATCTCAAGCTTCAGCTTGGGATCGCTTTAAAGGATCACTATCGCAAAAAGGTAGGCAATTCAAATCTGACTGAACCGACAGGTTTTGGGCCAGTCCATCTCCTCATGGGGGATTCTCTGGGTTTTCTTTGTTTTCAACAGCATTTCCTGAACAGCAGTTGCAAAGTCGAACTGACAAAATAGTGTGCACGTGAGTAGGGAGGCTGGCTGGCATCTTAATATTTTAGCAGTTAAACTGCTGTACAGGAAATGCTGTTGAAAACAAAGAAAACCCTGAAGAATCCCCCATGAGGAGATGGATTGGACCAAAACCTGTCGGTTCTGTCAGATTTTAACTGCCAATTTTTTTTGTAATAGTGGTCATTTAAGGTGGTATTTGAAATGTGTGTACCATGCGTTTGTCCCTTGCGTTTGTCCCTTGCTTATCTAATAAACACCCCTTTTCTGTGCCAACAAAGATAAACAATGTTTTCCCTGGCACAATCTATTGTTTTCTAATGTGTAACCATTATCTTTGGATCTGTCAATCAAGCGATCTGTTTTTCTGATTACCTCTCTGACTAATTCTTAGGAATTATGCCTGGCACAAACCATGCAATTTCCTGTCAGATCAACTTGTCAAGTAGATCATTTCTGACAGGTCTGATCAGATTTCTGGTCATTTTCTGATCAATTTTTTCACCACTTCTGTATAAAATCGATTGGAAAATTGATCAGAAACCTGATCAGACCCTGTCGGACATTATCAATTTGACCCTTCAATCTGATGGGAAATTGCTTGGTGTATAGCAGACATTAATCTGAATTCTGACCAAACCCAAAATCTGAACGGTTATTCAAAGTTTTTGCTGATAATGTTTGAATGAAAAACAAATTTAGAAGTACAAGTTACCAATGTGATCAATATTTAATTTTTAGTCCAGCGACATTTCATGAGACTTTCCATTGACAGATGAAATCGGTTTGGTTGCCTGGGGCAACTGCTCCACTTCTGCTCCAGTTCTGTTTTGCACCTGTCTTACGAAACTGGCCCCACTGTCTTTTGTTCAAGGTCACGTTCTGCCACAGACGTTGCACATTTTATAGTTGTGCAATCCCTCCCTTTTAATGACACTCCAAGCCTCTGATTTATGCACGAATGGAACAGTGAGTCACAGTTTTTACTCAGAGATAGAAGCTCATTAGTAAGCTCTCCGCCCTGAATTGTTGTTAATGGAGCAAGAGCTCCATAATGAGCGCAGAAAAAATGATCCACTCCATTTCTGCTGCACCTGCTGACACGAGGCAGCTGAGGGCTTCCATCTTGTGCGCTCAGCTCATTGCACACAGCACTGTACAGAAACTGCATGATTCAGGGGATGAGTGCAGAGTACAGCAGCCTGGCACCGACCAATCAGATCTGTCTGTAGAAGTCAGTTCGGTGGCAGATTATTTATTATTAGCAAATTGGTCTTGATTGAATAAATGCCTGAAAAATGGTAATAAAAAGGGTGGGGGAGGGGAGAATTCCACATAGCTATTCAGCCTAGGCCAAGCATCACTGGGTGGGCAGGGCAACATTCAAAATATAGATATAGAAATTGTTTCTAATGCTGAAACTCTGAAACTTGCTGTAAAAGTGAGTATTGTGACTTAGGGCTGGTTCAGACGGACGCTTGCGGAGCGTTTACCGCAAGCGTTCGGAACGTCGCGGTAAACGCTCCCATTCAAGTGAATGGGAGCGTTTACACCGAGCTTTTGCGCGCTTTTACCCGAACGCGGCGTTCGGGTCCCAACTTTCGTTAGCGTTCGAGCTGCCCCTGGAAGCGACATGTAGCTTCCAGGGAGCGGCCAACCGCGACGGCTAATGTTCCCCTGGGGGGAAAAAACGCGTCCGCATCGGAACGCGACCGAAGGCTACTGAAAGCCTGACCGCGCAGCCGCCGCAACACCCCCAGACGCGACGCCACGCAGACGTCCCTCTGCACCAGCCCTAATGTACTACATTCTAGTATAAGTCACTACAGGGCCTCTTAAAGCCTGTATGGTTAGGTACCCGGCCAAGCTGCGCAACGGCTTTTTCAATTTGTAAAGGTCCATATGAAAGCAAAAGTAAACGAGGGGTAAAGTTTTGGGTGGACAGGCGGCGTCACGAGCAGGGCTGTGGAGTCGTCTCTAAATTGGAGCAATTTTGGGTACCTGGAGTTGGTTTCATAAGACTGAGGTGTCTTAGTCGGGTGATTTTTGTACCGACTCCACAGCCCTGGTCACAAGGTCGATTCCTGAAAGATTGCTGAAATCGATTGAAAATCACCCTGAGGTGAATGGGCAGCCAACAGATCTCTCTCCCATCAGATTTGATCAGAGAGAGCTGTCTCTTGGTTGAATCTGCCCAAACATCGCCAGATGCTTCAGCACCTTCTGTACTAATCAGCATGATTGCGTTATTTGCCTTGATCAATTCTGGGCTTTAATAAAGACATTTGATTGATTGGTGCCACAGATCAAAGCTCTCTTTCATCCTTTCCTCTTTATCATAGCATCTCCCGAGCTTTTTGGAGACTTTGGTGGCCTTTTTACGAGCTTCTGGTAATGGTGAGTTTACCACCAGCGTTGCAGGCTGCCAGGTTTTACGAGCAGGCTCTCCTCCTTTGTGTCTCTTTTGTTGACATGGTATCTTAAGTGTCTTATTTGTTTCATGCTTTATTTGTGTTTCTGTTTGTGAAGCCCTCATCCATTCTGCCTCATCCTGTCATGGCTGCTGTCCTGGCTTTCCTCACTTTATCCTGCCGCTGACCTTTTACACCTCACAGCTCCCTTTCTGTGCCATGGAGTACCTTGTCCCTGTCCTGAGGTGACCTACTGACCCCCATTCCCCTATCACAGGCCTCTGCTGCTGCTCCTCCTCCCTCCTGACCACAATCAAATCATGTCAGCTTCATTCCCACAGCCACAGTTCTGTAGATCTCGCTGTGTGGTAAGGCTGTGAGATGCCAGTACACAGTTTGTGGGGATTTTTCTTCCTAGTTTAGCTCCTATCTTGCAGTGTAGGCACACAAGTCCTGTAAAGCTGGCTATTGAATTCTGCATTTTTTTATTTCCTTTAGGTTACAATTTTTTGAATTGTGTTTTAGGCTAGAAACCCACTAGGAGCGCTTTTCTGAGCAATTGTGATTTGAAAAGCTCTAGCTAATGCAATGCTATGGGTGTGATCCCACTTGAGTGATGTGATTTTATAAAAATCCCCCATAGCATTGCATTACCAAGAGCTTTTTCAAATCACTCACGCTTACAAAGCGCTCCCAGTGGGTTTCTGGCCTTAGAGGTGTTTATTTTTTTTTTTTTTTTTTTTTTTTTTTTTTTTTTTTACAAGCTGCTTATGTATGTTTCTGAATCAAGGATTTCTACCACTGGAGATGTAATTATTTTCCATAGATGCACAGTCAGTTGATTGTCCCTATATTTACTTTAAAGTGGACCTGAACTATTGCTCAGGACAGAAGGAAAACCTAGAGAAATGCATCCTGTATGTATTTAGAGAGTTTAGCTTGTCTAATCCCCCCTCATCTGTAACTAATCATCACTGTAATTTGATCTGTCAGCTGACTGCCTCAGCAGAGCAGCTAATTTGTAAACACATGATGTTAACCCTTTTTCTGCTTCCATGGAAACAGAAAGTACACACTGCAGATTTGTATCAGCTGTAAAAAAAGAAATGGTTTTCTACTTTTCTTTAAAGTTTTTTTATTCTGTTGCTCATCTTTTAGAGCAGAGAGGAAGTTCTGAGTTCAGGTCCTCTTTGTTAAGCTGATGTACAGTATTACCTGGGTAGTTCCAAACTGCCCCCTGCACAAGTCTTTACTTATTATTATTTAAACTTACAACCAGCTAAAATGTAACTAGCCTAGAACCTAGTGTGTGTCTATGTCGACAAAAAATCTGGAGTGCTGGAGCCCATTTTTCCACCACCTTACCTTAGCCAGGGAAAGCCCAACCCATCATGCCCTGCAGCTCAATCAATCCCCCTCGATAGCAACAGAATGCGTTGCCAGGCTGTACCCTCCCAATGTTTCTGCTCAGCATGTGGCCCTGATGTTTGCTTGAGGGATTGAGGCCTGATCCCTATGACATTGTTATTGTGTAGGCACATTTACAGGTTTGAAGCAGATCCTCTGGGCAGCTTACAGAGGGTTGGCATAGAAGGGCAAAAGTTGAATGGTTGAGCAAGATACATAACTATGCAGTGCATAGTGGATAGCGCTCTCGCCTTGCACCGCTGGGCCCCCGATTCGTATCCCAGCCAGGTCAACATCTGCAAGGAGTTTGCATGTTCTCCCTGATTCTACCTGGGTTTCCTCCGGCCAATCCAGTTCCCTCCTACATCCCCGAAACATACCGATAAGTTAATTGACTTCCCCCTAAATTGGCCCTAGACTATGATACATACACTACACGATGTAGACATATGACTATGGTAGGGACTAGATTGTGAGCTCCTCTGAGGGACAGTTAGTGACAAGACAATATACTCTGTACAGCGCTGCATAATATGTCAGCGCTATATAAATACTTAAATAAATAAAAATACTCTGTTACATTTTTTTGGGGACCGCGTGGCTCTGGCCCCTTAAGGACCAGAGCCTTTTTGTTTTTTTCAGAATTTGTGCTGCAATCCTTGTCATTGGCTCACGGTGATCACAGGGTCAGGAGCCAATGAAATAAGGTCCTGAGCAGCAAACAGAGCTCCGCTGTCATCAGACAGCTGAGCAAGTGGTGATCACAGTGTGAATGCCTCATGGGAACCGACCCACCCCACCGATCACCCCACCAGCCTATTGTAGCAACAGATGCATCGCTAGCCTCTAAGCTAGTGATGTTTGTACGGAAGTCGGCACCAAAGTACCACCTGAGAAATCAAGTCCTGATCGGAGCAAGTAACTGTCGCCGTACATGAGTATGGCACATAAATCTTTATTGTTGCTCATTACGTACAGAGAAGCAGAGTTCTAGCTAAGAACAGATTCCATTTTAGTTCAGCGAACAGGGCACAGTCAGGATTATATCGGTACATCGCCTTCCAACACGATTCACATAACACGACACGCACAAATATACATCATCCCTGAGAACAAATGCCTTCAGAAATGCGTATGTAAAGTGGCATATGCTAATGAGTAGCCAGTCTGCTGCCATCCATCCTCTGGGACCCCAATAGCTTTCCCAGTGCATCTTTCCCATCTCTGTGTTGCAATTAGAAGTATCATTTTTCAAGAAGGAAGAACCCCCCCCCCCAAAAAAAAAAAATGCTGTCCTTTTAAGAAAGGATTTGCTAAATTTCCATCAAGTTGATTTGCCTAAACCACACCCCAGCAGTCACACATTCCTGACAGGATCCGTCTGGGAGACATTGAGTTAAAATGCTGAGAGCTTACTCCCTTATTAATTCCAGCCCGCCCTCCTTAGTCTGATGGGGAACAATAGACACGTCCCCCTTCTATGGGAATGTCCCCCCTCCCCTATAAAAGCTTGTCTGGGAAAGCAGGAGGAGGGGGAGAAAGAGTCCAATTTTCAGGGAGTAGGGGATGGCTTTTATATATGGCTTTTTTTTTTTTAAGCCCCTCTTCTCCCCCCCTTTGTGGCATTTTAATGAGGGCCTTGGGTATAGGGGGAAAGAAAAGAAACTATTGAAAGAGATGTGGGAGAGAGGGGGAGAAAAGTTCCCTCAAGATGGAGCCTGGACTATTTTAACATGCTGCATCTACAAGAGGAGAGGCGGCAGAGGTCGAGCAGGGAGAGAGGGAGGCTGTAGGAGACAAACGCCATGGCGACCGCTATAACGTAATTCCCTAAAGAAGTGATTGCTGCCACAGAAGGGTCTGCAATCTGCATGAGAATCCCCAAACCCCCCCCCCCCCCCCCCTTGCTTTTTTCTTTACTGGAAGTTCAGCAAAGAAGTATAATATGCTTCAAATGGTTAATTCTTAAAAAGAGAAACTTTTTTTCTTTTAGTGTATTTAGGCTGCAGGTCACAAGCCCACAAAATCATTAGAAAAGCAGAAATGTCATTTTTTTTTTTTTCTTTTAAAACCACAGCTATTCGAAGCGGCTTGATTTAAAGCCACGGTGTAACAGGATTTCAGTTCTCCCGATCATTATGATATTGACAAAATACAGCTTTTTATGTCTGTGTCAATAGAAGTGTGTAAGTGTATGTTTCAGTTTTGATTGAGTAAAGTTTCAGACTGTGTTTTCTGTGCAAACATCGCCGGTGTGGGAGATAGAACTCCATCACCGTGTTCAAATAAGGTTTTGTGTAGGAGGTGTGGGGGCAATTCATAAATGAAGTTTGTTTTTTGAAAGACCAGCAAATGTATGAAAAAACCCTGAGTACATATGCCCCTTCCTATGTGTGTAGTTGTGTAGTTTTAGCAAAGCTAAAGGGCTGGGCCCACTAGAAATCGCTAGCCTTTTTTTTTTTTTTTTTCTTTTTTCTTTTTTTTTTCTTTTTTTTTTTGAGCGTTTTTGCTACTAAGAGCAATTTCTGGAGCGATTATTAGGGAGTGTGTTTTTGAGCCCTGCATTCCCTGAATCAAATTGTTCCAATTTTGGCAAGTCATAGTCGCGGTAGTGGAATTACGACCATAGGTTTTCCGTGTTCTCCCCAGAAATTATTTCCGGCTGGGTGGCTTGAAAAATTAGCCAGGTTGGGCGAGATGAGAATGCAGGGCCTCTGCTTGCAGCATAGGAGGAGGTGAGCTGATGACAGCCGGGTGCTCACCAAAACTAGCCAGGTGGAGCACCCAGCTAAAAGAGTCTGGGAAGAACACTGGGTATCTGTTAGCCTAGAACTTTAGGAATCATTAGTTATGCCTCGAAAACGTAACTCTCAACCTAAAGCACTCCAATGGGTCTTGGGATTTTGTTGTGATTTTATAATGCGATTTTGCTGCGGTTTTCACTGGATTTTAGGAGCACAAGGAGAAAACGCCGAAAAAAAATGCAGCATTCAGGACTTTTGCGATGGGCAAAATCAGGATCCTAGTAGCATCACACTAGTATAAAACTGGTCCAGCCCTAAAGGTGCCCATTCATGTAGCGATTTTGCTGTACTATCGACCATTCGATTTGATCATTTTATCGAATCAAAAAAGAATCGAGTGCGTTCCAGAATTCCTAATTAACGAAAAGTGGCCGATTTCATGTCGAATCGACCAGCTTAATCGATCGAGCAGGATGCACGATATTGGTCGATCGCACGGGAATCGGCTACTGTTTACGCATCATTCGATCGACTCTGAATCGATTTTTGCATTCAGAGCTTGGAGACACAACATCAGTGAGATTGATTAGTGAAGGTGAATCCTATTGGAATTGCTTGTAGTATGTGGGTCACTAGTCGATCAACTTTTGATCAGCCAATACTGAAGTCGACACCCCAATAAAGTTGATCGCTTTGTAGATTGAATCAGAATTGCTAAATGTATGTCTACCTTTAGAGATGATCAATGAAGGAGCAATTGTGTTGCAATTTGTATGCAGTTTTGAATGTGGCCTGTCTAAAAGACTGCATTTCAGTGGCCCTGCTGCATATAAATTGCAGCAAAATATGCATCCAGTCATAGAAAATTATCTTTTCATTGATCAGCTCTACTGCCTGACACGCTTTGGGACAGAATGATCAAAACCTATTCTCCAGACATATCCTGTCAGAATTGGAGAAAATCTCATGCAAAACAGATGCAAAAGTGGAGCAGCAACCAATCGAGCCTACATTCACAACAGCCAACCGTATATCCTGATGACATTATCCAGTATAAACAACCTGTCAGGATATTTTGGGGGATATGAGAGGGAATCGGAACACTTGTAAGAATTCCAAACAAGCATTGTTGCCTATAGCAACTAGTCAGATTCCATTTTTCATTTTCACACCAATATATCAAAGAAGGAAGTGGGATACTGACAGGTTGCCGTTGGCAACAAGAGCCGTTTTGTTTGGTGCATATTTCCCGCTCTAAGCTTGTAGTGATCCAGCGTCCAGACTAAATGCTTTTCCCTAACAAGAACTCCATTTGGGGCACGTTCTAAAATGGGAGCTGTGAGGAAACGTTCTGTGGTATAGTGAGTCACTTTTTCTGTAATATATATTTTTTTACGTTTCCTCAGCTGGAAATCTCTACATTTCTGCTTAGGTTTCTTCATACTTGTTTCAGTTTTTGTTTTGTTCACTTTGAGTTCTCTTTCTCTTTTGCCATCATCCTCTGCTTGCACAACCTGACTTCCCCTTTGTGTGGGGCACCACCCTGCACTCTCCATCCTGTACACAGGCATCTTTATTACTCACACGTTTCTGCGCTTAAAAAACAATTATATAAAAGTGCTGAAAGCACAGTTCATGGACAGCTGTAATCTGATCCAGGAGAGGGGGGAATATTTTACAGAGAGAGGGAGAGCCAGCTCCAGAGGTAGAGGGTTACAGTATGGGGCTGCTGTTGGGATCTGTAGAATTCTGAATAGCAAGAGGACCTGTCACTGTCCTCCCCTAGGTTCTTCGGAGGCCTGTAAATGTTGTCAGGTAAAAGTTGGTTTATGTTAAAGAGAAACCGTGACCAAGAATTGAACTTCATCCCAATCAGTAGCTGATACCCCCTTTTACATGAGATATCTATTCCTTTTCTCAAACGGATCATCAGGGGGCTCTGTATGGCTGATATTGTGGCGAAACCCCTCCCACAGGAAAGTGTGAGGCCCATGGTCCTGGCAGTTTCCTGTCTGTGAACCTTGTTGCATTGAGGGAAATAACTGTTTACTGCTGTTTCCAACTGCCAAAAAAGCATGCAGCAGCTTCTTCCAGTGACATCACCTGCCAGCAGTAAAAATGTCACCCTGTGATAAATGTCAGAATGTAAATCAGGAAGAGGAAAACGTTTACAATGGACAAACAAGGACTAAATCATTTATACATAATTTATTGTAAAGATGAAGCACTTTTTTTTTTTTTACATTATTTTCACTGGAGTTCCTCTTTAAAGCCTTGCTGACACCATTTACAGTTATGGTGTTTAAGCGCTAATTAGAACTGAAAGTAAGTTGTGGTTATGGTGAGAGCGGTTTGCTACACACAGCTAGCTGAATACCTTTCTAGTAATTTCAGTGAAGGACATGATTCCCCTTCTTAGCACTGGTTTTATAGAGTACAGTAAGCTCCCCACCAGCCATCCTATAAATGTGTACATAGTAATATTGTATTCAGGGCCGGTTCTAGACTTTCTGCTGCCTGAAGCAAACTTTGGAGGAAGGCAGGCGGGAGAGCAGAGAGGAGTCAGGCGCCAGGTGGGCCAAACTGTTTGTCCAAACTCCACCCCTAGATTTTGCTGTCTGAATCATGTGATTCAGGTGGCTTCAGGGTAGGCTCCGCCCCTGATTGTACCTCTATACATGTGAGCTGTCCCTAATTTCCAAGAATTGTCATTGGGTCCTGAATATTTCCAATAAAATGTTATATATTCATGCAGAGAGGTGCTGTAACCCACAGTAGCCAATCAGAAGTTGACTTTTTTTTTTTTTTTCCAGCAACATTTTGTGGCAGTTTCTGTCAGTTTTGATGCACCACATACTGGGCATGATTCACAAAGAATGTAAAAGTAATATTAAAACGAAGTTAATCAGAAACTTACTTTGAGTCATTATTTTGCTTGTAAATGTGCTAAAAGGTTATTTTTGATCAATGTGGTGATAAATAAGTCATGTATAAGAAGTTTTGTGAATAGAGACTAATGTCCAGGTTACGCATAGTAACGAGAGTCTGTTCACAGTACAGAAAGCATTCTGGTGCGTTTTGATGTAATGCGTACAAGAACATTTTATCATGCAGCGCACGCCATTTCCCATTGGGTTCTATTGTGTTGCGTCTACAACATAAAGCGCCATGCTGTGCATCAGAAAACGTATGCTTGAAATCGTATTCCTGCTTGCGTTGTGTATGTGAATGAGCCCTTCATGATTTAGTTAGCTCCTTGGTGCTCTAAATGAATTTTACATACTTTGGCCTACAGCTTTTATTTCGATCTTTGGATATAGTGATTTCGCCTTTTTTTTCTTTCAAACTCCCCCTCTTTAGCCCTGTTATTTGCGTTGTCTGCAGTTTTGTGGACTCTCTTCCACCTGCATATTCTATCCCTCTCCCCCTCAGTCCTCCAGGCCTCTTGCGCTCACTCAGTCCTTTGTTTGCCGTCACCAGACTGCCTCTCACAATCTTCCCCCCTCAGCCTTCTGTTCTCGGCCCGCTCTCAGAATACTCCTCTTTTGTTTGGACTTCGCCATGCTTGTGCCACAGCTCCCCTCTTTCTTCCTCCTGGCTTTTGTAATTATACCTACTGTGTCCACCCAAAAAATGTGATATTGGCTCCTTTACCTGACTGGACCGCCAAGCCTGTAGCTGTGAAGGCATGTGGAAGACTGCGGTCTCAGAATGCCATCACAGACGGTCCCTTGTGTGAAGCCTGAGGTCACAGGTCAGAGCTCACTGGGAGCAAGCGAAGAACAGACTCCACACAAAGTGCCATGAATTGTCTTATTCACGTCGTTTTATTCCTTTCATTTCGCCCCCTTAAATTCACAAAGCAGGCCATGCTGCCTCTGTTGCCTCCAAATGTTTTTTTTTTTTTTTTTTTTGTTCCCCTTTCCCAAATAAAATCTTGCCAAGTAGCCCCCATCTTTATTTTACCTCAGATTTTCTGTAGTGCTCTCAATTTTCCCAGATTTGTTTGTGCTTCTTTTTTCATGTCGCTGTTCTCTGTTGCAATAAAACCTCGGAGCTGCTTTTGCTAATGGTTTAATTACTTCCATTTTGAAATGACTGAAACTGCTGGGGGTCTGCTGCAAAATCATTTTTTTTCTTTTTTGAGTGGTCAGTAAAATTGCTTTTGCCATGAATTAAAGAGACTCTGTAACAAAATTTTCAGCCTTATTTCTTCTATCCTATAAGTTCCTATACCTGTTCTAATGTGGTCTGTCTTACTGCAGCCTTTCCTAGTTCCACAGTGGCTGCATTATCTCTGTTATATAATCTAATCTTCTTTCCTCTGACTGCTTTGTCAGGCTCAGGCACTCAGGCAAGGACATGCTGCTCTGCTTGTTATAGGCAGAAGCTATACACACCCTCTCCACGCCCCCTGCAGGCTCTGTATGAGTCAGACTGAGCTCCTCTCAGCCTATCACATGCCATGTCTTTTGTTTGTAAACACTGCCTAAAACTGGCAATTACAAGCCAGGATTGCAGCAGGGAGTGGCAGAAACCGCACAGAGGGGCCCAGGAGAATATAATGAATAGAATGGTATGCTTTTTATTGTAAGAATTTTAGAGTACAGATTCTCTTTAAGGAGCAATGTTCTCATTGTTTAGACTTGTCATTGTAAACTACAGGAACATTTTGAATCCAGAAGAATAATTACATTTGCAGCAGTTGTATAGTAATTGTGAATGGGATTATTACGAAGACGGAAATGTATGATTATGATGTTAATTTGTTCGGGTAAATATTTGTTCTGCCGTCTAAGTTTAGAATGGTGCATCCTCATTTTCCCATGCTTCTATTCAGTCCCCCCCCCTTTTGTGTGTGTGTTGGGTTTTATTTTCTTTACTTTATTTTAACTCTGAATTTTGAAGGTTTTTTTCCATGACAATCAAATATATGCACAAGTTGATTTACAAAGGCCGGAGAGCCTAAGTAATAATGAATTGGATTTAATTATTAATTCTTGGCACACACCATGCAATTTCCAGTCAGATCACTAGGTCAAATCAATAATTTCCAACAGGTCCGATCTGATTTCCAATAGTTTTTCTGATTGATTTTGTACAGAAGTGATCCATTTTCTAATTGATTAGAAAAACGACCGGAAATCAGATTGGACCTGTCAGATAATTGATTCAACCCGCCAAAATTACCTAGATTTAAGGCTCATACACACATCAGACTATAGTCTTTGGAAAATGAAAGATCACAGACCAATCTTACCACCCTTCATGTAGTATGAGAGCCATACTCTACACAGTCTATTCTATGGAGCTGAACTCCACATCAGAAAAAAATCTTTGCAAGATGCTGCACACACAGATGCTGTACAGACACAAAAGATCAGTATCTGCAAAAGATCTGTTCCTGCCAAAAATCCATTCCTGCAAATTGCAATGATAGTCTATGAGATCTGCAGATCATCATACACACATGATTTAACTGACATTCATCTGCAGATTAAGCAATCATCTGCAGATCTGAAAATCCATCCTGGTGGTTCTGATCTGCAGATGAATGTCAGTTAAATCATGTGTGTATGATGATCTGCAGATCTCATAGACTATCATTGCAATTTGCAGGAATGGATTTTTGGCAGGAACAGATCTTTTGCAGATACTGATCTTTTGTGTCTGTACAGCATCTGTGTGTGCAGCATCTTGCAATGAGTTTTTTCTGATGGGAAGTTCAGCTCCATAGAAAAGACTGTGTAGAGTATGGCTCTCATACTACATGAAGGGTGGTAAGATTGGTCTGTGAGCTTTCATTTTCAAAAGACTATGGTCTGATGTGTGTATGGGGCCTTAGTCTAGTCGAGCATTTGTGGGATATGCTGTGAAAACCAGTCCTATCCATGGAGACCTCACAGCTTGCAAGACTTCAAAGTGTACTTGTAGCAAAAACACACTGCTCCAAATGGATGGTTACTTCAGTAGAAGGAAGCCTCTGGATTATCCCGTCCTCCGTCTGGCCGTTAAAGTGATGGGACCTCCCAAAAACTGTCTACAAGCTCTTGTCAATGGCTCATGCCTGGGCAGTAGTACGGACCTGCTCGGGCTTGGCTTTTCTTACCAAAGCCCAAACTGGTCTGTGCTACTGCCCATGACTGGTTGAACTGGATGGACGTATGTCTTTTTTCAACCAAAATAACTATGTAACTATGAGGCAGTGTGGCTGCTCTTGTTCATGTTTGGGAGCACAGCCCTAAACAATGTTAGGCAGGTAGTTTTAATGTTTTAGCAGATCTATGTAAGTTCTCAAATGCCTTCCAGCCTTGGTAAATAAAACCCCATGTTCATTAATTATTAAAACAGTCCTTAAATAGGTCTTGGGAAAATGAATAGATCAGTATGAATGTGCGGTCAGATAAATGGGGTGGTAACAACAAAACTCAACAAAATGGTAACTGTAGACATTTGCTATAGACCCGTGAGAATAAAAATGAGAAAAAAAATTGACACTAGGAAGAGGGAGAGAGAAAGAGGACTGAAGAACAAGCGAAAGCAAGAGGCTTGTAGTGGGGTGTGAAAGAAAGGGAGGGGGATGGGAGGGAGGGGCGGCCGAGTCAAGGACCGTTGGAAATAAAAGAATGCCGGTGCAAATAGCGGTTTCAGTCTGAGGTCGAGCTCTGTAAAGTAGTGCCAGCTTTTTAAATATTTTTTGCTGGTGTTTTTGATAAAACATATGAGATCTTTATGACCCAAGTTATTTTTTTTTAGGTTTGTGATACTTTTGTAATAATACGTAATCTCTCCACTGAAGTTATACACTTTCTGTCTTCTGCTTGATGATTTTAAAGCCTGGTACACACATGCAGTTTTGATTGGCCAGTTTTACCACTTCCATGCAGTATAAGGGCCAACGGATTTAACATACTATGAACAGATTGTACAAGGGAGCTCTCCTACTACAGTAACCACTTAAGGACCGGGGCTGTTCTCTCTGATCTGTGCTGCGTGGGCTCTCCAGCCCGCAGCACAGATCGTGTGCAAGGCAGGGCAATCAGACTACCCCCCCCTTTTTTTCCCCCACTAGAGGGAAGAACTTCCTGGAGGGGTCTGATCGTCGCCGCTCCGTGTGGCAGGGGGGGCTCCTCAAAGCCCCCCTCCGCAGCGCAATTCCTCCCTCCCTCTCTTCCCTCCCTCCCTGGGCGGCACAGGACGGCAATGCGTCCTGCGCCGCCTCTGATAGGCTTCAGCCTACCACACGGCGGCGATCCCTGGCCAATCAGGGGCCGGGCAGCGCCGTATTGATGTAAACAGCGGGGATTTCTTCCCCGCGTGTTTAAAATTAGCCTGCGAGCCGTGATCGGAGGCTCGCAGGCTATTCACTGAGACACCCTCCGTGAACTGACATGGAACTGTAAAACCACAAACGACCAGCCGCCTCCTATCGGCGTTAGCTGGTCGTTAAGTGGTTAAAGTAAATTGGCTAATCATTGGCTAATTAAAATTGGAAGTGTGTACGCATTTTTATTCGAAATCTTCATTGTCCTGGTCAGTAAGCCGCCTTCTGCTTTCTTGTACCACTTCTTATCTAACCGTTTTCTTCCCTCCATCTTGAGGCGGCGGCCTTGAGGTTTAGAATAGGAGACAGAATTAATTTTCTCTTTGCAGATTAATGAAAGTATCACTTGTGAGACATATGAGAGCTGTACACATAATGAGAAAATTGCATTTCATCGTTTTTGGGTTTTTTTTTCAGTCAGAAAATGTTTGTTTTTGAATAAAGCCTATCGGGAGAGGTTTATTCTGTTTTTCTGTTTCTGAGCTCTTTCTGTTTCTGAGCTCATGTGTACACTGTGTTTCTCTCAGCCCCTCATGTATACAAAACCTCAGCCTTTATGGTCAGATTTATTTCCTCCTCTCATACTTTCTCAACAGGCCTCACTTCCTTGTTTTTCTTCAGTTGGTTTCCTCATAGGGTCACCTTGCTTTAAAACTCATCCAAAGCCCCATTTTTTTTTTAATGAATCAGATGGAGAGAAGTTATTCTATTTGGCTTTTAATGTTTTCTGTACCTCAAGAGGAGATTGCTGGTGACTCCTAAGATGGTGAAGAAGCACCTCAAACCCAGACAGACGGCCAATAATCTTCTGACAAAGATTGTAATGCTTTCTTGCACTGCTTTCAGTCACTGGCGTAGTCGTGCCACAGGAAGTTAGAGAAAATCATTTGTTTCAGACATAATGTGTTGGGACTTTAATGCCAGTTTATGGGATTTCTTTTTTCGTTTTTGTTATCTACAATTCATTGAAGACCTATGTGGACTCAGGTGTGTGTCACCTGAAGCTGTGATCAGTTTGGGAGTACAGTGTACAGATGAGCTTTGTGGCACTCTCCTGAGCAGAGCAGTAATATTACATACATATGGGGGTCAAAAGTGGCTGGTCGCTAGCGCATAGGGAACGCGCACGCGACAGCTCCGCCCCCGCGACAGCTGTCTACACGTCTCTGCCCAAATGCGACGGAAGCTGTCGCCGAAGGTAGTTGTACACGGTTTATTGGAACAATCCTTTATCTGTCATTTTGACAGATGAAATCTTGCCATTGGGTTTTATTGTTATTATTTAGCATTTATATAGCCCTGACCTTTTCTGCATCACTGTACAGAATATATAGTCTTGCCAGAGGTGCTTACAATCTAATCCCCACCATAGTCGTATGTTCATTGTAGTCTAGGGCCAATTTTAGGGGAAAACCAATTAACTTATCTGTATGTTTTTTGGATTGTGGGAGGAAAGGAAGTTTCCTCCCAACGCAGATACGAGGAAAACATACAAACTCCAGGCAGGTAGTGCCCAAGCTGGGATCTGAACCAAGCAAGGCGAGAGTGCTGATCACTATGCCACCGTTCTGCCGTGAGAGTGGACATTAATAATGATCTGGATGTAGTCCCCAGAGACCCTAGCTGAATTGCTGAACCATCCTGAGGAGGAACATTGGGAAAGTTACCAAAACTGGGATCAGTTTGGGCTTTTGCTTTCAAACCTAGTTTGCACTTCTATGTATCTGCTGTTTTCTATAATGCCGGTTGTATGCTTTGACCACTACAGTGATACGCTTGATATTCTATTACCTCTGTAGACCTGTTCAGTGTACTGTATGTAACAAAATGGCCAGAAATGGCACTTTTTAGCATCTGACAGCTCTTCATGTATCGCAAGGGCTTCTGATGGGTGTCTCCTCCATCTGACTCCACCCCTAACAGCCAAGGGCTCTTTCACATGGACGGCCAAACAGCAATGCCGAATTGCCTGGAGCAAGCCCCATCCAGATGCTCTGTAGAGAAACCGAATGAGCACATCTGTCAAAGGCGGTCATTGCTTGAGGTGTTGGTGTTCTGCACAATATTCCTTAGGCCCTGTTCATATTACCAAACGCAGATGGCCGTGTGATCGTAACGCGTGCGAATGTAACACAACGCATTTGAACGCACGCCATCTGCGTTTGCATGCGTTGCGTGGCTGATGCCCATTCACTGTAGTGAATGGGTCAGCCGCACGTTTCGGGGAAAAAATGCGTGCAGCATGAGTTTGCGGAACGCATGCAGTGTGAACATCAGACAGTGCAGTCTATGCACTTCTGATGTCGTGCGTGTCGGCCTCCTGCACGCGTTGCCGAAATCCGGACGGCAACGCGTGCATTGTGAACGAGGCCTTCGTAAATGATGCCAAAAGAATAAAACGGTCAATAGAATCAAAATTCTTTCCTTATTAGCAACATTAAAATCCCCTAAAAACCTTTTAATGCCTTTGGGGAGTTTAGGGGATTTTAATTTAACAAAAAGAAATTTGATCTTATTTAGATTTTTTTATCTTTTTACATCACAATAGATATCATTTCTGGTGCGTTTAGAACCAGCTGAAAGGTCATTTTTAACACTGGAGCTGCTCTTACATTTTTTTTTTTTTTTTTAAAAGAACTTGACTGTTCTGCCAGATTTTAACTGCTTACCTGTTCTATTTTTGCTGTAGTGGTCCTTTAACTTTTGACTCGAGGTTCGACTCAGTAATAAAGACTCCTAACTGACATTACTTCTGTGCACAGTTATTGGCCTGTCCATCAATAAAGTGAACAGGCATTTTGACTCATCAGGTGGAGGAAACCAAGTGAAATAGGTGATCCCTTTCTCTGTAAGCAGCCCTGCTGGCAAATCTTGTACTTAGTTTTGTCATAAGCACAATATTTTGAAGTTTCTTATACATAAAATTACTTTGGGGGATCAAAATATATATATTTTTAAAGTGGTCCTGTATTGAAAGCTTCACCAAACAATGGCTAGAAAGTACAAAAATAAATAAATGGTAAATAATTGCCTCATCACCCCCATTCTGAAGTCCCGTGTTTTTAGTTTCCGTATCCTGTTGGTCACCTCCTGCCTGTTGCTAGGTGTGGGAAGGAGATTTCTGGTTAGATGTCCGGGCAGAATCCTGCCATAAACATGTCTTCTCAGATGGCCCAAGCCTGCATGCTTACCTTTATAGGAGGTAGAATGGGTGGAAATGAGACCCCCAGCACTGACCCGATCCCAGAGCACACAACTGCAGTCAGTCAGAAAAATCTGATCCATAAGACCCCAGACTGTTGCTACATCTGGAAGAGATGGCACTGAAAACCCATGGGACTCTGTAAAACTTCTTGGCACGTAAGCAAAAGGAACCATACATGGAAATATGAACATACAGTCGAGCGTTATCAGCATTCAGCTATATACCAGTAAAGGCTGGTTAAAACGGGCCTAAAACTAACTCTAAGCGTGTAAAGGAATCAGATTCCAGTATAGCTCTTTTTTTTTACCTCCTGGGGCTTCCCAGGAGCCAAATGGTCAACCTGCTCAAAAATTCAGCTAATGCCTAATTTTTGAGTTTACCTTTGATTGTCAATGAAACCATCACCTGAAAACTTTCTATTGGCTCCTAAACTCCATGTTTTGTAGTAAAAACAAATAAAACGATACTGAAGTTTGTGTTGCTGACATTATGATCACATGGTTATATTTCGAGCTCCCAGAGGCATGCTGGGAGAGATGTTATTAGAGACTGCGGGGAGAACTACTCTGTCAAGTTTACCTGTTGAGATGGATAATTTCAGATATCTATGGGGGCTACTAGTGAATTGAGATTCTCTGATCATTCTAGAATCCATTGTACATCACTGAACTTCTAGTCACCATGAAACAGTTACAGTATTTGGTTTGGATAAAATGATTATTTATATCATGTGGCTATTTTGATACAGGATGAAGGAGATGAATACTAATTTTTGCAAGTACCCTTTAAAGGGAACCTAACCTGAGAGGGATATGGATGTTTCCTTCTAAACAATACCAGTTGCCTGGCTCTCCTCCTGCTGATCTCTTTGAAGCAGTAGTAGCTAATCCAGTCTGACTTCAGTCAGAGCACCTGATGTGCATGCTTGTTAAAGAGAGTCTGAAGCGAGAATAGATCTCGCTTCAGACCTCATAGCTAGCAGGGGCATGTGTGCCCCTGCTAAAACGCCGCTATAGCGCGGCTTAACGGGGGTCCCTGTCCCCCCAAACCCCCTCCGTGCAGCGGGGAAGCGCTTCCTGGTTGGGGCAGGGCTAACCGCCGCAGCCCTGCCCCATGCGCGTCTGTCAGACGCGTATCTCCGCCTCTCCCCTGCCCCTCTCAGTCTTCCTTCACTGAGAGGGGCGGGGGAGAGGCGGCGATGCGCGTCTGATAGACGCGCTGGCAGGCAGGGCTGCAGCCGTTAGCCCTGCCTCCAGGAAGAGTTTTCCCTACGACCATTTTACGACCAACTTTTGCGGGGGGTGGGTTGGGGGTGAAGGGAACCCCGTTAAGCTGCGGGAATGCGGCGTTTTAGCAGGGGCACACGTGCCCCTGCTTTATATATAAGACCTGAAGCGAGATTTAGTCTCGCTTCAGTGTCTCTTTAAGGGGCGGTAGCTGAAAGTATTAGAGACGTAAGATCAACAGGAGAGTCTGGCAACTGGTATTATTTTAAAAGGAAAAATCCATATCCTTCTCAGTTTAGGTTCCCTTTAAGCTGTGTGCACACCCTAGACTTTTGTCTCTCAAACTGATTGTATGTGATTGTTTCGACATTGTTCTAAAATAGTACATTCTCTGCTGAGCGCTGTCGTAGTTTCTGTCCCCTCCTTTACAGTTGGATGCCACTTGCAGTCTCTCATTAGCACCTTATTCCTGCACTTTATTACCTACCTCAGGGTTATATTCAGGTAGCATGATGCAATATTCATTCAGTCATTTTGTTCAGTCATTGTCTGGATAGTGTACTGGTTAAGGACTTCATACACACTTGAGATAAAAGTCTTTGGAAAAGGCAAGGTCACAGACCAATTTTACCCCCTTCCATGTAGTATGAGAGCCATACTCTGCACAGTCTATTCTATGGAGCTGAACTCCCCATCAAATAAAATCTTTGCAAGATGCTGCACACAAAGATGCTGCACACATGCAACAGATCAGCATCTGCAAAAGATCTGTTTCTGCAAAAGATCCATTCCTGCAAAATGCATTCATAGTCTATGATATCTGCAGATCATCATACACACCTTGTTTAACAGACAATCATCTGCAGATCATCTGCAGATCCGATCCACCAGAGTGGATTTTCAGATCTGCAGATGATTGCCAGATATGCAGATGAAGTCTGTTAAACAAGGTGTGTATGATGATCTGCAGATCTCATAGACTATGAATGCATTTTGCAGGAATGGATCTTTTGCAGGAACAGATCTTTTGCAGATAATGATCTTTTGAATGTGTACGGGCATCTTTGTGTGCAGCATCTTGCAAAGATTTTATTTGATGGGGAGTTCAGCTCCATAGAATAGACTGTGTAGAGTATGGCTCTCATACTACATGGAATAAAATTGGTCTGTGATCTTGCCTTTTCCAAAGACTTTTATCTCAAGTGTGTATGAAGCATTAGTCTCTGAGAGACCTGGGTTCAAATCTCAGCTCTTCCTGTTCCGTAAGGGCTCTTTCACATCAGTCAATGTGAACAGGAGTCGTTCTCCTGCACGCGTTGTCTGCCTGCGGCGTGTCGTCGGGTATCTGCGGTGCGACGCAATCAGCGGCGGTAGCTGGTAATTAAACCCGACGGAAAACGCCGGCTCGCGGGTGCATTGGAGGAAAAACTGCTCCCGGGTGCGTCGGAACCGCAACGCATCGAAACACAGCCTCGAGTGTGAAAGGTAAAATGAAAGTCTATGGACTTTCATCTTGGTTAACGCAAACGGCTTCCGTTTGCGTTAACGCACAAAGTCTGCCCTAATGTGAAAGAGCCCTAAGACAGCACCTCTTCAGCAGGGAGAATTTGGGCAAGACTCCTTAAGACTGCTACTGCCTATAGAGCGCGCCCTAGTGGCTGCAGCTCTGGCGCTCTGAGTCTGCCAGGAGAAAAGCGCAATATAAATGTTATTTTTTGTGTCTTGTATTTTGGTATTATACTTGGTATTCTGTATTCATGGCTCTAAATGTTTCTGTATTTTTAGGTGTTTTTCTGGTTCATGCATAATTTGATTATATGTACACATTTATTACAATTTTTCATGCACACTTATCATTTAAAAGTACATCTGAACTGAGAGAGATATAGCGACTACCATATTATTTTCCATTTCAACAATACCAGTTGCCAGATAGTCCTGCTTCTCTTTCAGGCATCAGTAGTGTCTAAATCACACACCTACAAGCAAGCAGCTAATCCAGTCATAGGCTCAGTGCACACCAAAAAGCCCTAGCGTATTCTCAAACGCTGAACGCTTTTTGAAGTGATTTTTAAGAGCGATTCTCATTCTAGGCATATGTAGAGAGATTTTCTAAACATGCCTAGCGATTTCTGGAGTAGCATTTTTTATATTTTGTTACAGTAGAGCTGTGACTGAACATCTTCTGTACCCAAAAAAAAAACCGCTTGGAAAATCGCTCTGATCTAGTGCTTTTCAGAGTGATTTTCCACTTTGTTATACTTAACATTGAGGCTGAATCACCTCAGAAATCAGCAGAAATGCTGCAGGTCCTGCATTTGCGTTTGAGAAAAAGCACATCGCTCTGGTGTGCTCCATCCCATTCAAATACATTAGCCAAGCGCTTTTCGAAGCGCTGTCGATTTTAAAAACGCTCAGTAGCGCTCTTGGTGTGCACCAGCCCATACTTAAGTCAAAGAAACCTGATTGGAATGCTTGTTCTGAGGCTGTGGCTAAAAAGTTTTAGAGGCAGAGGCTCACAGGACTGCCAGGCAATCTGTGTTGTTTAAATGGAAATAAATATGTCAGCCTCCATATCCCTCTCACTTTAAGTTGTCTGTTGGTATTTAAACTGGATGCCGTGCCTTATGATTTCTGTGTTAACTTCCCCAGCACTTTACTCTGAGAGATAGTTGTCCCTTTGTGGGCACCTGCTTCATTTCTGCCCCAGTGTTGCTCCAGTTTTTATTGCAATGGTTATGAAGGGTCTACCTCAGAACAGGAAGGTATCTTGTAATAGGGACACAGACCTCCATAAAAACCCGAGTGAGGATCTAGCTGTCTTCCACTCTTTGTCTGGGTGGAGTTGCGCTTTAATCTTCCTCATGATGGGATTTGCTCTAGAAAGGTTGGCCAGTAACCAGCTTTCCACCAGAAGGTTGTTTACCACGCTTCATTGTCGTGTGGCTTAGAATGTCCTGTTGTGTTGCAGGAATGTTTTCCTGGCGGGTTGTTATCGAGCAGGCGGTGTTGAATGTCCGCTAGAGTAAGGTTAGTACGATTTTGTTGTGCACATCTTTGAGGTCGGTCCGAAAAGCACAACCCCTGTCAGAAAGCCTATGGATAGAGTAACGCCATCCCCGTCTAATAGGATCACAATAGGCCTGACGCAGGCTTTGTCCCGATTCAATAGCAGGTATGTGTCTTGGATTTCAGGTTAACACAAACCACAAAACGAAACCCCACCCGTAATTTTTGTATCCCCGTAAATAATCCAAGGAGGTGTGACGTTCCCACGGTTCCCCACCCTAAAACAACACACAAGGAAGAAAACATACATCTATTATATGATCGTCCCATTAACCCTGTCCCAGCACAGGTTACCGCATGTTCACTAGAGCTGTACATCCACGCTACAGAGGTGATAGTCCTCATGATATATTATTAGGACACAGTTTTATCTTTTTATTGTATGTCTTATACCAGTAATCTGATCTATTTTTGAAGCGTTTCTGTAGAGTTTTACAATGTTATTAGATACATGTGAAAGCGTTCGGTTATTCTTAAATACAACATATTTAGAACATTAGTTCACAGTATGAAGTGTGATTTGTGATTGCATTTATACATTTCGGAGAAGGCAGTTGGCATTTATTACATATTGCTAGTGTGTATTTATGTATTGCCGACATGTTCCGGAGCTCTTTACAAGGAACATAGTCACGTCACTTAGTGCTGCTCAGAGGAGCTCACAATCTAATCTGCACTGTTTTCACAATCTGATGGGTTAAGGCTACTTTTTTTTTTTAAATTTAACAGTATGTTTTTGGGGTGTTGGAGGAACCCCACACAAACACGGGGAGGATATACAAACTCTATGCAATGGTATCCTGACTGAGGTTTTAACTTTCACATATGCAGGCTAAATAGTCTTCAGATGATAGAAACCCAATTCAAAGAAGAAAAGGTAGCAGATCACACAACCATGGTATTCGCACAGACACGGCCATACTCGCACTCATACTTGTGCAGGCCCAGACATACTCGCGCAGCCGCAGGTGTACTCGCTCAGCTGTACCCATGCAGGCGCGGGTGTACTTGCGCAGGCACGGGCGTACTCGGGCAGGCACAGACATACTCGCACAGCCGCAAGTGTACTCTCACAGGCACGGGGGTACTCGTGCAGGCGCGGGGGTACTCGCACAGGTGTACTAGTGCAGGCGCGGGGGGTACTCGCACAGGTGTACTCGCACAGGCACGGACATACTCATGCAGCCGCAGGTGTACTCACTCAGCTGTACCCACGCAGGCACGGGCGTACTTGCGCAGGCACAGGCATACTCGTGCAGCCGCAGGTGTACTCGTGCAGCCGCAGGTGTACTCTCACAGGCGCGGGGGTACTCGCACAGGTGTACTCACACAGGCACGGACATACTCACACAGCCACAAGTGTACTCTCACATGCATACTCGCGCAGGCACAGGTGTGCTTGTGCATGCCCGGACGTATTCATGCAGCCACAGGTGTACTTGCACAGGCGCGGTACAGAAACGCTCTTGCATGAAGAGGAGCGCGGTCACAATAACATATCCTACAAGCTCTTGTCTATGTTCTGAGGGTCCATCGGGGGGCAACCATGGGGGCGAGGACTATTCAGTGGCTTCCTTCTACCTAAGTATGTCACTTTTTTTTCTTTCTTTTTTTTAATCCCCGCCATCTTGGGTACACTTTAAAGACAAATTTGTCTTAGGATCTGTATGTGGATTGTGTAAAATGAAATGTAAAAATAAATGGTATCATTGAGAGCAGTGCTGTGTATGCAGGTGTCTTGGCATTGAGCCACTGTTCTAAGTATAGTTCATTTTGTCACCCACAGGCTTCCAGTGTGTGGATTCCTCCAGACCATGTCAGAATGGAGCGAGATGCACCATGTATTCCAATGGAGAAGCTTCTTGTGTGTAAGTAACTACATGTGTCACAGATTCAGAGTGCGCCAAGTATTTGCAGTGCATGCTGGGACTTCTTGTTGAGAGCTACTGTCCAAGCTGGAGAAAAGAGAAATAAAAGGCAATACACTGCCCAATGTTTTAATAGATTTGCTATAAACATTGAATCAAATAAAAATCGGAGAGATCAAGACTGCCATCTCGGTCGAGGACGTTGTTCTTACCTCACTTTGTAGCAACAGTGCACATTGCTAGCCTGTAGGCTAGCGATGCATCTGGACAGTACTTGTGTGTTCAGGTACATACACACATCCAATCTTGATTGGCCAATTTTACCACTTCCGTGCAGTATGAGAGCTTACCTGCACATCTACTACAAGGAGGTGGTAAGATTAGCCAATAAGGATTGTATGGGTGTACCAGGCTTTAGAATCACTATTTTGTATTGCTGTCCTCTATTTCCTGTTTTAGGGGCCAACAGTTTTAGTATTCGAGTCGCAAGTTTTCATAGAAAACACATGGAAGGAAGTAGGGAGTCATTTCTCCAGTGGGGTTACAGATTACTTAAACCCTGAAAGTTTCTCACCACTTAGCACACTATGCAAAACTAAAATACGTAGTAATGAAAATAAAATATTAAAAAATGGGCTCTTAAAGTTAGAGGTGCTGTCTGTAGGGGAGTGTGATGTTCCAGGTTCTATTGCCTGTGTGAGTAAAATAACTTAGTAGGAAAGGTCTCTGGTTTTTAAGAGCAAAGAAGATTTATACTGTGTGTTTAAAGGATACCCGAGGTGACATGTGACATGATGAGATAGACATGGGTATGTACAGTGCAAAGCACACAAATAACTAGGCAGTCTGTTTTTTTTTTTATTTTTTTTTATTTCTCTGCCTGAAAAAGTTAATCAGGTATGCAAGTGACAGTTTCTGCACGGGTCGGGGCTGTGTCAGACTAGAGCATAACCCTCACTGATAAGTAATTACAGCCATAAAACACTTTCCTGTCAGTAAATGGCTTTTGAGAGCAGGAAAGATAAAAAGGGTCACTAATTCATGATTTGAGCTCTGGCATACTGCAGTGAAGGTGTCATTGAGCAGAGACAATGAAACAGTAAAAAATAGATTTATATATAAAATAAAACTCTGGGGTATCTAGAAAAGTCATTTTTAGTAGGAGGATGAATACAATTGTTTTTCTCATCCGTTTATTTTCACCTCGGATATCCTTTAACCACCTGAGCGGTCTGGACGAGCTTAGCTCGTCCAACACCGCCGGAGGCTGCCGCTCAGGCCCTGCTGGGCCGATTTACATCAAATAAAAAGCAGCACACGCAGCCGGCACTTTGCCAGCCGCGTGTGCTGCCTGATCGCCGCCGCTCTGCGGCGATCCGCCGCGAGCAGCGGCGAAAGAGGGTCCCCCCAGCCGCCTTAGCCCAGCGTAGCCGGAACAAAAAGTTCCGGCCAGCGCTAAGGGCTGGATCGGAGGCGGCTGACGTCAGGACGTCGGCTGACGTCGATGACGTCGCTCCGCTCGTCGCTATGGCGACGATATAAGCAAAACAAGGAAGGCCGCTCATTGCGGCCTTCCTTGTTTATTCTGGGCGCCGGAGGCGATCGGAAGATCGCCTCCGGAGCGCCCTCTAGTGGGCTTTCATGCAGCCAACTTTCAGTTGGCTGCATGAAATAGTTTTTTTTTAATTTAAAAAAAACCCTCCCGCAGCCACCCTGGCGATTTAATCAGAACGCCAGGGTGGTTAAGCAAGTGTTGCAAGTGTCTCTCCTGGTTTCTCCAGGTACTATATATTTGGATATGAATTCAGGTCAGTGTGCATTTTGTATAATAGCAGGCCACAGTAAATGCTAACTGCAAATACACCTAAAACATTACTGTGCACATTGTTTCCAAATCAATCGCAATGATCGGATTGGATGGTCAATCATTCGGGAAATTGGCTCATTAATGGGCACCTTCATGGTGCCAATTGATGACGAACGATTGTTCTATCAATCGTTTCATTGATCCGAATTTCTGAAGAATTCTTTTAGTCTGTTTGGATTGCTTATAATGTTCCCTTCCATTGCTACTAATGTAAACTTGGCAAGGGGAAAGTGAGATAGCTCTGCCCATACTAGAGGTGATTGGTGAGCACATACAGAAATGCAGAAACATGGGTTACAGTAGATTCTGTGCCCAGGTAAATAAGTCATCTGTTATGTTGCCTGGTCTGTACATACTTTACTAGGTCTTATTTCCAACAGCTCTTATGCTGGGAATACACGTTTCGTTTTTGCCTTCGTTTTAGCCTTCGATTCGTTCGGTAAACGAATCGAGTGTTGAAAACGTATGTGAAAATAGTCATAATCTCATTATAGTTTCGATTAATAGACCCCAAATACGAACGACTAGTGATCGAACATGTTTGATATTATCTCTCTTTATCCATCTCATCGAACCATTGGTAGGCTTGATGGCTGTTCAGATCGATTATATATTCGTTTATGCCGTCCGTCCCTGTACTACGTTTCGTTTCTTTGCAGCCTTCGATCATTGGAAAAACGAAACCATCAGAATCGAAAAAAAAACCTGAAACCGTGGGTGGTGATATTAACCGTACGGTCGATTTCGGGATCGAAAAGGACAAAAGGCACAATCGAAACGAAGGTTTAAACGAAGGCAAAAACTAAACGTGTATTCCCAGCATTAGAAGGGCAAAGCTTCCTATGTCTGGATGGTAACACCGAGCTTTTGTTAATGGTTCAGCGACAGTTTTGTGCCTGTTAATCAGTGGCCAGTGTACACTGTCCTCTCAGGAAAATGCTTGTGTGGCATCTCCTACAGATGTCAGAGCAAACTGCAAAACGGAGAGTCGTCTTTCACTTCCTGTCCTCTTTGAAAACAGTGGTTCATACTCATTCCTCAGTGTAGATAGAAGTGTTTATTGTGGCCTGTGTTCCTGTCCTTAGGAATGGAGTGAAGTTCTCCTCACTGTGAAAACTGCAATTTAAACCTAGCTAGGGCTCCAACCTAATGCTTGTTAATAAACCATGCAATTCTCCATCAGATGGATGGGTCGATAGATAATTTTCCGACAAGCCCGATCTGATTTCTTTGATTGATTTGTACAGAAGTGGTCAGAAAATCCAGGGCTGTGGAGTCGGTACAAAAATCATCCAACTCCGCTTTTTTTTAAAAAACTCTGACTCCAACTCAGACTCCGAGACCCTGAGAAAATGGATCAGAAAACCGCTCAAAATAAGATCGGACCTGTCAGAAATGATCGGCCCATCTATATGATTGAAAATTGCATGGTGTATTCCCAGCATAAGTGGCTTGCACTCTTGCCTTGCTGTGCTAGGATCCCAGGCTCAAATCTTAGTCAGGACATTACTTGCTTGAAGATATATTTTCTGCACATTTACGTACATTGGTTTCCTCCCACATCTCCAAAACATACGCTCAGTATCAGGGCTGTGGAGTCCAGGTACCCAAAATTACTTGGACTCCTCAACTCCCGACTCCACAGCCCTGGAAGGGCTATGGAGTCTGTACAAAACTCATCCAACTCAGACGCCTCAGTTTATGAAATCACCGACTCCAGGTAACCAAAAATTGCTCCGATTCCACAGCCCGGTTTAGTACTGCCCCACTGATGCCAACACAGCACCACCCACATTACCCACAGTGCACCTTGTGAAAAATCTGCCTTTTGGAGTGGTGGAGACAGGTGATCTCATACACTTGCATTGGATTTGGGCCATGGCTCTGTACTTTAAACGCTTGTTTCAGAATACATTAGTGTATTTATGTGCATGGATCCAGCACACTGTCCCTTTAACCATTAGTTTGCACTGCCCCACAGCCCATCCAGCTGTCTTCAGAAGAATTCTGTTGTCCCCTCCCCATGCTGCTGGCCTGACCCATTGCAGGACTTTGACCCAGTTGAGTCAGTGATGTATTTCTGTCAGCTTGACCCCTCTGAGAGCCTTTTTCTTCCTGCTGAACTGTGTTGACCAGATTAAACCCAATACAGCATATTTGCTGGGCAGGTGCATTCCTCCCTCTCAGGGATTACTGCATAGTTTGCACAATACCAATACTGGATCTGACTTAGAGGAACTGTAGGGGAAAAAAAACATAAGAAAGTTGCTTATTTTTACAATGTTCATTTGCAGAATATTTAGTCAGTGTTTGGCCATTGTCAGATCTTTCCTCTCCCTGATTTACATTCTGATAATTATCCCTGGTGGTGACCTCTTTAGTTCTGCCAGGTAATCTGTATGGAATGTTCGTTACAGAGCGTTCTATGCACAGAGGGAGATATTGCTTGCTTGGCAGTTGAAAACAAATCTGTTCTTTCCCACAGTGCAACAAGCTCCGCATACAGGAAACTGTCAGGACCATGGTCATGACATCACACTGTGGGAGGGGTTTCACCACAATATAAGCCATACAATCCCCCTGATCTATTTGAGAAAAGGTAAAGATTTCTCCTGGCAAAGGGGGTAATGGCTACTGATTGTAATGAAGCACGATCCTTAGTTAAAATTCCTCTTTAATTCCTGATGGTGGAATTATTTACCAGTTTCGAATATCGATTGTGGAGAGAGGAGGGATCCCTGTTCTATAATATTTAAAAATCAGCAGCGCTCCTGGCTGCTCAGATACGCAGCACATTGAAATAGCAGCTTTGGGTGGCGTTTAATTGTGTAGTGGGTTAATTTTTAGTGGCCAATCCTTTGTATCCCTGTCAGCAATTAGAAGTGTTTTATGACATTTTCCCAGTCTGTACACTTTGCAATACACAGGCAGGAGTCTGGATGCTTCTGATTGGCTGTGTTAGGCATGATATGCGGTGCATCCCTGCCTGTGTCGAGTAGTCTGTGAGGAGAGGAGAGGACAGTCTGATATTCATCAACAAAGCCCAGCAAAAAATTGGTGGCGCTCCTAATCAGGCTGCAGCTGAAATGAAACCAACAGAGATGTGCAGTGCCTCTGATATTCATGTTTATAATGTGGCGATGAGTGAGTGAATGGCATGGGGGACTCTCACTAGCTCATTATGTCCTTCAGGACCTGATATTATGTTAGCTACACCTGTGTGAGCATATTTTCTTACATTAGAAGAGGTGTTTTCATTCCTCCTACTGACAGAAACTGATTGTACACCGCACTCCGACACTAGGGGTGTGCTATGGTCTGAGTAATAGTATTACAAAGGGGAAGAGAAGGGTCATATGGGTGACTCCTTTCTCTTCCCCTTTGCAATTCTACTAACATAAGAGATGACATCTTTTGGGTTGCTTTTACAGGTAGTCCCCGACTTACGAACAACCCACCGATACGAACTGCATGGATTCTGTGGGAACAAGTCAAAATAAATAAATTTTAGATTGGACATGTAGTTTTTGAGAAGATCGATTTTAAAGCATTCAAAGAAAACATGGCTTTTAAACTTTTATAAGCAGGTATGAGGTGACACAGAGGGGGACACTGGAGGCACAGAAGAAGGTACAAGGGAGAGGGAGGGCGCAGAGTTCGGACTGAACAGATTCAGGTTAAGAACCAACAAACAGTCCCTATTTTGTTTATTAACCGGGAACTACCTGTAAATCTTTTCATGGGACAACACTGAAGATATGCCACTTTGATACAATGTAAAGTAGTCAGTGTACAGCTTGCAGAACTGTAAATTTGGTGTCACATCAAAGTAACCCAACACACAGCCATTAACTTCTAAACCGTTGACAACCAGGGCTGTGGAGTCAGAGCAATTTTTGGGTACCTGGAGTCCGTTGTGGTTTCATAAACTGAGGAGATGGAGTTGAATGATTTTTGTACCGACTCCACACCCCTTAGTGAACAATGTCAGAATTCTGCCCAAAGATTCAGTATTTTGGATGCCCACCATTATTTTCCAGCACTGTCTTAACTCTCGGGCTTGGAGTTCACACTGTAATCTTCTTCCACTCATCCATGACGAAACTGGCGGATGCTGATAACCTAGTGCCTCTCCACCTTCTGTTTGAGGATGCCCCACATATGCTCAATAGGGTTTAGGTCTGGCAACATGCTTGACCAGTCCAGCACCTTTACCCTAAGTTTCCGTAGCAAGGCAGTTGTCATCTTGGAGATGTGTTTGGGGTCTCTTATGTTGGAGGACTGTCCTGTGGCCCAGTTTCTGAAGGGAGGGAATTGGCCCAGTTTCTGAAGGGAGATTTGTACTGTCTCCAGACTTTATAATATTGTTTAAGCTGTCCTCTCTCTTCCTGCCTGACTTGCATTCTACTTTCTCTAGACTTTTTTGGAGCAAGTCACAGGTGGTGAGAAGTAGACACCTCTTGAGCCACACACACTCAATCAGTGTCACCAGTCAGCAATTTGCTTGATGTTTTGGGGGACACTGCAGTGCATGATTGCTCTACAGACAAGGGATGTGCCCGTCTTTATGGAAACAGGAGTAGACGTGGATGGTGGATTGGCGTCCTGTGGGCAGGGTGAGGAGGGGAACAATGCGGTCAGGCGTTCCTGATGCTAAAGAGCAGCCAAATCTCTGTGAAGCTAGGGGAAACTTGTACACATGCTAGACTCTCATCCCATGACTGTTCTGAACGATCACCTCAGCTGAGTGTCATCTACCGTGTGTACCTGGCTTAATCGGTTAGCTAAATACTTTTTATTTAATCACCTGTGTGTTTGGCATATCTTCTGTGTCTAGTTACCTATGATTAATCTGATGAACAGAGCTGTGTAAACCACAAACCAAGCAGGAGACTATAACTCAAGAATGCTGAGGTCACTCCCAGTCTGAATTTTCCCAAAATCAGAAAACGAGTGACAAAAAGTGCATACATGCAAAAACAGCGCTAAGGAATTTGGGTGCAGGGTAATGCCAAAAAAATAAACCTGTTCACGCTGCTCCTGCAAAAGTCCCAGCGGTGTTAGTTACTATTCCCCCTCCAGGCCACTATTGCTGGCGGACGAATTAAGCTGTTTTTATAACCATTTTCGTGCTCCATCTTTTGACCGGCGACCAAATTACTGTCTGAGCACCGCTATAGCCGTAATTCACATTCCGGCCTATGGCGGTGCTTGGTGCGTCCAAATTTCCCCGTGCCGTTCTTGCCTGTCTCAACAAAAAGTGATTTATTTTTGTTTATAATGTGAAATGTGCTTTATTTTTACATTATGTGGGAGAGAAGCGGAGATGGGAAAGAATTGTCCATGCAGTTTATAGGCAGTGGAATGTGAGGAAGTGACGGCCTGTGTAAAGTATCCATGCAATGTTGTGGTATGGTATGTATCCATATCGTATATCATCTTCTTAGGGCATGGCCAGTTTCTACACTGTATCTATACCATGTGGCAGCATATGTGGGAGGGGCAAGCTCTGTACTGTTTACAACATTATAGCACCATACACATATTGGTTGGGGGAGTTTTGTACTATGCCTATACATATCGTATAGCAGCATGTGATGATGGCAAAGCTGGTCTACAACCACATCAATACCATAAGGTACATTTAGTAGCATTTACATTTTATGTTATGAAAATAAATCATATACAGTATAGAATATGTGAGCTGGTGTGCCACAGAGGCAAGAACAACTTTATGCGCCTTTACTTGTCAATTGTAATAAAGGAACCACTTTTCTGTATTGACAAATTATTGTTCTTATCACATAGTCTCTGCTTTTCTTCTCTTCATTCAGTTGATGCCATCTAGAAGTCAGCACTGTGTGTGCAGCCAATAGGTAGCCCTGTATTTGTTTCAGGCTGGGAACGGGCTTAGTCTCTAGGCTGCTGCATACTGTCAGTCCTTAAAGCAGGGCTGTGGAGTCGGTACAAAAATCTTCCAACTCCGACTCCTCAGTTTGTGAAACCACGACTCCGACTCCGGGTACCCAAAATTATGAGACTCCGACTCCTCGACTTCGATTTCTTAGTCTAATACTTAACAGGGCTGTGGATTTTGTACAAAAATCATGCGACTCCGACTCCCTACTCAGACTCCTCAGTTTGTGAAACCACGACTCTGACTCCGGGTGCCCAAAATTGCCCCGACTCCTCGACTCTGACTCCACAGCCCTGCCTTAAAGTGAACCTCCAGACTAAAAATCTACTCTGCAGCACTGAAAAGGCTTGGTGTTTTTAACAGTTTCACAGCATCAGAACTTTGTTTTTCTTACCCAAGCCTCATTTTTAGCTGCACAGAAGAAAACTGCCCTGGCATTTTTCCCTGATGCTGTGCAAAGCATGATGGGATTTCTGATGTTCTTGTTCTGCTGTTTTGGTGCTTTTTTTTTTTTTTAATTTTCAATTTGAGATTTGAAGCCTAGCGCGCGCAGCTGGGAGGAGTGATCAGGATACAGGACAGTTGGAACTGTGTCTCATGCTCCATGTCACCTCCTTTCAACCAAAAAGATGTCTACCCCATGAAATCACAAACATTTGCCTGTTCTTTTAAAACAGGGTGGGTAAGAGACTATATTACCTATCTATTCTAATTAACATAACTAATGTAACTTAATGACAGTATGTTTGTTTAGGCTGAAGTTCCCCTATAAAGAGGAGCTGTCAGCCATACTATCTCATAAAAAAACACATTTATAAGTAGATAAATACTTGCTCTACTTACATAACCTGTGTATTGCACTGTCCACGTTTTGATTTAAGTGATTTTTCTATAGTAAAAAAAGAGAAAATCTTTCTTAGGATTCTCCATTTTAACTGTCTATCTTGAAGCCAATCCTGATTTCATTTCCTCCCTTACTCGCCTCTGACTGACTGTGTATGCGTTTCCTGCCCTCCTCCCAGTCTTCAGGCACTCCCACCCACCTCTGCAATATAATGTGCATTGTCTCAGCATAAGAAATATTGGACAATCAGAGAGGAACAGAGGTGTGGCAGGGGAAAACCGAGGAGGAGAGGGGCTTCAGCCAATCAAGCTGCATTAGTTAAATCTGAGGGGAAATAAAGAAGCAAAAAAAAGACAACCCAGCATGCCCTGCAACTTCCTTTGTGCGCCAATGTACCAAATAAAGAGTCAAGTAAACTGGGGAATGATCATTTATCAACAAGAAAAGTCAGTGATTTTTAACTTTTGGATTGCCTGGTTAGCCTCCTTATTAATTTTTTACCAGATAAAAATAAAGCATTGATTTTATGCCTGACGGTTACACTTTAAACTAAACTTAGGTTTTAATCTCTGTTAATGTTTAACGTAATTGATTTATCTGACATTTTGTATGGAGATGATTGTCAGTTTTTGTAATGTGCCTCAATAAAATAATTTTTGTTAAAAATCAAACAAACAAAAAAAATAAAACTGAACTCTGGCTCGTGAGGGTCCACCCACTTCTCTCCAGATACTGTGCTACCGTAATGTTTTGCAGTGTAAAGGTTTCCATACATTACTCTGTTTACCATTGAAAGATTAAGCAGTCTTCTTGGGTGATCAAAAACAGTGTGGTCGATTGAAAGCAAATCGACTAGTAACCCACACACTACAAGTAAGATCCTATACAATTATTTTTCACCAGTCGATCTGAATGATGTTGTGCCTCCAAGCTCTGAAATAAAAAAATCGATTCTGTGTCGATTGAAATCATGTAAACATTAGCCGATTACTACACAATCTACCACAAATATTTTCCATCCTGCATAATCGAGTAAATCTTTGTGGATTTGGGCAGGTATTGGCCAATTTACATTGGTTAAGCAGAATGGAATGTAATCTATTCTAAATATATTCGATAGAATGATCAAATCCAACAGTTGATTGAACAGGAAATAGAGTAATGTATGCACACCTTTACACCTGGCTCTGTTCCGTACTTCGGAATCAAGTGTTACCCAGTAATTTACTTAAAGCGGACTCAAACCAAACATTTTTTTTAATTCACCTCCCCTGTGACATCATCAGTAGCAGCCTGTGTTTTTTGTTTTTGGTTTTTATC